>NW_024100619.1:0-1287500 GCF_016545835.1 Crotalus tigris | reverse complement strand
CGTGAATTCGGACTGCAAAATGGACATCACCAATGAACCCGGGGCGTAGGGGTATGCTTAGGAGGGCATTGACCTTTTCTCCCTGCGTTATCTATATTGCCTTGTAAAATACATGGGAAAATCCCTTTTGGAAAAACCCACTTAGGGTTAGGGTTAGGTCTCCATGAATTCAGACTGCATAATGGACATCACCAATGAATTTGGGGCACATGGGTATGCTTAGGAGGGCACTGACCTTTTCTTCCTGCGTTATCTATATTTTCTGGTAAAATACATTGGAAAATCCCATTGGGGAAAAATCCACTTAGGGTGAAGGTTAGGTCTCCGTGAATTCGGACAGCAAAATGGACATCATCAGTGAACCCGGGGCGTAGGGGTATACTTAGGAGGGTACAGACTTTTTCTGCCTGCGTTATCTATATTTCCTTGTAAAATACGTGGAAAAATCCCCTTGGGGAAAAACCGAAATAGGGTTAGGGTTACGTCTGCATGAATTCAGACTCCATAATGGACATCGCCAATGAATTCTGGGCGCAGGGGTATGGTTAGGAGGGCTCTGACCTTTTATCCTTGCGTTATCTATATTTCCGTGTAAAATACGTGGGAAAATCCCCTTGGGGAAAAACCCACATAGGGTTAGGGTTAGGTCTCCATGAATTCAGACTGCATAATGGACATCACCAATGAATTCGGGGCGCGGGGGTATGGTTAGGAGGGCACTGACCTTTTCTCCCCGCGTTATCTATATTTCCTTGTAAAATACATGGGAAAATCCCCTTGGGGAAAAACCACTTAGGGTTAGGGTTAGGTCTCCTTGAATTCAGACTGCATAATGGACATCGCCAATGAATTCGGGGCGCATGGATGTGCTTAGGAGGGCACAGACCTTTTCTCCCTGCGTTATCTATATTTTCTGGTAACATACATTGGAAAATCCCATTGGGGAAAAACCCACATAGGGTTAGGGTTAGGTCTGCATGAATTCAGAGTGCATAATGGAAATCGCCAATGAATTCGGGGTGCAGGGGTATGCTTAGGAGGGCACTGACCTTTTCTCCCTGCGTTATGTATATTTTCTGGTAAAATACATTGGAAAATCCCATTGGGGAAAAAACCACTTAGGGTTAGGTCTGCATGAATTCAGACTACATAATGGACATCAACAATGAATTTGGGGCGCATGGGTATGCTTAGGAGGGTACTGACGTTTTCTCCCTATTTTATCTATATTTCCTTGTAAAATATGTGGGAAAATCCCTTTGGGGAAAATCAGATTTAGGGTTAGGTCTCCATGAATTTGGACTGTGAAATGGACATCGCCAATTATCTCGGGCCGCAGTGGTATGCTTAGGAGCGCACTGACTTTTTCTCCCCGCGTTATCTGTATTTCCTTGTAAAATACATGGGAAAATCCCCTTGGGGAAAAACCCACTTAGGGTTAGGGTTCGGTCTCCATGAATTCAGACTTCATAATGGACATCACCAATGAATTTGGGGCGCATGGGTATGCTTAGGAGGGTACTGACGTTTTCTCCCTATGTTATCTATATTTCCTTGTAAAATACGTGGGAAAATCCCATTGGGGAAAATCCCGTTTAGGGTTAGGGTTAGCTCTCCATTAATTTGGACCGTGAAATGGACATCGCCAATTAACTCGGGACGCAGGGGTGTGCTTATGAGGGCACTTACTTTTTCTCCCTGCGTTATCTATATTTTTGGGTAAAATACATTGGAAAATCCCATTGGGGAAAAATCCACTTAGAGTTAGGGTTAGGTCTCCGTGAGTTCGGACTGCAAAATGGACATCACCAATGAATCCGGGGCGTAGGGGTATGCTTAGGAGGGTACAGCCTTTTTCTCCCTGCGTTATCTATATTTTCTTGTAAAATACGTGGGAAAATCCCCTTGGGGAAAATCCCGCATAGGGTTAGGATTAGGTCTCCATGAATTCAGACTGCATATTGGACATCGCCAATGAATTGGAATGCAGGGGTATGCTTAGGAGGCACTGACCTTTTCTCCCTGCGTTATCTATATTTTCTGGTAAAATACGTTGGAAAATCCCATTGGGGAAAAACCCACTTAGGGTTAGGGTTAGGTCTCCGTGAATTCGGACTGCAAAATGGACATCGCCAATGAACCCGGGGCGCAGGGGTATGCTTAGGAGGGTACTTACTTTTTCTCCCTGCGTTATCTACATTTCCTTGTAAAATAAGTGGGAAAGTCCCATTTGGGAAAATCCCATTTAGGGTTAGGGTTATGTCTCCATGAATTCACACTGCATAATGGACATCACCAATTAATTCAGGGTGCAGGGGTGTGCTTAGGAGGGCACTGACCTTTTCTCGCTGCGTTATCTATATTTTCTGATAAAATACATTTGAAAATCCCACTGGGGAAAATCCCACTTAGGGTTACGGTTAGGTCTCCATAAATTCGGACCGTGAAATGGACATCACCAATTAACTCGGGGCACAGTGGTATTCTTAGGAGTTTACTTACTTTTTGTCCCTGCGTTATCTACATTTCCTTGTAAAATAAGTGGGAAAATCCCATTGGGGAAAATCCCATTTAGGGTTAGGGTTAGGTCTATATGAATTTGGACCGTGAAATGGACATTGCCAATTAACTCGGGGCGCAGGGGTGTGTTTATGAGGGCACTGACTTTTTCTCGGTGCGTTATCTATATTTCCTGGAGAAATACCTGAGAAAATTCCCTTTGGGAAAAACCACTTAGGGTTAGGGTTAGGTGTCTGTGAATTCGGACTGCAAAATGACATTGCCAATTAACTCGGGGCGCAGGGGTATGCTTAGGAGGGCACTGACTTTTTCTCCCTGCGTTATCTATAATTTCTTGTAAAATACATGGGAAAATCCCCTTGGGGAAAAACCCACTTAGGGTTATGGTTAGGTCTCTGTGAATTCGGACTTGAAAATGGACATTGCCAATGAACTCGGGGCGCAGGGGTATGCTTGGGAGGGCACTGACCTTTTATGCTTGCGTTTTTTTCTTTTCCTGGTAAAATATATGGAAAAATCCCATTGGGGAAAAAGTCACATAGGATTAGGGTTAGGTCTCCATGAATTTGGACTGGAAAATGGACATCGCCAATTAACTCGGGACACAGGGTATGCTTAGGAGGGCACTGACTTTTTCTGCCTGCCTTATCTACTTTTCCTGGTAAAATATATGGGAAAATCCCATTCGGGAAAAACCCAGTTAGGTTTAGGGTTAGGTGTCCATGAATTCACACTGCATAATGGACATCGCCAATGAATTTGGGGCACAGGGGTATGCTTAGGAGGGCACTGACTTTTTCTCTGTACCTTATCTATATTTCATGGTAAAATACATGAAAAAATCCAACTGGAGAAAAACCTAATTTCGTTTAGAGTTAGGTCTCCATGAATTCCAACAACAAAATGGAGGTCACCCGTGAATTTGGAGTGGAGGAATATGCTGAGGGTAATGACTTTTCCAGAATGCCTTATCTAGGTTTCCTGGGAAGAGGCGTGGGAAAATCCCATTAGGGAAAAACCCACTTAGGGTTAGGGTTAGGTTTGTATGAATTCGGAAAGCAAAAATGACATCACCTGACTTTTTCGGGCTGCCTTATCTACATTTCTTGATGAAAAAGATGGGAAAATCTCAGGAAATGTAGATAAGGCAGCCTTAAAAATCTGTGCCCTCCTAAGCATACCCCTGTGCCCTGAATTCATTGGCCATGTCCATTTTGCTTTCCAAATTAATGGAGACCTAACCCTAATATTTCAGAGGTAGCTTGGAAATGTCAGAACCCTCCTAAATGTACCCCTACGCCTCTAATTCATTGGCAATATCCATTTTGTTGTCTCATTTCATGAAGACCTCACCCTAACCCTAAGTGGGTTTTTCTCCGAATTGGATTTTCCCATTTATTTTACCAGAAAATTCAGATACGTTAGGATGGAAATGTCCGTGCCCTCCTAACCATAACCCTGTCCCTCGGATTCAATGGTGATATCCATTTTGCTTTCCAAATTCATGGAACCCTCAGTGGGTTTTCACAATGGGATTTTCTTATGTATTTTACCAGGTAAGGTAGATAAGGTAATATTTAAAAGTCAGTGGCCTCCAAACGTACCCCAGCATCCTGAATACATTGGTGATGTCCAAATTCATGGAGACCTAACCCTAAGTGCATTTTTCCCCATTGGAATTTTCCCATGTCTCATCCCAGGAAACATAGATAAGACTACATGGAAATGTCAGTGCCCTCTTAAGCATAGCACTGTGCCCCCAATTCTTTGATGATGTCCATTTTGCTGTCCAAATTTATGTAGACCTAACCCTAACCCTAGGTGGGTTTTTCACAATGGGATTTTCCTATGAATTTACCAGGAAATGTAGTTAAGGCAGGCTCAAAAAGTAAGCATACCCAAGCACCCCAAAATTTATTGGTCATGTCCATTTTTGTGTCCAAATTCATGGAGACCTAACCCTACCCCAAGGGGTTGTTTTTTCCAATGGAGTTTTCCCATGTATTTTACTAGGAGATGCAGATAAGGCAGGCTGAAAATGTAAGTGCCCTCCTAAGCATACCCATGCCACCTGAAATCTTTGGCAATATCCATTTTGCTCTCCAAATTTTTTGAGCCCTCATCTGTTGTGTTTTATAGTTGGGAGGCACATGCCTGAAGTCATGCCTGGGATTTTTCAGCTATGGATAGAAAGATTTTATTCTATGGGCTTCAGACCCTCTATTGGAAGTTGAAGTCGTATAAAATCTTACAACATAATGTAACAACTGTATCTCTCTGCTGTAATAGAGTAAATGAAGTTGGACTGAATATATTCTTGTGTCATTTCGCTAGTTAATTGTAGCATGGTTTCTCTATCTCTTTTCTTTATAGGACCCCATGCAATTGTTATCTTGCATAGATTTCAGATACATTATTGATTCACTAACAGAAGAAGAAGCTTTTTGTAAGTTGCTTTTTAATAGGCTCAAAATTTAATATGTTTTATCTTACTCCGCTGATATTTTTGAACTTTTAAATTGATTAATGAAATATGCAGTTTTTACTCTATATATTTTATCATATTCCCCTTTGGTCTCCTTAAATATTCCAGTTCAGTTATACCTTTTGATAGATGATACTTGCTGTCTTTACACTTTGGGGTCTGTTTGTGTACCAAACTAACAAAACCTAAAGTATCCCAATCAATAATGATATAGTAACTCAGAAACCTTCATAGCCCTTGTAGAATGGTTTTCTGTATTATTTATGTATTGCAAGTGAAGGGATGAAGTTCAAAAATAATGCTTTGGTGTAGAATTCCCCAACCTTTCTGAATTGCTGGCCTGGGGAGGAAGGGAGAAAGAGAGGTTGGTTTTGTCGGAGGGGCAGGAATGTGTGCATGCGCAGGCCTAAGCACCCATTGGGCAATTGAGGCTGAGAGCACCTGTAATACTCATGTAAGTGAGGCCCCAAGCTCTCACACGAGTGTGGCTGTGTGCGCACATGTACGTGCGTATAGTAGCCAGCCACTCACGCAGTCTGGTTGCAAATAGAACATGGACCGGTTGTGGGCCGTAGCCCATAGGTTGGGGACTCCTGCTTTAGTGGACTTAAAACTGATGACTTTTTGCATGGGAACTCTGTTTCATAGGCTAAGTACTCTTAAGTTGATTGCTATGCCTGCTGTACATAGAATGTCAACCTTCAAATAACTATCAGATGGTAATAGAAGATAATTGTTTTTGTAACTACTCGCTGCCATCTAGCAGTCATTTGGATATTTGCAACCTGGAAATGATAGCCTTTCTTAGTGCTTCAGGAATTTCACAGGCTTTTTCACTGTGCAAGTCTATCCATGTGCAAAATGATCTGTATAGTTTTTTTCTCTAATAGATCATATTTAAAAACAAAACAAAATTAATGATCTGTTTTGGCTCTGATTTACACTTTATCTTTTCATTTCACTAGCAATTCTTCAAAGTGGTTTGGCAGGAAAAAAAGAACGGGGTAAGCAACAAAGTATTTATTTCCTTGTCAAATTAATAATTAATTAATGGATTATTATGTATCTTATGATGGTCTTAGAATGTTAAAAAATAACATCCACCTGCAGGGAAAGCAATGATACTTTTTTTGCAGCCCTACTTTTTTTTGTGAAAATCAAAGGTTTGTTTTATTCAGAATTATTCCCATGTCACATTGTGGGGAATAAGGGTTTTCCAGGGTATGAAATCTATTGCAAGGAAATCACATTTAACTGCTTGCATCATTTTATATATTTGTAGAAGAACAAATGTTAAAATATGGCTACCCAGCTTATACCACATCTTGTGCCTGGCTAGGTTATCCAGATCACTGCCTAAAGCAGGTTTGTTTTTTTCACCTTATTCTCATTTCAGCTTTGAGATGCACGAATATGCACAAAAAAAAATAACTGAATTAGCATTTTGCAGGGGAAGTTTTGAAAGCAAGCCCTATTCTAAATGGTTACATGTACCCTTTGGTATGGATGTGTTTGAGATGGTTTACCTACTGTTGTGCATGGCATGACATCTTTGGAGCAGAATGTTCACCTAAGAAAGAGATTACATGAATTAGTTCTGGCAAAGTAAGAAGCAAATAGCCTGAAATCAGACTAGTCTGTTACCCTGTGTGGCAATTGATTCTCTCACTAAAAGAGAGAATCCTATAATCTACTGCACTGCACAGGGAAAAAGAAAAAAAAGTAGAATTTGATCTCGCTACAGGTAATCCTCAACTTACAACTATAGTTGGGACCAGAATTTCCATTGTTAAGATGTCATGTGACTGCATTAATCAACCATAATCCCAGCAATCCCAGTTGTGGTTAAGCAATGTTGCTGGTCATTAAGCAGATGCAATCCCAGGTAAGGCATGCAGAGAAATTGGGAAAGAGGCTGGGAGGCTCCACTCAGGAGCTGAAAATCCCCTGCAGAAATCCAAGCAGCATTTTCAGCCCCTGATTGAAGAGAGATTCGCGTGCAACCTTCACTAGCCCTCCCAGGCTCTCTGAACCTGCCTGAAACACCTTGCATTCCTTACCTTACCATGCTGCCTCTCCACCCTCTGTTTTGATTTTTAGCTCTTCGAGTCTTAAGTATCTGAGCTCCATTTCTGCACCCCACCAGAGGAGTTCAGCTTCCATTGGCAGTCATCTCAGCCAGTCCGCAGAGAAAAGAGGGAGTCCCTTTGGCAAGCAGCAGCAATTTGCAACCTTCTCTGCCAGCTTCACATTGATTTTCTGGGGAAGCTTGCAAAAAAGATTGCAAATGGCAGTCATGGGTGCTTGGCAACGGGTTGTAAGTGCAAATACATTGACAAGCACCCAGATTGCAATCATGTGACTGCAGGAGTGGTGGTGCAATGTTTTGTAATGGCCAGAACTGCTTTACACTTTCCAAGACCCTCATAATTCTGGATCGTTGTTAAATAAATAGTCATAAGCTGAAACTAGCTCTGTTAATGGGATTTGCTTTGACACATAGGAATGACTAAAATTCTTTCAAAGCAGCTTAATTAGCTATTGTAGTAAGGTTAGTTATCAGAAATCTACATTGCCGAATCCTGCCTTAGCCACTTTCAGTTCTAGCATTTACCAAGAGAAGCTTAATTAATCCTGTTTATTTGTCCCATTTGACTACCTTGTTTATGATAGGCAGAGTTTTTGAAATAAATCACATTCCTTTTACGGTTTTATGTATACACCCTGTTTCTACTTGCAACAGGGGTGACTTACCCTTCCCTACTCTTGGGATGTAGCTGTTGCTTCCACTCACACCTCTTGTTTTTTAAGCAAGAACTCTTATCAAGACTTCTCTACTGATTGTCCTTCAGATGACTTGTCTGAGCAGAGACCTGTCATCCCAGTCATTAGTCTTCTGGCTGGGGTAGATGCTACTGGAAAGTAGCTGGTTAGAAAAGGCCAAGAGACCAATGAATCTTAAAAGCCAATATTAAAGGAAGCATTAACACATGGTTCACTTATGAAATATTCTTCTGCAGAAACTATACAGCTTTTTAAAAAACCTAAATATAGAATATACATACATATATACATACATATACAGTATATATATTAGTTTATACTTTCTAGAGGTCTGACTGATGTAATTTGCTTGGCAGCTATGCACTGAAGCTCTGAAAGATGGATGGACCAGGTACAGTAATGTTTTTCTTGTGCATGCTTCTAAGCACAATAGTAGATGTTGAGAGATATGCTGGGCAAAGTCACTCAGTGACCTCCTTCCTGCAGCTGGCTGATCCTGGGTCTTATCATTGTCGGTCCAACACCTTAAACGCTACACTATACTGAACTAACTCACTTTCTGAATTTATAAGATATACAACAATGCAGGAATACTTTTACAACGAACTGCAGAAACTCTGCTTTTTGAAAATGGTGTATCACAAGCAATACCTTTTTATTCCATTCCCCTTTTTGGCAGCAGATACACTATTCTCTTCAGATTAGATCAGTGTTTCTCAACTTCAGCAACTTTAAGATGTGTGGACTTTTTATTCCCAGAATTCGCAAGCTAGTGCTGAAGTTGAGAAACACTGATCTAACTCACTGCATTGCATAGGCAGGCAGAGAAAACAATAGAACTTGAACCTTGACTTAAAGCTCAGAAACACTGCTGTACGGTGTAGAGAAGTTAAAGAAAATAAACTTCTAAAAAAGTAAATACTTCTATGGTGTTGCCAATAGCCACGTAGTCATCAGGAATTAACCTGTGGAGAATAAGTTTAGTAGGCATAATTTGCATTGCCTGGATAGATTGGGAAATGATTTGCAGAAGTTTAAAATGCCCAAGTTTAAAATAAACTAATCCTGATGTAATGTCAAATTCGTTGAATTTTAGGAAGCCTCCTCTTACTTGAGCCCAATTTCAATATAACTTTCCCATCATTTTTTTTCTGATAATATTAATAATATGGAATAATACAAGAAAAAAATTTTCTACAATAAAATTGTCATAAATTTGGCAGTTATTGAGGAATAGTTCATATTTGATTGCAAATGTGTGTCTAGGTACAAGGTGAAAGTTGGAAAAGATCTCCAGGATGACATTCGGAGATGCAAACTTGTTAGAGAAATGATTGGTGCTGAAAATATACTGGTATGTATGTACATTTGTATGATACCAAATAAGTTATATTTTAGAATTTGAAAAATAGAGAAAAACTTATAGAAACAGATTAGTCAAGTCTTCTTATCAGTGCCCTGAATTATTCCTACAGAAGAATTTGATTTTCGTCTCGACATGCTTGCTAAATGTTTTTTGTTTTTTTAAAAAAAATGAAATAAAAATAACAGTACCATTTTTCAAGATAAATTTTCAGTAATATTAGCCAGCAGATACTGTATGTCATTTAGGGCATTGACCATCTTAGCAGTAGGCTTGTCTTAAGCCTATGTCACTTTACATCTGTTTTAATATAATTATAGGAACAATCTACAGCATCATACTGAATTTAGACTGTATTTATTCATAGTTGTTGGATGCCAACCAAAGATGGGAGGTGGAAGAAGCCATAGACTGGGTCACTAAACTAGCTGAATTCAAACCGCTATGGATTGAGGAACCAACTTCTCCTGATGATATTCTTGGACATGCAACAATTGCTAAGGTAAGAGACATTGTTTCAATTAATAGAGTTGCTATCCACCAGAAAGCCATGTTGATTTATTGGCTGGAGAGTTACACTGGAACTTCAGGATTCTAGCAAAAGTTATTAACATACGCCTGGTAAGAGATCCTTTCACATACTCAACATATATTCCATTAAATTTAAATGACTTTCATATTTTTGGATTATAATACAGTAAAAGACTGAAATGCATTTTTGTGTGTGAGCTGATTAATCAGCACTATCTTTGAATCATGTATTTTTAATATATTCGTGCCTAATGTCCCAATTATATACAAAAGATATAGTCAAACTTCATTAGAGTATCAGGGGCCTTATATGTGCACCATAGTAGAAATGCAGTACTGGATAAGATCTATTGATTTCATGCTGATTTAATGTACATAACTGTACCATTTATTAAGCGCATTCTTTATGGTCACTTGCTTTCTTATATGTAACTCTTGGTAATTAACTAATTGATTAATTTCAAAGCAAAAAATACTAACAGTGCTACTGATGTTTTCAAGTTTCTTCTAATTGTATAATATGGACAAACTGCAGAAACTGCATTTTGTTTATTTGTTGTAAGTATGTTTGGACACGCTTAAAAACCTATGGTATATTACATTTTTTTTTTAGGCATTAGCACCATTAGGGATTGGAGTTGCAACAGGAGAACAAGTAAGTTTATTTACTAATGCTTAATTGTATATTTTGAATGTTGCCGAGATAATTTTATGATACCTCACCATAGTTTTCTTTACCTACATTTCTCTTGAATTCTATTTGGGAAATTTTGTTCTGATAGTTAAAATCAGATGATTTCTATTACTTGGTGCCATTATATCTTAAGGAAACAGATAAGTATGGACTCATGCACACTCATTCAGTTAATTTAACCTTAAAATGTGGATAGGTTTTTCAGAAATGAGATTACTATCATATATTTGATCCATATCCATCATTGACTGGTTAGATCTGCCACAAGAAGTCTGACAGATGGGGATGGCTTAAATGTTTCATTGAGAGAAAGAGTTGATCCCCATGATTTCAAAGAATCCCATTCCAGACCCAGCTAATTTATGTAGCTTTATATGCCATCAGTTCCCACACTAACTCAATTTCAACAACATCTCGTGTAAGACTAGTACAGGAATAATGTAAGGTTGCACAATGACAATTGACTACAGTAGGGGGCAGCACTTCACCAAACTTGGCTGATCTCAAATGCTGTGAGGAGTCTAGATGGGAAATTTTAGGATTACAGACTAAATTGGGAGTCTAGTTCTTGGCTTGGAAATTTTACGATTATAGACAAGATTGAGAGTTAGAAAGAATGCAGAAGACAACAGTAGCAAATTACAAATTTTGTAACAAATTTTGTGACCAATAAAGGACAGAAGTATCTATATAGTCACTGAAAATAAAGCTCTAGCAGGAGACACTACTTTTGCCATCATGATAATGCATTATTTTATGACATACATTTTCATACATGACCACACAGTGTATGTATGTGATGGCATCAGTATTTAATCTATTTACACAGGAGTAAGCCTGGCTGGACTCCATGCTGCTTTTGAGTAGGTATGTACTCAGAATTGTATTAAATTCATGACTTAAACCTTCTTCCGTCTACCTTCTGGGTACATCCTGCAATGTAAAATGTAGAACAAGAGGAAGCAGCAATAAAATTCTCCTTCAATAAGCTATTTTAGTTTATCTTAGGATTCATATTTAGTCAAATATTTATTTGAAAATTATGGTCGATATAATAGTCAACTAGATGTTTAGATTAGATTTTGCATTTTTATTCAGCTGTTGAGTCTTCCTTAAGCACCTGATATAGGCAGATGTTTTTTGATGGTATTAAAGGTATTGCTGCAGGATGTAGGCTGTTGCAAGTAAAGCTGCCTTTTTCAATTGACTGATGGTGATTTTGTCAATGCCAGTAGTGGTCAAGTAGTGTTTTGGGATTGCACCTAAGGCACCTATTACTGTTGGTACTGTCTTTACTTTCTTTTTCCACAATTGTTCTGCTTCTATTTGCAGATCTTTGTATTTTGGTATTTCCTCCAGATCTTTCTCCTCTGTGCTACTGTCTCCAGGCACTGCAGCATCCACTAACCAGACTTTTTTTGTCTATCTTATCAACAATTGTTAAGTCTTGGGTATTGTGTGGTAGATGCTTGTCTGTTTGAATTCTAATGTCAGAGAACATTTTAGCTTCTTATTTCTATTACTCTGTCTGTTCTTCCTTGCAGACAAATGGCATTTCTTGCAGATACAGGTAGTCCTTGATTTACGACCATAATGGAACTTGCCCATTACAGATTCAAGTTGTAATGCTTTATAAAGCAAGTCATTCATGTGATCAACCCAATTTTATGAACATTTTGTGGTGGTCATTAAGCAAACCCTACAGTCATTAAGCATACTTATTGCCACAAACCAGAAATAAATGCCGATTTTCAGTAAAAATGTTGTACCTCACAGTCATATAACTGTGGGATATTGCAAATAGCCATAAATGTTGGATGGTTGCCATGTGCCCAAAATGTGGTCACGTAGGGGGTGGAATAGCCAGTGGTGGCTGGAACTTTTAAACTGGGTTGTAAGTACCTTGGGAGGAGTCTATTGTAACTTTAAATGGTTGCTAAGCAGCCAGCCATAAGTCAAGGACTACCTGTATTCCAACGCACCATGTCAATTTACATCTTGCTATGTAAGTTGCTTATTATCATTATACCCATACATACAGTTTTCTTTACACTGTTTATAAGTTTAAGAAAAAGTCCATAGGCTATAAACATGTTAATTTTCATGTGCTTAAAATAGGGTTAATTATAGCTTAGAATTTCTCTTTTTACACCAGTATATCTCCATGCTATTATATAACTAACTGGTTTTATGGAATAGTACATTATAACTTTCCATCCCATTTAGATTCCAGATGTTGGGGAGATATGCAGTGGTTGTAGGTTTTTGGAGTATAAAGGGAAAAAATATCTAGAATAAAATGCTTTAAATTACTTGGATTTTCCAGACATTTTTATAAGTTTTTTCTAATCATGCAATATTTTGAGTTAGAGAATGTTTGTTTTCATTATCTGCAGTGCCATAACAGAGTGATGTTCAAACAGTTCCTGCAGGCTCAGGCCCTGAGCTACCTCCAGCTGGACAGTTGTAGGCTTGGAAGTGTCAATGAAAACTTGTCTGTATTGCTGATGGCCAAGAAATTTCAAAGTAAGACTCCTGGAAATGCTGCAGTAACACCGAAAACAGAGAGAACAGAAATGTTAAAAATAGAGTGACACACATAAAGCCTTATATTTTATAATTCTTTGCAGCTGAGATAGATAGTTATTTTGAGGGTTTGGCTTCACCTAGAAGCCTGGCTTAAAAGCAGGCTCAGAGGCGTGAAATATGTATCAAAACAAATTACCTGTTTCTATAACAGTAATGAACAGCATGTGTTTTTCCAGATGCTGATCTTCAATTCCAATCTAGATAGTGTAGGCACAGATAACAAATGAAAATTGCATTCCCATTTATGGAGGGCCAGTTGGAAAGGATTATCAAGTCTAGGAAGGAATTTTTGAGGTGGAAAAAATACCACTAAATTTACATCGCTTCCCCCCCCCCCCAGTTCCAGTATGTCCTCATGCAGGAGGAGTCGGACTTTGTGAGTTGGTCCAGCACTTGATAATATTTGACTACATTTCAGTGTCTGGTAACCTTGAAAATAGGTAAGAGATTTTGTTTGTATTTTGGAACACTTGAAGCAGTACTTGTGTGTAGCTATGAAACAAAAATTAATCTCGGATTAGAGAAGACTAATGAGAATAAAGACCTTTCTTTGTATAACTTTGAAAATGTCTTTAAAATGGAAACAGAACTGACTCTAACTAACCTTGACAAGTTTCATCGTTCATCTGACTGGTATCTATAGGTAGTCCTCAACTTACAACCGGTTGCTTAAACAACCATTTGAAATTACAATGGGCCAGAACAGGTGCTTTATTCTTCTGTATGACTGGTTGCAGCGTTCCATGGTCATATGATCGCAATTTGTGAAGAAGGGAAGAATGAGTTTGCACTTATGATCACAGTGTTCACTTAATGATTGCTTTGCTTAACTTCATTTTTTGTCACAAAGTCGTAAAATTGGATCCGGTCATGGAGGTGCCTCCACGACTGGAACAACTTGCAACCAAAAGAGCCTTTAACCAAACATCTATTTCCAGTTATAAGCAACCTGTATATTTTTATAGGTGGAATAGAAACCCTTAATAAGTGCAAGATAGTTTGAATTGTAAATATGGTATTTCATCTGTTTGTTTTTAGGATGTGCGAATATGTAGATCACTTGCACGAACACTTCAAGTATCCTGTAGTAATCTCAAATGCATCTTATATGCCACCCCAGGTACTGCTTGCGTTCAATATTCAAAATATTTTCAGAGGTTTTACCATGGAAAGCTAAAGGCAACAAAATTCAGATTAAAGATTTCTTAGCATTCCAATTCTGCTATTTCACAATGTTTGACACTATCAATTTTTGTGTCAGGCTTTTTCGTAAAGGATGTTCAAATGGGCTTTGTGCATTTATGATATTTACATAAATACAAATCTAAATTTATAGATTAGTTACTGAAATATTTAAGTACCTTGACGCAAGTGTGAAGTTGAAGCCTCCATCTCACCACCAAATACAGTGGTGATTTCAGCTACTCACTCACTCTTAGCCTAGCCTAATGTGGGGCAATGATTTTTTAAGAAAAGAGCATTTCCGTGCTTGATTTTGAAGCAAAAATACAAATATAGATACAGTGAGGGGAAAAAGTATTTGACCCCATGCTGATTGTGTATGTTTGCCCACTGACAAAGAAATAATCAGTCTATAATTTTAATGGTAGGTTTATTTTAACAGTGAGAGATAGAATAACAACAATAAAATCCAGAAAAATGCATTTCAAAAAAGTGATAAATTGATTGGCATTTTAATGAGTGAAATAAGTAATTGATCCCCTATCAATCAGCATGATTTTATACAGGTAACAAACTGAGATTAGGAGCATTTCCTTAAAGGGAGTGCTCCTAATCTCAGTTTGTTACTTGTATAAAAGACACCTGTCCACAGAAGCAATCAATCAGATTCCAAAGTCTCCACCATGGCCAAGACCAAAGAGCTGTCCAGGGATGTCAGGGACAAGATTGTAGACCTACACAAGGCTGTATTGGGCTACAAGACTATTGCCAAGCAGCTTGGTGAGGTAACAACAGTTGGTGCGATTATTCGCAAATGGAAGAAACACAAAATAACTGTCAATCTTCCTTGGTCTGGGGCTCCATGCAAGATCTCACCTTGTTGAGTTTCAGTGATCATGAGAACAGTGAGGAATCAGCCCAAATCTACACAGGAGGCTCTTGTCAATGATCTCAAGGTAGTTGGGATTATAGTCATCAAGAAAACAATTGGTAACACACTATGCTGTGAAGGACTGAAATCCTGCAGCACTCACAAGGTCCCCCTGCTCAAGAACAGGCCCGTCTGAAGTTTGCCAATGAACACCTGAATGATTCTGAAGAGAACTGGGTGAAAGTATTGTGGTCAGATGAGACCAAAATCAAGCTCTTTGGCATCAACTCAACTTGCCATGATTGGAGGAGGAGGAATGCTGCCTAGGACTCTAAGAACACCATTCCCCACCATCAAACATGGAGGTGGAAAAGGACTTCACCGCATCAAAAGGACAATGGATGGGGCCATATACCATCAAATCTTGGGTGACAATCTCCTTCCCTCAGCCAGGGCATTGAAAATGGGTCGTAGATGGGTATTCCAACATGGCAATGACCCAAAACACATGGCCAAGGAAACAAAGGAGTGGGTCAAGAAGCACATTAAGGTCCTAGAAGTGCCTAGCCAGTCTCCAGACTTTAATCCCATAGAAAATCTGTGGAGAGAGCTGAAGGTTCGAGCTGCCAATGACTTGGAGAGGATCTGCAAAGAGGAGTGGGACAAAATCCCTCCTGAGATGTGTGCAAACCTGGTGGCCAACTACAAAAAAATGTCTGATCTCTGTGATTACCAACAAGTACTAAGTCATATTTTTTTTGTGAAGGGGTCAAATGTAAATCAATTTATCATTTCAATTTTTTGAAATGCATTTTTGGGATTTTTTTGTTGTTATTCTAACTCTCACTGTTAAAATATAATTAAAATTATAGACAAATGTACAAAATCAGCAGGGGATCAATTACTTTTTCCCCTCACTATACTAAATATTCCCTTCTTTATTGCTTACAAGAATTGTTGCCAAATCTTAATCAACAACGCATTTATTTAGTTCATATTATTAAAATATGTACCAAATTAAACTAACCATATGGACCACTTAGCTGTAGGATATCTATTTTTATATAAATATGAAATCTTTCTTTTAGGAGGCTGGGTATTCCTCTGAAATGAAAGAAGATTCTGTAAAGAAATACCTTTTTCCACAAGGAGAAGTTTGGCAGAAATCCTTGTCTTCCTAATGCAATTTAAATCAATTCAAATTCCATTTTTTTCCAAATGAAGATAAAATTCAGCTATTTTTGCATTGATGTTATATTAAGATATAAGAGTCAAGAGCTTTTGGAAAGCTTCTTCTGTTCACACAAAACAAAAATAGATTGTATTGCCAATGAATGTTCTTGATCAGTTTAAAAATAGGAGGCTTTTAATAGCTAAGTTTAAAGAAGTTAGATGATTCATCTGTCTTCAAGCTATTCCATAACTACAGGATTATGTAATGGAAGACTGCACTTTAAAATGTATGTGCCAAGATTAAAAGTTCCATATAAAATTGAACTGCATGTTGTGATGCAATATTTTCTAAGGTGGCTATTCCTTACAGAAAATAGAGTTGAAAGCCTGACTCTAGCTTTTAAATTCTGGTGAACATTTAACATAGAATAGCAATAGGGCCAGGTTTGGGCAGATGACAGTGATGGCATATTGTAGATATTAAAACATACATCAAGTTTTTGAAGACAACAGTGAAAACAATCTATTCCACTAGTCAGAAAATAGTTATTTTGGGGTATCAGAAATAGATTATGACCTAGATCATAGAGCAGTGGTTCTCAACCTTTTTATACCGGCAACCCCGGTCATAAGCACGCAGCACGCATGCGCGGTGCACATGTGTGGTGCCACCCCCTGCGCCAGCTGAGGCATAACCGGCAAGGGGCGGCAGCAGGCAGACCCGGACGCTCCCGGGCGGCCACGGCAGCGGCGGCGCAGGGTGACCACCGGCTGGGCCACCAGCTGGCCCAGCCGAAGGCAGGTAAGGCACCTGCCGGGCCCCACGCGCGCCAGCAACCCTCCCTGCACCCACCGGCCTCCCACCCCTGGCCCTCTTTTACTTACTTTTTAGTTGCTCAACAGGGAGGGAAGCTCTGCAGACTGTTCCCTTTGCAGCACCGTTTGCAGACTGGGGCTTTTGGCAGGCTCAGCAGGGCAGAGATAGCCCTGGACAATTCCTATTGGCTTTTGAAAGCCAATAGAATTAGACTCTGTTCAAGAGAGTCTATTCTATTGGCTTTCGAAAGCCAATAGAATAAGAGGGAGTAGCACAGCTAAGGAAAAGGGGAAAAAATGGCGGGAAAAATGGCGGATTGCGTTGTTTGGCAACCCCTGTGAAATGGTCATTCGATCCCAAATGGGGTTGCGACCCACAGGTTGAGAACCGCTGTTTTAGAGACTGAGTGCCCAAACTGCAACCCAAAACTCTCTTATTTATTGCCCGGTGCCAGGTAGGTGTGGCCTACTGAGTGGGCACGGCTGTGGTGGTCGTGGCAGACTGGATGGGCGTGGTCACCTCAATGTTGCTCTTGGGGAGGGGCGCCTGTGGGGGCCAGGCAGGGTTTCAGGAGATCCAGGGGGTCTCTGGCAGGTGGGGCGACGGGCAGGAGGCTCATCCTGCGGGGTAAGGAAAGGCAGGGGTGCTATTGCCGCAGAGCAAGGTAAGGCAGGGGCCACGGCGGCTGCTGCCTGACACCATCAGCCCCCCGCACATGGGGGCTGACAGTGTCCGTCAGCAGCCACAGCCTGCCAACCCCTCGACTGGCGCACTCCACAGCCCACCAGCAGCAGTTCAGAGAAGCTGCCTTTGAGCTGGCCAGCCGGCCGACAGTTGAGGAAGCAATGCAGTGGGTCGTGCCCGGGAAAAGGAGAGCATGTGAGGCCAGAGGGATGGGGCGGGGGGGGAGGAAACCAGCCATGCTGGGATGCATCCGGCCATGTGGAACCTCGCTGAGATACCAGGCGGCTGAAGAGAGACAGTTGCCATCTCCTAGGCATGGCACACGTGCCCAGAGAGGGCTTTGAGTGCCACCTCTGGCACGCGTGACATAGGTTCACCACCACTGAGCTAGATTTTGAGCTAGCTGTGGTGGTCCTAAGTAAGACACTCTCCGAAAATAAGACCTGGTGCCTTTTTTGGAGGCAAAAAAAATATAAGACTGGGTCTTATTTTCATAGAAACACGGTAGTTAAAATGAATATAAAGTTAAGGTCCTGCCATTCTGTAGAAAAAAGGAAAATTCCCTGCAAGTTACAAGGAAATACACAGAATTGCAGCCTATGGCTTAACCAATAGAAAGCTGGTACTCTTAGGGGAACCTATCTTAATAATGTTTATCTGCCTCCCCTACTTGAAAAAAAATGTAGCTTTTAGATAGTGCAGGAGCCATTCAATCCCACTCCAAATCTTAGTGTTTTGCATAAGTATGCATGGGACAGCTCTGTAAAACAATCTGGATAGTGAGTGGTCCTTGGTACTCTCTGAGCTTGTTTGTTTTCTTGCAGACATTTCATTACCCAAACTCGGTAACATCATCAGTGTTAGTAAGGTGTGCTGTTTGTTGGTTTATATTCTGGTGGCTTGCCTGTCAAGTGTTTTTTTTGGGGGGGAGCCACCAAACAGCACTCCTTACTAGCACTGATGATGTTACCGAGTTTGATTAATGAAACATCTGCAAGAAAACAAGCAAGCTCAGAGAGCACCATGTCAACCCTGAGCTACAAATATTCTCATGTCAACCCTGAGCTACAAATATTCTCCTTTATTGGAATTTGGATAGTTCTCTAATTTTTTTATTGTAGCTTCAGCCATTTTGGAAGACATCAGTAAAATTAGTCTATTTCATCTTAAAGTTGCTATCTACATCTCCAAGCTATATTTGTTGCATTTTTTCTATTCTACAGTGTTTTCCTACTGGAATTTTGCCAGGTTAACTTGAAAAATGAGTGATGCAGTACATCTTTCTCTTATGATTTCAACTAACGTTTATTACAACATATATGATTTATTGGATAATTCCAAACTACAGAAACCCTGTGCATGATGCATATATAACATTTTACTTCAGATTCAAGCATTATATGAAAACTGAGTATATATATTTTTTTAAAAAAAAATGGGTTTTGACCTTTTGAATGATTTGAATACAAATAATGCTTAATGCATTAACTCCAGGCCGAACATTAAAACAGTCACAGAAAAAGTTCATTAGACAGCCATTTCCATTTTAATAGCTGGGTGTGGTTGATAGTCCTCTATCTCAAAGTCATCTGCTCTGAAGTCATTGATGTTTTCAACTTTACGAAGAATTTTGAGCTTAGGGAAAGGTCTTGGTTGCCTCTGAAGCTGAAATTTAAATATGTAAATATATATTAATTACATGGTATAGAGCTGAATTAGCTGCTGAACTGATTGTTTATTGAAGACACTTTTTATTAGTAAATTACATAACCTTTGATTTAAAACGGTAGACAATCTATTTCATAGGGTGACATAATATATAACTATACCTGAAGATGTACCAGTAGCAATTCAACAGCTGTAAAAATGCTACCCTATTAAACTGGCTTTCATCTGCTAGTATGTAAGCCGCTGCATTTTGCAACAACTGAAGATTCCAAGTGGCCTTCAAACGTAAGCCCCTTGACAGCACATTGTAGTAATGCAATCACAAAGTAATAGGGACATAAATGGAGGCACCCGCTCCACCTGTTTTTCTAGCAGTAGCCATTAATCCAGGTTACCCACAAAGCTACTGAAAATCACAATCTTCTTCCAAGGTAGCACAAATCTTTCCAGAACTATAAAAGAGGTCACCAGAGACCCTAAAGATTTCTGGGCAAGTGTTTTCTCTTGTTGGGAATCAACTTTTGCTTATTTTGACCTATCCAGACTCATGCATCTCCTGCCCAACCTAGGCTAGAAATATAAAACTATTATCTATGTAACGATTATGCTCATGTGTTATCTCCTCCAATTGTGCTGTGTTAAATAAGATAGGAAAATTCATCAAATTCTGCAGTACTCCAGCTCAACATTTCTGCCCAATACTGACAAAACTATCAATTCAGGAAGACACAAAACTACAAAACTAACTCCTAAGATTTAAAAATTATACTCCATCCAGATCTTGCTGGAAATGAGTATCCAGTACATACAATGGTTATGATATTAAAAAAACATGGGAATAATTAATTGATATAATTACCTGTATTTTCAAGGGTTCAATATGGTTTAAATATATATGAGCATCCCCTAATGTATGTATGAATTCACCAGGCTATATAAAAAAAGATCATCATTTAGTATATGAATTAAGAATAAACACAGAAAAAAAAAGCATGCTGCTAGACAAGTTTGTTTCCTGAATGTATTGATTCTTCTTCTTCTTCTATACATTGGTTTGTTTATACTCCAAAACTATTTCTTTACATCTATGTCCTGGTTTTTTTCTGAGAACCTAGGTTGCTTAGAGTCTTCCCTTATTTTATCCTACTCAGTATTAACCAGGTGAGGTACATTGGGCTAAGAGAGAATTCCCTTCCAAGTATTTATCTGACACATAGGGTGGTGCAATTCTCTCTCCAATATCTAAGTAGAAATAGAACTGGGCTCATGTTTTGTTAAATTCAAGTACAACTTTCCTAAATGGATCTCACCTGCTTGGGAAAAAGAGCAGTCTCATTCAATCCCTATTTTGTTCATACAATGCCTTAAGTCACCCATATGTTCCATTTAGGGGCTTCATCCAGCACCAACTTCTTAACTACTACAGATTCCTAGTAGGATTGTATCTGAATCTGTATCTGTATTCTGTATTCTGAATCAAGTTTATGCATTTGTGTGTGTTTGGAACAAGATGAACCCATAAAACTTCATTTTTCACACTTCTACAAACCATCAATCTTTATCATGTAGTTATTGCTGCTATTTCAGTTATTGCAATACAGCAATGAATGTTGCAGATAAGCAAAAAAGTTTATAAGATATACGAGGTAATTCTGTCCTGTTATATAGATGTTTCAATACTGCCAATAAGGCTTTTTCCTCCAATACCACTCATCTTTATACATTTCCATGAAGTAGAACCAAATTTCTTCTGCACCTCACCAGTACTTAAGCCTCGGTATATATAAATTCTTCCAACTGAGGCAAGTGCTAAACCTTAGGCAGCACTGTTATGTAAATAGAACGATTAGGTCTACCACTAAATAACCTGCCACAGCACAAGCAATTTTCCATAAAGATCAGGTGTTCTTTTCTCAATTTTCCATAAATACAGTACATAGTACAAAACTATATTGCAAATATCTCTTGTAGTAAGCATAGGAAATTGAGTTCCAATGGCTATATAGATTTCTCATGCTGGCTAATGTTTTTCAAGTAGAAATACTAGAGCATTCGCTAATACTGTTAAGTATTGTAAGCTCTCATTCTTCATAGTAGTAGAGTGCTGCCAGAATTTACCTCTTTCCCACTGTCTCTGAAAATATTGGTAGAGTTCCATACCTTGCCAAACTGGCTTCACCCTGAGATTTGTTTGTTTTTCCTTGTTTCCCAAAGAAATAGTTTAAAAGATAGATACCTTTAAGCCTGTAACATGTGCAATCATTGAAGTAAGAAGTGAATAACTAGCTATGTTGAACGGTACGCCCAGTCCCATGTCTCCAGAACGCTGATATAGCTGACAAGAGAGTTCGCCGTTTAAAATGTAAAACTGGCAGAGAGCATGGCATGGAGGCAGAGCCATTGCAGAGAGATCTGAAGCAAAAAAACAAAAAAAACCCACACATTTTGAAAAAGAACAATAGCCCAAGAGAAGAATTCTGCTCATGCAATTATTCTGAATATCTTTGTTTTCTAAGATAGCAAATTTGTTTTCTAACAAAAGTTATAGATAACTATAAACTTCAGTGACTTGGTATTAATTATCATAATATACCTTTAGGATTCCAAGCACACATTATAATTCTTCTGTCATCTGGATTGTTTCTGATTGTATCAATTACTTGCTGCAGTTGGTCTACTCCTTCTCCTGTATAATCTACAAAAAGCGAAGCCAAGCTTATTTATATTATTTTTCAATACAAGAACTAATCTCAATAGTTGTTTAGCTTATTTATTATGAGATTGTTCCACTAAAGACAACATTATTTAAGAATTGCAAGTTACTTCTGGAAATGTCTACTAAATAAACCACCTAGGAAGCATCAATCACGGCCAATCAGCACAAATGTGTTTAGATAGTCTGGAAGACAGAATACAAAATGTATTTTTATGATGTCATCTCATTAAAAGGGCAGACATGTAAGCCATTTAATAACTGGTGATAGTATAAATCCACTTTAATTCTAGGGAAAATTTGAATTATCAATTACAATTACCTACTCTATAGTGATCAAAGTACTTATTAACAGTAGATGTAAACAGTAGTTTCCTGTAGGTTAAATGGGACCTGCAATACATATATGTATTATTTACATAACTACTGAAATTACAAAAAATATCTTTTAAAAATTCATTACTTCCAATAACAAATTATTTGAATCTTCTTGAAACAGAAACCTGCTTAATACATAACATGAAGACAATATTTTATAATTATTTTAAATTAGAGTTCGTTCTAAACAGAAATCTGAGGCATAGGGAATAAATCGGAAATACCTCTTATCAACTGTTTAAAGCAGTCGTGTCTTATGTCCTCATGTACTTTAATTATGGTAGTCCTCGCTTGCTGACCATTTGGTTCAGCAACTGTTCAAAGTTATAATATTGAAAAAATAACTTTACAGTCTACTTATGACCTGCACAGCATCAGTCACTTTAGTCAGTATGTGTTGTCCCGAGTCTGACCTGTGCTTTTCCATCCCCCACCCTTGCAAAGCATATTGATTGAAAATAAAAGGTTTGCAAGAAAGTAAGCTGTTTGTGTAACATACCTAGAGTTCCAAGTTCCGCTAACGATCATATTCCCATTAGGATAGTTAAATGAAGATTACCTGTACATTTTTGAAATCAAGCCAGTTTTAACAACTACATTTTTAGTATCCTAGAGTGTCTTTTTATGGATACTTGAACATGCAAGCAAATATTTAGCCATGTTTACCTGTATTCATATCTTTGTACTCGGCTCCAAAATGTCTCCACTGGAAGCCATAAATAGGACCTAAGTCTCCTTCCTCTCTAGAGAAAAATCCCTGTTTGTCTAAGAATTGCCGAGAACCATTGGCATCCCAAATCTTAACTCCCTTAGCAGAAAGCTCTTTTGCATTTGTAGAACCCTATTGTAATGAGGAAAAAAAATCATTTAGCAGCATTCAGAATAAACTCCATAATGTATTTTTTAAAAATTTGTAGAGGTCGATATGAAGCCTAATACTTTGGGAAGAAAATATCTCTCAACATTAAGTGATAGAATTCTAATTGCTGCCAGTGACAATTCAGTAAAACGGCAGATATTCAGAATACCAGTTTCAATACTCAGATTGTCTAATATGTTTTCTGCGTACGTTCCAGCTTATGTTTCTGTAAACAAGAAACACTTCAGTGATTGTGAAGCTACAAAGTATTTTTCCTTGACATACCAATTTTATATGGTTCTTATTGTACAAATTTTATTGAATTTGATCAAAATAAGATTTTGCTTGTTAATTACTTTGTATGCATTATATTTTCCAATTATTTTATTCTACCACTTTAGGAATATGTTGTTAAAAGTTAACAAAAATAATTTTAATATTACAGGGAAAAACAATTAAACTGACTTAAAATAAAAATAGAAAAACCTTCTTTTAGGTATATTATATTCATAATATTTGGCAAGATTCAAAATACTGCATCAGTTTATCCAAATTTTTAATAGTACTAGAATGCATTAATATGCAATACATTTTAAGCAGGCTAACGCTGAAGCTGTTTCAGGTTTTACTTTTCGCACGGCAGAGAGAAAATTAATCCAGTGAGATTTTCAGAGAATAGGTAGCGTTTGAAGTATAAAAGTTTCCATCCTGGTTATTTATTTATTTATTGATGAGCAAAGTAGATAGTCCCGTTACTTCACAGCACTCAAACTCACAAACTTCTTGCATGGAGGCTATGTTCTGTGGCATTCCACACAAGAGGTAGCCATCTGGAGCACATGTGGGCAATCTCCCATCTTCTCTTTATTCAGAGAGATTCCAAGGAACTGGTCTAATCATAGGTTCCTTGGTTCTTTGCTTTAATTGTTGACTCCACTTTCACAAAGTTGTCTTTAGTTTATCATGCCTCCCCCAGAGGTCTGAAGTATGTTCCTCTTTGGAGGTGGTGAGACATGCACGTATCCTATTTTAAAGAATTACCCTGATAGAAAACATGACACTCATCTGTCACTTCTATCCAATCAGGACTCTGATGTATTTTTTCAGGTCTCCCAGTTTTTGCCCCTATTTCTTCTGTTTGTTCAACCTAGATTAGAAGATTACTCTTGGTGATCTCCACTGATTTGTATTACTGTTATATTAATTTTAACATATATCCATTTTTAGCCTTACAATTTTAGATATGTTCTGCTATATAGTGGATTTTTTGTCTAAAGGCTGTAAAAAAGATTTGTTACTGATGTTGAATAATTAGCTCCACTTCTGTACTACCTTTTGTGGTTTGTAGACTGACACTTATCGCCCAGGACTCTTCTATTCACAGAAATCTGCTGCCTTCTAGTAGAATAACATACCTCATCTCTATCCTGTCCAAATAATTTATTGCTGAATTAATATTGGCCTATTATTTGTACTTATAACAAACCTTAATTTCTATTGATTTCAATGAGGCTAATTTGACAAACTTATTTACTATGCATTATACCTTGATAAACCAAAGTAATTCTTCAAGTACTCCCTTCCAGAATACTCTTTTAGTTGTTAGCAATGGAAAATCATCTGAAAGGAAGTTGAAAAAAATATTAGAGATATTGGGTTATATGCTAACTGAACAGTTTCTAAAGTCACTTAGTATACAATTCAGAGTCATTAAACATAATTCAGATAAATATTTAATCAGATCATATTGGAGTATTAAAATTTGGTATTCAGACTTTTGATTTTTTTTATCAAAGGAGAGGAAAAGTGCTTCCAGACTTGCAAGATTCTGTTACTGTAACCTTACAATAAAGGTACTCTCAGCACTCCTGGTTTTGATTTCTTGTCTGCACTACATCAAAAAGCTGACACAGTTATGGAAGCTGGAGCCCTTGGGCACCAAGTGACCCTGGGCCAGCCACTCTCTTAGCCTAGACTACCTCACAGAGCTCCTGCTGTGAGGAAAATACAGGACTTAGCAGCAGTTCGTTTAGTGAATGTTTAAAGTTTCAAAAGCATTGAAAAAAAGTGACTTAGAACTGTTTCTCACACTTACAACTATTGCGGCATCCCTACAGGCACATAATCAAAATTCGGACGCTGGCAACCGACTCATATTTATAATAGTTGCAATGTCCCCTTTTGTGACATTCTGACAAGCAAAGTCAATGGGGAAATCACATTCACTTAACCATGTTACTAACTCATCAGCTGCAGGGATACACTTAACAAAGCAAGAAAGGTCGTAAAATGGGGCAAAACTCACTTAACAAATTTCTTGCTTAGCAACATAAATTTTGGGCTCAACTGTGGTCGTAAATCGAGGACTACCTTTATAAGAAGCACTTCCTTAAAGTTCTTCCGCCAAAGAAAAGGCAGGCTATAAATCTGATAAATACATAACTAAACAAATTTTGGCGGTGTCGGTTGGGGGATCATTGCTCTTTCCCCATAGTTCCTGCCTTGAGACAAGGTCACCTAAGTGCTCCTAAGCAAAGAATTCCGGACCTAATGGGTTCGCGCTAAATTATGCAGAACCGGAGCAAGGAGCTACGAATTGAAAATCGATATCGGAATCGGGAGACCGAGATGGTCTCAGTCTTGAAATCTTCTGCTGCCTCCTCCGGTCTCCCACGCCTGCTCTGATCATCTCCGTTTCTTTCTTGCTCACGGATTATAAAACGGCCGGGACTTCCTTTTTGATACGTTTTATTCTTTATTTCCCGAGTGCCCTGAAAGCCCCGAAAAGGCACTTGAAGGCTTTTTGAGAACGAGAGACTCTTAAGACTTGCAGAAACGGCAGCGGTTTCCCGCCAATCCCCGAATTTCTCAAAAGAAAACCACGCACACGCAAGGAGCCGAAGGAGAGGGGATGAACCTCACCTCGGAGGTTGTACCGCGCCTGCATCCCGAAGATGGATAGCGTCCCTGTCCCGGTCCGATCCTCCTTTTTGTGTCCGAAGCGCAGGATCTGCTCGACCTGCTGGAGATATTGAATCTCTCCGTGACATGAGGAAGAGTCAGAGGCGGCGAGGAGCTGCTCCTGAGGCAGCGCGGGAGTCTCTTGCACGTCCAGCTCAGCCGGCATTGCGAAGTAACCATTCAGAGCGAAGCGCGCTCCTTTCTTGGCGGGAACGAAATTCTAGCGTTAGACTTGGCGCGTTCCCCGCCCACGCACCCCGGTAAACCAATGAGAGGAAGCGAAGGAATGCGTTTGCCCCGAGCCTGGATTGTCAGTATTAGCTGACTTTCCAGTTCCTCCGTGTTACATTCTACCTACTGTTGTGAGTAGAGTTTGAGTGCTATGTGCTTCCTCTTCAATCTCATGTTGGAGGAGGAGGAGGAGGAAGTATGGATAAGGTCTCACCTTGCTTGCCCTTTTTCTTACAAACCAAACTAACAAATGTGTCGAAATATTGTTTTCCAGAATATCCCAGCTGATTCTCAGTTGCTGATGCATTTTCAAGTTAAAGGATTTGTGGCAGCTGCTCGCTTTTCGGCTATTTTAATTCCCAACCCCCGGGTTGAATACTAAAATGATTGGTCCAGAACGTAAAGGTGCGGTTTCCATCTGCTTATTGCAAGCTCACAAACTTACTGTTACCTCCTCGCAACACATAGATTAAGCTAATATTGTCTAAAAGCTCGTTGGTCCTCGTTAAGATCAAAGCATCAATTTTAGTCTATTGCCAGAGACATTCTCATTTTAACTGCTGTTAGAGAAGCATTATAGTATTCATGAAGTTGATCTTCTGACACAGTATCACCATTGCATATTTTTGTCATTAAGATGCTATTTGCATGATGTAGAAGAATAGTACAGTTACTTTGTCCTTTTTATGTTACATTTTCCCTCTTTATGGGCGGGAGGGGAAGTGTGTTAGTGGCCATCCTAAGGTTCTCTTGTTAAGTTACCTATCCATTATGCCCTCATTATCAGGGGAGGTGTTCTCCTACATCAGTGCTGGCGAATCTATGGCACGCGTGCCAGAGGCGGCACTCAGAGCCCTCTCTGTGGGCACACAGGCCATATCCTTGAAGATGGCAACCGTCCCTCTTCAGCCAGCTGCCCGCTAACTTGCCAAGGTCCCACATGGCCGGATGCATCCCAGCACCTATGCGCTCACTGGCCTTTGTGTGCAGAGGTCGATGGTGTCAGGTAGCAGCCGCCCTGGCCCCTGCCACACCTTGCCCTGTGACAATGACACTCCCGCCCTGCCTCGCCTTGCCTCGCCTCACCCTGCAGGATGAGCCTCCTGCCCATCGCCCCACCTGCCAGAGACCCCCTGGATCTCACCCAGCCCTGCTCGGCCCCCACAGGCGTCCCTCCCCACAAGCAACATCGAGGTGATCACGCCCACCTTGTCCACTCCCACCCATTCTGCCATGACACCACAGCCACGCCCACCCAGTGGGCCACGCCCACCTGGCACCTGGTGATAAATAAGTGGATTTTGGGTTGCAGTTTGGGTACTCGGTCTCTAAAAGGTTCGTCATCACTGTCCTACATAAATAATGCTGGTTGCATTCCAAAAGAATGAGAACTTTCCCTCATAGTCCATGTTTATAAAAAAGATAATAAGGGACGTTCCAAAAACTATAGACCTGTAAGCTTCCTAGATACAGTGGCCAAGATGTATGCTAAAAATCAGTTGGTTAGACTAGAGGACTAGGTGTTGAGAGAATTTATTAACAGAAGAACAGGTCAGATTTACATCTAGGCCAGTGGTTCTCAACCTGTGGGTCAGGACCCCTTTGGGGTTGAACGACCATTTCACGGGGGTCTCCAAACAACGCAGTCCGCCATTTTTTCCCCTTTTCCTTAGCTGTGCTACTCCCTTTTATTCTATTGGCTTTTGAAAGCCAATAGAATAGACTCTCTTGAACAGAGTCTAATTCTATTGGCTTTCAAAAGCCAATAGGAATTGTCCAGGCTGTCTCTGCCCTGCTGAGCCTGGACAAAAGTCCCATTCTGCAAATGGTGCTGTACCAGTTGAGTAGTCCTCGACTTACGACCGGTTGAGTAGTCCTCGACTTACGACCGGTTGGGGGTCGCAGCATTAAAAAGGTTGAGAACCACTGATCTAGGTAATCCACCATATGTGGTTGTTTCAGTGTATATCATTCTACAGTGAAATGTATAGCCATCTTTTATAGAGTTTCATGCAACATTTGGTTCCATAAATAAAATATATTGTGTAAAAATCTAGCTGAGCTAAACATGGAAGCCAGGGTTAGAAGTGAAGAAGGTTCTTGGATGAGAAGCAAAACATTTCAAAGAAAAAAACTCAAGAAAGTCCAGTTGCCTTTTGGAAAAGACACCTTTGGGCCAATTATAACCTGGATACTTATACTTGTACCATAGTCCCTATTGAAGTCAATAATTCTTTTACATAGAAAATACTCACTTCTGAATTGTTGGGCAAACATGTATTCTATATTCAAATGTTCATTCAGTAAGTAAAATGCCTTCTCAGAATTTCTTCACTCCTTAGATATTTAAAGATATTTAGGAAATTTGTTAACATGCTTTTATATGCAGGATATGGTATATTTTTGATGGCACTATTGGAAATCAGCACCCACCCACCCTCCTAGAGAAGGAAATATTTGGGGGATATTAAAAAAAGTCAGAATATTATATTTGCCCAAAATAATAATAGAAAATCTTAGGCAGAAACCCCCCCAAGGTCTCTCTCCCCCAAGCAGAAACCAACTTTTAGAAATTCAGATTTGATAATCCTGTTCAGGAAGACTGCGCCAGAAAGTTTGGAGCCGGTGGGATTAGAAAGAAAAAGATCCCTAAAAATCTTCATCCCCCATCAAAAATCTAAAGACATGACCTTTAGGACATAATAAGATTAATCCACCAGAATTAGAGTACCAAAAGAGCACACTGAACCTCAGGTCAAAGTTCATTACACAGGAACAGGAACAACTCCAAACACAAAAGCCCAAGAAGGTATATAAAAATCCACCATTCCCAGTTCCATTTTGTCAGCCACCCCAGAATCACATGCTGTGTCACTGAAGTTTCTGGCAACTAAATAAACAAGAACCTTCTTTCTAAAGCAGTCTCCATTTTGTTTATTCCCAGCTTGGACTGGACCCTGATGAAGATATTTCTTTCAACAGCACATTCTGAAGTAGGCTTGAAAATAACAGAATAACAGTGTTGGAAGAGACCTTGGAGATCTAGTTCAACTCCTGCTCAAGTAGGAGACTCTATACCATTCCTGAAAAATGGCTGTCCAATCCCTTCTTAAAAACCTTTGAAGATGGAGCATTCACAGCACCTGGAGGCAGGTCCTTACAAAAATTAATTGTTCTCGCTGACAGGAAATTTCTCCTTAGTTCTAGGTTGGATCGCTCCTTGATAAATTTCCATCCATTACCTTTTGTCTTGTCCTCAGGTGCTTTGAATAATAAGTTGACTCCCTTTTCTCTGTAACAGTCCTCAAATATTGGAAGACATGCTATCAGGACTCCCTAGTCCTTCGTTAGACTAGACATACCTGACAGAACGTCCTAATTGTGCTTCAGGAAAGCCAAGAAACAGGAACGTTGCAGTATCCAACAAGTTTTCTTCACTATGTTGAAAACGAAGTTAGCACTGGGAGGGACCTTCCTCCAGTGCTCTAAATACATCACATCACCACGCCCAGAGTACACACCCCAATTACCAGTCATAATGAGATTCCACCCGTACCACGCCCAGTCACCCCCAGTGATAAAACTCCACCCACACCACGCCCAGCCTAGCTAACATGTAAATCCATCATTACATTGAGTCCAAGTGTTGCGTTCACACCGTTCTCCTCCTATCCCAGCGTCCAAACCTGTCAGACCCAGCGTCCCAGCCATAACTATAACATATTACGCTTCCTTAATTCGGCCCCTCCCACTCCCATCAGTGCATAGCGGTTGTCTGGACGTCTGCTATCCATGTCAGGTGGTCACATGGTCCGCTCGGCTGCCGCTGCAGAGACGCCAGCAACAATCTCGTAACAGTGTCGGCGGTGCAGCTCACGAAGCCATCGAGGTCGACTGGGAGTGCATGGACCACTCGTTGCAACATTCCACGCTGGACATGGGGATATCGGCAGGTAGGTATCACGCTGGGTCTGACATTCGGCTCCCCCTCACCACAAGGCCCCCTGGAACAAAATATAGTAGATCGATCACACCTGCCGGCATACACATATAACAATTTACTTAACCTCCCCCTGGTTTGTGTGGTAATGTTCTGTGATACCTGTGGATCAGATCAGGGGCAGACACATCCTCCTCCCGTGCCCAGGAGGCATCAGACAGAGGATATCCCTTCCATAATACCAAGTAATAAAGTTTACCCCCCCCTCAGTCGCGAATCAAGTATGTCTTGTATTTCATATCGTCCTGGCGTGACGGGTCCTGGAGGGTTTTCATGGGATTGTCCCCTCACAGGTTTTAATAAACTCACGTGGAAAACCGGATGTATCTTACCAAGTAGTTTCGGTAGGTGGAGCTTCACCGTCACACGATTGATAATCCGGACTATGCGGAAGGGCCCGATGTATTTTGGCGCTAGCTTTCTGCATGGCACCTGTAACTTAATATACTTAGTTGACAGATATACTAGGTCACCTACTCGTAAATGAACTGGTACTCTACGACCTTTGTCTGCTTGATATTTCGCTGCCTGTTCTGCTTGCCCCAGCGCCTGCTTCACTGTGCGCCATACCTTACTCACGTGGGACAACCACTCATCGGGCTGACAGGCCTGGGATTCCTGGGATTCACACTCTGGTATTGGAACAATGTCACGTCCATAGACCACTTGGAAGGGGGTTAGACCAGTGCTCTTATGTACCGCATTATTATATGCAATCTCTGCAAATGGCATAAAATCCACCCAATTTGACTGTTGGTAGGATACATAACATCGTAGATATCGCTCGATAGCTGCATTGGCGCGCTCTGCTGCCCCATTGGTACAAGGATGGTACGCAGAGCTAAGCCCTTGTGTGGTACCAATGAATGTAAGAAATCGACGCCAGAATTGAGCCGTAAATTGAACGCCCCGGTCTGAAATAATCCAACGGGGTGCTCCATGTAGTCGGTAAACTTGCTGTACAAACATTTTTGCCAATCTGCTTGCCGATGGCAATCCCTTACAGGGTATGAAATGGGCTTGCTTCGAAAATAGATCGACCACTGTCCATATAACAGTATATTCTTTTACATTTGGTAAATCCACGATAAAATCCATTCCAATGTCCTGCCATGGCCGAGTTGGATTGGACACCGGTTGTAGCAACCCCATCGGCTTTTTCGGAACTACCTTCGCCTGTGCGCAGATGTGACACCCTTTCACATACGCTTCGATATCCTTCCTCAAGCCCGGCCACCAGAACTGACATCTCGCTAAATGTAACGTCTTCACAAACCCAAAATGGCCTGCTAGTTTGGAATCGTGGCATCGATGGTACACCCGATTCCATAACTCCTGTGGGACATATAGTCTATCGCCATACCAGGCCAAACCATTTCGGTGGGTTAACAACCAGGGATTAGCCATTAGCCAAGAGTCATTTAACAGGGCTGATTTCACTTCATCCTCAAATGCTGTTGTTTTCGCGCAGGCATCCACCTGTATAGGCCCAACATTACAGGGAGGCATAATGGCCTGGACCACCTCTTCCCTCTTGCTATCGTATTGCGGTAAACGGGAGAGTGCATCCGCTAAGAAATTCTTCCCTCCTGGGACACTTTCAGGTGGAACCTGAAGCGTTGGAAATATTGCACCCAGCGAACATGTTTAGGAGCTAATCTCCTTGGTGTTTGGAGAACCGTTAGATTCTGGTGATCTGTCCATACCTCGAAGGGATGCTGTGCACCCTCCAACAAATGGCGCCAAGTGGACAGGGCCCATTTTACCGCAAATGCCTCCTTTTCCCACACCGCCCACCGTCGTTCCGTATCGGTGAATTTCTTGGAGGTATAAGCACACGGTTGTAGGGTACCCTGGTCGTTACGTTGCAACAAGACCGCTCCGACAGCTACGTCACTGGCGTCGGCCTGGACAACGAACGGCCGTCCCGGGTCAGGATGTACTAATACAGGTTCTTGGGCGAATAATCTTTTTAAGGATTCAAATGCCTGTTGACAGGCCACAGTCCAGTCCAAAGATTGTCCCAGATGGGGTTTCCCAGCGGTATGCTTGGTACGCAATAGTTGGGTTAACGGCAATGCCACATTAGCGAAAGAGGGAATGAATTGTCGGTAGAAATTAGCAAACCCCAAGAACCGCTGTAGCTGGCGACGGGTCTTCGGGGCTTGCCACTCTAAGACATTCCGTACTTTACCAGGATCCATCTCTACACCCGCTGCCGAAACCCTGAATCCCAGATACTCAATGCGCTCCTTGTGAAACTCGCACTTAGATAGCTTACAATATAGTTTAGCGTCTAGCAATTTTTTCAACACCGTCCGCACCAATTTCACATGTTCCTCCAGTGTTTGCGAATAGATAAGTATGTCATCCAGATACACGAGAACACCCCGATACAGATGATCATGCAGGACTTTGTTGATAAGCTGCATAAATACAGCTGGGGCCCCTTGTAATCCAAAAGGCATCACTTTGAATTGATAACTGCCTAGCGGGCAATTAAACGCTGTCTTCCACTCGTCCCCTTCCCTGATTCTTATTCTATAATATGCTTCACGGAGGTCTAACTTCGTAAAGATCTTTCCAGCAGCTAAATGGGTAAGGAGATCTTTCATAAGTGGTAGGGGATATATCTGTTCTATGCACACAGCGTTAAGGCCCCAAAGGTCCACACATAACCTTAATCCTCCATCCTTTTTCCCTTGGAATAATACTGGGGCCACTATCCGGGAGCGTGCCGGCTCTATGAAACCACTGGTCAGATTTTTATCTATGTATTTCCTCATCTCTTATAGCTCCGTGAATGTCATCGGATACATCCTGGGCTTTGGCAACTTAGCACCAGGAACAATTTCGATTGCGCAATCCATTGGCCGGTGGAGTGGTAAACTATTGCATTCTTGCTCGCTAAAGACGGCTGCTAGATCATTATACACCTCCGGATATTCGGGCTCATTCCCATCCTGCAACGTTTTTGAGTCTTCCATCGCCCTATCCTCACTATGATCATGCGGACGGGGTGGCTGGGGACCCACTGCAAGCCTTAAATGACGGAACCCATCTGCCCACCACATGGTCGGGGTCCATTTATCTAACCACGCTAATCCAAGGATGATAGGTTCGGACATAGAAGGCACCACTATAAATCGTATGACCTCCCAATTGACATCCATTTCCATCCTGACAGGTTCTGTCACCAATGTGGTCAGGGCCCCCCCTAACAGGGACCCATCTACTTGCTCAAAGCAAATTGGAGACTTTAATCGGGTGACCCTAATACGCATCTGTCGTGCCACCTCCTTACTAATTAGGCACCGAGTGCACCCGGTGTCAATCAATGCCTGAAATGGCCTCGACCCACCGGTAACTGGACTTGTCAGTGTTATTGGGATGGTAAACGGGACTATGGGGTCACTCACCATCAGATCTTCCACCGGACCTTCCTCTTCATACTCCTCCAACGCAGGGGAAGCATCACCTGGGGTTTGCTGGACAGGCGTCTGTCCTATTTGGTGAACAACTCGTGATTTTTCCGTCATCTTCTTTGGCATGGCACCGGGCCTCCCAACCGCCATTGGTGTGCCAGTCGACTCGGGTACTGCACACTCCGCTGCTCGGTGACCCAGCCAGTTGCAACGGAAGCACCTGAGGACGGGTTTCGGGCGTACAGTGCTCAGTGGTATCTGATTGGCGCTGCCCCCGGGCTGGTCCTGGTTCCGGCGGGGCTGTGGCCGTTCCTCACGTGCTCCAGGATGGTCCCTCAACCCAACATCTAACTCCACAGCTGCCTTGAACCATTCAGAAAGGCGCCCTACGATCCCTCTGACCACACATGCTCGGCGTATGTCAGTATCCAGGCCAGCGCGAAAGTGATGGATCAACAGACGATCTGGCCACAACCTAAGCCTCCCTGCCACTTTTTGGAATTCCCGGATATAGTCGTGCACTGGTCTGCCTCTCTGTCGCAAGCCCAATAACTGTGCCTCTGCCCGTTGTAATCGGGTTGGGTCCTCAAACCTAGTTTTCAAGGCGTCGAGAAATAGACCTATATCAGCCAATTCCCTGGCCTGATCGCTATACAGGTTAGCGGCCCAAGTGGCAGCTTCTCCCTGCAAACTCGCTGTCACTGCAACCACCATTGCCCAATTAGACGAGTATAGGGTGGTGTAACGATCCAGATGGTTGAGCACATGGCTTAGGAATACAGCCAGGCGATCTGGATCACCGTCGAAGGTGAGTGTAATGGGAGGTGGATTCTACATCATAGCTTGGGGCCAAGGGGCTGGTACCTGGCCTCCATATGGGACGTTTTCTGGTTGCAACATAGGGCGGTTTCCTGCTCCTACGGGCCCCGCCCCTTGCCTATCTGGATCCGACGGCGGAACTCCAGTCCCTCGTGCCCCCTGCCTGTACTGGGAACGCTCTGCTGTGGCCTGCCTCGCCAAGGGATCCTGGAGAGGAAGGCGGCTACTTGGCTGTAATTTGAGCTTCGGACTCGGCAATTGGAAACGGGAGGATTCAGATGTTATGCACGCACCTGGGGCGCTTCTGGCGTGGGGACGGAGGCTAGCGGGATAAACCCGCTCCCCAAACTGCTCCCTAAGAACGTCTAATGTGTATTGCCCCAGAGCCGTGGAATAGCTCCATTCCTCTTCGTCTTCCCCGGTCAGCCGGCGTTCTCTCCAGCCACTCAAACTCGGCGCCAACCCCCGTTCCCTGCTCTCCTCCAGAAGCCACAGTGCAGGACTAAGCCACCATTCCCCGTCTGCAGCTATGGATCCCTGCTGCTTCGCTCCAGGCTCCGCGACCCCAGGAACGTGCGGCTTCTCCTTCGGCCGAACTACCGGCTGATGGTCTCCTGCATCGCCGACTACTGGGTCCTCCGGCTGCTCGGCGGACTCTAATGGCTCCTCCGCCTCCAATGGATCCACTCCCTGTGTTCCCTCCGCCATTTCGCCGAATTGCTGGTTGGCTTCGGGGTGAGTGCTAACTTAATGACAGAACGTCCTAACTGTGCTTCAGGAAAGCCAAGAAACAGGAACGTTGCAGTATCCAACAAGTTTTCTTCACTATGTTGAAAACGAAGTTAGCACTGGGAGGGACCTTCCTCCAGTGCTCTAAATACATCACATCACCACGCCCAGAGTACACACCCCAATTACCAGTCATAATGAGATTCACCCGTACCACGCCCAGTCACCCCCCGTGATAAAACTCCACCCACACCATGCCCAGCCTAGCTAACATGTAAATCCATCATTACATTGAGTCCAAGTGTTGCGTTCACACCGTTCTCCTCCTATCCCAGCGTCCAAACCTGTCAGACCCAGTGTCCCAGCCATAACTATAACATATTACGCTTCCTTAATTCGGCCCCTCCCACTCCCATCAGTGCATAGCGGTTGTCCGGATGTCTGCTATCCATGTCAGGTGGTCACATGGTCTGCTCGGCTGCCGCTGCAGAGACACCAGCAACAATCTCGTAACAGTGTCGGCGGTGCAGCTCACGAAGCCATCGAGGTCGACTGGGAGTGCATGGACCACTCGTTGCAACATTCCACGCTGGACATGGGGATATCGGCAGGTAGGTATCACGCTGGGTCTGACAATACCTACTTGATATAACTGTTTATCGTATGTTTTAACCTCCAGCCCCCTAATCACTTTTGTTGCTGTTCTCTGCAGAAATTATGTACTGTATCTAACCCTTTAATTATAATAATTTAATAAAGCTAGGTCAAAAATGGTATTTGGCAAGAACTGCATCATATAAAACTGGTACTTGAATGAGAAGCCCATAAAACAAGTTAACTCTTTTCCATATTTAGAGGTGATTTTTACTGACAGAAGACCATGAGCAAGCCACTTCAAAAGAAGTTCAGCAAAAGTGGCAGCCCATTCAAAGACTTTAATTAATTATAACTATCCAGGTTATAAGAAGACTAGAAATACCAATAAAATTTTCCATTTCTGTAATAAGGTGAAGTTAATAGATTCAGAATCACAATTTTTAATAGCTTGTAGTCCAACTACGTGAATTAATATACAAAATGAACATTTAGTGTTTTCTAATTAAAGAATATTGTGATGTGTTTTATCTTAATATGAATAGATATTTTAAAATCTCTATAGGGAGCTCAATGAGCTAATTTTTAAAGGTTCTGCCAATGCATGATATATAACAACTATATCAGTACAAAATACCACATTTAGACACATATTTATAAATATGTATATAACTATATTACTTGTATGACATGGGAACTGAAATTATTATTAATAAAAATACAATTTATGTGATCCTCTTGCTATTAAAACAGTGGCAAAAATAGGTTGCCAGAAAATCATATTTACCACAAATATTAATGCCTTTTCTTCAGGTTCAGAAAACAGTAGGCTACTGTTCTAATTACTATCAACATCACAGATTTTGTCATGAACTTATTATCTAATTGTATTAATGGGTCTTTGCTTATTGAACTCTAATGTCTTTTTCTTTGTGCCCCTCCCCCAGCCTTTTGCCTTGTCTATCTACATCAGAAAAATAAACACTAGGGGGTGCATTAGACATGACTGTGAAAAAAAGTCTATTTTTCTTGTTGTGTGCTAGACTTATCAATGTTCATTTGTTATATTTAAAACTAAAAATAAATCCAAAATATTGTCGTAAGACCTTCCTTGAAAATGCAATTCATATATGTTTAAATTAGCAATTTTTATGATGTTTAGTATAAAAGTAAAATTTTACCTGAGATTATGAGCAGGACCAGTTATAAATACAATTTTTACAATTTTCCTGTTATATAGCTGTTGTTTGAAAACTGTTCTCATCAATAAAAACATACCAAGAATATTTTATCAGCATATTTAGAGGCATGTAAGGCAGGTGTCTGCAATCATTTATGGGGCCAAAAAATAGTGGGAGAGGCTAAAATAGAAGGTGAATTTCATTTCATTTACATTCTAATATAATTTGCCGGTATGTGACTACTGTACTCTTCAGCCACGCATTGAAGAAATTTCTTCTTCTGTTACCTTTGAAATCTCTGGGCTGAACCACAAATTATTAGGGGTAGCATCAGTGGTGGGATTCAAATATGTGAACAACCAGTTCTTTGTGTGGATGCCGCTTCCGAAAGCCCATTCTGGGTCTGGGCAGGAAAAAAGTAGCTACCGGTTCTGCCGAACTGGTGCGAACCAGCTGAATCCCACCACTGGGTAGCATATACTTCTGAACAAAAAGATTTATGGGTGGATCTGAAGCTTTTCTTGGTGCTTTTCATTGCTGCAATTCTCAACAAATGGCCTTTGTAATTGGATAAGATGTGCTTGTCAATATTACTAAAAATACAGTATATACTTCTATGTGTCAGCTTTTGATATGTTTGTGAAAGATTACTTGGATCATAAAATTCGTATGCTAAACAATTTACCTACTAACACACATTCAAATATTTATTCTAATTTTATTCTCACAGTAGGAAAATGTAATGATGGATGGTAACAACAGGGTAGTGATAGTTGTTTAATGAAAGAAAAATCTATAAATAAATGCCATTATAATGTAGGAATCAGGAAGTGACTATAATGAAGTTATTGCACATGGTTTAATAAGTGTAAATTAAATTGATAAGTTCATTTGGGGAAAGAGGAAGTCTTCAATGTTGAGTGAAATGCTTGAAAATATAAAAATGTGAAATAGGGGCTAAGAGGGCTGAAACTGCAAATTCATAGACTAATTACTGGAAAAGAAGATGTCAGCCCTTGACTATTACAGTATTCACTTTCTGACTAAACAAACTAAAAACTAAATATACTGGGGTCTTATGAATATGGTTTAGGGTGATCTCCATGGCCAAAGGATGCTACTGCATCTTGGTTCTTTTGGCAGAACTTTTGTATTATGTGCTTTGAGCAGTTCAGTCAACTTGGCTCAAGTAGTATGTGTGATCTCCACTCAACTAGGTGGGAGGTGTTGTGGAAAAACCCAATGAAAAAGACAAGAGACAGCAACACAAAACAATATTTCTTACTTTAATATTCAGAGGTTTATTTTGCTAATAATTTGGAACATAGCATAATAACATAACATTACTTACATTAACAACCTGTTGCAATGAGGACCATATGACACAGCAGATTCCAAAATGGACAGCTATAGGCCAATGGCCTTGAGCTAGACTTAAACTAACATTTTTATACCTTTCTTCTAACGACCACCCACAGATAATCATTATCTTGAAAAATCAGTTCCTTGTTCTTTCCTGCTGACCAGCAGTTTCCACATACACCCGTGTACATCTGAAACCTCTATCCATCTGTTACTTTTAGTTCCTCTTTTCCCACAGTTACAATACTCACGTTCCAAATATACATAGAACTACTTACTTTGCAATTTCATATTGCACAAAGCTCCGCAGATTACAAACAATACTTCTGTATTGTGAAAGAATATAGAGTTCAAATTAAAGCTTAAATCACTACTATGGGGCCTATCTTAGGTTTGCTCCAGCCTCATCTTATTATATGAGGCGCCGCTGGGGGGGCTAGTGCCACGACAGGCTGTCCCTGGGCGGCGGTGGCAGTGGCGGTGGCGGTAGTGAGCGCTGCTCCGGGCTGCCCAGGCAGCATAGCAGAGGAGGGCGTGGGGCGGCGGCGGCAGAGGCAGGACATGCAGTGTATCGGGCAAAAGGCTCTCCGGGCTCTTGTTGGCCTGCTGGCGGTGCAGCCCCACCTAGGCAGCCATGATGCACTGCCACTCTTGTGGCTCTTCAGCCGTGAGAGTACGCCGTGGTTGCAGCAGCGCGTGCAACTGGGCACCCCCATGGGGTCACCTATTTCGAGTGTTATTGCTGAGGCTGTATTGCAGCAGTTGGAACACATAGCGATGACCCAATACTGCCCAAAGTTCTGGGCCCGCTACGTTGACGACACGTTCATCATAATTAAGAGGAGTCAAAAAGCTGACTTTGTGGACACACTTAATTCGGTGTGCGTGGACCTGCAATTTTGTGATTATATGTTCTTTTCAGATTTTGTTTTATGATGCCATTGTTTTGAGAATCATTTTTCAGTGGAAAGAAACATATATTTTTAAAAAAAGAATAAATGTCAAGGTAACTTACTGTAATTAATGCTAGATTGTCTTTAGGCCAATAGGCTGTTGTCCATTTTCCCACTTACCAGCATGTCCAGTCAGGCTCTTGTGCCATATTATTAAAGCTCCCTTGACTCAAGATTTAGAAAATGGCCTCTAGATTCAAATATGGATGGTGGTGCCAACCTCCATGCTTTTAATTTTGCTTTGAATAGGTATATAGCTCAGGGCAGTGTTTAGAGACAGCTACCCAACTATTAACCCTGCCATAATATTCCCATTACTAATTCTGCCCAATGTCATGTTAAAATTCAGAACAGATTGTGTTTTAGGAATGCCTTTCCTTTCCTCATGTGTTTCTAATAAAGGACAATTAGGAGGATGCTAGAAGAAAGGATGGCATGAATCTGAGTCTCACTTTCACTGGCTAGGATTCATTTCCCCTATGCAATTCACCACTTTGCTTTGAGTCACATTGCCCTCGAAAGCAATTAAGCATAAGGCAGGGCATATCATTTTACATATCAACTTAAAGAGGAGTCACTACACCATTTCCACACTGGCCCTTTTAATGCATGAACTGATTTAGAATAGGAGTCTTGTATATCCTTCCTCACAACATTCTCATCTAACTTCTTAGATGAGCTAATTTGCTAGGAATGCTTTGGGTGTGGTGGATTTAGTCAAATTCCGAAACTTTGGATTTGGAGACAACCTTCAAATCCCCAGCAACTCTTATGAAGACATTGGCAATGTATGCTAGTTATGTCTTAGTTTGTTTAGTCAGTACTTAAGTTTTTGAGAAAAGATACAGCCTTTATTGAGCAGCATTGGGATTAAGACTTTTTAAATTTTCTGTGGATTCTAAAGTGGCAATTAATCTCAGAAGATAATGGCACTGTTCTTTAATGGTCGTCCCTTCTTCACAGACATATCATTTTATATTATTATACTGACTCTCCTCTTCCATTTAACAGCAGCCATTACAAGCCATATAATAGAGGCCCAATGAATCAGATAACAATTTTGTCCTCAAATCTATTTAGGCAACATAATTACAAATGTTTGGTAGAACCTAATAATGTCAGCCACAACATCAAAGGTTCATTCATCTATTCATTTTCCAATATTCATTCTCAGCAATATCCTTGTATAGGTAGTCCTCAATTTACAACCACAATTGAGCCCAGAATTTAGGTTTGCCTTGAGATGCTGAAGAATATGATGTATTTAAATCAAATTAAAGCAAATCAATGAAATTATGTTTAAAATGTCCATAATCAAAAGAATAATCAAGAGAGTCTCCAAAAGTTGCTACAAAATTAGATTTTTAACATAACATCAGAGAAAAACACACACACACACACACACACACACACACATATATATGTTACCAAAATAATGATCACCAAGAGAATATCTAAAAAATAGAATTTAATCAACCTAGCTTTCGTCAAATACACTTGACATCATCAGGGTTAAAAGGTAAACGCAGAGAGGTCTTATATACAATTGTTAAGTGCCTGTTTCCGGCTCCTAGAGCATGTCACCGGCCCCAGCTGATTGAGCTGCGTTCCGAGCGCACCTCCTACGTCAACGCACATTCCTTTCTTTTTCCTAGTTTGTGTTCTTTCGCACGCTGCTCTAACCACCATTTCGGAGTTGGGCGGATACAGGATTGGGATACTCCCTCCTCCCTTGTATACAGTTCCTCCACCGCACTATATGCGGCTTCCTCTAGGGGGTGGGGGGTGTTTAAGTCACCTCCCGTGTTACCATGAACTTCAGACCCATTTTGTTCTTGTATACCTATCCCGAGGAGCCCCGATGTGAGTTCCTCTCCCCACCTCGTGTTACTCTCCCTCCTGCCCTCCTTCCTGTGCATCGTCCTGGGTGGTCTATTATTCATTCCAGCCCCTCTTCTCTCACACCTGCCCAGAATGTACTCTGTTGCAGTCCCATTGATAGCACTCTGTTGTTCAGTCCGTTGTCGGTGAGTGCCATTCTCATTCATCTCCGATTCCCCACTTTCATTCCCTACAGGGTCCTCTGTCTTGGCTGCAATCGTTGTCCAAGTGCCCGCCCCCGTGTCCAATATGTTGGAGGGGGGTGTCTCCCTTCATTCACTCTTGACCGGGTCACCATTGCATGTCTAACAGTGTCACTAGAAGGTAGCGTTTACCTTTTAACCCTGACGATGTCAAGTGTGTTTGACGAAAGCTAGGTTGATTAAATTCTATTTTTTAGATATTCTCTTGGTGATCATAATTTGATAACATGGATATTCCAAGAGTCGAATTTTTACATACATACATACATACATACATACATATTTTCTGAGGTTTTCGCGGGTGTTTGTATGTAGGGCTTTGGTTATTCGGGTTTTCTCCCGCGTAAAATTGGAAGTGTCTTGGCAACATTTCGATGAAGTCCTATTCCTCCTCGAAGCACGAAGCTGAAAACACCAGCCTGAAGATGACGAATGGGACTTTGTCGAAACATCGCCAAGACACTTCCAATTTTACGCGGGAGAAAACCCGAATAACCAAAGACCTATATATATGTATATACACACATACATACAAACATCATTTAATTCATTTTAATTTAATTTTAATTAAATACATTTAATTTGGGGATGACATTGCTACTTCGTTTTTCCTTCACCTATATATTTTTGGAAGACAGCCTTCAGCATATAAAATATTTATATGAGCATTGCTCTGGCTCTCCTATTACTGATTGCTCCCTTATTTATTTGTTTGTTTTTGATGCATCATGCATGTATGCAAAATGTAAACAATATTTATTATCTCTTTTATTAACTTTTTTGTTATTATCTACATGAGGAAAATTATACTGCAAATTAATTGAAAATGCATTTTTTCTCTTTTATCAAAGGCCAAATGTATACTATATAATCAGTGTATTGGGCTAAAAACCTTTCTTGATGTTTTCACTTTCAAGTCTGTATATACTATGATTCACTATGAAAATGTGTTTACTTAGTGAAATTAAGTATTGTATTTTTTTCTGGAAACTGCTGATTTTTTAAGAAAATCTCTTATATGTGTCAATTTATTGTTCATAAAGAAACTGTTGTTTCAAAATAAAACTCTAGAAGTCTATTTCTTAATGCTGTTGAAAAGAAGAGAAAATAACCAGAGTGTACTTAAAATGTCCCAAAATTTATAAAGCAAATCTAATAAATATGAATTTGGTGAGATATTTAAGGAATTCTCATTTCATGGGGTTAAACTATTTCCTTGCTACGCTGATTTTGCTGAACTGTCCTTTTGACCACCAGCAGTGTTTCTAATTGCAAATAAATAATCACAGACTTGACATGGAGTAATAATATTGCCAGTTTTAGAAGATTGTAGTTTACCCCCCCAATCAAAAGTTATTGAAAAATTCCATTCTATTTGTGGAACATAGCAACTATGATCAGTTGAAAGGAAAGATTTACATCATTTGGTAGCTTTTTTAAAAACCGTTTTAATAGCAAGTTTTATTTGGAAATATTTAGTATTATAGATAAATTGCATATACATGTATCAATTTGTATGGTATATACCCATATATATTCACAACATAGAACATAAATTTAAAAAAAATTAAGATAACTACAATAATAGGATATTGCAGTTTCTTAATAGCTGAAAATATGCCATCAAATAAGAACATGGATATTAATTACATAATTTAGGAATAGTAGCTGAGAATGGGTGCTTACTCAGTAACAAAGTTACATGGGAGTATGCAATGTTTTATTTGGATATATATATGTATGTATGTATGTGTGTGTGTGTATATATATATATGTATGTATGTATGTATGTATGTATGTATGTATGTGTGTACATACATATATATAAAACTATCTTAGCCACAGGGCATTCAGATTTCCTAATCAAAATTTCACGAGCAATTAAAATCTGGTAAAAATAATTAAAACCTTTTTTACCTAGTGAAGCTGGCTGAAGCATAAGATTTTGGCTTCTTTCCAAAGAGTGATCTCAGTCCAAATTCCCAGGAAATCCCATAGTCTGGGATTAACACAAGGTCTACATGAAGTGGCTAGAACAAATTCTACATGTTGTGGAATTAGCCATGTATACATTTATGGCCTCTAATACTGGTGTTCTCAGTGCCATCAAATATGATTATAGGATCATCTTTAACATTAGGTCCATTCTTACCTAGCTGTGTATAAGACAAAATTAAAAATACTCTACTTTGGAATAATTCTAAACTTAGCATATTAAGAAAAAATGAGGAGTACTTAGAACAAACTCATCTTCAACTTTCTAATCAAATGAACAATTTTTCAAGCAAGGATGATGGCTTTGGATATACAAATTACAAAAATCCATTCCATTTTACTGCCTGCATAATTGGTCAGTGTTTGGCTTTGATGTTTGTTTAGAAAGTTTATGCAGTGAATTCCCAACATTCCAATGCCTGCAGTTTCAGAACACCTAGAGGGCACCTGATTGACAATAATTCCCATTCTTATTTGTGTTTTTAATATTGACTCATGTGCACAATAATTTGGAATAACATAATAAAAGTTGTTGATAAAATCATTCTTTCCTATTCCACACTACAAAATTATTTAAGTAAGTTAAGAATTTCTACATCAACTAACAAAGCTCTCCTTTAACAACAAAGGAATGTATAATATTTGTAGATATATTTTTTTCTTCAAGTCAAGTCCAATTATATTTACATAAAGGAAGAAGACAATTATATGGTGAAAATGGTAGTTGAGAAGTTAATTATCTGTTCATGGCACAACCAGTTTCCTGTGACATCACTGAATCCTAAAAGTTTAAGTTTGAAATTTTGCTCCTGAAACCAGCTCATGAACCCTTTTCATAAAAAGTGAAAAGTTCAAATTAATCAATTTACAATTTAGTATTACAAAATGTAATAGCTAAACCAAAAATATTATTGAAGTAAATGACATACTTCATTCATTGAACCTATTGAAGGCTATTGAAGGCCAAAGAAAATCCTTAGTAAATAACAGAGAATAAAATACATATACCTGTAGTATACATTCTGAATTACTTCTTATCTCCTGTAGGTTCAAACAAAGGAAGTCTGATGCATTCGTGTTCCAGATTTCTTGGCTTTAATACTTTCAACAATGTCTTCAAAAATGAAGTATTGTTTTCAATTTTACAGTGCTATTCAAATATTTTATGGAACCCTTGAGATATCATAGTTGCATATCAAAAGTTGTGATACATTTCCTGTTGAAATAATGTATGCAGAATTTTATTACACGGTCATCATGTTTCCCAGCATCGATAACTGAAGCGCCATTATAGGAGTTCTCAGTCCAAAGTTTGTTTTTAGGCAATATATTGTCTTCCTCTTGCCAATAATATATCCATGGAGTTAGTTGCACATATTTTTATAGTACAGGTCTAGGAAACATATAATTTTACTTCATGGTTTTTATAGTATTTTTATACTTTATTGACAGAGTGTCACAAGATGCAAACACTGCAGAGGCTTCAGGAAGGGCATCCAGCCAATAAACGCTCAGCTCCATTCAGTCACCTCTACCCACCCCGAATAAAGGGATTACAGAGTCGTAAAAAGAAAAAACAATTGACAGTGTCACAATTCTACATGCACATTTCTGGCAAGCTGAAATAGCTTACCACACATGACAAATTTAAAAATAAACAATTGATAAAATGATATAAAACTATTTACAATATATGCTAGACCCAGGTTTGAAGGAGACATGCTGTTCTGCAGTTCATCTTTGGACACCAAGAGAGCTCTGCAGTCCCAATCTGGAAGTACAGAATCTAGCACAAAGGGAGCACTAAAAGTCCATTGTTGTACTAACTGAGGGCGTTATTCAGTTCTTGGTTTGATATCAATACCACTTATAATAATTAACAATAAAACCACATATTTAACAAGTGCTATTGCTAAGTGTCCATCAAGTATAGTTAATATAAATGAAGAATTTTGTTTCTTGTTTATAGTTTATAAAAGTGATTTTCAACTTTTTTTAAAAGCAGCCAAAGAAGATGAAGTTATCTCAAAAGGGAAGGAATTCCACTGTTGGTGCCATACTAAGAAGACTGTAGCTCTAGTTATTGTATCTACACTTCCTTCTTGGGTGGCATTCAAAGCAGACCTTTAGTCCATAAACAGAGCTCACAGTTTTACAGAAGTTGTTTCCAGTAGAAAAAAAAGTATTCATATTTAGAGGCGAATGCAGCAAAATTAGAGATTCTTGTTACTTTAGGACCAGTCCATACAGGAAATAAGCTTTGTACATGCTAGAACACATAACATAAAATCAATGTATGTCCCAGACATACCAGAACACTTCAAACGCGTTATCTAAATAGGAAAGAGCTGTAGCTCCTCAGTAGTGTCTTGGACGACAAATAATTTCTTCCACATAGCTTTTGTTAGTACTGCTGAAGGCACTGCTTTTCTGCAATCCTAACAGCAGCAAGACAATCTGCAGTGTGTGATCAAGAATATCAAGATGGTGGCCAAAATGGTACAATCAAAACTCTGCCAGACTTTTTTGGGGGTAGCAGTTAGATTCTTGATGTTCTCTGAACATGGCTGAATTCAAGCAGATATATCAATAGCCAGGGCTTAATGATTTGAGAGAAATAGGAGAAGAAACAGTCTGAAGGAAATAATTATGTTAAGAACCTCATAAATGTGACTGTCCTTCGTGCTAGGTGTCATTGGCAAGGAAGTGGCTGTGTAAATTTTTTAATCCCATGGATTAAACATGAATGCCCTTTGTGTTTTCTGAATAAGAAGAATTTCAAACTGCTATGGAGATTAAATGAAGCTAGATCTTCAGAATGAACACAGCATTCATCAAATTTGCACAAAGCAGCTGTAATGCATGCTGAGAAAGGAAATGTTACTTTGTGGTGATTAGTAGTGGAACTGGTCTAATGGAGTTTTTGATTCATCTATCAAAGGAGGGGCCAGAATGTAGGATAGGTTTATTATCAAAATCCTCCTTGGTTAGAAATTTTAGGATGAGCTTCCTCTTGAATGAAGAACTCATTAAGATGTTTTGATACTTGTTGAGAATTAAGTTCTCTGAATTCTCCCAAGCGTTGAAGCAATTAGGAAACTTACTAAGAAGAGTACCACCTGCCTGGAAGGGTTGAATGGTTTAAAGATATAGGGTGAATACTGGAAGAAACAGAAAGTGCTGTTACTAACATGCCATCTTGCAAAGGAAGAGGACAAGGAGCAGAAAGGGATGAGGGTTTAATGTCTTTAAACACCAGACTAAGATATTCCATTTCTTCCAGGCATTTTCACTTTTTATTTTAGGTGTCTACATTACTATAGGCAAAAGATTTTATATATTTTTGTTCTTTATTGTATGGTTTTGTTGTTTTATTATTTCAGAACATTTTTAAATTACTGTAATTGTCCAGACAATTCAATTTATTATGTGCATTAAAGATAGAATAAATGCATAATAAAATATAAAGAAATTGCTTTTCTTTCAATGGGTGAGATCAATGAAGCGTGACTTTTTACCATGGAAATCAGATGTTTTAAAGAGCAAGTAATTCTATGAAGTCTGTTTCCATTCTTAAAGCCAGTCTTCTAGTCACTGTACTACTTTAGCAGTTATATAATCTAGAATGGCCACTTTTATTGCATTTCAATGTTTTCTGTATTTCTTCTTTCTGTATATATTTGTTTATCTGCCCTAAACATGTTATTCATTTTTCTCATAAGAGGTTATAATTTTTTAAATAAATAAATATCAGGAAAATGTTGTACACAATTGTGATGTTGTTCTGGGCTTAGAGACAGAAATGTGACCATCTGGTAATAGCAATAGCACTTAGGCTCCTATACTGCTTCATAGTGCTTTATAGCCCTCTCTAAGCAGTTTACAGAGTCATCACATTGCCCCCAACAATCTGGGTCCTCATTTTACCGACCTTGGTAGGATAAAAGACTGAGTCAACCTTGAGCCGGTGGGAATCGAACTGCCAAATTGCAGGTTGTCAGCTGTCAACAGAAGTAGCCTACAGCAGGGCTTTTCAACCAGTGGTACGGGTACCACCTGTGGTACATTGGCACCTGGCAGGTGGTATGCGACCATCCTAGAAAAGTAGTAGCGGGGGAGGGGAATGAGCTGAACCAGTGGCAGCACCACACAAGCCTGAGCGAGAGATGCCTGAAGCTGCAGGGCTGTCAGGACTCAGCAGAAGTGCCAGGATCACCGCTTCTTCGGGGCTGTCAGGGCTCAGTGGAAGTGCCAGGATCAGTGCCAGGCTCCAGCTAGAGCTCAGCGCTGATCCTGGCGCTTCTGCTGAGCCCTGAAGAAGCACCAATCATCTGGAAAGCAGCACTGATCCTGGCGCTTCTGCTGAGCCCTGAAGAAGCACCAATCAGCTGGAAAGCAGCACTGATCCTGGTGCTTCTGCTGAGCCCAGAAGAAGCGCCGATCAGCTGGAATATTGCAGCATCTCCAGGGTCTTGTGATTTACATTCAGATGCTTGGCAACTGATTCATATTTATGATGGTCACAGTGTCCCAGGGTCATGTGAAGTGACCAAACCTGCTGCAATCACCCAGCAGACCGGGGGAATAAAAACCAAACACCCCCCCACCCCACCCCCGCTGCCAATCCTCAACAGAAATGCTCACAACAATGAAAACCTCAGATAGGAGGAAGAGCGCCGTTGGGTGGGCAGGCAGGTGTCTTGCTCGGCTGTGGCTTGGGGACACTTTTTTCAGTGCCATTGTAACTTTGAACAGTCACTAAGCAGACTGTTGTAAGTCGAGGACTACCTGTATTTTATCACTTTTTTCCTTTTTTTTTTTTTTGGTCATCAAGTTTTTGACACCTTGCTAGGCGACTGGTGGTACTCGGATATTGCCATATCCTAAAAGTGGTACAATGGGTGAAAAGGTTGAAAAGCCCTGGCCTATAGTACTGCATTCTAACCACTGTGCCACCACGGCTCATAAAGTATATGTTCCCCCATTTTATTCTTTTCCCCTAACGTCTTAATGGGATCTCCCATTTTCCAGTAATGGAATTGCTTTTACAATTGCATCTGAGTTATTGCCCCTCAATTTTCAGCTTCCTGCTTCTGTCTTGAGATGTTGGCAGATCATCCAAAGAAGACTTACAAAGATTTTGTATGCCTGTTCAATATATGGTAAGAGTTGTTTTGCCACTTTTGCTGACAGAAGTAATTCTTCTCACTCAGCTAAACAATTGCATGATATGCTATATCTATGTATGCTTACCAAGTGAAATGCTAAGTCTTCCCTATCCCACCTCAAATTCTGCATGGGTTTTCATTTCACGATTACGCTATGTCTGACATACAATGAACCCTCAATTAGAAGCAAATGATCAAAAGGCACTTCACATACCTATTCATTATTATATTTTTGCCTTTGAAGGTAACACTAGGATGTCATTCACTATTTTACATTTATGCTGGCCTTCATTACTTGAAAAAGAAATATGCATACCAAGCACAAACACAGAGTGCAAGCTTCTGCTTTAAGGTGGGTTAAATAATCATATGTAAGGCAATGTAAACAAACTTTGCACGGTAGGCAAATTGTAGACTAGTTTCTCTGTCTAGAAAACTAGAAGCAAGACCACCATATACTGTATTTAGACATTCAAAATTTAGTCAGACTCTAAGGTAATCAAAAGGACTCTAGTAGTGATAAACCATAATATTTGATTAAGTTACAGTTACTTAAAATAGGTTTCTCCAACCTTGTATAATCCAGAACCATGATTTCCAATATTGCCAGCTAAGGGCCATTCTGGCTAGTATTTCTGAGAACAGCAGTCTTGCTGAGAGTTTCAACTAAGAACAGCTGTCTTTAAATCACTTTTTTTAAAAAATAAGAATGAGACAGGTAGCAACTTTTTATAATCTCAAAACATTGAAATAGGTATTTGAGAAATTGACAAATTAATCATATCCACCCAAATGTTAAAAAAAAACAGTTGCATTTTTGTTTTGTTGAACATTACCACGAAAGGTTCTTGTAAACATATTGTTTACAAGAATTCAAAAAACTTAAGTAAAGTAATGAGAGTTACATTTTTAATGAGCTTTATAATATTAATTTATTTTATTAATTCCTTGATACTGATATCCTGGGATTTTCTGTACTTCAGTTGTACTTGTGGAAGGATTTTAGTTAATGCTCACCCTGGGGTACTAACATAATATGAATAATAATAAGCAAAACTGTGGATTATGCTAGAAAGCTTGCAAATATTGATAATAAAAATATATTTGCAAATCAAATACACAAGTCTTGTTTTTAGTTTTCTGTTTAAGCATCAGATAGTAAAATACACATTTGTTTCTTCAAGGGAAAACTTCACAATTTAAATTTCTAATTGGAAAAATTTCTATAATTCACCACACACATTATGTCTGAAGGAGCATCAAGAGAAAGCATATGCTGTTAAATCAAATGCAGATGAGATATGTTGTACCTTCAATATTGTAGCTTTCCTCTTATGAGTCTGCCCATGTTTTAAGATCTTCATGAGAGATTCTTCTCCAGGTTTGTCTGCCATCTGAAATACAGTGGGAAACTGTCAAGGAGAGATATTTCAGTAATAGCTTCTATCATTCGCTTTGGAATCCTTGGTGGAAAGAAGGTGCTAAATGGAGTCTTTCTGATGTTTGGCTAGAACCCAGCTTTTAAATTCCATTGCTATGTCCCACTCAGACCATTGTATGTTATCAATATAGTTTTTTTAAGTAATATTGATTGATTTTTATAAACTATGCAATCAGTGTACTTCACAGGTGTCAAACTCGATCATGTCAAATGAATATCATGATGTATCATGACGGTTTTTGCCTTTGCAGAGCTAGGGTGGGCGTGGCCTGTGCATGATATATCCGGCCCGTTGGCTGCAAGTTTGACACCCCTAGTGTACTATATATAGATTTGTTTGTTTGTTTCAAAATATTGTAATTGACATTACTTTTCCATAACATGAATAGATAAAAAACATATCCAAAGCTTAACTCTTTTCTTGAGGAACAATGGAGAAGGAAGTTTTGGACATATCTGGGGTCCAGAGACTAATGGGAGCAAGTGACTTTCTGTTCATGATGATATTATTATACAAATGATGCAATTTGCATTGGTCACATAATTCTCATTATTTGTGCAATGATGGCATGGTCCACATGATATCACTATGGTTTGTATAGGATGTCTGCACTCCTGTTGTGTAGAGTTTCTTTTTTAAAGACATTTGATGGGTGAGTGATGTTAATCTAGGGCAATGGTTCTCAACCTGTGGGTCGGGACCCCATTTGGGGTCGAACGACCATTTCACGGGGGTTGCCAAACAACGCAGTCCGCCATTTTTTCCCCCTTTTCCTTAGCTGTGCTACTCCCTTTTATTCTATTGGCTTTTGAAAGCCAATAGAATAGACTTTCTTGAATAGAGTCTAATTCTATTGGCTTTCAAAAGTCAATAGGAATTGTCCAGGCTATCTCTGCCCTGCTGAGCCTGCCAAAAGTCCCATTCTGCAAACAGTGCTGCACCAGTTGAGTAGTCCTCGACTTACGACCGATTGAGTAGTCCTTGACTTACGACCGGTTAGGGGTCGCGGAATTAAAAAGGTTGAGAACCACTGATCTAGGGCATCCATCTGAAAATATAAATTCTGTGCTTCAGTATTTCATATGCTCCTATGAACTGATTGCATTTTGTTGAAATATTATTTAGGGAAATGTTTTAACCTTTTCACAAGAATGTCATGATATTATAGCCAGTGATACAGGGACCAATCAATGACAGGATTCTAACTATATTTTATTATTACTCAGGTATTCTACATTTTTACCATGGGCAATTTCATTCATGCATAATCCAACGTGACAGAAGACTATCACTTTGCCTACCTAAATCGTGCAACTAGTAATGGTGTCACAAGAGTGTTTAAGAATCATCCAATCTTCATTCATCCAGTATAATCTGAAGGTCAGACTGTTAGAATAGTCTTACTCCCTGTATCTTCCATTAGGTCATACATAACAAAGCCAGAGTAAATAAAAAGTTAAGTCAAAAACAAGTTATACAGATTGAAAATGCAAAAGAATTTGATCCATTTGATCCATTTAGCCAAAATTTACAGTGAAGTTTCTGGTCACAGAATTTAATCAATTTTCTTAACTCTTGATCCTCTTTGCCAACAAATAAATAAAAATATAAATCAACATCATAACACAAAAATAAAACACATTGCATTGCTTTTCAGATAAAAATGATTTCAAAATCATGCTATATTTAAACTTCATCTGTTGTAAAATTAAAAATACAGTATTATAAAATATCTTCAAGAGTTGGTTTTCTTTTCACTTCAGTACAATACTGGTATAAGAGTTGCACTATACTGTAGATGAGATATGAGATTTTGTTTAAGACTACATTGGTATTTATAACACAGGTACTGAAATGAAAACCCACAAAATATAGAGGCAAACTTGTAGCCTATATGGAGATTGCCAAGAGCTATTGCCAAAATAAGCAACTTGATTTGAAAACACTAAGGAGAAGTCCAGGTAATTGCTGGACTCAAAGTCTCTTACACGCAAAACCTTAAAGTTGCCCATGCACAAAAAGAGTAAGCAACAGGATTCCCTCTAGTTCTCATTGATTTCTCATATAGGTGACTGAATGAAAAAGTTTCTACAATTCAAAAATCACTGCCTTTCTACTATCTTGTTGCATCTTAAAGACAACCTGGAAAAACCATCCCTTTTAGCTCACAAAGCTGTCTAGACCAAGTGGTGTCCAACCATTTGACTTCCCTGAGCTGCACTGAAGACAAATTGTCTTGGGGCGCATATAATATATATATTATAGTTAAATAACAAATTTCCTACGTTTTTAAAATATTTTTACTATGAATTTGTGAGGCTGCAATATTAACTATCCAGGGCTTCATGTGGTCCATGGGCTGCAGATTTGACATGCCTTGCCTAGATATATCCATATGCAGTCAATCTGACCAAATACTCACCATATTTGAACATTACACTATGAAGAAAAAAAATACCTTAAAATAACCCTCAGGTCTCAATATGGAAAAATTATCTCTGCAGAGAAGCCCCCCAAAATGGAAGCAGTAAGTAGTAAGACTTCATTAGATCAGCACATGCAAATACAAACTGTCATAGCTCATAAATACAATAGCAAAAGAGTGAAGAGGCCAAAAAGAAAGATCTATATATTTCAAAGAGTTAAGTTAAACAAAAAAAATATTGCAAGTGTCTAAAGTAGAACTCCCCTTTGAGTTTAATAATAAATAATTGTTCACCACTCCAGTCCGGTTAGATCTAGTATGAGCCATTTCCCAACTTATTTTACTTTTTAAGTGTCAGGTCTTTTTGAAGCCTCTCCAAAATAATGATGGTCAAAGAAGAGAATAAGAAATACTTATTAAAGCAGTTATCATTGCCAGGAAAACCAAACATCAAAGCCTCAGAATTTTGGAAAACAGTAATTTACATAAATTACAGAGATATTGACAGAAACATCATGTGATGGTTCTCTTTTTAAACAGTTTGCAAAATGCTTGAATGCTTTCTGTCTTCTCATTATAAGAAAGTGGTAAACCTGACCACGAAATCACATCTACTCAATGAATTGTGAGTTTTAGTAAAACGAAATCAAAGAACAATTCAAACAGATTAGAATTTTACTCTTCCTGGAGCATTGTCATTATATATCATCTTTCCTATCTCATAGTCCCCAATATTAAATTCAGATTGATGCAGAACATCTTTGTGACAGATGAAAAGAATGATAATCAGTTTCAAAACTTATTTATTATTGTTTCTTGTAGAGTTCTGCTTGCCCACTGAAATTGGAGCTAAAGACAAAAGTCTGCCTGACCAATGTTTTTTTTTTTTTAAAAAAAAAACATGTTTGTCTTTCAGTAAGAAACAGCAGAAGAGAAAATATTTCAAAGGCTGGAAGAAGCTATTCCATCCTTCGGAAGCAAGTCTGAAAACAGAGCTGCTACAAAGAATCTCCAAACATCAATAAGTAGACTGTAACTTTATTCTGTGTGATTTTATATACTGTTTATTTCAGCAGCTTCCTCTAAATATCTACCAAGTTTCTATATTATATAATTCTCAGGGTATCTTTTTACAAATATACATAGCATCTATTCTGTTATTTTTGTACAACACGTGCATGATACAACATTCTTGTATCACCCATTGTTATGCAAGAATGTTGCTTAACAACATAATGCACTTATTGTCATTTTGATGTCGCTCTGACTTGTTATTGATACCACCATCATAAAGCATGTTTTGGTTGGACATATAGATTCAGCAATGATGAAGAGAAGCACATGCACACACATTTGCATGAACACGCATACACACATACCTTTCACTGTGCCATTACTAGGTGTGTCATGCCCCATTTCTTCTTGCTTCAATTATATGGTAGGAAAAATATGATATGATCACACAAAACCAGTACAGTACATATAGTCCTCAACCTACGACCACAAGTGAGCCCAAAATTTATGTTGTTAAATGAGGCATTTGTTAAGTCAGTTTTGCCTCATTTTACAACCTTTCCTATCATAGTTTTTAAGTGAATCACTGAAGTTGTTCAGTTAGTAACCTGGTTGTTAAACGAATCTGGCTTCCCCATTGACTTTGCTTGTCAGAAGTTTGCAAAAGGTGATCACATGACCAGAGACACATGACCTGGGACTGTCATAAATATGAATCAGATGCCCTGCATCTGAATTTTAATCACATGACCATAGAGATGCTGCAAAAGGTTGTAATTGTGAAAAATGGTCATTAGTCACTTTATCCAGTGCCATTGTAATCTTGAATGGTCACTAAATGAACTGTTGTAAGTGAGAACTACCTGTACAGTAGCATAAAATTAGAAATAAGAGGATGGGAAGAATCCTGATGAAACTGTATCCCATCTAGCAGAGCTCCAAATAGTGCAGAATTTAGGAAGACTTTACTATGAGTAATCTGCCTAGGACTTTGTAATAAGGTCCCAACCATAGTTATAACTGAAAATGATGTTCCACCAAGTCTTTGGAACTTATTCTAAATAAAACTTCACACAATCAGACAGCAATCCAGTTTTGTGTATTTTATAGCAGATAATAGATCATATAGTATATAATAATTATGACTTATGTGCATGGCAGATAGTTCAATTAATACAAGTTAACCTATTTGTGCTGATAATTTATCTTGTTACACTTATGATGTCATGAATAAAACAATATATTAAAATATGTTTTAAAGTTTTAATTGTAAAAATGCCTCTCTTTTTAAGCTTTTATTTTCAGTGCATAACTCATAAGCTCTGGGTTATATTATCATTCAGTTTGCCAGCAGTCAGCTGTAAATATTATGAACAAATACTTCATCCAAGGCTATTTGAAATCATTGGCAAATCTCTGTTTTTGGTGATCCTTAATAACATAATTATTCGTTAGCAATATTACTTATAATACTCCAGTTCTGGCAGTTTATGAGAAAATGAGTTCATCATCGTTAGTTTGCATAATCACCAGTGCTCTAAAAAATTTTAATTTATTATTTCTGTTCCTCCCAGTCCCCTGAGTATTTAACATGAAAGAAGTATTTCTGTGCCATATTTAATGTGCGATAAGTTCTATACATTTTGTAACACAATTCCTTGTGATTTCTTGCAAAATTTTATAGCAACAATTCTATAGGATGTTTATTTGAAACTCTGTTTAATTTTTTTCTCTAGTGTGGAAAACGAAAATATTGGCTATTGTTCTTCTATGCAAGGTTTAGGCCCATTCAGAAGTATTGAGCCAAAGTCTGTGCTATGCTTAATTTTGCAGTTTGCAATTGTACTTGACTTAATATGATTTTGCTAAGCTTGCTTGTTTCAAATATATTTAGAACACAAGAACTGGAAGAGTAAGAAATAGGGAACTGTAAGTAGCTGATAGATGCGGGTTCCAAAGTACATGAGTATGTAGAAAGTTATGTTCAGCCGAGGGTCAGCAGGAAGTCAGCAGAAAATGTTTGCTGACCATCTGTTTACAGTCTTAGGAAAGGAAAGGGTATAAAGAGTTGAGACTGGACCTGACTGATTTGCCATTGGCTTATAGCTGTCCTTATTGGAACTCTATGTACTGGACCTCATTGCAATGAGTTACTAATGTAAGTGATGTTGTGTATTATGTTTGCTATGTTCCAGATTATTAGCAAAAGAAACCTCGGAATCTTAAAGTAAGAAGTATTGCTTTGTGTTGCTGTCTCTTGTTTTTTTCATTGGGTTTTTCCACGACACTAGAGAAGCTACAGTAGTTCTTTGATTTCCCCTGGCAAATGACTTTAGAAATAACATCATTCAAAAATGAGAAGGCCAAACAAGAATTGTTATGAGTCTGGTACGGGAATACCAAATAGCCAACAGATTGGCTTTTACAACTTGCTCAGCAGCTCCAGGATCACAGTTTGCCGGGAAACCTCAGGATATCAGATAATTAGACTATGATCTTTTAGGCTAGAAGCTTATCACATTGATTCTTAGAGCCTTTTTTTTGTGTTTTCTGCATTTTGAGGTCAGCAGAAGAGACAAAGATGAACTATTTCAACTGTGCAGTATTGTATAAATGTGGAGATGCCCAAGGTTTTAAATATTCCAGATAAAGGAATATGTAAATCATCACACTATTGGACATGCAACCATAATAAAACTTCATTAAAGCACATGTTTTATCAACAGAATGGATGCTAGACTTTAAAAAAACAACAACTAAATTTACAATCAGAGTGAACCAAGTTTATAAGCCATGTATAGCCTGACACTATGGCAGGTCTTAAAATAAATTGCACAAAAGTTTCGATATGAGAATTAAGGAATTTGGAATTTAAATGCATATATCATATAAAATGTTGATATTATACCTTAGGGTGGCCCCCAAACTCCAGAAAAGGACAGCTGAAATTGAAAGACCCATATAGCATGTGAATACGTTAGAGACCGCAGTGAAACTGCAGAACCTTTTCTGCGGAACATCAGGGATACACAACTGGAGATTCTACAGATATTTTGGATTCAATTCCCATCAGTTTCAGCAAACATTTATGGGCTGTGGGAACTGGATTCTTAAGTTCTAGAGAGCATTTACTTGTTTCTTTTAGGTTTCCTGTAGAACATGGTATTTTATTGACATTTTTTGGGGGGTGGAGAAGGGTATAAAGGGCACATCAGTGAAGTATTAAGGGTTTAAAGCTCCTAAAATACTGTATGCTTATTAAACAAAAGCATACCCACAAGTGTTTATTAATTCTATGTGACATCCTTGGGGTACCTAAAAAAGTAAAAATTAAAACAAAATTCTGGATTTAATCATGGTGTTTTGGGGGACAGGGAGCTCCAATACAGTCTACCAATTAAAGAAAAGAGTTGACTAAACTGTTCGTTAGTCTGTCTGTCTGTCTGTCTGTCTGCACATGTATTCATTTAACTTATTGTCACCATTTTCTTCAATCTAATGCCCTCCAGAAATGTTTGATTACAGACTTCTTAATTCCAGTCAGCATAACCAGACAATGAGTTATGGGAACTAAGAGTTGGGGGGGATTGTTTGGAAGGCAAAAGATTGAAGAAGACTGTACCAGAGTATTTCCTGATCCTTCAGAAGAGACTCTCAAGAGACACATAGAAAAACGGAACAGCTTTGTCCTGCTCTGAGCAGAACTCTAAGGCTCACATATTTGGATCCAATACAACATGTATTTTGTCTCTCATTTCAGGTGTAGCGTCTGTATATAAAAAGGGCTTTAATTTCATGGTCATGGCCACCATCTTGACTTTTTTTAATGCCTTTCAGGACAGTTCCACAGGGAAAGTCTGTTTCTGTGTGAGATCAGTTTATGATGTCTCAGACTGTATAGATCACGGGTGTCAAACTCGCCACATCACGTGATGTATTGTGACATATCGCAACTCTTTTTGCATTGCCGGCAATGGGGTGGGTGCGGCTTCGGTAGGATGAAACCGGCCCATGAGCCGGCAGTTTGACACCCCCCTTGGTATAGATGATATTAACAACAGGACAGAGTTAAGCAGAAGTATTTTTCGGTCAGCAATGGTGTATGGCTAATTTATATTTAGCAACTGCCTTACATAGGGACTGTTCATAGTTATGACTGTATCCTTATTAAATGACTGTTATAGAAAAGTAACTTTGTGACCAATCTTTTCATTTATGGCCTTTGAAAGGTCTGTAAAGCAAAGGAAAGCTGAAATAAGAACACAAGCATAGGTTTCATTTAGTGACCATTTTGCTTAACAACCAAGTTGCAGGTTTCAGTTATGGTTGCTAAACACAAGCTATGTGTAGCTGAAATCATGATGAAATTAGTATTTTAGTTTTGGTTTATTTTTTCACGCATCCAGAGAAATATACTTTACCCAGCATAAACAAAGGATATGAGTCAGATGTGGGAAAGAAGGTGCCTGTTAATTATTTTATCTCATACTTTGGTGGAAGAGTCTTTCCTTATTCCTTATTCTGTGGCAATTGTGGGCAGTTATTATTTGTTATTTGCTCTAGAGTTCAGTATTTCAAGTTTACAGTAGTCAAATTGTTATGGTACAGTGCAGAATGGACATAAAACTGTACAAGTCTATCCCAATTTCAAAACACAGCAAACCACACACCAGCCAACCATGTTTTCTTGCAAGGAGAGTGTGGTCATTAGGGATATGCATAATGGTGCAGGCAAACCAAGTTTTGTGAGAATGGCTCACGTGTCTGGAACAGGAAGTTCTGTAGACTCCTTTCTGTTCCTAATGATAAAGGTCTGGAAACTCACAAGCCACACTTGGAATCTCGGTGGGCCTTTTCCAGGAGAAAAATGGAATGTTCTGAAAGAAACTGGAATATTCTAAAGTCGAACCCTACTCTGATTCACACAATTAGGAAAACACGACTATTGGTTTAACCAGAATAAAACTGCATGTATTATTGGTGATAATTTATCTTCTTTTGGAACAAACAGTCCTCTTAAACAGAGGCTTCTACATCTTGGGAAGGGGACCGGACTTTGAGCCTACACTCCTAAGTCTCTGCCAAAATATTCTGGCCTCTCATTTAAGAGCTCTCTGTCCGAGAAGAGTCAACCTCACAGGGAAGTGAAGGGAAAGGAAAGGGGGGAACGGAAGGCAGCTGGTTGTGAACGAATTTTTCAGGACAGTCTGGAGCTTTTGGGAGGCTGATTTAGGAGAGAGAAGAAGGAAGAAGTTTCTACTCCTCATTCAAAGTTCGCTGGAGGTTTATTATTACAGTCTCTTCCTTGCCTCACTTTACAGTCCAGCTCGTGAAAGAGGCGGGGGGAAAGGGGAGCTGCGGGGGGTGGGGGAGAGAACTGTGGAGCCAAAAGCTTTCTCGCCTTTCCAAAACTGAGCAGAGAGGAGGGGCAGCAGAGGCTGGTCGCCTGAGCTTACATCGGTCACGAGAGTGTAAACTTCGGACTCCTTCAGACGGCTGAGCAAGAGGTCTGGAGTTCCATCTATCCATTCTTCAATCCATCCATCCTTATTACTGATCAGAAGATCCCGGACACCCGGCATGGAAATCCAATAAGGAGTTTTGTGTTAACAGCAGCAAATTCCTCCAGCATCTGCGTTTTCTATGTGACCCCTTGTGTGCCAACATGAAAGGTAAACCCTTGAGTGGGTGGCTATTTCAGAAAGTAGGTTTTGGAAAGAGCTGGGCGGCTCTGAAAGAGCAGGAGGCTTGTCAGCAGTGATCATGGGCTTATTGTGGAAGCAACTATTTTTGCAAGAGGGTTTGTGTTTTGTGCGTGTTTGTGTGTAAGAGAAACTGAAATTGAGTGGATTGCTAGTCATTAAGAATGAAAGCTGCCATTTGTTCTTAAGGAAAAGCCCAGGTTCTTGTAAGTTGTTTAGAGACTCTTCTTTTTGGATTTTGTTTTTAAATTAAGAAAAAAAAACTCAGCCCAGGGGTGCAGAGTGTTCACCCACACGATTTCTGCTTTCTGTAGCACATATTTCTTGGCCACTTATCTAAAAAAAAGTCTTAAAACTTGCCTCTGCAGTTTTTGGAGAGACCAGTGGGGGGTTGCCAGCATTTCGTGATGTTCTTCTAGACATCTGGCAGTGATTAGATTCCAGTAGAGGCTTAACTGCCTTATGAAATATATTTGGCATTTTTTCCCTCAAGATCTATAGACTGGAAAAATATTTGGCCTTTGCTGTGCATTGCATATGCCGAAAGCTCAACTTAACAACCCAGCTGCCCCCACCAGCCTTTGAATCACACTTTAAGAGAAAACATTTTAGGTTCCCATTGCTTGTGTCATTCAACTTCGCCAATGAATCTTCTCTTTGGCATATTTTGGACCTTAATAAAAAAAAAGATATGTTACAATGCACATCTCATTAATGAAAGTAATAACACTCCAAGTAATCTGCAGAGTAAGCACAAATCTCTGTGCACCCTGGGATCAAATGTTTTCAAGCATACAGGAAATAGTTGTGAGCTTTCAAGTGTAGATTTTCAGAAATAATCTTAGTAACTATGTGGATAAACACGCACATGTATGGATATGAGGGAAACTGGCTGAATCCTAGCATGCTGTTTGAAGTGTGGTATGGGGCTGTTGATGCCAAGAAGGCAGGAAGAGTGATTGTTTTTTTCCAGAGACCAATAAAAACACTATTCAGTATACTTGGGGTTTTTTTTGCCAGAGAAGCAGTCTATGGGGAATAGCATTTAGTTCTATTAAGCCCACACACATGAAAGTAAGTTTTGAATATCATTTGATAATGAGGACAGTCCATTATGCTTAAGATAATTAAAAATTAAAATTATTTTTATCAGTAAAACCACCAGGGGCTCATATTTATTTTTCATGTTCTTACCAAGATGGATGTGATGACATTAGCAAATGAAAAACATTGCATGTTTGCTTAGTAAATAATGTGCTGTTTTCATAAAAAGGGAAGATTAAGTCTTTTTTGCAGGGGCTTTATTTAGGAATGAAGAAGGAAGAAAATGTTATCTTTTTGCTCTTTATTCCAAATGCTAAGCTTATCACAGTAATACCAGCAAAAATTTTACTTGATTTATACATTTGAATATAATGTAGATCATGGTGGATCTTCACTTGATAAAAACATTGCTCCCTTACCAGTGATTGTTAATATTCATTTATGTAGCTTGCATACTTGATAAACCGAAATGACATGCCACTTGCAGACAGATCAGTTGTTAAAAGGAAGTGATGCTTTTCTGTCTGAATAATTGCTGTGTTAACTCTAACCTAAGTTTATGCAGGCTTGTTTAAAAAGCATCCCAATTACTCAATTTCAATTCATATGTATGTAGGTGTGAATAAGATAGCATTGGTGAGATTTTTCACTCTTGAGTGATTTAATCAGATACATGTTTAAAAAATGTTACAGCTTTTATGCAGTATTGCAGGCTAACTCTGCCCACTGCCAGGAGTTCAATCCTGACCTGTTAACACACGGTTGATTCAGCTTTCCATTCAGTCTTCAAAATGAGGACCCAGATTCTTGGGGGCAATATTCTGACATTGTAAACTGTTCAGAGAGTGCTGCAAAGCACTGTGGAGTGGAATATAAGTCTAAGTGCTCTTGTTATTTTAATTTTTAGAATTTGAGATTTTTGCTAACTACAGTAGTGTTCCCTATCTCTTTCGGAACTCACAATTAACCTCTTGTTGCAAAGATTTCCCAGTAATTTTGGAATGTTTTCCCAGATATCCAGAATAATAATACAATTTTAAAATCAGGACTTCATTAAAACATCCTTCAGTGAATATTTCAAATGAACTGATTAATCAAGAGTTATGAAAATTATCTGTGGTGTCAAATGAATATAATATTTCATAATATTGGATCCTAATTTAGCTAATTTGTTTGGCACCCTCTCTTTGTTCTTGGAATTTTTTTAATTTAGTAGAGGTTAAGCCTTAGACATATTATATAGTTGTCTCTATTCCTGCACCCTTCTCTATGGAGAACTGTAAAGTATCAAAATAATGACATTGGTAAATATATGTAAAAAGGATAATATATTTTTCATTATTGTTAATATTATGTGACAAATAAGCGGTCAAGAATGCCTGATACTCAAATACATGGGGTCACAATAAAGATAAATTGTGATAAGAGAAATCTATTTGTAAATTTTTCATTGCTTTTATATTCTCCAAGATTGGGCAAAATCAAATTGATGAAGAAGACTGTTTTCCTTCTGCCATAATATTTCATAGTGAAAGTTTTCATTTTTGAAAAATTCAGCTTCTTTTCCAAATTTCAACTTTTTTCAACTTTAGATAGCTAACAAGAAAAAAAGGAAAGAAAGAGGAAAAGATGAGAAAATTATTATGAGTGAAAAACATCATTTTCATTCTCCTACTTTGAAGTTTCACCACTGTTAGGCCCTGGTCTCAGGTCAACATTTAGTAATAGTAATACCGGTAGTAATAAAGTTGGAATGGACCTTGGAGGTCATCTAGTCCAACCCCCTGCTCAGGCAGGAAACCCTATACCAGACATGTCAAACTCACGATGTCATATGATGTCACGCAATGTATCGGGACAGTTTTGCCATTGCCAACAATGGGGTGGGCACAGCTTCCACGTGATACGTCCTGCCCGTGGACCGGCAGTTTGACATCCCTGCCCTATAACATTTCAGATAAATGGCTGTCTAGTCTTTTCTTAAAAACTTCCAGTGTTTGGAGCATTCACAGCTTCTGGAGGCAGGTTGTTCCGCTGATTAATAGTTCTAACTGTCAGGAAATTTCTCCTTAGTTCTAGGTTGCTTCTCTCTTTGGTTAGTTTCCACCCATTGCTTCTTGTCTTGCCTTCAGGTGCTTTGGACCTAAATGAACACAATACAGTGATCTTATAAATGGTTGTCAACAGAAGCTAAATTATTATAGTGGAAAAGAATCTGGAATCTGAGTTTGTTGTATTATTATGTAGATTTATTAATGAAATATATCAGCAGAGGCTATAAAACTGCTATGTAATGGTGTACAAATTCTTAACAATATAAATATTAAGTATATGACAAAAATATACTTGTTTTATGTTTACTAAATGAAATCAAGAATATAGTTATGATTAAATGGACATACAAAAATTTATTTAAAGTTATTGGCTGTAATTTTATCACAGCATTTAGATAATTACAAATGACTCTCATTTAAAAATAAAGTAGCTTGGTCCTTAGTTTTAGTAACTAAAAAACCTAAGGTCTGCAAAGAAAAGATAGCTTTAGAAAGCAATAGTGAAACAGTGAATTATCAACTAGCAACTAGCATGATATGGTTTTGCAGCCAGATTGAATTTCTCTTGTTGAGGCTCTTGGTCTCTTGGCCAAAAGATGAGATTAGACTATGCTTTATTTCAGCTTTTCAGGCCCAAGAGGAGCTGAGTATCTATCAAAGAAAGATAAAGAAAGTTCTGAGTTTTTCCTTTAGTGATGTGAACAACCGCACTGATGTTTCCCCTTGCCTTAATGTTATTTTTAGGAGTCAGAGGATGCAACCTGTCCCTGACTAATGGATAGATTTTCAAGTTCCAGTTAATATAGTTAAATTCAGCATTTGCACATCCCTTTGTAATTATGAACTTTGCCCATACACAGAAAAGTAAAAACCTGTTTCTTGTATGCAGAATCTATGTGTGTGCATATACTAGAGTACTCATGGATAGGTGGATTAGGATGATTAAATTGAAAACAATAAAATTTGGAGATCCTTAGTTAGATTACTGAAGAGCCTTAGTAATCTTGTTCTTACTAACTACTCTCAGAATTTTCTTTCACCCATCTTGCATTGACTTTCCCATTATTAAATTTATGGACCTCAATCTTTTGGGAGTTGGACATATGGAATTTGAGGGCATGTTGGCTTCCATTTGAGAGAGCTTGTCCACTCTCAAATGGTTACTAAGATGAAGTGCAAGGTCTAAAAAAAGTCAGGTGAGGCTTGTACAATGCTTGAAAGAAACGCTTGTAAGTTGTCAGGTTATGTCTTGCCATATTTTCAGAGACTTTGATGACATATTGGATAGATTCACACATCATGATAAACCAAAGGATGATTAACTTGCCTTTCACTTAGATGGCTTTTTACTTAATGCATTCAGTATATTAAACTTAATGTGTGACTTTTTAAAGTAAGCCATGGGTAAATAAACTAGAGTTAGATTAAATGGCTATGTCTCTTCTTTCTGTTATTTTTTAAAAAATAATTAGAAACTATAATGTGCACTTTTAAACTAGTTTGCTGAATTCATGATTTTATTTCCTGCCCAGCAATGTAATCATAAAAATATGCACATTTTGTTACAAATGTATGAAGTAAAACATACTAAAGCAACATACTTACTCTGCCAGCACCAGATCAATCTGATATTCACACAATGTTAAAATAACTTTTAGTTTACATTTTCTTGAAATATCCTGAACAATTGCACACATAGTACAAAAGACAAAGACCCATAATATAGTTGCAGTTGCTATAAAGATATTTACTTGTGAATGCCATACACAAGTTTAATGCTGAATACATTAAGACTGATTCATAAAAATCTGAGAAACAAGTGAATGTGGTATGCTATCTTCTACACAAATTTGAGGCAGCAGTTCTTCCATGCAGTTCAGGAAGAAATATCTGATCTGGTTTCAAAAGTTAACTTCATCCTTCCCTAATGTCCAGAGATGGAATTACCATTTTCAGATGTTCCAGTAGCAGTTGCCAATAGTGAAATTCTCAATTTTATTTATTTTGCCATTTGAAACTAGTTGCACAGAAATCATTGGGATTATGTTTACAGCACTGGAATTATTATAGTCTTGAACAAAAAAAAAATCTTGTCATCTGAATCCTCAATACTAAACCTGACAGCCCTTTGAAATAGACCAGGTAAGGAAACAGAACACCATAAGAACTACTAAAATTCTGTTCTTATAGGAATATATTGAAAGCCTGACAGAGTTTATCTCTCCTTCTATTTTACACCAAAGAGAGCCAAAGCAGGATAATCTTTAGTTTCTCCCTCACCTCTTGCTTCTTATTAGGCTAAATTGATGTTTTCATAAAAAGTTGTGGGCACCTTTTCTGTGGGCTGACTGCTCCTGTACATTTCTTTCCCCATTACGTTCCCTCTCTGCTCTATTTTGCAAAGAAAATGCTGGCATGGTGTTAGGAGAACCAACTACAGACTCATCCCCATCACACACAACACACCTTGTTTGCTGGCTTCCCAAGGTCACTAACTGAGTCTTGCTACCACAGTCAGATCCCTGTTCCTGACTGCTGCATTGTAACCTGAACTGGAAACTCTGTCATGACAAGTCTTCATCTGGAGATTCACTATCTATTGACAATGGTGGCAGATCATGGTAATGGAACTTTGAGGGAATTTCAAATGAAACGTGTGTACTAGGCATGGGTTATGGATATCTGTTATGCTTTCCTATGACTTTGCACATTCAGGGTAGCGCTCTCCCAGTGAATCAGATATTCTAAGTATCTTCTCCTGCACTTAGAACCTAGACTGGATACTGCTTCTTATTCACTTTCCCAATCCTCCAGAAATGAAGAAGAACAGATTTAGAATTCAGAGAGCAGGGAGCCTCAGGCACAAGCAGTGACCAGTGGAAGACCAAATGAATCTTCATAGAAGCAGGTAATTGTAACTGGGAAGGGACCAATGAATTTTGAGCCCAAATTTTGGAGCAGGAAAAAAGCTTAATGGAGAGCCACACTAAATCTCCTATTGCAACCTGGCACGCTTTTTCCTGTGTGTGCCTGCAACAAACTTCTATGCAAACTTTACCAAATCTAGCTGTTTTTTTAAGAGGAGCTGAGCAGCCTGCTTCTCCTGCAGAAACTCCAAGGCACAAAGAGGAGTTCTGGAGGGCAAGATGTGCGGGGTAGTGACCATAATTTGCCTGAAAGGGAGAAGTACCTGTGTAAGAATATATTGTGTAAGCAACAGTTGGGTATGTACAATGTCTGTATAGATATTAGAGATTTTGAAGGATGAATAAAACTTTTTTTGGATAATCATCTGATACAGGGTATGGACTCTTAACTAGGATCTGTATTCCTGGCTTCAAGTTGATGTTACACGCTCAATGAGAAGGCAGAGTTCTTGCTTTCTCCTCTTCCTCTTCCTCTTCCTCAAAACCATCAGAAAACTTTGTATTTTTCCAGGAATGAAGGGAATTCAGTGACTGTAGAGGAATAAGAGTGGGAAACTTGCAAACAGTGTTGTTGACATCTTAAAGGTGGAAAGAAATTGTGGAGTCTCTTGGTGCTCTCTGAGCTTAATTGTTTGCTTGCATACATTTTCATTACCTGAGCAAGATCATTAGTGTTACCTTGTTTGGTAATGAAATATCTGCAAACAAACAAGCAATCTTAGAGAGCACCAATACACTACATATATTCTCTTCTATTGGACAAAAAATTATTCATCACTTCAGTAAACAAATATATTGTGGGTTTGCAGCCAATCAATACCCCACACATAAATAATCTCAGACATATAGTAGCAAAGATACTGGATACTAATTTATTGTCAGCTGCAAAGGTGTAGTGTATTGCAAAACAGGTCTAGTTCAAAAAGCTTTCCTGTTAATCCTTTCCATAATATAGATTGCTCTAATAACTTCATGGAAAAGTGATTTCATCTGTGAAATTGGTTGTGCCTCCCAAGTCTATAATAACTGAATGTTGCATTTCCAAACCTGAGTCTGAATGAAGAGTAACAAAGAAAATAGAACAGTGATGGCGAACCTTTTAGAGACCCAAAACCCACTTATGTATCGTCGGGTGCAGGGTGGGTATGGCCCATTGGGTGGGCGTGGCTGCGGTGGTAACAGCAGTCTGGCTGGGACTAAAAAGTTCAATCAATCAATTCCAACTTTGTGAGATCTTTTTTTTCCCTGCGAGAAGTTGAAATTGATTGATTGATTCTTTTTTTTTTTTTGCACATGGCGGCGGAGGCCTAAAGTGAAAAGGTTTTATAAAACCCAGCTAAAGGCCTAGGACTGGGGTGATGGCGCATGTACCCACAGATAGGACTCTGCGTGCCACTTGTGGCACACGTGCCATAGGTTTACCACCACGGGAATAGAATATACTTTCCTGTTGTCAGTTGCCTGGACTCTTGTTGATTGTCTGAGGGAAGCTGAAGTAAGATCGTAAAGACAGTTGTGGTTTCACTTAGTGATAACTTTGCCTAACAATCTGCAGGTCCCAGTTGTGCTTGCTAAATGAGGATTACCTGTACATAACATTTCAGCACCCTTGTATCAGTCATTTAAATTTTTGAAATATTTTAACTTTTATTTACAGCACATTATTATTAAGGCTCAAATATTGCTTATGCAAGTATGGCAAATGTCTGTACAAAAATTATGCTGCAAAACAGAAGTTTAATGGTTATGCAAGGATATAATTGGCCGTAAGAAAATAAATATTTTTTAATATGGAAGAAATCTTTAAACATAAATGTTTCAGTTTCTATCAGACTGAAATATGTTACTCAATACTGAGAAATTTAAATAGAAAATTAATTCCATTGCTTTTGTATGCGTATACACAGCTAGAAAATCCCCAAGGTATATACTGCAAAAAAGATAAATTATTATTGAATCATTAAATTCCACTGCAGTTTTTTTCTCCAGTAAGGATCAATTTTGCTGAGAAGCTATTAAATATATTTTAAAATATGTTTAGTAAATTCAAATTCTTCATTATTAACTTATTTAGAACCTCCAGGAAACACTTTAATTCCTTCAAAACAGCATAAGTTTTATACTAACTTTCAAGATCCATTCATGTATACATGATTAAAATTCCAAAAGCAGTTGGTGATTAAATTTAGGATAAATTTAAGGGCGACATTTTCTCTTAGCACTTCTCAATTTTGGAATACTTTTTGTTAAAATCATGTTTGAGTTATTTATATTTTACAAGAACTTAACCCTTTTACATTTGCCAAGAACGACATTAATAAAGCTTCGCAGTATGATTGTAACAGTCCCACTGAAATCATCTTGAAATCCAAAAACTCTTGGAACTGACAAACTATCAGAGAAAGAAAAGGATTTAAATCTATATGAATATAAAATATTGCTTTTAGCTTCCAATTTTCTTTCTTGAGCTCAATGACTTACGTATATATACTACATCATATAGACATATAACATCAACACAGAAATTATGCCAATTTTACTTAATGGTTTTTTTTTGTTGATACAGTTTGTTTTGGATGGAAACATATTAACTAACTCTTTTCAAGATATTGCTTAAAAACAGCCCCTCCTTGAAAATATTAAATCAATGAATTTAGTGTTGAATTAGAAGTATAAAGAGTCAGATTTGAATTCTTATTTAACCACGTAGGTGACTGTGAATGTATTCTTGTGACATACTTCATAAGTCTGCTGCTAACAGTGCAGATTCCATACTGAGGCAAGTGTAAAATCAAACATTGTTTGCTGGTCACCATCCTTTCTGATTGCTATTCTTTGTGTTGTTGGCAAGTCAGTTTTGCCTCTCCCCCCCCCCTTCTTTAGAATTTACTAAGGAACCTGTGACGCATTGGGTCGATGTTTCAGGAATATTTCTTTACCTAAAACAAAGAAAGAGAATAACCAAGGGTAGGCAAAAAACCCAACAACAACAGTGGGAGCATCTTCCACATCCTGCTGGCTTCCTCATTGATTTTCCTTGTAGGAAGCTGGTAGGGAGTGTTGGAAATGATAATCATAGCAACACTGAAGTGGGCACAGCTTTGCCAAGTTTCAATCCCACTGAAATCGTGGGTCTTGGAATTTGGGTGCATGCTTTAATGTTGATTCAAAAAATGTTGCCTTGTTATGCACAGTTTTGCCTAATTGTAGGTTATAATCAGACATGAGGGTTTAATGCTGGTATATGTAATAAACTTAAACAACATTGGTTGTTCAGTATAAAACTTGCTGAATAATAAAAACTTGCAGTTAGACTGACTTAAAAATTGACTTTAAAACTTGGAAATCCCATATTGAATCATTTTTTATCTTAATTTCTTTCTCATTCTTTATGTCTTTATGCTAAACACTGTTCTTAATTATTAATATGAGAGATACCATGAGTCCAGCTTGCTAGAACTAATTCCCTCTGCTCTGTAATTTCAATTCTCTTAGTCTTGCTTGCAGCCATTGTTTGCGAAGAAAATATATGTTCTGTACACCACTTACTTTTTTCATGTTACACAACTTCCAGTGAATGTTATAGTTCAGTGATGGCAAACCTTTTAGAGACCGAGTGCCCAAACTGCAACCCAAAACCCACTTATGCATCGTCGGGTGCCAGGTGGGTGTGGTCCATTGGCTGGGTGTGGCCAATTGGGGGAGTGGCCCATTGGGTGAGCATGGCTGCAGTGGTAACGGCAGACTGGGTGGGACTAAAAAGTTCAATCAATCAATTCCAACTTTGCAAGATCTTTTTTTTCCCACAAAAAGTTGAAATTGACTGATTAATTGAACCTTTTTTTTTTTTTTGCACATGGAGTGCAGGCCTAAAGCAAAAAGGTTTTATAAAACCCAGCTGAAGGTCTAAGACTGGGGCAATGGCGCATGTGCCCACAGAGAGGGCTCTGAGTGCCACCTCTGGCATCCGTGCCATAGGTTCACCACTACTGTTATAGTTGAATGAATATTTGGATCTATTGTAGATCCAAATTATCAAGACAATGCAATATCATAAGTTGTTCCCTTCTAATGATTTATCTTTTTGTACTTTCATACTTTTATTTCTATTTGAGGCTCAGATCATCTAAAAGATCCAATTCAAATAGGGAGGATGGAGTGCCTGAAACCAGCAAGAAAGCTTGTGTAGTGTTTGTCCAATACAGCCTGTGGAAGCATCTGATCCTTTTGTTACTAATTATGGGCCATATCTGGATCCTTTTGTTACTAATTATGGGTCATATCTGTTCATTATGGCATCCACCTTAGCTTCTAGTTGTCTGGCTTTGTGAAGCTTATGTTGGCATGACAAAGCTTTAGGATTCGTCTTAACCTGATTATTTTTTCTTAATAATTGTATATCCGTTTCTGCTCACAAATCATTAATATGGAATTTCTCAGAATCTTTGAAAGCTTCTTTGGAACCCAGACACAAAATCTTGGGATTCGTGAATGGAACATGAATTCCCTAACTTTCATATATAATAATGAAACGTTGCATTGTATTTCATTAAAAATCATTATAAGAATTTGCCATATTTAAAGATATATTCCTACAGGCCTGGGACTAATAACCTCAAGATCACATCTGACTACAAAAGTGGGTCTGGTTGTTGGAATCATGCCAGGAAAAGCAGTTGATTGTTCCACAATTTGGGGAGTTCATGGCAGGGACAACATTTGCTTTTATATAGTGCTGCCAGCCCATTGGAAGAAATTTCCTGTTGGGTCATAGTTTTTCTCCATTTTCTTTCCTGGTTATCCTTTTCTCATCACATTTAGCTTAAATTAAAATTGTATTATTTTATTTATTTATACTTCTTAATTCTTGAATCCTGGCAATTATATTGATAAGTCCATGTAGTTTTCCTGGCCATTTTTGTTCAAAGTGGTTGGCCATTGTCTTCTTCTCCAATAACTGAGAGAGTTACTGGCCCAAAGTCATCCAGATGGCTTCATGCTTAAGGCAGGGCTAAAACTCATGGCCTCCTTGTACCTAGCCTTTAATCATGACACAAAACTATCTTTCATATTATGGATACATTTTTATAATCTATGCTAAGAATTTTCAAATGAGGGGGACAGTAACCTGTAGTTTAAAGAAAAATATCCTGGAACTACTAATAAACTAATAAAGTTACTGAATAGAAAATTGGCTGTCTGAGGCAAACCATTTCCTTTCTCTTTCCTTCCCTTTTCCATGTTCCTCCTGTTTGTCTGTTACAGCAGCCCACCCACCTAATTTTTGAGGAAGCCTCGGATTCCATAGAACCCAGTCTAATCAACTTCATTTCATACACCTCCACTTGTGTTGAGATTGTAGTCCTTAGGATCCCCAGATGTGTGTTGCCACAATGACTGCAGTTATGAGAATTGTGCCCCAACAATCTGGAGGGGAACACGTTAAAGGAGTTTTAAACCAGTGCAGTCTGCTTGGGGTGATTCAAGTAGAGAGCAGGATATCAGTATTGATAGGTATTTATGCATACATGTGTGAACAAATCATTAAATGAAATAAGACCCCAATCTTTTTTTCCCCTTTTCCTCTGGCTTTGTGGTAGGCAGCTTTGCTTCTTCGTAATTATATTAGTTTACATTTTTGGTTCTGTATTTTAAGGCAGTTCTTCAGATCATTTTACAAGTTTTCTCCAAATTTGCAAACAGAGTCATGAATCTTGCATAATGCCTATCAGATGTATATATTAATAAATGATGGTAAAGTGGATACTTGGCAATTTTGTTGACCACAATTTTATTTGTACCTATTTTTTAAAAAAAAATCTATAGAAGAATGTCTGTGAATGAGATGAGAAACTTCCAAATTTCTTACTAGGTGGTCTTTTCTGTTGTTCATCTGGGTTCCTTTTCTCCTCTTCCAAATCAGGATGGAGTTAAATATCTTTCTTTGTTAGTGTTACTGTAGTTGGCAACAACGATACATTTTAAGCCAAATGTAGTTTTTTTTTTCTAAAATGTTTTGTAAGAAAAACTGGACTGTTCTATTACACTGCATATTGGACCACCCAATAATTTCCATACACAGACTGCTGACTACAACCAGATGATATATTTGTGAATCAGACAATTAATTCACGCTTCACGATTAAAATAACCAGCCAGGAAATAAATAGCATTAAGATAGGATTAATGTTGATATTTTTCATATTACTTTGTATCAAATGGTACATTTAAATGCAGTTTCTATGCAAATTTTTCAGTAGGTCTGGATGTATTTTCATATATATTTATAATACATAAAAAAATCTAAATTATGTATCCTAATCTCTCTTATCTTGATGTTTATACGGTATTGATGTTCATAACTGTAACTTTTTTTTTAACAGACGATTTTGCCGAAGAGGAAGAAGTTCAGTCCTTTGGTTATAAGAGGTTTGGTAAGTTAAACAACACCTTCACATTTGCACAGGGTAGACAAAACAATTGCCCCAATGAATTCTCACTTTGTGTTACTTTGAAATATGGTTAAAACATTAAAAATATTGCTTGCCAATAGAGGCAAGAAATTCGTAGTGGGGAGATTGATAAAGAACATTGATTATTTCACTGGTGATTTTACAGAATGTGCTTATGAGAGGGATTTATTTTAGAACATTGGCTTATTTATATAAAAGCTGCTACTGTTTTTGCTATTCAGTAAGACTCTTTTCACTGTTAGTAACTATCATCCAACATTTGCAATTATTATTTTCTAAATAGCTGGATGAATTGCCATATCATTAAAAAGTGCCAAATTAAGTGATTTGCATTTCTATTAAACATAAAAAAATACAGCCTTCTGACTTGATGTTCAATACACCAATCAGTGACTCCTAAGAATATCTTATCTTCCCCAGCTAAATATATGGGTGTGAAAGTTTAGCACAGTGCTTCCCAGCCTGGATAAATTGCCCACAATTTGGTAAAAGTGGGTTTGGGGTTTTTTTGGATAATGACAAATAAATTCATTATCCATTCACTATAGGGACATTTAAATTGACTTGAAGGGTTTTACTTACATTGGGCAAAAATGACTTTCTAATACGCAGCTTTGGCTAAAATTGAGAAGCATTCCTTTAGCACTTCTGTAAATTAACATGCTAAAATATTCTGTGTTGTTTCATGGTTAATAAATGGGAATAAATGAAATCATTACCCCAAACTTTGAAATTCTGGAAACTGAATCCTAGGTGAAAATCACCATTTTTTCTACCATCCTTACTCATGCCCTATTGTAGAGAATTTCAAAGGCATATTTTAATGCTCTTACATCTGCTTAGGTAAATGTAATACTAAAGTGAATACTAAAAAGTGAATAGATTTGTCATTTTGATTTTGAACCTGCTGAAGCTCTTGCTCATTTTTTCCTATATTAAATTTGTACAGAGATATTTATAGATAGGAAGTAAATTTTATTTTTTAATGTCTCTTTCTAATCATCCATATAATGTTTATGTTTCTGTCAGCAGTCCAAATTACAAGTTAGCTAAATTCTAGGGTTTGTTTATAATGTTTGTTTTGGTGTTGTTAAGGATCTACTTATTAACTATTAATATACTATATATTCAGTAGCCAAGCTTCATATATTTTATGCTTTTTACGTTGTTGTTCCTGGACTATAATGAAGTTACTATGAAAATTATACTTAAGAACGTGGCAATAAAAAGTAATATTTTGCATTATTTTAGATCTGTTTAGTCTTCATATAATAGTGAAAATGCAAATGACCTATTAAAAATATTAGTTGGCCCTGTGTCACTACTGGAATTATAACTGAAAAGGATATTAGGTTGTTTATAAAAAATAAATAAATCTAATTCAGCGTTTCTCAACGTTTGTGTGACGGCGACCCCCGTCACACGGATGTGCTGCGCATGCATGGCGCTGTGCCCATACGTGACGGCGCCCCCATGCGCCGCACCCATGCACGATGGCGCCCCATGTGCTGCGCCCATGCGTGACGACCCCCACGCGTGGCGCACATGCGTGGCGGTGCCCCCACATGCGGCGCACATGTGTGGCGCCCCCCACGCGTGGCGCGCATGCGCAGCGGCGCCCCCCATGCACGGCGCGCATGCATGGCGGTGCCCCTGAGGGGGGGAAATGGCGGATCGCATTGTTTGGCGACTCCCGTAAAATGGTCGATCGACCCCAAATGGGGTCGCGACCCATAGGTTGAGAACCGCTGATCTAATTATTACAAAACTGTTTTCAAGCTACCAGTCTGTCTGTGGAAAACAAATCTCAAATGTTAACAATTTTAGAATAAATTTGACCAACATAGCTGCATTTGTCTCTTCCGATTTTAAGAACAGATTTTGGGTTTTCTTTTCCTGATATGGTTTGGTATCCAGGCAAATTATGATGCCTTATTCATGATCCTTTGTTAGCCAGTTGAATTTGCTGCAGGCACATCCTTTCTGCCCTGGTCACTTATCATGGCTCTTCATGGGCCTTTTGACTTAGACTGCAGGAAAAACAACATACCTCATGTCCAAGAACATATCGGCTCCTGCAATCCCCAAACCATTCATTGTAAAATATCATTCAGGCATTATGTAACTTCCTAATAAATATTGATTCACCATTTTTCTGGAAAATCACTATATTTGTTATGAAATGTGTGCCCAGAGATTTTTCAAAATGCAAAAGTCGCCAGTTAATAAAGATTGGGAAAGATATACTGTATATTCCTGGTTCCACTTGAGAGATTTAAAGATTTTCTGCATTTTCTATAAAAAAAGCCGTTACAAGACCATACTTTTTAGTGATTTTGTGAAGAAAGCTAAGTGATGCCATTTTACATATTTTGGCAGACACTTTGGGATGTTATCAACTGTGGCTATTTGTTGACAGCATTGTTATATCCATGTAACACTTTTCACTGTGTGTATAAAAGTTTGCTTGGAAATGAATCATATTACTGGCTCTCAGATATAGATATAGATATAGACCTAATTAAATATGTATATCCTTTTTGTTAGATTATCACTCTCAAGTTTTGTGGGCTTATATATTTTGAAATTTGTCAGCTCTCAAAGTAATAGCATATTATGTCCATATCTGAGCTAATTATTTCAGTTGACTCACATGCAGAAAGATTACTCTATGTAAAAACAAAATGTCACATCCTGAGAATACAATCTAACCTTTAAGATGCATTTTAGTGATAATTATAATGCAGTCTAATGCATTTCTTCTGTATAGAAGCATGCTGAACATTGACCAAGAACTGCAGCTCTGAAATAAAAGGGGGCCAGGTGATACTGATCCTCAAAATATTGCACTAGTTGCCTATAAACCCAATATATTATATGTGTGCAAATCCTTTCACAATTTAAGAACCATGAATGTATAATGAATGCTTTTCCCAGTAATGTTAAACTCAAGTTTTAACACTTGTGATCCCTTCCAATGGGAATGGCATATAATGAGAGAATTTGAGATAGGCCCCAGTTGGCAATACTTTGAGATAAAAACTACATTTTACAGTTGTTTGGACTGTAATGTGGCTCTGGGTCTTCTTCAGATTATGTCTGTTGATTTGTATCTATCTTCTCTTTTTTGTAATTCTTTTTGTTGGGAAAAAAGGCTCTTTGTGTGTTTTTGGCAATGATGCATGGTATATTTTATATTTTGTACTGTCTTGGAATTATTTTATCTGAAGGACAGAATGTATAAGTCACGGGTCGGCAACCCGCGGCTCCGGAGCTGCATGCGGCTCTTTGAGCCATCTCCTGTGGCTCCGGAGCCTCCTCCTCCCCCCTCCCCCTCCCCCTCCTTCCTCCTACTGCCCCCCCCCAGGCTTCAGTCCCGGCTGGGGCGGCAGGAACATCACTTCCTGGGCCGTCGAGCCGGCCACGTGTCTGCCCGGGCCAGGTGGCAGTCCTGGCTGGGGCAGCGGCCGCGTCTCCCCAGGCCGGGCTGGGTGGCAGGGGGACGTTGCTTCCTGTGCCGTCCCTGGGCCACTCACCTGGCCATATGTCTCCCTGGGCCAGGCAGGCTGCAGCAGGGGGGCATCACTTCCTGGGCCGTCCCCAGGCCGTTCCCAAGGCAGCAGAGCTCACCGTGCATCTCCCCGGGCTGGTCCGTAGGGTCCCGGGCACCTTTCAGCGACTTTTACCGCCTCCTGCCTCCGTCCCCTCCCTGCCCCTTTGGCGCCATCTGCCTTTCTTTCTCTCTCTCTCTCTCTTCATCTGGAGGGGGGCAGAGGAAAGAGAGAGAAAGAGAGAGAGGGTGACTTGTTCGGGCAAAGAACCAGTGGGGGACAAGGCGAGCTAAGTCAAAAGATACGGAACTTTCGTGCTAGCTTATCCCTGCCACAAACTCAGCTCATCCGCCCTCACTCTCTCCTCTCCTCTCTGCGAACGAGGCTGCTTGCTTCAAATGGCTTGCTACTGAGGTCCGGGAGCCAGGCAGGCGGGTAAGTCTCGATCGCAGTATTTTGTTGCTGTTGTTTTGCGCACGCGTGGCGCTGGCTGGGAACAGAGCCAAGCAAGCTCTGTGGTTGGAAGTCCCTGCAGCTTAGGAGCCAGGATTTCCCCCCTCTCAGTCCCAAATCCCAAGCAGGATTCACCACTTTGGGATTGGAAGTGAGCTGCGAGGAGATGGTCTCTTTTCCTCCCTTGCGTGCCAGCTACTGAGGCTCCCTGCTGGGTGCAGTCGGCTTGAAGCGGAGGAGGGGGAGGGGCCTTTCAAAGCGTGACATTGCAATGGATGGGACAGCCTTTCAGGAGGGTGCGGATGAACTGTAGCTCTCCAGATATTGCTAACATACAGCATTTGCTGTCCCTGCAGCAGAATTGATGAGAGGTGCTGGCATTTCTCTTTGTCAGAATGTGGTGAATCTACATTGCCCATCTCTAAAGGAGGAAGTTAAATGTTTTGGTAGGTGAACTGGTTCTGTTAGTAAAGGGGGGGGAGGTGAAGAGAAAAAGAGAGGGAGAGAGAGAAGAAAGAGGGAGGAAAGAAAGAGAAAGAGGAAAGAGGAAGAAAGAGAAAGGGAGAGGAAAGAGAGAGGGAGAGGGGAGAGAAAGGAAAAAAGAGAAAGAGGGAGAAAGAGAAAGGGAGATGAAAGAAAGGGAGAGAAGGAGAGAGAAAAGAGGAAATGAGAGGGGGAGAGAGAGGAAAGAGAAAGAGGAAAGGGAGAAAGGAAAGAAAGAGAATGAGGAAGAAAGAAAGGGAGATGAAAGAAAGGGAGAGGGGGAGAGGGGAAAGAAATACAAAGAGGGAGAAAGGGAGGAAAGGGAGAAAGAGGAAAGGAAAGAGGAGAGAAAGGGAGAGGGGGAGAAAGGAAAGGAAAGAGGAAAGAGAAAGGGAGAAAGAGGAAAGGAAAGAAAAAGGGAAGAGGAGAGAAAGGAAGAAAGGATAGAAAGGGAGAAAGAGGAAAGAAAGAAAGGGAGAGGGAGAGGAAAGGGGGAGAGAGGAAAGAGGAAAAAGGGAGAAAGAGAGGAAAGAGAAAGGGAGAAGAAAGAGGAAAGAGAAAGGGAGGTAGAGGAAAGGGAGAGAGGAAAGGGAGGGGAAAGAGAAAGAGGGAGGGGGAGAGAGGAAAGAAAGGAAAGAGGAAAGAAAGAAAGCGAGAAAGAGAAAAGAGAAAGGGAGATGAAAGAAAGGGAGAGGGGGGAGAGAGGAAAGAAATAGAAAGAGGGAGAAAGAGGAAAGAAAGAAAGAAAAGAGAAAGGGAAAGGAAAGAGAAAGGGGGAGGGGGAGAGAGAGGAAAGAGAGGAAAGGAAGGGAGAAAGAGAAAAGAGAAAGGGAGATGAAAGAAGGTGAGGGAGAGGAAAGAAATAGAAAGAGGGAGACAGGAAAGAAAGGGAGAAAGGAAAAGAAGAAAGAGAAAAAAGGGAGAGGAAAGAAAGGGAGGGGAGAGAGGAAAGAGGAAAGAAAGGGAGAAAGAGAAAGGGAGATGAAAGAAAGGGAGAGGAGGAGAGGAAAGAAATAGAAAGGGAGAAAGAGAGGAAAGAGGAAGAAAAGAAAGGGAAAGGAAAGGAAAGAGGGAGAAAGAAAAGAAAGGGAGATGAAAGAAGGGGAGGGAGAGAGAGGGGGGAAAGAAATAGAAAGGGGGAAAGAGGGAGAAAGGAAAAAAGGGAGAGGAAAGAAAGGAAAGAGGAAAGAGGGAGAAAGGAAAGGAAAGAGGAGAGAAAGGGAGAAAGGAAAGAAAGGGAGAAAGAGAGGAAGGAAAGAAAGGGAGAGGGAGAGGAAAGGGGGAGAGAGTACATAGAAAGAGGGAGAAAGAGGAAAGAGAAAGGGAGGGAGAGGAAAGAAAGGGAGAGAAGAAAGAGGGAGAGGAAAGAGAGAAAGAGGGGGAAGCGCAAGTGCCCCCCCCCTCTCTCTCTCTCACACACACACACACAAAGGGAAGAAGACTAGCAGACCAAGGGCAGAAAGAGGGAGGGGGAGAGGGAGAGAGAGAGAGAGAGAGATCCTTTTGACATCTAAAATGAAGATAAGACTGCATATATCCATATATATATGGATATATGCAGTCTTATCTTCATTTTAGATATCCAAAGGGTTTTGCGGCTCCCTGTGTTTTGTTTTCAGTGGGAAACGGGTCCAAGTGGCTCTTTGAGTATTTTGGGTTGCCTACCCCTGGTATAAGTGAATGATAGTAATAAGATGAATTCTGAAATAAATTAAATAACTTCAACAAGGTTACTCTTAACCAGGGGTGTTAAACTCAATTTCATTGAGGGCCGCATCAGCATTGCAGTTGCCCTTGGGGGGACAGGTGGGTGTGGCCAGGGTGGGTGTGGCCAGGGTGGGCGTGGCCAGCTCTACATTGTTCGCATCAAGGGTGCCTGTGGGGGCCTGGGCATTAGAGGGACAGATCTGAGGGTCTTTGGCAGAAGGGGGTGGGACCAGGGCAAGTGCCAAGGTGTGGTCCACTGGAGGAGCCTCACTGTTCCTCTCAGGCCATGGGGGGGCTGGATGGTGGTGCAGGCTGCCCGGAGCCCTGGGCAGCAGGGTCAAATGCCCAGCCTGGCCCTTGAGCACCTGTGGCACCAAGCCCAGCCCCACTTTCCCAAGGGGGTGCCCAGCTGCACTTACCTCCTCCTCAAGGCTACTGCTGATGTGATTGCTCTCCTTAGCCAGGTTGTTCATGATGGGTACCAAGGCAAAGTCAGAGAGAGACTGAATGTGTTTCAGCATAGATGGCCACCACAAAATTGTACATTGGTTCCTGGCCGGCTGGCCTGGGCCAGGGCCAAGGCAGCGGGGGCCATTCCCTCACTGTTTCCAGGATGGCTTCATGGGCTACATGAAACCACTTCATGGGCCGCATCCGGCCCCCGGGCCTTGTGTCTGACATGTCTGCTCTTAACTATGTGAGTAGAATCATAGCATTTGCTCTTTATTGCTACTGAGATGGTAATTTCAGAACAAGTGCACAGCACCAAGCTGTATACTAACTTTCCTGTGAAATAATCATTTCTTAATGATCTCATGATAACAAAATCTCTGTTTACAGATTTTTCTTTCTGAGTTACTGAGAAAAATAGAAGAATGTTTGATACAGAATGAGCTATTAAGATCTATGCTAGAATTTATATATTTTATATAATTTTTTGTTGTATTTCTACTGTTCGTATATTTCTACTGTGAATAACTAAATTCCTTTTTCCATTCTGAATAACACTGCTGTTTAGAATAGATATGCTTGATTTTTTTTTTATTTATCAGCTTTGCACATCACCCTTCTGACCTAAGGACCTATAAAATAGAAGACAATATGCAAAATTATAACTTGGAATGAACAGAACTGTGATATAGAAATATTGCTAATCTTAGCAGATACCATTTTTTTTGTTTTACCTTAAATTCCTTAATTAGTCCCCGAGCAAAAATCTTCAAATTTATCCTAAAATTAGATAGCAATTGAGCCAGTTTGGTTAAGGCACCAGGCTAGAAATCAAGAGACAGAGGTTGAGAGACTGACTGGCCCAAAATCACAACTCACAGTCTCCTGGTTTCTAGCCTGGTGCCTTAACCACATTCCTGTCAGTAATTAAGTTCAGCTGCAAATATGTGATCACATACCCAGAAATCATGGACTGGACTTTGAACTTTTTGGCAAACCTCTGATAGGCTTGGAACTAGCTTCAAAGGGACATTTTGGTAATCTTGTAAAATGTTCCTCCAAATAATTTGTACAACTCTAATACAATAGTATTGTACTTGTGATAGCTAAAAGAACACTTTTTTTACAGTGCTGTATTCATCTAACCAAAAGGTTAAAAATAAAATAACTGGAGAAATATATCCTCCTTTGAAGCCCTTTTCAAAGATTCCAATGACAGCTGAGTGAGTGGGCTTTGCTAGCAGATGAAAGAATGCAATGCTATTTAGATGATTGAGTTGATCTGATCTGGTGATTTTTATCTACTTGGGAATAGTTTTGCTGCTTCTAAGGGTATCCTGTTCTAGTGACAGAATGGGATGTGTATCCCACTGGTGCTGTGGAATGTTATACTGTATGCTTGGCAAAACCAAAAGATTTGCTGACTTTCTCTGTTTTGCAAGGTTGATAAAGTGCCTGAGAAAGCATGTTTTCTTATCACCCTCAGATAGTCATTAGTCACAGAGTAGCCTCTTTCAGGAAACTGAAGAAAAACTAATCGTTCTGGAAGGCAGGCTTTTTTCTGTTGAGAAATCTTTCTTGAACAAATTTAAAAAATGATTTCTCTGAGATTTGCCTCCGAAAATACCACTGAATCTTGTTGCCCTATATTGTATGATAATGTAGGTCACAATTTTGTTTTATTTTAAATTGCCAACCAACCAAATGAATATTTAAAAAAGCAATATCATCTGTAGGTATAATCCCAGAGTTACATATTAGCTGGAATAAGGCTAATATAACAAACAATGAATGGAGAACAGATACATTCCACTTTGTAAACACTTGATTTTCAGCGGCCTCCTTATAGTTAAAGATTCGAGCTAGTGCTCCATGAAAAATACTTGGTATAACATTTAGAAATTTTGATTGTTGTTCATTGATGTAAAAGTGTATTGAATCATTCAAAAAAACTGAAGTGGTTTGTTCTTCATACTATATATTTGGTATGTAGATAGCTTCAATTTTGGAATGTTCTCTGTTTATTTTGAGAAAATACATTGATGTATTTAGGAATCTGTCATTGCTGGGTTAACAAGAATAGCATCACAGTTTTTGAATGTAATAAAAAACATGTATTTGGAGGAAATCTCATTGTTCTTATGGCATGAAGGAAAAAAATGTTTCCAGGAACAAAAAAAAAAAACCCTTTTCAATTGTAAGATTGAAACAATCATTAGCTTCATGCTTCTAAATAATCTCTGGCTGAACTAGGGAGATGTGTGACACATTGAGAAATGAATGTGCTAAGAGGAAAATATACTCCCACATACCTTTGAAGAAAGAGTTAACAAAAACCAGAAATTCTGAAGTGTGGTGGGTAAGATTAATCTATGGAAATTCTAGAATCAAGCAGTTAAGTAAACCCAGTTTCTTCTTTCAGTTTCCCATCTTTTCAGAGCCAGGAGTCGAAGTCCTTAGTAACACACAGCTGCTTGCTCTCCTCAAATGAAATGAAGGTTTACAATTGAAGTTGTCTAAGCTGGAAGGGTCAACTGTTCCAGATCTTTCTTTTTCATAACAGGCTTTGATAAGATATGCAGCTACCTGAAATAGGTCTTTTTTCAAATATGGAATTATATTTGCTGCCCCCATGCTATAGTATTAGCAGAATCACCTAGTGCAGGGGTAGGCAACCTTGATTCTTTTATAATTCATGGACTTCAACTCCCAGAATTCCTGAGTCAGCAGGAATTAGACCCATTTTATACCCTTGACCTAGTGACTTATAAAAATTTTCACAAGTAATCTTAATCATATAATGATTTTTAGATTTTGGATCAATAAAGTCTTTATTTATGTTAATCATATCTTGCATTATATTTTATATCTTACTAATTTGATAATATCAGAAAAATTGCTTCTTAGATTTTATATATAAGAAGGAGATGAATACCAGTAATGAGATAGTGGAAGGAATGATCCGGAAGAACCATAGAAGGAAGCGTAAGGAGAGTAATAAAGAAATATCTGGAACACTAATTAACCGGCCGGGACCGGTGACGCGGTCCATGAGCCGGGTGCAGATGCCGGCAAAACCCATTTAAGTCATCATTGTTTACTGGCTCCTTAGCCCTGTTGATGTTTGGAGTTTCCAAACGAAAGCTTGGCAGCTTTTAGTAAAGTATATTTTTATATTTATACTCTCCTGGTGTTCGTATTTTATTTGTACCATATATATATATATATATATATACATACACATATATATGTTTTCTGAGGTTTTCGCGGGTGTTTGTATGTAGGTCTTTGGTTGTTCGGGTTTTCTCCCGCGTAAAATTGGAAGTGTCTTGGCGACGTTTCGACGAAGTCCCATTCGTCATCTTCAGGCTGGTGTTTTCAGCTTCGTGCTTTGAGCAGCAATGTGTGGTCTTAGCTGTTTCTTACTTTTAACTGCCAGTGGGGGTATGAATTGATTGGGTGGGAGCTTGGCTGTGTTCTGATTGGGTGGAGGTGTGTTCTGAATGGTTAGGGGCTTGGCTGTGTTCTGATTGGCTGGGGGAGTGTTCTGTTTGGTTATGCTCAGGTTAGTCTGAGTTGCAGAGGGGTTTAAGATTTTGGGCTGTCTTGCTATTTTTTGGCTTCGCGTTCGTGGTCGTGCCTCCTCTTCATGGAGGGTGTCAGTTTGCTTCATGTATGGATTGGAGGGGTTTAAAGTGGCTAATGATGCAGCTGTGGTCTGGCTTCTGGTTTGTGGTCGTGCCTCGTCATCGGTGGGGCTTTGGGTTTGTTTTTTGCGTGGATGTGTGGTGGTGACCTCCTGTGTGGTTTTTGTGAGTGTGGGTCTGGTATCATTTTTTGTGTTAGGGAGTCGTTTGTCAATAAGGGCGGGTTTCCAAATGGCTGGTAGGCGGGAGGTATCATCTCGCTTGTTCATGCTGTGTGGGCGTTTTTCTATCTCGATGGCTTCTCTGATTATTCTGTTATTAAAATGGAAGAAACAGCTAAGACCACACATTGCTGCTCAAAGCAGGAAGCTGAAAACACCAGCCTGAAGATGACGAATGGGACTTCGTCGAAACGTCGCCAAGACACTTCCAATTTTACGCAGGAGAAAACCCGAACAACCAAAGACCTACATATATATATATATAATTTTTTTAAAAATACTTAAATATTTTCTAATTAGGATGTTAATGTCTTCACACATGCTTCTTGCCTACTGAGTAAACTGCTGGATTTTCAACAATTAGTAGAGAAGATAATGTTAGAAATTAAAAGGCCATTAGCTTCAGAATTGTACATTTATAACATACCTATGCATTCCACCACAAAAGTAGTCTTCAAAGTCAAAAATGCTTATTCCAGTGCAATCCAGAATCACAACTAAATAACTCACTAAATGATAATCTGAGTCTGAGAACTTGGAGAGTAAATAATGGAAGACTGACAAGATGCCAGATACCTTCTTTGCCAAGAGAGTGTTAAGACTGCTTCAGTTCCTGACCTTCTTGTTTCATTTTTTTTCCCCAACAGTTTCTGTTCCTTGCTTTGAAATTTTATCGATGTATTCCCATCCTAACTAAATAAGCCTTGGTATATTTGCAAGCTTCACATAAGGTTTCACATAAGTCAGCTAGAACCTAATACAAACTAAGAAGCAGGAAATCAAGAATCAGCACTTCAAAACCAGTCAAAATCATAAACAAAGACCAATCAGGAACCAACCTGCATCAACTGGAAACCAGATTGGATAAAGACCAATCAAAAGTCAGGACACCTGGCTGTAAAGACAGGAGCCAAGTCAGACCCTCCTCCGTTGCTGATCTGCCTAGCAGACTACCTTGCTCTGGAGATGTCAGCCATAGTTGCAGGCAAAATCTCAGGAAAACCGTTATTTAGAACATGATCATTAAACCCTGATAGCCAACATCACTCTTCACAAAAGGTCATTCGATGCATTCAGAAGATAGTCAAAGGTGAACTACTGTTGAAGTGTTTGTTTATAATTCACATTTCTGAAGCCATCCAATTTCTCAACACCAGTGGGCAGCATACAAGGTGAAAACCAATGAAATAGAACAACCTCAAGCAAACAGAAAGAGAAGACAGCACAGTGGAACTGACATAAAAACTTTTCACAAAGGATTCACAGTTTATCCTTGCCCAAGCCTGAAGAAAGACCCAGGTTTCAAGGTACATTTTAAGAAGAGCAGAATTGGTACTGTTCATATCTCAGAGTGGATGTTCTTCCAGAAGGTAGGCACTGTGACAGAAGGTATGATTCCTGCGTCCCATCAGTTGACTTTGTTTAATGAATGGGATCTGGAGTATTCTGTCGGATGTCACAGGATATGCAGAAATAATACACACAAGCGGTTTCCTCAAATATCAAGGTCCTGTGCCATATAAAGCTTTGTTAACCAGTGCTTGAATAGCACTGAGAAGCCTACCAGTAACCTGTGCACTTTGTGAAGCAATGGTGTTATATGGGCATTCCAAAACATGCCTGTAACTGCTTGTGCCACCATATTCTGAACCATCTGAAGTTTCTGAGTGGTCTATAAAGGCAGCTCTATGTAGAGCACATTGTATTGGTCCACATATAAGGTAAATAAGGCAAGAATGATCATAAGATTAGCCTGCTGTTATAGAAATAGGTACCATTGGTGTGAAGATTTTCCAAGGCATAGCTGCTATCTGTTCTGAATAGAGCTGAAAGTCCAGGAATATCCAGTCAGCCTTTCAAGAGAGGCCAGATTAGGAAGCAGACTGCACATATCTGATTGGGACTGTATTTTATTAATAAAGACTACTAACAAAATCTTGAGTTTTCCCTTCTCCCTCTTATACTCTAATAATATTCTAACGTTCTTTCTCACACTTTCATTGTTTCCATATTCTTTTTATGTAACTGACCCTAGTCTTGCCTAGATTTCCAAAGGTAATCTCTGGGGTTGTCTACAGACTATTCCTTTCAGTTCCATCTGGGGGGATGCAACTAGAGATTCAAGATCCCAGATTTGAAGATCCGTGTATCCACAGCAACCAGGATGAGTTTGTGCCTCCCCATCCAGATCCCACAGTCTTCTCTCACTAGGATAAAACCTTGACAGCATCATTTTGTTGGTAAGGAGTTGAGATATAAGCTGAGAATCACCAGAATCTGATGGATGACCTTGCTGAGCAGTTTCATGCAGATGTTAAATAAGGGTCAAGCCTTTTTGCACCCTGCAATTTAAGGACTTTGTTCTCTCCATTCCTGCCAACAGCAACAAGAACTAGCCATGGAGAATGGAGAACTCCCACATTATGTCCTCTACTCCATCTTTATATTCAGTCCATAAAACTACATGATTGATGGCGTTGAAGATTGCCAAGAGATCAGTGAAAGTCAGAATGGTTATACTACCTCATCAGACTTACACTAGAGGCCATCAGCAAATGTACCAATACCATTTTAGTGCTATTCTTTGGCCTGAAATCCAACATGAATGGATCTAGATAATTTACTTCTTTTAGATCCATTTGAAACTGCAACCTGATCACCTTCTCAAAAAGCTTCCCCCAAAAGAAGTTGAAAACTAGGTGAAAGTTGTTTCTGACTGATGGGTTCTGCAATCATTTCTTGAGGAGAATCCAATCAGTTCCATCCCATTCCTCAGAGAGTAAGTCAACACTATCTGGATAAAACATATATTTTCTTCACTAACAAGGACGGACATGGATTTTTCACAAACAAGTGGACAGATTAACAGATCCAAGGTTTCTGTACACTTCTACAACTGTTATAGGATCAAACTCCTCCCAGATAATCATACAAGATCATGCCTACTTACCTCTTTACTAGACCCACTCATTCTGAACCCAACTCAAAGTGCTTGGCATTTTATCTATCAGATACTAAGAATATTCTTCAAAAAGGCCCTAAATATCTTCTTCTAGCTCCTTTCTCATTAGCAGAGAATGGGTCATGTTAAAAAGGACCACAATCCAAGTCTCTGCAGACGCAATAAGAGTGGAAAAATACATACATTTTGCCACTCTGGTTTTCACAAAAGAATGTGTAATGTACACAATACTCTTTTAAATATGTGGCATTCTGCCTACACAAGCTGAAATATGTTACGTGATAGAAATGTGGCTAGCATGTTTTAAATTCATGTTTGTTTCTTCTCAATTCTCCTTTTAAAAAGAAAATACTTCAGCTTTTGAAAACTTGTTTTTCTTTATCATTGAAAGTTATGGATTAGCCCAACAGGATTTGATTTGGATACATCATTTGAAAATGATTTCTTATAGCTTTGAGCTAAGAGAGAGATTTCTTCACATTTCTAAATTAAGAAAAGTGTTCAGATTTATGATCATTTGTTGTTATTTTATTACTATGGTGATTCCACGCTCTGACACAACAAAATCCAATACAATCCTAATAGCTAATTTATCCAGGATTATAACTTCTTTAGCTCCAGCTTGTCTTGATGTAACCTATACATTAATTATTCATTATTACAAAAACTTCCCTCTAACACAAAATTTGACTAAAGAACAGTATCTTTACTGCAATACAATGCCTTAATTAAAGATTTAACTCCTTAATTGTGGCTACATTCTTTAATTCTGATTGTCTGCCTTTAAAATTAAAAACAAAATCTAACTGTGTGCACATGTCAACCTAACAAGCTTTGATGTGTTTAATTTTGTTTTTTTAACTGATCAAGCTGAATTTCACCCTTTCTTTTTCTTTTTGAAAACATGAAAAGCTTAGGGTTCATATTCATATCCACTGAACATATTTTTCTGACCATTTTTAATTAAATCCTCATGCATTTGTTTCATTCCCAGCTAAAAACAGAACCAACCTAAAATCACTTTTACCTGTCTTACCTTAAAGTAATGTTTCCTTCTTTTTCCAACAGTATTTTTGCTGTGGATGTTGTCTGGCATTCTTCATTGACAATGTGGAGTGGGATCTGCTCTGCTCCTTAGAAGTATTGGGGCATTCTCTTCGTTGCTGGTTGCTAGAACTGCACCCTATAACCATTTTGACTTAGGTTTTCAGAAATACCTGGTTTTTATGGAAGTATCTACTTGCATAATATTGACTGCCTCTTTCTGAACTTTGCAAGCTATAAATATAGAGTTGGTCCTCTTGAAAAAGTGTTCAAACTATATTTAAAAACAGAACAATTGTGAGAACAGTAGTCCTGTCTAACCCAAAGATTGATTTAAACCAGGAAAGAGAAGTATGACTTGAGTTTTGCTGATTTTGTTACTGACTGTTACATTGCAAGTTTTAATGGGGCTCCTTTTTTCTACTGACCAATTCTTTCATTCCTGTGATCTGCCCAATGGGCTATTTTTAATTACAATTTAAAAAAAACACCAACCCACCACATTAAATTTAAAAATAGGCTACCTGAAAAGTTACAGGTGTGAAAATACATCTTTGTGTGTATCTTCCTGCTAAGATAATTGGACCAAAGGCTAAACCTACCATTCAAAGCATTCACCAATATCAACCAGCCATGGGATTGGGGGTTGCGTTTTTGCTGACAGTTGACACTTGATAGGAAGTGAAGTGAAGCCATGGAAATCCAGCAGTCTCTAGCCACTGTGTAGGACAAACAGGCAGAAGACAAACAGAATGCATCCATGAACACCTTTGACTAGCAGTCAGAAGACATGATGAAAACTCCTTAATTTCACAACATATGTGACCATCCTAGACCAAGCCAAGTCCAAAAATGCTAGAAAATTCTTGGAAGTCTGGTATTCAGACAAATTGGCTATAAACAGGGACACAGAGATAAATAAAATCTACATATAGTACCATTCAAAAAGACAACCAGAAAGCCAAAAAGGAAATGAAAATACCAAAACACCTCCTCACCAACAATTAAACCAGAGGAGGAGAGTTTAGCATCAAGATTAATATTAGACCAACAATCAAGAACCAAAAAAATACCCCAATCAAGGAATTACCAATTCATAGTAAATAACAGCTAATAGTAAATAACAGCCCAAGGAACCATTAAGAACACTCACAACAATATTGACAGGCCAAGCCACTAGTACATAAAATAAGAGCAAACTCTATTTCCTACTAGCACTGATGATGTTATCTATTTCATAATGAAACAACTGCAAGAAAGCAACCACGCTCAGAGATCATCAAGACTCCATTTAATAAAGGTAGCACAGTTTATATCAGCATACTGACATAACACACGGTTCTGTTATCTCTATCAAGGATATAATGTGAACAGAAGTTAATAGGTCAAATGAAAAAAGAAATATGGCTTTATATAACAAAAATGATGAGAGGCCTGACAACTACCATATGAAGGATGGTTAAAAGGCATGTTTAGTCTAAACAAGACAAGGCATGATAGGAATCTTCCAATACTTGAAGGGCTGTCACAGGCAAATAGATGTAAATTCTCTGTAGTGACCAACGGTAGACAAGAGCCAGAGGCTGGAAGCTTCACAAAGAGAGATTCAGATTCTCTTGATCATGAAAATACGAGAATTCTTGATTACTGGGCTAGCCTGCATCCTGGGCCATTGTTGGAAATTTTCAAATAAAGGTTTCTCTGGGATAGTCTGAGGATTGCTGGCCCAAGTTGGACTAGGATATTTCTTTTTTATTATTATTTTATTATTATTTTTTATATATTTTGTATTATATTTTATTGATTTTTTACAATAACAATCCCTAGTGCTTAGCAAACAGTGTGTTGTCTGTGTTCATATATTTAAAAACAATCAATAATTAATTTCTATAATTAATATGTTAGTCAGTGATATATTTCCTTGATCTTGTCTTCTTCTAGTAGTATTCTCCTTTTGTCTACGTTAAACAAATGTAATACTTAATATTTTTGATACATATAAGTTTGAGTATAAACATTTTTCTAATATTTGTACAATTAACAATAACATCAACATATCTTTTTTAATCAGCTTATATTTCAACTGTATTTATAAAAGTCACCTTATTAAGATTATGTATCCTGTTTTCAAAATTCTTATTTAAGCTTAATTTCCCCACTGTATTCAAGCCATTCTTATCAGTCATAATTTTCTCAAAATTAATTACCTTTAAATATCCAAACTTTTCATTCACATACACCATCCCAATATTTTTACATTTCATGCATTGTAAAAGTATTATACTACTTATATATCTTATCCCTCTTACTATAGCGTCCCTTTATATCTAAACTTTATTCTTTTAACCATATTCAAACAAGTGTTTAATCATATAGAACTCCATCTGGTAAGTCGAATCAAGTCTCTTAAATCTGACTCTAGCCTTCTTTTTTTGCCAGGTCGCTTTCCAATTCAGTATGTTCAGCTTGCCAGGGGATTTTTCCTGTATTTTTGTAGATATTGTTGGAGATAAAAAAGACAAATTAAGTAGGATGTTCATTTTTTGTCTCCCAAACTTTAATGGTTTTCCTGACAGCTCCATTTTATTAGATCTTCCTTCTTGTCATTAAGTTTGTTTTGAAGTCCTGGAAGATAAAACATCTTTTTTATTTCCTTTGTTGTGGTAAAGTCTTGCAGATTTTCTTTTATTTGTATTAAGTTGTAGTTCTCTTCATTTGTAGCTTTCATATTTAAATTACTTTCCTCTGGTTTGTGTTCTATTATTTGATTTGTTTGCTCATTCTATATCATCATTTTTTTGAGTTTTTTAATTGTAGGTTTATGTTAGAGATATGTTCATTTATGTCATCAAAGTTATTTTTGATCTTCTCATGATTTTAAACAATTGTCATTTGAATCTGTCTCGGCATTGCATGTATTTTCTCCTGAAATGTGTTTATTTTGTCTTGAGTCATTGCTCCTGAAGATCTCTGATGTTCCAGGCTGAAATCTTCAGGAGGGAATATTAGGTGTGGTTTCCTGTCACTTTTAGATAGATGTACAACATCCATTTTTTCTCCCCCCTCCAGATAGTTTTTCACTGGTACCATAGTCTCTTTGATTAGCCTTGTCAAACCAGCCACTTAAAATCCAAACAACCAAATCTTATGTAGTTCTTATCTTTATATATGGTTTTTATAGTCCAATACATTTCTAATTATCAAAGTACCACTGAAAGCAATATTTTGTAAGAGTTCTTCTATTCAGAGGTCTTACAATTATCAGCCAGCCAAGAATGTTTAACCACCTGAAAACTTTCCAGTAATTTCCCCCTTAGAAGTTTAGCCAAAAGTCAAGGTTTTTCTTTTTCTGCAAACAGTTCTTGACCTTGAAAATCACAGCTCAGTGTATTTATAATTCCAGAAGGTCAACAGTTTCTAAACAAATATAGTTCTTTCTATAGTAGATAGCCCAGTATATTTTCTTTCTTTTGTTCCCAGATGTTTTTTTGTTTATTTAGAAGTCACTGAAGTTCAAAGAAACAAGTTGTTCTCTATTTCTGAGCATCTTGCCCATTTCAAGTCAATGCAGCTATAGTTTTATGCTCTAATTCTCCACCTGATGTCAGTAGCTATTCATTTTCCAACTTTTAAAGCAGAGAATTATTTTCTTATAATTTCATCAATACTCTTTCAGATGTGAAGTGTTAACAGTTTTTATGGTTTTCAGATTTATCCAGACTGTAGTATTATTAACCTCATTCATTATTTTTCTGTTTCCCATTAAAATTTAATTTGCCGCTTCCGTCTGAGGGAGGATGGGGGTGTAGTCCTCTCCCTTCTCACTTTTTGTGCTTCTTGGGAATCTTTTCCAGGGAACCACATAAAAAAATAAGAGAGAGAAAATCAAATTTCTCACCCAGTTCCAAGCAAGGTGTTCACCATTGTTCTGATTAGTGCTTTTGGACTTTGGCTGCTATTAGCTTGGGCTGGTCACCAAGGTGTGGCCAGCCTTTCTCCTGTTGGGTTTTGTAGGGCTTCCCCCGGATTGAGCAGATTGACCACCATTGTTCTGCGATCATTGGGGTACCCCTCCTTCTTTGTCACCTCTCCGGGACGACTTTAGACCTATTTTAGGATCCCCAGGCAGGGTGAAACCAGCCAAGGGGTGCAGAGCTCCATGATCCCGCAGCCATTTTGTTATGACGCAGGACCAGAAGTCTGGACTAGGATATTTCTAATGTATCTTCCAATCTTAAAATTCTATGATTTTGTGTTTGTATTGAACATTATGTGTTTTCTGCAGGATCATATTAATTTTCTTTCCTAGAATGAATTTAGTAATTTGTCAGCCATGACCACATATCAGCCCCCTCAATATCAGTCTTATTCCTGGCCTTTTTTTTCTCTTTGGATGGATTACTGAGTTCTCACTGCTTTTGGTACTAGGAAATCTAGCATAAATATCTGGTTCATGCTTAAAGCCCATGTACTAATTCAGGCAATAGCCAGAGAGAGTTTATTTTTCCTTTCCAATGTTTTACCAATGGACGTTGCACCATAAAAACAATAATTATTCATGCATATTCCCTGTTCCATAGGAACAGCATATATCACAGCAATCAAATAGGAGTTTATTCTAAAACATGCAAATTTGAGTGCCCGTTTTTCTGCATGCTTAATTGTATGTCAGTAAAATTCTCTTTAAGGTTTCTCAAACAAGTTTTAGAAAACACCACCAACTTCCATACCTTTTAAACTTTATATGGAATAACTGGAGTTATATTTATTTTCAATGGCATAAACTTTATATTAGAATTTTGAGAAAACAGCCTAAATCCAGTAAATAGCCAATTTAAGTGCAATATTAAAAGACATCATTATCATCTGCTGTCCCTGTCTGGAAAGATTTGCCAGCACAACATTTTAAAGATCAGGAATAGCTTCTTTAAAAATGAGTGTTGATGTAAATTATAGATTGTGGTGGGCCTCCTTTTAGGAGCTCATAAAAAGGCATAGTGAATAGATATTTCCTTCTATGTTGGTATATTATCCCTCTCTTGAAGCCTTTATCATTCTGGAATTAGAAAAGAAATAAACATAATTCTATAGCTCTTTAATATTTCAGTGCTATAGTATATTTTATTTTGATTTACTTATTAGACTTTTCAACCCTCAAGTTCTTTGGGTCATATACAGTGAAGTCAATATATAAATAGCTGTTAATAATTGTCTTTTTTATACTTGGTTTCCATTTATAAAAGTAAAGACCAGCAAATTGCAATATTTGTCTGTATACTGAGTAGAAATCATAATATGTAATGGTAAGCTCATTAGATATCTAGATTATTGAAGTATATAATATGAAAATGCCGGCATAAGTATTGTGGCTTTAAGCAGCATTGTAACACATTTGATTCAGGCTAGGTAACATCAAATATAATATGATAAAACTCCATTTTTTTCCTGCTATAGTATTAGGAAAATAGTTAAGAGATTCTTCTTTAACCAGGTCTTTGCAATATGAATAAGTTGTATCTATGGTATGATAATTAAATATACATAGATTTAGGCCTACATAAACCTACATTCAAATCCATTCTCAACTATGAAAGCCTCCTGAGTGATTCTGAGCCAATTATATCCTCTCAGCCCAACTTTTATTTCACAGATTTGTTATGAGGAAATCTCCAAATGTTGTTTTGAATTCCTAAAGATACGGCATTTAACAACTAATAATAAATAAAATAGCCAGTAGTGATTTTAATTAGTTTTGTGAAATTATTATTTATTAAATGTGTGGGAAGTTAATCCCCTTTGGAGTCATGGTGGCTTATAGCATTCATACAATACTATAAAAAGTCCACAGTACATAAATCCCCAATACACAAGAAAAAAATAACATAATATCTATAACAATAAAAATAACATAATGTAGCAATATGCAAACAGCAAAGGTAATAAAGATAAAATGATTGTAAATGAGCCCTTTTTTACTGACTTTAGAAATGCCACAGCTAAACAGTCTAACCTAACTTCAAGAATTATTCCAAAATATGCTGTAGATCAGGGGTCCTCAACCTTGGCAATTTTAAGACTTGTGGACTTCAACTCCCAGAATTCCTCAGTCAGCAAAGCTGTAGATCCAGGTTGAGGACCCCTGCTATAGATCCAAGGAAAACCTATAAAGAAGCAGGTACCCCTCAGCCTCCTTCAAAGCTGCCAGCATCATCCATTCCATAGTGAACCACTGACAGCTTCCTGGATCTAGCAAGTCACAGATTTGCCAGCTCTTTGTAGGAGCCAGGAGAGTTGGATTGAGCCTACAAGGGGCATGCTTCACTGGAAATCCCCCATGGAATGCAAATTTCACATGCAAATTCTTTGATGGAATCTGACAAATGTTTATGTAAGCTGGCTTAAATTATTTATAAGTAAATACTTCCAGAACTTTGGTGTTATTCTAGTTCATAAAATGACTGCTGTATCTCCCTGCTAAAATATGCTCAATTCAGTCACCAACATTCAGTTTTTTGTTGACACGAGGTTTAATAAAATAGAATGAAGTATTATTTTTCTGTCCTGTTTGATGTGTGTACTGCTGAGGACAGCAAAACTGAAGAACAAAGTGCAACAGAGCACAGACAAGCTGAAGTTATAGAAACAGTTGTGGTTGGTGGAGGAGCCTAATGCTTTCCTTCACTTGAAAATTATTTCTCTAGAAATGCCCAAAAGCAGGCTGTTTCCAAGCAAAATGTTGCTGTGGTTTTGTTTTGTTTTTTTCCTTTCCATTATTGCAAAGTGTGTATATTGGCGTTTTGAACATTTTCTTTCATAATGTATAGTTACGGTGTTCATTGATGGACAATATTATTTGAAAGGTCAGCTGCTCCAACTGGCACATAAGCAAGCCTCCCTCTCTGCTCTAACTCAAATTGTTTCAGTTTATATACTATTCTTAAGTTCATCAGAATGGGGCATATGATACAACTGCATTTTAAGACAAGGTTAAAAACATCTCCAGTTTAAAAACAAGGTCCCTGGAGAGGGTATTAAATCCAAAGAGTGCTGATCTGTTTCCTGTTTTTGTTATGATTTCTTCACTGTAACTGAATATCCCTCTGAGCTGCAGCAAGTAAGAATTATCCTACTATGCCTATGTCAGCAGGTCAAGAATTGCTGGTTTCACCTCCTGCTTTTTACATACTCTTAATGAGATCTCAGAACCCAAAACATATTTTTATTAATTTATGTTTTAAACTGTGCTGTCAGCTCATGCTTTGAAAGGAATGGACAGTTGCTATCTTTTACTTTCATTATTAACACAAATAGATGCCTTAGTTTGAGATACTATATTGTATTTTTATCTACTACTCCTAACATTTCACAGGAATGCTACACAATGATGTTGCCATTTAAAATATACCATGTATTACATTTTTTGCCTACCCTGTCAGGCTAACCTGATGCTGGTTGTATTTAAAATGTCCTGTTTAGTAAACAAGGTGGATGATTCTTACTGGAAACTTCACCAAGTAGGAGCTTGTATAAACTTGCTCTATTATATATGGGAAATTACTGAAAAAAAAAACCATACAAAGTATAATATCAAGGAGATTCTCAGCAGTTCTGCAGGGATGCCAATCTCCTGTGTATAGAACACCTGGCCTCCTTGGCTGTTCTCATCAAGGGTTAAATGCTAGATTACCCTAGGAAGTTTTTAAAAGAAATTGGGATAAAGACAGTGGCAAATATCTTTGTATCGTTGCCAAGGAAACTCTATGGACATTTCAATAAAGCAGTGTTTCTCAACCTTGACAATTTTAAGGCATGTAGACTTCAACTCCCAGAATTTCTCTCTCTCTCTCTCTCTCTCTCTCTCTCTCTCTCTCTCTCTCAGCCCAATCCACCTCACAGGGTTGTTGTTGTAGAGAAAAGAGGATGAGGAGTATTCATGCTTGAACTATTTAAAAATATAATGAACATGAGATGTAAATAAATAAAATATTCACTATAGGGAAACATGAGGAGTTTCACAAAACCTTTATCTTTGCAGGAAAAAGCAAAAGAAGGTAAAGAAGCTACATGGATTAGCTCCATCTTCCCATTCCAGTATCTACCACCCTTATGTTGTTTAAAACTAATTGAAAAGGAACTGGGTCTGTATAATACACTTGATGTACAAGTGTATACAGGTAGTTCTTGTTTAGCTGCTGTCTTGTTTAAAGACCATTCACAGTTAACAGGAGTAATGAAAAATAATTTTACAACCAGTCTCACATTTAAAGCAATCGAAAACTGAATTAAGATCATAAGCACAGGCAAATGATTTCACTTAGCAAACACTTCGCTTAACGATCAAGTTGACAGTCTCAGTTGTGGTTATTAAATGAGGACTAGTTGTATAACTCTTCCATACAATGGGAAACCCCTGGTTCTATGATGTTCAACCTTGGCACAGTTTTACTTCTATAGATTAGTATATATGTATATCTCCTTTTGATGCATTTCATATGCATCATATTGGGAGGAAGGCTGCTGGACAGCTCCTGCCCACATTATTCCTTCATTAGAAAGAGGCAGTATAATGAGTTGGGGGAAAAATAGTCTTCTACAGCACGGTGAGATATTATTTAGACTTACGCTACTCAATCCAGCATTGTCCAGTTCCACAGGGACAATTGCTAAGATTTCTCAGCTAGTATAGGACTGACTGAAAAATTTGTAGATTATGGAGGATCTGTGCCCTACAGGAATGAATGAATGAATGAATGAATGAATGAATGAATGAATGAATGAATATTAAAACATAAAAAGTGGATGTGTTTATTATCTGGCCAACTGCAGGAACTTTGATGTAATATAAAGAAGAGCAAGCAGCATTGGAATACGCTGCCAAAGGAAACAATGAACTGTCATTTCTAGCAAGAACAATTAAGATTCACTACTTTAGAAGCAATTGCATCAAAAATAAGTCTAGTAGTTGTGAAGACCGGTTACAAAGCTGCTGAGGTGGTGACAATGGAAGAACAACAGAAACTGGGGAGGAGTTAAAGCTTTAAACAGGGTCAGAGAAAATGCAGGTCCCTCCAAATGTTGCTGAACTTCAATTCCCAACAGCAGTGTAGAATTAGAATTCTAATCTGATATCCTTAAATCAACATGGCTTTTTTTCATTCTGTTATTGTGTGTGCTGTAGTTTTGCTAGTTCTAGTAATTTTTATAGTTATAGTGAAGGAGGGAAAAATCTTGATTGTTTGTGAAACCAATTACATAGCAGTGCTCAAATAAAAAAATAAAACATCTGGAGGGACAATTGTTAAGTGAATCACATCATTAAGTGAACCTGGCTTCTCCAATTGACTTTGCTTGTCAGAAGTTGGCTGAAGAAGTCACAAATGGTAATTATGTGACCCAGGATGCTGCAACCATCATAGATTTTAATCACATGACTGTGGGAATGTTCTGATGATTATAAGTTTGAGGAGAGGTCATAAGTCACTTTTTTCAGTGCCACTGTAACTTTGAATAGTCACTTAACAAATGGCTGTAAATCAAGGACTACCTGTACACAACTGACTTGATTTACATTTGTCTAATTTGTGTAACTATAATTGAAAATTAATTACTTAATTATATCTTTTGAGGCAATGGTATAAATTCTATCAGTTGTCTGGATAGCTTTGGAATTCAGAAATAAAATGTTGCTTAAATCTGAATGGAGGTCTGGACCATCAGTTTTTTATTTATTTCCAAACCACATTTTCAATAATGATTTTTAAAATTTATGCTTTGGAAAGCATCTAAAATAGAATGAATGAAATTGTGTTAGTACACTTAATAGTCTTCTAATTGAATCTACCATCTTTCTTTTAGGAAGAAACTCAAAGTGATCAGGAGATAGGTGAAGAAAGATAATTAATGTTTTCACAACCCCATCTGCCATATCTCCGCTAGCAGTAGACCTAACAGTGTTATATGTAGCTTTTGGCTGTACTGTACTTCTGGATCAAAACTGAAATGTTTATAACTGCCCTCTCTTCTTGGAGATGATAGTCTCCCTGCTTATTTACTTTTATAAACCTAAGTGATAATTTACTCTAGGACTGCCTTTGTAGTGTCAGTTTTCTAGCTCCTTTGTTGGGTGTATGAAAATTATACGTTCCCTACTGGCTTAATTTTGTTTGTTTGTTTTTTTATCCTTTGTTAGAAAGATGGACATCTGGCAGGGCTTTGATGGTTTCTGGTCTGATCTGATTGTTCTCAGGCTGCCAGAGTTGACTACCACTGAGAGTCAGTGTAACAAGTCAGCATATTTCTTTGTCTGCTTGGAAAGTCTGGTACTCACATTGCTTCTTTTCAAATTGAGCAATAAAGAATAACTAGTGGATTTCCAGTAAATTGTACAGATACTGAGCTCAGGCAAAGACCTTTTGAACCATGTCTTTTGCAAGATTTCCAAACAAATAGCATTGGAAGAAGAGTGATCTTGCAAGCTTAGTGGGCTGTAAATTATATGAGTTCTTTTCAGAACAGTTGGCAAAAAATACCACTCCATCCCTATTTCTTCTTGTGATCTCAGTAGAGTGTTACAGATTTTCCAATAACAGACCCTTAGTGTCATACAGGTAGTCTTCAACTTAACAATCATTCGTTTACCGATTGCGCCAAATTAAATGGCACTGAAAAAAGTGATTTACAACCAGTTGTCACACTGACAACTGTTGCAGCCTCTCCACAGTCACATGATCAAAATTGGGGTTGGTTGGCAACTGGCACGCATTTGCAATGGCTTCAGTGTCTTAGGGTCATGTGATCACCATTTGTAACCTTCCCAGCCAGCTTCTGACAAGCAAAGTCAATGGAGGAAGCCAGGTTCATTTAACGATCTCATGATTTATTTAACAACTGCAGTAATTCACTTAACAACCATGGCAAAAAGGATGTAAAATTGGGCAGGACTCACTTAAAAATTGCCTTGCTTAACAACATAAATTCTAGTTCCAATTGTAGTTGTGAGCCGAGGACTACTTTTATCATGCTTTAATGCAACAAAAGAAAAACTTCATGTCTCTTTTGATTCAAATTCTGTGGTTGCTCTTTCCATGTCATAGACTGATCCTGTCTTCTGACCCTTAAATTAGTATGTTAATAGACCTTAAGTTAAGTAGGTTCATTAGTACTTCTCATTTATTGTTGTGTTTCTTAAATTGATTTATTATCTATTGTATTTGGTTTATTTGGGTCTCAGATTCTTTATCAGCCAAAAAATTCACTACTATTTCAAACTGTATACAATCATACATACAAACTATGCATAACCAAAAGGTAAATAATTTTCAGTGCATTGGTAAAGGATCTGGGATCCAAAAAATGAGAGAGAGGCTTTCATAAATAAGAAGCTGCTGGGATGACTATGTATGTTAGATCCATTCTGTTCCTTGTTGGTTAAAGCCTCCAGGATGGTGCCATGTGGTTGGGTACATATGGTAGCAAATGTATCCTTGACAGAGGAGTTGCTTCCCCCAACTGTTAAACTAAAGTTAGTCTGCCCTTTCCTCAAGAAACTATCTCTGGATCCAACGGAACTGGAAAATTTTCATCTGGTTTCTAGCCTTCCATTTTTAGCTTCATTCTCCTTTACAGCTCCAAAGACCCTTTCAGGAAGTGAATTATCTAGACCTCTTTCACTCTGGATTCAGGCCAGATGATCATATTTAAAACAACATTGGTTGCACTGGTTGTTCGTTCCATTTGATTCTGGTGGCAAGCAAGCAATTTAACTCTGTCTGTGTATGTATGTGTGAAGTGTCTATTCATATCTTATCAAGAGTACAATTTTTAATTGTTTTGGTCCTTGTATGTTTTATAATTAGAATAGACCAGAACAAATAGATAAACATTAATTGGAGGTTTCATATTTGAGGTTCATACACATATATAATGTCATATTATATGATTTGCACTTGTAGAAGCCATGAATTTATCAGTTCTTGCCTGACCTAATAAACATAAAGAAACATAGTCATCCCATTATTTCTTATATCAAAAGATAAAGGATTGTTCTATATTGTGTCGTTTCCTGCAGTCCTAATTTGTGCAGCTCAGTGCAAGTGCTTGTTCATGCATATGTCACTGTTAGTTAATCTTTAATTATAGCCGATGTATTCAAGAAAGTTATGCTATTGGATATTGCAATGGGAAAGGAAGATTAATCTTCCTAAAGCTGTATTTAGTATTTAGTTTTCCAGTAAGGAAATAATGTGATGCTTATCCATTGAATGCTTTTGAAGTTTCTTAATTAAATCATATCATAAAGTTCTAATTTAGAATATTTTATTTATGTTATATATGCAGAAGTGGATTGATATTGTACAGATACAGCTTTGAAAAAAGTTACTTAAAATCAGTTCTTGCACTTACAATCAATGTAGCATCCACATGGTCACATGATCAAAATTTGAGTGCTTGGCAACTGGCATGTATTTACAACAGTTGCAGAGTCCCAGGATCAAGTAATTACCATCTGCAACTTTCCCAATTGCCTTCCAACAAGAAAATGTGGGAGCCAGATTCACTTAACTATCTCATGATTTATTTAACAACTACAGTGATTGGTTACCAACCATGGCAAAAAGGTTATAAAATCTTACAATCTTGTAAAATCTTGTAATAAAGTCAGATTTGTTTAATGACTGCAGTTATTTGCTTAACAACATGACAAAAAAGGTCATACAATTGGATACGACTCACTTAACACTCACCTTGCTTAACAACAGAAATTCTAGTCTCGAATGTAGAGCATTGCCTATATTACAAAATTGTTAAGAAAGCCCTAGTCCTCTCCTGCCCTTATTGATCAGTACAAACTGCTGTTAAAAAGATGGAATTGTTTGAAGAAGAGATTAAATTAAAAGAAAAGGATTTTGCTTTGAATCCAACGGATAATAAGTTAAAGACTTCTATAGATATGCTTAGGGCGCAATTTAATATGTTAATGGCAGATCAGGTTGCGACCAACTTGAGTTATATGAGACATAATACTTTCTGTAATGCAAATAAGCCTGGGAGGTGGTTAGCTTATCAATTACGTAAGAAACAGAAGGCGAGAATTATAGAGAAAGTAAAATATAAGGGTGGTGAAGTCTATCAACAGAATTTGATTAAAAAGTGTTTTTTAGATTTTTATACAAAATTATATGCTAGTGATAATATACATGCTTTAGATGTAGAGAAGTATTTACAATCAGTACATTTTCCTAAACTTTCTAATGAACAACAAAATGTGATGAATTGTTCAATTACTTCGGAGGAAATTGGTTTTGCTATTAAGCAGTTAAAAGTTGGAAAGGCCCCTGGTACAGATGGATTAATGGCTAAGTATTATAAAATCTTATTTGAAGAAATGATAGAGCCATTAAAAGAACTTTTTAATAGTATTTTATTGGGAGCTTCGATTCCTCCTTCTTGGAGAAGGGCCTTTATATCATTGATTTCAAAGGAGGATCAAGATCTTACTGAACCTAAAAATTATAACCTATATCTCTTTTAAAAGTAGATTATAAGATTTTTTCTAAAGTTTTGGCAAATAGATTAATGCAGGTTATGAATGATTTAATTCATAGTAATCAGTCAAGATTTATAACAGGAAGATATATGAAATATAATACGACAAATTATTAATTTAATTGAGTATTTGGATAAGAATATTCAGATTCCTGCGGCTTTTATATTTTTGGATGCTGAGAAAGCTTTTGATCAATTAGATTGGCAATTTTTATTTTTATTAATAGAGAAAATGAATTTTGGAGATAAGTTTTTATATGCTCTCAAAGGCTATATATCAGCAGCATCTGCTCAAATTATTATTAATGGGGGATTGACAGAGACTTTTAATATTGAAAAGGGTACAAGACAAGGTTGTCCATTATCTCCTTTGTTATTTGTTTTAACAATAAAGATTTTGTTAATTCAAATTCGAGAGTCTACAGTACTTAAGGGAATAAAAATAAATAAGAATGAGTATAGATTGAGAGCTTTTGCAGATGATTTGGTGTTAACTTTACAACAACCGATTCAATCGGTTAGTTATTTATTGGAACTTATAACTCAATATGGGAAAGTTTCTGGTTTCAAAGTAAATAATAATAAGACTAAGATATTATCTAAGAATATGACTGAGAAGGTTTCAGATAGTGAAGAAGGTTAAATATTTGGGAGTATATATAACCGCTTCTAATGGGAAATTATATAAGAATAATTATGAAGTATGATGGACAAAAGTAAAAAAGGATTTAAATGATTGGAGAAAATTGCAACTGTCGTTGGGAAGAATTTCAGCTGTTAAAATGAATGTTCTACCAAAGTTTCATTTCTTGTTTCAAATGATACCCATTTTAAAAAAAGATGCTAATTTGGATGAGTGGCAGAAGAGTATCAATAAATTTATATGGGCTGGGAAGAAACCAGGGGTGAAGTTTAAGATTTTGCAAGATGCTCGAGAAAGAGGAGGGCTAAAAGCGCCTAATTTGAAATTATATTATGATGCAGCCACATTAACTTTGATAAGTGATTGGCTTAAAAATATTCTTTCTCTTGAAGGGTGGGATTTATTATATGGTTGGCTTGCATATTTAATTTTTAATAAGAAAGTAGATCGGGCTTTTAAATCGCATATTTTAAGAAGTGCCCTACTTCGAGTCTGGAAGAAATATTATTATAGGTTAAATTATAAAATACCTATTTGGGGGATTCCTGGACATGCAGTTGAGGGGATCTCTAAGGGGATGAATTTTGAAAAAATTTCGTATAAAGAATTACTTATTTGTTTGGGTAATGACTGGCAATTAAAATCTTTAGATGTATTAAGGCAAGAAAATATTTTACAGTCATGGTTTCAGTATTTACAAATAGTAGATAGGTGGACTTTAGATAAGAAAGTTGGAATAACATTAGGAGATGAAAATTTGGTAATTCAGATTAAAGATCAGAATAAGGCTCACATAAAAAGAATTTATAATGTGTTAATAGAATTGGATTCAGAAACGGAATTGGTTAAAGATTGTATGGTTAAATGGGCTCAAAATATCCAGGAACCGATTCCATTGGATTTATGGGAGATAATTTGGATTAGAAATGTTAAATTTACACAGGCTCAAAATTTAAGGGAAAATTTTTATAAAATGCTTTATAGGTGGCATTTGGATCCTAAAAAGTTGTCTTGTATGCACTCTAACTTACAGCCCAAATGTTGGAGATGTGCCAGTTCTGATGCAACTTATTTTCATGTTTGGTGGACTTGTAAAAATATTAAGGCTTTTTGGATTATGATTTGGTGGAACATTCAAAATATTTTTAAAAGGAAGATAAAGTTTACTCCTCAACTATTTTTATTAGGGATTTTTGAGGATTTTGATGTCAAAGAAACTATTTTAATGTTGAATTTAATTACAGCAACCAGGCTATTGATAGGTCAATATTGGAAGAAAGATTCGTTGCCTACTATAGAGAAATGGACACTTAAGGTTTCTAATTTAGCAGAAATGGCTAAAATTTCTGCTTATTTAAAGGATCATACACAAGAAAGATATATTATGGTATGGAGAAGATGGATAGATTATATTCAGATTAAATATGGAACTAAAAAGTTCCATTTATTCTATGATTAAATTTTAATATAATAAGTATTATTAATAGTATTTTATAATTGGAATTATTTAGTTTATTTACTGTTATTATGGTTTTTTATAATAATTGTTTAAAAATGGATTTGTTTATAATATGTTATTAAGGTTTAAAGGGAATTAAGGGTTAAGTATGAATTTAGTTGTTGTATAAATTGTTAAATTTAATTAGATTATGTTTAACCTATTTGTTAAATTTAATTAGATTATGTTTAATATGTTTGTAATAACTCTGTACTCGGCTCTGGGAAGTGGGGGAGGGGGTAGGAGGGTGGGGATGGGTGGGTTAGTGGGTTTATTCTGTTAATTGATAATAAAACTTTTTAAATTAAAAAAAAGATGGAATTGTATTTTCTTTCTTTCCTTCCTTCCTTCCTTCCTTCCTTCCTTCCTTCCTTCCTTCCTTCCTTCCTTCCTTCCTTCCTTTCTTTCTTTCTTTCTTTCTTTCTTTCTTTCTTTCTTTCTTTCTTTCTTTGCAGTTACCCATCCCAAATCATGACTCTGGGGAGATAACAATTATAAACATAATAAAATAAAATAAAACATTTGAAACTAATAAATTTTACAGCAGCCAAAATTTAAAAGAACAGCCAACAACAAATAATACACCTGGGATACAAGATCACCCATAACCTGAGGCTTCAGGCTCAGTAGCCAAGGTCTTTAAGACCTTAGAAAAAGCCATCAGGGTTGGAACAAATCAAATTTCCATGTTCCAGAGAGCAGGTGCCATGATAGAAAACTCTTCCAGATGGTACTTCCTAATCGATAGAGCATAACTTTTTTGTTAGATCTAACAAGGCAAGTATATACAACTGAGGAGAGAAGTAAACTGACCTTAAGTCATGAAGGGTTTTACAGGCAAGGACCAGCTACTTAACTTGTATCTGGAGCATACTTACAGCCTCATAACTCATAACTGCCTCTGTTACTTTGCATTAACTACAGCATGCAAATGCTCTTCAAGAGCAAACCTATGTAGAACATATTGTAGTAATCCAGTAAACTGAGCCTTCCAATGAGGAAATGGGCAGAATTAATGCGTAACACATAGCTGTGCAAAAGCCATACTTGCCACCTCTCCAAATTGTGCATAGGTCCCAACTGGAGTAGAGCAACTCTATCCAAAACTAAAGATGGAAAATCCCCAAAACAAGGGGCCGTAAAACCCAGAACCACTTAGTCTTGTTAGAATATAGTTGAAGCCTTTCCCCATCCAGCTCTCCATAGCCTCTAGACATTGAGATAAGACCTCCATGACATCATTTGAATGATTTGGGTACAGATATAAAGGTAGATATCTTCAAAATACTCATGATGCTTCACACCAAATCGTAACATGACTTCACCCAATGACGTCATGTTAACATTAAATAGGAGAGAATACTGAATCCTACTCTCCAAAGCAAGGGCTGTGAGATGGATATCTCCACCCTCATAATATCAACTGGAACCAGTTTCTGCAGGAAATATTTATAGTTCATGTTATTTCAGCAGGCTGATAGTTGTGGGGGAATGTAAGCTCATAAGCCTGTATAATTCTTAAACTCAATAAACTATTTTGCATGACTTGTTAAACTATTATATTGTTTGGTCTTCTGTGGCATGTGAACTCAGATCTTGAGATCGTTATAATTAAAATCATTCTAAATTGTTTATTTATCCTAGCCATGACTCTTCCTGTTAACTGAACATAACTATGCAGACATACACACTGTCTAAATTTAAAACTCTATTATTGCCCCCAGAAAAGCCAAATCTCCACTTGCATATAACCACAGCACAGTGATTTTTTGAATACAGCAATTCCCATATGATGCTGCCTTCATCTTGTTCCAGACCATGAATGAAGCAGACTTAAGTTCTCCATTGTTATGTTGGTATTAAAATTGTCTCTTTTCCTTATTATAGCATTGTACAAAAGCAACCTTAAGGTGTATAAAATCTGTTTATGTTTCTTCATCCTAGCGTTGGAGGTGGTCAAGTGGCAGCTCTTAAAGCAGTGGTTCTCAACCTTTTTAATGCCGCGACCCCCAACCGGTCGTAAGTCAAGGACTACTCAACCGGTCGTAAGTCGAGGACTACTCAACTGGTGCAGCACCGTTTGCAGAAAGGGACTTTTGGCGGGCTCAGCAGGGCAGAGACAGCCTGGACAATTCCTATTGGCTTTTGAAAGCCAATAGAATTAGACTCTATTCAAGAGAGTCTATTCAAGAGAGAATAAAAGGGAGTAGCACAGCTAAGGAAAAGGGAAAAAAATGGCAGACTGCGTTGTTTGGCGACCCCCGTGAAATGGTCGTTCGACCCCAAATGGGGTCCCGACCCACAGGTTGAGAACCACTGTCTTAAAGTATCATCTTCAGTGGAGATCTGTTTGGGAAGAGGTGGGATATTTTCCCCTAACAATCTATAATAATCAGGGAGTATCCCATGGAAGGAGGAGTTAAGAATATCAGGAGTGTATGCCAAAAGTATATATAATCCCAGCTGCCCAGCTGAAGTAAACAACTATCTATATTAGGCAACAGTGTATAGAAAGTGGTGAGAGCAGATAATCATTTTAGTAACAATGGAAAAGTCATCATTTCATACTGTGTGGGGAAAGGCAGTGGAAAAATCAGCCCTGTATATTACTCCAAACGCCACATGAAGAGACAATATATTGATAATATATTCCCAGATGATGGTCAGCTCAGGTTGGATGGCACTCAGCATGCTACTGAGGGAGAATTTAGGATGTATTGCTGTTCAGGTAGCCCTTGACTTACATCAATTCATTTACTGACTGTTCAAAGTTACCATAGCACTGAAAAAAGCAACTTATGACCGTTTTTCACACTTATGACTGTTGTAGCATCCCCTTGGTCACATGTTCAATATTTAGATGCTTGGAAATTGGTTCATACTTATGAAGGTTGCAGTAGCCCAGGGTCATGTTTTGCAACCTTCTGACAAGCAAAGTCAATAGGGAAACCAGACTCAGTTAACGACTGTGTTACTAATTTAACAATTGCAGAGATTCTCTTAACAACTGTGGCAAGAAAGGTCATAAAATGCTTAGCAACATAAATTTTGGGCTCAATTGTGGTAGTAAATCAAGGACTACCTGTACTAATAGTGTTTATGTCATGACTAATGACTGAGGTCACATGCCACAGAAGAACAAACAGTATAACAATTTAACAAGTCCTTGGGGCATCTAATTACTGATTTTTCCATATAGAAAAAGAAAATCTAAAGCTTAAAATTATGGTGGGAACATAGAATATAAGAAGCATGAACATGGGACAGTTTAACACAGTGAAAGATGAAACAATTATTCATAATTTCAATTTACTTTTCAATCAGAAGATTGTTTACTGCTCAGGGCATAAAAAACTCTCATTACCTATTACAGGAATAGATGGAGCAGTTACGCAAATATGGGAAGCAGTAGGAAACTTAATAAAAGTTCTAACCAAACTATGCCAGCAAATTTGGAAAAAGACATAGTGGCCAACAAATTGCAAGAGGTCACTCTACATACTAAGGCCAAAGAAAAGAGACTTAATGGAATGGGCCAACTACACTAGAATATCCTTAATTTCACTTGCTAGAAAAATATTGCTTAGGATCATCCAATATGGAAAGGGAAATACCAGATGTTCAAGCTGGCATTACAAAAAGGCTGAGGAACAACAGATGTTATTACTGATACCTGCGGGATATTTGAGAAAACCAGATGCTATATATTCCGGCGTATAAGACGACTTTTGAGAGTGTCAAAACAGCCTCTGAACTCAGGGATCGTCTTATACGCTGAGTCATCTTTTATGCCGGAAATAAGGTAGTTTCTGGCGTATAAGACGACTTTCTAGGCATGCGACTCGGCGTCGATCGTCTTATACGCCGGAAATAACGTAGTTTCCGGCATATAAGATGACTTTCTAGGCATGCGACTCGGCGTCAATCGTCTTATACGCCGGAAATACCGGTAATTAAAAACAAAAATAAAAGCATGTGGTTCATTGATTGAAGAATGATGAGCTGTGGAATGTGTTTACAAACACAGGGATCCCAGAATATTTCCTTCTCCTCATGTGAAAATTTCAATAATCTGCACTATGCTGATGATATTGTTCTGAAATGAAAATGATACACAATAATTTGTGGATATTCCTGTAGGTCTCTCAGAGGAAAATATGGCATCCTGACTTTAGAAGTTGTGTTAAGTTGGCCCAATTTTAACTTTTAAAATCTCATCATAGCAGTAATTGGGATATGTTAGATGGGATAAGAAAACTCTTATCTGAGTTATCATTTTGCAATGAATGAAAGCCATGTGCAAATTTCAGATGGTTTTTAAGATGTGCGCTTACACATCCACATCTGAACACTATGAAACAAAAGCATCTTTATTGATACATAAAGGAGCTGATGGGCAAAATAATTTTTAATGTCTTCATTCATTTTTAAATCCTTTTTATTGGTTGTATTCAACATTACAAAAAAAATAAAGAGTATAAAAACACAAAAGAAAAAGTTTAAAAAATACTAAAAATAATCTTTTTTTGTAATGTAGAAATAAAATAATAAACATGAGGACCAACATTTCAAAATAATCAGGGGGATATTTTGGTTTTTCTTAAAAACAGCATATGTAAATTTTAGATAGAAGCTTTAAAAATAAAAGCATTAAAGAATATTTAAAGTTTTTAGCAGTTGACCTATATTTTTAATTTATTGGTTTTGCAAAATCAGCATAATACTTCCTGCTTATAAATGCTTGGAATTTCATAACCATAATGGGCAGTAAATGGCAATTGTATTTGCCTCCTCCTTAAAAAAAATAATCAGTTTTAATATGAGTATTGGCAGAAAAGAACCAAGATTCATGAGGAATTGCTTTGAACATACAGCTTGTGGTCTAAATTGATGGGAGAATGACGTAAAAATGAATCATTTGAACCAGTTGTGAAATTCCAAAGAATAGCATTTAATCTAATCCAGAGACAAATTCAAATACATGTAACTTTACCGTGCTACTTCTATATCACTTTTTAAATATAACACAGGAAGAAATTCCTCATATTTTATTTCATTACATATATACATTGCAGTCAGATCCTGAACACATTTGTCATACTCTGACTAACTCATGGCAGTTCTGATGTACACTTTATAAGTATTTAAATTAAAGGAAAAAAATACACTTTTAGTCAGATTTAACAGGTACAAATATTAATACTAAGAAAGTGTGTACTTTCCAACAAAAAAAAAAAGAAGGAACAAGCTCAGCCACCGCTGTTAAATTCAAGTTCCGTTGAGATGCAAATACTTTGGAAAATGTGATTAAATGCTTACCATCTAAAATAATGCAGTGCTTTCCAGGTCTTGCAGAACACCTTATTGATATCTCTCTGCTGATAGAATGTTATTCAGTCCAGTTAATAGTTCCATCAATGCAGGGAAAAACAGTTTATCTCTATTGATTGTCCTACCATCTCCACAGGGTTCTGTAAAATTGCCCAAACTTTTGGAGCATATTTGTGGAAGATTATAGGCAATTACAGAAAACCACTTCTCATCATTTTGTGTTGATATAATCTCCATTATCAACAGTGAAGATCAGCAAACATGGTTTTCTATTGCTGGCTAGACTTTTTGGCACATCTACCTGCTATTTTTTGTTCCAGATACAAACTTTCTCCATTGAGGTTGATCCTCCCATAGAATCCTAATGCATATTTGCCCCAACTTCTGAATTGGGGTAATGAAATCTGAACTTTTGGTATTCTATTATATTTATGATCTATAGTTCTCATAAATGAAATTTCCTAGAAATATTTAGTACCAGTGGAAGCTCTCTTCACATGGGAATTTTTATTGTGATGGATCATATGCTTCCCCTATAATCTTGTTTTATTAAACTCAACTAAAAAGAGATGTATATACATCCTTTACTTGACTGAAAACTATATATAGCCTTTGATTACCAAAAATTAAATTCTCAAAAGGAGGTAACATTGCATTAAAAACTAATTTGATTTAATTTAAATTTACATTTAATTAAACATAAACTAATTTAATTCATGTTATAGAGCCGTGGCACGTGTCCCACAGGTAGCACGCAAAGCACTCTCTGTGGGCACCCAAGCCGTCACTCCAGACCTAGGCCTTCAGCTGGGTTTTGTAAATCCTTTTTGGTTTAGGCTTCTGTTGCCATGTGCAAAAAAAAAAGGTTCAATCAATCACTCAATTTCAACTGCTCACGGGAAAAAAAGATCTCGCAAAGTTGGAATTGATTGATTGAACTTTTTAGTTCCACCCAGTCTGTTGTTACCGCCGCAGCCATGCCCACCCAATGGACCATGCCCACCCAATGGCCACACCCACCCAATGGGCCACTCCCACCCGGCACCTGATGATACATAAGTGGGTTTTGGGTCGCAGTGTGGGCACTCGGTCTCTAAAAGGTTCGCCATCACTGTTATAGAGTATTCTTTATTTCTTCTTTAGTCAGAAACTTTAGAAAGGGCTTTGGGGAAGGTGTTTGTACACTTTCAAATTAAACAAATTGTTTAATTTATGAATAGTGGATTATTAAATGTAACTTAACTTTACAGAGAGATCCTGTAAATTCTTATTTATCCAAGTTCCCCTTAGATAGTCTCTTGGTTTTCCAAGTAGATTTGGAAGGCCGCCTTCCTCTTAAAGAAGACAATATAATCTTTAAATTTAAACCAAGTTATCCTAACAAATTCTTAGATTATGTTTTTTTAAACATGAAAAATATCCATAATTTTCTATCCATAATATGCTGGCTAAATTAAATCTAGAAATGATCTGCATGCAAACCAGTACCATATGTAAAAGAATCGGTCTCTTGATCCTATTTCTTCTTTTCAAACAAGCAAAGTGATTTAAAGAATGTTACTGTCAAGACCCCTGATATTGGAATGTACTTGTATATACTTTGGAATTCCTGTATAGAGACACATAAAGATGTATTTGGCCTGAAGAGAGATTTCTATAATTTCAATATGCTGAATAAAAAATATCATTAATTTTGAATGGACTAATAATTTGCAGAGTTATACTTTCTTTAACCTTCTTCTCTCCTTTTTATTTTTTCTTAACTTATTTATTAGCTTATTAGCTCCAGAAAGAAAAACAACGAAGTCCAGTTGCCTTGTGAAAAAGAACCTTTGGAATAACTATGACCTGGATGACATCTGAGAATCTCTATAGACACTTATTAGCTCCAGATTTCCCATAAAAGACTAATTTTTCCTGTCCTTCTATGCCATATATTATTATTAATGGGCTAATACACTGAAAACCTTAAGTCAATAGTGTAGCCTATCTGGTTCCTAATTGTTCCTTATTTCTTCAGTTTAAGGAATGCATTTTAGCTTTCATAGAGGGTTCTTCTGAAAGCAGAAGAATGCTCAGGCATAACAATGACAACCCTCCAGATCTTGTTTGGGTTGTATAGTTCTAATCTGGAGAGCCATCAGTTGCCCTTCTTAATACAGATGTGCTAGGATGCTAGAAGTCAGTTTTATATTCAACTTGTCAAAAATATTTTTACAATTTGCCTTTTAACAATCTCATGACCTCAACACCAAGAAAAATTAGAACTCAATAATAGTTTGATCATATCATGAGAATCTCTCTGTCTCTTTTCTTACCTCTTTCATACTCCCAAAATGGTAATCCATGATGTAGTGGACTACATCTGATGAAAATTAGTAGAATTCAAACACATTTTCCCTAATTCAGGGTCCACCCATTAAATATTGTTTCCTTACATGGTAAAAGTATAGCATTTTTGTTTGTCTGTTTGGAGAATCTGTTCAGATAAGACCAGTTTTTATAGTCTGCCTCTTATTGGGCAAATTGCCCAGAAAAGGTGGGATATTTCTTGTGATGATATTGGGATATAAAGTTTCAATCCATGCCTTCTCTGTCATGATACTGCATAGACCTAATTAATGCTTGATGTACACAAAATATACTAGCCATTCACAATGCAACTGTTTTTGTTATCACTCTTCCTTAATATCCTTTTCCCAGGATACATCAGCCATCTATGAAATAGCAGAAGGAGAAGAACTTTGCTAGATAAAACTGATTCATATTAATGTTATATCACTACACTGATGGCTGGATGATGCTATAAATCCCTGGTGTAGATAGCTTCTGAGTCCCAGACAGTGACATTAGATTTATATCTAAAAAGCTGCATCTCTATAGGTGTAACTCCATTTCTGAAAAAGTCACACTTTATTCCCATCAAAATTCTTACAATCAAGAAAAGGGTAGTTTTACCCCATTCTGATACTAGAAACTATCAGACTTTGAGATGTGGCTTGCTCTGTTCAAAGGTTTCTAGATCTTTTATGAGTCTAGATAACTATTGAGACATATTTACTAAACAGTTTTGGGGAAAAATGGTTTCTGAGTTGAAAATTTAGCAATATTAGTCTCTAAGTATAATGTATCTGTATTAAAGAACGAGGGATTGTTTTATGTGGAGGGGTTGTTTTCATATTAGTTTTGATTGAGCCCTCTTTTTATACTTTTTTTTACCGGAAGAGGCCAGTGGAAGCTAGTCAAAAGACAATGGAACACTAAATCAAACTTGCCAAATAATAAAATATGTACTTGCATTGACTGAATCTTGTTTTCAGTTTGGACTGCTATTTCTTATCTGGTTTTATTATAAATGCATTTCTGGGTTAAATGAAGCGCTGAAAGAGGTTTTGGAAAACAGATTTCAGACTGCTGAAAGAACATTTAAGGCTCACCTCCAAATTAAAGATATCTGATTTATATAAAAGAGTTTTGTGGGAGGGAATTTGGAAACTGAGAGTAGTAAGTGCCTATAGACTCTTTCAGAAAATATTAATAGAAATAAAAATTAATAGGAAATATGGAAATATTCTTTGGTTTTAACAAAAAATTATTTTAAGCTAGATTTTTTAATGTAATGTATTAATATTGTTTCAAAATATATGAACTGCCATATATGAGAAAATATGTTAGCTGCACATATGTGAAAATCTTTTGGCTATATATGAAGGAATATTTCTTGTTTGTTTTTTATTATGTTCAGTTGTATCTAGAAGGATGCACTTTGGAATAAATGGGTACAGGTTCGGGATGTGTGTGTGTGTGTGTGTTTTGAATCAATGTTGACTCCTGGCAGCTGTCTGGACAAGTATCTGCAGCTTTTCTTGCCAAGATTTCAGAAGTGATTTGCATTGCCTCTTTTCTAGGGCTGAGAGTGAATGACTAATCAAAGATTACCCAGCTAGCTTTTTTTTAATCTAAGGCAGGACTAGAACTCACAGTTTCTGTTTTATAGCTTGGTGCTTTCACTTCTACACTAAACAGGCTCTTCCTTTTGGGATATGAAAGGATAATTCATTTTTGTTTTAGTTGCTGTTTTTAAATGCTGAAGACAGGATAATAGTCAGAAAAATTCTACATAATTACCTTAATGAAATTTAACTGACCAGAAGTCAATAATATTTTGGCTTGTCTATCCTTTATGTAGCAGGGAAATATAGTTTTTAGACTTTCCTCTTCAAAGAAAAAAGAAAAGTCTGTAAGAGAAGATTTTATTATAGAAATTTTAGGAATACCAACTTGAAATGACCACTTCAAGTATCTTTAACAAAAAAAACAGACTAAAATAATCAATTCCCTTTCCCTAAATAAGGAATACTCTTTCATCTTTCATCTTTACAATATGATATCCATGTCTTCTTACTTATTACGTGTAGATTTTCCCAATTATTTTAAAAGTCTCTGAATTTTAACAATTCTTTGTATGCCCACCTCTTCAAAAGTAAGTTATAGTTAATTATTTATTTTATTTAAATGTATTTATAGGGCCAGCCATCTCACTAATGCAATTGTGAACATCAAAGAAAGCAGAGAGCATACCAGGTAGATGGTATGTCACCTTACGATGTTGTGGGAATTGAAGTAGGATGCTCTTAAATGTGGGAAAGGAAAGGTTTTTCCCTTACCTGAAAAGAAGGAACTAATGATAGGAACATTTAGGAAAGAAATTGAGCAGAGTGTGGAGATTTGCTAAAAACTGATAATATTGCTATAACACCAGATTTCATTGACAAACCAACTGAAAGTGGAAGTATGATAGGACACACACTCACATTGCAATCTTTCATTGAAAGACAAATGCAGTCTAATAAGCAAAGAAAGGGACTTCATTGTAATATTAGTAAAATATTCACTATTTTTTCTGATCTCCTGGGAGCAGTTTATCACTCTTTTTTAACTTAGGAACAGGGGATATAATACTTTTATGTATTCTATGCCTACCCAGGCCTTCAGAGATCCTTCTGTGAATAGTCAAAAAAACTTTTTATTTCTTCCAGATTTACAACTCTGCCCTTAGTGTGTGTGATGCAGGTTTCTGTTGGGGACACAGCACATACTCAACTGTGTTTTCTCCCATACAGGAGCTGAAGAGTGATCAGTGTTGAGGAGCTATAATAATTAGAGGATATGCCATGGTGTTTTGATGATAGGAACTCCAATGTTCACCGTGCCCAAGTGAGCTAAAATATAGATAATCCAATACCTTGGTAGGCCAAAATGAAAGGCTCTGCACATTGAACTTCTTCAAGTATGCTAACAATTAGCTCTGAAGAGGTTAAATTATGCAACTGAATATATTCATACGGATTGAATTGAGAGAACTCTTTAGGAATGCTAAGAATGTATTGTGTGTATGATGATGGTTTAACCTTTCTTCAAAGAAGCAGAACAGAATGGTGGGGGTCCTGGAATGACAAAAGAGAGAAGCAGATGTCTGGAACATAAATTACATTATATCATTCCATGTTGTTCTAAAAGAAAATTGCTATCTTACCTCCATTTTTCAAAATTTTGCAAAATATTTTATTGAACTGAAGTTTTACTTATTGTACATAGTTTTACTTATTTGCTTCAAAATAGTACATGAAAATATAGATCTGTGGCTTTCTTCTTTGAGCTGTTTTTTTAAAAAGTTACCATTCTCAACACTACTAAAGGTAAGACGAACCCTATGGGATTAGGGCAAAGACCATCCTAATCCAGCATTTTGTTTCTCATACCAGATGACTCTGGAAGCTCACAGCTGGAGATTAAAACATGCTCTTCTCCTGATAGTCTATGCTTTGGAATGGCTGCTGCCTTCAAAGTAATAGTCATTGGTAGTCCTGTCTCCCATGAATTAAGCCCACCCTCTTTAAATCCATCCTTGTTCACTGCTTTCACTAATTGTTTTATGGTATTGAGTCATGTATTATGTGAAACAGCCATTCATTTATTTGTTTTAAATCTCCTTCACCTCATTCACTTTTTTTGCTAAGTCCCAGGCTGTGGTAGAGATAGTTTGAAACTGCATATGACAGAATTTTCATGTAAGTTCTAGGTTCTTGTTATCTGCCTCTTCCTTTACTTCCTATCATTTGACCTACAGCGACATTTTCTTTCCTGCTATAACACACGGTCTACCAATTCTGTAGAGTCCTCAGCGTCAGTAATTGAATTGCCCTTCCTTGTTAACCTTTGATCTCCTATGTTTTGCTGAGCCCCTTGTTTGATTTTGTTTTATGTACATTGCCTATCTTAATAAACTTAGATTCTGGCCCCTTTCCAATTCTTAGCCCAGTAAAACTGAACAATAATTGCTTCTCACACTGAGAAGCATCTGCAAATCCTTCATGTTTTTGAGCAGCTATTTTCTCTGCTTACCTAATGGTTATGATTGGTTGACGAGCACTTGCAACCTCAGTGTCAAAAATTAAATGCAGTGCAAGTTCTGGGTAGAATTTGACACAATGATCCAAAATATTGTTTGCAGAGAGATGTGTCTGGAAACACTTCAGTCTGCATTGCTGGAATTTTAAGACCTATTTGCTTTGGATAAGGCAGAATCAAGTATCAAATTCTGACATTGCACAAGAACTGATTCAAGACCTATGGCTATTGGTTTGTTTTCTGGTAAAAATTCTGAGTTCTCAGTAAATCTTCTGCTGAATCAATGGTATTGCTGCCAATATGAATCAAAACAAAAAAGCTATGGCGTCTATGTTAATTGATCTCACACATACATTCATGCATTTGCAATTCATTAATTGCTACCAGATTGATGGCATTAAACTATGCCATGGCATTTCAGACAAACACCACTGTGGCGTTGCTCGTTAATGTTTGTTATTGCCTTCAATACACTGTAGCATGCGAAGTAGCAAACATAGCCTCTCCTTTTTTATTGGGTTGGGGTTTTTTTGTTTTTTGTTTTGCTTTTGTAATCTTTCCCTACATTCATTAGGATCATTGAAAGCAAGCAAAAAAAGCCTCACTGGCAAGGATATTCAGATATCTTTTCAGTTACAATCTGTTGGTCAGGGACTCTTAGGCAAACAAGCTGGTTAGTTCTTTGTTCTCCTTGCTTCAATTCCACAGGCTATAGCAAAGCATTCTGAAATGAACTGTAAAATCATTTAAAATAATCCAGCAGGGGAAAGATCTATCTTCTGTATTAGTTTTTTAACATGTCCAAGAGTAATTTTTTTAAAAAGTTTTAAAATGGTACCCACAGGATTCAGTCTGCTCTATCATATTCAGATTAATGAAGCACCATCCAGACAATTAGCAATTATATGGATGGCTTGTAAAACAAAGGAACGAGTGTAAAGATGAAACACAATAACCCTTCCCTCCAAATTTCTGCTATAGTCTTGATTTAGACTGAGATATTATACCTGATTTTTGCACTGGAGGAAAAGAAGTCAATAGAAATTTTTCTCCTGATGCAAATAACAAGCACAGTGGGGCTGGATCAAGATTAAGTTCATAGCGGGGAGTAAGGGTTAAAACCATTGTAAGTCATACATCAGATCTAATGGAGTTGAAAGATGTGGGGGTAATATATCAGCAGCACCTGAAGTGGACGTGTTCCTCCGTGTTGGTGGCTGGTTGCTGAGCTATAGGACTAATGCCCAGGGTGTTGATGGGGGGCTGCTGTTGGACCGAAGTGATATTCAAAGTATTAGTGGGTGGTTGCTGTCGCACTGTGGTGGCACTCAAGCTGCTAACTGGGGTCTGCTGCCCCACTGACAGTGGGCCTGTTGCAGCCTTAAGAGAGGAGGTGGTGGTTGTGGTAGGAGAAACAGGAGGTGGTGAGAGGAGAGGCCAGGGAGCATTTTGAACCAGCTGAGCTGCAGTCATTGCCATGGGCAGCACCTGAGGAACAGAGGCCTGGCTCTGCAGCAAAGCAGCAGCTGGGTTGTTCTGGCTCAAAGTAGGCACTAGAGTTGGGGTCTGTGGTCTGGCAGGAGGAGGCACTGGTACTGACATGGTCACAGATGAAGGAGGCATCGGGAAATTTACATCATTCCCATTCTGATCTAGAGCTTGTTTTTAGATTATGCCGATTTCTAGATTATGTCTTCCTTCCATAGTTATAGGCTATGGAAGGAAGACATTTGTCCATCCAGATGTTGTTGAGTGCAATTACCAGCATTGCTTACTATAGTTGTATTTTTTGAGACTGATGGGAGTTATAGTCCAGCAAACCTGGCAATAGGCTGCCAATTCTTGCTATATTGGTTAAGAAGTCAGAGACCATCTTTTTCCTGTGTAAATTAGGGGAAAAAACACAATATAAAAAATAGAATAAAACAAATATTAGTTCATTTTGTTTTGAAAGTGACATTTTGTGATGATGAAAAAGATTTACTGAAGTTCAGATTTCCTTAAGGCTAAAAAGATTATCTTTTAATTAAAGATTATTTTCTACTGAAGTGGGGGCATTTGATCATGCTAGCCTAAAATTAATCTGGAAGTAATCCAAATGGGCTGAACTGTTTCTTTCTGCATGAGTGTAATAACTGATATTGTCTTATTTAAGAATAAGTAGATCTAAGTGACATAATAGAGACAATGTGTGGAATCAGGCTAAATATGACAGCTGAAATCATGTCTACCCGGAGACCTGAAACTCTGTGACAGAATGGCTCTAGTTCAATGACACAAGATTTTAAAATGTATCAGCTGCAAATCATAGCAGGTTGTTTTGCAAGTATACAAGGTTGTAGAACACATAGTAAAGTCACAATAATTTAGGCATCATTGAGATATAACTTGTTACAGAGTGAAAGAGAAGAGGATTTAAAATTTTCCTGGCAGGCTTATTTTTTCCCAGGAGTTCCAATAAAAGATAATTATGGCAGACTTCTGACAGTCAGGTGGGAACCCTTTGGCAATCACTCCACCTTAGTTCCTAGTCTTTTGCCCACGACTTTGCTTTCAAACCAAAATTTAGGACAATTGAAAGGATAGTACTTTGGGATTTTCTACTCAAAGCCCAGAAATACAGAACTTAACAACCCTTTGCTAGTTCTGAAATGTAAGAGGTTGCTATTTAATCAGATATATACTTGAGGAAGGTTTTAATGAGAAATTCTTTTATAAAACCAACAAAGACATATCTGTCTATCTATCTATAATCTATCATCTATATCAGGCATGTCAAACTTGCGACATCACGTGACGTCGCGCAATGTATCGGGCCAGTTTTGCCATTGCCGGCAATGGGGTGGGCATGGCTTCCACGTTACGCATCTGGCCCGCAGGCCTGCAGTTTGACACCCCTGATCTATATCATTTAAAGGAATATATTGAGAAACAGAAAATACAGAGAACACAACAAAATATATCAACAGAATTCTTAAAATCAGTACAATCAGCCTAGCCAACTAGTTATTTGTTAGTGACTTGAATAAGGTCTTGGGTTTCAGAAGATGTTAGATGCAAAGAAGATGGATGGAAAGAGTTACTTTAGGTTTCTTGTTTTGATGTTTATGAGCTTCTTTCTTTTTCAATCTCTCTTGTCTTCTTTTTTATTCTCATCCTTTTTTCCCTTGAATATTTCTTAGTTTTATAGAAAGTGATACCCAGCCTTTGTGGAGACTGACTTGTCCATGTGCTCTAATAGGATTTTGTGAGGCAGTTCAACAAATTAATAAAATATGTAGGAGTTAAATCCACCTTCCTAATTGATCTTGATGAAATTAATTGCAACCAAGACTATCTAGTAGATATTGCCAAACATGAGGGCTTTTTAAGGCCACTATTTTATAATTAATACTTCCTCTTTCTCCTTTGTTAGGGTTTAATAACCATAATCCTTTTTTATTTTGAAAATGAATACTGTTTACACTTACTCAGTGCTTTTTTTGTAAAAAAAAAAAATATGGTGCCGGAACTCACACGTCATACAACCCGCCTTGCCTACCCTACAAGGTTCCATCCAAAAAAGGTACCGGAACTCTATTCTGGGTGTTCTATGGAAAAAAAAGCCCTGCACTTACCTAATTATCCAAATGGTCATCTGTTTATTTGAAAGATCTTGATATATATTATGTCTTTCCTAGTACAATTGTTTCCTGCTTGTTCAATACTAGAAATTTAGAATGAATTTGTATATTGCAATAATTGATAATGCAGATCTAATCTGGGTCAGTGACATTACCCTGGGACACGTATATTCGCCTTAATTGATAATGTCTAAGTTATCCAATGGAAATTGACAAAACTATCTGCTACTCTATTTTTAGGTGGAGTAAATTCACACAAAGAGGAGATTTGTATTTTTGAGAGTGGATTTTTTCATCTGTGTATGAGTATTTGATGATGCTCCAGTGACAGTGTAAATTTTCCAATATGATACAAATCTGACTTTTTAACTATATATAGTGTATATACTAAAATAACATGGCCATCTTGTCTATTGGGAGAATAACTATTTTACTGGAATTATTTTTTAAATTGATAGATATGTGAAAAAACATATTTTGGACCCACCTCCACTTCAGGCCAAAAAAAATGTAAGGTAGAATTAATTCATGGCTTTTAAGAGCTTAGCCATCTGAACAGAAGGCCGTAGGAATGACTGACAAGCTTCCTGAATTGTATTTAATGACTGCATGGCAGAGAAACTCTTTGCAGTTTTATGGCATAATTTTACAGACCCTGATACTCAACATATACACAGAGTGAGTGAATGAGAGAAAGTTTAAAAGCTGAGAAGTAATTAAATGTGACAGTATGGGGAAAACCCTTGAAAGAAAATTCTGGTCAGTTTTTCTCCTTCATCTGGTGTTGTTTCAGGTCACAGAGGTCCTGTAAATAGCCCAGTCATGGCTAATTCCTCAGCAGGCTTAGCATGTGGTTTGAGTTTGCAAAATGATTCAGAAGCATGCTGTGAGATAGCTACTGATAACAAGCAGATGTGAAGTATGCTTTTAAAAAAAAGGAGGTAAGAAAGTGCAGTAGTTGGGTCTGATTTGAATAGGCATGGTATAATTCCCAGTTATAGCTGTTTTGGGCACTTAGGTAAGCATTAGGATAAACTAGGAAGCAGATTCAAAAAAAATCTCCATTTTCCTAAAGATATACAGATTCAAAAATTTATAAATATGAGTTTGCTTTTATCCAATCTCATAAAGTTTTGAAAGGGCATTTTATTTCATGCAAAAAGTTGGTTCTTCACTATCTATTGAAGCATTTTAACATTATATGAAAACTGTTAAAAGGAATTAAATATAAAAAAGAATTAAATTCCATAATTCAGTGTATTCTAAAAGGCAGAAATTCCTTTCCATTCTCATCAAACTTTCAAAACATTTTTTTTATAATTTTACTTAAAGCAAACTTCCTCAGTTATGCTGACCAAAGAGTTTTTACTTTTTACATTTGTGCTGTGCTGTCTTACAAAATACTGTTGATTAACATCCTGTAAACTGCAACTTCTCCACCTACTGTGTTTCTCACTAAATAAATATTCAGAAAATGCAGGTCTGTTTAATTAAACATCCCTAAATTATTCTTTGATAATTATTTTGGACTGCTTCAATTATTTTATGTAGTCATGGCATATAATAAATTTGCTGGTCAATGTCTCTAGAAATAAGGGGTTTAGGGACAAGTAGATCTCAAATTTGTTAAATTCTATTTTTGGATAATTATCACATTTCCTTTTTTATGAGCTGCTTGTGTAAAAATACGTTCCATGTTGCACAACATATGCAAACTCAGTAAATATCCTCATCTAAAGCCTGTTCTTCTGTCAGTATACTTAATGTTAATGTTTATGTTGCTATTTTTATTACCATTTGTGATTGGTAACCACTTTACAGCCATCTATTCAGTCTTGCCAACCAGGAAGACAGGAAATGAGGTGGTAAGTGGACTCTAGTCCACACCTATGGGGAACTGTAGTGGACTCTTGGTAGACTCTTAAAGACCACCAGTGATCTGTCAACCTGTCAATCACATTCTAAGAGTCATGATATAAAAGGTTAATGCTGTAATAATTCTTTAACAGCATGTTGTCAGCATTACCAAGTAAATCACATTAGGAAATCAATTCCAAGACTTTTTTATGGCTGTAAGTTAATGCTTAAAATCGATCCTAGATGCAAAGTAGCCTTTATTTTCTGCCTGCAGCCAACAGGTTGTTTATATGCTATGAGGTAGAAGAGAAATTGTGTATGATTCTCAGTACTAGAAATGATTTACTAGAAAGTATATTTTAAACTCTAAGCAACAGGAAACCAGTACTCACTGTGTACTAATAAGGAAAATACTGGTTTACAACCTGTTTTTATTGTTCTATAACCTGAAAGTTTGCTATGGTTAGGCAAAACCAAAAAACACTTTGAAAAATAAGTGTGGTCAGAAAGTTCACCCAATAATTTCTAGTATGAGAATAAAATCTTGATTGCATCCGAAGTACATGAAATATAATATTCAACAATATAATAAATATTAGTCAATAAATCTAATAACCTCCAGAAGTACAATCAATTTTGAATTTTTTCTTCCATCTTCTCTTGAGATTGCTTCTCAGCTAGTCTCCTCACAGTGAGAAGATAATTTTTTGAAAAGCTGAGGTTGTAGAAGACATGTGTTACTTAATGGTAGCCCCTCCGTTCCAAAATAGGAGAAGATTCATGGCACTGTTTCCCACTAATACATTTTATTTTTAAAAAAAATAATTGTTATTGTATTTAAAATAATAAAAAACCAAAAGGAACAAAACACAAAGCTTCATACATTGGCTGTCTGTTTATCTATATCTAATCTTTCATTCACAGCTAATACTTTTTACATTGCTCAAGCCACTCTATACATCTGATGAAGTGAGTTGCAGCTTATCAATTCTTATGCCTTTAAATAACATGTGTGAGAAGAAGGGGGGGGGGTTAATTCCAGATCTTCTACTTCCATCCAGGAAGTGAGGAGTTTAATTCACAAACATCTGAGGTTAGGCAGCCAAAAGCAGAGTTCCTTCTGTCATAGCCTTTTGTACACAGCAAGAGTGGCTGTTACGCAATCAATGACCAGTCATCTTTTTTCCCTATATTGAATTTGAGACATCTAGCTAAATACACACATCACTGGGAAGATACGTGTGCTCACTGAAATTAATAAATGGTTTTATTGGCAAAGATTAATTGGAGTCTTTAATGCTGTCACTATAACAGCCAATTGTTGGGTGGAATTTGGAGGGAATGTTATTTTTCTATTGCTACAATATGGGTCTATTTATATTTATATATTTACATTTGAAATAATTATTATAGTTCAAGTGGTATTGCAATGCACATAGTATGAAGAGGACTCTGATAACATGATCATTTTCTAGATTTCCAAATATTAACTCTTGAGGCGCAATGTGTGAGCTGGCCAGAGTTATGTTTAAGATGGGCAGCCATTCAAACCTTTTAAATTTGAAAACTTCTCTTTTTTTGCAATAGATTTAAAATGAAATCTATTTTCACAGAGGGCTGTTTCCTTAAAATAGGAGAGAACATTATAAGTAAAACAGAGATAAATCAGGCATAAATAAATGTTCCCCGTTTTCACAATAAGTTTTCTCATATTTATATTATATATGTCTCATTAAACTCTTAGCTCAGTGGGAATGAACACAAAATATACTTTGTTAATGGAAAAAAGTGGAATATAAAATTCTTAAGTATTGATTTCTTTAAAAAGATACACCCAGTAGGTTTACAAGTAGGTGTTATGACCAGTTGATGTCTGTGAATGGTTCCTCAAGCAGTGAATTGCCAGCTAGCCCACAGTTCTGGGTAATAGAAATTTCTCTGCAGGAAAGAGAAACTGGAGGATGACCTATTTGTGCTTCCTGTTCCTTGCAGGAATTTACTTTCTTGTGGCTTATCTGTGAATGATTATGGTTCAATTCGCTTGAGAGCTGAAGGATTTACAATGTACCCTAAACTGCTGTGGGGCCTTCATGAAAATTGAATTGGCAAAAGCCTCATGTTCTTAATCACTTTATCAATTAATTGCTTTACAGTCAAAAAGAGATATTCCTAATGGCATTGAAATCAAAAGCTCTTGGCAAGTGGCTTCTTTTTGAAATTAAGGAGAGGAGGGAAAGGTTTGAAGAATTTGGTAAAAGCATTACCAAAAGCAATTTGGTAGCACTGATGATGTTACCTAGTTTGGTAATAAAGCATCTGCAAGGAAACCACTAAGCCATCCCACAATCTGGTAAAAAGAATGACTGCAGCAGTTAAAAAGGAAATGGAGGAATTTGCAAGGATGATAAAAGATCTGAAAGAAGAACTTAAGAAAGCTGAAGAATCCATTAAGTCTTGCTTAGACTTAAAAACCAATTTTGTGTAGAAGTTTTGGAAAGTAAGACAGAAGTTATAAATAGAGAAACAAGAGGATTTGGACAAGTTGGCATTATTGGATGAGAGAAAAAGGATTTTACTTAAGATTTAGAGCAATTCCAGAAAAACACATGGAGAATCTATTAGAGAAAAGACTTGTGAAGTCTCAGTAATTTTCTGGATTGGGAGGAATGTAATATTGATACAGAAATTGATAAAGTCTGTCAGAGCATGCACAGTCTTATTGCGCTGAGGTAACCCAGGAGTAAATACAGTAAACAGTGGTTTGTATTAAATGGTGGTTTATATTACACATTATCTACAAATATACACAAGGAACAAAATACATACACGTGGTAATACAGCAAATTCCAATACATAGCAATTCCATCAGGAAATGGACAAGAGAGAAAGACTCCAGCAAAGCCTTCCCTTTTATACTCAGACTCTTAAAGGGATACACACACCTTGTGATGACCCAGGGCACAGCACCAAGGCAATGCAGTCAGCTGGCAATTCAAACCGCCCTTTAATTGCTCCAAATTTTCCCCAAATGCTCCCACGTTTCTGGCAAGCCTCCAAACACAGGAACACACACACATACCTTTGGCTGCAAGTAGTTTCACATACAGTCTGATTAAGAGAGGAATTTACTCAAGGCCATGGAGATAAGAAAGAATGACACATACATCATAAACCTAACGAGTCTGTGTGAATACATACTTGCCTAAACAGTTTCAGTAGGGGAGCCAAAATACAGTCTGAGTTCTTTAAACATCCAAGCAATGTTGTCAGCCAGTCCAATAGTCAGAGTGTCCAGGTTTCCAAGCAGAAGTCACAGAACAAGAGATCAGCAACAACACATACAAAACTCCAAGGAATTAGCATTTGTTCCCGACAAATGCCTCTACCCACAGCGTCTCCTTAAATCTCATTCTCCAGGTGTGCCTTGTGGAGAGGGGTGGGATGCTCTCCTCCCAAGTAGTTGAGCCTGCCTGCATTGTTCCCTTCTCTCCACTTTCCGTGCTCTAGGATCAGATGGGGGTGGCCCTTGCTCATTGCCTGAACTCTGTCTCTCCTGTTCCACTTCTGAAGGGCCTTGGCCTGCCTCTGCCTACTCTTCCTCACATTCCTCTGAAGCCACAGACACCTCCCTCTTGACCTTCATAGGGTCGGATTCCAGCTCATTTTCCTCCACAGATTCAGGCTCCAACGGAGGCATGACACACCTGCTGAATCATTCCTATCATTGCATCATCCATCTTACATTACATTACATCATTACATAAGTTGTTTAGCTTTTAAATCATTATCCTGACAAGGTCTATTATCAATGCACATTTTACAAATGGATCCCCTGTTCCAAGGGATGTCCTCGTGCACTTTGGCAAGAAAAAGGCCAAGTTGCAAAGCAACATTTTAATAATACACTGAGGATTGGTGATAAAGCTGTAATTGTACTTAAGAGAATCCCAATTAGAATATTGCATAGTAGTTTTTTTTTCTGATAAATGTAGATAGAATAACATTTCATTTAGGTGGGACAAGTTGGAAAGGGTAGTTTTTACTTTTAAACATCGATTTAGGTTAAACTCTGTGCAGAAAGAAATAGATTTGGGGGTGGGGAATTACAGAAGAACTGGAGGAGGCACTATGGGAAGTGACAATGATAGATGAAACTAAACAAATGCCACAACAAACACACTGATGAGGATTCCACATTGGACACTGCAGTATTTAACAACAATCAATTTCTATGCTTTCATAATCAACATACCTAATAGAAATACTTTCCTTGGTCTTCTCTTCTTCCAATAGTATTCTCATTTTACTAATATTGAGCAGATATAGTTCTTAGTACTTTCAATACATACAAAGTTGAATATAATTTTTTTCTAGTATTTAACAATAACATCAATATGTAACATCTTTTCTAATCAGCTTATTTTACAGTTGCATTTGCAAAAAATCATCTTATGTAAATCGCTATGAGTCTGTTTTCAGAACTCTTATTTAAGCTTGGTTTCCCCTCAATATTCAAAACATTTTTTGTCAGTTATAATTTTCTCAAAAATGATTACTTTTAAATATCCAAAACATTTCATACATTTAAATCATCCCAATATTTTTACATTTCCCATATCATTAAAAAATACTATACTACTTATAAATCACATCTCTCTTACTATAAAACCCCTTCATATCCAAAATTTGACTATTCTTTTAACCATATTTAGACAAATGTTTGGTCATATGATACTCCATCTGGTATGTCAAGTCATCTTTCTTGCCTGTTCTTATTTAAGCTTAGTATCCTTTCAGTATTCAGAATATTTCTTATCAATTATAATTTTCTCCAAGTTGATTACATTTGAATATCCAAAACATTTTGTTCATTTAAATCAGCTATTTTCCAAAGCACCTGAAGGCAAGACAAGAAGCAACGGGTGGAAACTAATCAAGGAGAGAAGCAACCTAGAACTAAGGAGAAACTTCCTGACAGTGAGAACAATTAATCAGTGGAACAGCTTGCCTCCAGAAGCAGTAAATGCTCCAACACTGGAAGTTTTTAAAAAGAGACTGGACAGCCATTTGTCCAAAATGGTGTAGGGTTTCCTGCCCAAGCAGGGGGTTGGACTAGATGACCTCCAAGGTCCCTTCCAACTTTACTACTATTATTATTATTATCCCATTATTTTTACATTTCCCATATCATAAAAAATACTATTATTTTAGCAATATTCAAAGAAGTATTTAGTCATGTAGTACTCCATCTGGTAGGTCAAATCATCTCTGTTGAGTCTGGCTCTCAACTTCTTCTTTTGCTTAGCAGCTTTCCAAGTTGGTGTATTCAGCTTGCCAAGGGCTTCTTCCTGTATTTTTATAGATGTTTGTAAGTATGGGAAAGACAAATTGAGTAAAGTGCTTTTGAGGAGGAATTTCACCCATTTATATTTGCTAAGAAACTTCCACTTTCCTTCTCCCTTGACTTCTCTTTTCATTTTTTGTCTCCCAAACTCTAGTGGTTCTCCTGACTTTTATTAAGTCTTCTTTCTTATCTTCAGGTTTGTTTTGAAGTTCTGAAAGATAAAGTGTCTTTTCCATTTCCAATATTATTGCAAAATCTTGCAGATTTTTCTGTTAAGCTGTAATTTTCTTCATTTCTGATCTCCATTTTTAGATCACTTTCCTCTGGTTTTTGTTCTGTTATCTGATTTATTTATTCATTCATTGTCACCATTTTCTGAGAATTTTTTAATTGTGAGCTTAGGTTAAGGATGCATTCATTTATATCATCAAAATTATTTTTAATCTCATTATGATTTGAAGCAATTGTCATTTCCTCTTGGAAAGTATTTGTCTTGTCTTGAGGTATTACTCCTGCAAATCTCTGATGTTTCAGACTGGAGATTTTAGAAAAGAATATTGTGTGTGATTTCTTACCACTTTTAGTTGTATATGCAACTCTCATTTTCATCAAAACAACCAGTCTTAAACTCCAAACACTATAGTATTATATGTTTCTTATCTTTATGAACAGTCCAAAATGTTCAACCATTTAAAAATAATCCAGTAGTTTCTCCCCTAGAAGAATAGCCAAAAAGTCAAAGTTTTTCTTTCTCTGCAAACGATTCTTAAACTTAAATATCATAGCTCAGTAAGTGTTTATAATCCAAGAAGATCAGCAGTTTTCATAGCAATTGTGTTTCTCATTCTACAACAGATAGCCCAGTGTATTTTTTTTTCCTTTATTCCCAGCTGTTCTCTGTTTAGCTAAGAATCACTGAGGATCAAAAGGATGAATTGTGCTCTGTTTCTGGGTGTCTTGCCAATTTCTGAGGCAGGGAAGCTGTAGTTCTATACTCTGTTCCACCACTAGATGTCAGTAGCTGTTTATTTTCCAACTTTTAAAATGAAAAGATTATTTTCTTATAATTTCATCAATATTCTTTTAAATGGAAAATCTTAACAATTTCCATAGTTTTCTGTTTTATATAAATTATAGCTTTACATTAGTCCATTTCAATGTATTTTTGTCTCCCATAAAAATTAAATTGCCACTTCCATCTATGGAAGGGTGGAGTTATAGTCCCATTCCTTCTCATTTTCAGAGGATTTTTTGCTTCTTGGGGATCTTTTCCAAGAAATCAGTTTCAAAATAGAGAAGAGAAGATCAATATTCTCATCCAGCTCCAACAAACTGTTCGCAGTTGTTCTTACTTGGTGCTTTTGGACTTTGGATGCCAGTAGCTTGGGCTAGTCACTGGAGTGCAGCTAGCCTTTCTCTTGTCGGGTTGGAAGGCTTCCCCCAGATCAAACGGATTGACCGCTGTCTTTCTATGATCAGTGGGGGAGTCTCCTTCTTCGTCGCCTCTCCAGGGCAATTTTAGACCCATTTAGGGTCCCCAGGCAGGGCAAAAGCAGCTGTGGGGTGCGGAGCTCCGTAATCCTTCAGCCGTGTCACTACGATGCAAAACCGGAAGTCTGAAGATGGGCTTTTAAAACCTTTACAACAAAAGATGAATATTGTTTTGCAGAATAGAAAGATTCCTGTTAATATAACATTAATACTAAAGACAGACAAGATTTTATTTTAACAAGAAACCATCAACCAATATTATTGTATAAAGGTTAGAAACCATTTACCAGGATTTTGGCTGAAAGGTTTAAAATAATTTTATGGGATTTACTCATGAAGAGCAATGTGGATTTTTGTCCAAACTATATAAGATAATATTAGAAATACTTTGAATATTCCAGAATACTTAGAACATAATGAAAAACAAGCTGCACTGATATTCTTATAAATTAAGTGCATTTGTCGAAGATTTGGCGTTAGAAAATCCACTAGAGGGTGTTGAAGCATTATTGGAAAATTAAATGACGGGTATATTGGCAGGTTTTAAGATTAATAATCCGAGGAGAAATTTATTAACTAAAATATGAAACTAGAAGTAAAGCTGATAGAAAAAACTAGTTTTAAGGTTGAGAAAAAATATGTTGATATTATGATAAATATGAATTGTAGATTATTTTACAATAATTATATTAAGAGTTGGAGTGAACTTAAAGATGAGAAAAAATAAAATTGTCATTATTGGGGAGATTTTCTAGAATAAAAATGAATGTTTTGTCAAGAATGATGCTTTGTTTCAGATAATACTTGTTTGGCAACACATTTACCATTTTAACAATAGCAAAAAGATGTATCTAAATTTAAATGACGGGGGGGGGGACACACACACAACATAGCTAATTCTCTTGTATTCTCTTTCTTTGATAGATGCTGTATTCCTGTTAATTTTCTTTTCATTGTAAGTTGCCAGAGTTGCTGTGGGGTCAAACAGCCTCAAAACTGAAATATTAAATTAAATGACAGAAAGAATTTTAGGTCACTATTTAGTGAGAATTTCCCCCCAAGTTTAGAATGTAAATTAATTAGAGGTAAAGTTAAAGTCACAATGATTGACTTTTTATGGGTCACAATAGGTTGACCTGTTATTTGGAAAAGTCTACATAAGTTCTGAGAGAACCAAAAAAAAAAACCCTAAAATGCCAGGGTAAGCATCATGAAATGTGGATGAAGAAAAGGTGTATAATATTTTTTGTTATGTGGCCATGCCTGTTACACCCTTTCTGATAGCTGTGCAGCAGCCATTTGTTTGAATGAAATGAATTAAACATATCTAGTATTCGGCAATACTTTGGGCAAACAGCAACACATGTTTATATTTCTGTTCATATGCTAATAATATTAATAGATTTTAGTTTTAAAAAGCCAACGACTTAATGCAATAAGTCTAGTAAGCAGAATTTAAATCTGTTAAAATATATTATTTGTCATGAAATCTTTGAAGGCAGAAGAACAGTAATTTATGGAATAAGCACAGGGTTTTTTTCATGAAAATGTGCTGGGTTCCATCCAAGTATCTCTCATTACAAGAGTATTTTCAGGGTGTGTTTAAAAAGTCAAGATGACAGCTGCAGTGCTGTTGTTTTGGGTATTTGTGTTGTGTGTGTGATTACCTTTAAAAATGGATGGTGTTTCTACTGCATCATTGTGACCATCATTTTGATGTGTTTGGTCATATCCTGTGGACTGCTCTGATTCTATTAACTAATGAAGTTTGGTTTTTCAAGAACACAATATTGATATTTTTAAAATAAAAAAGCTAATATAGCAAAAGCGTATCTTTCAAACTTTTTTTGTCTCAGAAACCTACCTCTTTCTATATGTATTGGGAAGATATGTGAATTTGCTATTTGTTGTGTATGTACTTTACTTTCTTTGCTTGTAATTACTTTTTAAAAAGTCTTTATAAGATGTTCAGACTAATTCAGCAAGTAGAAGACAAGGAGGAAAATAAGCTCCAGCAATTAAAAGGTCTTAGTCCTTTTTTATGGTCAGCTATATTGCCGAAACAATTTGCCAGAAAATGAACCAAAAGCACTTTTCAGGTTCCTTCACTTTGAATATGTAAAGAAAAAATTCTTGCTTGTTTGCATGTATTTATTTTCCCCTTTTGCAACTGTCTTTTTTTCTTGTCAGTTAAAATATTGTATTTTGTCATTAATCACAGTATGACATTGTTCCATTTAATTACATGTCCATGGCTATTGAAGTGTGTAATTAAGATTTTTAACAATTCATTCTGAATCTCTGAGCCTGCAGTGAGCAAAAACAAAGCCATAAACTAAGTGATTGGGTTAAAACAATTGAGAGATTATAATCAAGCTGAATAATGAGGATTCTTTACCTCTTTATGAAAAAGTTTGTTGGCTAGATTGAAGTTGAAAAAATATCCTGAAGAAAGCAATGGCAAGTTTCCATACAGTTGCCAAGAAAACTGCTTGGCTGTTTCCTTAATAGTCACCAGGAGCTGCACTCTGCTCAAGACAATCTTTACTTGTTTTGCGCACATTGCATACAATTAAAAATATTTCCTTTGTTGAAACCCTTTGTTGATAATAATGGAGGCCGTTGTGGATTCTTATTATGTTTCATGCTAAAGAAGGAATTAATGAAGAGACGTATCTCATGATTTCATGATTCTGTGAGAGATATTTCTCTTTTCTTTGAAGGGAAAAATTCGAACTAATATTTTCACATGTTCTATAGAAATTCAGAGACCTAAATGGTTATGGTGTGCAGAAAATTCATTCATTCATTCATTCACTCACTCACTCATTTATATTTATTAGCTGCCCACTTCCAGGAAGGTTCTATAGCAGTGATGGTGAACTTTTTAGAGACCAAGTGCCCAAAACCCGCCCCTGCTCTGCCCCCCGCCCTGGCTGCCCACCCCGTGCCTGCCACAGGACCACCCACCGCCTCCATGTCCCGCTGCAGCAGATCTCCCAGGCAGCCCACCAGCAGCTTGGCGGTCACGCCTTCTGACCACGCCCCGCAGCATCATCTGTGCGTGATGGGCCTGAGGGCAGAATCTTGTCCCCGCTGCCCGGCTGCCATGTCCTTGGCTGCGCTGCTCCACGTGGGCCACACTCGGGGGCAAATCTCCTCCGGGGGTGCTGCTGGTGAGGAGGGGGTCATGGGGGAGGCGAGGCTGGGACGATGGCATGCGTGTCCACAGAGAGGGCTCTGAGTGCCACCTCTGGCATGCGTGGCATAGGTTCACCACCACTGTTTTATAGTAATTAACTTTTGCTAAGGAGCTCTTGGTAGTGTGGTTTTTCCTCTGGCTTTAGCAGAATCTCTACAAAATGGAAAGTCTATTCTTCGTGCTCTACATCCTAGAGATTTTGTAAAAACTTTCTGTCTCCGTTTCTCTCGCTCAGATTTTCAGATAACATACCATTTCATATTTCATATTGATGATCTCATTTTAAAGTTCCTCTACCATATCACAGTTCAGAACTACCATTAATGCTTTTAAAAGAATTCTATATCTTCATTTAATTTGCAAAATTACAACAGGTGGGGGAAGGAGTGGATTAGTTTAAAAATTAAGGCTGCAAGGTATTTAAGGGGTTTAAGAGTTTGTGAAAATAGTATCCTTAAAAATATATTAGATGTTCAGTAGTGTTGAAGGAAAAATCTTTATCAGGGTCCAGTCCAAGCTGGGAATAAACAACATGGAAACTACTTTAGAAATTTCTGAAGTTTTCGGTCATTTTTTTTTTAGTGTTCATGGCTGACACCTAGTGGCATTATCTGTGCTTAAAACCCTGTTTTTTGCATGTCCCAAATTAGGAAAATATCCTAATGTACTTACTCTCTAATAATACTAAAGTGTTCTTATGTAGTATAGATACTGGCAGAAGGTAAGAGATTATTTATAGAAATGAAGGATCTCTGAACCACTTTTGACTAACCAGTTAAAATAATTAAGCTTTTCAAATCTTTCAACTGGAAAAAAAAATCTTGATAGAACAGTTATGAAGATGCAAACATAGAAAAAATATTTACTTACAGTGATTTGTTGTTATTTATTATAATGGATTGGATAGTTCACATTTTATAGGAAGTTTCAGCATTATTTAAAACAGTGGTTCTCAACCTTTTTAATGCTGCGACCCCCAATCGGTCGTAAGTCGAGGACTACCCAACCGGTCGTAAGTCAAGGACTACCCAACCGGTCGTAAGTCGAGGACTTTCCCTGCCCGGGAGTGCCGCGCATGCGTGATGCCATCCCCTGTGCCGGCCGAGGTGTAGCTGGCAAGTGGCAGAGATGGCGCAGGCCGACCATCGGCTGGGCCACCAGCTGGCCCAGCCCAAGTGAGGTAAGGCACCCACCGGGCCCCACACGCACCAGCAACCCTCCCTGCGCACGCCGGCCTCCCACCTCCCACCCCTGACCCTCTTTTATTTACATTTTTAGTAGTTGCTCAGCAGGGAGGGGTGGAAACTTCCAGACAGCTCGCCTTCGCTGCAGACAACTTGCAGCACCGTTTGCAGAATGGGACTTTTGGCGGGCTCAGCAGGGCAGAGACAGCCTGGACAATTCCTATTGGCTTTTGAAAGCCAATAGAATTAAACTTTATTCAAGAGAGTCTATTCTATTGGCTTTCAAAAGCCAATAGAATAAAAGGGAGTAGCACAGCTAAGGAAAAGGGGGAAAAATGGCGGACTGCGTTGTTTGGTGACCCCCGTGAAATGGTCATTCGACCCCAAATGGGGTCCCAACCCACAGGTTGAGAACCACTGATTTAAAAGTTTGATATAGTTGAATTGTGATTAACAGCTCTATACACCACACCTTACAGCTTTTCAATAAAAGAAAAAAAGAGATTTTACTCTGGGAAAGAAATAATAGATAAGAGATAATGAAGAAGTTTTAATAACTACAGATTCCATCATCCTTGAATTTAACCAATGCTGCATGCATCATTGCCTGCTAAAGAGAATTTTTTTTATTTCAAATATTTCTGTTCAGTTTTCTAGTTAAAAAATCTTGAAGTTTATTTTTTAATGATGATGATGATGATGATGATGATGATGGAAGGAAGGAACCTCGAAGGTCATGTAGTCCAACCCCCGGCTCAGGCAGGAAACCCTATACCATTTCAGGCAAATGGCTGTCCAGTCTCTTCTTAAAAACGTCCAGCATTGGAGCATTCACAGCTTCTGGAGGCAGGTTGTTCCACTGATTAATTGTTTTAACTTTCAAGAAATTTCTCCTTAGTTCTAGGTTGCTTCTCTCTTTGGTTAGTTTCCATCCATTGCTTCTTGTCCTGTCTTCAGGTGCTTTGGAGAATAGCTTGACTCCCTCTTCTTTGTGGCAGCCCATGAGATATTGAAACACTGCTATCATGTCAACCCTTGTCCTTCTCGTCATTAAACTAGACATACCCAATTCCAGCAACCATTCCTTATATGTTTTAGCCTCCAGCCCCCTAATCATCTTGTTGCTCTTCTCTGTACTCTTTCTAGAGTGTCAGCATCTTTTTTACATTTTTAGTTTTCCAAGTGTGGCTTTACCAAGGCATTGTAAAGTGTATTAACGCTTCACATATCTGTGGGATTTGCTTGTCATTACCTTTTTGCAACCTTGATAAAGGAAAGGCCAGACTGACTTTTTAGATTTGGGCCTTATATGGAAAAGGGACTGGACTATTCTAATGTGCTCTTGATTAGTATCCAGAAGCTTCAACTGGCACAGGCAGTTATGTGGGCCCCCAGAACAGGACATGTCACACCTCTGCTATGAACACTGCATTGGCTGCCTGTTTGTTTCTGGTCTAATTCAAGGTACTAGTTTTTACCTTTAAAGCCCTTCATGGGATAACACCAGGTTCCTGTCCCTGATTACATCAGCGCTTCTCATTAGATCTGTCAGAAGGACATGCTATGGGTGCCATATTTGAAGAACTTCCATTTGATGGGTCCCAGGAGGTGAGCTTTTTCTGTGTGGTGCCTGCCTTGTGAAACATTCTACCCACCCCCAAGAAGTCAGGTTAATTCCATCCCTGTTAATGTTTGGGAAGCCCCTCAAAACCTGGTTATGTCACCAAATTTGGGAGTCAGGAAACTGGTGACATTTTATGGTGGCTCCTCTAATATGATTAATGCATGGTTACGATACATCGCAAATAAAGGCTCTTGGAATTACTGATGAGTCTTACTAAAAAAAAAAAAAAGGCAAAAATATTTTTTTAATTCCTCAGTAGTAAAATTGTTTATCTCCCTGCTCCCCAAAAATCTGCAGATGGAGACCCCCATTTGAGAACAAAGTCTCCAGTCACTGGAATGTAATCCAAGAAAAACAAATACTACAAAGGCTAATAACAGGAGGATGCCTTTCGAGCTTGTTTTTTTGTGACCATCTTGGCTCCTGGAGAAAGGGGGTCCCCAAAACATATGTATCAGCTGGATATACCCTTTGTACTAAGCCTCGTTCTGTTTAGCCAGATGTCTTCCCAACAGGGACAAAGAAAAAACAGACCTTGCATTATAATAAGCCAGAAAACAGAAAAGTGTGTCTAGTGAAAGAAGGCTCATTGTATCCCATCTGATATTTATTAAGGGTTGTTTAAGTCAGCAGGGAGAAATGTGCAGCATCCGGAAATGACCCGGACTCTCTGGTATGTTCAACCGGTGACAAAGGTTTCGAAGCAGCCCATCATTAAAGATGTGTGATCAGATTACATAAGGAAGGACCCAAACCAAACCAATATATGAACAGATAAAAGTGCAATTAAGATTAAACTCGGTTTTGCATAATTTAGAATACGGTCACTTCAAGAGCATAGAATAGTCTTAGGAACTTTTAATCTACTAATGAATACTGGGAAATTCATTGTACAGCTTTTTGCTCCTAACAAAAGCAGTCAGGGACTAAAGCTCTCCCCAGTTTCACTTACATTGCATTCATTTTAGTTACATTTACAGAGATGATTCAGGGCTGAGATATTTAATTTTAATAGAAGCAAACGTGAGAAAATATGTGACTGTAAGAAGGGCACAAAGTGTCCTGTTGCAATTTATTTGTGCCCTTCTTACAGTCAGATATTGTCTCATTTTTTTTGTTGATACTTTTGTTTGCTCTTAATTTGACCAAATTAGCATATAGTCAATTTCTAGAGTTCAATAATAATGTTTTGGGTTGATCAATTCTGTATTTATTTTACCTGTTAGGTAAGTAGTTATAGTTTGAATGCTTTAAGTAGAGCAGAAGCTTTTCTGAAAAACACAATTCTAGGTAAAACCCACAGAATGCATGTTTCTGATTTCTAGTTGCTTGAATCAAAACTCTTATTAATAAGATTTAAAAAATGTGTGTGTGGTGTTTATGCATTTGGGAACCTGAATATTTTAATAGCAATGTAAAGGATAGTTATTTACCATACTTTCTTAGGTGAAGGAATAACTTTTGGTATGCAAAACAACGTGTTACTATCATTTAGGAATCCTGGTCCATACTTGAGGGAAATGGGCAGGCTAGAAACATGATATATAAATAAATAAAATTACATGTATGCAGCATGTACATTGAATGTTATATATGAATAACTTATCTCTGTCTATCAATAGATAGACTGGTTGATTAACTGGCTGAACTTGCATTGAATATAATGTCTGACTGTCTCTTATCAGACCAATAAATTAAGTGATTATGAGTAATCAGTAAACCACATTTAATTTTAGCCTTATGCAGACTTTCAAATAAATATCTTCAGATTAGCTAATTACAAAATAATTAAATATAAAGAGGAATCTAAATTCTGAATTTTATTTTATAGGTATTCAAGAAGGAACACAATGCACCAAGTGTAAAAGTAACTGGGCACTGAAATTTTCTATCATACTTTTGTATATATTATGTGCGCTGCTAGTAATAACAGTAGCTGTCTTGGGATACAAAGGTAAGTTCCATATCTATAATAATAGCTGCATATTGAGTCCAAGAAAAAATTACCATAAAAAAGCAATTAATTAAATCAGTGTGATTTCAGAATATGTCAGAAATGAAAGCAAATGGTAATCATCCTTATTATTTTCCATGGTAGCCTATTAGTTAATTCCTCATCCTAAATAATTACTTAAATAGGGTAAGATTACCAATCTCAGATTATTAAATTATAAAAATGGAAGAAATTAGGACAAACAAAGATAGTTGTTGTTCCGTCTTTTATAATATTACTGTATTTAGGGAACAGGTGTGTAACAGACGCTCAGTATTTCAGTTAAATTTCACTGACTGTTCTTCAAATACAGCTTATTAATTGATTTCAGTTTAAGGACTGGATGGATACACAAACAACTTGGATAATATTTAAACGTCAATAGTAGTGGGACATTTGAATGTGTCAGTACTCTGCATTTATTATCTACCTGTTGAAATGCAGGTAAACAGCATGTTACCTTTCTTTATTAGAGATTCCAGTTTCCATAGAAATGGCAAGAGCAAGAGTACTTGTGGCATTCTGGCCAAAATGTCAAAACTGGACAATAATTTCCATATTACAGATAGTCCTCAATTTAACAATTATTTGTTTAGCAGCTGCTTGAAATGGCACGGAAAAAAAGGTCCTTATATTTATAACTGTTGCAGCATATCCACAGTCACATGATTAAAATTTGGGTGCTTGGAACTGGCATGTACTTACAAGGGTTGCAGAGTCCTGGAGTGTGTTATGTGATCACCCTCTGTCACTTTCCTAGCCAGCTTCCAACAAGCCAAATTAATGGGGGAATAGCTGGGTTCATTTAACAGCCAAATGATTCTCTGAACAACTGCAATGATTTGCTTAACAACCATGGCAATAAAGATTATAAAATCAGGTGTAAGTCATTTAACAACCACCTTGCTTAGCAACGGAAATTCTGATCCCAATTGTGATCATAAATTGAGGACTACCTGTATTAGTTAGGGATGCTGCATTTGATATCAGTACAATTAAGATTGATAACCTTTATCTATCTTAGTAAAAAGCATTATGTAAAATTCTGAATTAACTAAAGCCACAATAGTGGTTTAAAAAGGAAAATAAATATATTGTATATTGTGAGTCTAAAAGAAAGGGAAAGGATGTATTGGATCTGACTGGAGGCTTATGAAAGCTCATTATAAATGCATGAATAAATGAAAGAACTAAAATAAATGTCAAAGTATGCAACAGCATTATAATAATAGTTATGGGAAAGTAAGAATGATATATTGATTATAGTTACATGTTAGAACTCCAGTAAATGATAATAAATAATGATTTTAAAAAAGAGAGAGATTATTAGTTTTTAAGAAGAGACTGGACAACCATTTGTCTGAAATGGTATAGGGTTTTCTGCCTGAATTTTCTGTCCCTTCCAACTTTTTTATTATTGTTGTGTTGGTGTTATTATTATTATTATTATTATTTCATAATGTTATGAATGAATGTGATTCAGGAAAAAAATATTCTGCTAGTTGACATGAATTGGGACAAGATGAGTGAGTATAGAATGTGTGCTAAATACAGCTGGACTGAATATGAAAGTGAATGGAATGAAAGAAGGGTGTTGAATAACACAATGAATGAGTTGCAAGTAATATATGTAGAAAGAATGAATGGGTCAAGAATGAAAGGAAAGACCAAAGGAGTATGGTTGGATGAAATTAATGAAGTCTTGAAAAAGTGAAAGGTGAGAAGTTTAAAGAACAAAAGACAGTGCAGAAAGCAGCTTATAGAAAATATAGAAAGGTATAGAGCAGGGGTATACAACCTTGGCTCTTTTATGACTTCAACTCCCAGAATTCCTGAGCCAGCTATGCTTATACAAAATATAGAGGTTATAAAAAATATAGAAAGCTATAGAGCAGGGGTAGGCAACCTTGGCTCTTTTATGCTGGCTCAAGAATTCTGGAAGTTGAAGTCCACGAGTCATAAAAGAGCCAAGGTTGCCTACCCCTGGTATAGAGAAAGTGTTGGTGTTAAGATAGTTTTAGCAATGTTTCCTTTTGTTTTTCTTATTTTATGCCATTACGTTTCTTTGGCTTAGCATCCCTTACCCGTTTTCTTTATTTTGCAACAGTTTAACTGAAATGTAATAATGTGACAGACATCCATGTACATATGCTTAAAAACATCACAAAATCATCATTTTCTTCTCATTTAATACTCACATTAACACTGGCTCCAGTGTCATTGTTGCCTTGCCAGAAAGTAGTTTTTTGTATTCTTTCTTAATTAAATGTCTTATCCATAATATGTATAAGACATTCAACACTATACAGCGCAATAATTATATAAATTATTTTTGTGCAAAATTATTTTAATTCTTGTAGTTTCTCTGAAGCCTTTATGAGCTATGGTTAGTGGTACAATGGTCTTTAGTTAATATTAAATGCCATTAGAATCTGGCATAAAATATTTGCTAAAGTGTGAAAAGATATTTTAACTTTCAATCTTTTATCAAAATTGATCAATGCTAAAACATTGCTTTCTTCTGTTCTAGTTGTAGAAAAAATGGACAATGTTTCTGATGACATGGAAGATTCACGTCAACGATGCAGTAAGAAATTTTTAGAAGTGAAGGATGATTTAAAGAAACTGGGTAAGTAATATGAATGAACTGGTTAAGTAAATGATAAAATTATTATGCCTTCATCACAAAATACTAAAATTGGAATCAGTAGTAATTGTTTTTACAGTGGTTGGTTATAGATTCCTTAAAAGATTAGTTTAATTTGTTAATGGTTCATCTTTAAGCTTTCAAACTCTGAATCCTGCACTTTATACAGTACCACACTGAATGAATGCATATACGAATTAGGCATTTACTCATTATAAAGCTAACTAAAGTATTGTTAAGTCTATTAAAGCTAAGATCAATCTCTTGGGTAAATGGGATATTGGCAAACACAGTTTTCACCCTTCTGAAACATACAGTTAGACAGATTTTTCTTGTCTGAGACCATGGTGAGCTTCTGAGAGTGAAAACAGATGATACTGATCTAGGTTTACTGGCGGTCTTTCTATAAAAGAGAATTCATATGCTTTTTGTATGCCTTTAATTTTCTATGTTTCAGTGACCCTTCCACCAGCCTTGTAAATAGAAATTAGTTTGTATTAATTCAGAGTTTCTCAACACAAACTGATGTTCATTAGCAATTCCCCAAATAAGTTTGTTTATGTATTGGCTTATCCTTCTGTTTGTATAATGAAGTAAACTCTGTTAAACTCTTCTTCTGATAAGTAACAAATGTGAACATTTATCAGTTTCCTGTGTCTTTCAGATTATCAAGCTGAAGAGAAAGCCAGGAGTACAAACACAGAGCTTTCAAGTTTCAAAAATGATATCCTAGCCTTCCGCCAGCAACTTCATGAGATTTCAGAGAAAACCACAAAGAACAAAGATACACTGGAAAAGTTACAAGAATCTGGTAGCATGTTAAATGACTGGCAAAATCAAATGAATAGTGTTTTGGACAGCAACTCTTTCATTATGAAAAATATCAACAAAACCCTTCAAGCTTACAATGGCTACATCAATGATCTCCAACAAGACACAAGTAACATTCAAACAAGCTTGCAAAGCCAAATGTACTCACATAATGTAGTCATATTGAATCTAAATAATCTTAACCAGACACAGGTTCAGCAAACAAGTCTTATCAGTGCTTTGCAGAAATCTGTGGATGACACAAGTCAGACTATCCAAAGAATCAAAAATGACTTTCAAAACCTTCAGCAGGTTGCCCTCCAAGCACGGAAAGATACTGACTGGCTTAAAGAGAAAGTGCAGAATTTGCAAGTATTAGCAGCTAATAATTCAGTTATGACCAAAGCTAATAATGATACACTTGAGGATATGAGCAGTCAGTTAAACTCATTCAGTGGACAGATGGAGAATATCACTACTATTGCTCAAGCCAATGAACAAAGTTTGAAGAGTCTCCAAGAACACTATAAAGAATATGAAAACAGAACATCTGTCAAATTTAACCAGCAAGAAAACCTATTTTATAACTTTGAGACAGATATGGTCAACATTATTAGTAATATTAGCTACACTGCCCATCACTTACGGACACTAACCAGCAATCTTAATGATGTCAGGACAACGTGCACAGATACTCTTAGTAAGCATACAGATGAGCTGACTTTTATGAACAACACATTAGCAAATATTCGTTTTGATGCTACTACTTTAAGGATGCAGCAGGATGTGATGCGGACACGATTAGATATTGAAATAGCCAATTTATCAGTAATAATGGAAGAAATGAAGCTGGTAGATTCTAAACATGGCCAACTGATTAAAAATTTCACAATATTGCAAGGTAAGTACTGGATGACTTTTCCAAAACAGATATTGGTATTGATTTTCATATTGTCAAGGATACCTCAGATTTCCAGCTCCATATGGATTTCAGAAGCATTGTAGGAAAATAAATATGGTGATTACATCATGTCCTGGCTTTCTGTAAAGTTGGAGGCAGAGAAGGGAATAGAAGGGTAGGAAGAAACAGTAGGTCAGCTTTTTAGATTAGAACTACACTTTTCTCTTATCAGTAATAATATTTTAATCATATGTCTCCCAGGGTCACTGTTGTGAGATATGTGGCCATATATATTGTTTAAATAAATAAAATTTTAAAACATCAAGCAAAATATTCATAACAGTCATATAACCCCTAAAACTGTTATAAACCCACTGTATTGTATTATTGCTGTTTATAGATTTTAGACTGTCTTAGAGAAGTAGCTTTATTTTTTTAATATTACATTTACAGGTGCTTCTGTGCCTCATAATTCATTAATATAAATTTGTTAATCTCAAAATCATAATTTTCAGAACACTGTACACAACACATATTTGATTAACAAGGCACATGAATTTTATTTACAGAGAGTATAAATAATACTTGAATTTATTCCTGAAGATTGGTGATTGAACTGAACTGAAGGTTGGGCTTACAAATTTCAATTAGCAGATCTATACATTGTATGCCAAATTTATTTGAGAGGCTTATTTTGAAGATCTGTAACAATGATGTGAATTAGAGAAACATTATACCTATGCAAAGTGAGTCTAGTTTGACAAAATATTATTTGCCCTGTTCAGACACTGTGCTTTACTTCATTGAAATGAAGAGGTGATCTGATGGAATTGTTCCTTAATGAAACTATTTGGGTGATTTTTCAATGGTTTCTGGTCAGTTCTTTTCACCTCCTCCTCCTCCAGTACTGGTTGAGAGTCTTGCAATCATGGAATTGCCTGCAGCATTTACTGAAGCTATGTAGCCTAGAAAACCCCCCGTGTTCCCACAGAACAAGGTGCAATATGCTTGTTTTGCCCTTAAGAGCAAGGAGGTCCACATTGCTTCACAAAGTAGCTTTGCGGCAGTTCAGACCTTCTGGAAGTAAAAACTGATTCAAAGCTTGTACAACCATGAAACATCCATCTTTTCCTTCTGTCAATGTAGCCTAACCAAAGATGTTTAATCCATTAAACTTTTCTCAGCTTTGGAACTTTTATTCCAGAATGTTGCAGCATTATAAGATTATATAAAGAAACAGGTAGGTTTAGCTATAAAATTTGATAGCGTAAGATTTAGTGATGGTTTAGTTAAAAAAGATCTAGCAATAATGGAAGAACAGTTGGACAAAGGTTGAAGCAGCATAGAAAAAGTTACCCCAGCATCAACATTTCATTTAAGCACTACTAATTACAATGATCTAGATAGACCAGGAGGCTGGCTGAGGAATTCTGGGAGTTGAAGTCCACAAGTTATAAAAGGGCCAAGTTTGAAGACCCTTGGTTTAGACCAGTGGTTCTCAGGTTACTTTATTCCTGTATCTAAGAATCTGTGCCCTCAAACACATAACCAAACAATCTTTTTTTTTTTTAAAAGCGGTAATATGTTTGCAAATATTCTGCTACTATTTGTAGCTACTGTATGCTACTATCTGTTTTGGTATTCTTATGGACTTAAACATTGCAATAATACTTTTGAACTAATAATGGTAAGATAATGAGCAAGCTCGTTGAGATTGAAGCAATGTTTGCCAATCTGGAACTTCTTTCTCTAAGCCAAAATAAAATAAAAAAGTAAAAATAATTAAATAATTAAATAATGAAAGGAAACAAACTAGCATAAATGTTATTTTGTCCTCAAAGAGGCTGCTGCAACCCTGAGTGCTAAGAAACACTGTGAAAAATGCTGAGTTCCTCAAAACTTTCAGCTGTAGACTAGCAATTCTGCCTTCCTTCTCTGCCCTATTTTCCTCTCTTGCATTTTTTTTTTATGATTTTGGAAGGGAAATGTGTGTCATAAACTACTGTGGTACTGGATACCACTTGTTGAGAAACATTGGTATAGACTACAAGCTATTTGTTGTATAATTTAAATACAGATTATGTGAAAATGTGTTATTAACATAGTAGGGTTATCGCTGTTTTGTTTTTGGTTTTTTTGCTATTCTTAAGTTCATATCCCTCTATCTGACTTTTCTTTTGGAGCTAATTTCTAAAACAAAATGTAATAAATGAATCAACTTGTATCACTTGTTTAAGATGCCAATTTCTAGTAAGGAGAACAATACTGTATTGCATTAGTTGTTATAACATTATTCCTCAAACAACTCAATTTTAAAAAAATAACTGCAAGGTAAAATTGGTCCATTATATGTCTAGTTTGTTGTGAACTTTTGGTTTACTGATTATGCTGAAGTATCTTAAAATCATAGATGAAAATTGTTATTTAGGTATTCAGGTCTGTCCACTCCTCCAAGCAGGAATCCAAATTAAAGCATCTATGGCAGATATTTATTTATTTGTTAGATTTATATCTATACCTTTACTTTTGAAGCTCAAGGTTATGTAGCACTTTTTATTTCATTTTCTCCACAACAATATGCTGAAGTATTGAGCTGAGTGAATGGCTCCAAAGAACTTGGATTTTACTCAGTTCTAACCCAACATCTTAACAACTACCCCATGTGGCATCTCCCCTATAGGTATGTTCAAGAATTACGTAGTGTTTCGTTTCTTCTTGTATATACACAGTGAATGATAGCCCACTACATCTCTGGAAACCTGGTTCTACTATCAAATCATTCTTATTGTTAGTAATCAATATCAGTCTTTTTGTAATTTGTATCCATTATTTTGTATCGGGCTCTCCAGAACAAATGAGAATAATTTAGAATCCTAAACTTTTGTAATATCCTATCTGAAGAGTGCTGTCATATTCCCACTCAATCTTTTCTCATCAAGGCCAAACATTCCTAGTTCCTTCAATCTTTTTTTATAATACTTGGTTTCTAATCTCTGGTTGTCCAATTCATTTGAATCCTTTTTGAAGAGTGGTGCCCAGAACTGGACAAAATGTTACTAGTGGGACTGTCAAAGGAAAGAAAAGGAAGTAATGTTTTCCATGACTTGAAAACTATACTTCACTTGATGCAGCCTAAAATTGCATTTTCTTATTTGCATTCATATGTTATTATTATTGAGTCATACTCAGAGTGCAATCAGCTATTATTCCAAGTTCTTTTCCAGTACTGGTAAGCCAGCTATTCCCCATCCTGTAGTTCAGCATTTAAATTCTTTTCCTGAATGTATAACTTTAAATTTGTCTCCCTTAAATTGCATCCTATTATTTTCAGCCTATCTTTCTAACCTATTATTTTGAATTTTATTTTAGTCTTCCAGGGAAGTACAGTATGTGCCATCTACAAATATTTTAAATGTTCCATTTATCTCCTCATCCAGATAATTAATAAAAATGCTGAATACTTATTCCATTAATTAATCATCATGAACTATTATTTACAACTCAGTTTTATTCATTTAATGCTTATACCTTCCACCCCGTCCACATCCATCTAAACTTGCATTCTTGGTGGATTAGATTCAGATGCTCTTGCCTTGGTGTTACCATCAGTGATTTATGTTACAAGCTGGAAGGTGGAATAATTTTATCTATTAACAGGACTCTTTTTTCCAGTCTCCCTATGATAAATGATCATTGCATTAGGCCACAACTAATTAGGCAGAATTTCCTGACATAGCCTAGTCCACATACTTGTTTTGTATCTTAGCCATGTTAACAATAACTTTTTCATTAGCCTAGCTACTAAAAAGGATTATACAGTCTTTGTGCTGGCCTCTGACACACAGGAGAGCTTTAATGAAAAGTTTTAAACTATTCCTAGAGCGGAATTTTTGCCATTTTACTGAAAAGCATACTGAAATATATGAAGGCTTTGTATTAAATCACTAAAGTGTTAAAAGGAAAGTACTCTCTCTCAGCCCAACAGGGTGGTCGTTGTGGGAAAAATAGGAGGAAGAAGGAGTATTAGGTATGTTTATCACCTAGAGTTGTTTATAAAAATAGTAAAGGTGGGATAAAATTAAATAAATAAAACAAATAAAACAGGAAATACATATCACATCAGAACTTATCTTTAATGTTTAGTATGCCTTTCTGGATTTCATATATATTGTCTATATACTGGTCTATTTTCCATCTCTGGAAAAGAAATGAAAATATCTTATATTTCTGAAGTTTTCACTACTAGTTTTCACTACCCTATAATCATGTATCTATTGCATTATGCATATGTCATAAATAGAATATGTCACTATCTGAAAAACAGCCCAATCTTGGGAAGACACTTAGCAAAACTTTTTCTTCTTGTAAATGAAACTTTTTTGTTTACAACTTCATGAAAATGAGATATTTTTTATTTAGTCAACTTTCAAAAATTGAGTTTCCTCAGTTTCATGAAATTGAGATTTCTCTCTTTTTGAGATCTTTAGATATTTTTATCAGCAAGAGAACATGAAAAGATATAGAATTTTTAAAAGCTTTTCCAATAGTTTTAATAGTTTTTTATTTTACCTAATAAACTTTTTCCTTGAACATGAATTTTATAAGAGTTCCACCACTTTTTAAACTTTCTTCTGTAAATATGTCTCTCATCACTTGGAAAGTTAATCGAATTTGCTTTGTTTAACTTGTGACCGTAATGAATAGAAAAGCAAGGAAAAATTAAAATATGGTCATTGAATCACCCTCATACTTGTATCAAATAAAAATACAAATAAGAAGAAAGCTTGATAAAATTTTGGATATTTTTTGATGTAACACTGAATCATGTAAACAAATTAAACAACCTAAACAAATATGGCCAATTTCCTTGATCTTTTAAGGAAACTGTAAACAACTATTTAAAACAAAATCATTTAGTTTTAGTTTTCTATTGACTTGTCTTGTGATAAAGACACACTTACAGATTCAGTTTTCTTGAGTTCTTTGGAGGAGCCCAGTTATTTTTAAAAATATTTAGACATTGATTTAAATCTAAAGTAGAAATATATTTTTAGTACTAAGAACTGTTTGCTATTTTATTACATTAGATTATTTCATTAATCGTCTGACCTTCACATATTCATGTTATTGTAGGTCCTCCAGGTCCAAGAGGATCCAAAGGTGACAGAGGACCCCAAGGTCCAATTGGACTTACTGGGCCCAAGGGTCAAAAAGGAGACAAAGGTGAACCAGGACCTCCAGGACCTCAAGGTGAAAAGGGACCAAGCGGCCCATCTGGACCACCAGGAGAACAGGGTGACAAAGGTTCCAGAGGTTCACCTGGATCTAAAGGCCAGAGAGGTTCACCTGGAAAGACTGGGCTACCTGGTCCTAGTGGAGATCCAGGGGTCCCTGGATCACTTGGCAAAGATGGACCCCCAGGTCCACAAGGCCCACCTGGAATCCCAGGTTTTCAAGGAGTTCCTGGTCAACCAGGTGCCGCTGGTCCTCGTGGATTGCCTGGTTTTCCAGGTGTACCTGGACTACGCGGTCCTCCAGGCGAGCCTGGTCCTCCTGGACCACGAGGTCCAGGAATAGCTATGGCCCTACAAAGTGAGACTAACGGTAAGCTGTTAACATACCTACTATCTGTCTGTGTGCTTCACTGTATATTTATTACCAATGTATAAAAGTATGGTTTGAAACTATGTTGACTATTGGATTGGATTGTAGTCTGTGTACATATTGCAATGGAAGTTTGCAGGCTTTATCTGTTCAAGTCTCCAACTAGCTTGAAATGAACATCATAGTCCTTAAATCTATGGTTTCTAAGAAAGAACAGAAAAGCAATTCTTCCTTTTTCTCTCAGAATTCCTCACAATCTGTTTCAGAGTGATTAGTGCTTGGATTCAGACACCTAATCTATCACATTACACAAGAGAAATGGTCTGAGCCCATAAAGCACATTTTTTTTATTTCTCACCTACTCTAAAGCTTCTCTCTATAGTGTTAAGAAGACAATGTAATTTTGAACCTTGTTATAACTCCTAGTATTTTGTAAAATTATATTTTTAAAAATTGGGTGTTCAAACTGACCAATTCCTCTTCCCCATCTTTTAATTTTTTTCTCTTCCGTTAACTGATATCTACATTTGGTGATATTTAAAGTTCATTAAACAGCCTGATTTTTCATTAAGCTTTCTTTTCTTTTTTAATTCACAAAATGATTTCTATATTACTGAAGAACCCACATACATATATGCAAGACAAATAATTATCCCTTGTAATAATGGGAAAACAAAGTTATATGGAAAAATGGGCAAAACATGATATATCTCCATTATTCCTGTTAAAACCTGATAAATAATTGTGTAGGATTGTTCAAATCTCATTGTTAACGTTTGTTTCAGAATGGATTAGAAAAATAGTTTTGATACATGAAAAAAATATGGATGCTTTTCAAAATTTATCTTGCAATTATATTGTTAAACTGAGTTTTTTGTTTATGATAAACTAGAAATGATTTGAAGGCCAATTTGATAGAAAAGGATGGTTGCAACTAAAAATAATGGAAGTTCCATTTCAACAATAGTCTGAATAGATAATTACTTTTTCACATTGCTTGGCTTCTAATGGTTTTATTCAAAACTATATCTAGTAGGGTTCTGAGTGCTTCAAGAGTAAGTCAGAAGTTCTCTTGGGTTTTACACAACCATGGTGGCTCCCTGGTGCTTATTTAAAGCAGGTGCATCTTTTCTCAGGCTTCTGTGTGAGTTTTTGGGGGGGAAAGATGCTGTGGTTTCAAAAGTGGCACTGACTTTAGTGGATTTTGGGTTGTTAAACTAGAGGTATCTTTTTTCAGTCCATAATAAAGCCCAGAAAAAAACCAGCCTGCCTTAACATATAGCAGGGTGCTGTTGTGTGCCCCTGAGGTCTGAAGTATTTCTTCCAAATCATTTTCAAAGAGTGCAGAGCCCAAATTTCTGAGGGAGGATTAAGTTTTCATTCTCATGAGGGTTTATTGCAAGTGTTTCATGTTACAGGTTGTCCTGTTTACTGGAAGAACTTTTCAGGCAACTGTTACTACTTTTCAAACGAAAGAGCCATTTTTGAAGATGCAAAGCTTTTCTGCGAAGAGAAATCATCTCATTTGGTTTTCATCAATAGCAAAGAGGAACAGGTATAAAACTCCATCTAGCATGCTGTTAGATTTAAATAGTAAAAAAGAGCATTACTTCCAGCCAGGGCAGTTGACAGTGATTGGAATTGAGTAGGTTAGACACGACAGACAGAAAGCATCTTATATGTTGCAGAATCCAATCTGGGTTGGTCACCGGGACCAGAGGTTTAGTCTTCCGAGCTTTTGAACTTGTGCCGGAGCCCATCCTCAGTGAACTTATCTCTCAACAAGTGTGTGACTAAAGATTAAACCTCTGGTCCCGGTGACCAACCCAGGTTGGATACTGCAACATTACCATGGGACACGTATATTTGCCTTTGTTAATTTTATAGCTAATAATAATAATAACAACAACAACTTTATTGTCACTTTGAATGTGGCATACCTCAAAATGAAATTTCGTTGCATACAGCTCTCAAAGAGTCACCACCTCCGATATACACTCGTTTGTGGCCAGCTCAAGTTACAATTCTTCCATTTTAGTCTCTATGGAGTGAACGATGGCAAAGAGGACAGATGGAAGCAGAGCTCCATGTAGATTAGCCGTCAAATTAGCTTGTATTCCTGCATGACAACCTTGCCTCTTTTCCTTTTTCTGACCCTGTTTCATCCACCTTTTCCTTAAAGAGGGCTTGCTCCTTTTCGCCCCTGGAGAATGCTGCCGCCACCAAAAGCCTTTCCCTTCATCTGGGCATGCTGATAGCCTCATCTAGTTCCTTTGCTTCATTAGCCATTAAGGTCTCATAAATATAAACATCTGACTAAAGATAATCAGAAGGGATGATCAGAGAATTGCAGTCTTACTATAAAAAGTCAGCAAAAAATACAAGTAGTCCTTGTTTAGCAACTGCCTCATTTTGTTTGAAGTTATGATGGTGATAAAAATGTAACCTTGTTACCAATCCTTGCATTTACTTTGCTGTAAAGCAAAGGAAAGCTGAAGTGAGAGTGTAAGGTTGTAAGGTCAACAACTGAGTTGCTGCTCCCATTTTGCTCAACAACTGAGTTGCTGCTCCCATTTGAGGATTACTTGTATTTGCACGGAAGATCAACCTCACTTGTTATAGGACAGTGATGGCGAACCTTTTAGAGACCGAGTACCCAAAAACTGGCCCTGCCCCTGGTCCACCCCCTGCTCTGTCCCCCATTCCCCGTCCCGCTTGCCCACAGGACCACTCACCGCCTCCAGAACCCACCGCAGATCTCCCAGGCAGCCCAGCAGTGCTATGGCGGTCAGGCCCTCTGTAGCATCAACTGTGCACGATGGGGTGTGAGGGCAGAGTCTTGTCTATGCTGCCTGGCTGCCATGTCCTTGGCTGTGCTGCTCTGCATAGGCCATGCTCAGGGGTGACTCTCCTTCAGGGGGTCTGCTGGAGAGGAGGTGGTCATGGCGGGAGGCAAGGCTGGGGCAACGGCACATGTGCCCACAGAGAGGGCTCCGAGTGCCACCTCTGGCACCCGTGCCATAGGTTCACCACCACTCTTATAGGAGCTTCTGATGCTGTTACCTAGGTTAAATATTCTGCTGAAAATCTATGTTGATTTTTCTTTCTTGAAATGGAGCTGTCAGATGCTGCCAGTTTGTTCAGAGCAATCCATGAGAAGAAGAGGATCTCTCACACTTTCTTACTCCACTGATATTGTGACACTTATGCCCCCACCCACTCAAATAAAAATTGTTTTTCTTTTCTAAAGCAAAATGCAAGCTAGAAGGTTGACTCAACAGAGGTGAGGGCAGGACTGGGAAAGGAATGCATACCTTCTTCCTGTCCATTTTGTCATATTAATAACTGACATTCTCACATAGCTACACTTCACTACATGACAAAACAGAGTTGAAAGCAACATAAGCAATATGTAGTTTGATCCTATGAAGAAAAATAAAAGATTGTCTCAAATGACATCTTAAGCTCAGTGTATGTGTGCAACTGTAAACTAGTGCTATGGTTGAGAAGAACATTTCCAGCCCCAGAAATAGAAATAGGGACCTTCCAAAAGGTCTTGCTGGAAATAAGGCAGAGGATATCATTCCATATGAGATGATTGTTGTAATTTCTAAAAGCTTTTGTGGGGAACATGTTGGATTTTAATTTAAGTCATGTTTCCCATTCAGCTTCCAAATTCCCTTCTCCCTAGCTCCAGAGCCCCCTGTTTATTTATTTGAAATAGTTCTTATTAGACATCTTCAAATCTGATTCCAGGGAAACTACAGCCGCATCAATATCAAGATTATGCTACTATGAGCCACTGTAAAGATAATAAAAGACAGCATTTTGTATTGAGGCGACAAATTTAAATGCTTGGTCGGCACTTACTGAGCTGATGCTCTTGTGACAGCAAGCAGGGGAAAAGAACAAGAGAGAAGTTCTTTAATAATCCCTTTTCATTCTGGCAGCAGAGCACGCCACGTGTCAAATAGACCATGTGGAAGCAACTTTTCTCACAATCTACTTTGCAGCATTTCCATTGCTAGAGAGGAAAGAAAAAAAGTCCCTCTCTTCACCTCATGTGCCATACTTGGCTATTACTGTTATCAGTGCACCTTCTTTAACCAGAAAATTGGTTGGGGAAAAGAAATTCTTGGTTTATAATGAAAAGGAGATTGGGCTGCGATTGGGAGCGTGAAAGGAAGACTGTGTTGGATGGATGCTCAGATCAAATGAGATACACCCAGAAATAGTTCCAAGCTGATTTTGCCCATAAGCTCATGTTCATGCTCAGTCACACTTTTCAAGAGGCTAGAGTAGTTTAGGGAGTCAAAACTCTGGGATGTGAAATAATGTGACCGATTCTTTCTTCTATACACAGCAATGGTTGAAAATACAAGTTATTGCAAAAGGCAGTTTCTGGATTGGTCTCACTGACTCAGTGAAGGAAGATGAGTGGCGATGGCTGGATGGCACCCTTCCAGAATACATGTGAGTGCAGGAAGGCTGTTCACTGCTTTCTGCTGTAACTGTTTCTTAGCATCTGCCAATAAGAAATGGCGCAACAACCTTATAAAGGACATTGGCTTTTAGATTCAGATTAACAGTTCTTTGATTTCAAAAGGCTTATTGCCAGAAAAAAAATACTGAATAACCAATAAAAGAAGATGCTTAAGATGCTTATTACAGAGTTAATAGCAAACTAGGCGACAGAAACCACGGGTTTTTTAAATGTGGTTGGAGGAGGGACAACAAAGAAAGAAAGAGAATGGGTCATTGGCTGATTACAAAAAATAAGACTTCTGTATTGCAGCAGTTGTATATCATTGCTGGAACCAAACTTGTATCTTCATTTGTCACTGAAGCTTAATATCAGCTAAATTCTTTTGAACTGGAATCAGGATATACACTGGATCAGCACTAGATCAAGTAGACTAAGATCTGTCATTCCCATTGAATGAAATTAGTACTTTTTCTTTCAGTCTCTCAGTTTGACTGCTGTTGAGCATTGGAGCTTAGGTTAAGGAAATATTACTGGTATCTCTGGCTAAGTCCTTCTTATCCTGATGAAATCTCCACATTTGTAACTTAAACCATTGCATCTTTAAGGACCTTACAAAATCTTAAAGCAATTGTTCAAAATCCACCCAAAGGATAATTTACTAGGAGAATGGTACATTCCCAAATAAATGCAAAGGCTACAGAAATCTGAAGAATCACTAAATGGCAATAAAGAGATTGAGAATCTCTGCTCTGCAGTTTTGCAGTCCAGATCTGATAGTTCTAATTATACAAATTTATCTTTATTATAAGATACTTTTTGCAATATAAGATAGATAACCTTTATTGTCATTTTTTATTGTGGGCACAATGGCACACATCAAAAATGAAATTTAGTTGCCTGCTCTCAAAGTGAACACATATATGACACACACAATATATGATTGTTGATGTGTTTTGAGTTTATGATATGATAATATTAGGTATTTCTCTCTAAATATTGTATAACAAGAAACTATTCTTTTTATTTTGATTTGGAGATGCATATATAAATCCAACAGGAAGTTGTATTTATATCCTAGTAACTCATCTGCAGCTATAGATGAAACAAACAAATACAGCCCCACTGATGGATTACACTCTGTACATGTGTCTATGTGTAGTCCACAACCAGAACAGAATATTTGATCTAATTTTAGACTTTTCAGCTTTGGCAGTTTCTCCAATTGATTCCCATCTCTAAAGCCCAGCTGTTTTCCATTTCCAGGAAAAGTCATGCATTATTTGTTAAGGAGAAAGATTTCTGCTTTAGGAGAGATTGTTTTATTTTTGTTTTGTTTTTACTATTATTAATCTCCTCTTTCACATTGTCATATGATGGCTTGGTTACGAAATGATCATTTTTTTGTTTGTTTTATTGCAAGAAACTGGAGTGCTGGACAGCCAGATAACTGGAAACATGGCCATGGGCCAGGGGAAGATTGTGCTGGATTAATTCATGCTGGGCTCTGGAATGACTTCCACTGTGAAGATGTTAATAGTTTTATTTGTGAACAAGATGTGGAAAAAGGTATGGTAAACTTTGAACCAAATGTATTCACATTTATTGCAAAAACTTAAAGCAACCAAATGTCCACAGCTGGGATAAGAGGGAATTGAATGTCCTGCTCACATAGATAGAAGGTCTTGGAAAAGAACTGGGGATCAATCCTTATTAGCATCTGTGTATAACAATTCTCCCTATCTGCTTCTCTTGTTCAGGCTACTGAGTTTTAAACTGTTGGCATGTATTTCAAGATTACACAGCTATTCTTACTAGATTACATACATTTGGCAATCAGTGTTCTAAAACATGCCCAGCTAACTCTGAAGAAAAGCACTGCAGTAATTTATTTTTTCCAGTTAACACCTAAAAGACAATAATTTCAGAACACAAATATGCAGTTTGAAAAGCTATAAGCAATAGGACCTAATGTTCCTGAAAACTTTTAAAAGACTATTTAGTGATGCATTTCCTTTCTGGTCAAAATAAAGCAAAGTACAATACCAAAAAAACCACATAATAGAGCCATAATGACAAAATATCTCATTAAAATACTGTTGTACTAAAAATATTATTAAAAATCAAACCTGAAAGAGCAGCCCAAGATAGAGCACATTAGAATAATCAAAGGCAATGAATGAAGAGTCAGATGTTATTACTCAGCTTTCCTCTTTATCATTTCTGTACCTGTACATGAAAATGAAAACTTGAAAAATGAGGTACAATTCTACCTTTTGTGTTTTGTTATTATCAATTATATATAAATTGTTAATGTCTGACTCTTAGATTAATATAATCACAAGAGTTTGAGGTAGGGGGTCTACCATAAAATTCATTGGATGCTTTGGACAAATTATTCTTCTTTTTCCCTCTCTCAGCCTAACCTTGTAAAGAAGGCTGGGGTTAGGATAAAATCCTCATCTGAGCTTCTGAAGAAAAGGAAGTGAGAAATATACAGCAGACATAGGGCTGTCTTGAATCCGCCTTTCTTATTTATTAAATTTATATGCTACCCATTTCACTGAATTTAAATTTCAGTTAGAATTTTCATGTGTATTTAAATTTCAGCAACTTTTAATATCTGAAACATGTTGTCATTGCAACCAAAATGTATTCTGTAGTATATAACATCTAGAAAAATAATTCTTAGAAATCTATTTGTATTTACTTGGTCCTACAAAGTAAATAACTTCTATAGTGAAGTAATACAAGAAGAGTTAGTTATCCTTACCTTTATGCCATCACTTCAGTCTTTTCTCAGGTGGTATAGCAATCTTTACAAAAAACCCTAAGATTTCATTATGTTAACAATAGTCAGCACTTAGGTGATTTTTTTAAAACCAAAATTGTCTTTTAATAAGACTATGGAAGTGAAGGTGGGGAGGGATTACCTGTAGAGAAGAATCAGTGGATGGAAGGTTTTATTATTATTTTTTCTATTTCTGTTTCAAGAGTGAAACCAACTGCACTGCCCTTGTGGTTCATTGGCAATGGACACAAGAGAGACTGGTGATCTTTTTTTCATCACCTATATTAGTACAGGTGATTTTCACATTAAGTATCTTCTTACCATTGTCGTATTAGGATTTTGACTGGATAGGAACAGATACAGGTACAGATTTGGAAAGCAGTACTTACCAATGCAACTTACAGCTTTGGCATTGGTTTCTGGATTTTAAAACCAAGTTTGTAACATTTATTACTTTTCTTTCCCACTGCAGCTCAGCCACCAGGATTGTAATAGGTTGTGGGCCAAGAGACTGACATTTTCTTTGCAAAGAAATTCATCTGGGACTGAACCATCATCCAATCAAGAAAAGGAGCACTGAGAACTTAGATGAATAAACTTCATCAGCACAATTTGTCTTCCACATTTTCTAATTTTTCAGGGGCTTTACAACCTGTTGCACAAACATGTTGGTAGAAAATGCAATTGGACAAAACTACCTATAGATCTCTTCACTGATTAAGCAGAAGATATGTTCTGACAAGAACTAGAAAACAGCAAGCTGATTACTCTAGGACGACAAAAAAATACAAAGCTACTGTGTAAACAAAGCAGCTACTTGTTAAATTCCCAAATATTGGCAATTTATATAAATATACATGTATAAATTTATATAAATTTTATATATAAATATATATAGTCCAGTTCTGATCAGTAATATAGAATATACTTTTTAAAGCTTTTAAAATTCTGTATTTTTGTACAAAATGTTGCCTCTTATATTGATTTGCCTTTTTATATAAATATAGTAAATAGAAATAAAAAAATACCATTGATACTTATCATTCACTAGAAATAACTGTCTAGAATAAATTACCCAAGTTTAATAACTCCTAAATTTGATTTTAGATGGCAGTTGCAGTCTATTATACAAAAATATATACAAATTTATGATCCAAGGACAACATGCTTGTTTTCTGAACTGGGTCCATTGATAAAACTCCAGGCAGATGAAAGTCTAGCAATAGATCTGAAGGAAGGAATAATATTGACCAGTGAAGTACATACTTTACATATTGTATAGAAAATTCCAGATTCAGTCTTCCTGAGTCTAATTAAAATAATGAAGTGGTCAGAGAGCTAAAAAAAAAAAAAAAAAAGGCTTTGGCCAGGGGCCCTGGGAATTTTTACTAGTTACTAAGCAGGGCTTGGTGCTTAGCTGCTTAACATGACTTAATATAAAATATGTTTTATGTTCCTCTTATTTCCTTCATGTGTAGGAAATTTCTATTGGTGTAATGGGCTTCCGACCATTGGGGACTAGTTTAAGACTAATAAATAAAATTTTTAACCAAAGTAGATTTTTCTGATAGCAACTTGTTCTTAATACCTTTTTGGTACCAACCACTAGGGCGGCGGTGGGACGACACAAACCAAAAGACTTTGCCATTTCTTGGTTAGACTTTTTTCTGCTCCACTTCAACCCCTCCAAATTGCAGCTTTTTCTTTCACATGGCAAAGAACTTGTCAGAAAATGGTTAACCATTCCATGCCACGGTTGCCTTCCTGTTTGTCAGTAAGATGTTGCTTTGGAGAAGGGGGGGGGGGGGCAAAATCTAAGGCATTGGGAAAGAGTTCAGTATATCTGCATGTAACATCTAATTTGGTAGATCAGCAGGCAAAAAATACTACAATACTACAGTACTTTCTGTACTTCCACAGTGTTCTGTAATAATTTGTGCTTAACATAAAATTACAGGGAAATTAAAGGCAAATCACACATATTGACATGTATAATATTTACATGATTTTTGTATGTAAAATTGATACTATGATTGTTTGTGAACATTTAAATTTAAGATAAGTATCTGTGATCATTTGCTGCAGATCTGGACACAACTGGGTACCTAAAAAGAATGCTGATAAACTCAGAATATCAAAACAATGACTACACTGAAGTAATTAACTTTTCCTCTGAAATGTTTTTCACATTAGGATAATTTGTTGCTGTGACTGGTGCTGTTCAGTTAAATAATGTACAAACCTTTTCTTTCTATCTCTAACATCCTTTTGTATCTCCCTCACTGGTACCAAGGCAAATTCTCAATTAATTTGAAACTGGATATAGGGTGAGTTATTTATTTGATGATACTTACATGATGCTCCTGTCTTAAAGCACTCAGAGCCACTTAAACTCCAATGCCTAGCAAAATTATTAAAATCAAAAAATAGCCCATTATAATGTGCCACTAAAGGAAAGTCAAAACAAAAGTGACAAATACCTCTGTTCAAGGACAAACAAATATTCATATCAGCTCTCAGGCCCTTTAGAAGCACCAGGTCCTAATTGCTCTTAAGAACCTGGCAAGGGTAGGGTTCTATCTCCGGCATATGCAGTTTTAGAGAAGGGGAACAGTGACAGAGAAGATCTGCCCCTGTATTCCCCAGTCACAACAATCCCTAGAAATCGACACTCAGAGCAATCATTTTTTTGGAGTTTGATACTTGGATTAGGTGATCTCATAGATAGCCAGCTTCTGAGTCATACGTGACTTCAAAGGTGATATCTAGCATTTTGAAATGTAGCCAGAAATTGATTAGCAGGGCAGCTCTCTAAATATAGGTATAGCATAGATAAATCAAGTTTTGCTTGACATTACTTAAGTCCTTACATTATAGACCAGCTGAAGCTTGTGATCTCCAAGTGAAGCCCAAGGTAGAGTACATTGTAACATTGCAATAATAAAGAACATGGTAACAAAGCCCCTTAGCATAGCTTACTGACCCAGAAATTGCCATAAAAGGGACACAAGCTGGAAGCCATCTGCTCTTTGAGCAGGAACTGTGAATATAAATAGTTCTGTAGATTATGAGTCAATTCTTTATGCTGGAGTTCTATCCTGGCCAGAAACAAAAATGGAAACTTAATGAATTTGGTTGGCTTCTGTACCCAGAGCCAGTACTGAATGTCCTGCTAGTACTGAACCTGAGCCAGGTCATAACAGGAGCTCCAAAATGGGATGAAATCATTATGGTTATTGCAGTCCACAGTGGAGAATTCTAGAGTAGAGCTTCTCTACTCCCCAATTGGAATAGCAATAAGGCTTTGAGGAAAGAGGATACTACCACTCTCCTCAAAGAAAGATTCACCACTGCTTCTCCCAAGGTTCCACTGATTACTAGCCTGTTACATGCCTGAAATCTTTCACTAATCAGGTGAGGCAGGAAAGCAAAACATAGATGGTTTTAAAGAATCTTGTTTACTTACTTGGGACCAACAGGCTCAAACTCAATTCAGATAATCTTGCAAGTTGACTTCTTATAGAATTTGCTCTTTGTGTATGTATAACAACAGAATATAGAAAAATATTAAAAAATAAAAAAGCAATGCAACTACATCAAGGTAAATTGTACATATAAGGGCTTCCTGTGCATATGCATATCATATGTATGAAGATTTTGCATAACAGTTTCAAAAAAGAAATCATATTTCATGTTAATTGTTCATGATCTATGTATTTGCATAGACAGATGACCTGATACGTGTGGCTTTTTCATTTTTCCAAGAAGCTATATGTTATTTTGAGTTCTGATGTCAATCTTGGGTCCATTAGAGATTTCAAAATAGCCATTTTGGGAGGGGAAAGGTCAAAAGAAAAAAGATGCTTGACCAATACAATTGAGAGATTGCTGAATTCACATATGTCAACAGATTTCAAATGCTCTCAGAAGGTCTCATTCAGTCTTGTGTGTAACCTGTACTTTTATATTCACCTTTCCCCAGGCACCATCTGCATCAGTTTAGCCACTCCATGCATCTGATTTAGTGAAAGGTTGTGCCTTTTAATAAAATTTGATAGAAAAGGTGTTACTGGACTCCTCCTGAATCTACATTCTGAGATCTTAGGAGTGGGTAGAACAATCATAAAAAGGAATTGAAAGTATGTACCTGTAGTTCTTGATTAACAACAGTTTACTTAGTGACCGTTCAAAGTTAGAACAGCACTGAAAAAAGTTATTTATGACTGTTTTTCACATGAATGTTGCATCATCTCCATGGTCATGTGTTTAAAATTAAAATTAATGATAACTGACTCATATTTATGACAGTTGGAGTGTCCCAGGATCATGTGATCCCCTTTTGTGACCTTCTGACAAGCAAAGTCAATGGGGAAACCAGATTCATTTAACAACCGTGTTACTAACCTAACAACTGCTGTGATTCACTTAACAATCGTGGCAAGAAAGGTTGTAAAATGGGGCAAAACTCACTTAGCAAATGTCTGGCTTAGCAACATAAATGTTGGTCTCAATTGTGATTGTAAGTTGAGGACTAACTGGATACAGACCACGCCCAGAAATATACAAATATAGAAATGAACCCAGCCGAAAGGAACTTTTCTCTACCGTATATTTAGGTAAAACCCAAAGAACTATTGAAGACAGAAAAAAGCTGTACAGACAACTAGGCAGTCAGATCTTAAAGTTTAAAGGTTTACCAAATAGGAGAGTAAGATTTAAGTAGAGCTCTCCCATCTAAGTTCCAAGCCAAACCACTATTTCATTTTGAAGTCCTCTGCCTGAATGGCTTCTATTGTTCTCACTTCTCCCAACTTAAACTGACATGGCATGCAAACAATGCAGCAGCAGCAGCAACCATACTTTCCTTCCCAATATTGTTGAGGAATGTGATTGCTATGACATTTCATACTTGCCCCCTCCTGCTGAAAAATATTCTCTTAACAAGGCTTTTAAGATTATAATTATTTTCAGATAGAAAAAAAAGCTGCCAGCCCTTATGGGCAGAGAATTTTTAAACAGATTTACATCCTCTGAAAAGTTTGTCTATGCAAAATTGTTTTTCTTCTTAACTTTTGCCATTTTTAAATATTCAGCAAAGTGTTTTGCAGTAAAAAAAACAAAAACCTCACAGTTTGAAAGCAGTGCGTTATGAATCTAATGACTTTTCCCCATCAGAGGCTGAGGGAAAGCAGTTTGTCTTGGAAACCTGTCAAATTTGTCTTAGTCATTTCCCACCTACACACATTTTTATAATAATGTGCGACTAAGTTTAAAATTGGAGTTTGCATGTACAGGTAGACCTCAATGTACGATCACGGTTAGGACCATAATTTCCACTGCTAAGAAAGGTGGCTGTCAAACCAGATTTTATGATTATTATTATTGTTGGCTACAGTTGTTAAGAGAATCATTGTAGCTGTTAAATGAATCACAAGGTTATTAGGAGCTGTGGTAGCAGAGTGGTTAGAATGCAGACTAATTCTATCCACTGCCAGGAGTTTGATCTTGATCGGTTCAAGGTTGACTCACCCTTCCATCCTTCCGAAGTCAGTAAAATGAGGACCCAGATTGTTGGGGAAAATATGCTGACTCTGTAAACTGTTTAAGAAAGGGCTGTGAAGCACTGTGAAGCGGTATATAAGTCTAAGTGCTATTGCTATTGCCACTTCATTCACTAGCTTTGTTATCACATGATCCTGAGATGCTGCAACTGTTGTAAATACATGCAGTTGCCAAGCACCTGAATTTTGAACATGTGACTGTGGGGATTTTGCAATGGTTATAAATGCAAGGACTAGTTGTAAGTCACATTTTTCAGTACTGTTGTCACTTCAAAGGATCGCAAAGCAAATGATCGTAAGCTGAAGACTATCTGTTCATATGTTATGTGAATGGGTGGGACAGAAGGACGAAGAAAGAAAGAGAAAATTTGTTCATGTGCACACATAAAAAAAACTCCAACTCAATAAAAATAAATTAAGCTTCCTGGTTCAAGTATATAGAGTGAATTGATAACATATTTCCTAAACAGCTATGATATTTATAAGAAAAATGACAGCCTTCAATTTTAAAAAAGGGGAACATAAGAAATCTTTTAAAAGAATAGTACTATATTATTTATATTCTAAGAAACAAGTTAATAATAATTTCTCATTTGCTAACGTACTGTACTTCTTTTGAAGCTGTGCTTCTCTTCCTAATACTCAAACTGCCTTAACTGTTGCTTAGAAAATATGGCTCTTTTTATTTTATTAAAAAAAACTTGGTTAATCTTATGAGTTACTGAATAATTAATTTATCAGGCAATTAGATCCGCATGAAAAAAGCAATATATGCAAGAGATGGCATTCTTTCACCTTTTATAAATTATATATACATATTCCAAAGTAGACCTGAAACTTTCCTATATGGTATTGGCATTTCATATCTGAACATGAATACATGAAAATTGTGACTTGAAATGCTTTTAATCTGTGTTCACACATTTTTTATTGCTTTATTTTTAAAGCAGTCATTAATTGGATCCTCACCAAGTTGCAAGACTGGTGTCTAAAACAACTACAAGGTTGAGAGCCAGTGGAAGGCAGTGGGTCATGTATCAGACTAGGAAAGGAACTGACCTAGGTTCTAATCTTCCTTTTCTTCCATAGAAACTCATATTGGACTAGTTACTTTCTCAGCCAATTCCCCCCCTACTGGTGTGTGGGTGTGTGGGTGGGGGCGGGAACAGGTTACCCTTCCACCTTGACTTCCTGAGAGAGAAGAAGTAGATGTAAATAGCTATCATAGTATCTATAATGGCACTGAAAGTCAGTTTAGGATTTTTGAAAATTAATATTATGTGCTAACTATGTTTTTGTGTACTGATCGCTGCATATTATCTTCATTTTATTAAAATGAACATGCGTCATACCTCAGAGAAATAACATTATACATTTTCTTGGCTCCTGAAATAAAATAGCTACCTATGGTATTTGTAGTATTATTGGGCTCTGATCCTGTTACTGATCAGCTTGGGAATAATGAGTCTTTAAATCATGCAGCATGTTTCTGGCAATGCAGTTGAACAAATTTCACTAACTATGGTAAATAAATATTTGGAAAATCAACACTTTGCTTTTTTGAACAGGGTCCAAATATGCAGTTGACCTAACAATAACAATAAAACATAAGGATATTACTGAGAACACTGTGTTTGTTTTTGTTTATGTAGTGACTAGAATGGAGCATGAAAATGCTTTAAACTAAGTAATGAGGGAGTGGGGGTAGTCATTCTTTCTATGCCCAAAAGGAAATGACCTAAAGGGTTTTAGGAATCTGTTTGTAATTTCGCAATGAATTTGGCTTGCCAATTTCTATGATAAATAACTTGAAGATATTCTGTTTTAAAAAAACAGAATGTTTTTACTTGCCTAAATGTTCCATTTGTGTAATCATTATATAAACTGAAATTTGCTAGTGTGGCAATAATAATATAGGAATGCTGCTTATAATATTTACATTAGTTCTCCAGTCATTTTTGAGGGGAAGTTGTTTTGCTGATAGGTAAACTGAAAGTGGAATACATTTAGTCATGAATTTACTTTCCAGTAATCTTGTAGTATTATCCGCAACACATTTTAATAGTTCATTCTGTCTTAACAGTTCATTCAGTTCTGGACAATCAGTCTTAGGCAACCATATTTACTAAAAAGTCAGATCCCCTGAATTCTTAAGTGTTAAATCTTGGCCTTTAAAAATAAATACTGTCTATCAACATGGCTTATTGCCAACATGGCCTTTCATGTCTTCCAATGGTGTTCCTGTCAGCACTGTAATGGAAAATGTCTTGCTGCTAGTCATTCTAGCCTTATCATCCATCTAATAATAAATGTGTACAATAAGATGGGTCTAAATATAAATAAATAAATACAGGAGCCTAAAACTCAATCTCTTCTCCATCATCACCATCTACTGGAACTACCCTGTAGGCGAACCATCGCAAAACTCTGCTCCTCACCCTTCCTGACCTTCAGGCAGGTCAGCAATTATGGTATTGAAGACTGCTGAAAGAGTAGGCAATACAAGGAGGGTCCGACACCCCATAACATTCTTGCCATAGATCATCACAAGTGCAATTTTGTCTCCATTCCCGATGATGTTTTTTTTTTCTAATACCAATATGAGAAGCTTTTTCTCATCACTATATTGTGCAACTCAAATCAATGGGTGGTTTCTTTGTTTCTAAAACATGGCTTATGCTTCAATTGCTCAAAACGTGTCTTTGGAAATATACACAACCCTGTATGCTAGTCTCTTTCAGACACTTTAGAAATACCCAGTAATCAGGCAGTCTGATCAGTGTATGGGAGAAAGAATTAAAAACATAGATTCTTGAATGCAGGGTCCTGACAGAAAGAAATGAAGTAAAAATTTCTACGTTTCAACAACTAAAATACACTAAGTAATCAATGGTTTGACTTTAAAAAATATGACTGGCTTTGATTAGGTATATATAGTTACTCTTTGATCTTGTCACTGATAATCTAAGCAGGAAATAAAAAAATAGAAATGGGTCACCATAAACATTAAGCTTGATGGATGGCAAAATATATTTGCTGTCAGTTTTCCAGTCAGTAAATACAGGAATAAAGATCATTTCTTAAAAAGCATATGACTTGATATAACTGACTAAAAGTATTGTAGCAGGGGACAAAGCTGTCTCCATTATTATTTATTACTCATTAAATTTTTATGTCATCCATCTCCCCTATAAAGTGTCATATTCATGTTCTCTTTCATATCCTTGACTTCAATGTTCAATTAAAAATGTAATGAAATACTTCTGGTTTGAAAATAGTGTATTACTACTGGAAACAACACTATTTACAAAGTTTTCTACTTGCTGGTGCTGTCATTCTATTCTCCTTTAGCCACATTAAGCATAAAAATGTTTTAAAGTTGTTTTTTTAGTAAGTTTGGCAAAGTAAAATTGTGTGTAATAATTCAGCGTTTGGATTTTCATAACGTTTTTCAGTGTAAGCATTTTTTAGCAGTGCCTTCAAATTTAAAACTTATTACCTGAGAGATGTTCTTTCCTGTTGATCACACATAAATAGCAGGAAATGAATCAAGAAATGAGCAGTGAATGAAAATATTACAGTAGCTAGCTTCCATTAACTGAATTAGTCTTGTCTGTATGAGCACATTTTAAAATGGAATACTAATAATGAAAAATAGGTTCTAAAATATAGGAGGAAACATATGCTTAGTCGACTTGCATATGACTTTCTTTCAGATTAATACAGGAAAACAGTATGAGTATCATTGCTAAGAAAGCATTAACAATAATACAGTTGCTGTTTAAAATAGCCCTAGCATTTTCCCCTCCCCAATTTTCTAAATGTATTACTTACATTTATCTTTGATTTGTGTAGAAACTTTGATTTGTGTAGAAGTTGCAGTTGAAATGCCTCAAGCACCAGTGATCTATGTAAGCTGGAAAACAAAACAGACAAACAACACAAGTTTATTTTCTGTGTTAGCTCTGACACCTACTGGCACAATAATGCTATACAGTAACTCTACTAGACATAAGCAAATTAAACAAAATAGTCTTATTCCAGGAAGTGGGAAAATAAATAAAAGGCAAATATCTTTGAAGACAAATATTCCAACACTCCTTTCATTTTGCTATGAAAGGAGTATTGGAATATTCTACCCAATAATTCTGCTTATTTGGTAGAATAAAGCACTAATGGGAACCAGTTCACTGCATTCCTATACTTTTGACTATTATTTTTATGCTGAAGTGTATTTTTTCTTCCTGTTGTACCACATGCAACTCCTGACTTCCCATTTGCTGTGCACTCAAAAAAGATGTTTTCAGTGTGTGTGCACATGTCTATTTCCAGTTACAGCATTGAAGAATTCATTAACAAAATTGAAATGAATACATTAACAACACAAAATATTTTCTAAAATGTTTATATTATTTCATGATTAATAATATATAGAGAGAATACTAGGACAATAACGAAAGCTCTTCTGATGCTAAAAACACTACATACAGGTACCATGCAACCCTCCTGGCACAGAGCATTTCATAACAAGGACAACAGTACTGAAAACTCTTCTCCCTATTGCTCCAGTTTGCACCTGATGGGCATGGAGCACTCCAGAAGCCTCCACTGTGATTCTTTCTCAGTCCCTTCCTACACTGCTAATTTTCTGCAATACAGTCAAAGTAATAACTAGCGCTCCTCCCTTCTGTCTGCATCTTGAAATGGTAGAGGCCATTCTATATAAGCCAGAGTTTATGTCTTTATGTTCAGTGATGTATACTGGGCTGTTAACTTGCATATACCAGTAGGAAGGAATACACATCACAAGAATCATTTAAATTTGTTATTTTACTATCATCACTTTTCCTTTTGCATTATTTTAGATAATTACTTCATATTCTGGGAGAATTTTTGGTTGATGAGTGGAGTAGAAATGGTTTTAAATTAATAATAAATCAACTAGGTGCCTATAGAGCAGGGATGTCAAATTGCTGTCCTGCGAGCCGGTTGCATCATGTGGAGGTCGCACCCACCCCAGCTCCGGCAATGCGAATAAAGTCACAATATGTCGTGACATGTCATGTGACGTGGCAAGTTTGACACCCATGCTCTAGAGAGAGCAATTTTAAGCATGCTATTAGCATCCAGACATCATGAAACACAATGAGACGTTGCTGAATAACCACATAAAAAACTACATGGTTTTTAGAACAGAATTTTTATTGGAAGGGTTATCAGGCTTAAAGGTTAGGATTTCATACTTGTATAGTTATTGTTTTTACTATGACTGTAAATATATCCTGGATGGGGAAGAACAGACTTCAGTTCAATCCTGGGAAGACAAAGTGACTTTGAGTTTTAGGGAGTTCTGTATTCAAGGATTTTCCAGCTTTAGTTCTGGAGGGAGTTGCACTATCACAAATGGAACCAGTGTGCACTTGATAGTCCTCTTGGCCTTGTAACTCCTATTCAATGAATGGGCAGGAGGATTTTTGCACAACTTTGCTTGTCTATCAGTTGCACCATTTCCTACACTGGCGGGACTACGCCTACAGTCCCTCATGACATAGTCATATCCCAAGTAGATTATTGGGATATGGGGCTGCCCTTGAAAAGCATCCAGAACTGCAGCAGAAACAGAATGCAGTGGTATGAGCAGTTATGATACATTTTGGTGCACTCATATTACACCTCTGTTCCATGAGCTACCCTGGCCACAGGGAGACATATGAGGGAGCAATTGAAAGTGCTGGGTCTTCCTTATAAATAATTTTATGGCATAAGATCAGATAATTTATGGCACTGCTCTCTCTGATTGTTTCTGTCCATTCGTTTAGATCCAACAGAGAAGACTGCTAAGGGCTCCATCAGTTAAAGAATCTCATCTTGTGGGACCAGGAAATGACCCTTCCTTGTGGCTGTGCGTGCTGCTCCACAAGATTAGATTGATCCCAATCTGCCACCTTTTCAGAAGGCTCTTAAGGCATGAGTGTGTTCCTGGGGAATGAGAGTTGGGGTGCGCTAGAGCAGATGATATGATTATTATTTGTTTATACTGGTTTGGCTCCTTGACTGTTGTTTATGTTTCTGTATAATCTTTTTATATTATTTTTAAATGTTATAAGCCACCCAGAGTTGCTATTGTGAGATAGGTAGCTATAAATCAAATCAAATTAATCAATCAAACCTGGTGTATGCTAATTGGCTTTGTGCAACTGCTTTTTGTCTTATACATAACACTGGCCACAAATTTTCATAAAACACAATAAACCTTTACATAATTTTTATTATTAACTAAAAGCCTCGATTTAGATAAAAAATAATAAATATATTTTAACTTACTTCTACGAACAACTCCAGAAATAGGAAGACCTGCTGGAGAGAAAAGGCAATCTGTTAAAAGCAGAGATTCTTAACTTTAGCAGATGCTAAAGATGCCTGGACTTCAAATCCCAGAATTCCCTAGCCAAGCACGGTCTTGTTTAAAACATCTACAGCTTCCGCTGCAAAGGACCCAGTGTACGTCGGGACTACGAGTGAATAGAATCCACTCCGAGCGCCGTAGGATGACGTCAGTAGAAAGTGTCACCGGTTGAGTCTGTCAGAAGCAAGTATGTCGCCGCCGACGCTGTTTAGCTTGCCGGAGGCGCGGTTGCGTTTCATGGTAAGTGGCGAGCGAGGGGGGGGGCTGCTGTCGGATGGGGTGAGAGATGTCCCGATTGGATTTCAGATAGAGTGCGAGTAACGATGGGCCCTTTGCGTCCTTTGCGTGCTTCTCTACCGGGTTCATCCTGGCGTCGGTTGCTTTCTCATCCTCGTTCAGCGTTTAGAATGGAGATATTTTTTTCTCGCGCGCGGACCGCTCACCTGAGAGAAACCAACGGATAACCAACCGAAGTTAAAGCCCCAGCAACGGGGATAAAAAGCAAACTTCTTAACTACGTGCAACCCGCCCTCCGGTTTGTGGGCTTTGCTCTTTAAAATAAATGCGCTTCGAACTTTAACCTCCTTGATTGAAATTTTCCTATGATTTTGGCAGAGTAGTTTTACAACAGTCAGTGTAGCACATTTATATTTGATCACTTTTGCAGAAGTTGAGTTGTGTAGTTACGGTATTTCAGAAAATTAAAATGATGAGTAGGGATCCCAAGGGATTCATTGCCAATTTGAGATGGGGTGTATTCATTCCTGTTCAGCCTAGCTAAGCTTTGCCTCCCATCACAAGGTGTCCTTCCATATTGGAAGTGGTGCGTAGAATAGACATGAAGGTTCAACATCAGCTCAGCATGTCATCCCCAAGAAGTAGTTGATAGAGCTGCTCTTAGAAGTTGGGGAAGTTAAGACCAGGTAAGAACACCTTGGTCTTGGCTGCCTCACCTTGTGCAGTGCTCAGTTGCAAAACAGAAGTCATAAAAAGAGAGCCCCAGCCCTGGAAGGAAGTTTTGATAAGTATTCACTTTTGATATACAAGCCATTCTTGTACACACAACTGGACTGATGACAGATTGCACTCCTGTTCTGCTTAGATATGCTGAGAACCTTCATTTATTATTTTACTGTATGACAGAGGTTCTAAAACCGTGCTGTTTTGATTCTGTAAAATAATAAATGAAGACTCTTGGCTCGTCCAAGCAGAACAGGAGTTTAGTTTGTCATCACTTTTATTGGCTATAATCCAGTCTATGTCCTAAATGGTTCAAAGATTACCTACAGAAAATAGTATCTAGATGTGTAGATACTATTGGTATCTAGATGCTGACCTATAGAAAAATGGGACACTTTCCATAGTCTGAGGTGTGGTAGATTCTAGGAGAACAGTATTTTTTGCCATCTTGAATTATATTTTTAAATGTAATTTTGTTGTAGATTTTTAAACACATATTGCTTTAATATCTGATACTAAATAAGTTATTTTCATTTTTATCTTAGAACTCTACTCGAGATGCACTCAAAAACAAAACCATTAAGCCTTTATTGAACGCATTCAGTCAGATACCTGGAAGGTGAATTTCAATTTGATTTGTTATCATAACAAATATATATATAGTATTTTATTGAAATTGAAAGTTTTGGCAAAACAATCTAATTTTATATATTTCTAGTGAAAATGAAAAAAAGTTAACACTGGACCAAGCTTTCCGAGTTGCTCTAGAAGAAGAAATTGTGAGTAGTTTTTGATTAACTGTGTATGTGAAGGTTAATTGAATATCTTGAGTGATATCATTCTAAACCATATATAATTTTTAAGTTTATGGAAGAAAACTTCCAGATGTGTGGGTGTAGTCTGGTCTCAAGACAAGGTTGAATGTCTAGAACACTTCAAATTATGTGCAGTTCAACAGATCTACTTCTGCAGCTTTTGAATCAACTCTGAAACAGCATGACCATGAGGAAGCTGAGCATACAGTTGAGTGTACAGAGGAGGAACAATGCATTTCGTTCCTGAATGAATGAGTTTTGTGCATTTATATTAGTTACAGTGAGCCTTAAATTCTATTAGATTATATTGTGTCAGCCCAATGAAGCAATTTAACACTGCTTCAGTTGTGACTTTTCCATTTCTTTAGTCAAGGTGAGAACATCTCTAAATCCGTATGTTTATACATATGGCTTCAGAATATTTAGTTGCACAGAATCTATGGCCCAAAGAAGCACTGTTCATACATGTTATTTACCTTGCATTACATTAGAGTTGGAGTCAAGGATGCTATACAAGTAAACCTTGTATAGTAACTGCCTCAGACAGCAACAATTTGAAGGTATGACTGTGATGAAAAAGTAAATTTGTGACCAATGCCTGCATTTATGACCTTTGCAGTGTCTGTGTCTCAGTCACATGTTTGCCATTACAGTCACTATGTGTTATCTTGTGCCTGACCTATTATTTTTTTCTTTTTTCCCCTCACAGAGTGGAGAGAATGCTCTGTGACTTTAATTAGCTGACTGGCAGCTGCTAGTTGTAACTGACAAAACCTTAATTAATTTCACACTTTCCTCTTTTTTTTGCCTCCTAAATGCCAGTGTGCTAGGTAAATAGCTAGTATAGTACATTCCTTTCAATGTGTATTTTCTATTACATGTCTGGTTAATCTCTTATTTCTTCCTTTCCAATGAAAGGAAATACAAAATACAAACATTATTTCCCATCTTGTAATTATCTCAAATCTGGGGTGAGCATTTCATGGGGGGAGTGGAGTGGGGGAAAGGGACTATAAGATTTGCCCTTTTATCCAGCTTCCTCCTGAGTTGAGTTCTGGAAATTTTCTCCACTGTTTGAAGTTATATGATTTGGAGTCATAAGCTTCTATCATGTAAAGCAAAGGAAAGTTGAGGTAAAATCATAAGCATAGTCACAGTCATCTGATTTTTCACTTAGTAATTGAGTTTCTGGTCCCAGTTGTGGTTGCTAAACAAGGACTATCAGTATGTGATGAGCAAGATAAGTAATTAAACTGTTTGGTTCTTATCATTAATATCATTAATGGTATCATTAATGCCATTAAAAGTGGAATATTCATGAGACTTGTTATCAAAATCTAGTCTATACCCCAACATGACCCTAATATTTCTCACCACTTCCACTCCTGGAAATAAAGCACTTTTTTTCTATTTTGTTTTTCCAAAAAATTGTGAGGACCACAGGGAAAATAGATAACAACTTTCTAATGTAGTCCATAAAGATAATGCACTGTATTCTGTTCCAAGGGTCATATGATTCCACTCTTGATGATTATTTTTATATTTTTTTAGATAAATAAAGCTTCTTGTGAAAATGTCCTGGCTATCATTTCACTTGTTATTAATGGGGTCATAGAAGGTGAGTGTTTTGTTTTGTAATTACTTTGAAATCAAAAGTAATGATTAGAATGTGTATTAATTAAAAAAAAGTGTTTCATATTATTTATATTATTTAACACATAGTATATATCAATAATGCATTGTGCAAAATATCTTTACTAGTTCAGTTTACTTTGTCAGTCCAGTTGGAAGTAGTACTACTTCCACCTTTTGTCCAATGCCAATTTGGTATATGTAATCTGTTATATGTAATACTATACATTTGATTGTCACAACAGAGTCTTGCTAAAGAAAAGAGAAAATTATCATGGGATTAGAATGATTATTATACTTGATAATACCACTAAATTAAAATCAAATTCTGTATTATTATTGGTAACTTTAGCAAGATTCTTGAAAAAAATCCCCACTGTTACTTGTTATAAAAAGAAATCATTTTGGCAGACATATAAACAGATTCTCTCCCATGAAGGTATTTGTACAGCATCAACTCCTTTTGTGCTCTTGGGAGATGTTTTGGATTGCCTTCCTTTGGATCAGTGTGACAAAATTTTCACCTTTGTGGAAAAAAATGTTACTACGTGGAAATCAGTAAGTATCATGGAATTTATTAAGTTTTTTAATTTCATTTTTGTAGTAAATTAATAAGTGAATAATTTGGATAGCGTGCAGGAATTGTGTAAAACAAACAGGTATGCTATTTGGAATAATACAAATTGATCATTCTGTATTAAATGATTAAATATTTAATCGTGTCATTTGTCAGTTGCAGGAAAGAAGTGCAAATACTTAAGAACCAAGCATTTCTGAGCAGTGGTGGGATTCTGAAAAAAATTAAGATAAAAGTTGGAAACTTTCATATGCTTTATTAAGTCCACTGGCCACAGATTACTTGTGAGTGCAGTGGACGCACAGTTTTAACAGCAATCCTAAATCCAACATTTTTTGGATGTTTATCCCACAATGGTTCCTTAGAGTGAGTTTCATTAGTACTGTATATTTAACTAGCAAATAACTCAGAGAAGTTCTTAAATTGTTGTAGGTGGACTATGATGATCTCTCAAAACTATGGTTCTAATTAAAAATATAACAAAATGTTTTTGGTTCATGGATTAAAACATATTTATAACTCCCTGTGTTACTTTATTTTAATCAGTTTTTTAGATTAGTCTAAAATATTCAGTTTAGTATTTAAAACCACAAATTATTTTTCAAATACATCAAAGGACTATCTTCCCCAAAATATCATTGCTGGGAGTGTGAATTAGATATAAGTCTTACAAAGTGCTCTTGTCTTCAGCGTAGTTATTCCTATTGGCAAAATGTAAATATCTTTCTCAGGGAGAACAAAATTCCTTATAAGAAAAGAATTTGCCTTTGCATTTCTGGGGAAGTTGAATCAGCAGAACATGTCCTTCTAAATTCTGTTTTCTGAAGCATATTCTCTCATTATTCTGATCTTATGATGTGTCACAATCTGCTTTTTTGCTTGCCGGTTCTTACCCACAAATATGCAGACATAGAGACATAAAGAAAGCCAAATTTTGTATAATAGCTTTTTAGATTATAAAAGAAAAATGCATTGTTGGCATAAGACTATTTTTAAGTCTTTTTGACTATGTTGGAAAATATTTGTTCTGTGAGGTTAGGGTTGGGCTTATTTTATGATCATTCATACCATTGATATGTATGTATATGATTTGGCAATTGACCAAAAGAACATTATTTGATTTGCCTGTTTTTCAACCATTGTTTTGAGCTAATAATTTTTTGCCCATAATACCACAACACTGGAATAACCTCAGTGTGATGCATGCCAATTCCTGATCTGTCTGTATTTTATTAAAATTAATTATCAATAAAAGTACATTGGTTTATTTTTATTTAAAACATTTTAATGCATTTTATTTTTATTCTGCTTTGAAATTACAGTTTGATTTGAAAGTGAATGTTTAGATATATTTTGTTTTGTGGTTTTGCATTTTTCTTTGAAGTGTTTTTGCTGCACTGTAACTACAAAGGCCTATTGTAAATATTTAATAAATATGAACATATCTAATTTTGCTTGAAATATATATTTATAGCATGCATAAGACACTATTCGCAATCTTACTGAAGTGTAATTAACTGTATCCTGTTTTTTAAATATCAACTAATTATATCATTGAATTTTATGTTATTTTTAGAACACATTTTACTCTGCGGGAAAGAATTATTTACTGAGAATGTGCAATGGTGAGTAGCCTTTTTCCTAGCATTGCCAATGAAGATGCAAGCCTTCAGTGTAATTTTCAATTCTGCTTGTTAAACTATACTCATTTCTTACTATTGTTGATCGAGATCTAACAATATAATTCTGTAATGAAACGTTACAGATAGTCTCGACTTGTAACAGTTCGTTTAGTGACCGTTCAAAATTACAATGTCACTGACAGTTGCAGTGTCCCGGAGTCATATGATCAACTTTTGCAACCTTCTGACAAGCAAAGTCAATGGGGAAGCCAGATTCACTTAACAACTGTGTTACTAACTTAACGGTAGTGATTCCCTTAATGAGAGATTGTTAAGATAGTAGAATGGGGCAAAACTCACTTAATAAATTTATCACTTAGCATGAATTTTGAATACAATTGTGATCGTAAGCTGAGGACTACCTATACTGATTTATTTAGCACATTTTGCTTGACATATCTGCATTTTTATTTGAATAATTTATCTGTCTGAAAAGGAGCTAGAACTGTGTACATATGCAACTTAGTAACACCATGTAATATATGGAAAATAAATTAAAAAACAGAAGATTAAAGAGAATGTATGATTGTATTTGTGGAAAGTATTTACTGCTGTCTGTTTGATACCAGAGTCTATCCCTGTAACATTTTTAAAATGTGGAAACTTAAGTAATTTTTTCTTTGATATCATTAAGATCTTTTAAGAAGACTGTCAAAATCACAAAATACAGTGTTTTGTGGAAGAATTCAGCTCTTCTTGGCCAGGTTATTCCCTCTTTCAGAAAAGTCAGGTAAGTTTCTTTTTTAAGTGACAGCATGAGCAGGAGTACAATGAACAGATTAATCCATCACATATATTTCAAACCCAACTCGGTCCTAATTTTATAATATTTTATATATGTAATCTGCCATTTTCATTTCCCTCCCAAATTTTCTTAGATACTATTGTCTGCATTTTTTAAATTGAAATATTGTATAATTATTTATAAACTGCTCAGAAAACTATGATATTTGCAAATATAACTTCAGATTATTTTGCCTGATCAGATTTTTTTCCCCCTACAGGGCTTAACTTGCAAAGTCAATTTAATTTGGAAAATATCACAGTTTTTAATACCAGTGAACAAGACAGCACCCTTGGACAGAAGGTTATTTTTTTTTTTAATTCTTGGTTATGCTTGGTTATTGTATTCCATACACAATATGGAAAACTTGGAACATTGTAATTATAATAAGTAGGGTGTAATTCTCTCAAAAGAAGGAGCAGAAGAGATTTTAGGCATAAGACAGGGCTCACCAATCCCCGGTCCATGAACAAGTACTGGGCCGTGGCATGCCAGCAAGCGGTCTACACAGACACGCAAAGCCACTTCCACAGGATGCAGGCAGCATACAAAACCACGCCCCTTCCGGTCCGTGGAAAAACCTCTCCCCATGTAACCGGTCCCTGGTGCCCAAAAGGTTGAGGACCTCTGGCATAAGGTATAATTGCAGTCTATTATTTAATTTATATTGCACCAAAATCATGAATTATGTCAGTTGTTTAAGGAACAAATTTTGCTGGAAAGGCAGAAGTGAAAAAAGAACTTCCCAGTTTGTAAAATCAATTTCAATGTACATTTTAAAAATATTCATGGTTTGTTCTGTTTCAGCAACCACTGAAGTCTTTCAGCAGATTACTGATTATTTATATTTCCAATTTTAAATAAGTATCATATAATTTGCTTCTCCCAGTATTAATAACTGCACAAAATATTAGTGCTTTGTTTTGAATGAGTACAACACTTTTCTACTTATGTAGATGGAATGGTAATTAGTTAAATTAATTCTGTGACTTTAGCATGCAGAGGAAAAAGAGGAAGGAATGGAAGTAGAAGAAGGTGAAATGGGAGATGATGAAGCTCCTACAAGTTGGTAAGAAAAGATAAATTTAAATTCCCAGTTGTGAAATAAAAGAAAATATATGAAATCTATTGGAATTATTTCTATTAAAAAGAATAACTGTAACTTTTACATTTGCTATAGATTACTATTTTTATGAAAGTCTAGTAATCACTAAAATCTTATTAAATTGGGAAAATTATTAGTTGTGGCTATGTTTATTGAGATGCAAAGATGTTTATCCATTGAACAAGTTATTATTTCTGTGTTTATGTAATATCAATAGGATAGTGGTGGCGAACTTATGGCACGGGTGCCAGAGGCAGCACTCAGAGCCCTCTCTGTGGGTACGTGTGCCGTTGCCCCAGTCCTAGGCCTTCAGCTGGATTTTATAAAACCTTTACGCTTTAGGCCTCCGCCGCCGTGTGCAAAAAAAAAAAAAGTTCAATCAGTCAATTTCAACTTCTCGCGGAAAAAAAAAGATCTTGCAAAGTTGGAATTGATTGATTGAACTTTTTAGTCCCACCCAGTCTGCCGTTACCACCACAGCCACGCCCACTCAATGGGCCACACCCCCAATTGGCCGTGCCCAGCCAATGGTCCACACCCAGCCGGCACCCGACGATGCATAAGTGGGTTTTGGGTTGCAGTTTGGGCACTCGGTCTCTAAAAGGTTCGCCATCACTGCAATAGGACAACAAATGTATGTATGTATGTATTTAAGTAATAAATGTACCAAATTTATTTTCAATAATAGCCAGAGATATTTATGAATGAATATATTATAAATATTGGTTTGTCAGTTCCATTCCAATAGATTATAATCTGTACAGAAAATTTTGGTCACTTCAAGATTACTTCAGAAATCCTGTGCAGTGCTATGAAAAGGTCTCCTGGAAAACATTTCTTAAGGTATTGTGCTTATTTTATTTCATTTCCATTTGTGGGTATATATATATTACTTCTGGAATTCCAAGCCAAAAAATATTATTATTTTAACCCACTTTTTTATAAATCAAAAAGTTGAACATACCTAGTATTCCTCCCCCCTATTTTCCCCACAACTTTGAAGTGAGTTGGGTTATAAGAAAGGAATTGGCCTAAAGTCACCCAGCAGCTTTCATGCCTAAATACAATGCCTACGAATAAACATTTTAGAATGCATCGAAGGAACATTAATTAAAAGTTGTAGACAACCCAGCGCAAATGACAATTTGTTTGAGGGGATTTTATCTGTAATGGCTATCTAGCCTTGTTTTTAATGTACTTGTGTATAAAAAGCATTCGTGGACAGTAGGTAATGGAAGTAAAAGAAAGTAGAGCAGCATCTTTTGCATCTCATCAAATCTCATTTCTGTTTTGAGGCTATAATTTGATTGTTCCATTTTATGTGATCTATTTTAAAAGTATTCGGAAGAAGTATTAACTGTCTTTGAGAGCTGCAAGTTGGATGACACTCAGGCATCAAGAAAAAAATTAGAAGAGCTGAAAACTGGAGGAGAGCATGTTTATTTTGCAAAATTTCTTACAAGTGAAAAGGTATATTTTTCCTGTCTCTAAAAGTAGATTTTACTGCAAGAGGAATTTTGTCTTAATCTTTCCCACTGTAATAGTACTTCAGTTGGCAAGAAAATAATGATGGACTGTTACCTGATTGTCTTCTCACTGAACTCCCTGCACTTATCAGCGCTTTGTTATTTCTCTTGGCTAGTAGTCCCTCTGGGTTTCCCAAGAAAAAGAGCAGAACTTTGGAGCTTTGGGCTTTTTTGCTTGCACAGAGTAGATGGGTGAAAGAGAAACAGTTGGCGGCGTAGAACTTAGTTTCTACACTAGCAATGAAGAAATAAAAAGCTGGAATGTACAGGTTGTCTTCATTTAGCAGTCATGGGCAGGAATTTCTGTTGCTTAACAATGTCGTCGTCAAGCAGAACATCATGTGATTGTGCCGCTTAGAAACAACAGTTCCGTTCTTAACAGTTGCCATCATTAAGCACAGTAAGTGCAACATTGCGTGGCCATCATTTGCAACCTGCATCATTTGACTGTGTGAGAAACTGGCAGGAAAGCTGGCAGCTGAAAGAATGGCAGTCGTGTGACTGTGGGATAGTGCAATGTTGTGGTTGCAAGCTTGTCGCTGAGTGTGTGGATCACAATCACATGGACACAGGGATACTGCAACAACAGCCACAGATATGACGAGTGGTCATAAGTACCATTGTAGGTGTGAAGAAGTGATCGTTAAGAAAAGAACTTCTGTATTTTGATTGGATTTAATATTGCAAAGCAGATGTCATCCTTGAAGGAAGTTGTCATTTTGGGTAAAGCATTAAAAAAAAGATTTTTATTCAAAAACTACTTGATCCACTAGTTACAAAGCCCACCTCTGACTAGATTAGTATGTGATTGGGATTAAGAATATTGATAAATGTGTTAACCAGGTGTGTCCCTGGAATTATGCTTGCCTGACCCAGGTATTCAGCAATGTGTACTTAGCTAAAGCTATTTCATTTCCCACAAATAACATTGTAACTTTTTTTTCTACAAATAAGATTAATGAAATGAGCTTTTTAACACAAGTACAAATCTGGCCTTTCAGAATCAGTTAAAGAGACTTCGTATTTGATTATTCTTTTAGAATCAAGATAGGAAAAGTTCATTTTTTAAAATTTAAGTTTCATATTTAATTTCAATATTTTATGTACGCACTTAGTATTGATTCCAAAAACCAGTACACTGTAGCAAACTTCTTGTGTGGTTTCACCCATTTTAATTATACTTGCCCCATTAATTTCATTTTATTTACTTTTGTGTTATTAAAAACAGAAAACTGTAGAATGTGTGTTTATCTATCTCTCTTTTTAATAGTTAATGGATTTACAGTTGAGTGACAGCAATTTTCGCCGCCATATCCTATTGCAGTATTTAATATTATTTCAGTACTTAAAAGGACAAGTAAAGTTTAAAAGGTAAGCTAGGAAAGTCTTTTAAATATATTTAATATTTTTTTTACTTTAATATATGATCCAACTCACTGCTATCATTGTCTGCTTGTATGCATATACTTCTAAATACTCTATGTTGGAAAGTATCTATGATCTATTTGAAATTCTAAATAGAAAGAAGTTAAAGATAATACAGAAACTGGGCTTTGATTATATTGCTTATTGATCTGTAATTACTGTATTTTAATTTTTTATATTTTGCAATACTTCTTACTATGTTTTTGATATAAGTATTTACATTGCTTTTATAGAAATCTGTATACATTTGACACCTGGGCAGTCTGCTTACTGTTCTACTCTCTGAATGTGATCTTGCATATTCAGGTCATTGGTGTTCTTGGGTGGACACAGAAATAAGATGTAAATTAATGTAGTAAATTAAAAGTGTAACTGAAGGCAAGTGAGAGATAACTAGTTGTAAAAATACAATCTTCCTTGCAGTTAAATTGCTGCAATAAAAGATCTGGTGCTGGAAAAAGATTGGAGTGAACTAGCCTCATACAGAATGGTATTTTATAGTAAGGATTATTTATTTTGCTTTATAAGAACTGGGAAAATCTGAAAAAGAGGTACATCTTCAGCCTAAAATTAATTATGTTCCATTAAAATCAGTACAGTTAGTATTTTCTTAGTTTTGGTTGCATCAAGCATCATATTTTTTGTTTTTCAGAGAGAAACAGAAGCTATTGGGTATATAATTTTTTTTTTAAAAAAAATAATTCTCAGTGGACTTAGCAAAATTCCTCCTACAGATAAGACTTGTAGTCCCGTATCAAATGCACTGTGTATGTTTTAACTTATATGTGTCTTATTTCCTAGTTCGAACTATATTCTGACTGATGAACAGTCCCTGTGGATTGAAGCTACCACAAAACTAGTTTACAAGGTCAGATTAATTAATCATCTTGTGCATCTAATTTTATAATGGTGCTTTTAGGAATAAATTTTTCATAAATTTTATTTTGAACACATTTCCAAATTATATTCCAGCTTTATTGCTGAGCATCACATTTTTAGCTTCTGTGCTGCAACTTTAGATTTTTATGGCTTTTCTAATTACAGCTTCTATCAGAAAACCCACCTGATGGAGAAAGATTCTCCAAAATGGTAGAGGTAAGTGCTTTGTTCAAAATTTCAATTAAATTAGACTTTAGATTTTTATTTCTTCTGTTCAATTCTCAGAGACTGCCCAGAGAAGCCCTTGCAATTTTTCTGACAAGGTTTTTCAGAAGTGATTTGCCATTGCCTCCTTCCTGGGACTGAGTCCAGGATCACCCAGCTGGCTTTGTGCCTAGGATGGGATTAGAACTCATGGTTTTCCAGTTTCTAGCCTGAAACCTTAGTCACTACACCAAACTAGCTCTCAAAGTTTAAATAAGCACCATCTATTTTAATTGGGCTCTATTATAGTAGTATGCTTCGAAGTTGTTCCTCTAAAGTAAAGCTAATCTCTTTGGCACCCGGCTCCTACTCACAGTAATCATTTAAAAATAAATTCATGCTTTTTAGATCCTTGAATTCAGTTCTTCCACTAGGTTCTTTTTTAATTCTGAATTTGAAAAATATCTTTATATATGTAATGATTTTAACATTTATTCTACATTCAGTGGAACACCTCTACTGTTCAGCATTATAGAAAAGCTATATTTTGCTAACTCTCACTTTCTACCTTTAAGAATCTTTTTGTTACTGATATTTTTTTGCTTTTACAGCATATATTAAACACAGAAGAAAATTGGAATTCATGGAAAAATGAGGGCTGTCCAAGCTTTGTGAAAGAAAGGTTGCGTATATAAAACATTTATTTTTAATCAACATTGCAGGTTGTTTTTGAGTTATGACCATTCATTCAGTGATTATTCTAAGCTATGATAGTGCTGAAGGAAGGCGTTTATCACTGGTCCCTCAAGTTACGGCTGTTTCAGCACCCCTGCAGTCATTTGATTGTGATCTGTTCACACTTACAACCAGTTTTAAGCAGCCCATGATCACTTGACTGCCATTTGCCAGCAGTCCCTGTTGGCTTCCCACAAGCACAATCAGTGGTAAAGCTGGCAGGGGAGGTCACAAGCCACTGGGGGGGCAAGTCTCCTGCACCCATCCCAGAATTTCTTTACTCGCTTGTACACACCATGCCCTCTTTTTCTCCTTTGTTCGCACACACCATGCACTCTCAATCCGCACTTTGCTCTCTTGCACCATACTTTCTTTCCCACTTTTGCTCACTTTATACACACCCACCAGTACCCTTTTTCCTCCCTTCACTAGCTCACATGTGTTCCCCAGTGTCATTCTTCCCAAGTCTCTCTACTCCTGAACACATTTCATGCTCTTTTTCCCTAGCCTTTCTATGATCGAACGCATGTACGCACCCACCAGTGCTCTCCTTCCCAGGCTTCCCTGCTTTGCTCTCACCCCACATTTTCTTTCCCCAGCTTTCCTGCTCTTGCACATGCACCCATTAATGTCCTCCTGCCCAGACTTCCCTGTTCCCACACATACTCTGTGGCTATTTCCCCAGGCTTCCGACAAGCAAAGGCAATGGGGAAAGATGGATTTGCTTAACAGCCGTGGCAAGAAAGGTCATAAAATCACTTAACATCTACCTTGCTAGCAAAGGAAATTATGGTCCCAATTGTGTAAGTTGAAGACTATCTGGAATGGTTCTTTGGTCCTCTCTATGGCTCCTTTCCCCTTCAGACTGTTCCTTGAGACCCCACAGGCCTTGGGCCTACTCGCCCCATGCCCATCATCCATTACACACTTAACTTTTAAAGATCTCCATACCTCATGTTGTGGAAGGAGGGCACGCTTTTCCTCCCTGGGTTGGGCAGCAGCCTCGCAGAAGCGGCCATCATTTTTAGCATATCCACAGTTACTTAAGACAGTCTGCACCATCTTAACTGGCACATTCATGTGGGCATGTCAAAATGGTGGCGGCTTCTGTGAGGCTGTACCACAGCCTAGGGAAAAGGAGGGTAAAGGACCTGGTGGGGTGGAAATCAGCCCTAAAATCTGCAGGGTGTCAAAGGGCAGGAAGCAAAGCACAAGTTTTGAAGACTGGGCCTTTGCTAGGCCTCCAGGGCCTCCTCCACCCATGAGGCACCCTGCTTCACTTAATGGCCTGCAGGCTCCATTACAGTCATACCTTGAGGACCATCTGTAACCCTACACTTATGGTAGTTCTTAACTCTGACATCTTGTTTTATAGACAGAGTGATTCCAAGCCAGTGAGACCTTTTGTGCGAAAGAGACCAGCTCCTGAAGATTTTCTAGGAAAAGGACCTAACAAAAAAATTCTAATGGGAAAGTATGTTCAGTCCTTTATTAATTCATTTCTACTTTGTATTGTAAATTAAATGATGTAAAGTTATATTGCAAGGCTGGAAGTACTGCTTAAATTGTAAATGTTAACATCTGTTTTTCCACATAATTTAAAGTGGAAAAGCTGTGGAGAATTAAGATATGTACTTATACATCAGATGGGCTAAGTGGGTAAGATAAGATTAAAATGTACGTTCAAAACACTGATGAGCAATAGTCCCTTATGTGGGAATTAGAGAGGTTACTTGTCTCCTTGAAGTGGTTTCCATGGCAGTGAGGGTCTTTTTCTATCTATGGCAGGTGCATCAGTTACAATAGTTCTTTGATATAGGCAATCTGGTCAACAACCCTATGCTAATAAATTCAGATTGGATCATTGCAATACACTGCACTAGGTTTACCCTTTAGGTTCACCCAGAAATTTGAAACTAATGCAAAATGTGGCTAAATTTTTGAATGTGGTTCATCACCTGCTTTTGTTTGTACTGCCTGGTATTCTTTGAAAATGATTGTAGGCTTTTAAAAATAAATACAGTAATAATAATAATAGTAGTACTAGTAATAGTAGTAATAAAATTTGTTTATATCTTTACATCAATTATTTGCTTTTTAATAAATTGTATTTGTTTTGGATTACTTTTCAAGATAAAAATCAGGATAGAAATGTATAAGTAAAATAAAAATAAATCTTAACGCAGATTTATTTTTATTTTACCTATTAGTAATTCTACATATTAGAATTACTTATTAAATCATATCTTATTTTAGAAAAAGGAGAGCATAGAATTAAAAACTTGCCTGTGATTCTAAGTTAGTTCTTATATGGAAAGTATTGAATAACAACATTGTTATTCGTTGATGGTAATGTTAGTGGTATAAAGTCTATTTCATCTCTCATACCTCTGCACACAAAACACATCCATAGACCTATGCCTTTTGTTGAAAAGTAGTTGTGTTCAGAAATATTTGGCATATGAATCACAAAACATAAGAAATAGCAATCTGCTTTATATTTTGGTTTGCAGTGAAGAATTAACTCGCCTCTGGAATTTATGCCCTGATAACATGGAAGCGTGTAAATCTGAGAGTCGGTGAGTAGTTGTTGTAGTTTCTGTAACACTCTGTTTCCTAAACTAACATTCTAGTGACGATAATGCTACTGATATCTGGAGCTGGCCAATGATTTTGTTAAACATGTTACAGCTTCTTGAAACTGAATCATAAATTGGGGAAACTGCCAAAAGAATAGATAAGCCCTTGTACCACAATTGAGGTAAACAGGAAATCCCTGAATATCAATTATGTTCTTTTTGTTTTTATTTTGTGCCTATCTCCCCTTATTTATTGAGTCTTTGATCCTTTGAGTAGCATTTGGATAACTGTCAGGATGGGATAATTGCAATTTTATCTTCCTTTTCCACGGATGAAGCACTGAATATTATATGAAGGGTATAATGAAGGGTAGTAGCTCTTAATCTTTTGCATTCTGTCATGATGTTGTTGATTAGATTTTTTTAAACAAACTGATGAATGAATTCCTATCTATATTTTTCATAGTGGTTGGGTTATTTATATATCAGCAAAAGTATGTAATAGAATTTATTTATTTATATCCTGTCTTTATTATATTTATAAATAACTCAAGATGGTAAACATAACTAAGACTTCCTCCTCCTCCTATTTTCCCCAAAATAACAAGCCTGTGAGGTGAGTTGGGGAAATCATGATCTGGTTTGTAGCCTCGTACCTATGTGAAAATAGACAAATGGTAATTCAGTCTATCAATAAGGGTTTTTTGCAACTTTTATATCATGTTTCATGACTTGCTAGATTAAAGGTGGGGTATCTCTAGCCCATAGATCCTTATGCAAGGCATTTGCCCAACCTTCATGAGTTCCTTCTATGTGAAGTGTTTTTGTTAGTGTTAGCATTTGAAATACCTGCATTTGTTATTACACTTCAGCTGTCCTGTCACTTTCTCCTTTAGGAAGACATAGAGCAGGGGTGTCAAACTCGCAACTTCACATGACGTGTCGCGACCTATCGTGACTTTTTCCCCATTGCCAGAGCTGGGGTGGGCGCGGTTTCGGCATGACGTATCCAGCCCGCAGGCCGGCAGTTTGACACCCCTGATGTAGAGGAAGGCGAAAACCCAGGAAGGGTTAGATTCCAATTGCAGCTAGCAGACTTTGCTCTAAGTCTGTGTAAGACGAGGCAGGAAATGATTGTTCATTATTTTCTTGCATACATTGCCTTTTTCCATCTAGGAAAAGGCAAAGAGACATTTCCCCTCTGATCTCCTAGCAGAGAATACAGTGATGGACAGACCTTCTGTCCAGTAATGGGGCTTCCTGGAAATTGGATTGCTTCTCCAACTTACACTAATCATATTCTAATGTAATTAACTCTGCTATTATTTGATAATTTAATCTGAATGATTTTTTTAAATGAATGTATGTGCCATGTGATAGGCTACATAGTAATGAGAGGAATAATCTCAATAATTTATTGAATTGCTCATGCAACGGATTTCTCACTCTGAACATAAAGAAGTTGAAGCAGAAAAATTAACAGTTGCATTGTTATTTTAGAGAGGGGGCAATATTTTAAGAAATATTTCTTCATTCCAAATAAAGCACTTGTTTTCTGTTTATTTTCTAGAGAATATATGCCAACATTGGAAGAGTTTTTTGAAGAAGCTATAGAACAGGCAGATCCTGAAAACATGGTTGATAAAGAATTTAAGTATGTTCCACAAATAATTTTTTTCATAATTCTGCTTGTTCAGGTGTATATTCAAAACATATTTTGATGTAATGAGAAAATACTTTTTTCCTAATCATCAAATAGTCTAATTCTTATTTTGTAACATAGGGTTGTGAATAATTCTAACTATGGCTGGAGAGCATTAAGATTATTGGCAAGAAGAAGTCCTCACTTTTTTCAGCCAACCAATCAACAGTTTAAAAGTTTACCGGAATACCTTGAAAACATGGTCATTAAATTAGCAAAAGAATTACCTGTAAGTAATATTGTCTAATACATATAATTATTTTGAACATTCTATGCTTACAATGAATGTTGTTTTAATTGAAATAATTAAAATATAAATATACAAAAGTAACATTTTATTTCTTTACATTTATGTCATGTAAAACTTTTTTCTACTCTCTAGGCTTTTAAAGTAGAAGCAAAACAGTTCTGAGAAACTTTAGAGTGTATTGAACTGACATAGTTCTTCTCTTTTTGTTACTGAAATATTTAATTTTGTATCATGAAGTGATGCTGCAAATCTATCCATTCAGAAGTAAATTCCACTGAGTACAATGGGATTAACTTTCAGATTCAGTAATATTACAATCTCATTCTGTAATTAATAATATAAATTTTTATAGTAAAATTAATAAATTCAGAACAGTGTAGTGACCATGATTAAGAAAGTCAATAAAACATATTCTATTTAAGTTCTGCTGTTTCACCTTAACATTGCTCAACTTTGCTATTCATCTGATGCATGAAGTATATATTTTAACTTACCCAAAAAGAAAATGTATATTAAGAGAAAAACTACATAAAGGCTTATGGATTTTGATTTGACTCATTACTCTGAAAAATGGAATACTTTAGGAAGTTCCTTTACCCTTTACATTTTCTCCTCTACTTCATCTCCCCAAATCTATCCTATTCCAAATGACCAAATTTTAATGCCGGACATCTCCTTTCATCCACTATATATCTAACATTTAAAGAAGTAATAAGAATATTGGGACCATGTTCTGCGATAGATATTTTTGCCTATAATTTCATTCATTTGCTCTACAAATGGTCAAGTTTTGTTTGTGAATAGAAATCTCTGCAGAATAGTATTTTTTTTGTTTATTTATTTTGTTTCCTTAGATAATGATGATGATAATAGTAGTAGTAGTACTACTAGTAGTAGTAAAGTTGGAAGGGACCTTGGAGGTCATCTAGTCCAACCCCCTGCTCAGGCAGGAAACTCTCAGACAAATGGCTGTCCAGTCTCTTCTTTAAAAACGTCCAGTGTTGGAGCATTCACCACTTCTGGAGGCAGGTTGTTCCACTGGTTAATTGTTGTTAACTGCCAGGAAATTTCTCCTTAGTTCTAGGTTGCTTCTCTCCTTGCTTAGTTTTGAACTTCATTGAAAGTCCCCCTCCCTTTCTTGTGCTTTCATGAAAAGATCCATATTTGAGTTTGGACATTCATTTGGCCAGTATAAAGGGGGGAAAGGGGAAAAAATGGAAAGACTGAAATTTGCCTTGACAATGAAGTTTGGAATGAGTTGTAGCAAGTTTATTTGTATTACTATTAAGTATTTAGGAATATTTTTAAAATGTTTTTATTGCAATGGGATATTATTTCTATCAAGCTAGCAATTTTGTACAATAAAGAGTTTATTATATCCGAACTTCAGAAATGCAATTGAGCCTCGTTTGAAAAGAGATTTTAGGTTTTTATTCTTTATTTAATGTTTGTGATGTACTCTGCCTCTGTGAAAACAAAAATCCTAAATGTACAGTATATAATTTCCAAATGTTTTCAAAACTTTCTGTCATGTGCTCAAGATACCACCATGCAACAATTTTTTTTGACCAAACACATACAGTGATACTCAATTCTCTCATTATAGCCTCCTTCTGAAGAAATTAAAACAGGCGAGGATGAAGATGAGGAAGATAATGATGCTTTATTAAAAGAAAACAATGAAAGTAAGGCTGGATTCTTGGGCTTCTCCTTGTTTCCTTTGACACCTATTGAAAAAAGGAGTCTGTGAACAGAACAGTCTCACTAAGTTCTTGTTTACTGCTCTGAGTTGCAATTCAAAATGAAGAGTCTCACATTTATGTATCTTGGAAGCAGAAAAGATATGTGTTGTGCTGCAGCTTTATAGCTTCTTTAGAGGATGGCCTCTCCGATTCACATTTCATCCAGCATTACTATTGGATAACCCATGACACATTCTCAAATCTTTGTAATATTTTCTTTGAAATGCTTTTCAGATTTAATATATAGGTAGTCCTCAACTTTTGACCACAATTGGAACTGAATCTCCATCACTAAACGATGCAGTCATTTAGTTGTATTTGATTTCACTATCTTTTTGCTGCTGTTGTTAAATGAATCATGGTGTCATTAAGCAAGTATGGTTTATCCCATTGGTTTTGCTTCTTGAAAGCCTCCTGGGAAGTCATAAATGGCTATCCCATGACGCTAGGATGCTGCAACCATCATAAATACATGTTAATTGCCAGAATTTTGATAATGTGACTATGGGGACACTGATGGTCAGAAGTATGAGGACTGATCTGAAGTAAATTTTTATCATGGTTGTAATTTCAAATGGTTGTTACAACAGTCATAAGTCGAGGACTACCTGTAACTTCTTTTGATTACATTTTTTAAAAAGGAATCCCTTTGTCAGCCGTTGAATCATCTTTGAAAATTAATTTCCAATTTAAGAAATTAGTAGTAAAATATTTTGGCTCATCATAACATAGAGCAAATATCATAGGAATACCTTCAAAGTTTCAATTTCTTTCTGCTTCCCAATCTGAGAACTTTTAACATATGTTGTTTTTAAGCTGTTTATTCCTACTGCTGAAATTCATTTGCATGAGCCCTTTCTTCCCTGTTTCACATATGATTATTTCATATACAATTTATGTTCAGTTTTTAGTGACTGTATAAATGTAATCAATGTTTCATTAATGTTTCCTTATTCAAGATAGCATTGTTTTAAAATTTTCTTCAGTAGTTTAGCTGCATATTTATTCTACTGCACTTTCAGATTTTGGCATTCTATATTTTCTTATTACTAATTTGAATAGCCATATTCTCTAGCTTACTCCAACTGAAATTTTCCTCCTCTGCATCTGAGGTCCACTCACTTTTGAATAGAGCTGAGGTAATCAGGCTTGGTTTTCAGTACTGTCCCTTATCAGTAACGTATACCTTAAAAATGACTTCCCTCTGTACTGTTCAAATTTTAATTCTTTGTTATTTCTAAAGTCAATTGTAAATTAGCACATTTAGTCTTAAGCAAGCCAAGGGCCAATTCCCCACTAGCCTTTTTGTCTTGTTTTTTGTTGTTGAGATGTCTGAATACATTATATATTTGCAGTGGTGGGATTCAAATATGTTCTCTGTGTGGATGCCGCTTCCGGAAGTCCATTCTGGGCCTGGGCAATAAAAAATTAGCTAACAGTTCTGCCGAACTGGTGCGAACCGGCTGAATCCCATCACTATATATTTGGGGAGAACATCTTCAGTGTTCATACAGACAACTTATTTTCAATTTACTGACAAGGTGTTTGCTAAAAATTGGATACATTATTATTTGTATTACCTAGAAATATTATAGTTTCGCAGTATTATTTAATTAATACTGTAAGAGAGCTGGGCAGTTCCTAAATGTGATAAAAAAGTAAAATAATTGTTAATATCTTTGTTTTCTTGTAGTAAATTTAAGAATCAGATATTTCTTAAGCATGTTTTCAGTAAACATTTTATACGCATTGGAATGTAAATAAACCTTTGCATTTATATCATGCTCAGGTAAACATTCACTGTTATCTTGAACTTTCAGTGAAAAATAGTCAGTTTCGAGGAACAATTTAGGTTACTGTCCAATTATCGAATAGCATTGTCTAAATCTTGCTCATTTTCGTTTTAGGTCCAGAAGTTCAACGGGACAAGCTTGTAACAGGAGAACAAATAGAATTATTTGCTAACAGACTTGGTGAATATTGGAAAATCCTGGCTCCATACTTGGAAATGAAAGACTCTGATATAAGGCAGATTGAATTAGATAGTGAAGATCTGAAGATGAGAGCTAAGCAGTTGCTTGTTACCTGGCAAGATCAAGAAGGAATCCACGCTACTATGGAAAATTTGATTATTGCATTGAACAAAGCTGGGCTGAATGACATTTCTGAAAGCTTAACCAATGACAGTGAAAATAATAGCTAATTTGAAAATAGCTTTTTAATTAAAACAGTGGCCATTGTTGCTGAATGTAATATTTGATAGGACGGTTTAATTTGATGAACAATAAATTCTCTTAATAACAATTGTCTAGAAATTCTGCAAAGAATTCATACTACTAATTAAGCATTCCCCTGAAATCCTTAGGATGTTCAAAAATAGAAAACGTTACTCATGAGTATATTATAAAAGGGATGTCTTTAATATAACTGAGTGTGTTTTAAGGGGCCAATCTCAAATTATATGCAAGCAAGCACTTAATTTCTTTACTGAAAAACTAGCAAAGGCAATTACTGTTTGGTAACAAGCTTTGTATATAGGAAATCAATAAGGACTACATTACAGTTAGATTATGATTTTCATATCTGTTATAATAGAGTGCCTCCAAATGTTACGTTGATAGCAGAATTGCAATACTTGGTTTTGATCATTCTAGGTCAAGGTTTTGTAAAAATCAGGCACAATGCAGATTTGAAATGAAATAGCAAATTGGTAAATTGGTGAACTTGGGATTCTGATCCTAATGTTCTGTAGTTTGAAAAAAAAGTGGCATATTGAAGAAGACAGATATTCTTCCCATTAGGCAATTAAATTGTGCTGTTTCTTGGAGAACTCCATGAAATTCAGGTGTAGTGAACATTATCCCTTATGTCAAGTATTTGAGTAAATATGTTTAAAAAGCATTTTGTTGGGAGAAAAATATTTTTAGGTATTCTAGTTTGGCCTTGTGCTTATGTGAAATGAGCTATAACAATAAGAAGTCAACTTTTATCCTAATGCATGCGTCTCGATGCTGGAGAAGGACCAATTATGTCCTACTTAATTTATAGAATTCTGTGGCTTCTTTTATAAACTTATTCAGTGTCTTTTCAATTTGTTCAACTTCTGCCCACTACTCTGGTTAACTACTGAAGTAGGTAATGCTGATGTAAAGAAATTCAATATAAAGAACATTCTGCAAAAAAACGTCTTTCAGAGGGTTGTAAGATACTATGCCTATCTGTTGATGGCAGCTGTATTACACTATCTTTTAGAACCATTATTTTGATAACTGCTGGATAATATTATAATTGGATCTTAAAAAATTAAATGCTGGTGGTTGTGAGCCCTAGATCTTCATGGCAAGAAGCTGTTATGATATGCTGTCCTTCAGAAGTTGGAGGCATATTAATGGCTTTAATCTTGCTATTCATAAGCCTATTTTCCTGTCAAGATTGTAAGATCTAGATCAGTGATTCTCAACCTTTTTAATGCCGTGACCCCCAACCGGTCATAAGTTGAGGACTACTCAACCGGTGCAGCACCGTTTGCAGAATGGGACTTTTGGCGGGCTCAGTAGGGCAGAGACAGCCTGGACAATTCCTATTGGCTTTTGAAAGCCAATAGAATTAGACTCTGTTCAAGAGAGTCTATTCTATTGGCTTTCAAAAGCCAATAGAATAAAAGGGAGTAGCACAGCTAAGGAAGGGGGGGGGAAATGACGGACTGCATTGCTTGGTGACCCCCGTGAAATGGTCGTTCAACCCCAAATGGGGTCCCGACCCACAGGTTGAGAACCACTGATCTAGATCAATATTTCTAAACCTGAACCCAACCTGTTGGTTGTGAGAATTGTGGGAGTTCAAGTCAACACATCTTAAAATTGCTGAAGTTGAGAAACCGTGATGTATACTATTTTTTTTGTGGAGGGTGATCATGGCATTTTTGGCTGCTTTGTCCCATATCCTGAGGCTTGCCTTTGTTTTCCATTTCTACTGTTTCATGAATTGTTTTCTCCTTTTCAAGGCTTTTGAGGTTAGAAGAGTGAAGTTAGATAGTAACTGTGTCTGTTTATTAATCAACTCTTCTTAACTAGGCCATTCATTACAAATATTTCTAATCTCTATTTCTTCAGGTAAGGAATTCCTGCCTACTATCAAACTATGTAATGTGATTTATCTAACAGGGTTTAAAAATGTCATGAAAATATCTGATTCCCCTATGCTCTATTGCCTAAAAAGGTATTTACATTGATAAACCACTTAAGCCATCCCCTCTATCACTATCTATCTTTCTTCCAAGGCTTCTATAGTCTTCAAATAGAAATCCTGAACCCCTTAAAACATTTGCTTCATTTGCCAGTAAGAAATCCCAAGTCATATGGCTTGGAGGAATTGAAACATGCCTTGATAAGGCAATCTTTGTTACAGTTCTTGTATTTGGTTGTACGGCAAGTGTGCTAGTGTCCATATGTTTTTCTGTATGTAAGCAATAGCTATTTTCTCTGTTGCATTATTTCCAGTGTTTGAGGTGCTATTATCTGTGTTGGTAATACTGTAGTCCAAGAGTGATAAGGATCAAGAGACCATATTTTCCTTTTGTGTCTCTACTCTGGACACCAGAATTAGGATTCACCTCTTGAGAAAAAAAAATCAGCAATCCTAGACTGGGTTTCTTTCTTTCTTTTTTGAGATTTAATATATAAATCAATATCTTCAATTTCTGGCCACAGCCCTTTTTGTTTGTAGCCATCTTTGGCGAGGTCCATTATTTCAGTGGTTTTCCTTCATTGGCTCAATTTATAAACATCATTCAGTAAGTGCTTATGGAAGTTCTACAAAGAGAAGACTGCCACTTTAAAGATACAACTAGAAATTGCAGATTCTCTCTATAATATATCTACATGAAAATAGCTTATCTGACTTTACAACCTTTATTTGTTTTCCATTGTAATTTCCAAAAGGGGTGTTTAAAGCAGATATGTTGAAACATTAGTTAGGTTTATTTGTGGAGGTTTCAGCTCAGTTGCAGCACTTTCTATTTCTTTTACTCTGTCTTTCCTCTGAGCAAAACAACAGTGGAACAAAACGGAAAGCATCAGATTAGACATTGGTGAAAAAGAACAGAGCAAGATTGGAACTGTAGACTTAGAGTATATGCTTTCAAACCTTTTACCTAGAACAGCTCAACAGAATATATCGGTTTTAACAAAAATATAACTATTTGCTGTACAGATAAGGAAGTTTTTAATAGGATTAACTTTTCAAACTCATTAAAATTTGCATTTATTTAATATAAATTAGCTCTATTTCATTGCATTAAGCAAAGACATGCTTAATGCAACTAAAATCTTTCAAGTTCTATCCCTTCATGTACAACAATAGTCATTTTCAATGTCACACTTTTTAAAATATTGTGTTTTTACATTTTAAGATCCCTGTACCTTCCTCTAGATAATTTCCATTATTGGCAAATTTTCATACCCCATGTAGGTGGGCAACATTTTAATGTCCAATGTTCAGAAGTTAATTCCTGTAATTCCCAACTATTTGATTGAAAGATCACCATGCCTTTGAAAGTATGGTACCAGAATGAAAGGAAACAGACACAAATTTTAGATAGAACACAAACACCAACAATATTTATGTAAGAAGCACCATCATTACTGATCACTTTTTATTTGGAGTCAAAAATGCCAGAAACAGAGCAGACTGAGTTGGCACATCAGGCTGGACAAATACGTGATTGTAGCCATATTTCCACAGGCTATGAGTAGCAGCACTGAGTTACATGTTGAGGCAACAATTGAGTTTTATCTTTCTGACACAATAAAAAGGATGGACAGCTACTGAACTGGTAGAAACCATGCAGGAGTTAACAAAGATATGAATAGGTGTGCAATAAATATCTTTATAAAAAATTAGATAAGCTGGAGGCTCATTTAATTTCATTAGTAGTTAACATTGTTTTAAATACCAAATTTTGCAATACAGTATTAAAATTACTTTCAAATGTATCAACCTACTCCTAGTAAGTGGCTGATTGCTATTGGCCTTAATTTTAAACATGTTTTGCTGTCTTTTTGCACCAAATGATAGTATTTTAGTGATCCAATTTTGCAATGTGTGAGTCTGGAATTAAGACATTTATTTCACACCTTACAGATGTAGATAGGAAGTCTACTGTTCAGATTCATCTTCAATAACTTCAATTCTGCGTGGCCCATAAAGTAGAACATAAGCTATATGCCAATCTCCACCGCCTGATAACCTCAAAATATCTTCAGGTGTAACAATGCTGACTTTGTCATCATCAAATTTAATCCATTCATCTGTGGGAGAGAAAAAAACATAGTAAATAACATTTTAAATGCATTAACATGAGAGGCAGCATGGTGTAGTAATAAAGGTGCTGGCCTAGAAAGCAGGAGTCTTGAGTTCTAGTAGGCTTGAAAACCACAAAGGGGCTTGGATATGAAAGCTATTGGGTGACCTTGGGCATGTTATTCTCTCTCAACCCAAAAGGATGTGGGGGAAATTGAAGGTGGAAGTCTCAGATATGTTGCCACCTTGATTTATATATAAAAAGGCAGAATAACATAACTGCAGAATTTATTTTTCAATTTATTTTTCAAAAAAGGAAGGTACCCAAGTAACTTACCCTATCATTTGGCTATTTTCTAAAATTGCTTCAATACCTTGTTTTCTTTTAACCCAAGATACATAGTGTCCAGAAGAACTAGATCTTCCTTGATGGGTTAGCACTGCTTGTAGATCGTAATAACCACAATTATTGGAACCAATATCTGAGAAGGCAAAGAAGATGGTACAATGTGATATAATAATAAACACTTTACACTAACTACTGTTATCCATTTATTTTATTTATTTCAGAATCAGAACCTGGGAAGCAGATTAATTCCACAAAATATATTTGGGACAATGATTTCTCTCCATCAATAAAATGTATTCTCAACTGTGCATGCTCTTCCCTGATCCAATCTCCATTTCAGAATACAGAATAACAGAGTTGGAAGGGACCTTGGAGGTCTTCTAGTCCAACCCCCTCCTCAGGCAGGAAGCCCTATACCATTTCAGACAAATGGTTGTCTAGTCTCTTCTAAAAAACTTCCAGTGTTGGAGCATTCACAGCTTCTGGAGGCAGGTTGTTCCACTGGTGAATTGTTCTGTCAGGAAATTCCTTCTTAGTTCTAGGATGCTTCCCTCCTTGATTATTTTCGAACCATTGTTTCTTGTTTCTTGCCTTCTGTTGCTTTAGAAAATAGGTTGAGCCCCTTCTTCTTCATGCTATCATGTCACTCCTAGTCCTTCTTTTCTCTAGACTGGCCATACCCAATCCTTGCAACTGTTCTTATGTTTTTGTCTCCAGTTAGTCATCTTAGTTGCTCTTTTTTGCACTTTTTTCAAAGTCTCAACATCTTTTTTGTAATGTGATGACCAAAACTGGATGCAGTATTCCAGGTGTTGTCTTACTAAGGCTTTATAAAGTGGTACTAATATTTCATGTGATTTTTATTCTATACCTCTGTTAATGCAGCCTAGGACTGTGTTGACTTTTTGCAGCACATTGCTGGTTCATGGTTAGATGATTGTCCACCAGGACTCCGAGATCCCTCTTACAATTACAACTATTGAGCCAGGAACCAGCTATACTATACTGGTGCATTTGGTTTTCAAAAGATTGCTGGATGCTTTTAATTTTTTGAAACACTAAGCAGTCCCAAAGTCTTACTGCTTAAGCAGACCTGTGCTTCCAAAACATTCACTATCTCCACAGTGAATGTATTTCAGTATAATCAGATACTAGAGGTGGGAGAAGCCAATGAAGTAAATGCATAATAGATATTTATGGGTATCACGCCTATAGGTATGGTAACAGAGTTAATCAGAGTGCTTTGCATTAAAAGTTGTACAACTGCATACAACAGAATTGGCAAGATACTAGCATTCCTACTTTTATCACTTTTTCTTCAGATCCATCTGTAGCTGACTACAAATTATTATAAAATGAAATGTTTAAGACATAAATATTTCAAGCTATATTAAAATAAATAATTTTATTCAACATTAAATTTTTATTGAAAATAGAATCATTACATTTATTTTAATCTATCATTTTGTATTAGTTATTTCTGAGTTTCAAATTTAATTTGAAGTTAAAAGCTTGCTGAATTATAATAATGCAAATTTGTATACTAAACGTGAAAAATGACTTGTGATCTCTTAACCAATAGAAGAAAATATATGTAGTTCAGAAATGAACTGTAGGATCCTTGGTGTTTTCTTGAATTTGGTTGTTTTCTTGCAGATGTTTCATTATTTAACTAGGTAACAGCATCAGTGCTGTGAGGGTGGGATTTGTTCCCTGTTTATATACAGTTTTGGTATGGCTGTTTTGTCCTTGGTAGTCCTTTGATTAGGGTGTTCTCTTCTGCTTGTCTGTTTGTCAGGTGTTAATCCCTGGAGAGGATGTATTGTAGTCTTTCTGTCCCCTTCTTGGCTTTTTATAGTCTTTTTTAAATGGTATGTAAATGTGATTTATCTTCGAGTGTCTATTTATGGCTGCTTTGTCTGAGTGTCAAGCTTCCAGGAATTCCCTATTGTTTTTTAGATGTAGCTTGATCAAGGTTGCTCATAGTTTCTAGTTAAAATTTTGGTTAAGTCTGCCCATGTGTTGTGAAAGTAAACAGTTTTCATAGTGTCTTCTGATTGTCCACTACGGTAGTTTGTATTAATGGAAGTGCTATTAGTTTTCTGCCTGTCTGGCCTACACAGTGGCTGTTACAATCCTTTCAGTGTACATTGTAGAAAAGTCACTTTTTTTCTTTTTCATCTACTAGATCTTCTGGTTTACTTAACATGAAAATCATACCTAATTTGCTAACTTCTGGGTTCTATAGCTATTAGCTTGTCTTTTAGATTTAACTGTCCTTTATTAGCTGTAACAAAGTACTATTCAAAGTACTATGGCATACAATCTTCATACTGGTTTCAATCATAGTTTCAGATATTCACTAATTGGCATTCCCAAATAATATATCTGCTTTCAATTTTTAAGATAAGGCAGAATAAAAATATCTGCAGTTCTTAAATGTCTTTCTACTTACCTTCAGAAAAGGAAAATGGTTCATACTTAATCTCCTTCTGTGAGCCATCACCTTTACTAGACTTGAAAATAAAACAGAGGACGTTGGGTTTGAGTTAATTTTGGAACTATAAAATATGCCCTTAAAAATAAGCAAAATTCTAGGACAGTTTTTATATTATTATTCGGAAATAATTTGTAAAATGAAACGTAGTGGTGGTGGCTGCCCTGACTGTTTAAGTGCTCCTGTATCTGAATCAGAGAATGTGGACCACCAAGGACAAGGGAAATCAAAGAAAGAAAGAAATTTTCTTTCTGTGTGGCAGAGATTTTTCATATATACTTTATTCTTACAATAATGATCCAATAAAAACAATGAAAACATAAAAAGTAGGGATGCAGTATTTGATGGTTGATAACCATCAACATCAGAAAGGAGGAGCTTTATGTGAAATATGTGTTTGCCCTGGACAATGCTGCAGAAGAAGCAAGATAGGAGAATTATTCATGTTCCTATAGAAATTACAGAGGTACATGGACTACAAAAGTTTAAGTTTTGCACCACGAAAGTAATGTCATTCAGATAAGGGCATTTTGGAATGTCTGCCCAGTAGGGGCACTAACACATGCTATGCCTGAAAGAAGTCCTCTTTCATCCTATGGAAAATGAAAGATGCTAAATATCTAGCCAACACCCAAAGTCCCCTTGAAATCCAGGTTTTGCTGTGGTATTTTATTGATCTTCAGTTGATACTACCTATCATCTATCCTTTTAAAAATGCACATGACTGTCCTTTTCAGAACCCAGAGTAGGAAGAAATGCAGCTGAGGATTAGTAACATGATAGCTTGGATTGCAAAGCATCCCTCCACATAGGAAAATGTTCTCTGCCACTACAAGGGATAACGGCCAGAGTGGAGGAACCAGTAAATAACCAACCATCAGCTTTCCAACTATAATCTTTGTTGAAGGGATTCCCACCTCAACTCTGAGGGTGATGCTGGTTGCACAGCTTGGTTTGGCAAGAATAGTTTTCACCATTCCCATGGAATTTCTTCACAAATGGCCAAAATAAAAAGGACCCATTTTGCCCTGCCGAAAAAGGCTGCAACTCAAATGGACTTCCAAAATTCCCAGATTAAAAAATAACATCAAAGACATTACTAAAGTACAGATACCCAATTGTTCTGCTCTTAACAATTAAGGTTAACTTAAAAATAATAATTCTATCCAGTGAACTTTAGAAAAATTACGTATGAAACTTCAGCTGCATTGATTTATTAGACCACAGAATCTAAAAAAACCTCAACAGTAATTCTTCACATTCCATGTCAGTCTTTTTACTATAAATAGTATTAAAAACATGATTATTAGCAGTTTAAATGATGTTTGGTTATAAGCTGATTTAAGCTCTACCTCTAAAGAAAATGCATACATTATTTAAAAAACCTTAAAGATTAATCAAACTTAATAGGTTACCTACATTATTTGGTTGCTGGTTTATTTTTTTGTCTTCCAAGTCCTTGAATTTTGATCGATATGGGACCATATTTTCTTGAAGGCCTGGCGTACATAGTTCATATACATCCAACATAAGTGGAAATTTAACATCCTATAGTAATTTAAGAGAGTTTTATATTCATGTAAGTTATCATATGAAGCAAATCAGCTGCCTTATATCTTAATTCCATTCAGTTTAAAATAATACTGGCAATAATATAAGATTTTAAACAAGTATGTACAACTAAGCCTCAGTATTTAATATTTTAAATGCCTCAGGAATATAGAAAACTGCTCCATTTCATATCTGACCATGAATTCAGCTACCGTGTTTCCCCCAAAATAAGACCCAGTCTTATTTTTTTTTTAATCTCCAAAAGAGGCATTAGTTCTTATTTTGGGGAGATGTCTTACATGCTTAGCTTACGACCGCTGCAGCCAGGCCTCCCACGCCCCAACACCTGTCTCGCCTCGCCAGCCACTTTTTCTGTGGCCACTTGCCACCGCTCACGCTCACTGCCTCCGGATCACCATCAGAGGCCTTCTGGAAAGGCCTCTGCAGCCGAGAAACGAGCTCCAGAATGCCTCTGACGGTGAAATGGAGATTGGGGGCGATGTGCACAAGCGGCTGCAGAAGCGGGCTGAGGTGAGGCAGGTGTTGGGGCATGGAAGGCCTGGCTGCAACTTTTTTAAGGTAAATGGGTGTGGGGAGTGTGGGACAACTCACCCCCCCATCCCCACCCTAGCTTGATTTTTACCCATGCACCTCGCCCCACCTCATGCAACCAGATGCAATGGAGTGGGCGGCGTCTTAAGTAGGGCTTATTTTTGGGGTGGGGTTTATATTGGGTGCATGTGTAAAAATCAAGCTAGGGCTTATTTTTGGGGAAACACAGTAGTTCAGAATTGTACTATTAGCACTATCTCTCAGGTCTTTCTCAGCCCACACTTAGACTCCTAAACTATAAAACATGTGCTCTGTGCTTACTTTTTGTCTTTTCTATAGCGATAATAGGAAATATAAAAAGAAAAACCCAGATTATGTATGTAATATTTTCCAGTGTCCTATGCAGTTTACTCTATACAACCTTTAGAATGCTTTAGCAAAAGCACCATGAAGCTGATACAATGCAATTTGGACTGATTCTGCTTTTCCTTCCATTTATAGCATAAAGAATAGTAAATCAGTTTATTTCAATTTAAATTACACTGCAGCTGAACATCAAACCTTGATTGCTAAATTTATAATACAGAGAATTACTACATAGATCAGTGATAAAATTTAATATCAAATGTACTTACTTTGAGAACTTTGGCATTCACAGATTCTTTCTCTTTGTAAAAAAACCGAACCATTTGAATAGTAAGGTATGCAGGCAAGCGACTTATCTTGGACTAGAAGAAGAAAAGCATTTACCAGAATCAGTGGGCATGAAAAGCTAAAGAAATTTAAAGCAGGGGCCTTAAATGCATGAAAAAACAGTTACCATAAAAAGACAAAATAAATATCAGGGGTGCACAGGTTTTCAAACCAAATGGTATAAATAATGCAAGTTGGCTCTATTTGTGTCTATTTCTATCCCCTGAATATGTACATTGTGGAGATACAGCTTATTTACAAAACATTACTTGCTTTTATAGATATATGAATACATACAAACATATTTATCAATTTGTATCCTACCACAATCATGAAGTGATTCTAGATAGCCAACTGATTACGATCAAGAAGTTTAGAATAGGGAAGTCATATGACAATCTCTATAGCATAACAAAAGTCCATCTATTTTTATTTCAGGGACTTTTAAATCTTGCTTTACTTGTATATATCCAACTCTTAAAATGGCAGATCGTAAGTAGAGTTCCATTACTATAAAGGGATATTACGAAGGTATGCTCACCGTTTTTAAATAAAGGGCATTCCTTTGCAATGTTGGTGACAATTTAGTTATTTCTTCTTGAAGACGCTACAAGAGAAATATATTGAAAAAGATAAAAAATATATTAAAATTAGAAGTTGTGCAAAATTAAGTATGACATTTCATATGTCCTTTTTAAAATTCTATGTAGCACTTTAAATGATAATATAAATAAAAAATAAATTTTATTTTATTAATGAAATCTGAAAGTATTTTTCAAGAAATGAAAGAAAACACAATAGCGTAGAACACGGGTCAAACTTGTGAGGTCACATGATGTGTCGCGATGTATCGTGACTTTTTTCCCATTGTCGTCAATAGGTTGGGCATGGTTTTGGCGTGCACATCTGGCCCACGGGCCGGCAGTTTGACATCCCTGGCATAGAACCAAAAAACTTTTTATGCTCATGTAATTTGCATTCATCTAGTGAAATTTTGATTACTTTTTGCTGCCAACAACCACATGTATTTCCATGAGCTGAAGGGAGATGGAGGAAGGAAAAGTAGTATAGCAAGGATGGGCAATTTGGATGTTGGATTCAAAATTCAAGTAGCTCCAGTCAATATGCCACATCTTCCAGGCTAATGACAGTAACAGTCTAGCAACATTTGGGGAAGCAAGGTTTTCTCTTTCCTATACTATCAAATGAATATGGCACGGGGCAACAATTTGGATTTAAAGGCAGCTGTGTATAAGTCCTTACAGGTGCTATATTTTTTTCCCAGGATTATGTAGCTACTTTCCACAGCAGCAATGGAATTCCAGGAAAAGACAACCTTGATTCAAATAGTTGAAAACACATTATAAGGCACCTTTTTGTCTTGGAGCACACTCTCTAGAATATATGAAAAATACACTTGGAAATTGAAAAGTATATTTAGAACATTACTGCTCATTTAAATTTTTAATTCTTATTTTAACATTTCATGTTTTTTTAAAAAAATGAAAGAAATGTGTTAAATGGATGTTCAATGTTACATGTCTTAGAAAACGAAATATCAGAAAAGTCCACCAATCTTAAATTTCATGTTCAAATCTGTTTCTTCTTGAAAACTCTTTGGGACCAAGCTGCAAAAAGTGCTTGAATAAAGATGCCATGGTAACTCACCAATTTAAGACCCGTGAAAAGATATTTAACTTCTTGATTGATAAAACAACTAAGCTGGAGTTGATTCTCTCTTCCTTTCGTGACTTCCTCCTCTTCTGCTTCTGTGCATTTCATGCTTCACAGAATATTAAGGACCAAAAATGAAAAGTACCTCACAACTACTAAGAATTGAACTTAATGATGTGCAAACAGTTATCTTGCTTTCAGAAAGCTTAAATTGTTGCAACAAAACAACAGTTCTTTATATATACATACACACACACATATATATATATATATATATTATTAATTTTTATAAGATAACATTCTTTAGTATTTAGCAAACAGCGTAATGACTGGATTCATGTATTTAAAAAACAATCAGTAATAATTAGTTTCTATATTTTCATAATCAATGTTAGTTAATAATATATTTCTTGAATCTTCTCTAACATTCATATTTAATGTTACATAATATATAATACATTCCTTTCTCTCTAGCTTGTTTTTCTAGCCATTGATAAAAATTGTCCCATGTTCTAAAGTATACTAAATTTTCTTTCTCTTTTATCTTCAATGTCAATCTGTTCATTTTTGCACAATCTAAAATTTTCTTAATTAATTCTTCTTCCGTTGGTAGATTTTCATTTTTCCAATATTGAGTAAATACTATTCTTGCTGCAGCTAATACATGCAAAATTAAGTATATACATTCTTTCTCATAGTTTCCTACTATTATGCCTAAGAAAAACAATTCTCGCTTAAAGTTTTTAATCATTTTCTCTAACCATATGTGTATATTTGACCAAAGTCTTTTAGCTTTAGGGCATGTCCACCAGAAATGATAGTAAGTACCTGGTTTTTGTTTACATTTCCAACACTTACTAGACATATTTTAAACATTTTTGCTAATCTCACCGGTGTTAAATGCCATCTTTTAGACGCTGAAAAAGCTTTTGATCAACTGAATTGGTATTTTATGCTACGAGCAATTGAAGAGATGAATTTTGGTGAAAAAATATTACAAGCTTTTACTGCGATATATCAAAAACAAACGGCACAACTTATTGTTAATGGGGGTTTGTCAGAGGTTTTTACAATAGAGAAAGGTACTAGACAGGGATGTCCATTGTCGCCGTTATTGTTTGTTTTAACATTGGAAATCTTGTTGATCAAAATTCGAGGGTCGCAGGAAATAAAAGGAATAGAAGTTAACAAAAAAGAATATAAGTTGAGAGCTTTTGCAGATGACTTGGTGGTTACTTTGTCTCAACCTATTTATTCTGTAGTAAAGTTATTACAGTTGATTTATCAATATGGATTGGTTTCGGGTTTTAAGATCAACGTTAATAAGACTAAAATACTACCCAAAAATATGACTATTCGGGATAAACAGATTCTGGCTAATTTGACTGGTTTTGAAATTGTTAATAAGGTAAAATATTTGGGGGTGATTTTATCTGTTTCTAATGCAAAACTGTTTAAGAATAACTATGAAAGGTTGTGGGTTAGGGTACAGAAAGACTTGAGGAATTGGGAGAAGTTGCAGTTATCTCTCATGGGAAGAATTGCAGTGATTAAAATGAATATCCTACCCAAGTTTCTTTTTTTGTTTCAAATGTTACCGATTTTGAAGAATGAGATTAATTTAAATGATTGGCAGAAAGGTATTAATAAATTCATTTGGGCAGGGAAAAAAACCAAGGGTAAAGTTTAAAATCATGCAAGACTCCCGTGAGAGAGGTGGACTCAAGGTACCGAATTTGAAATTATACTACGATGCGGTGGCTTTAACATTAATTAGTGATTGGGCAAATTTAACAAATTTGGAGATACTCCATCTGGAGGGATGGGATTTACTTTTTGGTTGGCATGCCTATTTAATATTTAATAAGAAAGTGGATCGGGTTTTTAAATCTCATATTATAAGAACTTCTTTACTTAGGGTTTGGAGAAAATATTATAAAAGTGATTTTAAAATACCACTATGGGCTACACCTTGGCATGCGATAGAGGGTATAAAGAGAGGTGTTAAAATGGACACGGTGTCTTATACACAATTACTCAGATGGGATGGACATAACTGGCAGTTAAAATCATTGGAAGAGTTAGTACATGAAAATATTACTTATTCTTGGTTTCAATATAGACAATTAGCAGATAGATGGAAGTTGGATTGTAAGATGGGCTTCCTTAGAGAAGATGAAAATCTTTTTAAGCAAGTAAAGGATCAAAGACAAACTCATATTAAGAGAATTTATGGGGTTCTAGTGGAACTGGATTCAGAATCAGAATTAATTAAAGATTGTATGATCAAATGGGCGCAGAATTTTGGTGAACCAGTTCCACTGGATATTTGGGAAATTATTTGGGTGAGGAATGTTAAATTCACACAAGCCCAGAATTTAAGGGAGAATTTTTACAAAATGTTTTATAGATGGCACCTTGATCCACGAAAAATGTCTCTTATGTATCCTGACCTACAACCTAAATGTTGGAGATGTGGTTGTTTGGATGCCACCTATTATCATATTTGGTGCTCGTGTAAAAATATAAAAGCTTTTTGGATTAAGATATGGTGGAATATTCAGAGAATTTTTAGAAAGAGGGTAAAATTTACTCCACAACTATTTTTGTTAGGTATAGTTACTGATTGTGATGCAAAGGAGGTTATATTGATGTTGAATTTGATCACAGCCGCAAGGTTGCTAGTAGGACAATACTGGAAGAAGGAATCTTTGCCTACTTTGCAGGAGTGGTTTTTTAAAGTATCCTACTTGGCGGAAATGGTAAAGATTTCGGCTTTCTTAAAAGAACAATCGCAAGAGAAATTTTTTGCTGTTTGGGATAAATGGATAAAGTTTATACAATTTAAATTGGATATAAAAAAATATCATTTAGCTTTTTTATAACTTTTATTTTTATATATATATATATATATATTATTGTTAATTTTTTATATATATATATATAATCTTTTTAACTTTTTTAACTAAGCCTATATTCTGCTCTGGGAAGCTCTGGGGGGGAGGGCGTGGGTGGTTTGGGGAGGGTTGTATTGTTTTGTTTGGTTTTGTTTTTTTTTGTTGTTGTATTGTTGTTTTTTGTTTTTTGTAAAAAAATTTAAAAAAATTTTCAATAAAAAAAAATGCCATCTATAAAACATTTTGTATAAGTTTTCTTTATAGGTCACCGCTTTCGTTATTTTAGAGTTTTTTCCCATAAGCTTTGCCAATTTTCTAATTCTCTATTATATCCAAAGTTCTTTGCCCATATTATCAGTTTCTTTTACTTGTTCATCTTCTATCTTTAAGCTTAACAAATGTTTGTAAAGTTTGTAATCAGTTTTTCATCTGTTTTCAGCAATTTCAATATTATTCTGTTTAGTTTATCCAAAAAAGTTTTTCCCAATCTTATAGGTATTGTTTGAAATAAAAAATAGTATTTTTGGTAAGATATTCATTTTCACTGTTGCTATTCTCCCCGGCATTGAAAGTTATAGATTTTTCCACTTTTCCAGATCTAGTTTTATTTGTTTTAATAATCTTATGTTGTCTTCTTTTATTGTTGCACATCTTGCTGTTAAATGGATTCCCAAATATTTAACTTTTTTAACTATTTGAAGGGGTTTTTTTAGTAGTTGGTTTTTTTAATTTTTCTGTAAGATTTTTAGTTAGCACTTTAGTCTTTTCTCTATTTATTTTCAACCCTGCCACTTCTCTAAATTCTTCTATTTTTTCCATAAGCTTGATGTTTGTTTCAAGTGGTTCTTCTAATATAAAAACCAAGTCTGCAAACACTTGTAGTTTATATTTTTCATCTTTTATCTCCAGTCCTTTAATTTCTATATCTTGCCTGATGTTTCTATTCAATACTTCTAGTATTAATATTAATAGTAATGGGGATACTGGACATCCCTGTCTTGTGTCTTTTTTAATGTTAAAATTTTCTATAAAATATCCATTTATAATTACTTTAGCTGTTTGTTTATGATAAATTGTTTTGATTATGTTTATAAAGTTTTCTCCAAAGTCCATTTCTCTAGTTGCTGGAACATAAATTCCCAATTTACATTATCAAACGCCTTCTGTGCATCTATAAATATTAATGCCATCTATTTCCCTGGGTGAGTTTCATAGTACTCCAAAACATCTAGAATCATTCTTAAGTTATTTTTTATTTGTCTTTTAGCAGAAAACTATTTTGGTCTATATGTATAAATTCAGTCAGAAATTTCTTTAGTCTTTCTGCTATTATTGAGGCAAAAAAATTATAATCTACATTTAATAACGATATTGGTTTTTTATTTGCAACAAGTCAGAATCTTCTTTAGGTATTAAGCTAATGTTAGCTTCTGTCCATGTATTTGGTATTTTAGCCTCCAAAAGTATTTCAAAATACAGTTCTTTCATTATTGAGCTTAATATATCTTTCAAGGATTTATAAAGCTCTGCAGGTAGTCCATCTGGGCCCGGGGTCTTGTCATTTTTTTGTCTTTTTATGGCCTCTGTAATCTCCATCATTGATATTTTTTCATTTAATATGTTTTAAATATTCTCTGGAATTTTTGGTAAATCTGCTTTTTTTTAGGTACTGCTGTATTTTTTCTTTTGAAATTTCGTTTGCATTGTAAAGTATCTCGTAAAAGTCTTTAATAATATTTTAAAATTGTGTCATTTTGAAACTGTAATTCACCGTTTAGGTCTTGCAACTTATTTATCAGTTTTTTCTTTTTCTTTCTTCAGTCTATTTGCTAACCATCTCCCCGACTTATTGACATTTTCAAAAAAGTTGTTTAGTCCTTTTAATCTGTTGAGCTATTATTTCCGCCTCTACTAGGTTTAGTTTATGTTTTATTATCTCCATTTATTTTTAAGTATTTTCTTTTGTGGGTCTATTTGTAGTTTTAGTTTTAATTTTCTAAATTCTTCCTTCAACTTTAACTGTTGTTGTTTTCTTTCTTTGTTTTTTTAGCAGTATAAGTTATAGCCAGCTCTCTAAAATGTTTTAGCTGTATCCCACACATTTTGAAGTGATGTATCTTCTTTCTTATTTATTTTGAAAAAAAAGTAAATCTCCTTTGTCGCTAGTTGTATAAATTCTTTTTCTTTCAATATAGATTTGTTCAGGGACCATCTGATTTTTTTCTTGGCTTCTTTCCAGGTCATCTTTATTGGATTATGATCTGCCCAGGTATTAGTTTCTATCTCTACTTCTTGTATCATCGTGCTAATTTCAGGACATCCATATCATATCAATTCTAGACCATGATTTGTGTCTATTTGAATAAAATGTATATTGCAATTTTTTTGGATTTTTTTCTCTCCATGTCTTGAATACAAATTTCTTCTGCCATTTTAGAAAAGGTTTAAGGTAATATGTTTCTTCCTTTCTTCCCTATTTTAGTGCTTTTATAGTCCAAAGTTCCATCTGCTATTGCATTAAAGCCTCCCATTATACAAAGATTTTGATATTCCAATTCAATTTTTAATGTAATTTTTGATTAAATTCTTGTTTATCATTTGGTGCATATATTGCTACCATCAGTATCTGGTTTTGGTCCATTATTATTTTCACCATTAATATTCTTCCCTCTTCATCCGCATAAATTTGTTTAGGGTTCATTGTTTCTTTAATAGAGCTATTCCTCTTTTCTTTTGTTGTGCTAATGCAAAATGGAGTTTGCCAATTTTTGGTTGTTCCAACAATTTATAGTATTGTCTCTTAATATGTGTTTCTTGGAGACAAATTATATCTATTTTTAATTTTTGTAGTCGTGTAACTTTTTTTCCTCTTCTCCATCTCTTTCAATTATATTTAGGTCTTAATCTTCTAATCGATCTTATCTGTCTCTGTTCTCTTGGTCTTGCCCCTTCTTCTGTATTTGTATTTTTAGTTTCTTCTTCTTCTCTTGGTTTGGCTACTCCTTCTATTACCATCTCTTCCTCTCTGTTTCTCTTGCTGTACCAGATTCAAATTCACCACCTTCCATGAACGCTTTATGGTTGTCATAGAATTCCATTGCTTTAAGTGTCGTGTCCAGTCTGTATCTTTTCATATTCCAATAAATTAAAATCCCTTTTGGGATCAGCCATCTAAAGTTCACTCCTTTTTCAATTAATTTTCTGATTAAAAATTGATATTCTCTTCGGGACTCTCTTATTCTCCTAGGGATCTGTTTGAGGACTACAATTTCTTTTCCTTTATATTTCAAAGGGTCATCTCTCACACTTCTCAGGATCTCATCTCTTACAGATTTTTTAAGAAATCTAACATGTACTTCTCTAGGAACTTTATTTTTTCTCGCGTAATTTGAGTTAACTCGGTATATCTGATCTAATTCTCCTTCCATTTCCTGTTTCCCGATTTCTAATGCATCAGCCAGTAATTCCGTTATCAGATCTACAAGGTTCTCTTCCTTGTCTTCCATTATGTTTTGAAATCTTAAGAAGTAACAAGCCTTTTCCATTTCCATGACTGCTATTGAGTCCTCTAATTCTCCATTTATTTGCATCAATTCTTCTATTTTTTTTGTCAACCTCTGTTGATTTATCTTCTATTTTTTGAATCCTATGTTCATTTTTTGTGACCAACTGTTTAAAATTTGTAAATTGAGAGTCTATATTATCAAGTTTTTGGTTCATTTTATCAATGTAATTTTTCATCTCCTCATAGTTTTTCCTTGCAGTTGGGCTTGCCTCTTGGATTGCTTGTAGTATCGCTTGTGTCTCTTTCTGGAAGTAAAACAACAGTTCGTATAACAGCATCTTAATGACACTAACCTGTTCTTTAGATAACTATTGGGTTTTTTTATAAGCTAGCATAAAGGGTAATGAAACATTTGCAAGAAAACAAGCAAGCTCAGAGAGTACCAACAACCCCTCATTTCAACCCTGAGCTACAAATATTCTTCTTCATTGGTAGCATAAACGTTTCTTTAAAAACAGCTTTATAATTTATAGAAGCATTTAGCTACCAATTTCAGAGTATACTCTTAATAAAGATTATCCCTTTAGTAAGTAAAATGTATAAAACAAATCCTACATATACTAATTGCATTACCATAAGCACGCTTTATTACTCCAGAACGTTTAGGATACATAGTTTCAAACTCAATACTGAAAAACTGGTCAATTAAGCTTTTCTTTTTAGGAGGTGGTGTTGCTGCTGTTCCTGCTGCACCTGAAACTGAAGAGTCAGTCTGTAAAAGCAAACGAATATGTAAGCACCAATACAAACTGCTTATACTTTACTTTTACAAAGCTGTCTGTTGTACTTTTAAAACAAGATAAATGTAACCAAGGAGAAAAAATATGAATGGGTTACTTCGAACAAAACCTGGGAAACATAGATCTTATTCAATTCTATATCAAGCAGTCTAAATCCAAAACTGTAGAAAAAGTAGCTTGGGCAGATATTCCAAGCTATTTTTAGTTCAAATTGGTAGCTTGCACTATATCAACTCAGTGTTTGGGATTCCCAAAGTTGTTTCCAAGCATCGATGCAGCACCTATCAGAAACTCTTTAGAACATAATGAAAGAACAGCTTGTTAGACCAGTCAAAGGCTCAACTAGTCTAACATTTTGTTTCTCACATGGCGAACCAGATGGTTTGGGCTCTAACAAACAGGAGATGGCCATATGTCTCTTCCCCTATTGTTTCCATCCAGCTGGTATACAAGTGCTAACCTGGATCTAATACTGAAATCTTCAAAACTAATTCTGCCCGACAGACCTCTCCTCTATGAGTTTTTCCATTTCCCTTTAAGCAAGCAACCATGTCAGCATCACGGTAACCAATTATGCAGATAAATTATATGCTTTATTAATAAGCATTTTTGTCTGTTCTTAATCTTCTTGCCATCAGTTCTCTTGGATGGCCCATAGTTCTATATAGAATTTTGAGTAGAATAATTTTCCCTTATCCACTCTTTTCATGGCACTGCATGTTTTTACACATCTTGCTCACATCCTTACTCGGTCATCTTTTTTTTTTAAGCTAAAGAGTTCCCAAACATTCAAACCTTATATTGTATGGAATTTAGTTTGCCCCAGTATGGATTTTTTTATTTATACTGAAACAGATTTGTCATCTGGCTAATTATGAACCCAATTTAAACAGATTCCTTTGGAATTTTTCACAATCTAGTTTTCCCATATCCTGAATAATCTAATATTATTTATATCTATTTCAACTCACTGCATACCAATTCATGGGGGAAAAAAATGGTCCCTTCCCAGTGACAGATTAATCCAGTAGGGATTCAAAGGAAAATTGGGATCATTCCTCACACTCTGCTTCAATTCCCAGCTGAGACCTTAGTCACTGCCTGGAATGGAACATGTGATAACAGCCCTAAATTGGATTGCACCTGTGTTACCAATGCGGCTCTAGACAGTTCACAACCACATAAAAACCCATAAAAATACCTGAGAAAAACATACCTTTAAAAACAGGTTAAGACTTGCAAGTAAATCAGGTAGGTGACTGATGGCCCTGTTTATTTAACCAGATTCCTTCTTGTGAAGGAGTTGAAGTAACTCTTGTAAGCTTGCCAAAAGGACTCTTCCAGGCATTTGTTAGACAAATTTGGTTTGATATGCTTGGAACTAGACTCTAAGTTAGGCAGTTACCTCAGTTTTATTTCTTGGAACTGGATTATTTTTAATTTTAGTTGGATGTTTTTATATTGTTTGTATACTGACTGTTAAATGTATTTAAAATGGGTGGCCATAACTGTTATTTTATGTTTCGATAACCCTATTTGAGCATAACAATTTTCTTTATAGTATAGATAGTCCTCAACTTATTACCAGAATTGGCCCTAATAAATTGTTGTAGTTGTTAAATTGAGGCATCATGTGACTGGATGTGATTTTCTTTTATGAATTTAAATATATTTTTTCAGAGAAGAGATCCACAGGTTTCACAGATTCTCAAAAAGGTCCATGGAATAAAAAGATTAACTCCTGTTTTAGGCATTTTCAACAACTTACCTGCAATCAAATCATATTTTTATTCCTGTTAAATATTGCCAATATTATTGACTATACAAATTCAGGTATAGCCCAGAGTTAGTCTCAGTTATTTCCATACAAGAAATACTTACTTCCATTACTGCATCACCTTCTATACCTTCTAACTTTTGCTGCAGTACTCGCATCATCTGTACCCAGCATTCATTGGCATCCTAAGGAAAAAGACAAAGATAAAACTAGATCACTGGAATCCAACAAAAATATATCATATACACATCATATAAAAACACAAACACGTTTGTGCACACAGGTGCATATGTACACAAATGAAAAACACTTTCTTACTTTATTCTAAAATGTTTTCTTCAGCAGCCAGGACTAGAAGCTGCTGAGGAATCATACAAATATAGTTATTAATTACCAATATGGAAATGATACATTTTTACATAAAATATGTAGCCTTCAGAAAAGAAATTTAAAAGTATCTACCTGTTGAAGATATTGGCCTTGATCTCCTTTTTCTGCAAACTGAGGAAAGGCCATATGTAAAAATTGGAGAAGAATGATGGGAGGGATACTGGAGGAAGTTTTGTCCATAGAATCAAATAAATCTCTTAAAGCTTAAAAATAAAATAAAAAACAATAAATGCAAAGTAATATAATATATGCAGCATATTCCTCAAATGCAAACTCTTTATGTCATACATAATACAATTATATTTTGTAGCAAAAGACTATTTAAATATATAAATGCACGGTCAGTCTATTTAAGAAATATTGTACAATTGATTATATCATGCAAGTGAAACAATCTATATTATTGTATGTAAACGTTTTATATAGGTTAGAACAGCTTTTGGGGTAGAAACTGCTGTTGATAAGCAATGCATTCATAAAAAAAATGTCACATGACCATGTCGCTTAGCAATATTAATTGTGGTGGTCCTGGTTGTTGTCATTAAGTGAGCACCATTAAGCCATTAAGCAAGGACCTCCAGTGATTTCAACTTCCAAATTCCCACTGGCTTTCCCAATGACTTTGCTTGTGGAAAGCCAGCAGGGAACATCAGAAATTATGATCATATGACAACAGGGAACGGTATAAATCCTTCTTATTCAGTATCATTGCAAATTTGAACAGTTGTTGCTTATCTTAGACCTTGGCTCTTTTATGAGTCGTGGACTTCAACTCCCAGAATTCCTGAGTCACGAGTCATAAAAGAGCCAAGGTTGCCTACTCCTGTCTTAGCCATTTATTTTATGTAAGTCATTTAATCCTAAATTATAACTGCATATTACTGGTGCAGCTTCAACTGTACATTACAAAAATGAGTCATGTCAATCTACTTTCAAAGTGAGACTCTAGTGAAACAAAAGGCAATCAATAGGCTAATAACCATGTACAGGTAGTCTTCACTTTAAGATTATAATTAAGCCTGCAATTGTGGTTGTTAAGTAGTGATGGTTATAAAGCAGGTCATCATGCTTTACAATTTTACAATCTTTTTTGCAGTGGTCAAGTGAATATGGCAGTCATAAAGCAAACATAAAAGAGTCTCTTTTCAAGGTTTGCTGTAACTACAGTCGCTAAGTGACCGGTTGTTAAGTCAAGGACTACATGTACTGTAAAACTAATATAGAAAGTTAATTATCATCACATATCTGACTTAGTTTTTATCTAACCTAGCATAAGGCCACAACAAAACAAATGTATGTATATTCCCTTGTTAGCAATTACCTTCAGCCCATCATCTAATAATAAGTTCTGTACATGCAACTTTAACTGTGCTGAATGTTGCATAGTAATGTAGCAAGATTTCAACAACTTGACAAATAAAACAACGTTTCCCTGCACATTAACAGAACACTGAAAGAATGAACGAACAGATTGGGCAAGATTAACCTAATAAACCAACTAATCAAATATTCTGCATCCATTCAAGAGATCTAGCTAGAGCGGTGCCAGATAAGGAGAAACGTAAGCAATTCTACAGAGTAGCCAATGAACATACCGTCTCAAAATCTGATAACAGCATATTCAATAGTTGATTGTTCTTGATTTGTTTTTTTTCTTAAATGAAATGGAATAAATCATAATATCCTGATCAAGGGCAATTGTCAAAGCAAAACATCCAATGTTAATTGGAACCATGACAGTAATAAAGTAAACAAGTAGCATTCATTTTCCAATGTTTCAAGTATTTCTGGATTTTAAAAAGCTGCAAATGTCAAAAGGATTTTTTTAAGTGATTAATATTTGGCTACAATTCAAAAAGTGGTAACTAAAACTCAAAATCTATAAAATACTTTAAATTGTGCTAGGAAAAAAACAAAAATATCTTCTGAGCAGTATACTGGACGTTTTATCTGGGGTAGCTAAATTATATCAGAAAACTCTGCTTTGCTCTTGAAATACCAACCTGCAGTAATATACTGAGCAGAGGCCATTTCCCCTGAAGCTCTTAAGGCACCAGCATACCTAAAAATGTTTTAAAAATATAGTTAGATTGGCCCTTGAATCAATATAATCTAGAAAGTTAAAATGGCTCTTATCTGGAAACTGAGATTCATCTGTGAGATTTCGACCATAACTAAGAAAGTTGTAAGTTGTAATTACAAAATCAAGATTTGGAATTCTTACATTTTGGAAGCCTTAGATAGGCTGGTTACCATCATAACTGAATGCACACTTTAGATACATATAAATAGAAAGTGCATATTCAGATTTGGAGAAAGATATATTAAGTTTGAAACATGTAGAGGTTGTATTAGCTTTAGTTGTTTTAAGGCAGGGGTCTTCAAACTTGGCAACTTTAAGACTTGTGGACTTCAACTCCCAGAATTCCTCAGCCAGCCAGGTCTGGCTGAGGAATTCTGGGAGTTGAAGTCCACAAGTTTTAAAGTTGCCAAGTTTGAAGACCCCTGTTTTAAGGTTTTACTGAAAGATACGATTGACCAGGTATGCCCAATTTTTTGCACCAACTGTACATCATGCCTTCATATAAGGATTGACACATTCAACCATTGTTAGCATTCTTTTAATAGTTCAACCATTCATTTATTATAACCAAGTAAAGATAGTCCTCAACTTACAACTTTTCATTTAGTGACTGTTCAAAGTTACAACAGCACTGAAAAAGGAGATTTATGACAACTTTTCACACTTATGACCACTGCAGCATCCCCATGATCATGTGATCAAAATTTGGACACTTGGCAACTAGTTCATATTTATGATACTTGCAGTGTCCCAGAGTCATGTGATCACCTTTGTGACCTTCTGACAAGCAGTCAATAGGGAAGCCAGATTCACTTTACAACCATGTTACTAACTTAACAACTGCAGTGATTCACTTAACAACTGTAGCAAGAAAGGTCATAAAATGGGGTAAAACTCATTAACAACTGTCTCAAAGTGCTGGACTAAATTGTGGTCATAAGTCAAGGACTACCTCTAAAAGAAGGAATATGTGAGTTGAAATCTGGTTGCAACTAAAAAGCCTTGCATGCTTCTCACTACTTTGCATCAAATGAACACATCAGACTAGTTGTATAGATCGAACCAAAACCACCTCTGCTGCCAATTCTATTCTGTTCCTGCAGAAGCCAACAATATGTCATAGACAGCTCATGAGGTAGAAATGGCTGTAATAGCGATATCTCACTCATATTCCCAGCAACTGAAATAAACCTTCTGACTTCTTTATTAAAGCAAATATATGCTATATACAGTATTAGTAGCCACTGATTGGCTTGTCCTCCCTCCATAATCAAATCTAATTTATAATTAAATATATCCAAATGATACTATCTTGTAGGCATTTGATATTTAACCATTTGATTTTGAAGAAGTGTGTTTCAATATAATCCTGTTCAGCTATTTAGATTGTCCCAGTACCAGAATTTTAAAGAAAAAGTTCTATTTGGAAAATGAGGAGGAAATTCCTTACCTATTTACCCAATCCTATATCTTATTCCACTGCCTTCTCCAGTAACTCTAGCAGCCAAATAACCAGTAACTTCTCCAGATGAAACAACTCTTAATTTTACTGATAGTTTCTTAAAAATTAGCTTTACTGTTGGTTGACATATTCAACTGCTTCTATTATGTATATTTTACTATATTTATTATGTTTAGAGTCAGTTTGGTCTAGTGGTTAAAGCACCAGGCTAGAAAGCAGGAGACCGTGAGTTCTAGTCCCTCCTTAGCCAGTAAAACTGGCTGAGTGACCTTGGGCCAGTCACTCTCTCTCAGCCCAAACAACCTCACAGGGTTATTGTGGGCAAAATAGGAAGAGGATGGTGTGCTGGATATGATCACCTCCATGATTTACTTCTAAAAGAAATAATAAAGGTGGGATACAAATAAATAAATAAATAAACATTTCATGATAATTTGTAAATATATATGAAACATGAAACAAAGAGCCAGTAGCTTACATCTAAATTGCACTCAAAAAAGAGGGCTTTCTTTTTTCCCCTTTCCATTGCAGCCCATTGTAGCTCCTAAAAAGCTGCCTCTAAAGGTCAGGGAATCCTCTGAAACAATCTAAATGTGTATGGGGAAGCAACGTAAGGACAGAAAAGGTAGAAATTGGGGAGGCCAATTGTGTGAGCAAAAACATGCTCTGCCTCTTTAGAAGCATTTTTGGATGTAAATCATGAACTTCAAGGATAATTTATTCCATAAAAGGTTGCTTAACCAAACACTTCATCCATCTAAAATGCTTTAAAGTGAGATCACCTCTAAAATCTCCCTTTTACATACATAATCCTTGATAGTCCTATATTTTAAAGATGCTATCATAGTTAACCAGAGTTGTGCCCAGAGAGACTTTGTAGAATGAGATGGTGGTATATAAACTTAATAAACAAAAACAATTCTTGTAGAATTTACTGAGTGGAAACAGAAAAAGTAACATTAAGCATGAAAAAGCAATTTTAAGTATATGCCAGATAAATTTTGCTAATACTTTAGTATCTTCACTTTTCAGTGTACTACAGTCTGCAGCAATGATATTTAAAATATGGTATCAATACTTCTTGAAACTGATCAACTCTGGTCACTAATCAAAATAAGATGTTAAAACTTTATGAAATAAATAGTGCAGGAACAAAAAGCATTTTTCTAAATAACTCTTTAATACAGAACTCTCAATTCCACTTGCAGAATAGATTTCAACACACACTGGATTCCTATTATAGTTCTACCCAAAAATTTGAATTATATATTTCAGTTTTTCATTTGAAATCTAAAATTAAAAATAAAGTTTACTACTTAAACTTATTCTAGCTTCCCTTTTCTATTAAAAATACTACTAGTTACAATTCATATTACTTCATTTTTTAAAAAATGAATAAAATTATCAGCATTCTATTTGTAGTTATAAAACCTACCTCTTAAGAGCTTCTTTCAATTCTGGCACAGAGCGAATACACTGAACTGTAGCATTCATATAACAAGTATTCCCAAGATTTGTTAAGCCACACGGTAATTCCATCTGTCACAGAAATATTAAAAATATTTGCTTTATACTAAATATTGTATTTTTAGAAATGTTTTTTTAAAAAATGACATCTCATTTTTTATATAAGATATTTGGGCCAGTTCCCCCAAATGCTACATTTGGCCACAATGATATCTGTTCTTAGTTGCATCTCATTTGGACTATTATTTTATTTATTTAATTTGGATGCCAGCTGACTGCAACATACTTTGAAGACTATTCAGAAATATCTGAAAGAGCATGTTTTCCAGAATTAAGCCGCCTGTTCACTGTAGCTGGAATCTATATTAATCCCTTTTTGAAAAAGAGAAAGAATACTTTATTTTTTCAGAATTTTTAATATTTGGTTAGCCAGCTGTTCTTTTGTTTATCAATTTTAAATTGTTATATTTCAAAACAGAAAATTAAAATTACTAGGCAGTGTGTGTGTGTGTGTGTGTGTGTGTGTGTGTGTGTGTACACCTCCCACTTCCCAAAGATTCTGGGCAGTTCACAAAAAAACCAGGAAAAATAATAAAACCACATAACAATAAAAACCAATAAAAACAAATGAACAAAAAGCAAAGCCTTAGCCAAAAACCTGGGCAAAAGGCTTGGTCCTGCTAAATGCCAAGAAAGTTAACCCTAATGAAACACAGAGAAAGGGCATTTTCAAATCCAATAACTAGCAATGTTTATTCAAAGAAACCCAGAGTGTGCCAACTCCTTTGGATAAAATCAAGCAGGCAAATACTATGGAAGATAAATGGTCCCACAAGCAACTAGGTTCAGTGCTATGTAGGGCTTTATAAGAAACAACTAGCATCTTGAATTTCACCTGAAAGCAAACTGATGTAGCTAGCAAAGCAGGGAAGTTAGGTGGGTATACAGAGACATGATCATTACTGCATTTGGGACAATTGAAGCTGTTGGAGAATGCTGCAGTAATAAGCTGTAAAGTAACCAGGGTATGAGTGACTGTAGGGCCTTCCAATCTAGAAAAATGTACAACTGGCACATCAATTGAAGATTGGGAAGGTCTTCGTAGCTGTAGCTGCTCTCTGAGCAGGAACTATAAATAGAGAATGAGAATACTCTTCTCCCCCCCCCCCAAAAAAGTTAGTTTTTGCATAAAATAAGCCCCTTAGTAAAAATCAGAAGAGTTACTAATACAATGGCTTACATTCATCAAATAGCAATGATTTAAACACAGAGAGCAACCATCACCTATCAAAGAAATTCAGCTCACTCAGAAAAAGCAGAGAGGCATTGTTTGAGAAAAATGTGTTTCAGTTCAGAACCCCCGTTTCTTGGTTTGAAAACTAAAGATGTTTATAATATAGATTTTTTTTCCCAATCATGTCCAATTCTCATAGACTGCCTGTACATGTCCCTGCAGTTTTCTTGGCAAGGTTTCTGAGAAGTGGTTTGCCACTGCTCCTTTTTAGAGTTGAGAGAAAGTGACTGGCCCAAGATCACCCAGTGCCTTCATGCCCAGATTAAGACTAGAAAACTTATAGTCTCACTGTTTCTGGCCTGATACTTAAACAACTACCCCAAAGTGGATCTCTACTGTATATATTAATACTCATTAAATTTGAGGTCATGCATATTTCAACACTCAAAATCATGAGCATAATGAGAAGATTAGGCTTACTGCCGAGGCTAACTGTTCTTCTGTCATATCTTCAACAAAAACAGGCCGGGCTACTGGTTCTTCAGGAAGAGCATCAGCAGAGCCCATCATTAATAAGGTCATCCCCTATTGAAAAGGTGCAATAGATTTATCAGCAGATGCTTTAAAAAATTAAATACAATTACATACATTAGTCTTAAGGAAGTTAGTTTTAATATATAAGCTCAAAAGCAATTTTGATTCTTTATGTTAAAGAGTATTGCGACATATACAAATTTAAATTATGGTTATTTTATTGCCTTTTGAAAAAAAGTGTAAACCACTAATATATATCATTCTGTTCCTTAAGGAACCAAAGTATTTACTATACCAGTGGTGGCGAACCTATGGCATGGGTGCCAGAAGTGGCACTCAGAGCCCTCTCTGTGGGCATACGCGCCGTTGCCCCAGTCCTAGGCCTTCAGCTGGGTTTTATAAAACCTTTTCAGTAGGCCTCCGCCACCGTGTACAAAAAAAAAGATTCAATCAATCAGTCAATTTCAACTTCTCGTGGGAAAAAAAAAAAAGATCTTGCAAAGTTGGGATTGATTGAACTTTTTAGTCCCACCCAGTCTGCTTTTACCACCGCAGCCACGCCCACCCGATGGGCCACGCCCACCCAATTGGCCACACCCACCCAATGGGCCACACTCACCTGGCACCCAACGATGCATAAGTGGGTTTTGGGTTGCAAAACTCGGTCTCTAAAAGGTTCGCCATCACTGTACTATACTCTTAACTTGCTGAAAAGTTATTCCTCTTTTTTCTAGTACAGGGGTGTCAAACTGCCAGCCCATGGGCTGGTTGTATCATGCGGAGGCTGCCCCACCCCAGCTCTGGCAATGCAAAAAAAATCATGATACATCGTGACACATCATATGACGCGGTGAGTTTGACACCCATGTTCTAGTTCACCTACTATAAAAATTAAATTATATCAGCAATCACATTCGGGTTCACATTTTTTATTTCATTTGTCTCCGAAAAGATGTTAAATACATTTAAAGATGTTATAATACTAAAAGCAGTATTTAACTCTTTATAGCTATAGACTTAGATTTTAAAAAGTAAGGTGTTATCTGAATCCTCCTTCTACTCTTCCACATTCCCATTCACATCATACTTTGCATCACTGAAACCAGAGAAGTGATAAATCCTGCCCTATGAAGCTGTTAGGTATAGAAAACATCCAAACCATTATAAATATCTAATACTTACACTTTTTATTTTGATATTACCCCAATCATCATCCTATTTGAAAGAAAGAAAATAAATGTAAACTTTTCGTAATAATAGTAAGATGACTGAACAGATTCAACAAATACATCAACAGCTAAAGACAAAATCAACAAAGGTATTTAGATCTCATAGCAAAAGCCAGAAAATATACAAAAATAATTTGTTATTGTTTAATTCATAAATTCTTTCAGAATGCCAATATGATCATTATTGCTTCAATACACTAAATGTGTAAAACATACGACAGCAAGTTGTATATGATAAAATATCCAACTCTACCTTTAAAGTTCCACCTTTCACCATCACTTTTTGTCTGTCAGGTTGAACGCCAGTCAAAGCAAAAAGCTGTGCTTTGAATACCATTGGAGGCTCATCTGTATTCAGCTCCACTCCATCGAATTTTTCTTTGCCCCATTTTACATTAACTGAAAAACAAAGATTTGAGGTGTAACACCAACACTATAAAATTAGTACTGAAAATTAGACATAATTATGGCTCCTGATTTGGCAGCAATGATTAGACATTTAAATTATAAAAATTAAAGTCATACAAACTTATATTAAGAATGTCTTTCCTACAAATTATACCTGTTTTGGCTATACTCCCAACTGGCTGTACTGTCAACAGACATGAATATTCTGCAACTTGTAACAAGAGGAATCTTTATTGAAATACCAAGTTACATTCATACAACATATTGCTAAAACTGATAACACCAATGTCTAAGGAAGCATGTATCACACGTTATTCCTACATTACTTCTATATGGGTAACATTTGGCTATATAGGAGTTGAAATAATATGGAATGAATACAATCCCCTTCCCCCCTTTTTTTTATGCTTCTCATCCAACATAATTCTGTGGGAAATCCACACTCTGTATTAACTGAACTATTCTGTTCCATGACCTATTTGATCTTTTAAAAATCAGTTTTGAAATATGATTGCTTGCTTCTCTTCCCTATAGGTGGTAACATTCATTGCAGGGTATTGCAGTATTAATTCTCTAAAAAAGCCTTCCCTAACTTTACACTCTTCTTTGTCTAGGGAACTATGTTGCTTATTATGCCTGCTAACATACTACTCAGTAATACAAAAGTTAGAGGATTGGAATCTACAGGTAGTCCTCAACGTACGACTACAATTGAGCCAGAAGTTTCTGTTGCTAAGTAAGACAGCTGTTAAGTTTACCCCATTTTACAACCTTTCTTGCCACAGTTGTTAAGTGAACATGGTTTCATCATTGACTTTACTTGTCAAAAGGTCTCAAAAGCTGATCACATGAACCTGGGACACTGCAACCATCATGAATATAAATCAGCTACCAAGCATCTGAATTTTGATCATGTGACCATGGGGATTCTGCAACGGTCCTAATGTGAAAAATGGTCATAAGTCACTTTTTTTCAATGTCATTGTAACTTCAAATGGCTACTAAACAAATGGCTATAAGTCAAGGCCTACCTGTAGTTTGAGAATAACAAATGCATTAGATCCCAATGTTATTTTACAATACAAAAGCACCAACATATGAGAACGGCAAGAGCCTCAAATCCCTGAAACAGTTGAATGACAGAAGTACTTAAGTTTTTTCTCACCCTATTTTGTTAAATATATGATTCTTGCTAATCTTCACATGCACTCATAATTGTAAGCATGAAAAAATAAAAAAAATTACTCTGTTCAAGTTCCACATTGCAGGTTTGCTCCAAAGAAAATCCGGGTTCTAATATGGGCAAGTACTACTCTTCAAAATCACTCAGGTAAATCAAGGCCTGCTTGCAATGTTGCGACGCCAGAGTGAGCCTTTACATACGCAACCAACCACCCCTTGGGCAGATTTATTTTCTCCATGCCCTTCCTTCCAGTCAATGTTTTCACCATCAAGGCAATCTTTACTTGACAGGGCGGCACGAAAGCACGCCGTCTACCCCGGTCTTCCTTTGGCACAGCCCTTCTCCAGCCGTACAGGAGGGGGGGGGGATCCGGTCGCGCGAACTCGTTCCTTCCCCACCGCCAGTTCCTGCCTCAGCGAAGGGCAGGAGAGCGCAAAGACCTCGAGCTTCAGGCCCAAGTGTTGAAGCCGGGCTAGGCCCCCGAGAGGCAAACCGCGGGGATGAGTCCCGCAATCGCGAGAGTCGGCTGGGCAGACTCACCTGTGAAAAGCGGCATGGCTGGCGAGTTAAGCAAGCAAGGCAATGAGCTAGCTAAAGACAGAAGACGGAGCTGTAGCAGCGCGGCACTTCCCTGCCTGCCTGCCTCCCTCCCTCGGGGTCTTATTCAAACCGGCCCCTCAGGATGACGCTGCAAGCGCGGATGGCTGCGCACGCAGCTCCGGAAAAGGCACCGCCTCCTCCCCCTCCTCAGCTCTGCTGCTGGAGATCCTACTAGGAAGGAAGCGGGGCTTAAGCTTGTTGGGCTTCGTTGCGCTTGAGACGGAGGTTTCTCCCGCCCGTTATTGTTTTCCTCTGCTCTGTCAGCCTTTCCTTTACTGGTTGCGGCAACTGGTGCCACTAAAACAAGGGATTAATCTAATCTAGCCTAATCTAGTCAAATGGGCGGAGGAATTAAAAAGAGTTTATCGTGCTGTAAAGTTGGGGATTATGAGAGTTGAAGTGCAACTCCTTCGGGAACCAGCAAATTTAAAAAGGCTGAATTGATATTAATCTATAGACTCCTATGGATTCTAAATTAATTTAAGACTCAAACGTCAGACTTTTTCCTTGGCATTATCGAACCCATGTAAACGGCGTCAATCGATCCTGTGTAATTTTTTGTGTATCGAATCAATTCACAAATTTGAGTAATTAGCACAAACTACTTAAGCAGGTTTTTATTATATCTTATGGTGACCATAATGCAGCATGAACTACACAACAGAACATCTTTGTAAATCTGATATTCTAGGACAGTAATTTGTGTGGCTTTACCAGATCTGGCCTGTAATGCAAAATAGCATTTTAACTATCTGGAGTCTCAGTGGACCTTGGCAGTTCTATTAGACTAATTTATAAAATGCTATTTCTGAAACATTTTAGTATATTCACAGTGATTTGCAAATTTCTTTCAAATATCTCTTTCACTGCAATGAGAACTTTGTTAAAATAAAATGCTTGCAAAGTTAAATGCATTAAAAGGCAGCACTATGGTAACACCTAATTCATACAAGTATAGTCAAAGTTGAAATGTGTCAACTACTTTTAGAAATCATTTTTAAGTGGACTATATGTTATACATCTGAATATTTTCTGTGGTATGGGTAATCTTTGACTTAACAACTGTTAGTTTAGCAATTGAAGATACAAAAGCATTGAAAAAAGTGACTTATGCAGGCACTTATTACCATGTTTGGTGGACATGTGCCAAAGCAAAGTTATTGGAAAAAAATACATGCCTAGCTAGAAAAGATGTTGGGAGAACACCTAGATTTTAAATCTGAACTTTTTTTATTAAGTATAATGCCAGAAAAGACTGGTAAACAAAGCATATATTTGACTTTGCATGTTACAAGAGTGGCGCAGTATTGGAAAAATGAAGGAAATACCATCAGATGAAGAAATAATTAAAAAAATATTAGAATTGCGCAGAGATGGGTAGACTCTGAGACTGAAAGAAAAAGAAATAATGAAATATTATCAAACCTGTGACTTATTTTATCGATGACTAGAAAGAATAAAAGATTAGGAACATAAATATGTATTAGCATATGTTAACTCAGACAGCACGTTTGTTGAACAAATACTATTGAATGTATGGAAAAAATAAAAAATAAAAAAACTTTTTTAAAGAAAAAAGTGACTTATGACTGTTACAGCATTCTCACAGTCATGTGAACAAAATTGGAGTACTTGGCAATGCATCTATGACAGTTGCAGCATCCTAAGGACATAGAGTCACCATTTGTGACTTCTTACTAGCAAAGTCAATGGGGAGCAGGATTTTTCACTTCACAACTGCGGCAAAAACAATTATAAAATGGAGCACAATGCAATGAAAATTCTGATCCCAACTTCTTGATCTGTGATCAAAAGTTGATCACAGATCAGCTACTACCATTAATGTTTAATAGGGACAGTAGTAGGGAACTATATAAATGTTATCTATTTTTATTCTGCCTTTATTATGAGGCAGAATAGAAGATAGCAAGCATACCTAATATCCCTATTTTCCCAACCAGACTGAGGATGGGTTGGATTGTGTGTGTGACTGGGCCAAAGACACCAGCCAACTTTCATGCCAACAGATTCCTGGTTTCTAGCCTGATGCTTAACCACTAGACCAGGGGTCTGCAACCTTAAACACACAAAGAGCTACTTGGACCCGTTTCCCAGAGAAAAGAAAACACTGGGAGCCGCAAAACTTGTGCGCGCACATGCATGCAGGCACAAGGGGGAAGGGAGCTTGACTGAAGACTTTAATTAAAAAGAAATAGAGGCTGCTGTGCATGAGTTCTCTCTCTCTCTCCTCTCTCTCTCTTTCCTCTTTCCCTCTCTCCCTTTCCTCTCGCCCTCTTTCTCTCTCCCTCTTTCACTCTCTCCCTTTCTCTCCCTCTTTCCTCTCCTCCCCTCTTTCTCTCTTTTTCTCTCTCTCCCTCTTTTTCCTCTCTTTCCTTTTTCTTCCTCTCTCTCTCTTTCTCCCCCCCCCGTCTCTCCCTCTCTCCGATCTTCTGTTCACCTGGCAAGCTGGCTTCAAGCTATTCTCCAAGAAGCTGACAACATGAGCTGGCTCTCTCCTCATCTTCCTGCTTCCTGCAGAGAGGCAGCCAAGGCAGGAGCCCCGCCCAATAAGCTTGTCAGCTCGTTGGAGAACATGGTGAAGCCACTCTTTTTTACACACACACACAGAGAGAGAGAGAGAGAGAGAGAGAGAGAGAGAGAGAGAGAGAGAAGGGAAGCGCAAGTGTCTCTCTCTGTGTGTCTCTGTGTCTCTCTGCAAATGGCAGAGGAGGCTGGGAGCCGCAGGAAAAGGCTCAAAGAGTCGCATGCAGCTCTGGAGCCGCAGGTTGCTAACCTGTGCACTAGACCAAACTGGCTCTTATCAATGTAAATAACAGCCTAATCCTATTATTCATAATTAGGAGTTGATTAATTTCCAGTGTTTGATATAGAAATAAAGGACCAGTGCTTGTTGATATTCTAAAAGGCTTTATATTTCGGTAGAATATATAGTAGATACAGGCTGGTTGTCATTGTTTTTATATGGCCTAGAGCAGGGCTTTTCAACCTTTTCACCCATTGTACCACTTTTAGGATATGGCAACATCCGAGTACCACCAGTCGCCTAGCAAGGTGTCAAAAACGTGATGACCAAAAAAAACAAAAAGGAAAAAAGTGATATAGTACAGGTAGTCCTTGACTTACAACAGTTTGCTTAGTGACTGTTCGAAGTTACAATGGCACTGTGCCCCCAAGCCACAGCTGAGCAAGATGCCTGCCTGCCTATGGGGGGGGGTGTTTGGTTTTTATTCCCCGTCTGCTGGGTGGTTGCAGCAGGTTTTGGTCACTTCACAAGACCCTGTGACACTGTGACCGTCATAAATATGAATCAGTTGCCGAGCATCTGAATGTAAATCACAAGACCCTGGAGAGGCTGCAACATTCTTCTCGGCTTAGCAGAAGCGCCAGGATCAGTGCCGAGCTCCATCTGGAGTCTGGCACTGATCCTGGCACTTCCGCTGAGCCCTGACAGTCCTGCAGTTCCACCATCTCTTGCTCAGGTTTGTGCGGTGCTGCCACCGCTTCAGCTCATTCCCCTTCCCCACTACTTTTCTAGGATGGTCGCGTACCACCTGCCAGGTGCCAATGTACCACAGGTGGTACCCGTACCACTGGTTTAAAAACCCTGGCCTAGAGCAGGGATGTCAAACTGTTGGCCTGCAGGCCGGACATGTCACCAGCAAACTGCGCCCACCCCTTTGCCAGCAATGGAGAAAAAGCTCTGATACGTCATACGACATCACATGACATCGCGAGTTTGACATGTCTGGCCTAGAGAGTAATGTTTCCACCACACTTGCACACTGTTCTCCAAATGGGTTTCTCCTCAATGTGAAGAAAATAATAAATATGATAAAATATACAGGAAAATAAATATATCAACATGTTATATTGCTGGTGCTCTTACTGCAGAAGCAAATCCTTTTAAAGGTTGTTGAATTCAAAGTTTTGTCTTGTTTTTAAAAAAGAATGTTCTTAAACACCTTTGCTATGCAGAAATGGACAGATTGACTTTAGAAATGAAAGAGAAAAGACAATTTATTTTAAAACATGGGGAAAATTTTTATTATTGGTTAGAAACACGCTAGAATGAGAAAACGTTATGAAATTTAAAAAGATAATTGATAATTTGTATTTATATTCCATGATTATTTGTATGAACTTGTTCTTTTTCTTCTTCCTCTTGGTATATTTGTGATCTTAAACAATATGGTAAACTATAATTAATATGTAATATATTATTATTTTAAAGTGATTATAATTAATACTAAGCATTGTTAAATAGTGAAATGAATGAGATTTATTGACTAATTTGTTATTTGCATGATTTTATGGAAAATTGTTTAATAATAGAGTAATTATTAAGATTTAATTTGTAAACCCGGACTGGTAGACTTGCTGAAGTGATGTTATTTTGTGGGACTAATCCCACTTTTGTGTTACCCCTTTCCCCTGGTCTAACCTTTTTGTATGTTTTCCTTTGTCTTATCCTTTTTGACCCTATCCCTTTATTACCTTTATAAAACTCAATAAAAATATTTATTAAAAAAAAAGAATGTTCTTAAACATCTTTGCTCCAATTGTTTCCCAACTGGCCATCTTGGATTCCCTCTCCTTTCCCCCATTCATTGTTAAATTAAAAAAAAAACAATTAAAACTTTCAATAAAATTAGTTTTTTGTTTTTGATGTCCATTGATTTTTTTAATAAGATAAAATGTGTACAAAGGTGTGATATTGGGTAGTTTCCCCCCTCCCCACTAATTATTGAAAACACACTTCTGAAACAGCCATGGAGCACTAAAACAACTTTTTTGGCAATTCAAAGATTCATTGGTTTATTTTATTGCAACATAATGTTTTACAGGCAACAGCTACTCCAAATGATTCATGAAATGGATTTATAAGGTGGCAAATATATACATATGGGTTGAGGAATACCAAAGAACAAACCATTAAAATGAAAACTTAACAGTACTAAAAATACAAAATCTGATATATTATATAGTTGGAATTGTTGCATTAAAACACACATTTTACTGACACTGCAGGGAGGGGCCTGACACCAAATTCACAATCAGGCATGATTGGATGTTTACAAATACACATCACAGGAATGAATTCTTTTAACATTATAAAATAGCCCCTGGAGATTAAACAAATTGAGTAATCTAAATTTTGGGCTTAGGCATAATTCTCCAGAATGCATGTCAACATTTTATACATGGGCTAGTATTGTTCTGCATCAATATACCTCTCCCTATAATATATAATTCTATGTCAGTTTTGGTGTTATTAAGCTACACTTTGCGTATGTATTGTTTAGATTATTTCTGTCTTCCTGTTAGGCATCACTCATCCAATTTACTGAAGTTGTTAATTGTGGTAGGAACATTGAAAATTACATATTTGCAGGTAATGTTTATACCTATTCTTTTTTTAAAAAATTCAAACTTATTCTATTTTGTCTTCATGGAAACAGAATGTATTTTTTCTTTTAAAAACCCTTAATTTTAAAGTTTTAATTAGAAGAGTATAAAACAATTCAAGATTGAAATCGGTTGTTCTGAACCTTATTAGAAGCAATCTGCCATTATTCTGACAAAATGTTTCCAACTCAAAATGGTACCATTTAGAGATCAGAACTCTTCTAAGCAGCATTGTTTTCAGTGCTGAGTATTGTAGAGCATTTCAAGCTCAAAATATTTCAAATTCATACCTTTTCACTCCAATAGGTTTAACCAGGAAATAATCAAATTCAGTAACCATATCCTTGGTTAGCTTCTCAGTGTCCCCTCAAGGTAAGTTTTTTCTTCACTATAGGCCTATCAGTCTATCTAACCACTTTGTGGACCCTTTTCCATGCTCTGAATCAGTTACAAAACTTTAAAGTTCAGTTAATCCCATCTCTTTGGCTTTATGCTATCTCAAGCACATGAATCCTCCTTTATCCCTTCTTTCCACTTGCTGATCTTTATGCCTTCTCACACTACACGTCAGTCATCCCACAGTCTTTCACCTTCCTATCACAAACATTCTGTCCTCTTTTCTCAACCGCTTTGACAAAATCAAATTCCTCTGGCCTTCTTTAACTACACTAACTTTCTAAAGTCTTTTTAACTTTGGAGCATTCATTGTCAATCTTCTCTCATTTCTATTATTCACCTAAGCTTTGCTAGAGTCCATATTATTTGTATATAGTAACAGAGCAGTATCACTGATTTCCAGTGTAGAGATCAATGTGACATATTTTATTAATAATTATGGTTTATGCATAAATTAAAATTAATGTAAATATAATATTGTAAGAGCTGTGTACCTGGTATAAGGCTTCTGATGGAAATCATTATGTGCTTAGTAAATGGATTTAACAATTTAATTATCAAAACAAGTTCTTTAATATCCTATGCGATTTCTACTACTTTACCCTGTATTAAAATGTAGTATGACATAAAAAAATTAATTTTTAAAAAATTATCAAGTTGCATCAGATTTAAATATGCTAACAGTTGGTCATCTGTAAAGTATAACAGTTTCCAAAACTTCCTAGAAACAGTATTCTGGAGAAAAATACCACAGTCATTTTCAAAATAATTATTTCATAAATTAGTTTTATTTTGTATTAAATGAGCACAAGTCACTACTGTTGTATTAACAGATATGCTTATTACATATCTATTGCTAGGCTTTCATCACCACTTGAAACATGCAAATCGCCATGGAGACGAATCATTTTTCCAGTGCTTCTTATTTAATACATAACTGCAAAGCCATTATAAATTACTAAAGAGGTATTTGGTTAAGAAATAAAATAAATCATACGGTTAATACCATAATAATATTCCTGCTACAAGACAAGAATTTTAAAAGTATTTCAACTCCTTATCTGGAATTTTAACATGTTACAGAGATTTAAATTGTTTTCATGGTAAAAATGTTTACTACTATTTGTATTATGATTAAATTATCTTGTGGTAACCAACAGTTTTATTCAAGACTGTACAACTGAAAATGGAACTAGATCCTACAATATTTCAATCAGTAAAACTACTGACACATAGCAATAGGTATTTGAACTTTCTAAACTCATTTGACATGGCTGTAAAAGAATTCTCAGAATAAGGCACTAAAAAGGCAACAACCAATAAAAATATTCTAACAATAATTTACATGTTAAATGGAGCATACATAGGCATATGTGTATGCTTACTGTGATTCACACTTCAAATTTTTAAATGAAACATGTTATACAAATTATGAACCAAAATTTATTTCCAAACTTGGTTGTTTTAACAGTTACTTCTAACGCCACTTGAAAAACAATTCTGTATGGCTTGGTAATAATGCATAGATTGATTACCTTAATTACTCATTTTCTCCTCCTTTACCAATATGTGAAGTTAATATTTTGTAAAGCAAACTGTGTAATACTTTGAGCTATCACGAATGATTAGCATTAATAACAATACAGAAAAGGCACTGAATGTTCAAGTGATTACATAAGGCTTTGTTTTCAAGCAAATTTTGCTGCTTTAGCACAACTTCGAGCCTTCAATGAAAATTTCAGCTTCTCTCAGTTTGAGATACCTTCTTTCTATATTCAAGTGTGTGTGCTTATCCCAATATAAATACCCCTCTCATAGGGTAAAGAGTTCTCTCATTCTCACTGATATGAGAAAAGCTTACCACATTCCATTAAGATTGACAAGCATTTATTTATTATTCAGGAATTTCTAAAGGCAGCACTAACCCTAAGCTTTATTTGCTTTTATTTGCATTACATAGTAATAATTAATCTAATCTACCTTAAGGCAAACCCGCAATAAGATACCCTCGGCGAGCTTTTTATGCCAAAGCAAGGAGGAGTGAGTAACAGCAGTCTTAGCCCTGAAGCTTGTGAAAGTTGTATCAGAAAGAACAACCGGTCTGAACACTTCTGTATGGTGAAAGAAGTCCACCATTCTCAGACTGCATCATGTCAGATCCATGAAGCTTGCATATATTGTTAACTGGAATAAACAAGACAAAAAAAAAACAAAAAACAAAAAACAGAATTATAGAACTTTATATCATTTCATATTACATTGTAGAGTTAAGAAAATATTATTTTTACCTTTTAAACTAAAGCACCTGCAGCAATATTTGTAAAATGTTCATGTTGGGAAAACCAGAACCTCTTCATAGTTAATGTATTTCCTTAATAATTATGACAGCAAGTATGATTTTGTGATCCCCTCACTTCTTGTTCATTGTTTTTAAAGTTAATTAATATACTACAGTATATTAATAATAGATTCCCATCTATAATAAAGCTATTGATAAAGAAATGACAGAGCATAGTAATTAAATTACTAAATATTTAAGATGAAGCCAATTTGGTCTACTGATTAAGGCATTAGGCTACAAATCAGGATACTTGTGAGTTCTAGGCCTGCCTTAGGCATAAAAGATAGGTGAGTGACTTGGACTAAGTCAATCTCCCAAGGGACAGAAACTAATCAACTCCAAGGAGAAATTTCTTGATAGTTAGAACAATTAATCAATGGAATGACTTGCCTCAGGTGCTTCAACACTGGATATTTTTAAGAAAAGATTGGACAATCATTTGTCTGAAACGGTATAGGGCAGTGGTGGCGAACCTATGGCACGCGTGCCAGAGGGGGCACTCAGAGCCCTCTCTGTGGCCATGTGTGCCGTGCCCCATAGATGGCGAGGGACTGGCCCCGCTTCCCTGGCCCCACTCACCCAGTCTGCCATGACCACCATGGCCCCGCCCACCCAGCACCCAGTGATAAATGAGTGGGTTTTGGGTTGCAGTTTGGGCATTGGGTCTCTAAAAGGTTCGCCATCACTGGTATAAGGTTTCCTATTGGAGCAGGGGGTTGGACTAGAAGACTTTCAAGGTTCCTTCCAACTCTGCTATTCTGTTATTTTATGCCCCCACCCACCTCATAGGATTATTGGAAAAAGAAGAGGAGGAAAGAGTAGTTCACCGCCTTGAGTTATTCATAAAAAATAATAAATGGGATATAAATAAATAAATATTAAACTTTAAAACTTCTGTTCCCAGGAACTTTTCAAAGCAGGAATGAACAGTTGTGATAGATTTTTATTATTTTTGCTTATTTGTATAAATTACAAATCACCCTTTTAAGTTCAGTTTCTAAAGCAATGGTTATGTTCTAAAATACTTCTGCCAACTGAGTGGCATTTTTCAGTACAGAAATTTAAATAATTGTTCTACTGGGTTATTTGAGCCAAAAAAAGATGTGTCTGTTTCTCAAAGTCATGTTACAGTATTTTCATTATTGTGGGCAGGTGTCCCTTCTTTCATTTTTACATATTAATATTACCAGAACCCACCAAAATTATCTTGTATAATCTTGACTCCTGGTATACCATGCAAAACTATTTATTTTTCAGTATTTAAATAAGATTATTTTGTACCTGGGTTTGTACATCTCTTATAATGTAGATAACATTATAGGCTCTTCATTATACAATAATACCAGGATTGATAAACAATTCATAATAACAAAGGAAGGTTAACATAATTCCTGGCAGAATTGGGAAAAGGGACAAGAAAGACTTAAGATGATTTTCTTAAGAAAAATGAATAAATTCATGCCTAATGTATTTAAAGTATTTATGGCTGGATGTATAGTTCAATTATGACACAAGTTTATTAGATTTTAAGAGCAAGAAGATTGTACAAAACTCTGGACAAAATTGGAAAGCCTGCCTTAATGAGTTTGCATCCTATTCTGTGCTAACTGCAGTATTTGAACAACTTTAAAAAGCAATGTCTGAAAGTCCAGGTAAAATGCTTTAATCCTCTTGGGGAAAGAGAAACAAGTTCATGATTCAAATTACAAATGATATAGTAATACTGACTTTTTCTTTTCTATCTACAAAAAATTATCATAATCAAAACTACTGTGATCAACTTGGAATATTTTCTTGAACTCTATCTTACTTACCCATGAAATGTATTTGATTTTAAGCAATGCCCTAAATATATTGATCAGAATTACAACAACTTTTCTAATGTTAAATAAGGTTGTCGATAACATGTACCCATAAGATAGAGAAGTAGTAAAAAGTACTAAGAGAAATGTACTTTTCATAAGATAGGATTCCATCACCATGCCATGTTCTGCATAGTAGAATTAAGATTGTTTTGAAGATACACATACTGTTCTGTTACAAACAGTATCAAAAGTGAATAATGTGTAGCATAACAAAGATTTTGAGCAAATGATATAAAAGGACCAAGGGAAGCAAAAGAACAGATTTCTTTAAAAAGAACCCCAAGAATCTGAGAAATATTAGGCAAGATTTTTTTACTTTGAGAAAGTTCCTTTTTCATTATTTGAAGAAAGTAATTTTGCTTTCTTACTTTTGTTATATGACACAAGTACCAGTGGGTTTAAAAGCAAAAGCTACTCACCAGTAACTTGAATTCTCTGAATGAGTAATGTCCCCCACAGATCCATATTCCTTTGACCTATTGAGATTTAGAAATTAACATTTCATGATAATTGCCATATGCCCTGAAGGCTAACTATATGCTGTGTGAAAAAATGGTGGTCTAGGAGAAGTGATCTGACTACAGAGTAAAATGGGAGGTCAATCCAAAATATGAATTCATGAGGAGTAGAAAACAAAAGGAGGAGAAACAACAACAAATGAATAGTTTTGGCGAAGTGAAGAAAAAATATCTCTCTTTTAAACTGAGGATATTTTAAGAGATCAAGATTTTAAAATGCCTGGGAAATAAATAATGAGATTCACAGATGAAAGAGCTACGAATATACATGAACTGCTACCAAAGAATCTTGTTAGATCTGGTTAGTAATTTTTTTTTTAGAAAAGTATAGAAGGGTTTATAGATGTAGAGAGAAGTTCCCTGTAGATAGGCTCCAGCATGAGTTTGAAAGCTCAGAAGACTAAACCTCTGGGTCTGATGACCAATCCAGATTGGATCCTACTATTATCCTTCTCGTTTTTTCTACTATCTTTTCTTTTTGGTATCATTATTATTCCTCTGTTGTTTTGCATGTACACTCTTATGTACCGAGACAAATTCCTTGTGTGCTAAAGTGTTGTTCTATCTCTACTCTCTTAGAATATTTGAGAGACATGCAGCTTTCATATGGATTTTCACCCATTCTACATACTTTTGTCATACTCAAAACTTTATTTATGCATAGCACCTAGCTTATCTCAAGTGATATAGCACTCTACATGATGAAAAATCATGTCTAGGATTAGATAGGTAAACCAGTAAAAACTCTGCCTAGTAACAGGTGGAAAATGCTGAACATGCTGCAAATTCTATTTAAAAAAATCAGAATTAAAAGTAGCAATAATACTTTTAGTAAGATAGTAATGTTTTGCCGAAGTATTAGTTATTTCAGTTGTTTTATATTTAAAGAGGACACTTTTTTAAAGTATCAGTGTAGACATCTATGAATAGCCCTGCTCCCTGACAAATAACATCAATAAGAAACACCGAAAGCTACAGTATTAAATTTCAAGGATGCTACAGAAATTACAGTTGAAGAATGTTTAATTGAATATATGCACTAATATCTTAGAACTAAATAATACTAAATAAAGTAAATTTGTGCTTTAAGAAAGACATTGAGAAACTTAATCATTAACACAACCTCCACAATGAAATAAAAATAACTTTGCATGACTTCTCTGATTTCAGAATCAGTATTACAGAAATCATGATTGAATAAAAATTACACAATGTGCAAATGAAGCAAAAGGAATGATGGAAGAGATGGAATAAAAGTGGAATCAAAATGACTTTTAAAAGATGGTATCGTGTGTTATTGTGGAAGTGGAGATGATGCTTCAAAGGAACTGAAATGATTATGGTAAGAATAATTAGTAGTAGAGCAGGTTTGATATTTAAGTTGGCAGAGGAGGTCTCAGACTTATAGTACTGGAGGATTCAGATCTGCCTTCTTTTGGTGTTAACTCAGAAATAGTTTGGGAATTCATGGCCACCATAGTAACCATGGACTTTAAGCAGGTCCAACAAAGTAATGAAGTGAACTGAAGGTGGAGAATGCTAACATCAGTCTCTTTTCATGGTCAGAGTGGTCTGATTGCCTTGGAACTCTCCACAACTTCTCCCTACCAGAAGAGGAAGGACCTAGGAGATTGTATTGCCCTAGGCACATGCATTTTAGAGGAATGCATAGTTTGACTGAGGCTTCAGTCACTGCCTGGAATTAGAGGATGACAGTGGAATAAGTGGGTTAGTCTCCCTGTTTATGGATTCTGGAGAGCTCCTTGAATTTCAGAGAAAGTATAAAATGACAAAAAAGATACCTAGAATCCCACCTGATAAAGATGAAGAACAAATCTAATAGAAAACAGGTAAAACTTTTATTACCTCATACTATTAAGAACAGTAACACATAATTATTTTTCCATTTTTATCCTGCTGTTGGCTCTGTTCATGGTGACCCAAGATTTCTTGAGAAGGGAGGGGACAGGGGAACTTCAGCAAGGCCGTTCTGAGATTTATTCAAAGTATATCTTTGATAAAAATTTACTCTGAACTAAACTTCAAATATCCTATGGAGTTAGTTGACTATGGCACAGTCTATCTTAGTTATATGGGAAGAGAGTGAGGTTGTTATTCTTAAGGAAGTAGATAGAGTTCTTGGGGCCATAAATCTCTGTATTAAATCCATGGCTTCCTGACTAACCAAGGCCTCCTTGGAAACAGATGGTTAGATGCATGTGGTCATAAACTCATCCTTGGATGACAAGATAATCCAATCAGCATTTTCTAGAAGCCATTGCTGAATCCAATGGTAGTGGAGAATGCTTTGCCTCCAACCTACCCTTTCTAAAGGTTATTGTTGAGAAGGTAGTTTGGCTGCAGCTTCAAAAGTCCTGCACAAAAAAATTTTCTGGAGACTTCTCAGTTGCATTTTGGACCTGAGCATCATACCACTATCGTACCGATGACACTATGAATTCTAGCGAGTTTGGGATGGGTGGTGCATCATGGTATTTTTTGATCAGCAATCTTCAATACCATCGACTATAGTATCATTCTGGATAGGTTAAGAAGGTTTTGAATGAGAGTCATGATACTGTGGTAGTTTTCCTTCCTTCAAGGCCAATTACTGTTGATTGTGGGTGAGGCAAAATCCAGGCTTATGCCCTTGTTTTCCATATGTCTTCAGAGTTGTATTCATTCCTACACCTATTTAACATCTACTGAGTGAAGTCATTCATCAGAATGAGATTAAGTATCACCAATGTGCTGATAATAATCAGCTATATGTCTCTACTCCTGCCCAATTAAATAACACAATCAAGCTTTTCTCCCAGCATATAGTCTGTGGAACAACAGGGTTTAGTTTATCCATCAAAAAACTGAGTTTCTGTAAGTAATGTCCCCTAGAACTGGGGGTTAGTTCTAGAAGGGGTTGCATTCTCTAAGAACTTAAAGGTCTTCCTGGACTATCAGCTCCAGCTTGAGGAGCAGATGGCACTCATAGTCAGGAGGGTCTTTGTGCATCTTGTGCAGAAACTGTGTTTATTCCTGGATCAACAAGTTCTGCTCATAATTATTTATGCCTTGTCATTTCCTGTTTGAACTATTGTAACATGCTCTACATGAGATTGCCCTCAAAGACCATTCAGAAGCTACAAATAATCCAGGATGTAGTCATTAAAGTAGTTACAAGTGCACCACGGGACAACCACATAATACAAGCTGCAGGGGTTTCTGGATGCAATTCGAGCTGATTATCACCTATAAAGTCCTTAATGACACATAGCAGAATACTTGTAAAACTGTCTATTTCCAATTATTGTTGCCCATCTCACAAGATATGATAGGATAAATATGTTACGGGTTGCTTCTATCAAAAAACATCAGTGATAGGACTTAGATATGTACCTTCTGTAACATGTTTTTTGGGTTTTTATATACTGTAGTTGTTTCAATTTGAAGTTAGCCAGGTGCATACAGGTTGTTCTGTTTAGGAGACTTGGCCACACAAGGTGGGTGAATGAGTGAGTGAGTGAGTGAGTGAGTGAGTGAGTGAGTGAGTGAGTGAATGATGCTTAGTTCACATAATTCACAGAGTATCCATTTAAGAGTAAATGTTATTTATAAATAGAAGTAATAATTTAAACTTTACACAGGTAGTCCTCAACTTACAACAGTTCACTTAGTGACCGTTCAAAGTTACAACAATACTGAAAAAAGTAATATAACCATTTTCCACATTTACAATCATAGCAACATCTCCTTGGTCATGTGATCAAAATCTGGATGCTTGGCAAGTGGTTCATATTTATGGTAGTGTCCCTGTGATCCTCTTTTGTGACCTTCAAAAAAGGTCACAAAAGTCAATGGAAAGCTAGATTCACTTAACGACTGTATTACTAGCTTAACAACTGCAGTGATTCACTTAACTGTGGCCAGAAAGGTCATAAAATGGGGCAAAATTCACTTAATATGTCTCACTTAATAACAGAAATTTTGGCCTCAGTTGTGATTGTAAGTCAAGGACTACCTGTATTACATATATGATTGAAAGTATACTAGATATACTAGGACTGGATTTGTATGCTGCACTTTGCTTGTACAGGCCATTATTTGTTTTAATATGGATTCTTAAATAACTGAGAATTGCCCAGAGCTATAAGCTATAATTTACAAACCACAATGTCTAGTTTCACATGAAAACACAAAAGACTGTATATACCCAGTATAGGTTTTTAATTTATCTTTAGCAAAACATTTAAAGAAGAAACATTTCATGTATTTAGTTTTATAATATTTTCTGTTACTGAACATGACTTTATCTATATCATTGTGACAACATTATAATATACTGATAATTTTCATTGATATTTTTGTATTAAAATCTATTTATAGTTGGTTTTCTGTTAGGAAAAAGATTAAAATGTAGTCTGTTCATATCTCACCTAGCTTTTCCAGAAGTATTTTTAACTTTCCTGAATGACTGATTTGCTGTAGATCTTGTGGAAAGAGTCCTTGGTGATGCACGAACAAAACTAGATGGTGGTGTTTTGGGGATCTTCTTTATTAAATGAGAAACCCATTTCTTCTGATCTTCCTGACAGGATGCCAACAGCAGCATGTCTCTTGCTGAAGTTATGTCGTAACTTACTATTGAGAAGAAAACAAACAGCCAAATTGTTTGAGAAAAAGAATATATAGCCCGTTTTGCTTGCAAATTATATTAATTATCATCACTATCTGCTTTTTCTTCCAATGAAAGCCTGCAGTGATGCACAAAAACAGCATTTAAAATACCTAAAATATAAAAGATAAAACAAATTATTTTATTAAAAAGCTTACTGATTTTCACTAACAGTCTGGCGCTGAGAGTCTAAGATTCATCTGAGAAGCTTACCTATATATTGTTGTAAGGAAACACTTGAGATCAATTATAGTAAAATTAAGATCTGAATTTTTGCACAGCATCTTAAGAGTTCATCCTGATCGTTAAATGATCAGACAATAGAGCAAGTGGTAATTTTTAAATATTTTGGTGTAGTTTTTCATAACTCCACCAAATGTAGGCACATCAAGATTATGCAAAGATCAGCAATAGCAATACCATCTTTTCACTATTCCAGAAAGGCACAGCATTTTCTCAAAATGCTAAAGTTGTATTTGATTAAAGTTCATCTGAAACTTTTATTGGAAGCTCATTGGAACCTTACAACTCCTCTCTCCCTTTGGAAATAGACCAGTTTAATTCCTAAGGAATATATTCCAATTGGGCAGATAGTTATCTACTGGGATAAAAAACATAGAAGTTCCTCTGATTAAAGTGGAAAGACATAGCTAAAATGTTTAGAAGATCTTAATTCTCTAATTATGATGGATTTGATTATGACTGAGACAACAATAAACAGATCGTCCTTGCAAAAAACAATGTAACATATGCTTGCTTAAAAACAAATCCATCTGAACTCAGATTAGATTGATACATACATACATACATACATACATACATACATACATACATACGGACCCACAAACACACACATTGGATTCCAGGCAAATTAATCAGGATTTAGGTCAACAATTTCAGCAATAATTTCATACATGCATACAGTATATTGGAACCATTAAAAACACACTGAACAATAGTTAAAAACAATTGTATCATGCCATACCTTTACATGGTGCTATTAATTCTTCTTTTTTATCCAAGTGATCTTTGTGGCACTTAACATGGCATCGCCGACATTCCACTGCAGGGGGTGGCTTAAATACGTGCCATAGAGGCTTGGCACAAGCCTCACAATTGGCTGGAAAATGGTATAAAGTTGGAACAAATTCATGACCTTTATGATTCAGGAAATTTGTCTTCTCTACTGGTTGTATTGATTCTACTTCCAAGTCTTTCCTACACTCTCCCTCATTGGCATATAGGATCTGAGTAAAGCAAAACAAAAAAAAAATGTAAAAGTTTGTGTCAGTCCCTGACATTGTATAAGTAATGATTATTTAAAAACAAATATGCAAATGTTTTTACCTGAAATATTTTAGGTATTTCTTCAGTTTCTGCTCTATAAACATCACCCTGCGTAACTGGTCTTACGTGGAACAATTTACTAAAATGAAATTACACTGTGTTAATAATGATTCTTAGTACAAGGCAAATTTATCATCTAGTTTAACAATAAAATGTTAACTATTTACTGTTAATATTTCATATTCATAGGGGATATTCCTTATTGTGCCCATGCAACACACCGCTTGATCAACACATAATATTCATAAATGAAAAAAATATATTAGAATACCAGAAAAAGAACGCCAACTGTTTTTTAAAGTGATGACTGTAAACATTATTTATATCTATATTTACTATCAAACAGTTTATTTTGAGAACATACATACTGCTGAATTTTTTAATTTTAGAAGATTTTTACAAAGTCCAAAATGAACACAATTTTTATTCTTTTAATCATCTTAAAACAAGAACTCCAGGGAGGATTGGATATATCTATTTATATTACTCATTAAGCACAAAACACTGGCAGAAGAATATTCTGTCATTTTCTAAAAACACTATTTTCCCCTCAAGCAGTATAAACCATGTCACAGAGAAAATCCATCTTTATGATCCCTAAAACTTGGCTCAAGTTTTTTGCACAACCAAAAATAATCAAGTATAAATTACAAGATTATTACTATGTGGAAACAAATATTATACTGGATTAAAAAAAGAGTTAAGTGATAATGTTCCTTTTCAGGCAGTTACTCAAAATACTCCATCCTTTTCCAAGAATTTTATTTCTGGATCTTGATGGATTCCAAAAATCAGGAAGAGTCAGGTAGCATCTTTTCATTTTATTAAACAGCATAATCTTTTGAGAGCTACAGTTACTTCATCAGATGCAATGGAGTGACTAATATGATGTAGGTTTAAATTAAGATCAGGTGAAAAGGAAGGAAGAGACAGAAGACAGGTTAGTTATACAGATGCAGATTACATGTGAGAGAGAATATAAGTAGCAGTAACAACTAAATTGTGTTAAATAAACATTGCGTTTAGCAATATCATAAAATCTTTTGATGTATGTGAGTTTCCCAGCATAACTGAACAAGAAATTGCTGAAGGCCCCTTCATAGTTATTTTGAGAGCTATCATGGAGTCTTATTTCTTTTCCATCTTGGAAACAAGAAAATTTTGTCAGCACAACTGAAATGAAGTTAACTGAATAACTAGCATCCTCAACCCAGATTAAATTCATACATCATTCTAGTCACTCCATTGCAGCTGAAGTGAGATATAGCTCATAAAAACTTCTCTATTTTAATAAAATGTGTTAGTGTCAAAAGATGCTATCAGACTCCAAATTTTCTTACTATTGGAGAATAACATGGCTCTCCAATATCTAATGGATTCTACTGACTACTGTGATTTAAAAGCTGTTTTCCATGCCCAACTTGCCTCCAATTATTTACAGTATTTATTGAAGTGTTTTTAAATCAAGAATGTTGCGGAATATACTTTTTAAAAGTTTAGAGAAAATGATTTGGAAAATGATTAGGAAGAAGGGTAACTAAAGTTAATTACACTTCGACAATCACCTACGGTGTTTTTAGACTTCAAAATTATTTTACTTTTATCTTAAATTGATATTAGAAAAACGTACTCTATATCCAATACCACAGATGGATTAGATTGCTCTTTATCCTGTTCATCATTATAGAATAGAATCTTCCTGCTGCTGACCACAACATACTGGGGGGGGGGGAGGAAAAGAAAAGACACATTAGAGTCTATGTTATTTGCTTGGGATGAAAATCATTTAAAGCAAGTAAAATTTTCTGGGCAAACAGAAGGCATGAAGTCTTGTATACATGAGCAGCTATAGAAATTTAAATTAATCACCTGTATATTACAATGAAAGGTAAACATAGTAATATAAAATATTTTTATTTAGCCAAATTACATTTTTGGTAACGCTTTTAATGCATAGTATCAAAATATTTTCATATCTGGGTTAAATAATTTTAAGTTCTGCATGGTATGATAAATATAAATTATAAAAATATTTAAATATAAACTGTAGATACAAATTATTTTAATAGCAGACAAGATTTCATATAATAGTTTCTCTTGTTATTTTTTTTGTAACTGTAACCTTTCATATCTGAATTTGAGTTTATTAATTCCCGTTATAAATACAAATTTTTCTTTATCTGTACTCTAGATTCAAGTCAAAGTCAGTACTTGATTTGGCTCATGAAAGATAAGTTATTGGATACCTGCTTCTTCCACCCATAACGTTTAATATTCCCTTTGTTTGGTATTGAAAGCCAGCCCTCTATTCTTGATTCTGTATAAAAAACCGATATATATTGGTTAACATTTTATTTGCACAGAATTATAAAGAAAAGATTTGCTTTCATGCAGCCATTAGCAATGATCAAACAGACTAATAAAATAGCAACAAGTAAGCTTAGCTAAACAAGAACAAGGATGGAAGCTTTTTTTCATGCCTAGTCATAAATTCATTTATCATGGCACTATTGCAAAATCTGCAAAGATGTTATAAAACTTACATCCAACACTGTTTCAATGGATGTGTTTTAACCTAGTTGACAGGATCTCAATGGGCAACTGTTTCAGCATAAAGGTGTTTTACAAAAATTATATTCCTAATTTCATAATCGAGTGGGAGCAATGAAATATTTTGTATAAATATATAATAGTTGAAAGCCACAATGAAAGTGCAAAAGAGCAAGCAAGAAGTCCCCATTTGTCCCATTACTCACAGAAGTTAAGAACAGAAGAGAAATAAATAAGGAATGTGGGAAGAATCAGCTAGATATAAAGAATAAGAAAAAAGCAATTTATTCAATTTTAAATGACAGAGAATGATAAAATGAAAGAACAAATTTATGATGTGAAGCTTAATTAAAAATTAATAATTAGCTGATGAAATTCTTCATTCTCATATAAAAAATATCAAAAACATACAATACATCCAAATTCAAGTTACTATTTTTGAACTAAGGGCTCTTGATTTGAAGATGATAAACTACATATTAAGAGAAATTATTAGGTGTATGGGTTTGTCCAAAATAATGATGTAAATATAAAAATTCATATATCTTTGTGATGATAACATCTATTTTCATTTACCATACAAATGTATAAAATATAAATAGACAAAAAAAACCCTAGTATTTAAAAGTTGACATCTTACCTAAACAGGGTAGTACAGGTAGTAATTGTCTTACAACAGTTCATTTAGTGACCGTTCAAAGTAACAACGGCATTGAAAAAGGTGACTTATGACCATTTTTCACACTTATGACCATTGCAACATCCCCATGGTCATGGGATTTATATCTGGCTGCTTGACAACTAGTTCATATTTATGACAGTTGCAGTGTCCTGGATCACCCTTTGCAACCTTCTGACAAGCAAAGTCAATGGGGAAGAAAGATTCACTTAACAACAGTGTCACTAATTTAACAACTGCAGTGATTCACTTAACACATGTAGCAAAAAAAGTTGTAAAATGGGGTAAAACTTACTTAACAAATTTCTCACTTAGCAACATAAATTCTGGGCTCACTTGTGGCCGTAAGTTGAAGATTGCCTGTATTTTTGATATAACATGATGGAGAATTCTAAAAGAGTTACTCTCTTACCTGTAACACTTCCGTCTGTTTCATCAGCCTGAAGGCTGGCAACACTAGTAGAGTCCATGCCTTGCTGCAAATCTAAAATTTTACTACGTAATTGTTCTATATCACTCTCTTTACTGTCCAGCTGCATTTGAAGTTCATTCCTGTACGTGGACTCTTCCACCAGTTGCTGTATACAACAGAAAATGGGGTAAACCATTCTTCCAATATTTATATGAATTCAGCTGGTAATTAACAGTAAAGTCAATATTCATAAACAATTTTCCATTTATATCACTTTAACGGAGCATATTGTAAAGCATATTGTTTAAAGTTATTCTGTCCCTGCTGGGAAATGCTAGGTGGGAAAATGAATTTCCAGACCACTGAAACAAGTTTGCATAGTATCTGGAGGATAATACTGCTCATATTCAGATACTGGCTGACGAAGTCCAGAGTCAGCAGAGATGACAAAAAAATTATTCTGTGAAATGAACTGGGGTGACTTTTGAACATGTGGGTCCTGAGGAAGTGGAAGGTTTCTCACAATGTTATCTCCATCACCTATTGATTAGCTGCATGTCTCATCTGATTAATGAAAGTTACCTTGAACAAAGGGACCTTAAAGTGTACACTGTCTCCTCAAGAAACCATTAGAGAAGCTGGATATTTTAGATAACTATCAGCCTATCTCCCACCTTCCCTTTTTAAAGAGGTTAGTTGAGAGAGTGGTGGGGCTTTACCTATAGAAGAGCCTGGATTAAAAAGATTATCTAGATTCTGGGTGTCCAACCTTTTGCTTACCTAGGCCGTACTGAGAGAAGAATTGCTTTGGACTGCAAAATATTAGTGTGTGTGTGTGTGTGTGTGTGTGTGTGTGTGTGTGTGTGTGTTTTCTGAGGTTTTCGCGGGTATTTGTATGTAGGTCTTTGGTTGTTCGGGTTTTCTCCCGCGTAAAATTGGAAGTATCTTGGCGACGTTTCGACAAAGTCCCATTCGTCATCTTCAGGCTGGTGTTTTCAGCTTCGTGCTTTGAGCAGCAATGTGTGGTCTTAGCTGTTTCTTCCTTTTAACTGCCAGTGGGGGTATGAACTGATTGGGTGGGAGCTTGGCTGTGTTTTGATTGGGTGGAGGTGTGTTCTGAATGGTTAGGGGCTTGGCTGTGCTCTGATTGGCTGGGGGAGTGTTCTGTTTGGTTGTGCTCAGGTTAGTCTGAGTTGCAGAGGGGTTTAAGATTTTGGGCTGCCTTGCTATTTTTTGGCTTCGCGTTCGTGGTCGTGCCTCCTCTTCATGGAAGGTGTCAGTTTGCTTCATGTATGGATTGGAGGGGTTTTTTTTTTTTATTGAAAATTTTTAAATTTTTACAAAAACAAATCCCCTTCCCATACCCCCCCAACCCTACCTCACCCCCCTCCTCCCCAACCTCCCAAACCCTCCCCTAGACTTCCCAGAGCTGAGTACAGGCTTAATTGAGAAAAAAACTTAAAACACTTTTAAAACCTAAACAAATTTAAATACAATCATCATTCTATATAAACTCCCTCCAAAAACGCAAATTTAAAAATTACTTTCTTTGAATATCTATGCCTATAATATAAAATCTAATTTCTCCCTCTTTCTTTATCCTAATACAAAAAAATAAACATATAAACCTTTGTTGTACCATTAAAACTAAATACTCTTAGAAAACTTAAAGTAAATACATATTTCCTTCAATCTTCATAATCTTCTCACCTATCCAAAAAAAAAAAAAAAAAAACTTAAAAATCCTAAACAAATCTAGACACATTTAGTTAAATAAATTATTTTCTCTTAAAAATATTAATAATAATATTTAAAAGCTTGAAACACTTTTAAATCCTAAACAAATCTAAATACAATCATCATTCTATATAAACTTTCTCCAAAAACACAGATTTAAGCATTACTTTCTTTCCTAAACAACTCTAGACATTTAATTAAGCAAATTATTTTCTCTTAGAAATATTAATAATAATATTTAAAAACCAAATTTAAGCATTACTTGAAACTTAAACAAATTATCCTCCCTTCGAAACACAAATTTATTAGAATCCCCTCACTGAAATAAACAAATTATAATCCCTTCAAAACACAGGTTTAAACAATATTATCATTAAAGGTTTTAAACTTAAAACTGAAATATATTATTATCCCAAAACACATATTTAGACATTACATAAGACATTTTCCAAAAACGATATAAGTTTTACTTCTCCCACAATCTCAATAGTAAACTTGTCTAAAGTTCTCATTCAATGTCCATAATTTTCTGTCCAATAACCAGTTGCACCCACTATAAACACAAACTTCTTATCTAAAATTTTCATTCAATATCCATAATCTTCTGTCTAATAGCCAGTTGCATCTACTATAAGCACAATCCATATCGGTCTCTCTTGCCCGCAAGAATCGAAAAAAATGCGTGGAATTCTGCCCTTGAAGATCGCTCCAAAGAGTTTGTAAGTCCTGGTTGACCCACCAGCTCAGGAATCAGTACCTGTGAAAATTCCTCAACCTCCTTCTTCTGTTGGTCTTTCTCTTTACATTTATATGTTACTTTTTCTTTACATTTATATGTTGCACAAGTCTCAGGGACCGATACCTGTAAAACTTCCTCAGTGAATTCCTCCTTGTGTTGATCTTCACAGTTATAAGTTGTACAAGTTATCCTCTGCCCGTTCCTCTCTTGTTGGTGCCCCTCAAGCTGAAATTTCCCAATTTCGATTTCAGGCAGCAATTCCACCCTTGAAGATTGCTCCAAAGACTTTGTAGGTCTAACTTCTCCCAGAGCCACCCTTGAAGATTGCTCCAAAGACTTTGTAAGTCCAACATCTCCCAGAGATTCAGAGACCGCTGAATATGAAACTTCCTTAACCTTCTTCTGTTGCTGCTTTTCTTTGGAGTTATGTGCTACACAAGTTGTCTTCTGCTCCTCAATCTGGACTTGTTGAGACCTAATAGATGGCGATGCACATACCCCCAGGACCGAAGTATAAAAATCTTTTGCTTGAGAAACAGTATTAAGTCTATGACATGTCCCCAGGTAGTTCACCACCATTCCAGTCGGAATATCCCATCTGAATAGAATTTTTCTCTTTTTAAGTTCATTTACTAGAAAAGCAAACTCCTTTCTTCTTCTTAAAATTTTAGATGGGATCTCCTTAAAAATTATGACATCTTGTGAAGCAATTTGAAATCTCTTCTTATAATAGGCTTGCACAATTTGATTGCGTAAGGATCTTTTACCAAAGTAAATTACCACATCTCTTGGCAGATTCTTCTGTGCTGCCACCACAGAGTTAACCCTAAATAATTTTTCAATTTCACTAAGTATTCCCTCTTTTTCTTTATTCAAAATCAATGCAAAGTCCTTTGCAACCATTTCTTTCAAATCTTCTTGCAAAGACTCTTCCAGGCCTCTGATTCTTAAGGCATATTCCATTTGTCCATATTGAAGCATAAGAATCTCATTTTCCATTTCTTTTTCCATACTTTCAATTTTCCCCTCCATTATGTCCACTTTTTCAGCTACCTCTTCCACATGGGAGTTCACCTTTTCAAGAACAGAAGCAACTCCTTCTAAAGCCAAAACAAAATCTTGTCTCAAGATCTTATTATTTTCCTCTAAAATCTTTTTCATTTCTGCCCTAATTTGAATTATAACATCTCCCATCATGTTTTGCAAATCCTTCATAGTTATTAGCTGACCCCCAGAAGAGGGTGAAACTGTTGATTTAGAAGCTGTAGAAATCCCTGGACGCTTTGGAGCCATCTTAAAGAAAAACCTTTAGCCCTTCTTAAAAAATTATAAAAATTCCTTCAAAAATCATAACTCCCTCCAAAGAAGGTCATTATAATAAAAAGAAAAAAGGGAAAAGAAAAAAAAAAGGAAGAGAAAAAGAATTAAAAAAAGCTTTACTCCTTCTTAAAAATTGCAAAAAATTAAACAGAAAAAAGTCCTTCAAAAAAGAGTCATTACAATAAAAAGAAGGGAGAAGAAAAAAAAAATAATAATAATTAAATAGAAAAAGTCCGTTCCAAAAAAAAAATACTTAGAGATACCAAAAACAACCATTCCAATCATAAGAAAATAAAAAGGGAAAGGGAAAGGAAAGAAAAAGAAACACCAAAAAGCCTGCCAGTCAGCATTCTAACTTCAAAAAAAAAAAAAAAAAAAAAAACACCGAGAGATTTGCCGATCGCCATTTTACTTTCCCTTTCAACAAAGAAAAAAAAAAATAAAAAGAGAGAATAAAAATAGAAGCAAGTCTTAAAACTTAAAATCCAAATAAATCAAAGAAAGCAAAAACTAAATCCTCTACTCAGCTCTGTCCGTTTATAAAAAAAAAAAATCACCAGTTCTCTTTAAGCACGGAGGTGTTTGCAGCGGCTCGTTTTGTCCCTGAGGACAAAAACAGCTGGGAAGCGGAGACAAGTCTGAACTCCGTGGGAGCACTCCTTTCACCCCCCCAAAAAAAAACTTGGGGGGTGCAAAAGAGGCTCTACCACTATTCAGACACTCTCTACCCCCCCCCTTTGCCCGGGAGGGGGATTTTGAACCGCTGAACAGCTGGTGTCTGCTGTTCATAGCGGTTCTTACACTTACCCAGGAAAGACGGCTACAAAGTAGCCGCCATCGCGCGCGCAAAATCCGATTGGAGGGGTTTAAAGTGGCTAATGATGCAGCTGTGGTCTGGCTTCTGGTTTGTGGTCGTGCCTCGTCATCGGTGTGGCTTTGGGTTTGTTTTTTGCGTGGATGTGTGGTGGTGACCTCCTGTGTGGTTTTTGTGAGTGTGGGTCTGGTATCATTTTTTGTGTTAGGGAGTCGTTTGTCAATAAGGGCGGGTTTCCAAATGGCTGGCAGGCGGGAGGTATCATCTCGCTTGTTCATGCTGTGTGGGTGTTTTTCTATCTCGATGGCTTCTCTGATTATTCTGTTATTAAAATGTTCACTTTTGGCAATGGTTCTGGTATTTTTAAAGTCAATTTCATGTCCTGGGCTTTAAGGTGTTGGACCAGGGAAGATGTTGGTTCCTCTTTTTTGACTGAGTTCTTATGTGCTTCAATGCGTGCACTTATTCTTCTGTTGGTTTGTCCGATGTATGTGGTGGGACAAGTGGTGCATGGGATTTCGTATACTCCTTGATTTTCTAATTCAATTTTATCTTTGGGGTTTCTAAGGATGGTGGATAGTTTTCTGTTTGTGCAGAATGCTGTTTTGATGTTGTGTTTATGGAGGATCTTACTGATTCTGTCTGTGGTGCCTTTTATGTATGGGAGGAGGGCTTTGCCGGTTTCTTGTTCTTTGTCTTGGATTTTGGTGGGGGTTTCTTTTTGGATTAGGTTTGTAATCTTATTTCTATGGAATCCATTGGATGTTAGTACATTGGTGAGAGTGTGTAAGTTTCGGGTTTAGGTGGTTCGTCAGCTAAGCGTTTTGTTCTGGAGATGAGTGTCTGGGCTACAGAGTTGATCTGGGCTGGGTGGTGGTGTGAGAGAGCGTGCAGATAGCGGTTTGTGTGTGTTTTCTTCTGGTAGATGGTGTGTCCTAGGGAGCCATTGGATTTCTTGTAGACTAAGACATCAGGAAGGGAAGTTGGTTGTTAGCTTCTGTTTCCATGGTGAACTGTATTTTGGGGTGTAGGCTGTTGAGGTGTGTGAGGAAGTTGTCCAGTTTTTCTTTCCCATGTGGCCAGATTATGAAGGTGTCGTCTACGTATCTGAGCCAGAGTTTGGGTTGGTGATCCGATTTTTCTAGAGCTTGGGTTTCAAAGTGTTCCATGTAGAGGTTGGCAATGACAGGTGAGAGGGGTGATCCCATGGGTGCTCCTTCTGTTTGTTTGTATTTTTGTCCATTATAGATGAAGTATGTGTTGGATAGGCAGTGGTTGGTCAGATCTAAGATGTGTTTGGGGGGGTTATATTTGTTTTGAATAAGAATTTTAACTGTTCAAAGGCTCTTTGATAGCACTTGGGTGAAGAGGGATATGACCATTGGAGCTCACAGTAGGTCGCTGGGCTGTAAGCTTTGTTTCTTTATTATCTTATAAACTGGATGAGGTTTTTTTACGTGTGAGGTGATGGATTCTGCATAGGGCTGTAGTTGTTTGGAGAAGGCAAATTTGGCTAGGTTTTGAGAGGTGAGCCTTATGGAGCTGACTATAGGTCTGAGTGGGGTTCCGTCTTGGTGTATCTTGGGGAGACCATAGAGTTTAGGGCATCTGGATGATTTCTCTCTGGGAATGATTCTTTGCTGGATCTCTTCGCTAATGGGGGAGGCTTTTATCTTGGTTCTGGTGGTTTTTTCCAGGTAGGTGGTGGGATCTGTATTTAGGGGGTTGTATGTGGAGTCTTGGAGTAGGTTGGTTAATTTGGTTTGGTAGTCAGATGTGTTCATAACCACCGTGGCGTTGCCCTTGTCTGCTGGTAGGATTATTATGCTGGTGTCTTCTTTCAGGTTACGTAGTGCTGTCTGTTCTTCTTTGGGTAAGTTGCTTTTGGGTGGCTTGCTGGTACAGAGGATGTTGGTGATTTCGAGTCTGATTCTGTTAGCATCGTCGGGGTTGATTTTGGTCAGGCTGGTTTCAACTCAACATATAATGGTTTCAGTGGGGATGTGTTTGGGAGTGACTGCAAAGTTGAATCCTTTGGAAAGGACATTGGTTTCGGCTTTGGTGAGGATCATATCTGAGATGTTATGCACTGTTTGTTTCATGTGTGGCTGTGAGGGAGGAGGGGTTTGTTTCTGGCGTTCTTGTAGTCTTCGGAGTTTGTTGGTGTGTGTATCGTCGTAGGGTGGTCTGTGTTTCGGCTCTCCAGACGGCGAGTTGTTTGGATTTGTCCCAAAGTGCGGGGGGGATCTTGTTGCTGAGTTTGAGGTGGAGTGTGAGGAGATCTTTGTTAATTCGGTCTAGGAGGAATCTTTTTGTGTGAAGTTCATTTCTGATTAGGGCCAATTATGTTCTTTTCAGGATCCGTTTGGTGGCTGCAGAGTTGGAGTGGAATTTCAGTTGGAAACATGTGGGGATTAGATTTTGATCTCGGCAGTTACGTAGGAAAATGCGATGTCAATAAAATGGAAGCTCTTTGGACTTCAAGTTTTTCATAGGTCCTGGCTCAGATGGGGGGATTCCTCCCCGTAGGGTTCGGATATTTGTTTTTCTGAGGTTTTCGCGGGTTGTAATATAGTCTTTGGTTGTTCGGGTTTCTCCCGCGTAAAAATTGGAAGTTGTCTTGGCAACGTTTTGACGAAGTCACATTCGTAATCGTCAGGCTGGTGATTTTACGCTTCTTGCTTGAGCAAGCAATGTGTGGTTTTAGTGTTTCTTCCTTTTAATCGACAGGGAGGGTAGAACTGATGGATGGAGTCTGGCTTTGTTTGACTTGGTGGAGGGTGTTTTCCTGATATGGTTAGGGTGCTTGGGCTGCTCTGTTGCTCTATTGGCTGGGGGAGTGTCTGTTGGGTGTGCTCAGGTTAGTCTGAGTTGCAGAGGGGTTTAAGATTGTGGGGTTAGGGAGTCGTTTGTCAAGAAGGGCAGGTTTCCAAATGGCTGGTAGGCGGGAGGTATCATCTCGCTTGTTCATGCTGTGTGGGCGTTTTTCTATCTCGATGGCTTCTCTGATTATTCTGTTATTAAAATGTTCACTTTTGGCAATGGTTCTGGTATTTTTAAAGTCAATTTCGTGTCCTGTGGCTTTAAGGTGTTGGACCAGGGAAGATGTTGGTTCCTCTTTTTTGACTGAGTTCTTATGTTCTTCAATGCGTGCACTTATTCTTCTGTTGGTTTGTCCGATGTATATGGTGGGACAAGTGGTGCATGGGATTTCCTATACTCCTTGATTTTCTAATTCAATTTTATCTTTGGGGTTTCTAAGGATGGTGGATATTTTTCTGTTTGTGCAGAATGCTGTTTTGATGTTGTGTTCATGAAGGATCTTACTGATTCTGTCTGTGGTGCCTTTTATGTATGGGAGGAGGGCTTTGCCGTTTTCTTGTTTTTTGTCTTGGATTTTGGTGGGGGTTTCTTTTTGGATTAGGTTTGTAATCTTATTTCTATGGAATCCATTGGATGTTAGTACAGTGGTGAGAGTGTGTAGTTCGGGTTGTAGGTGTTGTTCGTCAGCTAAGCGTTTTGTTCTGGAGATGAGTGTCTTGGCTACAGAGTTGATCTGTGCTGGGTGGTGGTGTGAGAGAGCGTGCAGATAGCGGTTTGTGTGTGTTTTCTTCTGGTAGATGGTGTGTCCTAGGGAGCCATTGGATTTCTTGTAGACTAAGACATACAGGAAGGGAAGTTGGTTGTTAGCTTCTGTTTCAATGGTGAACTGTATTTTGGGGTGTAGGCTGTTGAGGTGTGTGAGGAAGTTGTCCAGTTTTCTCCCATGTGGCCAGATTATGAAGGTGTCGTCTACATATCTGAAGCAGAGTTTGGGTTGTGATCCGATTTTTCTAGAGCTTGCGGTTTCAAAGTGTTCAACTGTAGATGGTGGCAATGACGGTGAGAGGGGTGATCCCATGGGTGCCTCCTCTGTTTGTTTGTATGTTGTCCGTTTATAGATGAAGTATGTGTGGGATAGGCAGTGGTTGGTCAGATCTAAGATGTGTTTGGGGAGGTTATATTTGTTTTGAATAGCTGTCAAGGCTTCTTTGATAGGCACTTGGGTGAAGAGGGATATGACATCGAAGCTCACAAGTAGGTCGCTGGGCTGTAAGTTTTGTTTCTTTATGATCTCTATAAAATGGAATGAGTTTTTTACGTGTGAGGTGATGGATTCTGCATAGGGCTGTAGTTGTTTGGCGAGAAATTTGGCTAGGTTTTGTAGAGGTGAGCCTATGGAGCTGACTATAGGTCTGAGTGGGATTCCTTCCTTGTGTATCTCGGAGACCATAGAGTTTTAGGGCATCTGGATGATTTCTCTCTGGGAATGATTTCTTTGCTGAGATACTCCCCCACCCCCCCCCCCCCCCCCGCCTAACCCCACCCCGCTTCGCTAATGGGAGGAGGCTTTTAATCTTGGTTCTGGTGGTTTTTTCCAGGAGGTCGGTGGGATATGTATTTTAGGGGTTTGTATGTGGAGCTTGGAGTAGGTTGGTAATTTGGTGGTAGTCAGATGTGTTCATAAACCACCGTGGCGGTGCCCTTGTCTGCTGGTAGGATTATTATGCTGGTGTCTTCTTTCAGGTTACGTAGTGCTGTCTGTTCCTCTTTGGGTAAGTTGCTTTTGGGTGGCTTGCTGGTGCAGAGGATGTTGGTGATTTTGAGTCTGATTTTGTTAGCGTCATCGGGGTTGATTTTGGTCAGGCTGGTTTCAACTTCACATATAATGGTTTCAGTGGGGATGTGGTTGGGAGCGACTGCAAAGTTGAATCCTTTGGAAAGGACATTGGTTTCGGCTTTGGTGAGGATCCTATCTGAGATGTTATGCACTGTTTGTTTCATGGGTGGCTGTGAGGGAGGAGGGGTTTGTTTCTGGCGTTCTTGTAGTCTTCGGAGTTTGTTGGTGTGTGTATCTGTCTTGAGGGTGGTCTGTGTTTCGGCTCTCCAGACGGCGAGTTGTTTGGATTTGTCCCAAAGTGCGGGGTGGATCTTGTTGCTGAGTTTGAGGTGGAGTGTGAGGAGATCTTTGTTAATTCGATCTAGGAGGAATCTTTTTGTGTGAAGTTCATTTCTGATTAGGGCCAATTCTGTTCTTTTCAGGATCCGTTTGGTGGCTGCAGAGTTGGAGTGAAATTTCAGTTGGAAACATGTGGGGATTAGATTTTGATCTCGGCAGTTACGTAGGAATGCGAGGTCACATAAAATGGAAGCTCTTTGGACTTCAAGTTTTTCATAGGTCCTGGTCAGATGGTGGATTTCCTCCCCGTAGAGGTTCGATATTTGTTTTCTGAGGTTTTCGCGGGTATTTTTATATAGGTCTTTGGTTGTTCGGGTTTTCTCCCGCGTAAAATTGGAAGTGTCTTGGCAACGTTTCGACGAAGTCACATTCGTCATCTTCAGGCTGGTGTTTTTAGCTTCTTGCTTTGAGCAGCAATGTGTGGTTTTAGCTGTTTCTTCCTTTTAACTGCAAGTGAGGGTATGAACTGATTGGATGGGAGCTTGGCTGTGTTCTGATTGGGTGGAGGTGTGTTCTGAATGGTTAGGGGCTTGGCTGTGCTCTGATTGGCTGGGGGAGTGTTCTGTTTGGTTGTGCTCAGGTTAGTCTGAGTTGCAGAGGGGTTTAAGATTTTTGGGTTAGGGAGTCGTTTGTCAATAAGGGCAGGTTTCCAAATGGCTGGTAGGCGGGAGGTATCATCTCGCTTGTTCATGCTGTGTGGGCGTTTTTCTATCTCGATGGCTTCTCTGATTATTCTGTTATTAAAATGTTCACTTTTGGCAATGGTTCTGGTATTTTTAAAGTCAATTTCGTGTACTGTGGCTTTAAGGTGTTGGACCAGGCGAAAGCTGTGGTTCCTCTTTTTTGACTGAGTTCTTAGTTTATGGTTTTTTTCCCCCCCCCCATGCCACCACTTGTCCCACCACATACATCGGACAAACCAACAGAAGAATAAGTGCACTCATTGAAGAACATAAGAACTCAGTCAAAAAAGAGGAACCAACATCTTCCCTGGTCCAACACCTTAAAGCCACAGGACATGAAATTGACTTTAAAAATACCAGAACCATTGCCAAAAGTGAACATTTTAATAACAGAATAATCAGAGAAGCCATCGAGATAGAAAAACGCCCACACAGCATGAACAAGCGAGATGATACCTCCCGCCTACCAGCCATTTGGAAACCCGCCCTTATTGACAAACGACTCCCAACCCCAAAATCTTAAACCCCTCTGCAACTCAGACTAACCTGAGCACAACCAAACGAACACTCCCCCAGCCAATCAGAGCACAGCCAAGCCCCTAACCATTCAGAACACACCTCCACCCAATCAGAACACAGCCAAGCTCCCATCCAATCAGTTCATACCCCCACTGGCAGTTAAAAGGAAGAAAAACAGCTAAAACCACACATTGCTGCTCAAAGCAAGAAGCTAAAAACACCAGCCTGAAGATGACGAATGTGACTTCGTCGAAACGTTGCCAAGACACTTCCAATTTTACGCGGGAGAAAACCCGAACAACCAAAGACCTATATACAAATACCCGCGAAAACCTCAGAAAACAAATATTGAACCTCTACGGGGAGGAAATCCACCATCTGACCAGGACCTATGAAAAACTTGAAGTCCAAAGAGCTTCCATTTTATGTGACCTCGCATTCCTACGTAACTGCCGAGATCAAAATCTAATCCCCACATGTTTCCAACTGAAATTCCACTCCAACTCTGCAGCCACCAAACGGATCCTGAAAAGAACAGAATTGGCCCTAATCAGAAATGAACTTCACACAAAAAGATTCCTCCTAGACCGAATTAACAAAGATCTCCTCACACTCCACCTCAAACTCAGCAACAAGATCCACCCCGCACTTTGGGACAAATCCAAACAACTCGCCGTCTGGAGAGCCGAAACACAGACCACCCTCAAGACAGATACACACACCAACAAACTCCGAAGACTACAAGAACGCCAGAAACAAACCCCTCCTCCCTCACAGCCACACATGAAACAAACAGTGCATAACATCTCCAGATAGGATCCTCACCAAAGCTGAAAAACCAATGTCCTTTCCAAAGGATTCAACTTTGCAGTCGCTCCCCCCAAACACATCCCCACTGAAACCATTATATGTGGAGTTGAAACCAGCCTGACCAAAATCAACCCCGATGACGCTAACAAAATCAGACTCAAAATCACCAACATCCTCTGCACCAGCAAGCCACCCAAAAGCAACTTACCCAAAGAGGAACAGACAGCACTACGTAACCTGAAAGAAGACACCAGCATAATAATCCTACCAGCAGACAAGGGCAACGCCACGGTGGTTATGAACACATCTGACTACCAAACCAAATTAACCAACCTACTCCAAGACTCCACATACAAACCCCTAAATACAGATCCCACCACCTACCTGGAAAAAACCACCAGATCCAAAATAAAAGCCTCCCCCATTAGCGAAGAGATCCAGCAAAGAATCATTCCCAGAGAGAAATCATCCAGATGCCCCAAACTCTATGGTCTCCCCAAGATACACAAAGAAGGAACCCCACTCAGACCTATAGTCAGCTCCATAGGCTCACCTCTACAAAACCTAGCCAAATTTCTCGCCAAACAACTACAGCCTATGCAGAATCCATCACCTCACATGTAAAAAACTCATTCCAGTTTATAGAGATCATAAAGAAACAAAGCTTACAGCCCAGCGACCTACTAGTGAGCTTCGATGTCATATCCCTCTTCACCCAAGTGCCTATCAAAGAAGCCTTGACAGCTATTCAAACAATATAACCCCCCAAACACATCTTAGATCTGACCAACCACTGCCTATCCAACACATACTTCATCTATAACGGACAAAAATACAAACAAACAGAAGGAGCACCCATGGGATCACCCCTCTCACTGTCATTGCCAACCTCTACATGGAACACTTTGAAACCCAAGCTCTAGAAAAATCGGATCACAAACCCAAACTCTGGCTCAGATACGTAGACGACACCTTCATAATCTGGCCACATGGGAAAGAAAAACTGGACAACTTCCTCACACACCTCAACAGCCTACACCCCAAAATACAGTTCACCATGGAAACAGAAGCTAACAACCAACTTCCCTTCCTGGATGTCTTAGTCTACAAGAAATCCAATGGCTCCCTAGGACACACCATCTACCAGAAGAAAACACACACAAACCGCTATCTGCACGCTCTCTCACACCACCACCCAGCACAGATCAACTCTGTAGCCAAGACACTCATCTCCAGAACAAAACGCTTAGCTGACGAACAACACCTAAAACCCGAACTACACACTCTCACCAATGTACTAACATCCAATGGATTCCATAGAAATAAGATTACAAACCTAATCCAAAAAGAAACCCCCACCAAAATCCAAGACAAAGAACAAGAAAACGGCAAAGCCCTCCTCCCATACATAAAAGGCACCACAGACAGAATCAGTAAGATCCTCCATAAACACAACATCAAAACAGCATTCTGCACAAACAGAAAAATATCCACCATCCTTAGAAACCCCAAAGATAAAATTGAATTAGAAAATCAAGGAGTATACGAAATCCCATGCACCACTTGTCCCACCATATACATCGGACAAACCAACAGAAGAATAAGTGCACGCATTGAAGAACATAAGAACTCAGTCAAAAAAGAGGAACCAACATCTTCCCTGGTCCAACACCTTAAAGCCACAGGACATGAAATTGACTTTAAAAATACCAGAACCATTGCCAAAAGTGAACATTTTAATAACAGAATAATCAGAGAAGCCATCGAGATAGAAAAACGCCCACACAGCATGAACAAGCGAGATGATACCTCCCGCCTACCAGCCATTTGGAAACCTGCCCTTATTGACAAACGACTCCCTAACCCCAAAATCTTAAACCCCTCTGCAACTCAGACTAACCTGAGCACAACCAAACAGAACACTCCCCCAGCCAATCAGAGCACAGCCAAGCCCCTAACCATTCAGAACACACCTCCACCCAATCAGAACACAGCCAAGCTCCCATCCAATCAGTTCATACCCTCACTGGCAGTTAAAAGGAAGAAACAGCTAAAACCACACATTGCTGCTCAAAGCAAGAAGCTAAAAACACCAGCCTGAAGATGACGAATGTGACTTCGTCGAAACGTTGCCAAGACACTTCCAATTTTACGCGGGAGAAAACCCGAACACCCCTACAAGACATATATATATATATATATATATATATATATATATATATATATATATATATATATATATATTTCACCAATGAAATATATATATATACACCAAGGGAACAGCCAATGAGTGTCTCCTAGGAACAAAACAATTAAGGACATTGAATGGACCGATGACCAGTTCCAAGAGCCGTGTGCAAAACCGGCCGGTATCATAAAAAGGGACTCCCATTGACTTGCTCTTATGATGTCGGTAGTGCTGGCCGGTGAAAGTCCAGCATTTTATTAAATGATTTCTAGTTTGATATTATCCTGGTGTTCGTATTTACTAGAAACCAGGAGACTGTGAGTTATAGTCTGCCCTTAGGCATGAAAAATGGTTGGGTGACTTTGGGCCAATCTCTCTTGCTCAGCCCTAGAAAAGAAACACATCTGAAATCTTTCCATGAAAACTTCAGGGATTTGTTTAGGCAGTCTCTAGGAGTCAACACTTACAAAAAATCCCTGTAATTGGATGATTCACTAGTAAGTTTATTCAGGCTTAGGGAGTAACAGCTGCAACCATGAATTTAGGAAGCAATTTTCCTTTAAGCCAGATTGACCAGTGATCCTGAGTTTGGTTATCTTTGACCTCCAGCTCCCCAGTGCAGGAATCTCAAATTATTTGTCCTGCTAACACATTCCTACAACACTTCTCTGCCTGTAATACTCTTTAATTTGGGATGCACTGACTGGTTGACAGGTGTTCATGATATTTCATGACCTGAAAGGGCAAAACCTTCTGGATACATTTAGTCGATGTAGATGTTTTTCCTGCTAAGCAAAACACAATATTCTGAACCTTCTGCTTCTGATAAATTAAAGAAGAAAGCTTCTTTGTGCTGTCTTCCGTGCCATAACATTTACTCAGTACTTTTAAGTCTTAAACATTTTGTCACTCACTCGGGATAATGAAAATCAGATATCTGAATCCTGCCAATGGATCTTATTTACCAAGCTTTTCCTTGTTCCAACAGCGTGTATGATACTGAGAAGAGTAATAAGTCATTCAGTATGGTGAATGTGGTGAATTACAATGCATTTGGGGGGGGGGGTAGAAATGGGCTTCAGTGCTTTCCTTAGATCATTAGTGAAATAATAGGGTTTTGTCAAGCTAACAGTATTCATCCCAGTATGTACATGAATAGTTATGCTGTAGGGGGAAAATTGCATTTTCTTTATATGAATGTACTGGATTTCTCGTATCCTAAATTGCTTTTTGTCTAAAAGGAGAAGCAAATGGAAGAGGAGCAGGCAGTAGGCAGAGAAGGGACTCTGTGCCCTTTTCTCTTTAAGATCTGCTGAGCATGGTGTGGGAGCAGACAATCTTCCCACAACTAACCACTCATGTAATTTATGTTGTAATTTGCTACACCAATAAAGCTCCCCTCCACATGCCAGATGAAAGGAGTACATAATAACCCATTGTTTGCAGCTTTCCTGAATAGTATTTCAGCATTGTCTTAGAGTCTCTCTGAAGAGAACTTAACACTCTGGGCTTTCTTGAAACAAAACAAAGCAACCTCAACAACTAGGCCGCCATAGGAAATGCTAATTTTCATAACATTACGCATTGGTGAGCTGGACCTTGAAATCCCAAGCCAAAATACTAAAAGCATGTGTTTCCTTGGATGTGAAGATTCTGATAAAGCAGATTGATTGTAGCACAATTGAGAAGCCATTATGAAAGAATTCCAGTGTATCAGATACGAGCTCTATTTATGGTATACTCCGTGTCACATTTATTGTGCCTTTTTCTTCTGTTCACTGTACAAAAAGAGCTAGACAGGATTCTCTTTGGAGTGGGAGAGCTAGTTTCAGTCTGTTCCTTGTTTTTGCATGTTTACTTTTGACCCTGTGAAAACAAACTTTCACAGTATATACTGCAACTACAGTGCTATTGCCGTCTGGTCATTTGCTTTGAAGTGCCGGAAAGGGAGCTTTTTGCAGAGGGACTACAATTTTTGTGCCTAGTCATTTTGGCTAGTTGCATCGTGTAGGCAGGATTTCAATGTCTTCAGAGTAACCATAGTAACCGAAGGCCATTTAAATTTTGCTGAAGGAGAATTATTTTTTTTCTTTTCCTCAAACCCTGAATGAAACTGTGAAAAAAAAAAGACAAATACCTTTTTTAATGGGGGAAAAAAGGATCTCTTTGATTTTAGAAGGAATAGCATTAATTTTTATCAGTTGAGGATAAATTAAAAAGTGGGAACTAAATTTAGATTGCACGCATAGGATCATAACTTGCTTCCAGTTAGATCAGATTTACACTGATTAATGCAATAAATGTTTGTTTCCTTTTCTTCTTCTGTCTATACTGCTTGATAGATTTTTCTTTTCTACACTTATGTGCCTTTCCTTTAAATATACAATACAACATTCCTGATAAAATAAGGCAAAAATTCTAAGCGATTGAAGAGATAATTTAGCATAATTCCCTGCTGTTACAGGATTTCTTATTATACTCAAAGTCAGTTTCCAGTTAAATTGTCTGGTATTATACAGAAATGGTACTTGAAGTATACTACTTAATCTGTCCCAATTGTCTGTGGTATACTAGATGCTGATAGCAGATCAAAAAATAAAGTTGTTGAGCAGGTTTACAATTTAAATTAAAGTACAGGAGGACAAAAATATCATCGGGCAGGGGGAGAAAGAGAAAATGTTTATTTTGGAAAAAAAAAAGACAAAGCCCGATGACTTTTTGGATTATTCTTATAATTGAAAGCTTTAGAGTATCTGAAAGGCTTTCTTTTGTCTAAATAGGTGTGATTATTTGTAAGCATGGTGATGAATTTTGTTCAGCTTTCCTTCCATCCAACATGAGGTACAGTAGGTCATATAGGCTTCTTGGAAGCTTTTCATATATACCGTAGTACATGGCTAATTATGGCTTTTTAACACAACTAAAAGGAATTCTATGAACTGCTTCCCAAGAACAACAATCTAATCCCATACATTATAAAGTCCATCAACTGGGGACCTTTTGTAATAAAGCAACTATTTTTTTGTAATTTTTATAATTTCTGTAATAAAACAACTAACATGATTAAAGGCCTGGAGACTAAAACATATGAAGAATGGTTGCAGGATTTGGGCATGACTAGTCTAGAGAAAAGAAGGATTATGGGTAATATGATAGCAGTATTTCAGTATTTGAGGGGCTGCCATAAACAAGAGGGGGTTCAACTTATTTTCCAAAGCACCTGAAGGCAGCACAAGAAACAATAGGTGGAAACTAATCAAGGAGAGAAGCGACCTAGAACTAAGGAGAAACTTCCTGAGAGTTAGAACAATTATTCAATGAAAGAACCTGCCTTGTGGGTTGTGAGTGCTTCATCACTGGAGGTTTTTAAGAAGAGTTTTTTAAGAAGAGACTGGATAGCCACTTGTCTGAAATGATATAGTGTCTCCTCCTTGAGCAGGGGTTACACTAGAAGACCTTCAAGGTCCTTTCCAGCTCTGTTCTGAATCTGAATCTATAATGGTGGAAAGTGGGAAAGACCTTGGGAGATAGAGGGAAGAAAGAGAATGCCTAGGGAATGGTCAGATAAAAAAGGACACAGCCTGCAGTTGGGTGCAGAACGGGCCCTCCTTCATCTCTTAGATTGTAAAAGGGATTGAAGGGGAATTGTATTTCAGATTTGCAAGATTCTGTTAATGTAGCTTTACAACAAAGTAGAATTAGTTTATTTCCTGTCTAGTCTAACTGAATAGACACTAGTAAGGCTGACATTATTTTCTTGCCTGTGAAAACTACAGTTTGGCACTTTCTTCAGTAAAAATAAACTTGCAGCCATTTTCTTCATTTTTCTTTCATCAGGTGATTTTTCTCATTTGGCAGCTCTTTGAGTTAAACTAGACTAGGACACTAGAGTTACGAATGCTAATACTAGTTTATTATAAGGTTACAGCAACTGAATTTTGCAAATGCACTTTCCCCCTCCCTCCCTTTATCTGCAGGAGAGCTAAGGGCCATGTCTAAGATGCTTACTCAAATTACATTTCTGTGCTGGACTCAGAATTCTTTTATCTGACCATTGCTTTGGTTGCAACTCTTTTTTCTGTTCTTCATGGTTATTCCTATTTCCCATCACACTTTTAAAAAAAAACTCCTTAGTGAAACATTTTACAAAAGATTTGGCAAATCTCTACCTTACCCTTTTTGACACTTTCCACCTGAAGCCTCTCCCTTATCTATATTAATATCAACACTCCTTGACCCCATAACTAACTAACATCTAATCTTATTGCCCCGAATGAAGCTGGGAGTCTTTGGGAAGAGAAATAGGGGTTTTAAGAGGTGAAAGTAATAACTTAAATCTCTGCAAGTCTCCATCAAAAGAATGTAAAAACAGTCAATAGTTTGTCCTCAGTACAGTTGGTGGTTCACTATTTGGTTTATTCTCTTTCTCTCTCTCTCTCTCTCTCTCTCTCTCTCTCTCTCTCTCTCTCTCTCTCTCTCTCTCTCTCTCTCTCTGTGTGTGTGTGTGTGTGTGTATACCTGTATGTACATGCATACTGTATATAAAATATGATTTTCTGTTGAGGGAACCAGAAGAACTGGTTTTTACATAAGAACAATGGCCAAATTCCTATTCTGTACATCTAGAGAATGACAATTTCAGTTGCATTCCTGCTGGCCCCTAATTAGATTGGAGACTGGAACATAGAATTCCTAAAATGATATAATTGATCCCAAACATGCTTGATTCTACTATAGAACTACTTTGATAATTGAAAAATTGAGAAATGTTAAAAAAGGAGTCGCCACTGGCTAACAACAAACCCACTCTCTGCAGAAGTAGGTGAAACAACAACATCTCCTTGTGACTGATTTCTCAAATTGTTCTAATGTGGCGCATCTCTAGTTTATATAAAAGAAAGATTTAGTATCTGATGTCCCAGATGAAAATTCAGTTTCCTCCATGTACAGGAATAAGTAAGTACAATTTGATATATAGGAAGAATAAGAGACAGGGATATAAGATTGCTTTTCTTTTCAGATTTATAACAGAGTTGATTTTAGAGATTATGATTGATATAGGAATGTCAGTTGACAACATACAGAAGAAATCTGTGTTAAATGGCATTCGGGATCTCCCATCCAAATCAGGTTCTGAAATATTGCTGGAGCTGTATAGATTTCCTGTTCTTTTGAAAGGAAAGTGCACAGCTTAGAATTCAGAAATTGTAATGATGAGTTGCATTTTTGTAAGCTTCTAATCTTAGTAAGGTTTTGAAGTGCTGCAGTAGACATCGCTAAGCCTTCCGCCTTAGAATAAATAAACGCACATAATGTCTACTGCCAAATTCTTCTAATTTAAAGAACAGTTGGCTGGTTGTAAGGAAAAAATGCAGGCATTATAGCTGAAAAAGGAAATATTTTAGAAAAGTTTTGCGTTACATGGGTAGAAAAGATTTTAAGAAAAGATTTCTAGGCCAAATGTCTTAGAGGAAGTAGGGTAATAAATATATTTCTCGACAGATTAGAAATGCAGGAACAAATAGTTGTGGGACACAAGGCAAAAACTGTTCTAAAGAATAAACCCTATGGCTTCCAATCTGATTTATAAAAAAAATGGCAGCAAAGTAATACAGAAAACTTTTTTCCAGGTTAAAGTATAGGTTTTTGAAACAAACTTACTTCAACATCATGTCTTTTAAATAGGAGTAACTATAAATAGGAGTGCAAATTTTTTTATGTCATTTAATCTCCCATTTCTACTTACTTCAATCATATCCCCAGTTCATCCTATGCAGGATGCTTTCGATCTGTAATCCAATTTTGATCTAAAAGGATCAGAATTTGGATTACAGATCAAAAGCATTGTATACTAAAAGGATCAAATGTTAGCTGAAGGCCAAAACTGAAAATTTAACTTTTTCACTTACAGAATCGCATGTTTCCTCCCATTATTGATTCCAGGTGTCATAATAATAGTCAATGGCCTCTGTGCCAAACTTCCTCTTAACTGAAATATTTGATCCTAGGCAGTTAAGGAGGGAATCTCTCTCACTTTGTACTGAACTGACAAGACAATAGAAGAGATATACTTAGAGCTGGGTTTTGAAACTACAAATTAAAGAGAAGATGCTGCTTGGCATTAATTTTTTGGTCTCCAGCTATACTCTGCTTTGCCTTCCTTTGCTAATTATTAGAACAATTAATCAGTGGAACAACCTGCCTCCAACACTGCAAGTTTTTAAGAAGAGACTGAACAGTCATTTTTTCTGAATAAGCAGGCATAGCAGGCATGTCAAATTCGTGGCGTCATGTGATGTCGCGCGACATATCGTGACTTTTCACCATTGCTGGCAATGGGGTGGACACGGTTTCAGTGTCATGCATCTGGCCCGCAGGCCGGCAGTTTGACATGCCTGTGGTATAGGGTTTCTTGCCTGAGCGGGGAGTTGGGCTAGAAGACCTCCAAGGTCCCTTCTAACTCTTCTATTATTATTGTTGTTGTTGTTGTTGTTGTATTTGTTTATTTATTAAATTTGTTTGCTGCCCATCTTGTTTCCAAGCAAAATTGTTTTTTTCCATTTCTGAACTTTATATATTACATCCATAATGTAATTTTTTAAAAAAACTAATTCAAATTTCCTGATCTTAAATTCTTGGGGGAAAAAAAACCAGATCAATGACCAAGTCAATGTTATGCCTGAGGATGGCTGCAGATACTATATCATACATCTTCAGGTAGATATGCAAAGAAATACTGTGATTTTGAATGGAAGTTTGCCAAGAAATCCAAGTGTTAAAGGCTATACAACACATACACACACACACACACACACTTTAACATTGCTGCTGTTGAATCTACATGGGTGTAGCTTTCAAGGGAAAACTGATTTAATTTTACTGAATGAGATGAATCGGTAATCTGACTTAGACAACTTTGTATATTCCCATTGAACCATTAAAATCATGACAGGTACATCCATGATACCCTTTCAAGTTGGAAACACTGTCCTCTGCCCAACTCTATTTCTACTTATGCATATTCTGGGTTCACAACTATGATAATGCTAATACATAATGTGAATGACTTGGTTTTATCCCTTAGCATACAGGGCCTCTGTGTCAATTAAAAATCATGTTCAGACATCTGGATCCCCCAGTATCAACTTTTTTTCAAAAGATCAATTGATTTATTTCTTGCTCAGCTCTGGCATATTTGAAGTAATAGTAAATCTAACTGTTTTTCTGAAATACTGCCAAATGGAGTTTTCTGGTGGCCTATTTATTTATTTATACTTACACACGTACATTGATATAGTGCCTAACTTTGAACAACTCGAGGCAGTTTATAATACAGCAATAATAAAACCATCAAACCAATACATGTCTAATGATCAGGTCTACTGTTTGTTCTGTAATGTAGGTCTGCCAGTGAGAAGCTGTGCTTCCTATATATGGCTAAGTCTTGTAAATCCTGTAAATACGGGCACTGAGTAATGTTGGGTTTCAGACCAGCACCTTGAATTGGGCCCAGAAGTTCACTGGTAATCAAAGCAGTGGATTCAACAAATGTATAATTCTATTAGTATGCTCTTTCCCATCAAGCTGTTGCAAGAATGATTGCCTCATTCCCATCTTCTGACTCCTGGGTTCCAGGCACCTTGGTGAAAAGATACCATGATGCCTTTTAGGAAATCGTTCAGATTTTTCTGAATGCTATCGGACCTACATTAGTTAAAGATGTGTGTGGAAGAGCGTGCAATTCATTTATTTTATTTTCCTTTTCCCATGGGCCTGGGGGAATTCTGGTTTCTTGGGGACTTTTGGCAATTGAAGAAGCAGAGAACTGTCACTCAATTTTCAGTGTTGACGGATCACAATCACCAATCACCTTCAAATTACCTTTGAGGGATAGAGGACCTGAAACAGCGGTAATACAAAAAAGCTGCAATCAATTGTTATTTGTCCAAGAACTGTGTTTAAATAACCTCCAGAAAAGGGTGGAGGAGAGAAAGAACACTATGTGCAGTAAGCCATTCTAGATGCTCCACTTTTGGGGAATGAAACCCTTTAGAAAACATGAACTAATTTATTCAACAGGCAGTTAAGTATCTTTCATGCATCACTTTCAGTTCAGCATTCAACATTCACAGTTTCTGCACTGATTTTGGCAGTGATTTACAAACCTATTAACACTTAGCAACTCTGAATCTAGGGAGTATTAGTTGGACATCTGCATTTGCTCCCACGAGGCTGTCATAGATGTTCCATCTTCACCCAACCAGATGGCAGTGAACTGTTCAATGTGTTGTGTTTTGTGCTACTTCTCCTTACTATCATGTAGTGATGTTTAAATTAACGCAGTTGTAATTTGATATTCCAGAGAGGATGGACCTGATTGAGGTGTGACATTTAATTAAAACTACATTTGAATGAAGCACTTTTAAATTACAATGGATACTTGGATTGCAAGTCTTTGGAAAGAAACCCTGTTTTGAATACAGTGTGTTTTATTTCTAGGATGAACCTAGGCTGTCATTGATCATGGTATCTTTGTCATTGATCATGGTACCTTTGTCATTAATCATGCCATTGCGGGTTTATAGTGAAGAATATCATTGTAGAATGGTTTCCTCTTCTTCCCAATGGGGCTATTCCAATCAGCAGGGATTGGGGGAGAGATCAAGTTCTAGCCTCCTCAAAAATAAGATAAGATAACCTTTATTGTCATTATTTACTCTGGGCACACTGGCACACATTAAAAATGAAATTCTGTTTCCTGCTTTCAAAAATGGGGTCTCTACAGGCTTCAGTGCTTTCTACTCTTATTTAATATTTACATGATGCCACTAGGTGAGAGATCTGCTTACATGAAGTTAAGTACCTACCCCAAAAATAAAACCTAGATTGATTTTTGGGGTGGGTCTAATATAAGCCCTATACCAAAACTAAGCCCTAGTTTTGGGGCAAGGCGTGTGCCTAAAAATCAAGCTACGGTGGGGGTGGTGGGTGGAGCTGCCCCACACGCCCCACACCCACTTACATCCCATGCCTCGACACCTGTCATGCCGCTGCCCAAATTCTTCTGTGGCTGCTTGTGGCTGTATGGATTGTTGGACTGGTCATGCCGCTGCCACCGCTCACAGCAGGAGACTGTGTGACGCTTTATAGCGCTCGCATGGGCTACAGCGTGCTATGCCGTGCAGCCTCCTGCCGTGAGCGCAGCACCAGCCCGAAGCGCCACATGGCCTCCTGCCACGAGCAGTGGCACTGGCCCGAAGCACCATGTGGCCTCCTGCCACAAGTAGCAGCAGTGCTTCGGGCCAGTGCCACTCCTCATGACAGGAGGCCATGCGCCACATGGCATCCAGCTGCAAGCAGCGGCAAGTGGCCACTGAAGAAGTCAAGCAGTGGTGCAACAGGTGTCGGGGTGTGGGAGGCCTGGCTGCGGTGGTCCTAGGTAAGATATCCTACGAAAATAAGACCTGGTGCCTCTTTTGGAGGCAAAAGGAATATAAGACCGGGTTTTATTTTTGAGGAAACACGGTATCTTCAATATGCTGAAAATATTCAACTATGCATTTTGATCCTAAACAGGTGATGCTATGAGAGTGTTGTCCAAATGCCTCCATGGCTAGGCTTGTTCAGTTCTGGATGGAGAGCAAGGGATTGAAGGGGCTGAAATTTAATTCCAGCATCATAGACTATGTCTGGGTTTGTAAGATATTCCAACTTTAATTTTGGATGGGGTGGGAGCTTCCCCGTACTGTGCTGATTCATAAGTTGGAGGTCCTCTTAGACTTTTGGGTCCTGCTTAAAGTGCAGGTGGCAGCTGTGGGCTAGGAGAGTTTTCTTACAGTTTCCTCAGGTGCATCATTATGACTCCTGGAACGGGAGCCTTTGTTCACTACCACTCACTACCTTATTCACCTTTTGATTGGATTGTTATAGTGTATCTACTTGGTGCTGCCCTTGAAGACCATTCAGAATCTATAGAATGTACGATTCCAAGTTGTCTTGGGTACCTCATGTTGTGCCTATATAACACCACTGCTGCAGGGCTGCACTGCATACATATCAATTGACCTCTGGGTAAAATTCAAGTTTCTGGTTGTCCTTTAAAGGAGGCAGGATTGAGGACCTGGATAATGCAGGACTGCGTTCTCCTACTAATATTCGCCAACCCAATAAAATCAAATAAGGTGGGCTCTGACACTCAAAAATCATGTTTTTTCTCTGTTCCTGCTATCCTCTGTGGAATAGCAGTTCCCTAGGCATTTGAACAACCCATTCTGTTTGGCATTTAGGAAATCTATTAGGACCTGGCTATTTAAACAGGCCCTGGAGTCTTTTTTCCCCTCAAACAGTTAGAAGTTGTTAATTGTATTTTGCCAATTGTGCTTTATTCATGGGTCATACATAGATGATTTAATTGATTGTGTTGTATATAATCTTTGTTGCAGTTTAATTCCAATTTACAGAGCTCGGATCATATGCTGTCTGGATGGTTTGTTTGGAGAAGCCTATAAAGCCCTGGAAACAAACATATTTATCTCTTGGATGCAACACACACACACACACACACACACACACACACACACATACACACAGCATCTGAGAAATAAATTGATTTTGGAAGCTGCAATGCTGTGGTGCTTATGGGTATGTTACTTTCCTGTTTGCAAAAAAGTCTGGTAGTCTAGAACTACAGTTGTACAACCAGGACCCAAAAGGATAAGTAGTTTGATGGGATCTCATAGGAGCAGCTAGGATATTTTTCAGACACTTCAGCAAATTAGTACAATGTGACTTGGATGGGGAAAGTGCAAGTCGCTAATTCTTTTTATTCTTTTTTGGCATGAAATTTGGCATTTTATTGCTGGCTTGAGAGTCGCAGTAACTTTGAAGCAAGGCAGTGACTTTTCACTTATTCTCTTCATTTCTACGTCCACAAAAACGAACATGATCATGGATCATCTTCAAATTGCTTTTGAGGAAATAGAGTGTGGAATTGCTCCCTGGAAGATGAAGCATATGAATTAGATTGACCATTCATCAGCTGGATCAATTATCCAACCAGACCTTGCCATAAATCTAACAAAATATGCAAAGTGCTAATTATTAACTTGTTCTGCAGCATTTTTAAAGTATGCTTTAAAGACTGTGGTGGTACAGTAGTTAGAATGCAGTGTTGCCGGCTAATTTTGCCCACAGCCAGGAGTTTGATCTTGATTGGCTCAAGGCTCCATCCTTCTGAGGTCGGTAAAATGAGAACTCAGACTGTTGGGGGGGGGGCATATGCTGACTCTGTAAACTACTTAGAAAGGACTGTAAAGCACTATGAAGTGGTATATAAGTGTAAGTGCTATTGCTATGCATTTATTCTTAGTCTTGGCAAATGGCAGCATCTGATTGACCTTGTTTAGATTAGAAGCTTATCATGGGTAACCATGGTTAATACTTGGATAATCAAAAGTATAAATGCTAAGAAAACTTCAACAGCATGTCCATGAAATCCCCAGAAAGGGAGCTCAGTTTAGAGATTCATTTACTTTTTAATTCAGTCTGAATCTCAAATCTCAGGCATTCCTTCCCGCCTTTCTCTATTTTAGTGGGATGAGCATGAGGATGGGGAATACCGACTATGGTAGAGGTAGCTCTAATGTTAATAGCAGCAGTGGCACTGCAAGATCTGTGATTAATAATTTACCCTCCAGATACTTTGGTAAAAAAAAGCTCTCCAATCCACAAGAGTCTCCTTATTTATTGCCATTGATAGGAAAACAATTTTCCCTGTCTTGCCGAACATTGCAGCTATAATAAATTTCATAGCCCTGAATGAATTGTTCTTTAAAATGCTAGTTTACTGGACCACAACAATGGACCGTAACATGGGGTCGTCTCGAGGTATATGTATGTACTAAAAAATAGTATTGTAGGCTGGGAAAATCGAGAACTGGGTTTATAATGTTTAAAACTAACAAAACTCCTATTTGGTATCCTCATTGTTAATGAAACTGGATTAAGGGAATACCTAACTTGCTGCTTGTTTGTTTTCGGGTGTTTTGTTTTAAAATTGGTTAGTGCCCATTACTGCTTACTCATGGCTAGACTTGTTCCTGGCTGTTGTAAAATTCTATATTTTTTAAAAATTTAAAAAAATGTATCTGGCAGACAAGAGCAAAGAAGAAAGAATCAGGAAGTCTCCCGGCTAGACCAGGGGTCTACAAACTTAGCAAGTTTAAGATTTGTGGTCTTCAACTCCCAGAATTCCTCTGCCAACCATGCTAGCTGGGGAATTCTGGGAGTTGAAGTCCACAAGCCTTAAAGCTGCCAGGTTTGGAGACCCCTGGTCTAGACAATGGGTGGCATATGTTTTTTTAGTCTCCTCTCCCTGTTGTGAAACTGGGACTGTACTTATTGGCTGAAAATCCTGAAGGGTGCCCACAGATTCATTTATTTTCCAAAATGAAGATGCAGGATACAAGTATTACTTGCAAATGTTGTCTTGATTCTTTTATCTTAAGCAACTGAAAGCATGGGAAAAGTCTGCTGCCTTTTGCGTTTGGACTTCAACTCCCAAAATTGAAGTTGAAGTCTACATAGTTTAAAATTGCAGAGATTCAGAAATACTGGTTTAGAGGAAAGAAAAGGAAAAGGGGGAAGCGATTTTTTCCTCAATAGAAAAAGAGTAATTTGTAGATAATTGTTTGAATGAAAAAGAAGATACATTCCATTGTTAGGTGGAACAATTTGTTTTAAAATATATATTTTATCTGTTCTATTAAAAATGTTTGTCATTTCTATTTATCCATTTTAAGCAGCCCTAAATATTTTTCTAGGTCAAACCAAACTTGTCATATGAATAAATGAGCAGAGGAATTGTCTGTTTGCAAGTTTACAATCCACAATTCAATCTTTGTCAGTCCATGGTCAAATAAACAATCTTAGTCATTTGTATATAATTGACCTTTTGTTGAATTAGCAGCTAAAGCTCCATGTACATCCACATGTGTGGTTGTTTTCAGTGCAGCCTACTTTTCAAATTCTGATCCACTAATTTCATCTGATTCATGGATCTTCATTATCCTGAGATCTAGATGCCTTGACCTCTCTAGTCTTTAGGGGATCCTGGAAGACCTAATTTTTCCCACAGCTTATGATGTTGTATGAGTCCATCTAAATGTCCATTGTTTGAATTATTTATCCCCAGCAACGTATGTTTTTACTGATCTGTTAATTTGAAGGTATAGGGTTTCCTGCCTGAGCAGGGGGTTGGACTAGATGACCTCCAAAGTCCCTTCCAACTATTATTATTATTATTATTATTATTATTATTATTATTATTATTATTATTATTTAGACATGAACCTCAGTCAACTGAACATTCAGATTGACTGGCACTGATGGTTGACATGGGTTGCTGCCAGCATCCTAGGTATCAACCAGGTACCTCTTTAAAATGTAAGATGTTCCGAGTAGCGCAGTTTTTTGTAGCATTGCTGGAGTTATTGCAGGAAGCTGCAGTTTTCTGAAATATTTTGCAAAGTTTTTGGACATAGTTCCCAGTGCCCCGATGACGGTGGGTATCACTGTTACATGTTTCATCCATAATCGCTCAGTTTCGATGGCCAGGTCGCGATATTTCATAATTTTTTCCAGTTCTTTTTCTTCGACTGTGACATCTCCTGGTACAGCGATATCAATCAGCTATACGCTTCAGTATTCTTCTTCTTTTTTATTATTATTATTTATAATTTGGAGATAACATGGATTTTCCTGTTATTTTGGGGACTGGGGTTATTTATATGTTTTTTGACAAAGTAGATATAAACTTCAGAAGTTATCTGAACTAACTTTTTAAATGCAAAGGTTTATACTGACTTGATTCCTAAAATAACTGAAGGAGCTTCGTGTGTTTTTTACCTGACCCCCCCCCCTCACACTTTATTGTTTGGAAAAGGAACAGGGGACTTCAGAGAAATGAAACATACAGGAGAATTTCCCTTAATTAACTTCAAAATCCAGACTACTGAACTGAAACATCATTTTTTTTTATCATGTAATGCAGCCATTCGCAAACTGGTGTCCTCCGTATGTATTAGTAACACTGGTTGTCAACTATATAAGTATAAGGTGAAAAGTTAGCACACTTGGAAAGTATAACAATAGCAGCATATAAACAACAATTTATTAAACAAGGAGGAAGAAGGCTATGATCTTTATGCAGATGTCATAAGTGACATTTTTGTGATTGCAAAATCTATGGAACAGATTAAACCAGCCTAATTGAACAAATCCTTTCACGGTTTTAGAGGCAGGCTTTAAACACTGCCGTTGCATTTTACAAATTATGCAAAATTACAGCAGCTTTACTGAACAAAGCAGATAGCATTCATGTGAGCGCATAGAAGCTTCATTAAATATGCAAAGGTGATTTTATAAATGAATATGAAATGTGAAGGATGCAAACATCAGAGGAGGTATCCAGATGATCCCTTGATCAGAAACTTGGCACATGCGGATATTCTGCTTTGGGAGGATTAGCCAGATCCCAGAGTTCCCGAGAGATCAAGGAGGATCTCTGGAAGAGTTCAGACAGTCATCAAAAGCGAGGGTGCTTTTTATTTGCAGAGGACACTGAACACTAACAGCCTTTAGTAAAGGTCACAGATCCTAGACTGTCAACACTTGAACAACAAATGAACCATTAAAGCTGAATATATGAGTCTTGTATGAAAAACGTGTTTATAGTTATATTGCCCCTTTCCATATATTCTACAGTACGACATGATTAGCTGTGGAGCCCTCATCCTGATATGAGATGACTCATCTGTGGGCAGTTGCAGAACATCACGGTGGATTTGCCTTCCCAGAACTGATTATACTTTTCCACTAGTTTTGATGAGGCCAAATGTGGAGGAAGAGAGGCATTTGAAAACTTTTGCTTAAATTCTTTGTTGCCTATAGCAATGATGTTATTTTTAGGTTTGATTATCCAGAGCACGTAGGTGACTGATGTGCTGTCCTAAAGTGTTGTTTGTTGGTGTCAGTGTTTGTTGAAAATGGTGATAATGGATCTGTCAGTTATCTCTTTTGCTTTTGGGTTACGTGATGGTAATCACATTATATAGCATGACTCTGGCTTGTAGCCAGAATAACTTCCATCATGTCAGCATGACCAACAAGCGGAAATGAAATAGTTTGTCAAACTTCCATCTTCTTGATTTTTTTTTATCTACGACATGAATAAATATAAATTTGGCAGGGGTCAAAATATTTAAAAAATTGTTGCTGTGAGTCATAGTGAAAATAAAGAGAAATATTCCGAAATACAAATAGACCCTGGTAAAATCAGTTATTCACTGTTATTCACTGAACTCTGTAGATAAGCTTCTCTGATGCTTGGAATAAATCAAAATATTATTTATATGTATTATATGTTGATATTAAACACATCTTTAGAAACTAAGTATCTAATATTTTATTATGCTTCTGTAATAGTCTTGCATCAAGATAATCTTGGAAGTTTTTTTCCCCAGGTTTCTCTGTTCTCTTAGTGTTAATTTTTCTCTTTTTTTATTCTACTATGATTTTTATCTATTTTCTCTTATTTGGAACACATACCATAACTTTTGTTGAAGGTTAGAGAATTATTCTTTTCATATCTATATATCTATCTCTAAATCAAGATCTAAGGCGGCCCAATGGCTCGATGGTTATGTTGCTGGGCTTGTCGGCTGGAAAGCCGGCAGACCAAGTTCGAGATCTGAGCTCCACGCAATGGGGTGAGCTCCTGTCCTTGCCCCAGCTCATGCCAAACCTGTAGTTCAAAAGCATGCAAATGCAAGTAGATAAATAGGTACCAGTTCGGTGGAAAGGTAACAGCATTCTGTGATGTTATGCTGGTCACATGACCACAGAAACATCTTCGGACAGTACTGGCTCAGTGGCCTTGAAATAGAGATAAGACCACCTCCTAGAGTCAGCAACAACTAGCAGAGTAAAAATTTGCAGGGACTTCCTCCTAAATCGAGATTTGTACGATCTCAATCTGCTGTTATATTTCATTTCCATTCTGTCTCCTCTTCAAAAAGGGAAGGAAACATTAGAGTCGCCCCTAAACATGCATGTGTCCTATCCCTGGGCAGAAAATAATTTCCTATTTATATCTTCATATATTTTAGGATTTCAAGAAATATCATCCAGATATTCTTCTACAAGAAGATTTTTTTCTCACAAACCTTTGAAAAGATGTAATATTTGCAACTTTGCATTCACCTTCCAAGTTTTTTTTTAAAGTGAACACAATACGAATGTTGACTTTATTGGGGTATAATTCAATTTTATAATTCTCAACCTTATTGTTTGTTTGGATTACAATTGCAACAGTGTATTCATGCTCGAAGATCTATGCACAAGTCACTTGGGAAAGCTGCTGATAACATTTAAAAAAAAAAAAACGATCCAAGAAAATCCTAAGCATAGATATTCTTATTTCTTACTCAAATGTAAGTTGACTCTATATAAAGTGATGCAAATCAAATCCCTAAGCTAATGTTTATATTGGGCTAACTCATACTAAGCCACTAGTAAAGAGAAATAAGGTCATCCACTGGGAAAGTTTGATAGTTTTAACTAACTGGGTTTAATTACACCAGATTAATTATCGGGCCAAGTCCTTCTACGTTTCTTGTTCTGTATAGCACTGAAACAGTTCACTGAGCTGTATGATTGCTTCTCTCCAGAGTCATGACTACAGATTTTGTAGAAGGTGGCACACCCAGCCACATATGCTTTATGAAACCAGCTTGTTATCTTCCCATTCAGTCACACAGACCCATCATGAAATATTTTTATATCTTTAAATTTCAAATATGTTGACATGAAAGGTCACTTTGCTTACATCAATAATTAGTGAAATTGTAACATGCTGGATGTATCCAAAATACAGGATGGATAGGAGGAGAAAGCCATCTGCATGTTGAATCAAAGGGCAGATGCAAATGGAAGATTTTATGAGGTTTTTTTTAAAGTTACATTGCCAACTTGCTTGAGTCCAAAGAACTGCAGCCTGTAGGTAATTGATCCATTATATAAAACAAGAGGCCTCCATACAGATCAGATTCATAACCTTTCCCTCCCCCCCCCCCATGGTAGCACATCTTAAGTTTCTGATCCTTCCTAAAGTATTCAAGATGGTAGGGAAATAATCTGAAGTTGCTAGGAGGGAGTAGATCCATCTGAAATTTCTAATTCGTCAAAGGATTTTCTTGAATAGGAAATTTCCAAATGACAAAACAGTTCTTTCTATAATGTATTTGCTGTATCTTTCAGTTGTGCTCTGCATGTATGAGGCTGAAGTTCTGCGAGTTTAGGATTAGTGGCTTTAACAACAGGTTCTCTCTAGAGGTTTGTTATCTTGCAAAAGCAGCTTGCCTGCTTTGTGGGGCTGCACGAAATTTGTCCTTTGCAGCAACCCACTTTTTTTTTTTTTTTAGAAAAAAAGTTCTGAAACAGGAGAAGAGAAAATGTACGAACCCTTTTGACACAGTGAGAAAAAAAAAGAAAAGAAAAAAAGGAAGGAGGAAAACCGGTAAACATATTAGGAAGAAGGAGTGGAATTTGTCTGCTGTACAATTTCCCCAGATTTCCCCGAATAACCATTGCCATTGAACAATTTGGTTATTTCCTTTTATCAATGCCGTATCCGATAAACCAGCATGGCTATTTCCGATGGATAAATCAGAACTTCTATTTAGATTTTATTTTCAGAGTTTCGAATCATGCAGTTTCATTTGGAATTCCACAATCGGTGAGCACTGAATAGGTTAAAAATGGAAACAAACTAAAAGCTCTCTTTTTCTCTGCCTGAAAAATCTATTGATGCAGGATGAAATTAAAGGCTATAAATAGAGCCGGTCCCTTCAGCTTTGTCGTGGAAGCCTCGGCTGTGTGCTAGGATTAGGAGAAGACAGAATGGATTTCTCTGTGGCGTCCACAAGAGCCAAGGATTATGCCCACTGTGCACGTTGTATTGTTCATTTCTCCTGGGCCTTTGTGGGGAAATTAAATCCTTTCTGATGCCAAAGATGTAAGCAGCAGAGGCTGCTTTGAACAGAACATATGCATTACAAAGCAATTTTGCACAGTGGCATTCAACGTCTCATGGTGAGACGATGGTGTTCAGCATCAGCCCCAGCTGCACTTTCAGTATTGCCAGGAGCAGCGCAACCGGGATCATAGGAGTGTCCTGGGATTTCCCGGCTCTAGGCTTTAGCTGGTATCATTCATCACTCATCAGCAATGTTCATTACTGCCGAAATGTTCTGAGGTCACCCTGATGCTGGAGGGAAAGCAATGCTTCTTCCTCCCACCACCCCCACCCCCGCAATAATGCTCTCATAACTATCAGAAATACTGGGTTCATGTTGAAATATCTTCATTGTGCTAAAGCCCCAAAGTGTTAACGGCAGGAATGATTCAAGAATCTGACTAGAACTGCATCTTCTGTGCTTCGTATATAAGGGGACATTCAAGGTTGACGTGACTTTAGCTGTAACTGATTTGTCTTTGCTGTGTATCCGGGTGCTTCTTTTCCAACTGTAAGACACTAACAACCTCTTTCCATCTTAAATGCATCTCAGAATTGGCGTAGAATTCACTGTACTGCCTGCTGAACAACTCAGCACTGTATTTTGGAATCACTGGTTTTATTTTTTATTTTTGGGTGGGAAGGGGAGGGGTTTGAACTTTAAGTCAAGCTCCCGTGAAGGGTAAACGATTTAGTAAAGGAACTAGATGTTTTCTACAGTATTGCAACCTCAAATTCTGTGCTATCATTAGTAGCTATACTTAAACTGTAAGGACAACTGATTAGTTTCTTTTTAAGGCTGCCAATTTACAGGGAGAGAGGAGAATGCATCATATTTGGATTCAGAAATAGCATTGAAGAGGAAAATATGAATAGGAAGTAAAAATTCCATTTGAATTGTAGTTTGATTGTATTTGGATAGTCTGCAAATTACAATCAGAGTATTTAAGCACTATGATTTACAATAAGAAAAGGAAAAAGCATAGCTCAGCAACATGAATGCGTTTGTAACCCAGGGTTTAATTCCCGGTGACTTCCAAGTAAAATAAAAAAGCAAAATGTACAAAAGAACGGTGCAGTGCACCTTGTGTACCAAGGTAATGCCACATGGTTGTAATAGTGTGTTATTTGAGATATATTTTTGATGTGTGGTAATGCTATCCTTTTCCTACACAAACCAACTAAAGCCCTCCAAAACATACTACTGTAAGTAAACCAAAAGATCCAGTAGCTCAAGAAGAAGAAAAAAAAGAAGTCATCTACAAGATACAGAGTAAGGACTGTTAACAGCTACTGTATAGGATGGAGAAGCAGAAGACTAGCAGAGCACATCCATGAACACCAATTACCAGTCAGAAGACATGATGAAAACTCCTTAATCTCACAACACATGAGTAGATTCAACCATAGCTTCACATGGGAAACTATGAATGTCCTAAATGAAGTTAAATCCCAAAATGGTAAGGAGTGCCTGGAAGCTTGGCATTCAGACAAATCATACATCAAAAGACACATAGAGGCAAATCACCTTTACACACCATTCAGACAAGACAATGAAAAAGCTAGGAAGGAAACAAAAAGATCAGAATACATCCTCTCAGGTAGCTTATATCCAGATAAACAGAGGTTAACACCAGACAAATAATAACACACTGAATATTACCCTAATTAAGGAACAACCAAGAAGAAAACCACATCCACACCTACACTGGTAGGGCACACTATTGCAGATAAATAGGGAGCAAATGCCACATTCACTAATACTGATGATGTTACTTAGTTGGTAATGAAATGTCTGCAAGTAAACAACCAAGCCAAAGAGCACCAAGGATTCCACATATTAATATACTGTTCAAAGAAAAAAAACTAGTTTAAAAATCCATTTTGTCAACTTTGGGTACACACGAAGTTAATATTAAGATTGTGCTTATAATGCCGTATTTCACTAAGCTAGCCCAAATATAGAATTTCTCTCCAGTGCAGAAGCTCTCAGTATATAATTCATATATTAGTAAAGCAAACAAGAATTGACCAGACAAGCAGATGAACATTGCCATTCTGTTGTAATCAAAAACATATACAGAGCATATATATATAACATATACTGAAAAATGACTTGGCTCACCACTGCCCTATTCCCTTGCAGTCAAGGACATACTAATAGTGGTAAACTAAATATTCATCATGGGAAACACATTCTCTCTCTCTCTCTCTCTCTCTCTCTCTCTCTCTCTCTCTCTCTCTCTCTCTCTCTCTCTCTCTCACATACATGTATCCACATTTGCTTTAATAGGTATATTATGTCTTCTCTAGAGGATCCTCAAGGGACAATTGTGATGAAAGAGTAGTTTCCAGTTTTTTAAAATGACAAAATCAAAACATTGATCCATATTCATACAACAGACTATTGACTTTTGTCATTTTTTAAAATGACAAAACCAAAACATTAATCCATATTCATACAACAGACTATTGACTGGTTCATATGGAAAGATTGCATAATAGTATCTTTAGGTATGAAATCTCATATTCATTTCAAAAAACTCTGAGGACTGTGGGAAAATTATACATCAGTTTCCACTTTAAAAGTACACACAACTTTCTACTTGCCAAACAAGATTTATAAAGGTAGTGCTTGACTTACAACATTTTGTTTAGTGACTGTTCAAAGTTACAACACTGAAAAAAATGACTTATGAACATTTTTCACATTCGTGACCGTTGCAGCATTTTGATGGTCACATGAACACAACTCAGATGCTTGGCAACTGACTCACATTTATGACTATTGCAGTGTTCCAGGATCATATGATCACCTTCTGCGATCTTCTAACAAGCAAAATCAATGGGGAAACCAAATTCAATTAACAACCATGTTACTAATTTAACAACTGCAGTGATTCACTTAAAAGCTGTTGTAAGAAAGGTCATAAAAATGGGGCAAAGCTCACTTAACAACAGAAATTTTGGGTTTGGTTGTGGCCATAAGTTGAGGACCCCCTGTACAAGACTCTAGAAAGAGTACAGAGAAGAGCAACAAAGATGATTAGGGGACTGGAGGCTAAAACATATAAGGAAAGGCTGCTGGAATTGGGTATGTCTAGTTTAATGAAGAGGGGGGACATGATAGCAGTGTTCCAATATCTCAGGAGTTGTCACAAAGAAGAGGGAGTCCAGCTACTCCCCAAAGCATTTGAAGGCAGGACAAGAAGCAACGGATGGAAACTGATCAAGGAGAGAAGCAACCTAGAACTAAGGAGAAACTTCCTGACAGTTAGAACAATTAACCAGTGGAACAACCTGCCTTCAGAAGCTGTGAATGCTCCAACACTGAAAGTTTTTAAGAAGAGACTGGACAGCCATTTGTCTGAAATGGTATAGGGTTTCCTGCCTGAGCAGAGGGTTGGATTTGATGACCTCCAAGGTCCTTTCCAACTTTTTATATATTACTACTACTACTACTACTACTACTACTACTACTACTACTACTACTACTATATAATCAAGAACATCTGCATTTGGTCACAGATCATAATGTGCCAATAACAAGAGAAAATAGCTAAATGGTTGCTAGCTAATATTTGTAAGTTATCATGGATACCGCTTTGAGTGGATACCAACTGAAGATTGGAGGTTAAATTGCCTTTGCGATGTCAGTTTGCTGGATATGGTTTGGTGCAGAGAAACAAACCTGTTATTAGAATTGTTGCTTTGATAAAGAATTCCTGATGGCAGAAGCAGAAAAGTGGTGCTTTTGTTCTCTCAACTAGAAGCAATGCAGGACTAATGCCCACTGTACTGATCCATGCAGCTCTTTTGAAAGATAATTCATGACAGGTGTTTTGCTGCCCATTTTGTATGTTCTGCTTATATTCTGTAACTGTAAGTATTACAAGAATGTGCTCATTGTGTTTTTATACAAAACAAATAAAACCCTGTAGTGTTATCTCTAAACCTTTACTGCTAGACTCTAAAATGCAACAGTAGGCAGATTTGCTCTGGCTACCAAAAATAAGCATATATAATATTATAGATCGGCAATAGCTCACATGCACTGGCATAAACCTTTTTTTATTGAGCTGTTCAGGGCCTCCAGAAATACACAGAACATTTCGGGTATTTGAGGGCCTCCAACTATAGTACAAATACTTTTCAAAATGAAAACAACACTAGAATGAGAACCCTCACTTGACATGATTAGAAGATTTTAATGTGAAATATTTAGCAAGTGTCCAGGTTTAAAGTCCATATTGCGATGAGTCAGACACAACTTCGCAATTAACAACAACAACAACAACAACAACAATAACAACATGAGGTCTTTGTCACTACAGATCTTTTGGGCGTGGAATTTTGGGGAAACTAGAGGTACAAGTTGATCCTCGTGAACTATCAAATCTGACTGCTTTAACAGGTACCAAACTCCTAATTCTTCTGGCAGATTTTACAGTGCTTTATCAGGGACCTTTGTGGACTTGGTTGCAATCTAGGATGCTTTCTGTGATTACTAAAAACATTGGTAGTCTGCAGTAGGAATATAAAGAGGGTTTCCTTTTGTCGTGCAGGAATTTGATGCCAGTTTTTACCAATACCATGTTTTCCCTTTGTCATAGGAAGCATAGATCAGTATAAGGAATTATTTCTGTTTTGATCATTGATCAGAGCTCCTTTGCCCCAGACATATGTATTATCAGTAGAAATGTTTGGGTCCAGACCAGGGGTAGACAACCTCGGCTCTTTTATGACTCATGGACTTCAACTCCCAGAATTCCTATGCTGACTCAGGAATTCTGGGAGTTGACGTCCATGAGTCATAAAAGAGCCGAGGTTGCCTACCCCTGGTCTAGACATTTCTAACATTTGTCCAAAATATGATTTTGAAAATTTCAGCATGTTATAAATATATTGCACTGGAACTAAAGTTATTGTAGCCTTTCAACATGGAAGCAGAATTTAATACTTTGGGGGGGGGGGGGAATAGCCCATTTACCCAAGTGTGACCTAAATTGTTTTTGTTTTGTTTTTATAAAATGCCTCTTCCTGGTCATCTGGAGAAAATTCATACTTTATTACTACCCTATAGGTGTCCACATTAAAGGTTGAATATTGTTTTAGGACTGGGATTATATATATCTGCAATTTTCTTCCTAATTTTCTCATTTGTTTTTCTCCACTGATAAACCTTCCCCTCCCCTGGCCCTTAGGGTTTATTGAACATATGTAAGCTCAGGATGGGGACAGGAGAGTTTTGCAATCTCTTTGCAAAATATTGCAATCTCTTGCATGCTATTCATTCCAGCATTCAGAGCTATTTCTCTCTTAATTCCTAATGGACCTGCTTGGCTCTCTTGCTGTTGACCTTCCATTACTTCTATCAGCAAAGAGACAGAGTAAGTTGCTTCTACCAAAATCTGCCGCACTGTGCATCCAACCTTTCAGGGAAATGTCCTTGTCTGTGTTTTCCAGTGACAGGGGTGAGAAGCCTTGTCATGACTGCTAGCCCGGACACAATTTCAAACATCACAGTATACAGTTACAAAAATAGGAAAGGCATTTCCATGCTCATAGTCTTCAGAGCAAAAAAAAAAAGTAAAAAAAAAAAGTCAATAATGCCCACAGTATTATTTCTGTTGTTCCCTGGCAATGCCATTTATCACGTGTGCTGTTTTGCTTGCTTTCTTCCTTTTTCAAAAGGGGGAATGTTTTGCCACATGAGAATACTAGACTAATAGCTCATTAGCAGAAGACAATTGGTGTGTCTTATCTTTCTTCCAGTTGTACTACACTTTTCCTGGAATTGCAAATGGGTTAAAGTCCTCCACAAACGCTCAGACAGGATTTTGTTTGGCTTATGAAATCATGATGCGTTCAAAGATAGGGATGCCCAACTAATTTTGCACCCTGTCAATTTGAATTTATTTATACTGTGTGGCTTAATTTGTAGCCAAGAGAGATCAGAATTACTGGAACATGTAAACTGGGTAATCAAATAATGCAGGGTACATAGTGAAAATTTTGTATAGCATTGTAGACACTCCTCTTGGACATAACCCAACGAAACATACAGTAGTGAGAATAAGAGTTTTCATTGCTTTGTCTGCAGTGTTACTAATACACTGTTTCTCTGCTTTCTGTGCTTCTGAGATATACAACTTCTATTCCAGGAGAGTGATGAGGAAATAGCTGTGATGACATGTTGTCATTGACTTTACTAATATAACATGATGCTTCCTATCTTTTCCCATCTGTATGTGAGGAAAGTGTGCAGATAGGGCTCTGGGACAGGTTGCAGACTAAAGAAATTGCAAAGCAGATGGACATTGAGCAGATAAGCATTAATCTGCCCTGGGAAAGGATTAATCAGGTGAAAGATGACTCTGAATGTGTGTCTGGATGATTGGGTGGTTGGGGGGGATGGTGGGCAGCTGGTTCTTTTGTTGTCTCTCCAGGTCTTGGTTTGAGACTCTTTGTTTTTGTACTGTGATATGAAAAAAAAACCTGCTGGCAGTTTAATCATCTAATTTCCATTGACCGTCAAACACCTGGCAAAGAAGGCGGTATGATAAGAATCTTGTAACATTTATTACTCTTCTTGTAAAATGTTTAAAGAAATGTCATCTACGCTTAGATATCATCATCAATACTACGATCTTCTGCATTTAGACATTTTCAGGAATTATATAATGTTTGTCAAATTGTGAACAGTGGAAAAAAAATTAACTCTCAATTGAATAGCCGATAAAGTTGGTAGAGGGAGAAAAATCTTGTTGAAATAAATGAGATTACTTAGGTAAATTTCTGTTTGGCTAGATCAAGGGTGATGAAATGCTTGCTTGTTTAGTTATTTATTATATAGAGACTTACTTTTTCAAGATCAGCTGAAAAGAGCCAGATTGACAGGAATCCAGACTGAAGCAGAGAGAAAGAGAAAGAGAGGAGATGGATTAGTGATACAGTCAACTCCACAGTTTAGACTGAAGGGTTATGGAAGTAAGTCAGTTTTAGGGTGAGAGTTACAAGTTAGCCTGGAGTTTACTTAGGTGTGTAGATATGTGTACATAGAACATATACACCTGAAAAAGTGACATAACAAAGATACATTCTGAGAGAAGAAGTGGAAAGATTCACCTGTATTGATCTATTTCAGGTATCAACCTAATGAAGCTAAGTCATGTTTTCTGGAGCTTTAAGTGACAGGCAGCACTTATCAATCTCCAACCTGTTAGTGTTACTGAAACTGCTTGCCTTGTCTTCAATCATACATATTTATTAACAGGCGTCTATATTAGTATTATTAGTATTTTTTTATTAAATTCCGGTGCTTGAGCATTGTAGATACTGGAAATAATTGGCCATTGGACTTCATCCTTTTTCCAATTCATGTGCTCAAAAAGTTATAATAAGACTTTTTCTCCCTATTGGTAAGAATACAGTAAATTTTCAGGAGAAGAGTACATATTTACAGTAATAATTTCATCACAAAAATGAAATAGTGATGTTATTAAAAGTTGTTTTTTTTAAAAAAATATGTCTTGGGTAATTATAAATTATAAAGCCCTAGTAAGACCACACCTCGAATACTGCAGCCAATTTTGGTCACCATATCACAAAAAAGTTGTTGAGAGTTTGGAAAAAATTCAGAGAAGAGCAAGTAAGTTGATCAAAGGTCTGGAGACCAAAACATACGAAGAACAGCTGCGGAACTTGAGTTTGGCTAGTCTAAAGAAAAGAAGAAATAGGGGAGACATGATAGCAGTATTCTAGTATCTGATGGGCTGCCACAACGCAGAGGTGGTCAGGTTGTTCACCAGAGCACCAGAGGGAAGAACGAGAAACAATGGTTGAAAATTGGTCAAAGAGAGAAGCAACCTGGAATTAAGGAGAAACTGCCTGACAGTGAAGACAATCAACCAATGGGTTGAAGACAATCAACCAAGACAATCAACAGCTTATCCCCAGAAATCATGGGTGCTCCATCACTGGAAATTTTTAAGAAGAGATTGGAAAATTACCTGTCTGAGATGATATAGGTTCTCCTGCTTGAGCAGGGGGCTGGACTAGAAGACCTTGAAGATCCCTTCCAGTTCTATTCTATTCTTATTCTATTCTAATTGAAATAGGTTGGCAGCTTAATCTTTATTTTACCTGGTTATTTTAATTTTTTTTGTTTCATCATACACTTTTGTCTAAAAATCTTGATATGATCCGGAATTTTCTTTTATATTTAACTTCCTTCTCAATCATGCTGAATAAAAGATGCTGTTTATTTTCTTATTTAGTAAAACTGAAACAAAATTCAGTGAAGAGACATAGTTACTTTTCCCCTGTTAATTCCACTACATTTATACAAAAATAGGATAGTAAACTTTCTTCACTATTATCTTCTGCTAGTGGCAAACCTAAGGGCATTTTTAGTGCTAGGTTCACTGTAAGTATAATTATCTCTGAAGTAACAATTCTTCTCTTTCCCTTTTCCTTTCCCTTCCCCTTCCCCTTCCCCTTCCCCTTCCCTTTCCCTTCCCTTAGCATTTCCTGGGAGGAGACTGCTTCAGCCCTTACCCATCACCAGCAGTCAGCAGCTGTAATTCTGAGAAACAAGTCCTGCCCCTGCCATACAAACCCTCTCCAAATGTTGTATTTGGCTTCTTTTTGCATATTCTGTTCTTGTGATTGCAGAATTTCTTGGTGATTGGTTATATCACATTGGTTTATTGTTCTTTTTTGTACATAGCCCTTGATAATTCCAAAAGTTAACCTGGAGAAAGCCAACATATCACTTTTGGCTATTAATAGTCAAAGACTGTGTCACTAGAATTCAACAATAAAATAACAAAATTTTTGGCACATGATGAATGATGATTTAGAATTAACAGCTGAAATGGGAACTCCCATTCCCTGTAATATACTCAAGAAGTAGCCTCTTTCTTCATCTGTTTTCAGTCATGGGATCATGTTGGATGTCTTTGGAATGGAAAGAGGGATCCATTCTCCAAGGTAACTTGCTCCTATTCCTATTCTTAATCTCTCCATATCTGAACAACACACTCAAATTTATCTAACTGGGCCACTAGGAGGATGGACGATTTTATTGGTCTTCCACTCCTATTTCTACCCTTAAAAACCCCAAATGGCGCAAAATTAAAAGGCAGAAAGATTGCCACTCCCATTCTTCCACTATGTCACTAACCTGTGGTTCTTTGGAAGGTTGGATGTCCCCCCCCCCCAGACCTCCAGATATTCCTTATTCCTCTTCTAGTATGTTTTGGAGTTCATTTGAAATGTCATCCTCCAAAACCTGTACAGATTGAACAAGAATGCCAGAAAGTGATCTGGCTTACTTTTGCAAAACATTTCAGATCTTTTCTTCATATTATAACATACAGCTTCAGCTAGTCAAATTAAAAATTAGTTTTCTTGTTATGTACTGTATTTGTTATTTAAACCAAGTATAGATACATTCAGATAAAAAAATTAATAGCCTGAATCAGTTACATTTTTCCCTGTTTGATGGGCCACAAAGCTTCATAGTGAATCATATTTAGGTTTTTGTTTTGTTTTTGTTTTTGTCCTGGTCCATGATTTTCGATTAATTTCATATTCTTAAATTGTGAGAGATTAATTTTCTCCAACTTTCTATGAAAGGAACAAAGTGCTGGCGATGTCTTGTGTGCATGTTATGTGGAAAATTTTTCAAAAAATACTTTCTCCCTCTAAATGGTTATACATTCTGGGTGTCCAAATGTTCTTTTACAGTTTCCTGTGGTCAAACAATTTGCCGGAGTTTGAAGTGACACATGAGTTGAAAAATAAATTGTTATGAGATATCGAGTTATTAAAATAAATGGGTTGTGCTGGGAAAATTGACACCAGTGTGTACCCAAGTAGAAATATTTGCAAATTTATCCCTCACTATGGATTGCAGCCCACATACACATACTTCTGTTAATAAGAAATACTTATATTCTCCTTTCACCATTATCAACTTGTTATTTCTGCTGGTAATTTAGAAACTAAAGCTGTCCTCTCATTTTTATTTCGTGTCTATAAGAGTAGCTTTCTATACATCTACTCTTGTGTTCAGACAGTGGCCTAATTGCCAGCCACTAATTCTAAGAGAATTAAAGGGGGAAAAGCCCAGATTTTGTTTTTTGTTTTGAATGAGGAAATATTGACAAATATCAGATTTACAATAAAACCTTTAAAATCCACCTCAAGTGCCTATTTAAACCTGTACCCAAAACATGTTGATAGGAACAAACTGGGCTCAAATGGCCGTTTCCCCTTTCCCCTCATGTTCCCCCTCCCATTTCTCCTCTCCTCTCCTCTCCTCTCCTCTCCTCTCCTCTCCTCTCCTCTCCTCTCCTCTCCTCTCATTGTTAAGCAAATTTGTTTTCTCCAGAAGTCATTTTTAGACTTGCTAGAGCAGTGGTTCTCAACCTGTGGGTCGGGACCCCATTTGGGGTTGAACGACCATTTCACGGGGGTCGCCAAACAATGCAGTCCACCATTTTTTCCCCCTTTTCCTTAGCTGTGCTACTCCCTTTTATTCTATTGGCTTTTGAAAGCCAACAGAATAGACTCTCTTGAATAGAGTCCAATTCTATTGGCTTTCAAAAGCCAATAGGAATTGTCCAGGCTGTCTCTGCCCTGCTGAGCCCATCAAAAGTCCCATTCTGCAAATGGTGCTGCACCAGTTGAGTAGTCCTTGACTTACGACCGATTGAGTAGTCCTCGACTTATGACCGGTTGGGGGTCGCGGCATTAAAAAGGTTGAGAACCACTGTGCTAGAGCTATAATGGATAAAAATAATTTACTGCTGGCATTTCCTTTAAGAGCAGATTCAAGTAGTTGACTGTCAATCTGTTTGTGAGCAACACATTGCTACCATAGAATAAGTGTAAAAACATAAAGGTTTGTGCATTTAAAATATTTTTAAATCTCTTGCTAAAGCTGCCTGAGAAGAATTTAGGAGTTTTCAGAAATAACACTCCTGACAATTATTAAAATTTTCAATAAAATGAGAGCTTTCCAATTAACAACTCTCTATCAATTCAGGAAATGGAAATCCCGTCTTTTATATTTTTTCTTCGAATCAAAGGTATAAATACTGCTGACTAGTCACAGTTATATGAAGACTCTGGTTTTTACCCTATAAGCATTTTTCATTTAAGCTTTGGAAAAATATTTTTAAAAACCCCAAAACAATGGAAACTGGACTCAGAATGTGTGAATCTGTTCATTAAGAGCATTGTTGAAATCAGTGGAAACAGAATGATTATAGGAAATCATAATGTAACTTATTTGGTTTTCACTTACCATATTGTATGACTTTGTGAATCGTGACTGATAAGTGACTTACTGTGATATATGGCTCATTGGTGGATCATGTGTCCATGGACAGATCCAGCCATATGTGGATCATGGTTAAAATAACCAAAGACTACATATATTGCATAAATTGAGCCAGAATGTTTGTTCATTGCAAAAATATGGATTCTCTAGGCCAGTGGTGGCAAACCTATGGCACTCGGAGCCCTCTCTGTGGGCACATGTGCCGTTGCCTCAGCCTTGCTTCCCCCGTGACCCCCTCCTCACCAGCAGCCCTCCTGGAGAAGAGTTGCCCCTGAGCGTGGCCCACATGGAGCAGTGCAGCCAAGGACATGGCAGCCAGGCAGCGTAGACAAGACTCTGCTCTCATGCTCCATTGTGTACAGTTGATGCTGCAGGGTGCGGGCAGAGGGCGTGGCTGCCATGACACTGCTGGGCGATTTGCGGTGGGCCCCGGAGACAGTGAGCGGCCCTGCAGGCAGGCAGGGTGGGGGTGGAGCAGGGGTGTGGCAGGGGTGGAGCGGGGGTAGGGCCAGTTTTTGGGCACTCGGTCTCTAAAAGGTTGGCCATCACTGCTCTAGGCACTCAGGCGTGTCATTGCTTTAGTTATTACTAAACTGGTAACACAGACAGGTATACCTGCATACCAGTTGCCTTTACAGTATCTCTGATCAGACCCTGCGGATGTGAATCAGTCCTGCAACTTCTACAAGAAAGCTGTGGCAAGAGTGGGTGCAGCTGAATCCTATTAGAAGTCCCTAGAAGTTTTGCCAACTTACTAGATCATAACATTTATGATTGGAATAATTCAACCATGAGTGGGTTAAAATTAATAATTTTTGAGCAAAGATTGTGACTGCTAGGCAGAATCTTCATTTTTTGGCCAGTTCTATATTTTAAAAAGTGAACAAATATTTAAATTACCTCAGGCAGGTATATGCTATCTAATAGAAAACAACACAGGACATTAAAAAGAATGGCTTCTATCATTTACTCCCTGTGTTTGCCTGCTGGCACAAAATATGTTGCACTGCCAAACTTCTTGTTCCAATTACAAATGCCTGTGATGCATATCTATTAGGATACTGAGGAATACATGAGCACTGTTGGCTGTGTTCAGACAGTTTTTGAGGTGCCAAGTGGTTTCAACAAATATCTGCTAATATGAAATGAATGGAAACTGTGTAATGCTTCCGGTGCCACAGAGGTGTTTTTTCCAAGAGGCAACTGGGCTTTCTTTTTTTTCTTAGAAGATATTTCGCTTCTCATCCAAGAAGCTTCTTCAACTCTGACTGAATGGTGGGGAATGGGAGGATTTATATTCCTTGCAGACAGCTGGTCATTTTCATTCTTTTAGAGAATCGTTGAAGCCACTTGGAGGTTTATCTGTCCTCAGGGTCACTTGAGTAGTGCAAATGGGCTAAAAGGACTGTATTGTAGACTGGAAATAGATGATGTCATATCCCTCCCCCTCTTGAAAAAACACATTTAGGACAACCATGACCTGGATGACTGAGAATCTCCATAGACTAGGGGTCCCCAACCTACGGTCTGCGGCCTGGTACTTATTGGTCATTGGGCCCTAGGAAGAGCTGGGAAGCCCCGCCCCACTCATGATAGCACTGCCATGCAGGCACTAGCGACCCCATTTGTGCATGTGTGGGGACACTAGCACCACCACCAGCGTCACGTGGATGCCAGCGGCCTGTTTGTGCATGTGCACGGGCAGCAATGCGCATGCCATAGGGACACACAGCCCACTTGTGTATGCGCACACATGCTAGTGCAGCCATCATGCGGCTCCCTTTCATTCCGGGCTGCCAAGCCGGAAAGGTTGGGGAGCATTGCCATAGACACTTCCTGTGCCACATTCACAAGAAGTCCTGCAAAAAGTTTGGGAGTGAACAGCCTAAGAAAAAAAGTATGCATATTGTCCATGTAATGAGTATGGACACTGATTGTCCAGGCAAATAATATTTATGTTATAAATAGTCTATAATGTTCCCCATTTGTGATTTTTCTTAAAAAAGTAATACTTTATTGAGTATAAAAGATTGAATTGTTGAGAATATAACAGCTAATTTTGCCAAGGAGTTAAAAACTGCATAGAGACTACAGGTAGTCCTCAACGTACAACACAATTGAGCCCAAAATTTCTGTTGCTAAGTGAGACAGTTATTAAGTGAGTTTTGCCCCCATTTTACAACCTTTCTTCCCATAGTTGTTAAATAAATCTGGCTTCCCCATTGACTTTTGCTTGTCAGAAGATTGCAAAATGTGATCACATAACCCCAGGACACTGCAAGCATCATAAATGTGAGTCAGTTGCCTAGCGTCTGAATTTTGATCAGGTAACCATGGGGATGTTACAATGGTGGTAAGTGTGAAAAATGGTCATAAGTCACTTTTTTCAGTGCCGTTGTAATTTTGAACAGGCACTAAATGAACTGTTGTAAGTTGAGGACTACTTGTATAATGTTTCATCCCATATAAGAATGAGAAAAAGAAACCTGGCCGAAGGAAAGCAGATGGTTTGCTTGTTCAGTGGCTAGCAGGTTGGGAGAAAAGGAGGGAAAAAGCTGCAACAGATGATATAAGTGAAGGTGACAAAGCAGGTGGATGAAGTAGTGAAAGTGCTGGAGTTCTAGCCCTCCCTTAGAAGGATACAGAACCTGGTTTGGCTAGTCAGTTTCTCTCAGCCCAAGCCATCTTACACGGTTGTTTTTGTCAGAAAAGTAGCAGATGAGAGCATTATGTATGCCACCTTGAATTGTACAAAATAAAGGTGAGATATAAATCTAATATATATGTAATGAGGAGAAAACCTAGCTAGAAAATGGCTGAGGATCCAGTGGGCTGCACTGAAAAGAAAAGGTGATCAGGAGACCAGGAAGAAGACAAGGATGGAAAAATGTTGAATGAAGAAAATAATATTATTTAAAAGCTTCTTTTTAAATAAAATCCATTTTACATATCTAGAGAATCCCAAGTTTGGGAAATCTGTCTTCAAGCAGACTGCCCAACCTGATGACCTTTAGGCGAGGCCTTTGGATGTAGTATTGGGAATTCTGAAAAAAAAGTTTCAATGGCATTTGGAAAGCGCTAGGTAGGGACCAAGAGGTAGCTGCTTTAGAAGGAGGCTTATGCCTGTAAAGTCAGCAATGGCTTCCTTGCCAGCAAAATTTAGGTACAGGTAGTCAATGACTTAAGACCACAATTGAGACCCAAATTTCTGGTGCTAAGAAATTGGTTAAGTGAGGTTTGCCCCATTTTACGACTTTTCTTGCCACATTAAGTGAATTGCTGCAACTGTTAAATAGGTAACACTGTTGTTAAGTGATTCTGGCTTCCCCATTGACATTGCTTGTCAGAAGGTCACAAAAGGGGATCACATGACCCCAGGATATTGCCATTGTCATAATTATGAACCAGTTGTCAAGCATCTGAATGTAAATCATGTGACCTGTGGGGCTGATGCAATGGTCATAAGTGTGAAAAATGCTCATAGGTCACTTTTTTCAGTGCCATTGTAACTTCAGTCACTAAATGAACTGTTGTAAATCAAAGACTTACCTGTATAATTGATGGTCTTGTGGAAAATCTTTCTGCTTGAATGCCCCTCTCTTCTGTTCAACTGTTGTAGTAGTGCTAGAGATATTTAAGGAGGGAAACAAGAGAATTGATACAAGGGTACTCATGGAATTTGGTACTCTTGATCTTTTCCTTTAAGAGTACTTGTTCAGAATTTGAGATTTTCATTAATCTAAAAGTTCTTGATCAGACTCTCTCTCTCTCTCTCTCTCTCTCTGTGTGTGTGTGTGGGGGGGGTCTCTTTCCATCTGATTTTTTAAATGTAATTATTTTGGGTTTTCTACCTTACTGTTGAAAATGTCAGTTTATTTATCAGCAAGCTCGCTTGGAGAAATTTTTAAATGTGATGGGGAGATTCTGACACAATGGGTTGAAGAGCAAAATGAATTTGATGACTAGGTTGGCAAAAATGTGCCTCTTTGTATGGGTGGGTTTAATTGGACAGTTTCTTATTTAGGAAAATTGCTCCACAAAAACCATGGTGTGGATGGGTGGTGATGGTCCATGAACAGAGGGAGACAAGGCTTTGGCTGGTTGACTATAAGGGCTAAACACAAAGCAAGAGGAGGAGACTCTGCTTTGCTTGAACTTGCATCCTAATGCATCCATTCAACATACCCGTTGTACACTGAGTATTTTTAAACCGAATGTGGCATTTTTGAACTGGGAATATTAAAATGATGCTCTACCTCTAGGATATTCAAATTTCTCATCAGAGTGTGATGTGCAAATTATTTCAGCTGCTATTTAGCAGGTTCCTTGCTGGATGGCATCTTTTCTTTGCTTGTGTTATGTTGGTGCCCTGATTGCACAAATGTTTGGTCCTTCTTGGTTCTCTTCTATTTCTATGGCACTACACCTTGCAGTGCTTTTTTTGTAAAAAAAAAAAAAAATGTGTCGGAATTCACACATGTCATACAATCCGCCTTGCCTACTCTACAAGGTTCCATCCAAAAAAGGTGCCGGAACTCCGTTCTGGGCGTTCTATGACAAAAAAAGTCCTGATGCCATGCACTCTGTTGTACTCCTGTCCCTTGCAACTGTCAAGCCCCATGGGGCTTGCCATTCGGTGGGGGGGGGGGGTAGCGGACGACCAACCCTACCCCCACCAGCCCGGACCGTCGCTGCACCCGACGCCTCCCGACTCGCCGCCTCAGCCACGGAGGACACTGGGGCCGGCATTGCGCACCCCGCCGGCCAGCTGAGCAGGGGAAAACGGCCGGCGGCGTCATGTGGCCACCCCACCGGCCAGCTGAGCAGGGGAAACCGGCCAGCGGCGTCACGTGGCCACCGGCCCTCCCCTGGCACCGCGGGGAGTGCTAGGCCCAGCATGGAACATCCCGCCGGCCAGCTGAGCAGCAGGGACGGGCCGGCGATGTTGCATGGTCTCCAGCCCTCCCCGGATGCCGCGAGAGACGCTGCGGCCGGCGCGGAGCATTCCGCCGGCCAGCTGAGCGGCGGGAACCAGCTGGCGGCTTCGTGTGGATTCCAGCCCTTCCCCGGCGCCGCAGAAGACGCAGGGGCCGGCGCGGAGCACCCCGCCAGCCAGCTGACTGGCGGCAACCAGCTGGCAGCACCGCGTGAGGACTGCACCCTCTCGGACGCTGCAGCTATAGGAGGTGGGAAGGCACGCTCCACCAACCAACGGAGCGGCAGGGACTGGCCAGCGGCTGAGAAAATGAACTCACCACAAGCACCGAGGCTGGGAGAAGCAGATGTAAGGCGGCAACAGACGGTCGGACGCTGGACTAAGGGGGACGGGGCTGCACAGGAAGAGGGAGTGGGTCACAAGGGTGGGGTTATAAAGGTAATCAAGCGGATGGTGGTTTGTGGGCGGAGGGTGGGGATGTGGGTGTGGGCATGCTATAAAGAGCATTGGGAACAGGCCAGCCCCAGGGCTGACTTTGTTAGTTAGGCAGTGAATAAAACTTCCTAACGTGCACCGAGTTCCTGCATTCCTGGCTTTCATTTCCGGACGACTGAGGACTTGGATTGACAGCAACTTGATTAACCAAAGATGGTATCTTTAATTGTACCATTAGAGATTGGCTAGCACAGGGGTCTTCACACTTGGCCCTTTTATGACTTGTGGACGTCAACTCCCAGAATTCCTCGGCCAGCGTGCCTGGCTGAGGAATTCTGGGAGTTGAAGTCCACAAGTCATAAAAGGACCAAGTTTGAAGACCCCTGGCCTAGCACTTATGTGCCTTAGATGAGGTGACAGAGGATACCTAACTTTGACTAATCATGGTCAATAGGCACAGATAGATCTAGTTAACATTTAGATTGGAAGTTCACAGGAAATTCCAGTGGTTTGTGTATGAATTATTGCATACAATAATTGGATTCATTCAATCTGTAAGCCCAAGCATGTTGTATAAACCCAGTTATATTTCAAAATGTTTTTGCCCAGTTCCTGCTGCTGCTTCATATAAAGCAAAATTGAAGCCATGATCTATATGGAGTCTTTAAAGTAGATACGATGAGCATTGAACCCCAAAATTTATAAATAAAATATTCAAAATGTTACAAGATAACCAAACTTTATAAGTTCTCCAGCACTGGAGATGGATAATCCACGCAGTGGGTTGAGACTGTATTCCTGGCCAATCAGATCAGTCAGCCAAAGTTGCCACGCCCCGTCTTGGACCATGATCCTCCAGTCTTGACTGATCTCGCCATGAAGACACATCTAGAACTTTTGGCTCCTGGGCAGGTATAGTTCCTTTCCATTAGGGGGGATTTTTTTCTAGTAGCTGAAATTGCTTAGTTTAAAAGTTAATTAGAGATAATTTAATTCAATTTAATTGACCACTCAAAAATTTCCTTGCTAAATTGTAAAACTCAGGAAGTCAGATTACTACAGGGGAAACCTCCCCCACTTAAAAGGGGGAAATCCCTAACTCCCCTCCCTAAACAACCCCAGCCACCTTCCAACAGCCGGCAGCCGCCTTAAACAAACGGGGGGAGGCTCGGGCAACCCCTCGCGTTTAAAACAAACAAACAAAAAAAAAAAAAAGACAGAAAGGCAAGCAGTTAGCGAGGGAAGCGGAGGACAAAGGGGATGCATGCTGGGAGGGAGATTGAGTAAGGGAAACAGCTGGCGTGCGAAGGAGCAGTCTTTTCACTCCAGGCTGCTCAGGAATTTTTAAACGAGGCGCCATTGTCTGCACAGCTGGAAGCACGCGCAGCTCTTTGTTAAAACCGCACGTGGCATAGGCAGCCTTGTTAACACATGCGCAGTAGTTTCCTGGCAGCGGCGGCCATATTTTTTGTCCAAACAGGGGAGTTAAAGTTCCTTAAGGAAGCTAGGTTCAGCCGCTGGAGTGAATAATAGGCAAGCAGTACTGGGGTACTAAAGCATCTATTAGTCATTCAGAGACATTCAAATCAGACACATAGCTACTGATGCCAGGACTTGGTGTCTTCTACCTAAAGTAAATAAGAACCTTTCATAACTAACTGTGTTTAGTTGCCTTTGGCTCCTTCCAGACTTCGGGTCCCCCATTAGTGGCCCGTACGCCTCTGGATTTAGTGGTGGGTTCCAGGCATCCCCAGTCGCGTGCCTGTCCTTACCCACCATAGTCAAGCCGGGTTCCAGGCATTCCCATTAGCGTGCCTGTTCTTATCCGTGCACAGTGACTAACTCTGACAATTTGGCAGAGTCTGCTCCTGAGTTCCAGACGCCCCCAGTAGTGCGCCTGTCCTTACTCAAAGTTGGAGCTCTCCTACTACCTGGGTCCCCCCTATCGCGGCCCAGCGTTAGTGGAGAATGGAGGAAGCAATCATTCCCTCCACTGGAGCCCCGCCTTCATCCTCTGGAGCACCTGCTTCAGAGGATTCGGAATCCTCTGCAGCCCCTAGAAAGGCTGCAAGGAAGTCATCAAAGAAGGCTGACAAACAGGCAATCAGAAGACACCAAGCCCTAGAAAAAGAGTTCGACAGAGCCCAGAAAAGGGCCAGAATTGAAAATAGGCAGAATGGGGGAATAGGTTCTGATCTACCGCTGGGTCTCCCTTCATCCCCACGGGCCATTTGGTCATTAGGGAGCTCATCACAGTCCCAAACAGAGGGTGGGATAGGCGAATTCTCATCGCTCTCCCGATCCCCCTCCCCACGGAGGTTGCAGGAAACCCCGAGGACCATGCTAACCACAGCACCTGCAGGGTCCCAGGCAATGGTCACTCCTCCTGCATTGACGGGGGATCTGCTAGCTACCCTAATAGCACAGGCAGTGGACCGTGCATTTGAGGCCAGGGCTCAAACTTCAAAAGCCAAGTCTCTAGGACTTAGAACGAGGCATCGGGAGGAAACGGAGGACCATCAGGACCTCTCCTCCGTCTCAGACTCGTCGGTATCTGAGGAAGCTTACCTGGACCAGCCAGGTACGTCACAAGTGATTCAAATGTCTGAGGAGGAGGAGGACACCTCACCTCAAGGGCCGTCCTTCAGCGGCCTGTTTAACCCTTCTCTTTTTGTTACTATTCTGCGCAAGGCTGAGGCCACAGCCCATCTGGGGCATGGGACACCAGCGGAGCCTGTCACAGTTGACACGGAGGCTGAGCCGACGTTCGCCGAAAAGGTAACCACTCAACACCGCATACCATGCCCGACCATGTTCCTAAACACAATAAGGAAACAGTGGGCAGCGCCAATCTCCCTACCGCTTCCTAGCAATGCGGAGAGGAAGCTATTTAACGTAGCAAAGGAGCTAGAGGGAACATTGGAGGTGCCGGTGGTGGACGAACCCATAGGTCCCCTGATATCGGACACGGCCATATCAGGAGATTTTGCTGAGGCTCTTAAAGCCGAGGACCGAAAGAGTGAGTCCAACTACAGGAGAACGCACCAGGCAATAGCTTGGGCTACCAGGGCGTCTACCTCCGCGTCCTTTTTCACCAGAGCCACACTTTGTTGGCTCCGTGAGCTACAGGGCCGGGTTCCCATGGAAGATATACGCACTCATCAGGAACTCAGCAAAATGGTAGCGGCCACGGAATATGCGTCGGACGCAACACTGTTAGCGACCAAGTTTTCAGCCAAGGCAATGGCGGCAAACAACACGAGCAGGCGCATCCTCTGGCTAAAGAACTGGCAGGCGGATACCAAATCCAAGTGGAAATTGGCTTCGGCTCCGTACCAAGGGGCAAAGCTGTTTGGTGAGGCACTAACGCCATACCTGACAGAGAACAAGGACAAGCGCAAGGTCCTTAAACACATGCTTAAAAGGCAGGACAAGAGACCCGGCTCCTGGGGAAGGAAACAATCCTTTCGTACGGAAGCCAGGGTCAACTACTTTCAAAATTCCCAACCCTTCCAAGCTAGACAGGATAGGGAAAGACAGGGGGACAGACAGAACACAAGACATAGGCAAACACAGGGAAGACGGCCCTTTCGGGGGAACAACCGCCCCTTCCGCCGTACCAGATGACTCCCGCCCAGACCTTCCCATAGGGGGCAGACTAGCAGGGTTTGCTCCCCAGTGGGAAGAGACCACCACGGACGTATGGGTCAGGAACACCATACGTCATGGTCTATATCTAGAATTTCTCTCAAAGCCCCCGAACCGCTTCCGCCCGTGCCCCTGCCCCACAAACCCAACAAAGAGAAGGCTCATGAACGAGGCCGTTCAGCACCTTCTAAACATACGGGCCGTAGAGCCGGTGCCTATGAACCAGAGAGACCAGGGGTTTTATTCTATCCTCTTCGTGGTCCCAAAACCCTCGGGGGGTTGGAGAGCCGTTTTGGATTTGAAAAGGCTAAATTTCTACATAAAATACCGCAAATTCAAAATGCAGACACTACGCTCCATCCTTGGAAGCGTAAGGAAAGGGGATTTTCTGGCATCGATCGACCTCACGGAGGCATACTTGCACATCCCTATCTCTCTGGCTCACCGCCGCTTTCTACGGTTTGCCTACAGGGGGCACCATTTTCAATACAGGGCACTTCCATTCGGCCTGTCATCAGCGCCCAGGGTGTTCACCAAGATTCTGGCGGTTCTGGCAGCACAACTGAGAAACGTACCAGTCAGAGTCCAGTGCTACCTGGACGATATTCTAATCCAGTCATCGTCCGCCCAGCAGTCTCGGGCGGACCTAAAGTTAGTGATAAAAATGCTGCAGGACCACGGCTTCTCGGTGAACTTTCCAAAGAGCCATCTAACCCCAACTACGAGAATACTCCACCTGGGAGCGGTCATAGACACAAAGGAATGCAAGGTGTACCTATCACAGGAACGCCTCAGCAGCATAAAGAAAGCCGTAAAACAGGTAAGCCGCGGTCAGTCAGTGACGCTGGTCTGCCTCTCCCAGCTGCTAGGGAAGATGATATCGACCATAGCAATAGTTCCTTGGGCAAGGCTGCACTCAAGAGAACTGCAATGGTTCATGCTCCCGTTTCAGAGACAACAAATCAGTGCATCCCGGAAGAGGGTAGGCATACCTCTGAGAGTACGACACTCCCTCAGGTGGTGGCTATCTCCAGCTCTCCTCAGGGGGTCCCCCTTCAGGGAACCAGACAGAGTAGTAGTCACAACAGATGCGAGCTTATTCGGCTGGGGAGGCCACTTGGGGACCAAGTGGACACAGGGCCGCTGGTCAGCGGTGGATCTCCGACACAACATAAACTGGCTCGAGCTGCGGGCTATTCACCTAGCGTTAAGGCATTTTCACAGCAGCATAAAAGGCAGGCACGTACTGGTCCTGACGGACAACGTGACAGCCAAGGCCCACATAAACCGTCAGGGGGGCACACACTCTCGCTCGCTCTCGGCCGAGGCCCTCCTACTGGGGGCCTGGGCGGAACAAAATCTGGCCTCCATAAAGGCCGACCACATATCGGGGGAGGCAAACATCCAAGCAGATCTGTTGAGCAGATCAACAATAGATCACTCGGAGTGGCAACTACACCCGAGGATCTTCAGGGAGGTCTGTCACCGCTTCGGGCTTCCCCAGGTGGACCTTTTTGCCTCTCCTTCCAATGCCCACCTAACTCGCTTCTTCTCCCGATTCCCATCCAAGGGAGCAGAGCAGACGGACGCGTTACGGAGCCCATGGCCAAGGGGGCTCCTGTACGCGTTTCCACCCTTACCTCTCCTTCCGGCGGTAGTACGCAAGATTCTGCGGGAAAGGGCCGAGGTAATCCTTGTGGCCCCTTATTGGCCAAGGAGACCTTGGTTCGCAGACTTGAGGAGTCTCTCCCGCACGAATCCATGGCGGATTCCTCCGGAGAGGATCTCCCTCAAGCAGGGGGAGATCTCCCACCCAGAGCCACAATGGCTACAACTAGCCGTCTGGCTCTTGAACGGTCAATTTTAGCCAAGGGGGCTTGCTCACAGGGTGTAATTAGGGTCATACAGGCATCAAGGCGCCCCTCCACGAACCGTATCTACGAGGCCACGTGGAGAAGCTTCCAATCATGGTGCTCTAAACAGGAATTGTTACTCGAAGGGATCACAATTCCCAAGATCCTAGAATTTTTACTAGATGGCCTAGAGAGGGACCTCTCGCCAAACACACTGCGCAGGCAAATCGCCGCCCTCTCAACTATACTTTCTGCCAGCCCCGGTGAATCCTTGGGCAAGCATCCCTTAATACGATCCTTCCTCAAGGGGGCTGCAAACATCAGACCGCCAACCGTGCATAGGTATCCATCGTGGGAACTACCACGAGTACTACAAGCTCTTACCAGAGCGCCCTTCGAACCACTCAAAACATGTGACATTCGCTATCTGACCCATAAGGTAGCATTCTTGGTAGCCATCACGTCAGCTCGGCGGATATCCGAGTTAGCTTCTCTCTCAATGAGGAAGGACCTGTGCCATTTTCACAGGGACAAGGTAGTCCTAAGAATAGACCCTTCATTCATTCCAAAGGTCAACTCCCTTTTTCACAGATCACAGGAAATAGTCCTACCAGACTTCTGTCCAAACCCAGCTCATCCCCTGGAGCAACAATGGCACACCTTGGACGTACGCAGGGCACTAAGACATTACATTTCACGCACAGCGGAATTCCGACGCTCGGAAGCGCTTTTCATATCCTTCAACCCTGCTACTAGGGGCCGGAAGGTCTCGTCCTCTACCATCGGTAGGTGGATTAGGGCATGCATCACGGGGGCATACCAGGCGGAGTCCTTGCAAGTCCCCAAGCATATCACGGCCCATTCCACAAGGAGTGCTGCCACCTCAGCAGCATGGGCCATGCAGGCTTCTATTGAAGAGGTATGCAGGGCAGCCACTTGGGCCTCGCCCTCTCCATTCATTCGTCATTACAAAATCGACAGGTACTCCTCTGCAGAGGCCTCCTTCGGTAGGAGGGTTCTCCAGCAGGTGCTAGACCAAAGTTGCACACGGGACCAGTCTATTCCCCAACCCAAGGGACAATAGGCTTTGGTATGTCCCACTGCGTGGATTATCCATCTCCAGTGCTGGAGAAGGGGCGTTGACTTACCTGAACGCCTTTTCTCAGCTGGAGAAGGGGCGTTGACTTACCTGAACGCCTTTTCTCAGCACGGAGATCCACACCCACCCTTATAGACTAGAATAATAGGGTATATTTAGTGGAGCCAAAACGTCTTACTGTCAGTCAATGGCTGCGCTCGAGTCAAGACTGGAGGATCATGGTCCAAGACGGGGCGTGGCAACTTTGGCTGACTGATCTGATTGGCCAGGAATACAGTCTCAACCCACTGCGTGGATTATCCATCTCCGTGCTGAGAAAAGGCGTTCAGGTAAGTCAACGCCCCATTTCTGTATTCTTGCATAAGAGATTCTGCTCATTATTTATTTATTTTAAAGGGGTTTTTTTAATTCTGATTTTTCTTTCTGACTGTAATCTTCTGCACAATTGCAGAGTGAAATACTTGAGGATATTTGTCGTCAAGGTACAACCTACCCAGAGACATCTTTTTGAACTTTCCCAAGGACAGAATGCTAAACTGTATTTTGAATTTATTCTCATGCTGATGTTCTTACATATCAGTTTCAGTGCTACTCTTAAGTAAAAACTAATAGAGCTATTTGTCATTTTCTACAGCTTAAGCAAAAGGTGAGATTTTTCCTTTAAATGAAAGAAGCTTACTCGAAGGATACAAAGTCCCACATGTATGTCTGAATTATATTACCCCATTGAATTATATGTCAGAGAAGACAGACAATTGCATGGAAAGTCTAGGCAAATATACAATTATCCTGCCCCGTAGGATGATTTCTGTGCTTAAAACACAAAGCAAAACTTAGCATATATTTATGCTGTAATCATCCCTTTCTGTTTTAGCCTTTTTCTTTTGTCTTGTGGACCATAACCAACTTGCAGCAGCTAAATTTTGGAGTATAGGAAGGAAGTTGCAGGATATTTTCCATAAACACACCATTTTTTTTCCCCAGGGCCAACTTAGTATGAATTTTCACTACTGGGGATTCAATTCTGGCATGTTCAACAGAACAGCAACTTTCTCAACTTGTTCACGATATGAAATGATGGCCAGCATGTTTCTTCTTGCATGCTGGTTTTGAAAAAAATAATAATCACTCTTTGGGGAAGTATGTGTCACTAATGGAAATTCCCTGAAGACTCTTTTCTGAGAAAGTTTTGCAAGACACTTTCTGGGGAAAAAAGGTCCTTTTTTTCATGAGCAACATTGCCTTTACCTGAAGGGTTGTTGTTGTTTTTTTGAAATTTTGTTTTCTATAAATTCTACCAAAATCCAAAGGAAACATGTACAAGTAGTCCTTGACTTACAACAGTTCATTTAGTGACAGTTTGAAGTTACAACGGCACTGAAAAAAGTGACTTATGACCATTTTTCACCCTTATGACTGTAAAACTCACGTGATTTACATTTGAATGCTTAACAACTAGTTCATATTTATGATGGTTGCAGTGTCCTGGGGTGATGTGATCATCTTTTGCAACCTTCTGACAAGCAAAGTCAATGGGGAAGCCAGATTCACTTAACAATCATGTTACTAATTTAACAACTGTAATGATTCACTTAACAAATATTTGGCAGAATAACAGACTACAGGTCTTCTAGTCCAACTCCCTGCTCAGACAAGAAATCCTATACCATTTCAGACAAATCTCTTCTTAAAAACCTCCAAAGTTGGAGCACCCACAACTTCAGGAGACAAATCATTCCACTGATTAATTGTTCTCATTGTCAGGAAATTTCTCCTTAGTTCTAGCTTGCTTCTCTCCTTGATTAGTTTCTATCCATTCTATCCATTGTCCTCGACTTATGACCACAATGGAGCCTGCTAATCATGGTCATAAGTCATGACGGTCATAAAATGTGACCGACCTGAGTTTATGACCTTTTTTTTTGCAATGAGTGCCAAGCAAACACCATGGTGTGTGGCAAGAAAGGTTGTAAAATGGGGCAAAACTCACTTAATAAATTTCTCACTTAGCAACATAAATTCTGGGCTCAATTGTAGCCATAAATCGAGGAATATCTGTATCCCAGTGAAGGGTTTTGCAGACATGCAAGAATTGCTCTACTGATTGTTGGTATCAAGTGTGGCAATCTCCCTTTGTTGAGAGATAAACCTGTGTGTGTTTGAGAAACTTTTTAACAACTAAGCTTTAACAGTAACTGAAGGTTTCTCACACAAGGGCTGCATTTGAACAATGTCATCAAATTAGCTCCTCTCATTTAAACTCAGTGCCAGAGCTCAGTTCTTTCAGATAAGGATTCCATGGTTCCTTCTTCACCTCAGTCGCTTTGAACTTAATTTGGAAAAGCCATTTTCTTCTCTTGCCATCTTAGATGTTGCTGGATTATAAGGGGAGAGAGGAAGGCAGATGGAGGCCCTGGTTGTGATTGTCATTGTAATGGAGAGGAGGCCAACCCTGTCAGGATCTGACTGGAGCGTGAAAAAGCATGACTGCGGTAGATTTGGATCAATAGCGTGCTGAAACTTACATCTACTTTTGTGCACGTCTGAACTTTCCAGTCAAAAATCATTTCTCTCAAGAAGCTGTACGTTGAACCATGCTGAAGCATATTTGAAAATGGCAAAGTTTTCTGCAGCCCCAGTGACTTTAAAAAAAAAAAAAAGCAATTTCTTCTGTGGCAGTTAAGAATATGTGTTTGCTAGGATAAGGCAACACAAAAAGAATATTAAAGATATGATGGACAATTCAATACAAATGTTTATTTCACTCACCTCATTAATGCAAATATGAAGAGACTGTTTACAAATGCCCTTGAGTCATGGATATTTTTCTGGATATTTCTCGATGAACATTTTATTGTCCAATTGCTCTGACTTATTAACTGAATTTTATGGAACATACCAAATGGTGTTATCCTCCCCTCATAACCTTTTTGTGTTTTCCTACCTCTTCTATCTTTATTACTAGAAAAGGCATTAGGATTATTACCTGTCTGCTATAATCATGCATTGTTTGAAACCAGGAAGGGTTTTCTTTATTTTTTAAGGTTCAAGGTTTGCAATTCATTTAGTATGAGGAAAAAGTAAGTGGAGTCCCAGAAGCTCTCCATACATATCTTTTTCTATACAGGTAGTCCTCAACGTACGACCACAATTGATTTTTATATAAGCGAAACAGTTGTTAAGTGAGTTTATTTATTTATTTATGAGACTTATATACCGCTTTAAGTGCAAGCACTCTCTAAGCAATGTATATATATTTTACATTGCCCCCAACAATCTGGGTCCTCATTTTACCTACCTCGGAAGGATGGAAGGCTGAGTCAACCTTGAGCCGGTGAGATTTGAACCGCTGACCTGCTGAACACAGTCAGCTAAAGTGGCCTGCAGTACTGCACTCTAACTGCTGCGCCACCTCGGCTCTTATTTTTGCCCCATTTTACAATCTTTCTTGCCACAGTTGTTAAGTGAATCACTGGAGTTGTTAAATTAGTAACATGGCTATTAAGTGAATCCGGCTTTCCCATTGACTTTGCTTGTCAGAAGGTCGCAAAAGGTGATCACATGACCCCGGGACACGGCAACTGTCATAAATATGAACCACTTGCCAAGCTTCTAAATTTTGATCACATGACCATGGGGGTGGTAAGTGTGAAAACTGGTCATAAGTCACTTTTTTGACTGCCATTGTAACTTTGAATGGTCACTAAATGAAACTGTTGTAACTCGAGGCCTACCTGCATATATTAAGAATGTTGAGATGCCTATTATGTTCTTAAAACAACAGAGAAAGAATTTGCGATAGAATGGAAAATTTTACCAGGTCACATAAAAACAAATGCTAGACTAGAAATCAGTGATGGAAGGGGTTATATGGTGATTATGGGGGTACTACTTTGCCATGTGCTGAGGAGGAGAACTTCTAATTTAATTCTGGACTACTATCAAACTGATATAATTTGTGATATTTTTATGACACGTACCATTACAACAGCAAGAGAATACTTCAGAATTGTTTTGAGAGGAAGAAGGAGAGAGAAAATTTCAAAATTTAGCTAGTTTCTCAAGTTACTCCCATTCTAATGCCAGATTTCCATGGGAACTGTTAAAGCATTGTTGAAAGTTTTTAATTAGTATCAGTGACAGAGGAGATCATGGATTAATCCATGATTAGGAAGTGTACCCATTTGTCAGATCATCTAGTCAATCCTAAAAGCTAGGTTGTTGGAAGAAAAATGTAAAGGACAATTAATGTAAATAATTATAAATAAATAAATTAATTATAAATAAATAAATTAATGTAAATAATTGTAAATAAACAATGTAAATCACAATTCTGATGCAAAGAGGGGAACAAATTAAGTTGAGATAAGGACTGAGAATTTGGTGGTATGAATTTTCTAAGTTCCAACTCAGCAGAGTCTAATCAGTATCTAAAAATATTTTATGCCATATTTAATGTGAACAATTTGCAATTAAGTGTTAAATAGTATATATAATTTTTGATGGTTTGCATGGAGAACCCCCCTAAAGTTTTAATAGCAACCATATTAATGTTAAAACTACAGCTTTCACCATACTGAAACAATTGTAAAGAGCATCCAATCATTCAAATTGTGTTTCTTTGTAACCTAGTCATAATTCTGGATATTTATGCGTTATTGAACTATCCCATAAAAGAGATAGGGGAATTGTAGCAAAGGAATGAAAAGAAATGAGAAGAAAAGGCAGGAAAGAAACAAAAATTGCATTTCTAAATAAGACTCAGAATTATGGATTCTGAGATTTAGATTTGCACTGTAAAAATGAAACTATATGTAAAGGAATAGAGGGGGAGAGAAAAAGAGACAGAGAGAAAGAGAGAGAGAGGAATGAAGTGTTCTTTAAAGAAAGATTATATAATGATTTCAGATAACTGCATTTAAAATGAAGGCAACCTTTAAAGTCAAAACTTTGTAAAAAAAATAATCATTGGCTGTTTGATCAGCCAGACTGTTGAAGTAATTGGTGACTCTAGGGGAAAAGTTGTTCTTCTCAAAGCTTCTATCTAAGCTTCTTAACAGGTCTAGGAAATGAGGATTTGAGGATTTTCAAGAAGCAAATCTTGAGACCTTAAGGGCATAATTCAGAATGGGCTGGTAGAAAGGGAGAATACCTCCAGTATTAAACTGATATATTTATACAAATAAGATGCAGGCCATAAGTAGGGAGGTTGATTTAGGAACAATATTGGAAATAAATGAGCTATAGTGATAAATCCTGGTACCCGTTAATTCTTTATTTAAAAGAAAAAAAATATGAGTGACCGAGTTCCTCCCCCCTCCACATCAGTACATACACTCATGCTGCGCATAAGCATGCTTCATCCATAATTACATTATAAATTAATTTTACTCCTTAGCAAGCGGAGTTGGGAAACTTGCCTTCTTACACCGTTTGTGTCGTTTCTGCCTGTCTCCCTTTCCCTGGCTTTCATGTGCCATTGCAGCATCATTCACCATTTATTTTGAAAACAGTACCATCCTATAGCGCTCCCCTCTTTATTCATTGCAAGTACCTTGTTCATCCTCAGCTCAGAATTATCTTTCCCTTTATTAAGCTTCTTTTCCCACTAACAATTGATACAATGGCTGCACTTGCATGCCATACCAAACAATTGTGTGACTCTAGTTTATGGAATAAACTGCAGTTACTGTTCCACTGAGCTGGATAACAGTCACAGGTTATAGATGGTCATAACCATCATGACAAAATCCAACACAGAAAAGCATTTTGTGCTATAGTCTCAATGTCCAGCATTTCCTGTCTCTTACTTCTCTATTCCAGAATAGCCCCTCTCCTACAGAAACTTAGAATGTGGCAGAACCAGGCCAGATGGAGAACACTGTATTTTATTTTATTTATTATTATTTTTTGCTTACCATAGTTAGTGCAGCATTATCTTTTGGAAAATATCAGTTCAGTACTGAACTTATTGCAGTTGGGTGTTCCTTTAGAATATTACAGGGGTTCTCAACCTTGGCAACTTTAAGATTGTGGACTTCAACTCCCAGAATTCCTCAGCCAGCAAAGCTGGCTGAGGAATTCTGGGAGTTGAAGTCCACAAGTCTTAAAGTTGCCAAGGTTGAGAACCCCTGCTTTAGAACAGTGTTTTTCAATCGGCTGGCTGGGGAATCCTGGGAGTTTAAGTCCACACGTCTTCAAGTTGCCAAGGTTGAGAAATACTGCTTTAGAAAATAAAATGTATTACTTCCAAAACTATCAGTTCTTCTGCTCCAAGTTCTTTGAACGTCTTCCCTAAATGTACACTGTATAAAGAAATATAGCCTTTGTATTTAGACAAAACCTAAAAGGCGACTAAGACAAACAGTAGGATGTTTCCCCAATATTCATCTTGGTGGAATATGTAGAGTATGTATCCTAATGAAATAAGGGTCTGGCCTGTAGTCCAGTTTTTTCTTTCTCTTTCACAGACATTATATTGTGTGGAATGACCAGTCAATAAATCCAGCTGGAGCTGTATAATTATGTCCAGGCAGGTGCCTTAAAAAAGCCCTTGTTTACTTTTTAACATCTGATGTGAGATTTTTCGGTCTTCACTTGAGTCTTTTATGTCTAGAAGATTTGAAAAACAAATATTGTCTGAGTGAATATTTATGGCAACCACTAGTGGAAACTCCCCAGAAAATTTAGGAGAAAGAAAACAGTTCTCTGTCATGCATATGACATAATTATTGCTTTAAAAAAAAAAACTTAAAGTGATTTTGGCTAATTAACAGTGAGTATAGAACAATTTCTGTGTCTACTCATTCTTTCCACATCAGTGCTCCATTTTCAATTTTTGACTGTAGGTTATCCCACCGTAACACAGGCTTCAGTGTGGATAAGGGTAAGGAATGTAAATGTCTTGAAGACTTGGCATTTGAAATTCAATCAACTCATACTACTGTGGGAGCTTTCTGCTGTTATGTGTCCCAGCTGGTCAAAGAGTGCCTCAATTACTTTTATAAAAGAAAGAAGAGAAAGAATATTTTAAGACCAGAAGAACTGATGGTGGTCACGGCTGCTTACCTAAGAGAAAATAGGAAACTTTTTCAATAGGACTCTATTTAATTAATTATAACCATGTGTCAAACTTACCTTATAAATGACAACTAAGATACCTTTTTTAAAATATAATTTTTATTAAAGATTTTTTAAAAGGAAGTTATAAACTAATAACAAACTAATATAAAGTAAGAAAAAGAAAAGAAATGAAAGAGAAAGGTAAAAGTGCAAGAAAGGGGGAAAAAGAAAAATAGAAAAAAGACTTAAAGTAATTTCTGATCTTCTTTACAGCAGTTACAAGCATGATTATAAATTTACTTCTTACTTTATAGTTACAACATAACTATCTTCTCTCCATAATCTAGCCTATCTGACCATAAATCTTAAATTTATTTATTTTTGTTTCATACAAAAACTCTTTAAGGGGTTTCCAATCAACAATAAATGTAGATATTGTCTTTTCTTTGATCAAATAAGACAGTTTAGCCATCTCAGCAAGTTCCATCATTTTCACTAACCATTCCTCCATTGTGGCTAGTGCCAATTCATCTTTGTGCATATAATAATCTCACTGCAGTTATCATGTACAAAAGCAAAGTTTCATATCTGTTTGTCCATCAGTCCCAAAAGAAGAATTTCTGGTCTCAATTGTATATTAATCTTTGAAATCCTCTGAATCAGTGTGTGGATTTGAATCCAGAATTTTCTAGCTTGTTTTAAATGTTCCCCAAAGATGATTAAAAAGTCCCTTGTTATTCACATTTCCAGTAAACATTCAAAGTGTCTTTGTACATTCCAGACAGTTTGCCGGTATCGTATGACAATGGTATCTCATTTTATAAAAATTCTTTTTAGGATTATAACATAGTGTAAATGTCAGCCCTTTCAGCCACATATTTTCCCATTGTTCCATCTGTATATTACAATCAACATTTTTAGCCTACTATTATACACTCTTTCACTTAAAAAAATGACAGCTAAGATACATATTTTAGTATGGTTTGAAACTATCTTAAATGCTCATTGTGAATCTTTGCATGCAACTATGTTTTTTGGCCTGGATCTCTCAACAGTGCTTAGTACTATCAATCAGATTGTTTGGGATTGCTATATGAAACCATGTTAATATATCTTGCCTTAGGAGTTCTGGCCAATCTAAAGAACTGATTGCAGAAAATGAAGTTGGGAGACTGTCATTCTATGGTCTTTATTGTTCCAGTACAATGATATGAATATTTAACCTCTATATTGAATTGCCATCTCTATTGAACTGAGTAACTCAAATCTAATATCATTTTGTTTTGTGAAAATACCTCTGTTTTTTTTTAAAAAAAACATTATATTCTAGTCCTTCTTTTTAACTATAATATTTTTGTTTGTTTGTAATTTTTTTATCTGTTTTAAAATCTGATTTGATACCAATAAAGGACAATATTTGTAACTCAGGATTTAAATGAGGGGTCCTTAATTTAAAGCTCAATAGCAGCTTAGTTTGTCCTTTAAAAAGTGATATAACATAGTTCATAACTCTGTATGTAGTTAAGGTTATACTGAAAGCTATAGCCTCTGTGACATTTTAGATCCCATGTTTATTTACTTTTACATTTATAGCATGACCGTCTACACTGTGGAAATCTGTATGTCTTTAGCTATATACTAGTGATGGTGAACTTTTTAGAGACCCAGTGCCCAAACTGCAACCCAAAACCCACTTATTTATCACTAGGTGCTGGGTGGGCGTGGCCGCGCTGGTCATGGCAGACTGGGTGGGTGGGGCCAGGGTGGCAGGGGCCAGTCCCTCGCCATCTCTGGGGCATGGCACGTGTGCCCACAGAGAGGGCTCTGAGTGCCGCCTCTGGCACGTGTGCCATAGGTTCACCACCACTGCTATATACTGTATATGATGGCATTCATAAGATCCCAAATACTATAAGGTACTTTCAGATAATAGTTGTTCTACATCAGGGAGATTTCTAGCATTGAACTAGGTCAAGGATTGATGATCTTCCCTTTCCAGATATGCTTGGACTATAATTCTTATCCTGCTACTGTTTGGAAATTGGCATTCAACAACATTTGTAGGCCCCCAGTTTTCTTGTCATAGACATGGGAATAGTACAACAGGCTGAAGAACAGCTAGTATAAATAGGAGATGCTTGCTAGAATTTAGGCTTTTGAGCACTTAGTCTTCTAGTTTATGGGGAAAACTATAGCACTATATTCTAAAATGAAAAAATTAGCACCATCTGTCACCTAATTCTATACATAGCGGGACTTCATTAGATGCGGAGGTAATTACTTGTTCCTGGTATTTGAACTCATTTGCTCATTTGACCAGATGTCAGGTATAAAAATTTGCCATTTTATATATATATAGTCAATGTAAGGCTTCTATATTGCACCTTTGTACCTCAATTTAGGGAATACTTTGTCACAGCAGTTGTGAAAACAAACCATTGATTAGTAGATCTTTCATGCTGGAATGTTTGTTCAGCTATCTGGATCAATAAGCCGAGGTCATAGAGATTCAGTAAATATCATTCTTTATCCTGCTGCAGAAGAAATAATTTAAGGAATTAAAAAAAAATCTCATTGCTATGTCTATGTTTATTCTACTGTGGAAGACAGAAGGCACACATACCCCTGAGAAGTGACCGTAGCCTTAGCTGACCAGGCATTAAATGTTAGGGAATATAGAACATTATTATCTCTGTTCCTTTATTGTTGCAATCTGTCACTTTTTTCCTACAATTTCTGTTCTCCGTATTTCAGCTTCAACACAGAAAGATATAATCATTACGAGTATAGTGTTCCTAACTCCCTGTTAAATAGTCGCCCGCAAACACTTTTCTTCTTCCTCGGTCAGGAAGAATCTTCTACTGAGGGTTACAGGTTGTGCTTTTTGATGTTGTGTTATTTGCAATGTGTGTGAGCATCTTAATACATGCAATGCATGCAGCTCTAGGATGGTTTGGAAAGAAGTACATCTTAATCATTCTGAAATCATGTTCTTATGAAGAAGTTTTATTGACTTGCTCAATGGCAAAATAATTTTGTGGTACTCAGAACTAGAACAACTCAAAATAGCTACATTGCCCATATTCAGAAAAATCTCACTCCTGAAATATATGCAATATATTTATAGACATACTTTTTAATGGACACAAATAAAACTGGGTGCAAGAGTTTTATAATAGAAACATCACCAGAAAATTCATTTGAAAGAATATCACAGATGCTTTCATAAAAATTGCTTCATAGTTTGTGTATTTTAATGTACAATATTAATAAAATAGAAAAGTAATCTTTTTAAAAAATAAAATTGCCTACGTATGGTTTTACTGTTGTCTTTCAGTCTCTGGTAATTAGCATCTTAATGATGAAATGCAAATTATACATACAGTAATCTTTTTCTATCTTTCTTATTGAGTTAAGCTCTTCAAAAAATTTTTTTTTTAAATCTCTTCTCTCACTCCAAAAAGTCCATCAAAATATTGTATGCATTTTACATTGCCAGTGAGTGAGTGCTTTTAGCAGCAGTGCTCTGTATAGTGCCATAGTTCAGTGATTTCATTTATTCAACAAGAAAACTCCCAATCTATTTCTGCTGTGAGTGTTTTATGCTGAATTAGAAGAGCAGGATTTAGAAAAAGGTCTAACTCAAATATAAAGTTGAAGAAGAAACAGATTTTTTTTGTACTTATGTATGGGAAATTATAATTCAATAAGAGAACCCTATTGAGGTTCTTGAAAGTCATTCACATTTTCAGTATAACTTAGTTGTCTTTCTATGCTTTCTATGATCTCTGATTCTTTTGTTTGTCATAGTTCAATATATGGTAAGAATGCTTTTGATATCCAAACATCCTATTTCCTTTTTTAAAAAAAGCATAATTCATCATCTAACAAATTAGAAGGTGATTTTTTCCTGATAACACTGTCATTAAATCCCTGCTTTTTAATATCACTCTCTGATTGAATGAGATTATCACAGTACTCGTGTCCTATTGATAGATTTGGCACTGGAATCTGTTTGACTACTTCGGATATAGAAAGAAATTCGGTCTAATCCAGCATTCCCATTAAGATCTATTTCCCCTTTATGTGGTATAAAGTTGGGTAGCATTATGAATATTACAACAAGAGAAACTACCATCCAATTCAGCATGTTTTGATGCTTAAATCAAAGACTCACTAAGCCTCTTCTGCTCCTTCAGTTTCAGAAGTGCTTAATTTGGAAGGTGGAAAGAAATTTATTCAACCTTTTCTGAGTCATGTAATCTCTGTCATTTCTAGATGAATGTAACTTTTTTTTTTTAGCATGTTGGCTAATTACTGCCCTTGTTTAGGCTAATGTCATCACAGATAGGAGGTCTTGGAGTATGCTGCAAGAGATTTTGCTAGTATTCATTAAATTGGTAGACCCAAAATGGGTGGCAGAATTCTTTCCAAATTCAGTAAACCATGGCAAGAGTTAATTGGATTTCATCCATAAGAGCTGTGGTGGCACAGTGGTTAGAATGCAGTATTGCAGGCTAACCGTGCCCACAGCCAGGGAGTTTGATCTTGACCAGTTCAAAGTTGACTCAACCTTCCTTCCTTCCTTCTGAGGTCGGTAAAATGAGGACCCAGATTGTTGGGGCAATATGCTGACTCTGTAAATTGCTTAGAGAGGGCTGTAAAGGACTGTGAAATGGTGCTGTTATTGCTATCCTTAACTCTAGAAAACCATTCAGACACAATCAAGTAGGTCTATTTATTGTTTCATTATGTTTGTTACAAGTGCCCATTCCAGTGGACTCTGTGGGATTTACAAAATCTAATAAATGGTTAAAACCATTAAAAAGCTATACAGAATTAGTCAGGCCAGATTAAAGGAAGCACAGTAATAAAAACACTACACACATACGCATACCCAAACAACACATTAACCCCAGGATTGGGGACAGACCAGTAGTGAGATTCAGCCAGTTTGCACCACTTGTAGCTGATTTTTTGTTGCCCAGGCCCAGAATGGTCTTCTGGAAGCGGCATCCACACAGAGAACCAGTTGTTCACATATTTGAATCCCATCACTGGAACAGACTCATAGAGGCTTTCTAGTATCCCAGGAGAATGGACATAATCTATATCTCTAGGGATGCTATGTCCTAATATTGTACAAATAATTCAAAAGCAGTATTTTGTAATGTCTATTTCCAAGACATTTAGGAAACATCTTTTTTTCAAATCATTAAAGCAGCTACATCATTTTTGAAGCTCTTATGAACTGCTTCATAATTCTTTCCCGATATACATTTGGGGGATGGGGGAGGGATATCTGAGAGCAATTTACAAAGCAGCTGTGTAAACTTCTAAAAAAAGAGAGACTCATACACATATGCTTTAAGTTTCTGAAATGTGGTACTTCATATATTATTCCATACCTCAAGAAGCACCTCTTTCAAATGCTTTCTACAACAATTAGTGGTTCCAAGAATCCTTCAGCCTTAATGACTCATGTCTCCAATACTTATCCCTTCCATTGTAACTCCTCATTTCTTAGTGTCTAATGCATGCCATATTGAGGAGTTTCTAAGTGAGTGCAATATAAATCTAGTAAATAAATTAATTAGATATACTACTGAAAGTATAAAAATAAAACAAAGGGGAAAAGATGAGCATTAGGGAGACTGATACTTTATTTGGTAGCATGAGATGGAAAGGCTTTGACATCAAGTGTTCTTAGTTTTCCCCGCTGTTTTGACATACATAAAATCAATGTGTTTCTTCTTGGTTAACTGCTGTGGTTACACATTGTGGTTTGCTGAAAGCCAATTCTGGCTACCAGTGTAAATGTACTGAACAATGTATAGTTGCCCCTATGCATTGTGTGGGCCACTTTTGCCTGTAAAAAATTCCTCAAATTAATTTCAGTTGTTTATTTTGGCACTACCATCGATGCTTCTTGCCCATTAGCAATGTTTACTCAGCTTGAGAGGCTCCATCTTGCCTGGATGCAATAATCCCCTCTGAGGGTGGCTTCACGTTTTACATAAGAATCCTGCTTGCTGCAAGTACACTGGTGCTTCCCATAGCAAACATGGGAAATGTAAACAACAAATGGGCCCTTAGATAGTGGAGTGTGACAGCTTCTCCTTCAGTGAGCATAACGGCTGTGAAAAGTCATCCTGGAGTCACTTCATATTATGACAGGGATGTCTAGTTTCAGAGAGAATGCCTTTTAATTAGCCTCTCAACCCAGTTCATGCAAACTCCCTTGCTAGAGTCCTTGCTTTCTCATCCCTCCTTCATGCTCTCAAAGGCAAAGCCTCTTCTGACTCTTTGTAGAGGAGTGTGTCTTTATTTGGTTCAGAGCCCAAATGCTGTGAATTGCTGCAAAGAGGCCTGCAGATTCCTACCAAGCTAATTAAAGTATGTCTGTTTTATTCCAGCCATCTCAGAAGCAATGACTCCGCTGCAGTTTAGGAAGGGATGTTGCTAATTTTGGCTTCCTTTGTTGCCTCCCCTCTTCTCCTAGGTAGCTAGTGTTGACATAGCAACAGCTTATCTTGGCTTCTAGATGTATCCCTATGCAAACATATTTGAGTGATGGGGAGTCAGAGAAAGAATTCATTCAATAAGAAGTCAAAGATGCTATTGCTAGGGTTCCTGATTTTTTTATATATATACTCACTTCAGATGAAAAGCTTAATCTCCTAATTAATGGAATACTATTTTCACTGCAAAACATTTTTATCATGAATTGATGTTAAAAATGTTTGCTGTGATTCATAATAATTTGATTTATATCTGAAATTTACTACAAATTCTAATGGGAAACCTTTAAAGGAGAGCTATCAGATCTAGACTATAAAAATCCATGTGTCTGCTGAATGACAGCTAAGAAACAAAAATAAAAAACAGGAAACTGTTGCCCAGAAGTTTGCAGCCCAAATCTACTAACCCTACAGCAGTGTTTCCCAAACTTGACAATTTTAAGGCATGAGGACTTCAACTCCCAGAATTCCACAGCCAGCAACGCTGGCTGTGGAATTCTGGGAGTTGAAGTCCACATGCCTTAAAATTGTCAAGTTTGGGAAACACTGCCCTACAGTAAAGAAATTATTGATTTTAGTGAAACTCACTAGTACACATAACTGATGAAATCCAACATTGCCTAAAGTCATTTTCTATTAAGGTTACAGATATTTTTCCTCCTCTCCTCGGAAGAATTTTATAGCTTCAAGCCATCCTGAACAGAGTTTTGAGAAGTAAAAAGTATAGTGGAAATTAGCCCTTTCCTTGTTTCACTAGTTGGAAGCCATTTTGGGATGGTTGATGGAAATCTGACTCTGCCAAGAAACGGAGGTCAACAAATTTGTGTCCTCTTTTTGCCAATACTTTCATTTTTCAGAACATGGAAGGAAGAACAAGGGGATCAACTCTCCTGGACCTAATTCTCTTCTGCAAGAAAGTATTGAAGAAATATAGGTAATTGGTATTTTTAAGGAAAGCACTTAACCATCTTTTAATATCTAGGGGTGAAGGAATTAAGAGGCAGACATGTTTATAAAATTCAGAAGAGGAGAATTTGATGAACTCTCAAGGAAGATGTGTTAGATCTAATGGCTTCAAACCCTGAAAGAAGAGAAGATGCTTTCCTACTTGCCTAGAAAGAATGGGAAATCCTGCAAAATGAAGATATTGAAGGCAATTCCTACAAGAAGGAAAAGTGAAAAAAAAAATCTAAAGAGTCCAGTCTGGGTATATACAGTGCTCTCTAAAATGTTAAAAAGAAAAAGAATCATGTTGAGGGACTGGAAGAAGAGACACATAACCAAAGGGCACAAGGCAGTATTGGAATGATTAAGCTTGACTGTTGCTTGCAAGAATACTTAAAACAGCAAAAAAGGGGACTCCAGAGGTTGATGGAAATAAAAGGAAGAAGAAATGGGGCCCTTAGCTGGCTTTCATTATGCCCCTGGGATGGAGGATACTTCACCTGAAGTAAGAAGTAAGAAAGTAAAAGCACTAAAAGTGAATTTAAGTCTGCAAGACTAGGTGAATCACATTCTATGGTACTGAAAGAACCAGCTGGGGTGATTGCAGAAATACTCTCGCTATTTTTAGACCATCGGGAGGATGATAAGATCCTAGAAGACTAATGGAAGGAAATGCTTCCATCTTTAAGAATGGGAAGAAAGAAATCCCTGCAAACCACATATTTAACAGATTAATGCCTCTACTGAACAAGGTCCTTGAAAAGAATATTAGCCAGCATGTTTGTGAGCACTTGGATACACCTGTTACAGTTAACATGAGCTAGCAAGGGTTTGTCACAAACAAATTATGCCAGATTAACCCTATCTGATTGATCTAGTGATTAAACAATTAGGGAAATATTGTAGAAATAGGGTATCAAAGTTTTCAGCAGACTCTCCCACGATATTCTGCTTAATAAAATGATAAAATATAGGCTGGATAAAACTACGGTTAGAAAGACTTAACATTTCACTGAGTGAATTTACCATAAAACAGTGATCTCTCAATGAATTCCACCTCAGCTTAGAAGTGGAGTGACACTTTATGCTGGGCTCTGTGCTGCATAACATTTTTACTATGACTTGGATGAGAGAGTTGAGGGGACATTTAGTCAGGTTTACAGATGACACAAAGCTAACAGAGGTAAGTCCTCGATTTATTGAGCCCAAAAATTATGTTGTTAAGTGACACATTTGTTAAGTGAGTTTTGCCCCATTTTACAACCTTTCTTTCCACAGTTGTTAAGTGAATCACTGCAGTTCATAAGTTAGTAACTCAGTTGTTAAGTGAATCTGGCTTCCCCATTGACTTTGCTTGTGAGAAGGTCACAAAAGGGGATCACATGACCTTGGGACAAAGCAACAGTCATAAATATGAACCAGTTGTCAAGCATCTGAATTTTGATCACATGATCATGGGGATACTGCAAAGGTTGAAACTGTGAAAAACAGGCATAAGTCCCTTTTTTTAGTGCCGTTGTAACTTGGAACGGCCACTAAACAAACTGTTGTAGTGAAGGACCACATATGCTTGTGAAAAGGGCCTGCATGTCCTGGTCAGCCAGAATTTAATCAAGAGGAGGTAGTGATTGTTTTACCCCTCTCTGTCCTAGTCAGATGCCATTTGAAATGCTGTGTTCTGGGCACTATTATTTAAAATGTTCAGTGGTGAATTGGATTGAGTTTAGAGGAGGGATAGCAAGATGAAGAAGAGTCATGGAACCATTTACCTCATGGAAGATGAGGTAGCAGCCTTCAGGTATCTGAAGGGTTTTGCATATAGAAGAGGGAGTATGGAACCTCAGAGAGCAGGAGCAGTACCAGTGAGTTATAACCACAAAGTACTAGGTTCAGACTAGAAGTCATGAGAAGCTTCCTGAGTGTATAAGCTGATAGCCAGTGGAACAGGCTTCACATAAAGTGGTGACTTATCTTTCTTTGGAGGTCTTCTAATAGAGTCTGAATGGTCATCATCTATCAGCAGTTCTCTAAGGAAACCTGTACCGAGCAGGATATTGGACTTGACAATCTCTAGGGTCACTTCCTATAGCTCTATGTTTTAATGATTAAATACAGCAATATCTTGCCTTATTTCATCCTACAATAAAGTTGAGGAACTGGATCTGGTCAAGGGGTCTGCTCAATCCTCTTTGTGTGAGTTGGATAACTTCAGTGACAGGATTCAAAGTAGGAAAAACCCTCCATCTCCTGATGTCATTCAGTTCTCCATGTAGGAAGAGATGGCGGGGTGGGAAGTCATTGCTAGGAGATGCAGACAGAACTTAAGAGCACACTTCTCTGCTTCTTCCTATATAGCAAAACAGTGTATGCAGAAAAAGCAGATAATTAATTCCAACTTTTTAAACAGTACAGAAATGCAAAATTAACCATCATTCATACTTTGCCTTTATCTTAACGTTTTGCAATTAAATTCACCCACACTAAAAAGTATTAATATTATGAAAATTCTGTGCTGAAATGCAGCTGTTAATGACAATCATGTATAGAGAACATGAGTCACCCCCCAAAAAAACCACCCCATTTTTTCCCCAAGTTTCCCCCTTTGGGGACAGTGCAGATGAGCTGAAGCACGTCACATTTGTGTCACTGCTGGAATGTCTGCCTCAGCATCTTCATCCAGTCTTTCCTCTTGGGAAGGTGCCTGGTAGGAACAGGACATGGGGACTGAGACCTTGTGGACTACAAGTCACCCATCCCTGCCCTATGCCATTATCAGTTTCTTTCTAATGTTGCCATCAGATTTTGCTGAAAGAATAAGGGCTTGGCTCTTTTCTTTCAGGCAAAGTGCAACCAGTAAATAAAAACCTGCATTAGCACATCATTAAGACAGCATTTTAAACTCATCCTCAGTCCTGTTTTTTTATCCCCCTTAGTACCAACTGTCTTTTGACTGCAACAATATCTACGGAACTTTTAACTCTCAGGGACTCTCCTTTTCTCCTCTGCTTTCCCCCCTTGAGTACCTTCTACATTTTCTACACCACAACTGTTCTCTTTATAAATCCATGTTGCTTCCCACCCCTTTTTTCTGCTTCTTTTCTATTCCAGCATCCCTGTAATATATGCTAACAGTGTTGTTTGTAAATAAATCCCACTAAAGTCAGTGTAGCTACAATTTAGTTTGTATTGTAGAGTGTTTATGTGCTTTTCATGGCAGCAAATCACTACTCTTAACTCTGATGGACACACTGCATAATATCCCTTTCAAAAGAAGTCTGACACATGTATACAGTCTTTTTCTTCAAGTATCTCTAGGCATCTAAGGAAATGACATGTGGCTGACCTCAAAGGATACAGAAGAAAAGATGAGGCAAACTAGTTGTAATAACAAATTACTCTGCTGATTTCTAGATTCAGAATGCAAGAACTTTGCTTGGCTAATGTCTGTTCAAGAATTAAGCTAGATGAGTGGGCCTTTTTATTTTTGTTTTAACTTATTACTCAAGGACTATATTTTGCAGATAATTCACAACCAATTTTTTAACCCCTTTCTCATTCCTGAGTCCCATGAAGAACAGGGGGCAGATAGAATTAGAAATGTACCTCTCATTCTCAAATCTAGCAAAATCACACATGTGGGGGGCGGCAAAAGCAAAATATTTAAAGGAACTGCCAAGAATAAATCTAAGGAAGAAATTGAACTCAGAATAAATTCCAAGAACCTTGGTCTTAAGAGGACCCTTTTGGATCCTAATTTTAACCAAGATACCTCCAAATCTGTGGAACAATGGGATCAAAAGGCTGAGAGACAGAGAAATGCACACCAGAAGGAAAGTCTCCTTAAGTATTAAGGTCTATTTGGGAATCATATTGCTTTTGCATTGTAGAAGTTTGCATTCTTGGAGAAAAATCATTGGAAGGTAATAGAGCAATTGATAGCTTTGTCATCTGATGGCTGGCTGCTTCAGCCCCTACTAATCTATACATTACAGTGGATTTCTTGGATTTAGATCTTCACTCACTCACTCACTCACTCACTCACTCACTCACTCACTCACTCACACAACTTGATATTTAAGTCTTAAACTGATCATATCTGAACTCTTAAAATTAGGACAACACCAAAGCAAAGGACTGCAATTTTATCTAGATTTTTCCTTAATTCTGAGTTGAATGTCATCAGTTAGCTGCTTGGAGAAGTAAAGCAGCATCCCTGATGTATAATGAGCAAAGCTACTTCAGGGACATTGTGAATTTTGGAGAAGGAATGACAGATTTCTCACATACTGCATGTAGCACATTTTTCAGTTCCAATGTCAGTTCTGTCCTCCATGCACATTGTTTTTCTGGATGGAGAAAAAAAAAAAAAGAACCATGCAAATTATACCTATGCATCTTCATGGCTTTGTTTGTCTGACGTCTTCAGATATATTTGCAAAGAAAGTTTTATTAGAAAATTGGAGCTGGGAAAGGTATGTTATTCAAAACACTCCCGAGGTTGTGCTATCCACAATAGAGCCCCAATTTCTAAATGTTCTGGACTTAGGGTCAGCCTTCATTTTGCATCTCTCCTTTCAGTTTCCAAGTACTATTTGTTATTGTTGGGAAGCAATGCGGCTTTTCCAAATACATCCAGTTTCATACCAGCAGTTGAATTTACAAAGACAACCTTTCTAAAATGCTGCAGGCATTAGGCCAACGTTTGAGATGGTGTGCGCTATATGTAGGTGCAATTCAGCGGTGATCATTATTAAGCCTTAACGTTCACTGAAATTGTCTGGCCATAAGCAGTGGCTATTACCTTCTGCCAGCTAAGAGAATATCCAGAGAATGTGTGAAGGATGGCAGGCTCCCAGCTATTCCACTGCTTCCGGACAATGTGCTATTAAACTGAGTGCATCCAGTCATCGAAAGAACATATCCCCTTAGGAGAAGAATGCAGAAATGTTATAGACTGAATGAGCTATTTATATAATAAACCGATACCTGTGATCTGTTCAATGTTTCGGAAACCCAACAAACATCAAATGCTCAACAGGAAAGAAATTCTACAGAAGTTACTCACTCTCAAGACTAAATGGCTTCTTTCCACATGTCCTGTATAAATTCAAATCCAAAGAGCAATTTGTGCAGGCACATTAGATTTCAGCTATTGTCAGTCCAATAAAGGTATCTTATATAATGGCTTTCCTGTGGTACTACAAGAGACATATTTTCATGAGGCTGGAAGGTATCTAGTAAATCTTCCGGCGCTACTATACTTTTATTTGCCCCCTGGTTTTAATCCTTATCCAAGTTAAGAAAAGCTGCGAACACTTCTGACTGAGACCTGTGCAAGGAAAGGTGAACTCTGAGAAAGAACTCAAGCAACCATGTCATCTTGTAGAATCAGTGCAGTTTCTGTTATTGATTTGCTGCAACCCAAAATGAAGGTTGAAGCAGCTGGGTAGAAGATGTTGTTTTTCTAACAAAACCAATAGAATGTTTTAATATATTTATCTTAAAAGATTTGAAAGATTAACATTTTTTTAAAAAAAATATCTCAAAACAGATTACAGTAAAATTCAAAATCATAAATAGTAAATGAAAAAAAGATATAAAACAAATGGACATAAATTATGCAAGACAAAATGAACAATAAATGGAGAGAGAAAAAATAGCAGTAGCGAAGTTGGAATATACACTGCTGCGATAGTTTTGAGACATTGTTTAAAAAAAATGTCTGGGAGAATAGCTGTCTTTGCCTGATGCCCAAAAGACAACAAGCATTCCTTCCTGGGAGGGCATTTCAAAAAGGGGGCTACCTTTGACAAAGTCCTTTTATGGGTAGCTGCTTTTTCTGACCCAGCATACTAGGAAATCTGAAATAGGCCCTGTGAAGGGGATAAGGGGAGCAATTAGAAAAGCAGCTTTTCAAATTGCGAGGGAAAGTGAAAACCTCTTAGCTCTAAGCTACGCTATTTATTTATTAATAAGTTATTTCTTTCTTAGATTTTGATCTTGTCTTTCCAAGCGGAGGTTAAGGTGCATACATAACACTCCCTTTTACATTTTTAAAGTGCTTTTAAAATGCTCTTTTTAAAAAACAAACACATCTCCTCCTACAACTGGCGCGTCAGTGAAAAGTCCCGCAATAGGACTGCAAAGATCCAGATACAGGTTCAACTTTAGCCTTGGAAGGCCTGCCCAAAGTCGCCTAGTTTCTGAGGCTGAAGTTGAACCTCATCCTAGGTCCCTCCAATGATATTTGGAGTGAAATGGTAAAATTTCTCTGAAATGATATAGGGTTTCCTGCCTGAGCAGGGGATTGGACTAGATGACCTCTAAGGTCCCTTCCAACATTATTATTATTATGGATCATCGCACAGTCAGCCAGATGTTCAGACTGGATTTGGCAGTTTGTCTACCTATCGAGTCCTTACCCAGGACCTGGGATAGGCAGATGTGGATGTTTGATGGTATTACAGATATCGTCGTAAGATGGAAGCAGTTCCTAGTAAGGCCACCTTTTGCAATTGACTAATAGTGAATTTGTCAATGCCAATGGTGTTCAAGTGGTACTCCAGTTGTTTTGGGATTGCACCCAAGGAGCCTATTACTATTGGTACTACCCTTGCTTGCTTTTGCAACAGTCTTTCTATTTCTATTTCTATTTGTAGGTCTTTGTATTTTGTTATCTTCTCCAGTTCTTTCTCGTCTGTTCTGCTGTCTCCAGGCACTGCCACGTCCACTATCCAGACTTTTTTGTCTTTCTTATCGACAATTGTTGTTGTTGTTGTTGTTGTTGTTGTTGTTGTTGTTATTATTATTATTATTATTATTATTATTATTATTATTATTATAATCAACTGAACATTCAAAATGACTGGAGCTGATGGTTGACACCGGTTGCTGCCAGCATCCTAGGTATCAACCAGGTACCTCCTTAAAATGTAAGATGTTCCGAGTAGCGCAGTCTTTTGCAGCATTGCTGGAGTTATTGTAGGAAGCTGCAGTTTCTTGATGTATTTTGCAAACTTTTTGGACATAGTTCCCAGTGCCACAATGACAATGGATATTACTGTTACATGTTTCATCCATAATTGCAGTTTTGATAGCCAGGTCGTGATATTTCATAATTTTTTCCAGTTCTTTTTCTTCGACTCTGGCATTTCCTGGCACAGCGATATCAATCAGCTATACGCTTCAGTTCTCTACAACTGTGATATCTGGCATGTTGTGTTCCGTCTATCATCATCATCATCATCATCATCATCATCATCATCATCATCATCATCATCATTATTTTCCAGGAACTGTACAGACATACCAATTGTAGGACTTACTCTTTTTTTAAAAAAAAAACACTTTGAAATAACTTTAAAACATTCCTTCTTAAAATATTCTGTGCCAATAGTCATGATGGTAAACTAATTACCACAAACAAGAACTATTTAATTCAGAACAAATGTGCTTAGAATTGATGAGTTCATTTATTACCAAGACCTCTGAATTAGTTTAATTTAAATATTAACATAGGGGCCTAATGCTGCCCGCAAAGTGATTTCATGTGGCTCGCGAAGCCATCCTAGAAACAGTGAGGGAACGGCCCCTGCTGCCTTGGCCCTGGCCCAGGCCAGCCGGAGCCAATGTACAATTTTGTGGTGGCCAACTATGCTGAAATGCGTTCAGTTTTAGCTCCACAAGGTTGTCCAGAAACAGCGAGGAATCAGCCCCTGCCGTGTTGGCCCCGCCCCCTGGGTACATGCTGGGGGGGGTGTCACCCTTTGTGAGGAGTGAAGAAATGCACCATGCCTTGGCGCTTGCCCTGGTCCCACCTCCTTCTGCCAGAGACGCTCAGATCTGTCCCACTCCTGCCCAGGCCCCCACAGGCACCCTTGACACGAATGATGTAGAGCTGGCCGTGCCCACGCAGTAGGCCACACCCACTCCATCCACGCCCACCCAGTAGGCCACACCCACCCTGGCCACACTCACCCAGCCCCCCAAGGGCAACCGCAATGTTGATGCGGCCCTCAATGAAATTGAATTTGACACCCCTGACCTACGTGAAATTTGCTCCTCACCATACATTATCTTTTAAAAAGGAGGAAAGTCAGATAGTAGCGAGATCTTTTCCTGCATCACCATTATATCATTATATCATGTGCCGTATCTGTTTATTTGTCTGTCTAGTTTTCTGTCCATCTACGAATAGGCTGGAAATCTAAGTGGACCAGTAGAGGGGAAAAGTGGAAGGGCCAAGAAGAAAGGACTTCCCTACCATTTCTGTGCCAGTTTCAAGCGTGCCTTGTTCAGTGGGATTAATTACCATCCTTCTTGCAATGTACACGGGCTCCTGTGTGTGCATCTTGACATAATATACTGTACGTCGTCAAAGTTCATGCTACTTGAAGTGTGCTTCTTAATACAGTATTAGAAAATGAGGCAGTGCATGATATCACCCCCCCCCCAAAAAAAACCACCCACCCCTGCCTGGTTCGGAGGGGAAAATAGTTACAAATAGCTTACCAAAAGACCTGTATGCTTTGACCTCATGTTTGCAGAAACATGTAAATCATACAGTCCTTGAAGGTAACCTGAGATGGTTCTCGGCCTTCCAGGTACTGTAAGCAACTTTGTGTTCAGGTGAGTCTGAATCTAATAAATCAAGATGGTGAACTAAACTAGTGTGTGGCTGTCAGGCACAGCATAAGTTGCTTCTTCTGACTTCCAACGCCTCCAGACTGCGTGGGTGCTCCAACACTGGAGTTTTTAAGAGGAGATTGGACAACCATTTTTCTAAAATGGTATAGGGTTTCCTGCTTGAACAGGGGGTTGGACTAGAAGACCTCAAAGATCCCTTCCAACTCTGTTATTCTGTCATTCTTTTTTTCCCTAAGGGTTGAAGAGCATAATAATGTACAGAACAAAAACCTCATGGAAATATTAGTAAAAAAATTACACTTAATCTTTGATACTTTATGAATAATTTTAGATGTGATAACAATGCATGGTTTGTTGGTTTTCTTAACTGAAATTGACAGTTGTTTGTTTTTAATCCTAGATTATATAATTGTAAACCTTGGGAAGTTGTCTATAAGATCGGTAAATAAACAAAGGAATATGCTAATGCATTCATGAAGTATCCTTTCTGTGTGTAATATATATTATATGAATGTCTTAGAAACTACCCTCCTTTATCCTTCTACTGTAATATCTGGGAATCAATTATATAACCGCAGCTTGATTAGATGAGTTGCCATTTGTTGTTATTTGTATCATTAATGGCTATTTTTCAAGGATATGCTGGACCTTGGGATTTTTACAATTCAATATTTATTTGTATATACAGGTAGTCTTCAACTTACAACAGTCCATTCAAAGTTACAACAGGACTGGAAAAAAAATGACTTATGACCATTTTTCAATTACAACTTTTGCAGCCTCCCCAAGGTCACATGATCAAAATTCAGATGCTTGGCAACTGGTTCATATTTATGATGGTTGCTGTGTCTCAGAGTTATGTGATCACCTTTTGCGACCTTCTGATAAGCAAAGTCAATGGAAGAAGCCAGAGTCACTTAACAAGCGGGTTATTAACGTAACAACTGCAGTGATTCACTTAACAATGGGGCAAAATTCACTTAAGTATCTCACTTAACAACAGAAATTTGGGGCTCAGTTGTGGTCGTAATTCGAGGACTACCTGTATTGTTGTTCTGTTCTTATAATTATGGCAGAGGAGACTAGAACTATTTTTCCTCAGCTTCCATTTCCACATACAATATGGAGTTAAATTGAATGACTTACTTTTCAATCATTATAAGATGAGCAATGCTAGGTCAACACCTATTTTACAGTTTTTGAAACATTTTCATCTTCTTTTAAACTTAGCTGTGAAATAAGCTTCTGCTTTTTAGCCAGTTTTCACAGTAGTTGAGAGTTTATTTTTTAATTTCTCTTGGCAGTGCACTTGAGTTTATTTTTGAAAAGTGTAGAATGCTCTGTTGTGCCTGTTGTTGTTTAGTGTTATACATCTTTTCTTGAGACCGAAATATCCCCGATTGCCCAGATTCTCTTGTTTGAAAAAGGCCAATTGTAAGTTTTTCCTCATAAAATTTTCCCTTGAGATTTAACTGAATATTGAGAAGCCAGGTTGTATTCACTGGAAAAATAACTATATGGTGAAAACCAGGACATACCATCTCATACAGAACATTCCACCCTAGAGAATTTCATGGAATTTTTCTTCTTGTGTCATTTCTGAATTTGATTACACACGCACACGCATACATATACACACAGAAACATTTTCACCAAATTCTGTGAAAATTGGGAGAAAAGGATAGAAGTATATTTTTGAAGAGTACCAATTATTTATCATCATTCAATTCTGATGTTTCCAGAAACCCAGAATGACATAGAGCTTGACCTATTTAGGCTATGTTTGTGTGCATATATGTGTTTATTTTTGCAAGTAAAAAGTCATTCTGTATTCTCTCTAGAATGACATAGCCAAAGGACAGAAAATGCCTTTTGAATACAATTGAAATTTTAAGAGCATGTTATGATTGCTATCATCAGATGAAAGTCAAGGAGCAAGGCTTGTCTCTCTAAGAACTGACTGTTACTATGGGTTTGGCCTGTCAAAAATGACCTCTCTAGAACCTCTCCTCAAGATATTCTCTTTCACACCATCTTACTTGGATACTTGTTTTCTGAAAGGATGGGCATACAGCTAGTCTTCGACTTATGAACACGATTGAGCCATAAATGTCTGTTGCTAAGCAAAACAGTTGTTAAGTGAATTTTGCCCCATTTTATGACCTTTCTTGCCAAGTTTTAAGTGAGTCACTGCAGTTGTTAAGTTAGTAACACGGTTGTTAAGTGAAACTGGCTTCCCCATTGACTTTGCTGGTCACAGCAGGTGATCACTTGACCGTCATAAATACATGCCAGTTGCCAAGCGTCTGAATTTTAATCATGTGACCTTGGCGATGCTGCAATGGTCATAAGTCACTTTTTTCCAGTGCTGCTCCAACTTTGAACGGCCAATAAATGAACTGTTGTAAGTTGAGGACTATCTGTATTTCCAAATAAAGCCACCTGACATTTTGTTACTCAAAAACATTACTGCAAATAACGATGTGCCAAAAGAAATATCTACAGGCATATTGAACCCTCTGGAATCCACATTGCCTATCTTTGACATAACCATTAAAAAGAGAATGTGATCTTCTAGAAGCCAAATATGAATTAACCCTAGATGGGCTAGTTCAGTTTTGGCCTCAACAAGAGGCCAAATGTTGCATCTTAAAAACTTCACACTAGCTATTGCGGTAATTTTCTTCTGTAAAAAAAAACCCTCAACTCTATATTAGCTAAACAACAGAAACCACCCAGATTCAACATGGCTAATTAAATTGCTTTCTAGTAGAAATAATTCATATATATGCAGAAAATAAGCCTACCACAGAATGCAACAATCAAGTTGTTTGTTATGTTAATCCTGGGGTTTAATCCGCTGTCTTTTCTTTCTGCTGTTTCAAGTCAATGAATATTTGGCTTTTCTTCTTCCACTCTTAGGAGTAGAAGACATCTGTTCTGTCTTTGCATAAAGATTTTGTCTAGCTTGAAGATCACTGATTCCCATTTTGCCAAGTTTAGCTTTTAAACCAGCAATTGTACAAAGGAAGGGCGGGGCAATATCACATGTCAATAGATCTGGAATTTGTTTCTCATAGAGATTTGGAAGTCTTGGTGGGCTGTTTTTGTTTTTGTTTTTATTTTTTGGTTTTTATTTTTTAAAACTGTGTTAAGCTTCTGTAAAGACTTCTACCACAGTTTTATGGCCATACAAGCTATTAACATTGCTAACTAAAGTCTCAGGATGTTCTAAAAGGCAGCAGACATGGTTGGTTAGTTCTGTTCATTTTGATGACTCAGAACTTGTAGGCCTCTTAACAAAATAACAGAGTTGGAAATGAGGAGGTTTTCTAGTCCAACACTCTGCTCAGGCAGAAAACCCTATACCAGTGGTGATGAACCAATGGCACGGGTGCCAGAGGCAGCACTCAGAGCCCTCTCTGTGGGCATGCACACCGTCGCCCCAGTTCTAGGCCTTCAGCTGGGTTTTATAAAACCTTTTCACTTTAGGCCTTTGCCGCTATGTGCAAAAAAAAAAAAAGGTTCAATCAATCAGTCAATTTCAACTTCTCACGGGAAAAAAAAGATCTTGCAAAGTTGGAATTGATTGATTGAACTTTTTAGTCCCACCCAATCTGCCGTTACCACCGCAGCCATGCCCACCCAATTGGCCACACCCAGCCAATGGCCAACACCCACCCAGCACCTGACGATGCATAAGTGGGTTTTGGGTTGCAGTTTGGGCACTCGGTCTCTAAAAGGGTCACCATCACTGCCCTATACCAGGGATAGGCAACCTTGGCTCTTTTATGACTCGTGGACTTCAACTCCCAGAATTCCTGAGCCAACTGGCTCAGGAATTCTGGGAGTTGAAGTCCATGAGTCATAAAAGAGCGAAGGTTGCATATCCCTGCCCTATGCCATTTCAGACAAATGGCTGTCCAGTCTCTTCTTAAAAACTTCCAGTGTTGGAGCATTCACAGTTTCTGGAGGCAGTTGTTCCACTGATTAATTGTTCTAACAGTCAGGAAATTTCTCCTTAGTTCTAGGTTGCTTCTCTCCTTGATTAGTTTCCATCTGTTGCTTCTTGTCCTGCCTTCTGGTGCTTTGGAGAATAGCTTGACTTCCTCTTCTTTATGGAAGCCCCTGAGATATCGTATCATCCTTCTTTTCATTAAACTAGACATACCCAATTCCAGCAACCGTTCTTTATATGTTTTAGCTAATCATCTTTGTTGTTCTTCTCTGTACTCTTTCTAGAGTCTCAACCTCTTTTTTACATCGTGGGAGATTGAGGCCTGTATGGGCAAATTATCCACTTGTGCTTATTCACAGAGCTATTCTCAAGTTAGTCTTTAATTCTATGAGTCACTGATCTATTTTTTTTAAGGAATAAAAATAAGGTGAAGCCCACTGGGAGGTTCTGTGATGCATTTTTGGTGCACGCTGGAATATTAAAAACATATTTAGTCTCGGTAATGATACTGATAATGAATATATTCTTTTGAAGTCTTTGAAAGCATCATAAAGCTGGTTTGGGAAGACTCGTGTTCTTCAGACTGAAAAAAGGCTTTGGCTTGATTTAAGACGTATCAATTCTTCATTAAATTGAGCTGTATGTTTTGAGGAGGGCAGCTGGGGTTTGAAAAAATGGAACAAAGGCTGCTAGGAGTTTCAATATCATTATGAGTGGTTCTTTGTAGTATAAAGAGTATAAAACTGTTGAAAAGCTCCAAATTGCATTCTGTCCATTTCATTAGAGGCTGCAATTATATTTAACTTCTCTTTCGTGCTTCTGCAGTGAAAAAGGTCACTGGAGAATATCTGTCTTTTTAGAAAAGTAATGAAGACCTACCTTCTTGTTAGTTAGTTTGTTTTTTTCAGTTAGGAAGACCACTTTATGTCTTCCCCGTTTAGGTTAGAAGCTGGAATGTGATAATTATCATTTTAAACATTTCATCCAGATTGTAAAATATATTATCCTGCTGCTTCCCCCCCCCCCCCCAAAAAACTACAGGCCAAAGTCATTTTATTGATATTGCAGGTAGTCCTCAACTTTTAAGCATTTGTTTATTGACCATTGGAAGTTACAGCAACACTGAAAAAAGTGACTTATGACCATTTTCACCCTTATGGCTGTGGAAGCATCCCCGTGGTCACGTGATCAAAATTTGGATGCTTGGCAACTGGCATGTATTTATGACAGTTGCAGTGCCCCAGGGTCATATGATCACTTTTTGCGATCTTCTGACAATGGGGAAGCCAGATTCACTTAACAGCCGTGTTACTAACTTAACAACTGCAGTGTTTCATTTAACAACTGTGTCAAGAAAGATTGTAAAATGGGACAAAACTCACTTAACAACCGTATTGCATAGCAATGGACATTTTGGGCTCAATTGTGATCATAACTACCTGTATATTTATAATTTGGGAGTTCACATCTCTGTAGCTAAATGTAGTTGATCTACAAATTAATTAGCAAATAGGAAGATCTTCTTCTGAGAATACATAATTAGGGGGTAATGTTTATTTTGTCCCCCTTTTTTTTTTTGCAAAGCATTCTGTTCCAAACCTGTGTGATTATTTGTGGTCACCCAAAAACTGTGTTGTCTAGCACATGCATTTCACTAACAGTAGGCAGAAATCTTATTTTATAAACATAATTTCCCAGGATTCTGCATAAAATGGGCTGCTTCAGGAGTGAAGGCAGGCAGAGTACATTTTGTACTAACTACGACTTCCAATACAACTACAGGAGAATTTTTAGCCAGTTTTTCAGTATGGGTCTGAGCATTCCCTACACAGATCCTCAGTCACTATGTTTGATACTATTCTGCATAATGTTGATGGAAATTTGCTACAAATAAAAATAGCAAACATGCTAATATGCTTTATCTTTAACTAGGGATGTAAAAATGCCAGTACAAGAGAATAATAGAATAGTTGCAGTGGTGGGATTCAGCCGGTTCGCACCACTTCGGCAGAACCGATAGCTAATTTTTCGTTGCCCAGGCCCAGAATAGACTTCCGAAAGCAGCATCCACACAGAGAACCGGTTGTTCGCATATTTGAATCCCACCACTGAATAGTTGTCATTATTCCCTATAAGATAAGGCTGTCTCTTTTTGACAGACTATCAGAAATTAGTGCTAAAAAACATATCTCCAACCCAAATAAATATGTTATGGGTACATTTTCTACCTTGCAAAAGCCGTTTTCTTTTTCTAGGTAAAAAGATGTCCCTTCTCCTAACATTGCACTTGCTAGCATTGGGTTTGGTGACATCTCTCAAATGCCCAAGGATGCCTTAGCATCCTGAAATTTAGAGTAAGTTAAGGTAATGAAACATCTGTAAGAAAACAAGCAAGCTCAGAGACCACCAAGGACCCCACATCCTGAAATTTAAATGCAATTTATTTATTTATTTATTTTGAAAATGTATATAGCCTCCTACTTGTTCACAGCGACTCTAGGTGGCTTACAAACAATAAAAACACAATATAGAAATAAATAAAAATTTAAAAAAATCAGTAACCCCCCATCCCTCACCCTTGGAGACAGCACACAATTTGGCTCTGAGAAACAAGAAATACATTTTCAAGATCATCCAAAGATCCAGAGTTTACGTTTCGGTAGTTGAATGTGCTCCTTACTTGATGTTTGAAACTCAAGGCATAACGAGGATGCTTCTTGGACTAGTTTTACGAGTTATACAGAAGCTATTTGAACTCAGCAGCTAGAGTACAAATACTTAGGCAGGGAAGCAGTGTGTGCTCCCTTTTACTTCCACTGGGTCATTGGGATGTTGTGTACTTTCATCTGTGTCCTTTGAGCATTCAGCGGGACTATTATCATCTTGGCCAGGTAACATAACAGACAAAGTTAAGTTTGTTGAATAAGTTGTAATATGTGGGGTCCTTGGTGTACTAGTGATATTACCTAGTTTTGTAATGAAACATCCACAACAACCAAGCTCAGAGAGCACCAAGGACCCCACAGTTCAACACTGAGCTACAAATATTCTCTTCTATCAGTAGGCTATAATAGCTGGCTTCACCCACTTATAAAGCCAGTGTGCACATAGTGTGGCCTCAGGGGACTGCATGTGGTGGACCCATCCATTTTGTAGTTCCCAGAGTATGTCATTCCATTTATATTTTAGGGCAGAGGTTCCCAACACCCAGTCCGTGGACCAGTACCGGGCTGTGGCATGCCAGCAACCAGTCCGCAGAAACAAGCAAAGCCCCATCCGCGAGATGCAGGCAGCACACAAAACCATGCCCCCTCTGGTCCACGGAAAAACCTCTCTCCACGGAACTGATCCCTGAACCCTGAACCCCCTCTCTTTTAGGGGTTTCATAGATTTTAATGTCCCATAAAGCTGTGGTCTTTAAGCCTAGTGACCTTCATTCTAAGCACTCAGTTTTGGTGTACAGATTACTATGGCTAACTTTACACAACACAGTAAACCAAAATTGAAGAAATCACATACAAAACCACGTACGAATACGTAGTCTTTTAAATCCAAACTCCAAGATTCTGAAAGTATGTGCATTAATATTACTGGATAAATAGCTATGGAGCCATCATGCAGAATCTTTTATTAAGATTTCTAGGACAATACCTTGAAACTGTGATTATTCATGCCTGCCTTATTAGTTTCTCCCCTTTTTTAATGAATGAAGGGAATTTGGCATCAAAAAGGTTTTGTGATCATCTTTTGTTTTAAAGGAACAAGATTTTAGACAGCTAAGAGCTGTTTCATATTGCAAATCTATTTTCATCACTGGGCTTCAGAAATTGATATCTGGATTTTCTTTTGTTTCATGCCGGGTTTAAAAAAAAAAAAACTACGATGAATCAGTCCACCAGCCTTTCTAAGAAAGGCTGAACAATGTTCATGGCTGGAAACCAAAAGGATTGTGAAACATGTCATTCATAAATAGATTTCAGTGAAGAGGCAGTAGAGGAATAAAAACACATTAACATGACTGGGTTACAACCTCAGGGCTCCAATAAAAATAAAATAAAATAAATCTTTAAATGACATCTTGCCATTTTTTCTGAAAGGCAATCTCTGTTAAATCTCTGACTAATGAGTTTGTAGTGCTAACTAACTCCATCTCCTTGAAACTATTGTTAAAAAGTCTATTAGTGTCACATTCACATATCATTTTCCCATAGTAACTTCAAGATAATTTACATGGGATAAAATGGGATATCCCACATTAACCCAGTGAGGCTGAAAGATAGCAGTTTGCACAATTAATGAGGTTCAAAGCTGATGGGGAATTTCAGTCCAGATATTTGTGAGACAAGCAAAATACTTCAACCATTTCAAAATACTTCAAACGTTTCTAACATCTTCCATATGATGACATGAGGAAATTTATCCATGTTATGTATGTATGTGTATGTGTATATACATACACATATGTGTCTGTATATTCCTTTTGAGTGGTTGATCCTCTTTATCGTCAGTATGTTTCTGTGTAAGCTTAGTGTTTTCTGCTGAATAAACCAAGCAATTGGAAGTCAAATGAATGTCTGCCATTGATTTGTATGTTAGCCTTGAGTAAATTATGTGCATGTGAGTTCTAGTAATGACTTGTGGCTCACATCGTATGTTGAATGTGCTCTTTAGATTATTAATAATAATATATTGCTTGTTGCACTGGTTTCCATTTTTAATTGGTATTTAATTGGACTATCTGTAATAGGTGTCAACAATCTTTTTTATTTTAGAGCAAAAGTCTTCAAATAAGAGCATAATTGACCCAATTTAATAAGGTTCACCATATCTGGGTTGCAGAAATCCACACCAATAGAGTTTTTTGTTATGTTTTTGGTCACTTGGAGTTATAAAGCCTAAATCATAGATGTGTGTCTGTGTGTAAAACAGAATGAGACTTGCAAAGAAAATTTGTAAAGTATCTTTCCTTTTTACTATTCTAGTGCAGATTTATTCCAATTTTGATTTTTAGCTGCTTAAGCTTCCAGCATTATTCTCTTCACGACTTTTCTTTGTCTGAAGGGACAAATATTTGATTTCATCTCAGGCAGATTTTTGCAGTCTCCTAAAATTTTCATTATAGCAAACATCAGCTTTTCCATCTTAATCTGACATTTTTATTTCCCACATGGTTTTATATATCCTTTAACTTTTTTTTAGCATGTCTATTTTAGTAGCTAGATGTACCTCTGGTAGTTTTAAAACATATCTGGAAGGAAGTCAACCACTTCCTTTCCTAACATTATTTCCAGTGATATTAAGTAACCCTCCTGTCTCTTGCTATGAGTCCTTAGTCCAAAATTCTTTACTTTGCAGTTATCCTATGCAAAATAAGAACATTAGTGGCAACTCCTGTTTATTGGCAGCCTCTCCATGTTCTCTATCAACCTACAGTGGCATCTAAAAATAGGAGCTAAAATATATTCTATGATTATTTCTGTTGACTCAGAACAATTGGAGTTTAGGAACCTCCAGTAGCAATAACTTCATCTCACTTTTCTCCTTCTCTGCCTTCCCTTTCTCTTCACCATTCCCCAATCTTGCTTTGTGTGTATAACAGTGACTTACATATGACAAGTTGCACATAGAAATTATCCAAAATTAATTGCTTGCCTGGACTCTATTGCATGGTGACTAATGAATATAATATTATAATGAATCATTTTAGCCAATGCATGCCGTGAAACTTTTCTTTTCAGAACCATATAAGTTTGATTTGCTACGTGAATTTGTTGTAGCAGGAATAAAAGGAGAGTTGGGGGTATAGAGCAAGGGACTTATATAAATGACAAGCTTTAAAGCTTCAGTACACCAGCAATAGTGCCAGTTTATTTCATTTGGGTTGCATTTGACTCTAAAAGAAACTATGGTTCAATAGTTTTGACGGATGGCTAAAAGAAAAAAAATGAGTTCAGATAGACAGGCACTCAGTTTGGAACTGTTTAAAATCTATTTTTCTTCTTTTTTAAATTGAATTCAAAAGGAAAACATTAAAGAATGGGATGGGGTGGGATGGGATGGGTTGGGATGGGATGGGATAGAATAGAATAGAATAGAATAGAATAGAATAGAATAGAATAGAATAGAATAGAATAGAACAGAATGCAGTGCATATCAAAACATTTTGGATGTCACTTAGAAAATATGCACATTCACAAAATTTCCATCTCTCAATTACAAATAGCCACACTGTTTGGATCCACACGTATACTATGCTGATACAGATTCTTGGGAAGCCAATGCCAGCTAAAGAACTGGTATTCAAGCTGTGACTTCATATTATTATGAACAGATAATAATTTATTAAACTTTCAGGCATTTTATTTGGGCTTTGTACATGCTGATATATGCAACCAAAGGACCTCATGTTTTTCTAATCCAGTTTGCTAAATCTCTAGATATATTATCACTATAATAATACAAGTACCTTAAAATAATTATAATTTTCAGAATAACACAAGCCATCAAAATAATCATATGTGCAGATACATATATTTTAATGTAATCTGCCTTATATTGCATATATAAGCTTCATAGTTGTACAATCCAGTGTGAAGAGTAAGACATAGGGTATTTCCTTACCATGAAACTGGGTCATAGTTCAATCAACTTTGATCCTACAATGTGTGCATTCAAAATAATCCTATAGTAAGTAAGTAAGGTTGTTATACTTTATATTTAATACGTACAGAAAATTGCATAGTTCTCCATATGTGCAGAAAAAAAACCTTTACTTTCTTACCTAGAATATGTACTGGTTAAAACAGCTTTTTAAAAAAAGAATGGGCAAACTGAAGATTCAAAATTGGCTCAGTAATTATTTGTTTTTGAATGTTCAAAGAAACTTACAATCTGTTCTCCTAAACTTTTTTTTAATAATGGCCTGTACCCCTGTTATAAAACAGAGATAAAATGCAAGCTGAATTTTAAATGCGAACAGTGAAAGCAATAACTATAATTAACCACAAGTATAACTATAACTGTGTGTTTAATTTTTATTAAGAATTTACTAAGACTTTTGATTATAGTAGTAAAATCTAATACAAGCTAAACTTAAAGAAAATGGAGAGAAGTAAAAAGTGCAAGTTAAAAGAAAAAAGAAGAAAAAGAGAAGATAGCGAAAAGTAAGAATATATTAAATGTAATTTTAATATATAATATTAAATATAAATTATATTAAAATATAAATAAAGAAGTGACTTCCAACTATCCACTAATAGAAACAAACTTAGTAACTCTTCACCTTCTCTATAGTTCTGAACATTTATCTCTTTCTCTCTTTATCCCATATCTCATCTCTTATCTATAAATAAATCCATCAAACACTATCTTTTCAGTCCTGGGTGTCAGCAGAAAATCCATAAAAGGTAGTTAAAAGTAACAATTCTTACTTTACTAAATAACCTTGATCAAATAAACCAACTTTATATTCCTTCCTTTTACTTTTAATAGTTTTAATCTAGTTAATTCAAATAATATTATTGGATTTGATTTCTCTTGAGTTCTTCTTTGCCCTATTGCTCAAAGTTCTTCAAGATTTTAACAAGCCTCATCCAGGTCATTCCCTTGGTTTGTCATTTGGATTTTTTTTTTTAATTGTAAAGTCTTAGTTACTTTTGTAGACCCAGTGAAAGATCCTTTTTTAAATCATTCCCTTGGTGTGTCAGTTAATTAATCTGTTTTCAATACCATTTGTATCTAGTCAGATAAAATTTGTTCTACATCTGATGTTTCTCCAATAACATCTTTTGGACCAAGTCGACCCATAGAAGCAAATATTATTACTGACATTGTTGATATTGAGGCTATTTTCTGATTCCATTCTTCAAAAGTCTCCTTCAGTATTTTTTCTTGTCATAACCATGTTGTAGGCATGTATAGCTTTCCCGTATCTAAAATATGTTCTGTCTTCTAGTGTCCAGTTTTTGAAATCATGTAATTATCTATATCAGAGGTGTCAAACTGCCAGCCTGGGGGCCAGACGTGTCATCCGGAAGCCGTGCCCACCCCATTGCTGGCAATGACAAAATCGTCCCGATATGTTGTGCGACGTCACATGACATCGCGAGTTTGACATGTCTGATCTATACTGTGTCTTGTTAAAACCAAAACAGGATCTATTTCCTATGAGTAACTGTCTGAACTTTAGTATTAATTCCAAAATGTTTTTGTACAAGTTTCAATCTTTCATTTTTATCTGGACCCTTATTCTGTTTATAATTTTCTAAGATAAAGATCTTATTTAGTTTTTTTGCTTTTCATTTCATATGTTTTAAATTCTTAAGCTTATAATTAGTTTTCTTTCATTAAGGATTAAAGGCAGACACTCACATTTTCAAACTTGTCATTTTGAAGATCTTAATAGCTTAGAACTAGTTCATGAACAATTTCCAAAAATAATTAGAAAGTGAGGCTTGTGAACTTCATTTCCTTTAAAAGTTTTGCCACGATTGCAAATAAAACGGCTAATCCCGTCATCTCCAAGTTCTCAAACCCATGGAAAACTACTGTCCTGCAATCTCCTTGTGAGGAATAGCCCTCTGGAAAACATGTGGGGGATTTCTCACCCTCTCCTTATCCAAAGAGTCTCCAAGAAACCAGTCTACTCACTGGTTCCTTGGACTTTGCGATGGTCATCAGCTCCACTCTTGCAGAGCCATCTTCAGGTTCCCATACCTCCCCCAGAAGGTCAGTCTACTGCATTGTTAAGTGGCAAAAATATTGATAAAAATAGATTGCTTTTAAAAATTAACAAAATAAAAATACAGTATACTAGATTGGATGGCTTAAAGAAAGTTATTGAACAATCAACAAGATTTTAATGAAATTAATTTTAATCAAGACAATGATTTATACTTTTGTAATATTGGTAAATACCAAAACTTTTGTATCTGTGAAATATTTGCCAAACTAGCTATCTTTTGCTCTAAGGGAGCCCTGGATCTAATATCAAATTGTAATTTTTAATGTGTCACAGGGAAAAAAATAAATATATTCTAGGACATCCATTATGTTCCCTGTATCTAAGTGATAATGAAATGAAAACAAGTCCAGTTCTTGAGCCAACTTCACCTCTGACTTGTTTGAAGAGTTTGCTAAAGACTAGCTGCAGACCTTGGCACAAAAAGTATTTCATTCAGTCCTAAAAGATGATGATCAACACTCAGATGGGGAAGATGAAACAGTGCCAGAGGTAAGCAGTTGGCAGATAGCCTCCTGTGATAATGCCGGTATACCTGATAAAAGTCATGCTTTTTTTTCTGGATTGTTTCTCAGTTTAGAAGTAAGCCTGAGATTCTTTTCATATGTGTGTGATATACTTGCCTGGAAAATTTGCTAGCATGGGACTACCATCTCTAAGTGTCTACCCACCCAGTAAGATTGGGGAAGGTCGGTTATCTCAACCTCTTCCATTAAGGAATGGCAGCCAAGTTACCATAGCATGAGTCTTCTCCATTATGGACCTGCTTCCCTGGAACAACATTCCTCCCAAGATCAGAGAAGATCTCACTCTACAGATGGGTTGGGTTTTTGAGGGGGAAGTCATCCAAATCTGGCTACTCTAGAAAGTAGCCAGATGAGTGATGGAGGAGACACTCCATCTACGCATTTGGAAAATTTGGGCTGTTTGTTATATCACTGTATTTTTTGCATTGGTATTCTTTAACTAGTGTTGTATTTTCATTTTTGGATTATTTTGTAAGATGCTGAAAGCCTTGTCTAGACTAAAGAGCATATACAGTATAGTAATTCAATTAATTAAAATTAAAATAACTTTTAAAGTACAGTATTTTAAATTGTCAAATGTTTATACCTACAATATTTTCATTGTTGCTCAATTTATCTTTCATATCCTTTTTTCTTCCTGTTCCATTGCCCCAAATCTGGAAATGGGCCATTATCAGAACCCCTATGATAAGGTTCCTTATGTTTTCAATATCAATTCTTTAAAACACTGGTGTTTTTTTTCTCCATATATCTATGTAATAAAAGTAGTTTACACTAATTTATGATTATTTTAACATTTAAACAGCTGGCAACAGAAATAGCAATAGAGCATCTGTTCATGTTTTTTAAGGAGGATACAGTTTCTGGATTGGAAGGAAGAGAGGAACAAAATTTCAAATTATACTCATACTTTGGACTAAAGAAAAGTTTTATTGTTGTAATTCTCTGTGTTAAAGACAGAAAATATTATATACAGCTTCTACAAATCCCCCTAAGTTTATTCATTCAAATATTATTCTAATGAGTAGGATATAGAATTGTAAGTCATAGAAAGGCACATTCTGTTAAAAGTTAGGAAAAAGTTCCAAATACTAAAAACATTTAGTATTGGAATAAATTATCCAGAGATATCCTAGATTGGTTCAAGAAGGTAATGTATAGGAATAGTTTAATATAGATTCCTATGTTGAGTAGGACTTCATAGTGAATGATCAACTTCCAATTGTATGATTCTATGAATGCTACAACTAAAAGCTTGGGACTTTGGCTTTTGTGTTTTTAGATTTTTTTCCCCAACAGTTGGACAAGATGCACAATAGGACTATTTTTATGATAACAGGAATGCTTAGACAAATTGATTATTTTATTGAGGAGCTACTCACCACATTGTTTAATAGACTTTTCATCTGAGCTATAGGCTTCCTTTCTGAGTTGCACTTGTACTGTGGACTTACAGGGTGATTGTGTTGACAACTGCAATATCCTTACAAAGACTGCTTCATTCAGGACTAATCAAAACTTAAAGGCCATTGTGACACCATGGAATCATCCTAATATAACTCTACAAATTCAGTTATTCGAAGATTGCATTGTATTTGTTCCTGGCTGGAGTAGACTATGATGCGATAGCAGATAGATGGTGACATTCATGACAAGTTTTAGACTTTGAGAGTACTTCTCTCCAAGTTAGATCATCATCTTCTTCTTCTTCTTCCTCCTCCTCCTCCTCCTCCTCATCATCATTTCTTAAAGTCTTTGAAGTTTTCCAACTGATATATCTGGTACTTCTGGTCATTCTCCAGAATGCAAACTCAGTATTGTCAAAAAAGTGGTTCACTATAACATGAACCAAAGCAATGGATATCTAAAAGTTCCTTTATTAAAATAGTGATCATGGTCTCCTAGTCAAAATGACCAACAGGTCCAGTAATAGGGATCATGGTCTCCTAGTCAAAATGACCAACAGGTCCAGTAATAAATTGACAAAGGATGATATAGGAGATGGAAAGGGTGCATCAACAGTTATGTGAAATTATTTACATTATATATAGAGAAATTTTTTTCCAAGTTTATATCTGGAGTAAGGTAATCAGCAAAACCTAACTTTGAGGCTGGCACCCTAGTTTAGCTATCAAGCTTGATCTTCATTCCTTCTATTTTATGACAAGGTAAGCCTTTTGATATTTTTCTCTAAAATGCAAGTCCACACATTATTTGCCTTCTGCCTTATTACTCAGAGTCTCTTTAAACTGAATTATAATTAGAAAAGGGCACCCTGAATCCAACAACTTTCTTAGTTTTGTATAAGCTTCTACTGACACAGAAAGCATGATTTAAGCACAAAAAGTCAGACTCCCCAAGACATTCTTATGATTGATTCTAAATGACCCTTCCTTCCAAACAGAGGGTATTATTTTCCAGAGTTTAGCCCAAAACTTGATGAATATCAAGATAACTAAAATAAAATGGGCAAAACCCTCAAAAAGTGTGTGACTGATTATATACAAAATTCTTTTTCCGTAATAGCATGATAATAAAAAAATACATTTTTTTCTCTTTTGGGTCTCAGAGTGACATTTGACAGAGCTCTTTCAAATGAAGTGGGATCTTATTCTATCTAATATGATTTTAACAGAAGAGCCTCTGAAAGCCATTTATAACCATTGTAACTTAGAGCAGCTAAACTGGAGCAGCTTAATCAATGATTTTTTTTTCAGAGCCCTTCCTGAACTTTCAGTATCTTTATTCTAGTTTCCTTAGGCTTTTCATCTTGCTAGAGTTTCATGCTCTGTTATGATACATTCTTGATAGTTCTTGGTGTTTAACTTATTGCCCAAGTTGGTGAAGAAAAGCCTGACCCCAAGTTTTATAACTTTCAACACCCTTACCATTAAATTGTCAGCCTGCAAACTGTAAAAACAAACCTGGACTTTTTTGCTAGGCATGTAAAAAGTTGGAGCATTAAGCAGACCAAGTCCAAATCAGTCTGTAGCAAACTTTAGTGTCTTCTACTGAGTTGCTACCTCTTTGAGTCACTGTAACTCAGAAAGCTTAATGATCTCAAATCCACGTATTTATATTTTTAGTGTGAACATTATTCCACTAATCCATCATGAGGATAGATCCAATTCATTCTGTATCTATACTGTTACGATCTGCAAATTGTCTTATTTCCCTGAAGTCCCATGTTCTCTTCCAAAATATAAACAGATGCGGATATACCTGTATGGTGTTTTTTATAGAGAGAAGAGAAAACACGCCTAAGCTCCAACTTTTGTTTTTTTCTGATACCCTGATAAAAAGGGAGCAAGTGTGGACTTTCCATCCTTTGCAGCAAACCATAAATTAGTGGCAATGCTATATACTTCCCCATCCTGGGGAGAAAATTCACCTTAGTGGTTGCTTTGTGATATTTTTTCAATCCCTTTTATGCTCCATCTGTTGAAACACTTTTGGAAATATCCTAAAGCTTTAGACAAAGAGCAGATTGTCGCACAAATTCGTCTTAGAACTTCTTGCAAGAGTAAGGGGTCCACTGCCCTGCTCTTTGTATTTGGGGGAAAAAATGAAACCAAACGAACAGAACTTAAACAAAGGAGGAAGGGCAGGTGCTCACAGTTAATAGCTGAATTACAAAATTCATAAGGCCTGCACATACCCCACTGAGTTGTTCATATGCTTATGCAAAATCTTCTCCCACTTCCTTCCCTCCCTCCCCCCCACACTGATCACTGTGTGAAGGAGGAGGAAAACTGACAGGTTGAATTACAGCTTCCCCCCTTTCTACTGCCTTTCTGTGAAGGAGTGACACATTTAACTTCCCTTGTTGATGCTCCTGTAGGTGAAATGAATTATGAGGCTTTCTGCTTCCTTTATCATGTCTAGCCTATCTGGGGGAGGGGGGGCGGTAGACCAGCTGTTCTGGTGTTGTAGCTCTGCTTTGGCTTTAATGCCAAATATAAACTATGTGCATTTCCCTGACTGAAGACCGTCGGCTGCTTTGAACATAGAGCCCATCTCCTTAGGGGATTAGAGGAGGGAAGTGAAGGAGGAGAGAAAGCGGAAAAAAATCTTGCACAGAATGACAAATCAGGTTCTTCCTGATGTCCTTCCAGCCTTTAGATGGTTACTTACTAGATTGTAAGTCTGTCAGAGCAAAACCCCTTTATTGTCTAGATAGAGGGATACTCTTAATGCTTTTGTCAAATGCTCTACACAGAATATGGTGCTTTGAGTATTTTAAGGATTTATTTTAAATCACCAAAAGCCTTCAGGGGATAGCAATGTGATAAATTTGGCAAGCAAAAGCAAATAAATGAATAATAGTTATAGTAGAATCTCATTAGGCTGAAATATCTCCTGTGTGCAATTATTAAACTGATAGCTACTAACAAAGTGCTGTCCCTATCTACTTTGACTTGAATATTGTCCATTAGTTCACAACAGATTATAGCACTTGTATTGATCGACTTGTTGGCTTGATTCTTTTCTTTGCAAATAAAAAATGATTTGTTTATTGTTTTATATTAATTTTTTACCAGAGAGAAGCATATATGTATCCTTAATTAAAGGAAGAATGCAATTTATTATAATTGGGAGTAAGATAGGTTCATAAATAAAAGTAATAATATACCATTTGTATTCATTGAATACAGATACTCATGAATTCTCTTCCCATGACAACATCATAATCAACATAATGCTAAGTTTCCATTTATAATAGTAAAATACTCTCTCTTTTGTAATGCTGTTGGATAATATATTTCCAAGAAACCTATAAGTCATGGAGTAGTTTTCTTCAGAAATCTATACTTTGTCTATACTCAGACAAATGTTTATAATTAAATAGTATTGTTATCTAATAATTTGTTATCCTAAATAGTTAGTTTTATACAGACAGGATTTGGAGGGGAGACTGTAAAATAGTACAAGCACAAATGTAAATTTTATACTTTTATTGTTTCTAAAATATATTTAAATGAATGCGTCTGCATAGGAATCTTTGTGGGTGGGGCAAGTACATCCTGATTCCATTCTGCAAAAACTGCAACTTGCATTTTTATGTCGCACACCAGTCTAATGTACATATATAAGCAACCTCAAAAGGAACACTTTTCCACATGTCCCTATATTATTCAGACTTCTGATTGTTAAATTATGCTAATATCTGCTCTTTATTTTAATCTGTTTTTTATTTCATGTTTTTCCTTTAGTTTTTGTTAAGTGACTTGAATACTCGCCTGACTACAAAAATGAGATGAAAATTAAATACATAAAAATAAGCTGTAGAAATATATATGTCAAACCTTAGAGATTTGTCAGGAAAAGACCGTTTTTACTTTATCTGATTTTGTTTTGAAACACCTTATGTCCTCTAACGTTTTAGCATATTTCAGCATGATGGTTGAATGGCAAAAGGAGAATTGAACTCAGAGAATGTCAATACCTTGAAGTGGTTTATTTGTTTTACTTTATAACATCTATTCTAAGTAAAACATACTTACTTTATTCATACTTGAAAATATTAAAAGTGGTTTATGGATCCAATTTCTCCCCAATCATCGTCCTGAATACTGAGGAGATCACATTGATAAGCATAGCATGGAAATTTAGTTAGAGTCCCATTGAAAATGAAGATATGTTTCCTGAATGAAGATCTGTTTCTTGAAATCCAGACCTTATATGGAAATGATGTCCTTCCTGCACATTCAGTGTGCCTTCTCATTTCTGCTATTTGATTAGCACTAGCACTAGCACTAGCACTAGCACTTAGACTTATATACCGCTTTACAGTGCTTTACAGCCCTTTCTAAGGAGTTTACAGAGTCAACATATTGCCCCCAACAATCTGGGTCCTCATTTTATTGATCTCATTTTACTGAACCTTGAGTCAGTCAGGATTCCTGTCAGTGAACAGTGAATTAGCCTGCAATACTGCATTCTAACCATTGCATCACCACACTCAATTAAAATGCCATATATAAAACAAAACTTCACTTTTTTTTCTTGATAAATCAACTATATCATTTTTGGCTTATTCACACTGTATTCTATGCCCATAGACTACATGCATATCCATCATCCAACTTGCCATTAGTTTTCAAGTAAGCAATGTTATGCAAAATGCAGATAATAAGTAAGAAATAGTAAATCGAACAAATCAAAGGCATGAAATAAGAAAAGTAAATAACTTATCTCAACACTATTCTTTATATCTGTAGATCGTTCTATCATTAGAAAATATGCTTATTCCCGCTGAGATTAGATTGGTACACTCATTATTGGTCTTTCAATAACTGTTACAGGAAGAAATGTCCTAGTAGGACTTTTGGTAAGTAAATGGTTGCTTTTGTGCCTACACCTACTGCGGTGTACAAATAGACCAAAAAATAAAATCAAAGACAGACACAGGAAGTTTCACTGCCCCAGGCATCCTCTCACAATTGTTTTTACTATTTACTCCTCTTATATTACAAATTGCAATTTTACATGCACCACTGTCATCACAAGTTGAACCTATGGATGTTGGTCTCCATTGCCTATTGTGGCTTTCATCAATCAAGTTCGTCGCATAAAGCATTTTCATAATACAGAGAAGGTATATATTGGGTTATAAACCTTAGTCACACTCCTGGCGTGTAGAGTACTTGGTAATGGGGAGGACATTATCAATCAGTTCTGATACACTTTGATTACTGTGCCACAAGGGCAAATAAAGACCAGTTTTATGTCAAGAGGGCTGATGTTATTCTGTGCAGTCTAGGATCTCTAACAGTACTCTTTCCAGAAACCCATCTATGCAGATGTCCATGATACATGTACACGTTGTGTTAATAGACTACTTTTGGACATTCCCATAGGATGGGAGAGGTATAGACACTAATGGCTATGTAGTGAAACTAGCCCCTGCTTGCTTTCTTTTATACTACCGAGGTATTGCCTAGTCCAGTCATATTGCTCCATGTATTAGGTAGGGCAAAAGTATTACCATCTCTCCTATTTTATCCACCAATAGGAAGTACTAGTCTCTTAATATTCTTCTTCTCCAATAGGAAGTACTGGTCTCTTAATATTTATTCTGTAAGTGCCCAGTTTCCTATTAAGTTATTTCATTTTTTCTATTTTATTTCATAACTAAAATATTTTAAATATTTTTATAGGAATAGCACTTAGACCTATATATCACCCCATAGTGCTTTATGACACTCTCTGGGCAGTTTACAACATCAGATATTCTCCCAACAATCTGGGTCCTTATTTTATGATTTCCAAAGAATGGAAGGCTGAGTCAACCTTGAGCTGGTCAGGAACAAACTCCTGGCTGTGGGCAGAATTAGCCTGCAATACTGCATTCTAACCAATCCCCCAAATGACTTCACAATAAAAAATGGAGGGGGGGGCAGAGAAATACACCTACTATAAATAAGAAAAAATGTTAAAAGATTAAAAATTAGTTATCTCTTAGAAGACTACAAAAACAATCCATCAGGCTAAAGTTATCCCTACACATTTTTATATATAATATTGCCCCAAACTCTAAGAGGTACCATTTGATGAAAAAACAACATGTTAAAAGTACATCACTCTATTTCAATTGGGAATACAACTTATCAAAAAATGATGTCTAAGTTTCTTTAAGTTGTTGCTTGCTATTGTGATGGAGGATCAGCGTTAGTTGTTTCTGATTAAGTACATTGTTCATATTATAGATCAGTAATTAGTACTTTACTCAGTTTCTGCTCCATGTGGAAACTATTCCTAATTAGCAAAAGAGAGTAAAATTGAAGGACCTCTGTCTTTTTGTCAGTCATCAGCTGCCTTGTTATATACTAATGACTGAAAAAAAAACCTATCAAGTGTAGTGCTAAGTTTTTGGCTTACCGTTTTCCATTCATAGTCACAGTATTTATTTTTATTCCATTCTTATGCGTGTTCTTTGTCCATGGTGCTGAAACATGGAGAGTGTCATTTTTAGATATAAAAACTCAACAGCTGCATCACACAATAAATACAGCCACACAGTTCTATTTATGATATATATCATGATGTTAATTTGCTATATGTCACTGTGTTAGACAAAACACAAAGAAATTTATGATTGGATTCCACAGTACCACAAATATTGTGATAGTTATTCAGGTGAGAAATAGTAGGAAAAAAAGGAGATGAAATCAGGATTTGGAAAAACAAAGCATTTAACCTTAACTTTCCTGCCTCTTTTTTCTCCACTTAAATGTTTAAAAAGTTATTTGAGGTTGTCCTCAGGCAATTTGACTGGTAATTTGGGCTTTTTGCAAACAGTAGACCGTGATGTTCTTTGTTGTGTTATGTTTGAATGGTTTTCCAGTTCTTGCTTCCCCCCCCCTCTTTTTGTATAATGTTACTCAGTTCCATAATCTCAAATTCCACTGCATCTGACTAAGTACCAAATAACTGTGTCAGGTAATAATTCCCTGTGTGAATCTATGAAAAGCAATTAGCCATCAGCTGTTCTGTAATGAAAAAAAAATCAAGAATATGTCATTGAAATAGCAGCAGAAAATACTAGACCATGTAAAGTATATGTTCCAGTTCCAGTTTTGACTATTTTGGACATCATGGCTTAATAGGACATCTTATTGCCTGGAGTTTTCTCAGTTGCAAATTTAATAGTTCCAGATATAAATAATCCTGATACTTTTCTCCCATATATAGTTTACTGAAAGACTTGTTGGCTGTGAGACCTTTATTTCTATTTTCAAGCCTTCTGAAATATTCTAGGTTTTATTGTGGTTTGTAGCAGCACTAAATACATAATTTTCTATTTTCTATCATTCTCAAACACATTTAATAGCACATTTAAATTTATTGTGTAAAATGATTGTTCTAATTTTTATGAAAAACTTAACTAATGGCAGTCTATGCAGTCATTAAGCCATCAATAACAGCATAATAGTTTACTGAAAACACATTTGTTTGCACACTGAACAAACCCAACTAAATGCTTTCAGAGATCTTTCACAGTTCAGTTCTTCCTTTTTCAGACTGGTGGCTTGCAGCTGAATCAGCCAAGTACTTTACAAGCAGAGCAAACACTATCATCAATGCTTTAATAATGTGATTTATGCTGTATGCTTTCATTTAGTGCAGGGGTGTCAAACTGCCAGTCCATGGACCAGACGCGTCACGAAGAAACTGCACCCACCCCATTGCCAGGAATGGGGGAAAAGCTCGGATACGTCACGTGACGTCACATGACGTTGCGAGTTTGACATGTCTGATTTAGTGTAAGTTTAGAGTAAGAATTCAGAGTACATTGCTACAATTGGGGGAAGTTGTTCACTTATTCGGGATGGGCTGTACCCTATTTTCCCTGTCCCCAATTCAAAAACCCTCACAAGGTTTCACCTCTGATACGTAACTTGGTTTATATTTCTATTCAATAAAAGGTTGTTAGTTTTTTTTAATATATATATATATATATATATATATATATATATATATATATATATATATATATATATATATATGGTGCATGCTATCATGAAGCACCTTAGTGGAGAAGGTGCACATTAGATGTAGTGACTGATATATATGCTCTCAAATCTGAGTGATACTTTTGATCAGATTATCATCAGTTGTCCCAGTCACATCTATTTCAGATGAACGTGAAGTAAACATGAGATATTCAAGAAGGAGTATCATTGCTCTCTACTGCTAGAAAAATGAGCAAGCAGAGTTTGGAAAGCCAAATGTTATGGAAGAGTTTAGAGGATCAGTGATAAATGATGAGTAATATAAAGACAGAATGAAAAGATATATTAAGATTGCAAGAGAAAAACTCCTGAATTCCGTCATCTGAAAGAACAGGAACACATACTATTAATTTTCTTGGTTGATAAGGATCTGGACATCTGGATTAAGGCAATGTTCTAGATTCCTAATTTGCATCATTGAAATCTCAAGATCTTAGCCTGGAATTTGTCCAGGCAACCTACATTCCTTAAAATAAAACCATATATATTTCAAATGAAAATCTCTCCTATATTATTTTGTATTCCTAGAAACGGGATAAGAAAGAAGTCTAGTAATAGGTTGGAGATCAAACAAATTGAACAGATTTTGAACTATGTGACAAACAGCAAAGACTAATTTATAAATAAAACTTGTTTCAGAAATCTCCAGTTTATGAAAGGTCTTCTCCATAACCAGTGAAACCAGATAGATTTTTTTTAAATATCTGTACTTCAGGAGTTTAATGAAACACAGATTTAACTTGCAAAATGCTTTTTCACAACAAACATTTATTTAGAATCCAACTATATTTAGGAAGGATTTCTACATTTTTAAAATACTGTGTTTTTCATAGTTAGATTACACCCATTAAATTGAGATTAAGGTTAATTAATCCAGTATCTACTCTTAAATACAGCTGAGTCTGAATTCAAGCTAATGATTAAACTTTCTTAACTTAAACTTAAAGCATTTTAAAAAATAAGAGTCACTTTGCTATCTTGTGCAAAAATAGAATGTAAGATGCCAAGAAAAGAAATGTTTTTTTTTAATTAGGTGAGAAACTTTCATGAATTAATATTAACGTGGTTATAGATTTTGGCACATGTCAAAAAAAAAAAAAGACATCATCCCAACATTTTCATATGATTACTTCACTTCATTCTGTAGGTAAAAGAACATTGTCCATGGATGTAAACTGCCTAGGTTTCTCAGCATGATACTAGGACCTTCTCTGTTCCTAGCCGTCTTCTGGTTAAATCCAAGCTTTTTATTTCATCAGAAGCAAATCCTTCAAGTTCCTAGTGAGTGCTTTTAATTCCATCTTTGAAAAATGTCATCCAGTGCTTGCATTATTATGCCTCGTGTCACATATTTTTCCTTCTGAAATGTATGACATGAAGACAGAATTCTGTCATATGAAAGAAATTATATTTTATCCTTGAATAACAGAGAAGTGACTGCTCATTTATGTCATTTTGTCTCCGCTTGCTTCTCCATCTATCTTTTGCTTACTCATTCTATCATGCTCTTAAGTAGCAGCTTTGGCACTTCTGATTCCAAATTGATTTTCTCCAGCAGTTGCTTGCCTTCCTGAAATTCACCTCTACTTTCTATAGTGTTTGAAATTGAAAGTATGTTATGTGCAAGAGGAAACATTTTTGACTGCATGTGTTTATATTTAAAAGAGTTTTCTTTAAAAATGTATAGTTCTTAATTTGGGAAGAAAGTCATTAATATGCAACTCAAATCAAGATTTATTTTGAAGGCAGAAATAATATTTGAGACATCGCTATTGAGTTGTGTTTATATTGATGAATAATTTCATGCTTGTTTTTGACGGCTGCATGTTTTATTCCCATTTTACATAGCTGATATTTTCTGTATTCATCAAAAATTACTTCATCTTCTGATATGTTCTCCATCCCTGCTGGATGCTACAGATGCCTGCATTTATTTGGGGCAAATGAAACATTGAACTGAATAGGGCCATTTGGTTCAACACACATCACTCAGTGAATGCAAAATAGTGCAATTAGGCACATAAGTGGGAGTCCCATTGAGAGTCATTCATATCTATTTGTTCCATTCATGGATTAATTTCTGAGAAAAGCTGAACCTAACAGCAAGAACTGAGTAGGCAGATTGAAGAGAAGGAATTACTCTCGAAAGCCATTATGATTTTTCCTATGGGCATTTGGTAGCTCTTTGCCCCCCCCCTTCAATTTCCTCCCCATTCCCTACATCAGTGTTGAGTGACAACATTACAAGAAAAATAAAACAATTTTTTCCAAGAATGGCAATTGAGGTTCCTGGCTTCTACTGCCAAAATAAAAACTATGAAGCATAAAACAGAATAATTTATAGCATCAAGATTGTCATGATCACATCATTGGATGAGTGTGGACAATATGAATACATTTGTTTTGTGAAAGGACTTTTTGTCGTGCACAACTTCTACGGGAGCCAAGTCATTTCTAACTTACTTGCTTCAGTCTCAAGGTAATCTGCACTGTGTCTCACAAACCAGGCTTATTATTAGACGGGTTACTAGACCTAATAGTCTTGGACCTGTCTCTGTTGTATGAGCCTTGGTTTGAAAGCTGAAAACTTGGAGAACAATATGGATGACAATAAATTGCACTGACTATCCCTGAGGAAGAAACCATCAGTCTGGATAGAATGTGGCTTCCAGGAAGATGGGTAGAGTGTACACCAAAGTTGTCTTTTTGTGACATACCATGAAAGAGTGTGTGAATTCATTATGTAACTCATGCATACCAGCTACCTGTAATTCTTTATTTGAACTTGAGAGGATTTAGAAAAGAGAAGTTCCTTTGTGCCAGACTTTGAAGATACTTAAAAGTCCTGTACAAGTCTCTAAAAGTCTCCCCTCAACCTCCATTCCAAAAGAAGAATTGGAAAAGAAATAATAGGCTCTTCTCTTCTTGGATGTTATACACGTATTTTGTTTGCATTGTGTCTTGGTCTGAGACAGAAAGAATGAAAAATATTTCCTAAATATGTCCTAGGCCTGTGGTGGCAAACCTATGGCACGCGTGCCACAGGTGGCACGAAGAGCCCTCTCTGTGGGCACGCGTGCCGTCACCCCAGTCCTAGGCCTTCAGCTGGGTTTTTGCTTTAAGCCTCCGCCGCCGTGTGCAAAAAAAAAAAAGTTTAACGAAGAGAAGGATGAGAGGGGCATGATAGCAGTGTTCCAATATCTCAGGGGCTGCCACAAAGAAGAGGGAGTCAAGCTATTCTCCAAGGTGCCTGAAGGCAGGACAAGAAGCAACGGATGGAAACTGATCAAGAAGAGAAGCAACTTAGAACTAAGGAGAAACTTCCTGACAGTTAGAACAATTAACCAATGGAACAACCTGCCTCCAGAAGTGGTGAATGCTCCAACACTGAAAGTTTTTAAGAAGAGACTGGATAGCCATTTGTCTGAAATGGTGTAGGGTTCCTGCCTGAGCAGGAGGTTGGACTCGATGACCTCCAAGGTCCCTTCCAACTTTATTATTATTATTATGGATCATCTCACAGTCAGCCAGATGTTCAGACTGGATTTGGCATTTTGTCTACCTCTCGAGTCCTTACCCAGGACCTAGGATAGGCAGATGTGGATGTTTGATGGTATTACAGATATCGTCGCAGGATGGAAGCAGTTCCTAGTAAGGCCGCCTTTTGCAATTGACTAATAGCGAATTTGTCAATGCCAACCGTGTTGTTGTTGTTGTTGTTGTTATTATTATTATTATTCAATTTCAACTTCTTGTGGGAAAAAAAATCTCACAAAGTTGGAATTGATTGATTGAACTTTTTAGTCCCACCCAGTCTGCTGTTACCACCACAGCCACACCCACCAAATGGGCCACACCAAATGGGCCACGCCCACCCAACACCCGACAATACATAACAGGGTTTTGGGTTGCAGTTTGGGCACTCGGTCTCTAAAAGGTTTGCCATCACTGTCCTGGGCTCTTGGCAGAATTTAAGCAAGTTTCTTGTCTTTATGCTTGTAGTTGTAAAAACAGGAATCGGCTGGCTATGTTTGCTTAAGCCATGGAAAGAAGCAAGAGGGAATCTGCTGTTGACTTTGAGCAAATTGTATAAATGTTTTGAGAGTGGGTAACTCATTTACAACTGGAAATAACTTATAATTACATAGTACATTGATTGGAGCTTCAGCCAGTAATTAATTTACTGCAGGGTAAAGGGTCCTCTTCAGGAGGTCATTTAAGAATTACTTTCATCTATCCATACTTTACATACTCAGAGTAGGAATGGATTTTTACTCATCCTTAACAAATTGGCTCCTACACATTATGAAAGAGAAATAGTTTTCAAGATCATTATGCCCCAAACATATTTAGAAAGTGCTTAATCCCTTTTTAAAAACTCTGCTCTTTTAAGCCTCACTTTCATACCCAGCAATTAATTTATCAAAATGTCAGGACATTTCTTGGAGGATGCTTGCTGCCCCACTTAACTGAATCTGGATATTTCTATTAGAGACAAAAATCTTTTGAAAGCCCATCTTTGTTAATTGCTTTGTTTTACTTATTTATTTATTTAAACAATCTTGTGCTGATTTTCACTTTGGTGAAGATGTGTCTCTTTCTACAATAATTCCTAGCTGTGCTTGGCTGGACTCTTTCTCCATTACTGAGAATGCAAAGAAATTAAGCCTAATAATAAGGACATCATGCAATATATCCTTTGGAAATTACATTTTTCCCCTTGGGTGAGTTCTAGAGAGCACTTCTCACATGGAGACATTAATTTATTACTGTAGAGCAGAGGTCTCCAACCTTTCTCAGATGGCGGACCAGAGGGAAAGGGAGGAGGAAGCATTTTACGCGTGTGCACACACAGACACAAACAGGGCCATGAGCATGCACAATGCAAATGGGACAGTGCTTGCATCTGCGTAACACTTGCTAGCACCACCCCATTTTTGCCATGCGGGTGCTAGCACTGCCCTGTTTTTGCCACGCGGTGCCCCATTTTTTGCTGCATGGTGTCCCGCTTCCATAGCGGCGGCACTAGTGTGAGTGTTCCTTGGTGGCCAGTAGGCCACAGACCGGTAGTGGGCCACAGCCCACAGATTGGAGTCCCCTGCTGTAGAGTATCTGATGCCATCTAAAACAGGTTATAATAGTTCAAGTTCTTTCCTAGTTTCCAGGGAAGTTCAAATAGGAATCGCAAGTGACAGCTAGGAACACAACTTGCTGCAACCAGTTATGTGCTTCTGTTGAAGAATGAGTTAACCACAGCAGCATTCAGCACAATGTGAGAAGGAGGAAATGATGGCAGAAGATATCTGGACAAGCTGATGTGCTATACCGTATATGCCGGCGTATAAGGCGACTTCCGCAAGCGCTAAAATCGGTGCCAAAAACGGGGATCATCTTATATGCCGAGTCGTCTTATATGCCGGAAATACTGGTAGTTTCCAGCGTATAAGACGACGTTCTAGGAATGCAGCGCGGCGACAAAGACGGGGGTCGTCTTATAGGCCGGGTCACCTTGTACGCCGGCATATACGGTATATTTCTGGTGTAAAAGCCTAGTAATTATTTGCCTTAAATTACATTATAACCCGGTTTAGGGTTATATGAAAAACTTACAGGAAACTATAACACTTTTCATCTTTAAAGTTCTACAGAAACAAATCAGTCTTTATCCATGACTCATATAAAGAAAACTATATCTAAATTTCAAATGAAAGGACTTATTTTTATCTTTTCACAGCTCAAAGAGTTTCCTCAGTAGCTACCTTTTTTTTTTCAGAGGCAGGGAAACATCCATTGTATTTTCCAAACATTATTGGAGGAGAGAGGAAGAGAAGAAGTGGAGTAGCTGTTTTGAACAATACATACCAGTATTGAACTGCTCTTATCATTAGAATTTTTTCCCCTAACATTTAATTGGAAACTGTCTTTCCATAACTTAATCCATTTGGTTTCCTATACATTATTTCATTATGAATGGAAGAAGAGAATTTGCCCTTCTTCTTGGTAACTTTCTTTTTGGTATTTGAGTAGAACTATCACAATCCCATTAGGGTAAAAGTAAATCAGGATGCCAAAGAACACCATCAGAGCTGACACCAGCCAGAGCATAGAACAGCTCAAAGAAGTAGTACGAGATAGGAAGATGTGGAAAGACCTGGCCCATAGAATCGCCAAGAGTCTAATACGACTGAATGGATAATATCATCATCATTGTAATCCCCTCAGTCTTTTCCCAAGACTAAAAATTCCCAGTTCTTTCTGTCTTTTTCATGTTTTAGTCCCCGATCATCCTCACTGAATGTGAGGCTTTGAAACAATACACTCCACATTATAGAACAGAAGTCTCCAACCTTTCTTGGTGGACCGGAGGGAAAGGGAGGGGAAAGCATTTTATGTGCACACACACAAACAGGATTGTGAGCATGTGCGATGCAAACAGGGCAGTGCTAGTGCCCATGTGACACTAGCTAGCACCACCCTGTTTTCGCCTCATGGCACCCCGTTTTTGCCCCATGCCCCATTTTCACTATGCCGTGCCCTGTTTTTGCCGTGCTGTGCCTGGTTTCCGCTGCACCACACCCCATTTTCATCGCACTGTGTCCTGTTTTTGCCATACCGTGCCCCATTTGGCCGCGCTGCATCCCATTTTTGCTGCACAACACCCTGTGCCCCATTTGGACATGCAATGCCCCATTTGTGTAATGGAAACGCTAGTGTGAGTGGGCCAGCCTGTTCCGCCCAGTGGCCAGCAGGCTATGGCCTGGTAGTGGGCTGTGGACAACAGGTCGGGGACCCCTGTTATAGAATATAACCAATGCAGAATAAAATGGACTGATTACTTCCTATGATTTAGAAACTATATTTCTATTATATCCTAACGTTGCGTTTTTCTTTTATCGTTTTGTAGCCACATCATGCTGCTAACTCATGTTCAGCTTTCAATGAATTATATTCCAAGATCATTTTAATAAATACTGTTGCAAAGTTGGGTATCCCCCATCTGATTGTTTTAAATCTAATTATTGCTTCCAAAGTGAACTTTACACTTGTCTCTCTGTTTCTGTTTTTGAGCCATCACTATAGTGAATACAGTACTTAGCCATACTGTAATAAAGATTTTGTTCATGGTTTTTTTTTTTTTTTTAGTGTTTGAAGCTAAGCAGCCATAACACTGAATTTGTTTTTGTTTCTGAAGTGTGAGCATGAAATGTGTCATGGAGAATTAGTCTCTATAGAAAGTGACACCAATGAATTACACAGGGATACTTACTCAGTGACTTCCATGTCATGTTTGATCGGCTAACTTGTCAAAACTAGTTTTCTCTACCCACTAGCCTGCAGCAGGAGCTTAGTTTACAAAACAGGATCCACACTGCTTTTCTGTTTCAGACATCACTGGCAAAAGGTAATTTGGTGAAGGAACAACTAGTTTCTGTTGTAGCATCCTTAAATTCTTACAAACCATTCTTGGGAACCAAAGCCTTTTATTCAATATGAGATATGAGATATGATTTAATCAATATGAGATATGGTTATTAGTAAGGAGGAATTGAATATAATATCTCTGAAACATGCTATTGGCCAAGGACAGATGTAAAGAACTTGGGACTGGAGAGTTCCAGTACAACAACAAAGCAGTAATGTCACCCATCCTTCCACAGAGAAAGAAAAGACCAGTTTTCAGTCTTTTGGGATATAGAGGCAGAAAAAAGAGATGTATAATCTGAACCTGGGGATCTACATATATGAATATAGCTTGAACCTTACATTGGCAGATGCTGCTTTCTGTTTTAATTATGGCTTTTCTAAGATGTGTAATAAAACAAAGGTTAAATAGCTGTATTCTTGAACCCTGTAAGAAGGAATTTGGAACTAACCTTGAGAAAGAAGGAATGAGTGAGCTGCTAGAGGGGACTTTGTAAAAGGATGACTCAGTTCCCAGGAAGAGAAGAAACTTAGCATAACTCTGCCTTAATTTTGTTTGGTATTTGATGGGAAAAAGATAAACCTGGACGGGATTTCAAGATTGATGTCAAGGTTAAGGCAAGGTTAAGAAGCAGGCATGGCAGGGATTCTAGAAATCCTCTTAGTGGTATGGTAGAAAAGAAACTTCAATAGTCCAGACAGTTTGTTTGTTGGAGATGAGCAATAGTTGTGATAAGAAGAAACAGGCCTTGACATATGCTGCAAAATGAGGTCATTCAAAGCCAAGGAGAAGGTTAAGTTAAACACCCAGAAAATTTCAGGTAGCCAGCTGTTGTGTCACAGCTGCAACACATCATCCCTCAAGGAATGAAAAATGTATAACTGGTTGTGGTGGTGCAGTTCTTCCCCTCCCCCCCCCCCAAAAAAGGGGGGGAGACAAGGGCACCCTGAAAGGCATCCATGTGAGCCATTGTGCTTGGGTTCTACTTTTGTTCAGTACAGTTTTGAACAGTTAGGAAAGGTGTCTCTAGCCTGGCTTTAAGAGTGCCACAGGACAGGTACGTATCAGGGAGGTAAAGTTTTCTGGAATGGAGGTTGGAGGAGTGTCATCTGATAAGAAATATTCTGGTATACATGACAATGCATTGACCATCTAGTTCTACAGATTAGGAAGATAAGAGAGTTGAAAATTAAAATGAGGAAATAGTTATGCCATCCTGCCTGAAAAAAAAAAATATGTAGGAAAGGCAACTCTGGAGCAGATTGAGAAAATATAACTCCCAAGATGAAATTAGAAACATCTGCCTATAAAGGAGCTGTAGACAGGATCTGGATAATTGAGAATGGGCTGAGAAGGGGACACCTGCTTGAATCAAGGAAAGGATTGCTCCATTTTGGAATCCCACTTAAAGAGAACCCACTTCTTGAGTAGGGCAATATTGTTAAGGAAGAAAAATAACAGTAAATATTGGCAAAGCTCACAAAATGCTGTATATACATGACAGTGTTGAGGCATTCCCAATGTAGACTTTTAATTAAGCAGGGATCCATCTTACTTGCTTTTGAAGAAACATCATATCCTCAATAATCAGGCAGATACAAATTTCTCTAACTTGGTGTAGAGCAGTGGTTCTCAACCTTTTTAATGCCGTGACCCCAACCGGTCATAAGTCGAGGACTACTCAACTGGTCGTAAGTCGAGGACTACTCAACTGGGGCAGCACCATTTGCAGAATGGGACTTTTGGCAGGCTCAACAGGGCAGAGACAGCCTGGACAATTCCTATTGGTTTTTGAAAGCCAATAGAATTAGACTCTATTCAAGAGAGTCTATTCTATTGGCTTTCAAAAGCCAATAGAATAAAAGGGAGTAGCACAGCTAAGGAAAAGGGGAAAAAATGGCGGACTGCGTTGTTTGGCGACCCCCGTGAAATGGTCATTCGACCCCAAATGGGGTCCCGACCCACAGGTTGAGAACCACTGGTGTAGAGGATGTGGGCACAAAGGCTTTGAAGAACTGCTCAGTGTAGAGAACAGGATCCTCTGAATAAATTAGCAAATCATTCATATCAACAACTAAACATTTGCCCAAAACGTAATGATTATACATTTTATCAGTCTTATAGATATCCATTGCCTATCTTTTAGAGCATTGATCAGTTTGCAAACTATTGCTATGTATACAAACGTCCTATAAAAGAATCAGAGGTAATAAAATATTCATAGGCCTCTTTCATATAATTCTGTGTATGAGTTTCCCAAGATCCAATTTGTTAAAAATCTATGCCTTCTGTATTCAGAGTTCAGGAATGAAGGGAGTAATATATTGCAAAGTTCAGGAGCCTCTAATCATGGATTACATGCAGAAACACATCCTTCATAATAAAAAATACATAAGAACACGGTGATGGAAGAGAAGGAGGAGTAGATAAAGCCTTTTTGTAGTTCGTAGCAATAAATTCATTCAAGCAGGCAAACTCTATATTTTATATTGAAGAGTGGCAGTTTGCAGAAATCTGAGTTCTAGGAATATATTTGGCTCAATGACTGTATTACCAACTGGGAGCAAAGTTTACGATTCTCCTTTTCCAAATAGATCAGTATAGTCCATATATTTGGCAGACAAAGTAGAAAGGAACTCCTTCTGAAGGGCAGCTGGATGCCTGAAGTCTGTGAGTCAGAAGATAAAAGTGATGCTATTGTGATCCAAATAAATATTGGCTATATAGCCAGTCTATACCAAGATGAAAAATGAAGAGAGAGTAAATACACATGTCCTTGACTTACAGTACAACAGTTCATTTAGTGACAGATCAAAGTTACAATGGCACTAAAAAAAGTGACTTATGATCATTTTCACACTTATGACTGTTGCGACATCCCCGTGATCAAAATTCAGATGCTTAATAACTGACTCATATTTATGACAATTGCAATGTCCCGGGGTTATGTAATCACCTTTTGCGACCTTCTGACCAGCAAAGTCAATGGGGAGGCAAGATTTACTTTACAACAATGTTATTAACTTAACAACTGCAGTTATTCACTTAGCAACTGTCACAAGGAAGGCCGTAAAATGGGGCAAAATTCACTTAACAAATGTCTTGCTTAGCAACGGAAATGTTGGATTCAGTTGTGGTCATAAGTTGAGGATTACCTGTAGTTGCATGGACTCCTGATTATTGCTTACCATAGGTTTTGGACAAGGTCGATTATGAGTCCTGAAAATATGGGTGGTGGTGGTTTGAGGTTTATTATTTTGTATTTGAGGTTTTCTTCTGTAAGCTGCCCAGACTGTAACCATGAGTGAGTTGGGCGGCTATCTAAATTTCCTTAATAAATAAATAATAAAAGAAGAGCCAACTATATTGTGGGTCACAAATTAAGAGCCAACTATCAATAAAAACAAAAACAAGAAAATCCAGTTGCCTTGTGAAAAAGCATATTTGGGCCAACTATCAATAGTTTCAACTGTTGCGGTGTCTGTATGGAACATATTTGTCTAAGAGGAAAGCTTCAGTGAGGTTTTTTTCATGGTTGCAAAGTGTATTAAAGTTCCAATAGAAAAGAATAGCATTTCTCTTCTTTTCTCCAGTCCAGTACTGGAGTTCACAGAGTGCACAGATTGGGGGGGGGGGGGAGACAGGAGACTCTGGCCCTGGGCTGAGGGAAAAAATGCATAGCTGATGAAGATCAGAGCTTCTCTTCTCCAGCCCAGTGCAGAAGTTCCTTTCCACGCAGGGCTGCCTACCCCACATTTGGCAGGCAGCTCTTTTGCTCTGTCCACCTAATGACCCATGCAATCACCTAACAGTCACAACTGGGAGAGCCAAAATTGAAATTGCTGAGCAAAGAGGTCATGTAGGCATCTTGCTTAACAAGCACTATGACTTATGACCAAACATCCAGGCTCCATGGCAGTCATGACTGCCTATTACCTTCTCTCCTGACTTTTCAGTTTGACAATCCAGTTCTCTCTTCTACCTGGAAATAAGATAATGTAATCTCCCTATATTTCCACCTATTGGTTCAAACATGTCGTGTAGTATCGGCAATATGCTTATATGGTATGCACTACGGCATACCATTTCTTTGTATTGATTTATATATTATTTCATTACAGCCTTGTCACTTTTTAAGAGTTTCAGGATGGCAGACATTGTTCAACTGTTATTCCCTTTAATAATCCTGCAAAATAGGTTAGGCCATGAAAGCCCACTTGGTTCTCTAAATCTGCATGTCATAGCTGCATTATCCTTATCTCTTTTTTTTTCAGTCACCTTCTAATTATATCCTCCTATATCCAATTTATACTTCCTTATACTTATCCAAGTAATAAAAGTAGTCTAGGATACCTTTATGTATCTTGTGCCAATTCCCCAACAAGCCTGGATGTTTGATGAAGTTTACATGAATAAAGGACACAGGAAATTCTGCACAAAGTAGATCCAGGATTCCCAAGGGCTCTGTTTTTTATATTCTGAATTAGCAAAATATGCCCTGAGGACAAGCGTGTACTTACAATTCCAGATAACAATTAGGAAATGCAAATGTCTCTAGCAAATTTATAGGTTCAGATATGATTCCAGAAATGTGTGAACAATTCTAAAAATCTTTAAAAAATTAATAAAATAAATAACATTTCAGAGAGTGAACCTCCATGGCTTGCATAAGTTCTTGCATCATATTTAGAGGAACTGCATACGAAAAATATGACACACTTAATTTTTATAATTCACCAAGTGCCTCATAAAGGGAAAAGGAAAGAATTCATCTTTTAAATTACATTAAGTCTTAAAAGTAATATATGTTCCATTCTATTATTTTTATTATTTTAGAGGTCTTCTATTCCCTGCCTAAGCAGGAAGCCCTATACCATTTCAGACAAATTGTTGTCCAGCCTCTTCTTAAAAACTACCAGGGTTGGAGCACCCACAACTTCTGAAGGCAAATTGTTCTACCAGTTTATTGTTCTAACTGTCAGGAAATTTATCCTCACTTTTACATAGGTTCTCTCCTGGATTAATTTCCATCCATCTGTCTTATTATCTTGGTATCATCTGTCTTGTTAGAATAGTACTACTGTATATGACTAATGTAATAATACAGTGGTGGGATTCAAATATGTGAACAACCAGTTCTCTGTGTGGATGCTGCTTCCGGAAATCCGTTCTGGGCCTGGGCAACAAAAAATTAGCTACCAGTTCTGCCAAAGTGGTGTGAACCGGCTGAATCCCACCACTGTAATAATGCCTTCATTAATGTCTATCATATTGGGTACTTTCAGTTTTCATTTCAATTGCAGGCAAGATTATTTCTACAACATCCTCCAATGCCACTGCTATCCCTTTGAATGATGCATCAATGAATTAGAAAGTAGGTTCTTAAAAGTTAAAGAGGGTGATTACTGTGTGGTGAGGAATGGTGCTATTTTAAAAAAGCATCTGCAGCTCTTTACCACTGAAACTACACACTCTTCAAAATTGAATTATGCTTCCTGTTAGACCCTGTTTTCTTGAAGACAACTTATTTCTTGGAGCTTGCTAAGAAAATGCATTGTAAGAAGATGCAAAGACATGGAGAGCGAGCAAGAGGTCAAAGCCTTGCCTTGATACTGGCACAGATAATTAGCTATTGAGTAGTTAGTATAGAAGTTAATGGGTGCTTAAGAGAGACATCACAGAGCACTGAGGCTATTGTAAAATTAATTAATCCTGAAGTAGCATTTATATTTGCCAACTCCCTCTCTCCAGCCTCCCTATAAATGTGCCTAATGCCACTTGGCACCAATTCCATCATCTCCTGAATCTCTATCCTTTCGGGCACTTGTTCACATGTAGAAGAACTGATAAAGACAGAGAAGACTGAATTCATTGGTGTAGGGCAGCTAATAATAACTGGATAGCTGATTAACTGTGATTATCTGTAACACCCTCAGTTATCACTAATTTAAACATGCCATTTGCTGCTTTAAGGCAAGACCAAGTTTTAGGAAGAAAGAAAGAAGTGTCAGCCTGATGCCTTTAGGTTTTTTCAATCCTGAGAGTTATTGATGAAACAGAACCAACTTTCTTCACGCAGTGACCAAGTATGTGATATACTGTAACTTTTCAGCATTTGTCAGTCTAGGCCTCAAGGGTCTTCCTGTAGTAATATGCTGTGAATTCAAACCTGTTCAGCCGCTGATGGCTTGGTTTCTCCCTCTCATTAGGAGTGATCATGTCTATCTGACAAGAGTTAAACATCTCCTGCTTATTAAAATTTCTGTTACGACTGCTCTCATAATGAACTGCATTTTCATAGACAGAAAAAGCTGAGAAATATTACAAGAATTTGTGAGCTGTGAGTGTCTGGGAATCTGCATGTCCTTTGCCTGTAACTCAGGTTCTCGTAAGAAGCTTGTCAATTGATAGACCAAACCAGGGCTTTTTTTCCTCATAGAATGCCCAGAACGGAGTTCCGGCACCTTTTTTGGATGAAACCTTGTAGGTTAGGCAAGGCAGGTTGTATGACGTGTGTGAGTTCCGGCACCTTTTTTTTTTTTTTTTTTTAGAAAAAAAGCACTGGACCAAACTAAGAAACTAAAGTCACACAGAACAATATTACTTTTCAAAAGCATAGTAACAGAACCCTTGCATGTCTGAATGCACTTCCCCCTTCCCTCCCTCTATCTCCATGAGAATTGGGGAGGGAGGGAGAGGATATCTGAGACATTTTCTCAGGTTAGAGTTCTGCCCCCAGACTCAGATTTCTTTGACTGTTGTCTGGAAACAGCTCTTCCTCCTGCCTCTCAAGGCCGTCCTCAATTTCCACTATAGCCTCTAGCTGAGGTTAAACATTTATTTAGCCAACATTCTGTTTCCCTTTAGGCTGTGTCAGGTTTTTCCAGGGAAATTTAACAATTTCTAGGATGCTTATACCGTCATCAGTACTGGATATGTTGGCATCCATAAGAGAGAAGCAATTTTCTCCAGCATCTAGACTTCTTAATTAAAAGAAGAACTAGTCTCTATACTTTTGAGCAGCTGAGATATAAGGGAATTATGATGTTTCTTTTCTTCCCCTTTTGTTTTCTAAGAAAGGCCAGTTCCCTAGGGAGAAGAATTTAGTACTATATTAAACAAGAGAACAAAAACCAGAAACCCAATCTGTGGTGTACCTGAAACTGACTGGTAGTAAGTCCACTCAAAACCAAGTGATTAGTGATATGATTGATTGACAGTTAGTTAGATAGATAGATAGATAGATAGATAGATAGATAGATAGATAGATAGATAGATAGATAGATAAGAGACTGTAGCTATGATTTATAATATTTTTTATTAGAAAATTACTTGCTGATTATTTGCAACAAATTCAGGTTTTATAGTTTGAAAAAAAGTCAAAACCTTGGAGCAGCAAGCAAGTAATGATAGGGGACAAAGAGTTATCAGTGCAAAGAAAGAAAGTTAACAACAGGAAGTGACAGTGTGAGCTGCTGCTATTTTCATGTCAGAAGCACCAAGGCACTTCGGGTTTGAAAGGTTTAGTCAGTTACATCACCGTTGTCCAAGGGATGCTCGGTTGAGGATTGCTTTCATGCCCCTATTAAGGTGCACACCAAAGTGGTACCTATCTATCTACTCATAATCATTTGCTTTTGAAGTGCTACTGTGGGTCGACAGGAGCGGGAGTGAGAGATGGGAACTCACCCTGTCATGCCGCAGTATTCAGGTCTCAAACACAGGCTTGCTGATTGTCAACCCATTGCCCTAAACATGTGAGCACCATGCTCCTGCAATGTGAGCTATTCTGTAATCATAGAAGGAGGCCCAATGGATGAATGTTACATCCAGATACAAAAGATATTCTGCATCACTGGAATTCAGAAAGAGTTTTCACACCAATGCAATAAACCTCCAGGCTCTAAGATCTCATGTGGAAAAAAAGGATACTATAGAACAGGAGAAAGGATAGTAGATCCCTGCAAGGCAGAAAAGATAAAACTACTATATGCCTTGTAAGAAAACAAGAGGAAAGAGGTTTGTGACTTGGTTCAATTCAAAATAGAGCTGGAAGGGACCTTGGAGGTTTTCTAGTCCAACCCCCTGCTCAAGCAGGAGACCCTATACCAATTCAGACAAGTGGCTATCCAGTCTCTTCTTACAGATCTCCAGTGATGAAGCAACTTCTGAAGGAAAGCTGTTCCATTGGTTAATTTTTCTCACTGTGGAAGTTTCTTTTTAATTCCAGATTGCTTCTCTCATGGATTAGTTTCCATCCATTGTTTCTTGTCCTGCCCTCTGGTGCTTTGGAGAATAAGTTGACCCACTCCTCTTTGTGGTGGTCCCTCACTACTAGTACGACTCACTACTAGGAAGAACTCAGTAAATGTTTGTTGATTAGACTCAGCAATTTATGGAATGTGTTATCTACCAGCAACAAGAATAATCAGTGTGATAAAACTGTTTCCTTCATTCATTCTTATCCATTTAGGGACAATCAAATATTACAAAGAATAGCTATCCACTATATCACTATGGCCCAAGATCTCAGAACTAAGCTCAAAATGAACTTGTCATCATCTTCCCTGAAGCTGTAATTCAATGTGACATGACTTTATATGATTCTAAATAGTATAAATCCCAGAAGGCTTTATTGGAAACTTTTATCCATTTGTATATTATATTCGAGAGTTTTCCACTTTCCTTTTACTTTTTTTAACCCATTCGGCATACTGTTAACAGTACAGTTAGTAACTCTGTATTATTTTTAGTAAAAGAAAATAATAAAATAAATTTAAATTCTTAACTAAAAGTGTATTTTTTAAATATTCTATTTATGTAAGAGAGAAAGCAGAAAAACACACAAAAAAGCATGAAGGTCTACCCAATTCTACCCTGTTTTAGATATAAGTGCTAATATCTAAGATCAGCTCATGTGTTTCCTCTCTGAAAAGGTTCTGAATTCAGTTTTGAATATACTTGACTAATTGCAGCCCAAGCCTGCAAAGATGAAGTGAGGAAAGCTAAGGCTCAAAATGAACTAAGGCTTGCGACCAAAGTCAAAAATAACAAAAAAAGCTTCTTTCAACATGTAAAAAACAAGAAAAAGGTGAAGGAAATGATTGGTCCATTAGTGGGTAAAAGTGGCAAGAAGGTGACAAGCAACAGGAAGAAAGTAGAACTATTTAACTCATTTTTCACATCTGTCTTTACACAAAGGGAAAAAGCAGACCAAAATATCAAAAATAGTGCCATAAAAAAACAGAATAGAAACACAAGCTAAGATAGTCAAGAAAATGATAAGTGAGCACCTGTCCAGCCTAGACAAGTTCAAATCACCAGGACCAGATGGATTACATCCCAAGGTTCTCAAGGAACTGGCAGATGTGATCTCAGAACCACTGAACTATATTTTTCAAAGATCCTGGAGCACTGGGGAACTACCAGAGGACTGGAAAAGAGCTGATGTAGTTCCCATCTTCAAAAAAGGGAAAAAAGTGGATCCAGGAAATTACAGACCTATCAGCCTGACCTCAATACCTGGGAAGATTCTGGAAAAGATAAACAATGAATCAGCGAACACCTACAGGCAAACCAAGTCATTACTAAAAACCAACACGGGTTTGTCAAAAACAGATCGTGCCAGACAAACCTTATTGTATTCTTTGACCAAGTGACAAAATTAGTGGACCAGAGGAATGCTGTGGATATAATTTACTTGGACTTCAGTAAGACATTTGACAAAGTAGATCACAACCTACTACTTGATAAGATAGAAAAATGTGGGTTAGACAGCATCACCACCAGATGGATCCGTAGCTGGTTGACTGGCCGTACTCAGCGTGTGGTCCTCAATGGAACTGCATCTATTTATTTATTTATTTATTTATATTTAATTTATTTATATGCCGCCCAATCCCAAAGGACTCAGGGCGGTGTACAAAATTAAAACAATCATCGAGAATGAAACAATAAAATAATACAATCATACCGCAAGTCCGATCATGTCCCGCCCCCCCCCCCGGGACATCAGCCCCAGGCCTGCCGGAACAGGAGAGTTTTAACGGCTTTCTTAAAGGCCGGCAGGGTGGGAGTTGTTCGAACCTCGGGGGGAAGTTGATTCCACCAGGTCGGAGCCACCACAGAAAATGCCCTTCCCCGAGGGCCCACCAGCCGACATTGTCTGGCTGACGGGACCTGAGGGAGGCCCAATCTATGGGACCTCACCAGTCTCTGGGAACTGTGCGGCAGTATGCGGTCCTGTAAGTAACCTGGCCCTATGCCATGAAGGGCTTTAAAGATGATAACCAACACCTTGAATTGCATCCGGAGACCCACAGGAAGCCAGTGCAGCTCGCGGAGGATAGGTGACATGTGGGCGTACCTTGGCGCGCCCACAATCGCTCTCGCGGCTGCATTTTGAACCAACTGCAGCCTCCGAACGCTCTTCAAGGGTAGCCCCATGTAGAGCGCATTTCAGTAATCCAGTCTTGAGGTGACGAGGGCATGAGTGACTGTGAGTAAAGCCTCTCGGTCCAGATAAGGCCGCAACTAGTGCACCAGGCGAACCTGGGCAAAGGTCCCCCTGGCCACAGCCGATAGATGTTGTTCCAAATTTAGCTGTGAGTCCAGGAGGACACCCAAGTTGCGTGCCTGCACTGAGGGAGGTAAATTTGCCTCCCCCCAGGACTAATGATGGACCATCCAGTTGACCTTTGGGAGGCAAGACCCAGAGCTACTCGGTCTTGTCAGGGTTGAATCTAAGCCTGTTCACCCCCATCCAGACCCTCACATCTTCCAGGCACCGGCACATCACATCGACTGCTTCACTGAAAGGACATGGGGTGGAGATATATAATTGGGTATCATCCGCGTATTGATGATATCTCACCCTGTGTCGCCGAATGATCTCACCCAGCGGTTTCATGTAGATGTTAAAAAGGAGGGGGGACAGGACCGAGCCCTGAGGCACCCCGTGATCGAGGCACCTAGGGGTCGATCTCTGTCTGCCCACCAACACCGACTGCGACCTGTCAGAGAGGTAGGAGGAGAACCACCGCAATACAGTGCCGCCCACTCCCACCTGTCCAAGACGACGCAGAAGGATACCATGGTCGATGGTATCGAAAGCCGCTGAGAGGTCAAGAAGCACCAGGATAGAGGAGTGACCCCTATCCCTGGCTTCCCTCTACATGGAGGGAAGTATGTGGTGGGGTGCCCCAGGGCTCTGTTCTAGGCCCAGGGCTCTTCAACATCTTCATCAATGATTTGGATGAAGGGATAGATGGATAGATGGGGAACTCATCAAATTTGCAGACCAAGCTGGCAGAAATAGCCAACACTCCAGAAGACAGGCTTAGGATACAGGAGGATCTGGATAGACTTGAACACTGGGCGCTATCTGACAAAATGAAATTCAGTGGTGAAAAAAGTAAGGTTCTACATTTAGGCAAGAAAAACCAAATGTATAGGTATAGTATAGGGGGTACCTTGCTCAATAGTAGTAACTGTGAGATAGATCTCAGAATCCTAGTGGACAATGATTTAAATATGAGCCAGCAGTGTGCTGCATCTGCCAAAAAAGCCAACACAGTGCTAGGCTGCATTAACAGAGGGATAGAATCAAGATCACATGAAGTATTAATACCACTTTACAATACCTTGGTAAGGCCACACTTGGAATACTGCATCCATTTTTGGTCACCATGATGTAAAAAAGATGTTGAGACTTTAGAAAGAGTACAGAAAAGAGCAACGAAGATGATTAGGGGACTGGAGGTTAAAACATATAAGGAAAGGTTGATGGAATTGGGTATGTCTAGTTTAATGAAGAGAAGGGCGAGGGGAAACATGATACACTGTTCCAATATTTCAGGGGCTCCCACCAAGAAGAGGGAGTCAAGCTATTTTCCAAGGCGCCTGAAAGCAGGACAAGAAGTAACGGACAGAAACTAATCAAGGAGAGAAGCAACCTAGAAGTAAGGAGAAACTTCCTGACAGTTAGAACAATTAACCAGTGGAACAACCTGCCTCCAGAAGTGGTGAATGCTCCAACACTGGAAGTTTTTAAGAAGAAACTGGACAGCCATTTGTCCGAAATGGTATAGGGTTACCTGCCTGAGCAGAGGGTTGGACTTGATGACCTCCAAGGTCCCTTCCAACTTTACTATTATTATTATTATTATTATTATTATTATTATTATTATTATTGGGAAATAACTTACTCATAGCATATCTGTGAAATTCAGAAATAAATTATGTTATGTTCCGTTACAGAAAGCTTACTAAAAACAAATTTTAGCTGAATATTAGGACTTCCAAACAAGGGATGACCACATACTGGGATCCTCTTGATTTGCACATCCATGTGGGTAGAGTTGATAATACTTTTTGTCATCAGTTCAGATAAAAGAAAGATTTGTAGAATAGGCTGTTTTCCCTGAAAGAATTTAGCTTAGACTAATGATGAGAGTTGAAGCTATTCAGAGTCAGAGCCCAACAAAAGTAAACAAAGCATTAGTTGCACTTGGAAATACAGTAGACTAGTTTATCAAGAGTCTGTGGAGATTCTCAGTCATCCACGTCATGTTTGTTCCAAAGGTGCTTTTTCTTTGAAGACATTTTACATCTCATCCAAGAAGCTTCTTCTGCTCTGATTGGATAGTGGGGAATGGAAGAATTTATACTCCTTGCAGAGCTGGTTATTCTTTTAGAGAGTCGTTGAGGCCACTTGGAGGTTTATCTGTGTCCTTAGGATCACCTGAGTAGTGCAAATGGATGTGGAGCCTTCTTGGAACTGCTGAAAGGACTGTCTGAAAATAGATGCTGTCGTATCCCTCCCCCTCTGTTGAGAGAGGGTTCTCCAGTTTTGACATATATGGCCTCTTTGACCCCTCTTCAAACCAACAGTCCTCTCTGTCCAAAATGTGGACTTTGCTGTCTTCAAAAGAGTGGCCTTTGACTTTTAAATGCAGATGGACTGCTGAATCTTGTCCTGATGGGTTTGTTCTCCTATGTTGTGCCATGCGTTTATGAAGTGGTTGTTTTGTTTCCCCAATGTACAGATCTGCACAAGAGACCTGTTGCTCACTTTGGGTTTTGCATTGTAGTGACACGGCCAAGGGATTGCAGAGCTCCACACCCCACAGCTGGTTTCGCCCTGCCTGTGGACCCTGAATGGGTCTAATGTCGCCCCATAGAGGCAGCAAAGAAGGAGGGGCACCCCAATGATCTCATAACAACGGCATTTGATCTGTTTGATCTGGGGTAGCCCTCCAACCTGACAGGAGAAAGGCTAGCTGCACTCCGGTGACTAGCCCAAGCTATTGGCATCCGAAGTCCAAAAGCACCAACTAAGAACAACTGTTAACAGCGTGTTGGAGCTGGGTGAGAATATTGATCTTCTCTTCTCTATTTTGAAACTGATTTCCTGGAAAAGATCCCCAAGAAGCAAAAAAAAAAAAATCCGCCAAAAGTGAGAAGGAAGGGGACTATAACCCCACCCTTCCATAGATGGAAGTGGTGATTTAACTTTTATGGGGGACAGAAATACATTGAAATGAACTAATGTAGAACTATAATTTGGATAAAACCTAACATAGAAATTGTTAAGATTTTCTACTTAAAAGAATATTGATGGAATTACAAGAAAATAATTGTTTCATTTTAAAACCTGGAATATAAACAGACACTGACATCTAGTGATGTAACAGAGTATAGAATTATAGCCGTCCTGCCTCAGAAACGTGCAAGAAGCCCAGAAAAAGAGTACTTTTATCCCTTTGATCCTCAAGGACTCTTAGCCAAAAGAGAACCGCTGGGAATAGAAGAAAGAAAACACACTGGGGAATCTATTACAGAATGAGAAATATAATTGTTTGTGACAACTGCTGACCTTCTTGGATTATAAATACTTACTGAGCTGTGATATTTAAGTTTAAGAATAGTCTGGAGAGAAAGAAAAACTTTGACCTTTTGGCTATTCTATTAGGGGGGAAATTACTGGATGGTTTTTAAATGACTGAACATTTTGAATTGTTTATAAAGATAAGAGATAAATAAGACTATAGTGTTTGGAATTTAAGACTGTTGGTTTGATGAAAATAGAAGTTGCATATACAACTAAAACCACATGCAATATTCTTTTCTAAAATCCCTAGTCTGGAACATCAGAGATCTACAGGAGAAACACTTCAAGATAAGACAAATATTTTCCAGGAGGAACTGTACGCTATGTTGCAATGAATTCAAATGACAATGGATTCAAATTATAATGAGATTAAAAATAACTTTGATGATATAAATGAACACATTTTTGACCTAAGCTCACAATTAAAAAATTCTCAGAAAATGGTGATAAAGAATGAACAAACAAATCAGATAATAGAACAAAAATTAGAGGAAAGCAATTCAAAGATGGAGCTACAAATGAGGAAAACCACAACTTAACATAGACAAAGAAAAAGAGTTTGCTATAATATTGGAAATGGAAAAGACATTTCATTTTTTAGAACATCAAAACAAACGTGAAGACAACAAAGAAGATTTGACAAAATGAACAATAGAGTTGTCAGGAGACCCACTAGAGTCTGAGAGACAAAAAATGGAAAGAGAAATTGAGGGAGAAGAAAAGCAGAAGCGTCTTAACAAGTATAAAAGGGCAAAACTCTCCCTCAAAACACCTTACTCAATTTGTCTTTCCCATTCTTAACAACACCTATAAAAATACAGGAAGAATTACATGGTAAGCTGAATACACTGACTTGGAAAGCTCTAGGCAAGAGAAGATGGCGAGAGCTAGACTCAAGAGAGATGATTTGACTTATCAGATGGAGTACTACATGACTTAACACTTGTTTGAATATGGTTAAAAGAATATGGTTAAATTTTGGATACGAATGGGTTCTATAGTAAATGTGATTTATAAGTAGTATAATATTGCTTTATGATAGGGAAATATAAAAATAATGAGATGATTTAAATGAATGAAATGTTTTCGATATTCAATTGTAATCAACTTGGAGAAAATTATAATTGATAAGAAATGTTCTGAATACTGAAGAGAACCTAAGCTTAAATAAGAACAGGCGAGAACCAGATTTAAGAGAGATGACTTGACATACCAGATGGAATACCATATGATCAAACATTTATCTAAATATAGCTAAAAGAATAGTTAAATCTTGGAAATGAAGGGTTTTTACAATAAGAGAAATGTGATTTATAAGTAGTATAGTCTTTTTTCTTTCTTTTTTATGATATGGAAAATGTAAAAATATTGGGATGATTTAAATGTATGAAATATTTTGGATATTTAAATGTAATCAATTTTGAGAAAACTATAACTGATAAGATTTTTTTTATTACTGAGGGGAAACTAAGCTTAAATAAGAGTTCTGAAAACAACTCTCTAAAGTATTTCTAGTTAATATGTTGATTATGAAAGTATAGAAATTAACTACTATTCACTGTTGTTAAATATATGAACCCAGAAAACACGTTGTTTACTAAGCACTTAAGACTGTTATTCAAAAAAATAAATAAAATATACTAATAAAAAAAGAAAATTTAGTTCGGCAATTGGTATAGCAATGGAAAAGGCTGTAGATTAGCTTGAAACTCGGTTTCAATGTATAGATATAAGAAAGCCAAATTTCTCTTAGCCACACTGACAACAATATTAATGTAACATAAAGAGCTCAGTCTCATAAAATACAGTGAAAGTGAAGTGTTTTCAACTCTAAAAATGTAGTCCTTCAATGTCAGAAATTCATTGTGGGCGAAAGTAATTCTAGATAATCTTTTAAGTGCTGATTGAATGCTATATATTTACCATGCTAAACTGACTCTTAGAAACAGATATATTCCTTTAACTTACACTGAAAATGTTGAATGAAGTCTGTTGCATATTTTTCTATTTTAGTTTTAGGAGTTTTGCATGTCGCCTTAGAGAAAATAAATCAGATTTTTTTTTTTTAAAAAAAAAAGAGTTCTACTATTGCAATGGTTAAAGTGCAGTACTGCAGGCTAACTGCAATAGTTTGGTCTTGATGGGCTCAAGGTTGATTCAGCCTTTCATCCTTTCAAAGTTTATAAAATGAGGACCTGGTGGTTGGAGGCTTTATGCTGAGGTTGCCTAAAGAATGCTGCATATAACTGCTATTGCTATTGCTATTATTTAAGGCTGCAGAAATAATTTTTGTTAGTACTTTTCCCTTGCTACTAAAGATTACTTGCTTGCTTCCTGTGATCTCTTAATTGTTTTGACTGGGTTTAACAACTCTTACATTCTTGCCTGTCTGGTTTTGACTGTTAAGTGAATTGATTTACAATCCCTCTGTTTAACTCCCGACTAGAATCTTGGTAGGCAATGAAAGAGAGACCTTTGGTTAAGATTTTAGAAAGCTATTGCTTGACCAAGGAGAAGAGACTATATGAGAATTGGCATGAGTTTGAAGGCTTTGATGCAAACATAACTGAATTTAATATGCCATTAATGATATTGACCTTACCTATTTTACAGGATTGTGCTAAGGAATGGAAAGACAGGGCTTTGAATATTGTAATTTATATTGTAACAGCAGCAAGAGCCCACCCCATGAAATATTGGGAGCCCACCCCATGAAATATTGACAGACACAGTTTCAAGTGATCTACAGAGTATTCTTTCTAATACCCTTCACTCTAACAGATTATAGAAGCTCCTTATATGTTGTTCATTTACAAGAGGGATAAAAAGTTGATTTCATTCTCTTTTTTTACTGACAAATAGATATGAGCTGTGGGGATTTAATTGTGTTAAAATAATTTACATTTGCCCCCCTTGTAAAAATCACTGTATATGGAGAATATTTTCCTGGAAGATTCTCAGGACCTGTGAGTAGTTGTGGCAATTATATACACTTCATTTTAGGAGCATGACATTTTTTTTTCTGCTGAATGCAAGGTAAAACAGCTCTAAGAACTTGTTTTCTTAAAAACTGTATATTAAATAAATCAAAATACACTTCAAAAGGATTTTAAATATATCTTCTCTAAAAATTATTTTGAAACAAATAAAAATAAATAAACAATGGAAACCCCCTATTGTTCTGTTGCAAAGAAAATTACATGGTATGTTTGTGTACTCATCAGGAATTCCTTAATTCATGGGTAACCTTTTACCATGATAGGTCTCAAGAAACAAAGACAGTGTAATTATGTTATTATATTCTAATATTAAAGATTAACAAAGGGGAGGTGCATAACTCACATCAGTGTGACTGGATGGTATTAAGTAAAATAGGTATTAAGTAAAATAGTTAAACTATCCAACCAAGATGTATCACAAAACTAGATTGCACCTGCCCAGCACCTAGAATCTAAGGTATTATCTTTTAAAATTGTTATTTATTTTGCCCTGCTCTAGTAAATAATGAATTTAACCACTTTATTGTGAAATCATAGGCTTGGAAGAAACTTTGCAGATCCTTTAGTCCAAGCCCCTGTCTAAGGCAGGAGTCTTCATATTATTTTGGACAAATGGTTGTCTAATCTTTTCTTGAAAAGCTCCAGTGATGGAGCACTCACAAATCTAGGAGACAAGTTCTTAATAGTTCTCAATTTGCAGAGAGCAATAGCAAGAACACTTAGACTTATATACTGCTTCACAATGCTTTACAGCCCTCTCTAAGTGATTTACAGAGTCAGCATATTGTCCCCAACAATTTGGGTCCTCGTTTTACCGATTTCCGAAGGATGGAAGGCTGAGTCAACCTTGAGCTGGTGAGACTCGAACTACTGGTAATTGGCAGAAGTAGTCTTCAATGCTGCATTCTAACCACTGTGCCACCATGGCTCTTATGTCTATAGGACAGTGGTTCTCAACCTTTCTAATGCCGTGACCCCATAATACAGTTTCCCATGTTGTGGTGACCCCCAAGTGGGTGTGGCCACCAATAAGAGGGAGTAGGGCAGCTAGGGAAAAGGGAAAAAAATGGCGGACAGCGTGGTTTGGCGACCCCCATGAAATGGTCATTCGACCCCAAATGGGGTCCCGACCCACAGGTTGAGAACCACTGCTATAGGACATATATATAGTACATATATAATTTCAGAAATTCTTCCTTGGCTCACAAATGTTGCCTCCACAGATCAGTTTTCTTTCTCTTTGTTTAAAGGTTATTAAAACTCCCAATTTAGAAAAATAATTTTTCACCAATTTGACACTGTCAAACATTATATATTTTACTTTTGTTCATGGAGGAAAATTAATATATGGGATCTGAATAATTGGTAGTATAAATCCAGAAGAAATATTAACTTAAACTGTAATTTTTTATTTACTGCAGCACATGTTAATTGCAGAAATTGTTCTAGCATATGATCCAAATAATGGTCCCCTGGGAGGGGGGTTATACAGTTATTAGTTTCATAATTGAACATTATAAACATTATAAATATGTCCAGGTTCATTTGTTTATGGCTGCATTACCAAAAGTTTTAAATCACATTGTGATACATCCTTTTTTCTGGATTCATCCTAGCGCTAGCTTTTCTGCTATTTAATCAGAGACAGAATATGGTACAGTTCTAATAAGCAGATTTTAGACTTGCATACTCTGTTTTTCCTTATATTCCAAATGGAATTCCAAATGTGGAGTCAGCAAGACAGGCTTAAAATAAATTCACACATGAGTCTGAATTGCATTTTTAAATTCATGATTTCTTGAGTAGGTTTCAGTTGGGTTCATATATTGTGCTAAGCCATAAATCTTGGTTTGTAAATGCTCTGTCTGGTTCATACATCATACAAAATTCAACAAACTATATTTTGACTTAGCAAGATGTATGACCCTCCCAATCATGGCTTGTTCCCAAAAAAATGCCTTTCTAATAATGGGAATATTGGATCATATTCATACACTTTCCATACAGGGGAACCTGTACCATCCTCTTTATTGTAGAAAATACAATAGGAATGAGCCACACAAGGTTCACTGTTCCTGAGCTTTTCATGGTCCTTCCTAATAGCCTATCTAAAAGTACTGCCTGCATGCTGGGAATGCTCAGAGATGAATTTTTTGTGGTTGTTGAGTAGCCGAAAGCTCCAATTTGCCAGTTCCTTGATGACTTCAGAGTTGTGTAATTGAATATCAGAAGCATTGTTTTAAGCACATATGTGTGCAAATGTTAGTCTTGGCACTTCTGTTTTTCAGAAGGGAAGACAGAGCAGGGATTAAATTCAATGGCCCCCTTGCATTGGCCATTCCTTTTAATTTCATTTGCAGCATTTCCTCTGTAGAAGTGATTCATTCCCTCTTTATAAAATGTAGCATTTTAAAAATTGGGAAGGAGGAGGGCCTTTGCTCACCTTAAATATGTACTAAATTTGCCCCTGATTTTGAATCTTTTGGATGGGTCCAAATAAGAGAACTTTATTAACTAGCAGCTATAAATGCTGTTAGAAATTTTGTGATCTAAATAATTATAATATAGGCTATATTTTCCCTTCAAAAACTATGCATTGGAAGCATTTTATGTGCATTTTTTTACCTGTCCATTAAAATAATAATAGTCTAATTAGCCTGATCCTTAGGTTCCTCCCTCCCTTTCTTTTCTCTTTTCCATCTTGATTTAGTAAGTACAGTTCAGATTCTCAGTTCTGTTCAGCTACAAAATTATTTGGAATTGAACCTAAATGCAATGATACAATTTTGGGGAAAAAATTTTGCTACTGCAGGTATCCTATAATGGGGGAAATATGGGAACTTCTCTGCAGAAATGTGAGTTGAAATTTCACAGCTGCTGGGTTTTGCAGAGCAAGTCAAGCTTACAACCTCTGTCTCTGCAGAGTGTCCCCCTCTACAGACACATTCCTCAGGGAGAAAAGCAAGACTTGAATGTTTTGTAGGATTATATCCTTTCTAGCAAGTTAATCAAGCTGAGATAATGTTGTAATTGAAGGGGTAAACAGAGGTCAATTGCAAATAAAAGATAAAACAAATGCCCAGAGAGATAAGTAACTAGAGGACTGAAAACCAGGAAAAGAAGCAAAAACAGATTGGGGCAAAATGAAAATGTGAGGTTGTCAGATTACTGAGAGGTTTGCGTTTTCTTAGAGCCAAATGAAATGAAATGCGTGAGAAATATTATTGCATTTTATGGATCCTGCTCCCGCTTCTGTTTTTTTGGAGGGGTTAAAGGAAAGGAATAAATAATGAACAGCACACGTACAGTACAATGTGATTGGGGACTTTGATTTTTATTGTTGTGATCACAATAAATATGTTTCACTCTCTTACGGAGAGAAGGATCCAGTTAGTGACATTGGTGGCCTTGTTCTTGGAGCAAGCACTGTGTGCCTGTCCACTGCAACTATTGCACAGGGAAAAATGAGCTTTCTTGCTTTCACACCATGTTACAGATTCAGCTGCTCATTTTTTACAATCACAGCTAATGGTTGCTCTTGCTGTGATGGGGATTCCGCCCTCCTCCCCCCTCCTCCCCATAGAATGCAGAAATAGGATGCTATTTGTGTATTTTTCTCATTTGGCCCTCACTTTGCTAATAGAAAATGAGTGGGAAGAGAAAAGAACAAGTAAGTGAAAAATGATGGAGAAAGTGAAGGATTTGACTAATCTCCTTGCTTGCTTTTCACCTGAGGAGTTATGACTTAGAGAGTTTACTTTTACTTATTTATTAGATTTTTATCCCTCCTTTTCTATTTTATAAGTAACTCAAGGGGGCAAACATACATACCATATTTGCCCCCTTCCTCCTCCTATTTTCCCCACAATAACAACCCTGTGAGATGAGTTGGGCTGATGAGAAAGTGACTGGCTCAAAATCACCCAGTTGGCTTTCATGCCTAAGATGGGACTAGAGCTCATGATCTTCTGCTTCCTAGGTCAGCACCTAATTGCTACACCAAACTGCCTCTTTTGTTGTATCAAGACATGCACAAAACAGAAACTCTATCATGAGCTGAGAATGGTCTGACCCGGTGTTTTGTCATAATGTTCTGAGGTAAAATGTGTTTCAACAGAACAAAACTTGAAACGGGATAAACATTTGGTGTTCTGTCAGGACAAATCTTACACATTTTGGCTATTCTGCCTATATAGGAAACAATTGGAACTGATTGGTGGGCAAAAAGCATACTGTTAAGCAAGTATGCCAAACCTTGGCTTGGATTGCCTAAAGCTGGTGATTGGATTATGTCTCATCAAGGTCATTTTTGACTCTTAATGACAACATATATAAGTTTTTTCCCCATGATAATCTATCTCTAACCTGATCTTCCAGGCTTCCAATCTCTGTAAATGGGTTATCTATCTTGCTTCTGGTCAACCTCTTCTTTTTCTTTCCATCTTTTCCAACATTAGAGCCTTTTCCAGAGAAGGTAGGCTTTGCGTAATATGTCTTGATAATTTTTCGTCCTTCTTCTGGTGAATTTAGGTTTTTAGCTACTGACCAAGCCAATTGATGATACTTCTGTTTCCTAGGTAATGTACCGAATTAGAGTCAAGACTGGCATTTCTTGGCTGTCAGTCAGATTATATGCTGGAACTGGGCTGTGGCTGCTACTGCTGGGGATAGAATGTCTTCTGGATACCTTAGTTTCTTTCTTAAGCAGCCTTATTTCTTTTGGTCAGCTTGCCCCACTTTCACAGGCAGGATATCCTCTCCAATAGAGGAGAATGTAATTATAGATTGATCATTTCTCACTTAACTATTGATTACATAAATCTGAAAAGCCAAAATAGTTATCTATTATCAATCTTTCTCGAATTGTCTGTGCCAATCCTATAACAGCATTAGTAATAGCACTTAGATTTATATACCACTTCATAGTGCTTTACAGCTCTCTCTAAGTGGTTTACAGAGTCAGCATATTGCCCACCCAACAATCTGGATTCTTATTTTGCCCACCTCAGAAGGATGGAAGGCTGAGTCAACCATGAGGGTCGAACTCCTGGATTAGCCTGCAATACTGCATTCTAACCACTGTGCCATCATGTCTCATAAGGTCCAAGCATGACCTGGTTTTTTTCAGTTAAACGTTGCCATCATGTGGGCTTTTGGAGGTGTGCCTTCTCTGTTCTCATGGTTGCTCTCCAACTATTACTCCAAAGGTCTATTTGACCCCATCCTTACCCTGCCTTGAAATAAATTAATAAATAAAACCAAAATGCTTTCTGATCATCCAAGACCTTCAGGTAGCCCATGACTCTAGTGTGAAGTTTGACACCCACATCTGAATTCCAGCTTCTCGTGGAATTTGTCTGAAGGAAAAGAATTGCTTCAAACCTAGCTTCCATATTAATTAATTAATTAATTAATTCAATTTGCAAGTCTGCTCACTCAACATGTAACTCTTGAGTGACTAACATCACATTAAAAAGAACAGAATCGCTAGAACCAAAATTAAAAATATACCATGCCTAAGATAGCTCAGGTGTCTACATAAATAATCCTTCTGAGATTGAGTTTACCTAAACTCTTGACCCATTGCCCAAGGGAAAACTGTTGTAAACCATATAGAAATGTGGTTTTAATAAGGGTGCCAATACAGTATAACTCTTTTAAATTAATTAAAAAAACAAGTTTTCAGTGCCCTAAAAAAATTGGTGTGGTAAGGGCCACCCGCTGTAAGCTGTCCAATAGGGCAGGCTTTTCTTTTCCAAAGAAAAATCCAGCAACAGAATGTCTTCTTCCTCATCTTCTATTCTTCTCATAGGAACACATTTTGCTACTTCAGTAATTTTGGAGTGATCTGACCTACAAATTCCTTGGAAGTTTTACTTTTTCACCTCAGGCACAACTACTGCCCCAAACTAGCTGAAAGAGGTAGAGATGCACTATTAAGTATGCAAATTAAAGAACAATACTATATCATACAAAACATAATGCAGTGCTGACCTCTCATGGAGAGATGACAGAATCATAGGCAGATAAATGGTAGCACAAATACTTAAAAAGGAGTTTCATGCCAGAAAACGAAAAAAGAACATTCACCCATTGCAATGTACATTTTTTTCCAGTTCCTGCAACAATCTCAATTTCTATTAGGCCAAAGGTCTAAATTTCAGAGGTTACTCTAAATATCCGTGAAATTTCAGAAGGCCTTCCAACCTAAGGCTATTATTATAATTTAATCCTTCTTCCCCCCTGCTTAAAGGCTCAAACAAGTCTCTTAAGCTGCTCAGTGGTTAATCCATCTTCCTTTAGCACAGACTGTTGCTGTGCTAAATTCTGTGAGCTGCATTGGTTATGTATCAGTTGAATGCTGTATCTTCGAACATCCGCAATGTTGGAATCCAAAGCTATAGCTTTACTATATCATTTTGTATTTTGTTCAGGTATAGGCACAATGACCCCGATGTCTCCCTTGGGTGAATTTTGAAAACCCAGCAGCTGGTGGAAACTCTGTTAGTGCTCTACAGGATTAAGAGGGTCAGGAGGGCACCCTATCGGCTCTGAGTGAACTGATATTAACTGGACGCTTGTTCTCAAAAAGAATCTAGATAAAACTTTTCCTCTAATGACATTAATCTTCCTATACTTGAGAAATAACTGACACAGAAGAGTTATAAAACTGTTTTTTTAAACACACAAAAAACTGTATACATTATATTATTATGTTCTCTACTTATTTGCTAATTCTGTAAAGGTAGGAAAGGACTCTTTTAAATCAAAATTTCCTGATGATTCCAGCTACACTCCATGTAGCTTTGGTGGTGACAGTTAAGAAGTCACTTACTGCTGCTTTCTTCCTGTGTTTTGTTTTGTTTTTTTGTTTTGTTTTGTTTTTGTTTTCCCTTCCAAGTGTAGTCCTCAGCTCTATGGTTTTCTGCTTATCCCTGTCCAACCATAAACCATTTTTTAAAAATCAGCTAAGGCTGGACAGATGTTCTTTTATGGCTAGACCAGGGGTAGGCAACCTTGGCTCTTTTATGACTTGTGGACTTCAACTCCCAGAATTCCTGAGCCAGCATGGCTCAACTTGAAAACCTCTCCCTTTCCCCTCAGCATGGCTGGCTCAGGGATTCTGGGAGTTGAAGTCCACGAGTCATAAAAGAGCCAAGGTTGCCTACCCCTGGACTAGACTGTATAGTACTGAGTTCTTGCACTATGATTGAACAATCAGATTTAATAGAGTGGCAAGAGAATTTAAGGTATTTTGTTTCTGAGCATTTGTCATACTTGGTTGCAGAATTGGGTTGTTTTGCCCTGAGCTTGCCCAATTCTTACAGCAATACATGTTGCTACAAAGAGTTTTCATTTTCAGATGGCTTGTCTTATACCCTGATGTTGATTTTGGTTGAGATTCAAGGTCATCCAGTTAGTTTTTCTATGCCTAAAGGTAGACTAGCATCTGAGCCTCTCCACTCCTAAGCTTGCACCTTAATCATCACAGCATGCTGGCTTTTAGCCAGCGAATCCAATTATATATTAAATAAAATGAATTAGAGGCATGAAATTTGACATGTTCAGAATACTGGGGAATTTTAAGTGCTGTTCAAGGGTTACGACTGAGCTTAAAATTTCAGCTTTCCCCTGCCTATGGCTTTGCTTGAACCTTTGCCATTCTAGTTTTGCATGTTGAATGTCATGATTGTAATTCTGCTTGCATTTATTCAGAAGGAAAAGACTCTTCTGTCTTGATTCACCAGGGCGCCTTCTGCCTAAGAGTTCCACTGGTATCAAACAGAAGTATCCTTCAGATCTTCCATTCATCATATTAAGGTTGGAGAAAATGGAGAATAGGAACTATATATACAGAGCTGCACCCATTTCAATTTTCTTGCTGGTGGGGGTATGCTGGGAATTGAAATCCATTCATCTTAAAATGGCCAAGGTTGCCTTAGGTGAACCCAATATACTAATATTCTCATTTAACAACAGAGAAATTGCTATTCAAAATAGTGGTGACTTTTCAGGACCTCTTGTTGAAGAAGGGGAAAAAGTGTCTTTGTTAGATATAACAGCAAATGAAATTACAACTCATTGTTATGGAGCCCCAATATTTTTATGTTGTTTATCTTTCAAATCCATTTTAAGGGGGATTTATTTCATAATCTTTAAAAGAAATATTAGATAAGGGAATAGAAGAGGAACTCATCAAATTTGCAGATGACACTAAATTGGCAGGAATAGCCAACACCCCAGGAGATAAGTTCAGGATCCAAAAAGATCTTGACAGACTTGAACAATGGGCCCTATCCAATAAAATGAATGTTAATGTGGAGAAAAGCTAAGTTTTACATTTAGGCAGGAAATATCAGTGGTATAAGTACAGATTAGGCAAGACCAAGCTCAAAAACAATAACTATGAGAGGGACCTTGGAGTCCTAGTGAACAATCACTTGACTATGAGCCAGCAGTGTGCAGCAGCAGCCAAAAAAGCTAATACAATCCTGGGTTGTATAAACAGAGGCATAGAATCAAGATCACACAAAGTATTAGTACTCTTTTTAATAAAACCCTAGTAAGACCACACGTGGAATACTGCAACCAATTTTGGTCACCCTACTACAAAAAAGATGTTGAGAATTTGGAAAAAGCTCAAAGAAGAGCAACTAAAATGACCAAAGGCTGGAGACTAAAACATATGAAGAATGGCTACAGGACTTGGTTTTGGCAAGCCTAAAGAAAAGAAGAAACAGGGGTCACATGATAGCAGTATTCCAATATTTGAGGGGCTGCCACAAAGAAGAGGGTATCAAATTATTCTCCAAAGCACCAGAGGGCAAGACAAGAAACAATGGTTGGAAACTGACCAAAGAGAGAAGCAACCTGGAACTAAAGAGAAACTTCCTAACAGTGAGGACAATTAACTAGTGGAACAGCTTGCCTCCAGAAATTGTGGGTGCTTCATCACTGGAGGTTTTTAAGAAGAGACTAGACAGTCACGTGTCTGATATAGGTTCTCCTGCTTGAGCAGGGGGCTGGACTAGAAAACCTCCAAGGTCCGTTCCAGCTCTATTCTATTCTAAATTTATCTGAATGTAGTTGTTCTCAGATACAATTGTTGACTTATAAAATAACAATAAATAATTCACTATTTTAAAGAATGGATGATGTACTACTAGATAAACACAGTCCAATATAAACAAAAAGTGATAACTCAGAGGCTAACATATCAAACATATTAATAAACTTCCCAGAGTAGCATATGTTTTCTAAGCCTAGCACCTGGGGGAAATGCCAGTCTTCAAGACCCATTTAAAAGATATCAGAGTCAAAGCAGTTTGAATGTCCAACAGACATAGTTACAGAGAGCAGAGGCTTGATGGAAAAGCTACATCACTTACTATGAAATTACCCATTCTGGGTAATTCTTACCATGAAATTGCCCATTCTGCAGATATTACCAGATAGGCAGATTCAATGGGGAAAGAAAAGCAGGCCAATGCCATGCCTTTTCAGTTGTGGGCATCTAGAATGTCCTTAGTGAGATATATTTCTTATTAAGCATTGTTGTATTTATCTTTTATTTTAAATGTCCATAGTAAAGTACTGTATTTTCCAGAGTATAATACGACTTTCTAAAGCGTGGAAATCGGCGCCGAAGTCGGGGGTCGTCTTATATGCTGAGTTGTCTTATACATCGGAAATTACGGTAGGTTCCGGCGTATAAGACGACTTTCTAGGCATGGAAATCGGCGCCAAAGTCAGGGGTCGTCTTATACGCTGAGTCGCCTTATACACCGGAAAATACGGTAGGTAGTAAAGAGTAAACCAGTCCCAGCAGATTTTACTCTACTAGTCATCTCTGTTTCAAGGCCATTGAGCTGTCCAAAGACATTTCCGCAGTCATGTGGCCAGCATGACATTATGGAGCACTGTGACCATAAGTACCTTGAAGTGGTATCTATTTATCTACTCACATTTGAACGCTTTCGAACTGCTAGGTTGGCAGGAGATAGGGTGAGCACGTGAGTTCACCCCATTGCGTGACGCTTGGGTCTCAAACCTGGGCTGCCGGCTTTCCAGCTGACAAGCTGAGTGCTTTGATCGTTGAGCCATCGTGCCACTCAAAGTAGGTAATGCCCTTCGTATATTTTTCTTTTTGCATTTTTCTCCAGTGCTGTTTATGGATGTATTTTGCTGCTTTATTGGCTTTGTTGTTTGGCTGTTTGAAACATTTTACAGTCTACCCAGAACATTTTAAGCAGACAAAGCATATAATAAATAAATAATTGAATTACACTAGTTATGTAAATTAAAGCAATATGTAGGAAATAATTAAATTCTTCCCTCTAAGTAGACTTGCTTTTTCCTTTTTTCCTCCCTATTCTGTTTCCTTTGTGTTCTCAAATATTGTAGTGGTTATTTATTTACACATGTCCAAAGACTGCTGGCTACCATTTAGTTACTTCATTATTTTTGGAGTATTTATAATTTGTTTTTCAAGTTCACAATTGAGCTATTTGAATACTTGACAATACATGAAAAGATTACCTAATAATAAGAAACTATAAAACGGCAAACTACTGATACCCTGAGGGGAAAAAAGCTACTTGAAATAGAAAGTCTATTTAATCTGTGTGTGGGGGGGTTCTTTTTAAATTTTTTTACTCAGTACTGAAAATAATTCACTGTAGAAACTAGGCAAACTTTTTTAAGAAGAACATTCTAAAGCCAACTGCAAAAAGCTGCAAAGGCCTATTTGAGATGCTGTTTATATTAAAAGCTAAGAAATCTTAAGGAAGGTCTTTAGTCAAAGAGGATGGAGATATAGTTATCTGAGTAAAAATGCTAAAACCAGCTTTTTAATACACCTGGAAATAGGTAAGAACCTATGCAATGAAAGAAAAAGTAAGACCACATTCTTTATGTCTGGTCTCAGTCAATAAGTAACAGAAGTTAACTTATTAAGAAGAGAACCAACCTAGAACTAAGGAGAACTTTCCTGACATGGAGAACAGCTAATCAGTGGAACGGCTTGCCTCCAGAATCTAGAGATTTTAAAGAAGAGATTGGACAGCCATTGGTCTGAACTGCTTTAGAGCAGGGGTGTCAAACTGCCGGCCCGTGGGCCGGACGCATCATCGGGAAACCACGGCCACCCCATTGCCGGCAATGGCAAAAAAGCTCTGATACATTGCGCGATGTCACATGACGTCACAAGTTTGATATGTCTGCTTTAGAGTCTCCTCCTCTGAGAACCCTTCCAACTCTGTTGTTCTGTTAACATCTAGGTACTCTGTGTTAATCTTTTGTTGTTCCTCAAATATTTTTCAAGACCTTGCATTTCTGTAAGCTAAATATAATAATGTAAGAGTCTGGTCTGAGATACACACACACACACACACACACACAGAGAGAGAGAGAGAGAGAGAGAGAGAGAGAGAGAGAGAGAGAGAGAGAGAGAATAGAGGTAGGTAGGTAGGTAGGTAGGTAGGTAGGTAGGTAGGTAGGTAGGTAGGTAGAAAAGAAAAATCTTTCCCACTGACTAATTCTGAGATTGGTTGTCATTACTTTGATCCACATTTCTGTTAGAACACTACATAAAGGAGGGTCATAAAGCTTTGGGATCAAGCACAGTTTCAGCTGTTCAGATTCTTCTAATCAAAATAAGGCTAATGAAGAATGAATCCTCATGATTGTATCAGTGTCACTAAGTGTAAAGTACAAAACATGTGCTACAGGAATGTGCTAAAGGAAATCCCTACTCAAAGAACAACGTTACCTTGGTTCTGCTGCTTGAAAAAAAAAACCCTCAAAGGCAGACGTGGGAGTAGGTAAAGGAGGGGATGTAAATTAGTACAGAGCAAGTGAACAGGACTGAGACATCAATTAAAATAAAGAGAGAGGTGTAATCTCCCTGGTGTGTCCTTTCTCCCATGATTTTTTTTTCTTTTGCACTGCATCAATCCTTTTCAGTTGATCACTAGACCAAGGCAGCACAGCAGGGCTTGTTATACAGATGTGACCTAATTACACTTGCATGTTTCTCAAAGATAGCTCACCAAAGAAAGACAGTCAGGGGGTTCTCTGTGTCTCCTATCACCTCTCTTCTACCCGAGAGGATGGATTAATGAGGCTTGAAAAAGATAGACTTTGATTCTTCCATTCTGTAGTGATTAAGGTGGGTAGACTGGACTTAATCGTGGAACTCACTTCTGATAAGAATTGTGCAATTTTTGTCTCAGAGGCTACAACTGGTCTAGTGTGAATAAAAAATATAGTTTCCTCCAATTTGCATTGTGGCAATAACAATAACTTCAGTAAAACAATATCCTACAGTGCTTGGTCAATATGTATGATGTGTTAGTTAACATGTATGATGTGCTTTTCTTATAACTTACTCTTGTTTTTGTATATCAGATATATTTAGCTATAGCTTCCGAATTTTCTTCAAGGGTAGCCCCATGTAGAGCACATTGCAGTAGTCAAGCCATGAGATGACATGAGCTTGAGTGACTGAGCACAGGGACTCCTGATCCAGAAAGGCTGCAACTGGCATGTAAAGCAAAGTTGTGCAAAGGGTCTCCTAGCCGCGACTGCCACCTGCTGTTTGAGCAGGAGGAGACCCCCCCCCAAGTTGCAGACTAGGTCTATCTGGGGTAGTGCCACTTCATCCAGAACTAAAGATGTTAAAGTCCCAAATCTTGACACTCCACACACCTAAAGCCTCACAGTCTTGCCAGAGTGCAGCCAAATCAAATGTATTGTTTTGTGCTAACTCAGAATCTTTCATCCCTTTCATCCCTTTTTATGCCCTTTTATATTCAGGGACTTTTATGGAACCCTCTTCTTTTATGAATGTGCAGAAGTGTAGGTCCTGTTTTTCCCTCAAAAGGTTGCCCTTGAAGGTCAGTCAGAAACTGCAGTTTCCAGAAAATGTAGCAGCTTGTATGTTTATTGAGCAGTCTCAATATTGCCATGTTACACTGCCGTAAGCAGCTGCATGAGTTACTGTAGTTCCTATGTGCAGTAGAAGATGCCAGTCGTTATCCTAAGTATTAAGATATCACATTTCTCAGGTAAATGCTGTCTACCCACTTAGAGAACTCAGAAGCATTTAGTGAAAGCCCCCTCCCAAAATACATTAGGAGGAGGACTCAAAATCAGCCATTCTCTGTGGGAATACTCCCTGTTTTGGAAGACTTGTTTACTCAAGGCAAAGGTGGCCCTGCTTCTTCTAGCCTTCCAAAGGATAGTGAAGACTTGCCCCTTTGGAAAGAAGTAATTCCTACCCATAGCATGTACCAAGAATACAGGCTGCACTGATATTTATCACATCATTTTCAGAGTCATTTTTCCCTTAAAGAAGTACTTGAAAATATATGCCATCAGTGTTATACACCCAGAAACACACATACCATTTTGTAGTGCCTCTTTATTCAGCTGGCACAAAGTCTTTCCCAAAAATGTTGAAACTTGAAATATAGACTACATACCATCGGAAGAAGTGATCAGAACAATGAGGTTTGAGGGAAACAGGGTGGAAGGAGAGGCAGAGCCTGGAGAGGAATTAGCCTGGAGTTGTTATCTAGCACCAGTTTAATGCTGAGTGTTAGCTGACTTGATTCCTATGTATAGACGTGAGCAATAAATCAGCTTAACTAGAGCTTAATGTGTGGTCTTGATTCTTCCCTTCTGATAGAGAGGGCATAATTTTCTCTCTCTCCCAACCAGAGCTTGTTTTTTTCCAAAAGCAGATCTACTACATATGCTATTGCCACGATAGTTCATTTCTTCCCAGTGTGTTGTTGTTGTTGTTGGGTTTTGTTTTGTCCTGTCTAGATTGCTTTTTGGTAAGCAAGTGTGAAGGATTGGCTTGGTTTCAGTAATCAGCAATAGTTTATCTTAGAATTACCTCTTTTGTCCTTCCATGATAGTGAAAGAAGTCTTTCAGGTTGCTTTTAACCAAGTTGTTAAGTCTAAAATCAGCTTGATTTGTGTTTGCATTTTCTGGGATGAAGGGTGGTCAGTAAAGAGAGCTTGCACATATGTACCTATGCCTGCAAAGGAAGGGGGATTAACTGAAAGATCCTGTTACCTCTGGCTTTATCTATCTATTGTTTTCAGCTTAGGCAGAGTATGTAAGAATTCCAGTAAGACACCAAAATGCTTGGTTAGATAAGTCTGTAATTAAAGTTGATATTCAACGTAAGAATAATTATTACAAACATTCCCAAGAACAGCCTGTTATGTTAGCATTGATGAGCCTGTGGTTAAAATTGCCTCATTAAAATGTGGGACACTTTCATTAGTCCATTAAAAAAATTTGATCTATTCTTGTGTACAGTTAAAAACAACAACATATATTTTGGGCATCACTTGATAACAGGCTATAATCTTATACACAATAATTAGAGCTAACAGTTCCTTTAAGCAAACAAACATTGGCTTAATTAGAAGACAAAAGTAGTTCATCCTATTGGTTTTAATGTACAATGGAATTCTTGATTTCTATGGCTATAATGACTTTAAATTTATAAAAGGATAACAGTTAACCCAAAGAATAAATATGGTGTACCGCTGAATGTTCAGACAAAACAGTAGTGTTAAAGCTTATTACCATTCCTTAATTTTCTTCCCTATATTAAATTCCATTGTAATGTTGGTAATAATGCTTACTTTAACATCAGATTTAATATTCCTTCTCAAAATATTTTATGAGAATTAATCAATCCTTGTAGAGTCCCTTGGAGGCAAGTAAGTAAACATTATTATCCATATACAATGAGAGAGTTGAAGTCATTAAGTGTGGAAATTCGATTCCTTGTTAGCATAAATTTGGAGAATATTTTCTGAAAGCATTCCCGATAGTGACAGGAAACTTATTTCACCATCTATGACTATGTGCTATTATCTGGCAGCTTTATATTTGTGCTTTGAGAATGGTGTAATAGACTCTGTGTAGGCAGTCTTTCTCAGTGTGATGAACATAGATCAGTGGTTCTCAACCTATGGTCCGCAGACCCCTAACGGGGTGAGAGGTTATCACAAGGGTCTGCGAAGGCTTGAAGAAATGAAAAAGGGTTGAGAACTACTGATCTAGAGATATATTACATCTTCCATACAAATCTTGGAAAATGTTCCAACACTTATGAGCTATAGAAGACTTCTTTCCCCATCTCTTATTTATATTTATACAAACATACATACTGTCAAACAACTCATGTAGGACTGTCAGGAAGCTGCTCCAGAGTTTTTGGATTACCACGTAGCCAAAGCTACATTTATATATACATTTTTTAAATAATTCCCCATGAGGCTTGGTGTAGGTGATGCAAAAAAATGTGAAAAGGGGGACATGAGTTTGTATGCTATGTACACTATCGCATACAAACCCTACACTATAGGAATTAACTCTACACTATAGGAATTAATTAACTCTACACTATGGGAATTAATTGATATTATTGTTGGGAATAAAAGAAAAAAAATTGTGATGCATTACAATATTACAAAATGCTGTCTATCTTTCAGCATTTACCTCCAGAATGGGAGACAGCTCACTAGCCTTCTTGCTGAAAGATTATGCCTCTTCTTCAATGCATTTACAGAGCAAACAGAATACTTTAAGTATGCTGATTTTGCAGGAATATTTTCCATAAATGAATATGTAGGATCTGTTTATTAACTTCCAGAGTGTACTCCCTCCCAATAATGCCCTATATCTTTTTAAGTATCTATGTGTAGGCGTATTTACCTTCTATAGAATTTGTCAGGGTGCCATTAACAGGTGCATCTCCTGAATATTTCTACCTGCTATTTTGTTCTTGAGCCAATCTTTCCTTTTCTGCTATCTTGGGGTTTATTTCTTTTGGTAGAAAAGACCAGAGTGCTTTCATCAGATTTTCATTAAAAATGAAAAGATGATGTTAGCTTCACTTTTGTCGTTCTGTCCTCCCCCACCCACCCCACACCTCCTTTTCTTTCCTGACCTAAAATTATAAGCTCTGCTTCTAGTGAAGCTCAGTGTTTGAGATCAAAGGAAATTTGTCAACTAGGCTAATGTTGGCACAGGGGAGACATACTGTAGATATTTTCTCTCCCACACAGCAGATGTTTCTGCAACTTTGCTCTTCGGTATGTGGAAACTGACCGGAGAAAATGCCATCTTGATCATCAAGTCAGAACATTTTTGGGGAGTAACAAAGAAAAGAGATTTAAGTTTTAATCAGAAAAGTTAATTTAGTTATAGGTATAATTTGATAAAAGTTAAGAGTTAATCAGTCTAAATCGCTCTTTTTCAAGTTTAGCCACCTAAGATATGTGGACAATGCTGGCTGAAGAATTCTGGGAGTCCACACACCTTAAAGTTACTGAGCTTGAAAACCATTGATCCAAATATTATAACATTGGGAGTGTTCAAAACAGAATGATGCTGCTCTTAATGTTGGTGATTTGAAATTCAGTTTATAGAGTTAATGAAGTCAGAAGAACTGACAGCTGATCAATTTATTCTATAGCAAGATGTACTAATTGAGAAAGTAGTAACAATTTAGAAATTTTATTCTTATTGAACTATGAAGTAAGATTCCATCAAAATAAACATTTAAGTGAATTGATCTGATAATTTTGTTTTTATTTCATTAGAGTGAAATAAAAATAAAACAACTCCTGAATTGCAAAATAACAGTTTCAATACAGAGTAAATTTAATCCTTGACTTGTTTCTAAAAAGAAACTCTAACCTGCTGCTTTATTAGAGAGCTAAGAAATAAATTTTAAAATCAGAGTGCATATTGATAGAATTAGGAAGCTGTATGGTATTTCAGAGTTGATATACTGTATATTCCAAAGTAATGATATCAAACTATTTTAAGATTTTACAGAATAGCTGCTTTTACAGAAATGAGAACAATGAAAGTTTGTGGAAAGTAACAACACAATTCTTACACTGAGAACTAAGTAATGATTATTGACTTGAACAATAATGGTTAATGGGTTTGACAGACCAGAGCTGCATCACTGAGCCAAAACCCCTTTGAGTCTGAATAATCACTCCTAAGCAATTCTGTTAAGGGATTATCATGTTCTTTCTTCAAACTGATGCACCCTAATAGGACACTAAACAGCTGAAATACTAAGCTGCATTCTTAAGGATATACATTCCATAACAGAGAAATGAAAACAAAGGTCTTCAGGAAGAGGAAGATAAAAGGGCTGAGTTGACATGAACGCAAGAATAAATTATCCAGTGTGGGGTTGTTTATTTTTGTAAGAAATGTATATCCTCTCTCTCTGCCCACCCACCCCCCTCGCCCTCCAACTTGAACAATTGCAATTCTGGGTGCTTGTGGAGATTCTCAAGCATCCATCCATGGTTGTCCCAAAGGTGCTTTTTCAAAAGGCAACTGGATTTTGTTATTCCTTGAAGACATTTCACTTCTCATCCAAGAAGCTTTTAGGGTTCTGAACTAAAGTTCAGAACTAAAGTTTTAGTTCAGAACTAAAAAGCATCTTGAACAAGGAGCGAAACATCTTCAAGGAAAAACAAAGTCCAGTTGCCTTTTGAAAAAGCACATTTGGGGCAATTCTAGGTAGTTTATTTATGAAGGAAATGAAGAAGAGGAAGAAGAAATAAAGAAAGAAATTCAATTAAAGATAAGACAAACCCTTGACAGATCATCTATTACCTTCCTCCATACAGGGATTCCCATCATCCTGGCCCCAACAGTCAAGGAAATAGGCAGGTTTTAATGTCTTTCTGTGTGATGGAGGAGAGGGATGATCTCTCCTGGATCCCATCAGATGGCATTGTCTCAAAGAAGGGACCTCAACAGTGTCCATTTTGACAGAATGAGTGAGCAGGCAAACACTACCTCAGGACAGATAGTGGTAGTGGTTTTTTTTTTTTTTCATTCTCCCATTTGATTTGTTCTTGCTTTAAGATTTATAAAAAACAAACAAACTGGTCCTAAGAGTCAAGTTCTGAACCATGTGCACAGCTACCAGAATTTGAGTTCCAGAATTTCCCACAATTGATACTTGCTGTCTTTGCTAATTCAGTTCTAGTAAAAATTGCCTTCCTATAGTGACAGCTTTGTAGAGAAGATGCAGTTATGAACAGAGTTACTCAGTGTTGTTGCCTTTATGGACTTTCAAGTAATAGCATTAAAAAAAAACACCTAACTCATTGCCAGCATTTCAAAGCACTCATGAGTCCCTCCTGCAGATGAGCCTTACTTCTTTTCTGCTTGCTGGAATAGAATAGAATAGAATAGAATAGAATAGAATAGAATAGAATAGAATAGAATAGAATAGAATAGAATAGAATAGAGCTGGAAGGGACCTTGGAGGTCTTCTAGTCCAGCCCCCCTGCTCAAGCAGGAGAACCTATACCATCTCAGACAAGTGACTGTCTAGCCTCTTTTTAAAAATGTCCAGTGATGGAGTGCCCATGATTTCTGAGGGCAAGCTGTTCCACTGGTTAATTGTCCTCACTGTCAGGAAATTTTTCCTTAATTCCAGGTTGCTTCTCTCTTTGGTCCAGTAGCCAGTGCAGCTTGTGAAGAGGTGGCGTAATATGGGTCATTCTATGGGCATACTCATGCCGATGCGTTTTGTACAGGGCCGCAGAAATGGCTGGTTAGGACATGCACATGTGGGCATGCATTCCCCCCACTCAAGCTAGCGCCTAGGGCTCTGTTTGTGCATGTTCATAGGTGCAAAAAGGAACACTAGCACGGGGGGCATACATGCCCCATTTGTGCATGCACGAATGGGTCACTAGCCGCTGTGGGGGCACACAGCTGTTCGTGCATGTGCATGGCAGCAGCATATGCCACATGCACGAAAACGGCTGCTAGTACTGCGCCAGTGGGAATGGCCCCGTTTTGCGTCGTACACACACAGTAATTTGGAAGCTGCTCTCCCCCCAGGCCGCGAGCTCAGAAAGGTTGCAGAACTCTGATGTAAAGCACATTGCAGTAATCCAGAGGAGTAATCCATTTGAATACTTATCCTATGTCTTAAGAGAACACTGATTCAAAGGAATACTTCAGGAAAAAAAATGGCGGTGTAGATTGGTGTTTTGTGTCTCTGAATAACTCCTTTGCATCTAGGTGCTCTGAATTAAGCTAGGTTCGTCTTTTGAAAGATGTCTGTAGGCTTAAAAAGATAAATACAGTATACTAAGATAGTGGCTTTCTTACAATGATGGATATAATTATGCAATTTTGTTGATAATTGGAGCTCTTGAAAACCAAGATAAAGAATGAGTTGATCCTCCCTACATAATTAAGCTTTAGTTGTTTAATAAAATGTTCCTGCAATATTCTGATTGATCTAGTAGATTAGGGAAAACTGAATTGCATAAATTGTAGGAAAAGTTGTGGCACTTAATACTTTTGTTTGTGCAGGACAAATTTTAAATGTATCCATTATTCTGTGAGGAAGAAGGGCCAATAAAAAGTGTGTGTGTGGTGTGTGTGTGTGTACATATTAAAGAGATTCGAATAAGATGCAGTTCTCAACAGTCGTATAACTGAATATGCATCTAACCAATGTTCTTTCTCTTTCTTTTCCCTAGGACTTGTGAAGTTGGGAGTTCATTGTGTAACATGTCAAAAGGTCGCTATAAAAATTGTCAACAGGGAGAAGCTCAGTGAATCGGTGCTAATGAAGGTAATTTTCCAAAGGGAAATCTGGAAAAAAAGAGAAGTAGTCAGCTCAGTGATTTTTGTTCTTTGCAAAATTAATATCTTTAATTAAATTTAACAAACATTCTTGTCAGTACTAACACTGTGCATTGCATAATAATGCCTCTACAGAGAGGAGATAGGAAACTGAAATTTAAAAAAGATAGTGTATTTCTCTGGTTTGATTAAGACCAAAAAATAACATCCAATCATCCCACAATGATTGACTGTGAAAATATTAGTTATAAAGTTATCCTTTATTGCAGGAGCAGATTCCTTTTCCTTGCTTTAGAGATCTCCTGAAATTAGGAGTTTGATTAGCTGGAAACTTTCACTGTGGCAAGACCTGATTAGATCACTCTAGTTAGTTTTAAATTTCAGCCCTCACCTCCACCCATCACAGGGAGGGACTTGGTTGGTCAATTCTCACTGGCTCAAGGTTGACTCAGCCTATACTCGGTCACTAAAATGAGGACCCATTTGGGGGAAATTTGCTGACTCTGTAAAATGCTTAGAGTGTGCTATAAAGCTCTATGAAGTGGTATATAAGTATAAGGGCTAAGTGCTATTGCTAAAAGAAATATTTTGTTGACATGTTGAATGATTCATAACCTCCATACAAGAAAGGAGGCTGAATATAAGAGCATGTGTTCATCAGTAAAATCATGCTCTACATGTGGATGCAACTGTGTGCATGAGAAAACAACTAATAACAGAACATTTGCATCTTTTTTAATGTGAAAGAATGTGTCTCTTTTAAAGCGTGCTTGCCATTTGTTGTTTCTATAAATACTATGGTGTCTGTTTAAAAATCTGTCACAGATTAGAGCAAGTTTTGGTGTTCACTCAATAGATTAACAAATTAAACATTGCAGTTTTATTTCTTGTTGGGGCTACTCTCTATAGTCCAGCTTGGGGTAGAAAGATATTTTAGTTTTGTTTTTAATGAAGGGAAGTATTCAAAACTGATTTTTCATACTTGCAGGTTAATATGGTCCAGGACATTCCAAGCTTACTCTACTTAATGGGGCAGACTAGGTCTAAGCATACTCTTGATAAAAGATGGCTTCAATATACCAGCCCATCTAGTATTGGGGAAAATAATAATTATTCAGTTTTTGGTGAACAGGAAGGAGAATTTAAATCTTTCTGCCCTGTATTGATGCAAAAGTAGTTTCTTCTTCTGAAGCTGTAATTTGCATGAACAGGAAACCTGTCTACTGGAGCTACCAAATAGTAGCTTTCAATTATTGATTGTCATTTCAAGGTTATTATGATTGTGGGGGGAGGGGGCTGAATAGGCCAAAACCCCATGTCAACTATTAAAAAGGGAATTTGGACTACAAATTTGCTGGCCGTTAAAGATCAGAACAGGTAGCCTTAAATACATTTAGGACACAATAAGGCAGTGTTTCTCAACCTTGACAATTTTAAGGCATGTGGACTTCAACTCCCAGAATTCCACAGCCAGCAATGCTGGCTGTGGAATTCTGGGAGTTGAAGTCCACATGCCTTAAAATTGTCAAGGTTGAGAAACACTGCAATAAGGTCTCATCAAATTGGACATGTCCAAAAGAAAACTTACAGCAATGACAAAAGAAACCAGGAAAGACATTGTGAGTTCTCTTTCAGGTCTTAAAGATACTTTGGCTGCTACTACTAGTCTTATTACATTTCCTGCAAATGATTGCATGTTGTTGGTATAAGTTAAAAAGCAGCAAAGGAAAATCCAGGTGAAGTGTATTTTAGTCTTCTCTTCCACCATTCTCTTTCTCTCTTTTTGCAATCATTTTTTAAATATTCTGGAAGCTGGCCTTTTTCTCTGGAATTGCTTTTCATTTGAGCTATGCAGAATAGGGAGGCATTTGCTGAAGGGTTTTGTAATCGTAACACAGTAGTATCAATGTTTCTGAGAATAATTCAGAATTGAAGCAGCTGGACTAAATTAACAGAGCTGCTGCTATATAAATAATATACAGGAAAACATGTTGGACAATGGAACTGTAATAAATGTGTCAGAAACTTATCCAAGGAATTGGATAATGGGTAGATTATTAAGGGTAGACATATGGATTTGTCTCTGATGGAAATGATTCTTAAACTTGTATCCAAAGAACTCACAACCTATATTACCAGAATGAATCTGGTGACCAATCTCTGGTCAAACAGGAGCCAGAAATAAATGTTACTAGTAATTTCATGTTCATTGGAATTGTGTCTCTGATATTAAGCTTTGTGAAAATAACCCACTCAATTATGTGTAGAACTACCATGCAAAAGACAATGGCATTTTTTCAGTTTATATTAATTCCCTAAGATTTATTGTCCAAAATGTCTGATTTTGCCCATCCAGGATTTGTTTGCTACTGCTGGCAATTGTCAAGACATTTTAGCTATAGGTAGTCCTTGACTTACAACAGTTCATTTAGTGACTGTTCAAAGTTACAACGACACTGAAAAAAGTGACTTATGACTATTTTTCACACTTACAACTGTTGCAGCATACCTGTGGTCACGTGATCAAAATTCAGATGCTTGGCAACTGACTCATATTTATGACGGTTGCAGAGTCTGGGGTCATGTGATCCCTTTTTGTTACCTTCTGACAAGCAAAGTCAACGGGGAAGCCAGATTCACTTAACAACCATGTTACTAACTTAACAACTGCAAGGATTCACTTAACAACTGGGGCAAGAAAGGTCATAAAATGGGGCAAAATTCATTTAACAAATGTTTCACTTAGCAATAGAAATTTTGGGCTCAATTGTGGTCATACGTCGAGGGCTACCTGTACTTATTTGATTTGAAATGTAGTGATTCATCATGTGGTCTCAAATATTTTTTATAAGAAAATAATTTTTGAGCCTTTCTTGAGGAAATCAATATGAGGATATATTATTTGATGTTATATTAGACAGCTGAGTTACTGGAAGTGATTGCACTAGACTGCCAATGTGTCTGCTTTTTCGTACTTCCACACTTGTGAAAATATAAAATCCACACCTTTGATTTAGTTAAAAGAACTTGGTACTTCTTTCTCTGTTTGCAAGGAGGGTTAACTAGTTTCTGAACAGAAGAGTTCCATGGGGATTTATGCCATGACAGCTATCCATTTTATATTCTCAAAAGAAGAGTTTTCATTGACATTAATGTTCTGTTGTCAATAATGATCAGCTAGATAATAATAGAATAGAATAGAATAGAATAGAATAGAATAGAATAGAATAGAATAGAATAGAATAGAATAGAATAGAAGGGACCTTGGAGGCCTTCTAGTCCAGCCCCCTGCTCAAGCAGGAGAACCTATACCATCTCAGACAAGTGACTGTCTAGCCTCTTTTTAAAAATCTCCAGTGATGGAGTGCCCATGATTTCTGGAGGCAAGCTGTTCCACTGGTTAATTGTTCTCACTGTCAGGACGTTTCTCCTTAATTCCAGGTTGCTTCTCTCTTTGATCAGTTTCCACCCATTGTTTCTTGTCCTGCCCTCTGGTGCTTTGGTGAATAACGTGCCCCCTTCTTCTTCATGGCAGCCCCTCAAATACTGGAATACTGCTATCATGTCTCACTTATTTCTTCTTTTCTTTAGACTAGCCAAACCCAAGTCCTGGAGCCGTTCTTCGTATGTTTTAGTCAGAATGCATGTTCATATGTTCGGAAGCCTTGTTGCAGGACATAAAAGCAACAGCCTTTAGTTTTTGCCTGCATTATTTAATTTTCAGAGACAAAATGCCTACAAAAGTCCATTTCGTAGTCAAGGATATTTAGAGAATCATCCTCATCTATCTGATTTTTAAAAAAAACAAAAACAAAAAACCCTATGACTATTTTCATCATTGTTTCTTGTGGTAGTGAATCATTAATACACTATTAAGTCCATTGTTATCCAAAAATACTTTTTTATTTAAGAGATCTGTCCAGGGGGATAAATAAAGTTACTTCAATCAGTGATTACAGTATATGCATCATTTTGGGTTATTTGAGTAGCCATGACTCAAAATTTGTCAAATTGCTAAGGAGACTCAAATAGCATGGCAAGATAAAAATCCCAATAACTAATCCAATGATGTTCTAACTATTTATTTAACATCTGTGTTTTACTGTTCATTTCTGCATTTCCTCTAAGACGTGAGCAAGTTTATATTTAACAACAACTATTTTTGTTATCTTTTAAGCCTTGCCTTTTATTTTAAGTTTTTAAGAAGAGACTGGATAGCCATTTGTCTGAAATGGTATAGGGTTTTCTACCCGAGCAGGGGGTTGGACTAGATGACTTGCAAGGTCCCTTCCACCTTTTTTATTATTATTATTATCGATCATCGCATAGTCAGCCAGATGTTCAGACTGGATTTGGCATTTTGTTTACCTATCGAGTCCTTACCCAGGACCTGGGATAGGCAGATGTGGATGTTTGATGGTATTACAGATATCGTCTCAGGATGGAAGCAGTTCCTAATAAGGCCGCCTTTTGCAATTGACTAATAGCGAATTTGTCAATGCCAATGGTGTTCAAGTGGTGCTCCAGTTGTTTTGGGATTGCACCCAAGGAGCCTATGACTATTGGTACTACCCTTGCTTGCTTTTGCCACAGTCTTTCTATTTCTATTTGTAGGTCTTTGTATTTTATTATCTTCTCCAGTTCTTTCTCTTCTATTCTGCTATCTCCAGGCACTGCCACGTCCACTATCCAGACTTTTTTGTCTTTCTTATGGACAATTGTTATGTTGCAGGTGCTTATTATTATTATTATTATTATTATTATTATTATTATTATTATTATTATTATTATTATTATTATTATTATTATTTCCTATTGGAAATAGAAATATTGAGTTTGAAAGCAGATGATTATCATAAAACTATAGAAAGTATTGGCATTTATCGAACAAATGAAGTGCATAAACAATGACGTATTACTTCTACAATCTTAATTTATTTTCCAACCACATATTATGTTCAGTAGGACTTTAGGATGAAAAACCTGTATTTTTGAATCCAAAGAGATAAAACAAAAATCATGTTGTGCACTCTTTCCATGCATGTATCTGGATTAATTAATTATATTAATTTTCTTAGTTCTCTTTCCCGGGGACTGTAGATCTATTGCTATCTGTAAAAGACAGGTTTGTTTGTTTTTTAAATGGATTTTAGAAGCTTGCTGACCTGTTCCTGTTGGAATATTTAAAGACATTGGTTAACTGTGTATCTTGTAAAAATAGCAGGCCCTCCTGTTCCATCCACTCTTCACTTGAAAAATATTTTGTAGAGGGGTAATTAAATAAAAAAATATGAATATGTGCTGTACCTTTCAAAAGAATATACATAAAGTATCTGTATCAGACCCATACTTTTCAGCTTTCATTGTCCTTACCCATAAGATACATCAGATAGATTGCTACGAAAACCATAAGAACATATTTATATACATACTAATGATTTTGATTCCCCCACTGTATGCCCGTTTTAAAACACAAGATCCTGCTTCTAAACAACAAGAAAAAAATGTTCAGGAGTCAGGGGTGGGTGAGTTTTTATTTATTCCATTAATTTTAATGCAATATTTCAGAGGGAATATCTATGCATCTGGAGTCTGTTAAAGTTAGAAAATAAAACTTCATTACAGTAACATCAAGTGGCTGATTTCAAATGCTCAAAGTCAGTTTGATTAAATGATAATTTGCTTTTGTGCACCACCCTCTATGATACAAGAAGAATGCTTCCTGGCGTATCTGCCAAAGCGCTGGAGGGTAAGAAAACAGGAGCATCATAATTCTTAAAGATGTCGGTGTTTTTCTCATGACTAAATGGAATCTTTTCAATAAGTGGGTGTGAAAAACATAAGAGCCTCCGTAAACAGATAGATTGAATTTTATAGTGTTGTTGGAGAAAATGCATAAGGACAGTACTTTATACATACACAGTGAACAAGAAGACTACTTCTCTAATGAATACCACAGAGTTGCACTGAAGTTCTTCTGTAGAGAGCTTGCTTACATAAAAATGGATTTATTCTGTTTAATAGGGGGAGGTGAGTCATCTAAGAAAATTATGCAGGGACAACAGTCTAATGAGAAATAGGTATCCCCCCAACTCCAATTGCACCTTTAGATGATTATATCTTGACTTACTAAGCTAAAATATAACCAGGCTTTTTGTCTATATACAGAGCATTTGAACACTTTTCCTTAACACTAAGCAATCCATCAAACAGAAATCTCTGATTAATCATAGTGTCTTGTTTGTCTAAACCAGGGAGCTAGGGGCCACCAGAGTTCATTACAGGAAATAAAATCTATCACTGCCATTTGAAATAAGAATAGTTTTAATATTATACTTAAACTCCTAAATTGGTATCTATACTAAGTAAAGCAAATTAAGAACCTCTGTTTTGAAATTACTGTAGCTTGTTTCAATCAAATTATAGTTAAAAATTACGTTGTGGAGGAGTTGGATATCATGACCTTCTATCAAAAATAGAAGTTAAAACATTTGCACTCTTCTATACGGTCATGCTGGACAAGAGCTTTAAATATATAGTTTATGGTAACATCACATTCAATTGTGTGGTTTGTAGTCTTGTCATAAACCAAGATTGTGCCTTAATAGATTGACATTTAGAGAAATAGCTAACTTTACTTTCATGATTTTAATTAAAAAAGAAAAGTAAGATTAATTGAAGTATTTAGTTTATTCATGCCAAGTCTTTTAATTTTAATGCAATTATAACATCTTTTAGTGTTAGCACTGTTGGCCCCCTTGATGCTCACATTTAGCAAAAATGTGGGCATATACATTCTAACATTTTAAAAAAGGAGGAGTAAGAAGAAAATTATCCTATCTCCCACTATTAAACTAAGATAGCATAGTCTATAAAAATGTGGATTTTTATTTTTTCCCCCAACAGAACAGAAAGCTTTGCCTACTTAATTTGTTTGTATGAACATCCTTATGTAATTCTGACAGTTTTTTTTTTTAAATCTCATTTAATTGTTTTTAAATGTAAATCTGGGTCACCCTTGAAGACCTCCTGGAAACTTCTGGAAGTTGTCAGGAATGATGGGCTAACCTCAGTATGCCCATGTAATATCTTTGCTTCACAAGCTGTACTGATTGCCAGTTTGCTTCTGAGTGGGACTCAGGGTTCTGATTTTTAGCTATAAAGCCATATAAGATATAGGGCATGGTTACTTGAGGGACTGTCTGTCTCCCACAGCATCAGCCTGGCTGATTCAGTCTGATAAAGTTGGCATGTCCCAGGTTCCTTTAAGGAAATAGTGCCAACTTATCAGGACCTGGAAGGACACCAATCCTCTTGAATGTGGTTTCCCCCAAGATCTGAACAACCCCAACCATGCTCATGTTTTAAGTGGCCTTCATTCAGGCCTTTGGTGGGGAAGAGTGGAGCCTCCTTTTAACTTAGGTAGCTTTCTTTTGTTTCCATCTGGTTTGTTATCTTACTATCTCTGCTTTCTTGTTCAGGGATACCTGAACTGATAATGTGTGCATTTGAAGTTAAATTAGAGTATGGTTTTGTAATTGCATAAAGCTTTAAAACAGGTTTAGGATTAATAGAAATTTAAGGTAGAAATAACTAGTTTAAATATATAAGCTATTTGAGGGAAATAGAGAGGGAATATTTGATGTACTGATTGAATTACTTATATATGTTTTGTTTTTGGATTTTTGATTACCCCAGCCCCACAGTGTGTCTCAAGCACTTTGTATTAATTAAAAAACCAATAAAATTTGTTTTCAAAAAATCATTTCTAAACCTCCCAGAGTTACTGGGAATCAGGGGGTATATCAGTGGGCAGGATTCAGCCAGTTCACACCAGTTCGGCAGAATCGGTAGCTAATTTTTTGTTGCCCAGGCCCAGAACAGACTTCTGGAAGCGGCATACACACAAAGAACCGGTTGTTCACATATTTGAATCCCACCACTGGGGTATATACATTTAATGAATAATAGTATCTAACCCTACTGCAGTTAAAAATGTGTTGAGTACTGTCAACACTGACTTGGTCCATCCATAAAAATTAATCTATTATTGGACAAAATGTAAACTATTGAATACAAGGATAAGATTGACATCTGGCCTTTTCCAAACTCATTTTGAGTTATATTTTTCTTGAAATAAGAATTCAGGATAGAAATTAACTTTTAATCTTTTATCTATTAGTCATCATCCATTTTTTTCTGTTACTAAAAGTAAAATTTCTGACAATAGTGTCACGATTGTTCTTTTTTCTATCCTTGTATTCATATCACCCATAATGATTCTGAACTAATGATTCTTCTGGCAGAATTGATGCATAATCAGTTAAAATAATTCTTTGATTTCTTCATTTTATGATCGTTTGTTAGTGCATATACCATAAGAAAGAGGTAGTGTTGAATCAACTTTACAGGTATGCTACTCATACCTGTTGAATTTTTCCGTTTTTTCCATTATCATCACTTATTTCCTGTTAATATACAGGTGACAATAGTTGATGTCAAGCAGTCCCTCATCTTTACATCTTATTTCACCTAGTCCAATTACATCCCACTTGATTTGTTCCAGCTCATGCTCTAGTTCTTCCAATTTTGATACATCTCAAAGAGGTCTAGCTTTCATGTGTCTATGTTTAAAGGCAGCCTGACCAACGCTAGTTCTTCTTCTTCTGCCTTCAAATTAATTTTTCCATGACTCTAGGAAGTGGTTTATCTGGCCTCCAGGCTATGAGGGATACATTGTGCAATTGCTAATGGAAGGTTGCAGACCAAAATCTATCATGCTGGGCCAATATGGATTTGGAATTGTACATCTACCAATGGTGCATGGTATATTACCTTAATGTGTGACTAATTTAGTTTCTAATATAGGGTATTCCTCTATTCACCATCTGGTAGCTTATAAAGATAAATAGGATAGATAGATGATAGATAGATAGATAGATAGATAGATAGATAGATAGATAGATAGATAGATAGATAGATAGATAGATAGATATTCTAGTTCTTCCCTGATTTATTTTCTGAACAAAGGCTTATTTTTAATGCAGCTTTGCATCTGAAGAAAACACAAATACACCCAAATAGGAAGAGTTAAGGGGTCCTGAGAGTATTGGAATCAATTTGGTTTTTGCAAACCATACTATGTAGGATAATGCAGCATAATGATCTGAAATAATAGTCCTGCAATGCAGCAATGTAGGAATCAGAAGAGAAGAAAGAAAAAAAAATCCAAAGAGACAATACTTTTTTCCCTGAACCCTTTAGAGGACTATGTATTTGGGTCAACTAAGTCCTAAAGCAGAATATTTATACTGTTTCTTCAATACACTTTCAAGTATTATTGAAAGAGAAGACAAAGCCACAGAGAAACTTGAGCAAATATTAATCAGAAAATATTTTAAATGTGATTATTATCCTCGTATTTCATTATTTTGTAAGCACTGTTTCAAAAGCCAATTTAGGAAAAGAGTTTCTCTGCCGACTTTAATTGTAGGCTGGATAAGGGTGCAAAAATTAGTTGCTGAAATTCTTTCAATGCAATGCAATTTTCAGTGTGACAGCATAGTCATTGTCTTCAGTATTTTTAATTATCAAGAAAAAGATAAGACTATCACAAGAGGGAAATTTTGAATCTGATTTGTAGAATAGTACTTTAACATAGATTGTAAGATATGTGTTGATGCATTACTGTTAAGGTTTTCAGATGGTACAGAAAGTAGCATGATCCGTCTTTATTTTTCTCCCCTCCTCCTTTTTGTAAGAGGGATGGATGTGCATATTTGTGTCTGTGTGAAGCAAATATTGAAGAGAAAATGAGGAATTTACAGAAATATTCATCACTATCAATCCCTTGTATTATACATATGTATAATAATTTCATTCTTTAGTTATATCAAATCAGTTTTTTAATAGTAAAAAAGAATCTTGGTGCTGTGATCAGTTTGTCTGAGGAAAAATGGAGAATTGGATGATTGTTAGGATGAGGTGGATTCAATCCTTAGAGCCCTGGAAACCCAGTTGGTATAAAGGCCAGACTGATCTTTAATAAAATAATGCTCACCCGTGATTTAATTGTGGATAATAGGGCAGACCTGGATTACATTACCTGGCAGAGTCAGGGAGGAGGATGTGTTCTTCTTTCTGAGATCTGAAAACAAAAGATTTGGGTTTGGCACCAGCCACAGTCTCAGAGATAAAGAGGGGAACAACCATTGTCACCTGGGAGATGCTATTAATGAGTTTTTTATGTTCTCTGAGTTTGTTTCTCTTCCTGTAGATCAGTACAGCAGAATGAGTTAGTCTTTACTTATGCCCGTATGACAAACATCTATCTATTCCCTCACAGCTATCAAGTATGGGGAGTGAAATAATTTTTGAATTGGTTTGGTAGATTGCTAAGCCAAACAATAAACTATAAAACTTAGGTGTTGCTATCTGGGATATTGTGTGCTTCTATAATCATATAGAAATCATCCTTTGTCTATCAACTGCAGGACGAAGACCTCTTTTGCACGTTTCCAACCAATACAGTCCTGAGCTTTCTTTTGCCAACTGGGCCTACAATACTTGCTGATGTTGTCGATCAATCTTGTTTTAGGTCTCTTTCGTGGATGCTTTTTATCAAGTGTGATCTATTCTATGACTGTCTTGGTCCACTGCCATCTATAATGCCTCTATAATGTACTTTGAGCCAAATACTTTGAAAAAAAAAGCTTCTGGATTTGTTGGAATTGTATTATAACTAAATCAGCTAGCTTATTTGTATTATAATATAGAATATATTAGAAAACCTGTGACCTATGGCATTGTCGTTTCAGAGATATTTCCTCACCTAACAGAGAAACAGAATAAGCTCAGGTGGGCAAAAAAAATCAGTCAGAGCAGGAGCAACTTCTGAATTCCTGCTGGCTTCCCCATTGATTTTCTTTGTAGGAAGAAAGGGCAGGGAGCGTTGGAAATTACAAATTACAATCAAGTGACCATGGCTGATTGCGGTTGTGTGGCATTGTGGCAACACTGAAGAACTACTACTTTGCCAAATTTCAATCCCTCAGGAATCATTGATCTGGGTTTGGGGTGAATTCTATAAATTAGTCCATTTGAGGTACCATGTTTCAAAAATTGTTCCCTTATGACATATCATATCAAATCGAACAGACATAAGAGTTTTAGTAGTATATAGATAGAAAGAGATTCCACTAAGAATGGAGTTTAAAACTGCTTCCCTATTCCCACTGTTTCTGCTGCAGCTCCTTATTCCTGATAGCTTTTTTCTGGCAACTTCTTCTATTTCAACCAAAGGAAATAGCAGGATGAGCGCTACTCTGCAGCTCCTTGCCCTTAAGTAGTGAGTGTGAGAGAATGATCACTTTGGAGAAGGAGGACAGAGCTAGGAAACAGCATCTCTTAGGAAATCCCAGTGAACTTGGCTGGGAGAGAAATCTGACTCCTGATCCTAAGGAAGGCCAAAGCCTTTCTCTGCTGACAGGCTTAGCCCTATCTGTGGTGGCACCTTGATACAGGTCTGGGAGTGCAATTGGATGACATCCACATTTTCTTTTTCTTATCTGGAGGATCTGTAGCATCTGGCCATGAAAGCTACTGCTCTGTTTCTGATTATAGCTCTTCTGCTATGTACGAGTGAGGAAGAGACAGAGCAAAATGCCCTGTATGGCTGCACGTTTGAAACTCTCATTTAGCATCATAGCTACTATGTAGTTTCCTCCTGGGAAATTCTGTGCCACACCATCTAAAATAGACAATATTTTTGTTTCTACTAAAATATGTGGGTACTTGGAGGAAGCAAAGAACACTGAGTCATTTATGATGAAGTTTGAGAAATGAATGTTTTTTTTCCTGTCTATGATTTGTAGCATCTAACAGAGCAGGGGTCTCCAACTCCCAGTCCATGGACCAGTAGCGGGCCATGGCATGCCAGAACTGATCCGCACAAACAAGCAAAGCCCCATCTGCGGGATGCAGGCAGCACACAAAACCATACCCCCTCTCGTCCACGGAAAAACCTCTCTCCACGGAACTGGTCCTGGATGCCCAAAAGGTTGGGGACCTCTGCATTAGAGCAGTGGTGGACTATGCAGAAAGGGGGAGGAATGTTGAGTTGCACTGGTATCCTTCCTTTTCTTTACTATTACTACAGGTAGCCCTTGACTTACGACCACAATTGAGCCCAAAATTTCTGTTGCTGAGTTTTGTCCCATTTTGAAACCTTTCTTGCCACAGTTGTTAAATGAATTGCTGCAATTGTTAAGTTAGTAACACAGTTGTTAAGTGACTCTGGCTTCTTCCATTGACTTGGCTTGTCAGAAGGTGGCAAAAGGTGATCACACGATCTGGAGATACTGCAACCATCATAAATATGAACCAGTTGCCAAGTGTTTTAATTTAAATCACATGACTATGGGGATGATGCAATGGTTGTAAGTGTGAGAAATTGTCATAAGTTACTTTTTTTCAGTGTTATTGTAACTTTGAACAATTACTAAGCAAATTGTTGTAAGTCGAGGACTACCTGTATTCTTAATGTATTTCTTTCTTTTAGTGTTTGTTGAGTAACCCTTTCATGTTGTTTCACATGGAGAGCCAGTATTGTATAGTGAATAAGGTGCTGGACTGGCACTGGAGAGATTAGGTTCCATATTTATCTACAGCCTAAGAAGCTAATTCAGTGGTTCTCAACCTTTTTAATGCCGCGACCCCCAACCGGTTGTAAGTCGAGGACTACTCAACCAGTTGTAAGTCGAGGACTACTCAACTGGTGCAACACCATTTGCAGACTGGGACTTTTGGCGGGCTCAGCAGGGCAGAAACAGCCTGGACAATTCCTATTGGCTTTTGAAAGCCAATAGAATTAGACTCTATTCAAGAGAGTCTATTCTATTGGCTTTCAAAAGCCAATAGAATAAAAGGGAGTAGCACAGCTAAGGAAAAGGGGGGGGAAATGGCGGACTGCGTTGTTTGGCGACCCCTGTGAAATGGTCGTTCGACCCCAAATGGGGTCCCGACCCACAGGTTGAGAACCACTGAGCTAATTGAATGACATTAAGACAACCCACTTTTTCAGTCAAACCTGGCTTATTAGCCACTTGCTGAGTCTTAACTTTGTGTAAGCCACTTTGGTGTAGTGGTTAAGGTGCTGAACTAGAAATGAGGGACCATGCGTTCTAGTTCCACCTTTAGCATGAAGCCAGCTAGGTGACCTTTGCTTCCTCTTCCTAGGTAAGGGTAGGGGGCAAACCACTTCTGAAATCTTATTAAGATGTTGTTGTTGTTGTTGTTAATTGCGAAGTCGTGTCCGACCCATCGCGACCCCATGGACAACGTTCCTCCAGGTCTTCCTGTCCTCTACCATCTTCTGGAGTCCATTTAAATTCACACCTACTGCTTCAGTGCTTATTAAGATAGAAGTCCCCAACTTTTTGGGCACCCGGCATCAGTTCTGTGGAGAGAGGTTTTTTCGCAGACTGGAGGGTGCGTGGTTTTGTGCACTGCCTGCATCCTGCAGATGGGGACCGGTTGCTGGCATGCTGCGGCCTGGTACTGGTCCACAGATTGGGGGTTGGGGACCCCTGCACTAAGAAAACTGTAGAGACTTGTTCAGGCAGTTAACAGGAGACAACAATGAGCTGAAGATACATGCATACAATATACATACACAGAATTCAGTCTGCAAGAAATTGTGCTAGGGATAAAGCTTGAAGTTGTATAACAGACGGCAATCTCTATCTGATGTAGGGAAACTTCATTATTGTCAGTTCCTACCTCACCCTATCAGTCTCTGCCCAGTTGCTGTAGGCATAAAATATTGTGTTGAGAAATATGTTGAATCACGATTATATTCTGATTTCTATTTATAATGCAAAAGCAACTGCTCACAATACTGAAGAGTCTTGTTAAGGGAGAAATGCATTCTTCTTTGTTCTCCTTCTGCACAGTGAGCCAGATTGTGTGAAAAGTGCTTTTATGGCGCTTTTAAGCACAATTTAACAGGATTTCTGAAAATGTTCCAGGCGAAACTGCTGTAAACTCACTCTGGTGTCATAATTCCATCCTCAAAGCTGCGAAATAATCATAAAGAAGAAAATACTACTAAAAACATTGAAATGCGCTTTGTTTAAATGCAGAATCTATCATGCTTTGTAGAAGGGTTTTCAAGCACGATAGACTTTTTCTTGTACCATGCTGCTTTTTTGTAGTTGTCTCAGATAAAGTTTGTTCATGTAAGAGTTTGATCTTGAAAACATTTGTTTTCATGCTTGCATTAGGCCACACAGTTTTGAAAGTCCCATCTATTTATTGTCTGTGTAGAATCTGAATTGCCAGATTCGCAATGTGCTTTCCTTCTGGTAAATATAGGAAAACTCAATTTCTTGTGTATGTGTGTCAGTGTCTCTAGGCCCTAGTGCATAAACCAGTAGTAAGGCTTGCAGAAATAGAGATGGACTTTGAGATGAAAATATAGTTGTCAGGTCATATATTTTCCTTAAGAAAGTTTATGAGACTAAGACTATTTTATTTGGTAATTGTGCATTACATGAGGTTGGCAGAATTACTGCAGTCTGTGCCATCATAGCAATCCACTAGAAATTAAACTGATATCCTGGCAATCCATAACAGCTCTCAGTAAATCAGTTTTCCATTGTCCTTCAGAGGAACCCCTACAGCCAAAAGGAAGCTAATAGACTTATAGAAATGTCTATTAAGCTCTAGTCTAGATATTCAGCAGTTGGGTGACTATTATGCTGCATAACAGCCTCCCTGCCCAAGTTCCTTAAGCTGAATCTTGATTAGTTTGAAGTCCTTCGTGTTTAACTGAACTAGGGGAATTTAATCTGCTTTCTCTGGGCATGGATTTTGAGGTGGTACAGGAGTTCCTGTTCTTATTGCTAATTCTCTTATTACACTATTTTTTTTCAATTGTGAATGTTTATTGTATAGTATTCTACTTTTCATTTCTTCTTTTCATGTTTTTACAAATTGAAAGTTGCTGATAGTCACTTAGCAAATTCAGTAGCCATATAAATCAAATGAATAAATACAGATACTGCTGTGTTGCATTCCTTGACTTAAAAACCAATTCCTAGATGCATACACATATCTATGTTGGAACAGTGTCCCTCATCAAGCTGATTTTCTGTGAGCAGGCCTGTATTTCAAACATGAATCACTTCCAAATAGCTAATATGGTTGTCATCTACTCTATGTTTCAGAAAATAGGCTTCTAAAAGCATTATTCTTTTGAAAAAATGTTGTTCAATCCAATCCACTTTAAATAATTCTAGGAAGAAGCAGCTGCAGGCATGTCCCATCACCAGTTAAGACCTAGATGATAGATATAGTTAGTCCTCAATTTATGACCTTAATTGAATCCAGAATTACAATTGTAAATTGTTGAAGTCATTGAGTGGGTCATGTGGTGGGACCCAATTTTACAACTTTTTTTTTAAAAAAAAACAAAACAAAACCATGGGGGTTAAGCAAATCCATTTTACCCAATGCCATTTTTTCCAGAAACTAAAAGTAAAAGCCAAAAACTGGCAAAAAAACCATCAAAAATTGTGGTCAGGTGACCACGAGAAACTTCAAACAGCTGTAAAGGTGAGCTGGTTGCCAAGTACCCAAAATATCATTTTGTGAACATGGGTTTGTGTGCAGCCATCACAACTTTGAAATCATGTCCTATGTAGCTTTGGGGAAGTGTCTAACTTAGAATGGTCAGTAAATGACCATTTGTAAGTCAAGGGCTACCTGTGGATCAAGAAAAAAAGCCAACTTTCAGTCATCCTCTATTGATGAAAGACTTAACAGTTGATTTAAATTATAGTAATTATTTCTACACACCTATATACTTAAATTAGCAAATACATATTTTATATTTTATTTTCTCCTGTTTTGAAGGGGTATTTTTGAGGGGGGTGCTTTCATTTTATTTTTGGGGAGTTATGTAAGTACCCACGAAGTACTCTATGTGTACTTAACATAAATGTAGCTTTATAAAGATGAAAGACAATCAAAGAATTTAGAAAAACATTTATCAGTTAATGCAGGGGTCCCCAACCCCTGATCCATGGACCAATACTGGGCCGCGGCATGCCAGCAACCGGTCCACACAAATAAGCAAAGCCCCATCTGCGGGATGTAGGCAGCACACAAAACCACACACTCTCTGGTCCACGGAAAAAACTTTCTCTGTGGAACCAGTCCCTAGTGCCCAAAAGGTTGGGGACCTCTGAGTTAATGGAATAAGATTTGTCTTTCACAAAATAAGTTCCAAGTAAGAGTGTGGAAAATTATAATTCTTACAATGCTGTTAACTGACTGAATCAGAAGGTTTCTAAAACAGTTGTGTGCCGTCCATTCTTCTGCTTTTACAGCCATAGTTTAGCTTTCTAGCAAACAAGAGGGAAATACTTACATTTAAAACAAATGTTTGCTAAAATATTTTGGGGGGGAAATATTGATATTCATAAAATACTTTTCATTTTCAAACAACTAAAAGGGGTGGTGGATGATAATGAGGCAATTGTTTCCATGGCAGCAAAAAGTACAATACCCATTCTAACATGTTTAATGAGCTTTTATCTGCTCTTTTCCCTGCACTAGCTGGTGTCTCATTTCCACGACTTACAATTTGCACCCACTGCTGGACTCAAACATAAATCATTGCAGGCGGTGACTTGTTCTAAGTTACTGTGTGAATTCTCAATGTGCCACCCCGGGCTTTCCCTGTCATCACCCATCTTGCAATCACACAGAATAATAAATGGGCCTCTCTTTTCCTGTCCATGAGATTTTCCTTGCTAATTTGGTTGCTTCCCATCTCAGCTATTTGTTATCTGCCTTTAGAGCACTCTCTACTCTGGGAACTTTTCCCTGATTGGCTAAGTCCCTTAATACCATGTTTTCTCTATTATTAACATCATCAGAAGCATTCCAAATATATTTATCCTTAAATATATTAAACAACCAAGGAACATTGTACATCCTTTTTTAATCACTTTCTTTTCATCATTTTTTTTCCTCTTGGACACCAGCATTATAAGCATTAGTTCCAATTTTACAGTTTACCAGAACTAAACTGTAGAAAGATCATTGTCAAAATAGTCTTTCCAGCATTCTTTCACTTCAGTTTGATCTCAAATCACTTTTATTTGTAACTCAGCTTCATTGACTGCTGGAAATTCCTTCTTTAACTCTCTTCATCCATACCCAAAATAATCACCTTCAAAAATACCTCTGTATTTTCTCTGCCTCTTTTTAATATAACTGCTATCTTTGAATACATTCTTTGCAATTAAGATTTTCTCTATAGATATGTTGTCCATTATATTTTGGGGTTTTTTATTTTTTGCACTGATCATTCTCTTAGATCCTACTTTCATTCTTATCCCTGTTACTTCTTTTGTTTATTTCCATGAAAATTGTTCTGAATTTGAGACATAGGATTTTTTTGTAGCTCCAACAGTACTATTCATTATCATATATTCTTCACTAATTCTCTCATTCTTTCATTGAAAATAATCAGATCAATTGACATTTATTTGACATGGTTATGTATCAACAACAGCTAAGAAAAGAAAAATGTGAAACACATACAGTACCTAAGTTAAATTCTAAATATGTATTTTCTAAAAAATATCATTTTAAAAAGTGTTAGGCTCTGCTCTTAAAATTATATATCTTTCTTTAAATTCAGAACAATGATTAACATTTTAAACAATGAATTAAACCTAGATTATATGAAATCATATCATGTCTTGCCTCTTCTTCAATCTGAAGTTGATGAGGTTTGACCAACTTCATTAAATCACCTTTTAGTGTCTCGGACCATCATTCTTTGATTAGTATAGAACAATCTTTTTTTCAAAAGTTCAGTCATGATACATCCGAAGTTCTTCATAACTTAAAAAGATTCCAGTTTTATTGGAATATAGTTTAATAGAACATTATTAAAATCTTTAATTCTTAACTGCCTTCCAAGTACCTAATACACCTTAGTGATAACATCCAATCACTAAGGAATTGTAAGTAAATACATCCATAATATGTGTACCTAAATTCCTTTTTATTTCTCCAACATAGAAAACATAACAGCTAATATTTTTAAAATATCCTTTGAGTAGTCCATTATGAATCTATTTTATTAAATAAAGCATTGCCAGCAATTTTTAGATAACAATTGTTCCCAAATATCAATTTCTCGTGAGAGAAAAAAAATAAATTTAAATGTTTTGCCAAATAGAGCCTAAATACATTCTACCTTAAATGCTGGAAAAACAATTAAAAATCTCTATTAAATTTATACTATGGATAATATCCAAAAACTTCCCAAGATTGCAAAGATTCTAAGTGATAACTCTCAAGTTCCCACAATGATATGTAAATAATATCCCATCCCAATATATAACTGAGGATAACTAACAAATGCAATGTTATTATTGAAAATCAGGAAAATTAAAATTGCCATGGTCATAAGAAAGATATGACTTTAGCAAGGAAATCTGGAGTATTTGTTATTCCCACTAAAATTAAACTAAAAATAAATATTAACTCCCCCCAGTATGTGCGTATATGTAGGTGTGTTGGTGTTTGTTTATACAAATATGTATATGTATGGAGAGAGAGAGAGAGAGAGAGAGATAGTTTTTAAAGAGAACATAAAACATAAAAACTAACCCTATAGAAATCTTCCAATTCTTTCTGTTCTTGCCAATATTTTGAAGATATTTAAAGAGAACCACCATAGGTTTTGCTGTTAAAATATTTATCAATCTCTCTTTTTGCTTTAACTTGAAACATGCACACAAATAATTTCTGATCTGTTCCACAGTTAGCCCCTGGCCACATTTTTGCTGTTAGAACAGCTATTCCAGGACCTTCTAATACCAATAATGTGCACAATTTGATTTTATGTATTCTATTTGGTTATGCCTATATCCCATGTATAAAGGAATTGCTTCAGTTGTTCAAAGAACTAGTTAGCAATGAAACTGTGGATTGTCAGAAATTGATATATGTTACTCTTCTGCTTCATTTCAGTTTCTTAGCCTATATAGTCCAACTACATTTTTCTCCTTAAAGTTTTCAACTTTGGCATTCCAGTCTCCAACAACAAGCAGCGGACTGTGTTTGTATGGTCTGTCCATTTCAAATTGATCATAAAACTCATCAACCTCTCTTCTGCATCAGTGGCTCTTCCTCAGTAGCATGTTGAGTGCCCTCTGACCTGAAGTATTGATTATCTGGCACTATATCATCAATCATTGTAGATTGTCTTTCCATGTGGTTTTCTTGATAAAGTACAGGTGTGGTTTGCTAATACCTTCTCCCCCACAATGTGAAATAATGCATTTGCCATTCTCACTAAAGTAATCATCTCCAGTATCTACTTATGTTGCTGCTGCCCAGTATAGATGCTTTGGCTGGGCAGTTGGGATGAACTTGAGTAACCCTGCTGGGATTATATACTCTTGACTTAAACTCTCAGCATTCTTCTCTTATCCCTTCCAGGAACACCTCCCTACCATGGCATGATAAGGCAACATAATAAGATTTGGTGGGAGAACATGCTAGCCCAAATTCCTGTGTTTAGCATATGGAAGTTTGGTGGAGTTTTGTTTTTGTTTTTGTTTTACTTTGGAGAGAAGATTTGGAAATTGTAATTTATTTATTTATTTATTTATGAGACTTATATACCGCTTTAAGTGCAAGCACTCTCTAAGCGGTGTACACCAGTAAGCAATGTATATATATATATTTACATTGCCCCCAACAATCTTTCTCAAGTAATTTTGCTTGTTAGTGACCATTTTTAGTTGCTTCCTGGCAAAACCCAAGCATAAAGAAAGGTATGTGCTTCTAGGAGTAAAGTAATAAAGCACAGTAAAAGGCCAATATTATCTCAAGCCAACTGCAAAAATCCCTGATCATGAAGATAAGTATTGGAAGTATTAGTATTAAATGGAGTTGTTAACAATTTCTGTAAAGGAAAAAACTTGTGAGTACTGGTGACCCAAAGAAGCTAGGCAGGACTGCAGCAGGCATTATTAATTCAACAAGACAACTGCTGCCAATTAAATATAGGAGGATTATTTTTCTCAGAGGCTAATGGTGAAAAGAGAGCAGAGAAAGGAAGAATGAGAAATCTTTTCCTACTTACTTTGCAGAATTCTTCAGAATTTCATAACATTTTTGAAAGAAAGAAACTTGTACAATTTTCAGTTGAACTCCTTGGTTTTCATTTGCATTGATGCAGAATAAACTATAGGAAGTTTGTTTTTATGTATATTTTTTTTTGTAAAAAAAATTATTTTCAATTTTACATTACATTCATAAAAAATACTTCAGATAAAGAGTAAAATAAATTTATACACACAACTTTCGGTATTGCTCACCCATTTCCCCCCAAACCACATCCACCCTCTAACCTCTTCTCTCACTTCTCTCTTTCCCTCTTCTTCCTCACTCTCCCCCTCTCCTCCTTCTCCTCAACCTTCCTCCTTACTTCTCCCCTTCCTCCTATCTTTTCACTCCGGATGCAGTCCAGGGGAAATGCCTGAGCAATTCCTCTCTCCAAATTAAAACATCAATATTATATACAATAAAACTATTTCTACCTATCTGAGCTATTTAACCTCCAACCCAACCTCCCCCCCCCTCCCCCCACTCTCCTCCCCCCCCGCCTTTCCAGAGCCAAGTACAGGGTTATACAAACATATTAAACATAATCTATTTAGGTTTACTAATTATACAATAACCAAAATCATTGTTGTTGTTGTTAATTGCGAAGTCGTGTCCGACCCATCGCGACCCCATGGACAACGTTCCTCCAGGTCTTCCTGTCCTCTACCATCTTCTGGAGTCCATTTAAGTTCACACCTACTGCTTCAGTGACTCCATCCAGCCATTTCATTCTCTGTCGTCCCCTTCTTCTATTGCCCTCAATCTTTCCCTGCATTAGGCCCTTTTCCAGTGAGTCCTTCCTTCTCATTAGGTGGCCAAAGTATTTGAGTTTCAACTTCAGGATCTGGCCTTCTAAAGAGCAGTCAGGGTTGATCTCTTCTAGGACTGACCGGTTTGAATGCCTTGCAGTCCAAGGGACTCGCAGGAATCTTCTCCAGCACCATAGTTCAAAGGCCTCAATTCTTTTGCGCTCAGCCTTTCTTATGGTCCAACTGACTGCTCTTTAGAAGGCCAGATCCTGAAGTTGAAACTCAAATACTTTGGCCACCTAATGAGAAGGAAGGACTCACCGGAGAAGATCCTAATACTGGGAAAGATTGAGGGCAATAGAAGAATGGGACAACAGAGAATGAGGTGGCTGGATGGAGTCACTGAAGTAGTAGGCGTGAGCTTAAATGGACTCCAGAAGATAGTAGAGGACAGGAAGGCCTGGAGGAACGTTGTCCATGGGGTTGCGATGGGTCGGACACAACTTCAGAACTAACAACAACAAGGGATACTGAATCCTTCCTACACCCAAAGAGCTTTTCCTTGAAATGCTCAGTTTCTCCAGACAAGGTGGAAAAATCATTGCAAAATATTATTAAAGCTTAATTTGAAAAATCAACTATCTAGCAGGCAGCTGCAAATAAATCCCTATCCTCATTAGCTTTGCAAAGCAAATATAGTATTTTGTTAAAGACAGTTTGCCCCATAATATTTAACTTTTAACTGAAAGACTATTCATAAAAGAATCAAAAATGAGGGGAAAAGAACATACTGTTATACCAGAACTAATTTCACCCAGCATCATACAATTATGCTTATAATTTCATTGTAAAAATCTGTCTGTGCATGAAAATGCACACAGATACTTCCATCTGTGTACTCATAAGTATGCATGCATGTATGTATGTTTATATGTGTGTAAATACATAAAAATTACATATACATATACATACATACTTTGTATGCATATATTGTATCACTTCTCAGCTTTTTGCCTAAGATCGTGAGATGATGGCTGGAGGGATGGAAGGAGGGATAAATAACTGTTTAGTTTTCCTATCACATCAGATATCCCACGGAGATGCTTTCTTCCGAATTCTGTCTGACTTCTTTCTAACACGTTCTTCTATCATTCAGGTTCCTTTTCTTTTGTCGTTCATATTCCTTTTTTTCCTGGATTTTTATCATAAACCGCTTCTTTAGTTTCTCTCAATAATTTCTTCAAACAATCTCACTTCGACTACAGTGGGTTTTTTTCCTCTCCATCTCCAATTTCCCGAGAGTCCAGTATCTGACATGACAGCACTTATGTCAGCTTTCTCCAAACTAGACTCTGTCCATCTATATGGACTTTAAGTCCTAAAATAGCCTTATTGACCGAAAGTCCTACCGAAGAAACATATCTCCAGGTACCCAGATTAAGAAAGGAAGGCTTACCTAGATTTGACATGTATTGTCATTTTTTTCCTCTCATGTTCCTTTCTGCCAATGTTTTTTTTTCCTTCACTGACTTTAGAGAACAAAATGTTATTTTCTTCTGCTTTCAGCTTTCAAAATATTTGATACAACACCCGATACTATAATGAGGCTGAAGTATTAAAATGAGTTCCCTTTATTGGACTGACATGCACGTGCAAATACGAAAACATTAACTTCATTATTATTCATTTGAAAATGGTTTATTTTGCATCCGCTTTTAGAAAAGGATTGAGCATTTATTTTATCCCATCATAACATTCAATATTTCAGCTCTTGTCCCTTATCTTACAATGAGGATGTGAAAGAAACTCTTGCCAAAAAGTTTTTATATATTCAAGGATTTTTAATCGTCTTTTCTATACTACAATAATATAAATGTATATAAACATATTTTTAAGGAACCAATTAAATTGTAACAGTTGCCTACTGTATCATACATGTACTTTAATCATACTATATAAACATCACTTTATTGAAACAATACAGTGCATCAAGATTTGTAATAAAAAAGACCAAAAATTTTTTTAAAAACACATAAATTCGGGGGATATTTTTGTGTGTGTGTGTGTGTGTGTGCGTGTGTGTAACACACAACTTTAAAATACAAAAAGTAGGGAGGGGAGGAAAATAAAAAGGAGCTGTTGGGTTTTTTATTCTCCCCTTTTTATACTTCTGCTTATTTGCAATACTGTATATGCAGCATTGTACATATCCTTGACTTATGACCACAATTGAGCCCAAAATTTCTGTTGCTAAACAAGGAAGTTGTTAACTGAGGCATGACCCTTTTTACAACTCTTTTGCCATGGTTGTTAAGCAAATCACTACAATTATTAAGTGAATAGTGTGGTCAATAAGCTAATCTGGCTTCCACTCACACACACCCATTAACTTTGCTTGCCAGAAGCTCCCTAGGAAGGTTGCAAATAACAATTTTGAGACACTGGGATGCTGCAACCATGGTAAATACATGCTGGTTGTCAAGCACCCAAAGTTTGATCAAAGTTTGACTGTGGGAATGCTACAGTGGTCATAAGTGTAAGAATTGGCTATAAGTCACTTTTTTTCAGTGCCATTGCAACTTAGAATGGTCATTAAATGAAGTTGAGGATTACCTTTGTTGATAATAGAAATTTAAGTAAATTTAAGCAAGAATGGTTCCCATACAATACATCTATCACATCGTGCAGCATGGTAAATATACTCCTTTACAGTCTGGCTCTCTTGAAAAGTTATAAATTACAAGCGGTTTGAAGGGGGATTTCTTAAGTCATGATAACAATTTTGAAATTTCTTGCTGCTTTGTATAATATATATATCCTAACTGTTTTATATTACAAAGCTATGTATCGTAAAGTACTAATACTGTAATTTTAAATTTAGAGGTGTGATAAAAATATTATAGATGCTTGTCTTGATCTTCAGTCCTATAAATGAAATCTTTCAAATCTGTTATCCTATGGGACAATTTTTCTAAAATTGCACATCAGCATAATAAGAATGGTGAAAAGGCCAGAGGCAGTATGTCACATCCACAGAATTGCCCAAATACATTTAAGAGTCCATATGTAATCTCCAGGTTGGCTCCATGCTGTTCCATTTATGTTTCTTAGCTGTGATATAAAAAAAAATAATGCTGATGAGGATTATGGGATCTGAATTCTAATACTTTGGGGGGGATGCCTGACTTGAGAAAGCTGCCTTAAAATGGATTTATAATCTTGCATTAACAAAATAACGTTATCTGAATGGTGGTGGCAATTAATGCTTTCATTGTATTCTGCACTGGTTAGATTGGATTTGGAGCACTGTGTCTAAGACTATGTCCTACATTGTACACAGGTTATGAAAAACCTGAAATGAGTTCAAAAAAGAACTACCCGGATTTTTTTAAAAAAGGGGGGGGGAATATGGAAATAAAATCCTAGGGTGAAAGGAAATGGGGATTATAAATTTGCAAAAGGGAAGAATAAAGAGAGAACTTATTGGGGTCTATCAATGTCTTTGCTAATAAATTTGATAAATAGATCTTAAAGTTCTGAAGGACTTACACTTTTTTCTTATAGTAAAATATTAAGAAGAAAAAAATATATCATCAGATAACAACAGTATTAACAATTTTAAGTAAATTACAAAAAGCATTGGTCTCCAAGGAATACTCAAATATCAAAACGCAACCCATAAAGGGGGGGGGCAGTCTCATGGCTCATATCAGTCCCACTCTCGATGCGATCATAAAAAGTTAGATTTAAATGGATTTTCTAAAGTTCAGTCAGATGCCAAGTGGGATCTAACTAGTTTCCACCAGACTAGTGGACTATTATTGTAAATTGTTGCAATACTATTGCAAAGAAGGGAGGCTACAACTGAGAGACTGGATGTGCCAACCCCAAAGGAAAGTCATCATGAAATAGCCTCCTCTTCCTGGTATTACTTCTGAGTGAACAGAAGTCTCTGGAAGAAGATAGTCCCATTGATGACCATATAAATTCCATATAAGGCTCTAAAGGTGACAACCAGCACCATGAATGTCACAGGGGGAAGAGTTGTTAAAAATAAGAGAGCAAGAATAATATCTGAGAGAGCCAGAAGAGGAGCTAGACCCCCTCTTAAGATGTATCCAGGCTCTAAAAACCAAGGAAGACACATTGAGGTTCTTCTAAGCAGTTTCCTTCATTGTTCTTCACATGTAGACAGAAATCTTGCCAAATTAAAGCAAACCACTTGCATCATTATTAAAGATATAGTCTGAGAACCCCTAAGGAGGAACTGTCTTAACTCTCTTCCTCCCAACCAAAGTATCTAAACTTCACTGTCCCTTCACTATCTCTGTAATGCACTCCCCCCATGCTAGGAATCTGAATTACATTCCACCACAGTTTTTCTCTTTAACTAGGGTTTATTTGTAGGTTGGGTGTACAAAAAAGGAAATGTGTTGGAGAGAATAGCAGTGGGACATTTCTGCTGGACTTCAGTGGCAGCACTGAAGCCAACAAGCTCACTATAGAAGGTGGCTTCCGAGGATAATTACTGAAGTCTAATTGCCACCCTGATCTTGACTTTTAGTGCTTTGAAGTAGACCAGTCACTACCTAAGTTGTTCCCAGAGCCCAGAAATAATCTGTGTTATTGCAGATAATTAAGCTGGTGGCTGCCTGACAGTCACCAGCAAAGGGCTACTGTCACTGTATTTTTTTTTCTCCCTCCATTTGATAGGAGGACAATAAAAAGAGGGACAGCGTTCTCCCTGCTGACAAAATACATTTAGGTCACCCAGGTGCAAACATGTAAGCCAGTTTTAGTAATATTTTTCTTTGATACTTTATAGAGATGCTTATTTTAAGCATGTGATATTTGCCAGTAAGCTTTGGCAGAAATGCTTTATGATGTGTTGTTTTAGTGCAAATGACATGGATAATTACGTTTATGAGTTCCTGTCTACATGCTTAGTTATCTCTTTCCAGATTATTCCCATTTAATTTCTGCATTAAGTCTAGCACATTACCACTGTTTTTTCATTATGAAGAATAAAGGGCTGGGAGAAAGAGCTGGATTTTCTCACTAAGTATTCTTGAGAAAACATCCTTTGCCTTTATTTATAAAATGTATTCTTACAAGAACTATAAAACAGCAGCATAGCAAGTAAGATTACAATGTATACAGATTATGAATTATGATCATATTTTAAACCACCGCAGCAAATATATTTACGCCCTTTGGGGGAAAATACACAGTATTAGAATAGTCATAGAAAGCTGGAAATAGCATTAATAGCATTAATGGAAGGGAGAAGGAACCCTCTCTCCTTCTGCTGCAATGGGGAAAGAAAACATGTTGTGGTTCTCCAAGAAGCAGGCTTCTTCTCCAAAATAGTACAAAACAGTTCAGTGGAGGAAGCTGTGGCATTTAAAGAAATTGGATCTGGTGCAAGACAAACCATTTATATCCACATATCCAGATGCTCTCAGTTCTTCATTTAACAAAGCAATAATGCAGGTATCAGCAAAAGAAAACCAGCATAACTTTATATTCCTATAAAGCAAGTCAATAAAAATATGTTCTTTCTCATTTTGTCTGAAGCTGACATCCTCTTTAGACCCGGGCCCCTTATTTTCCAATGAAACCACTGAGATTTTAGCAATTGGTGCCATAGTTTTTACTTCAGATAGTACACAATTTAACAACAGTTCATTTAGTGACTGTTCAAAGTTACAATGGCACTGAAAAAAGTGACTTATGACTGTTTTTCACACTTAGGACTGTAGAGGCATCCCCATGGTCATGTGATCAAAATTCAGACACTTAGCAACTGACTCATATTTATGATAGTTGCAATGTCCCATGGAGTAGATTTATTTGCCCTTTGAACATCAAACCATCATTTCCTGTTTCAGATAGTTCTTGGAACTTTGTTCTGTTTAAAAAAACATGTGTTTCAAGTCTTGCTGGGCTTTTGACTTAATCGTATCTGCAGTCTCAGACAATCAAGACTCTGTAACTTCTAATGTAAACATACAAATATTGGTGGCCTCTAAGCTGATATGTTTTTCCTCTGTTTGAATTGTTTACGAATAGGTTTGTGATATCAAAGTACAGACTGAGAATACTTTCTGTCCATAAAATATATTCTAAAGAAATATAAAATAAAAATATAAAATATATTCTAAAGAAAATATCCACTGTAAGTACCGGTATATCATGCTTTCTAGCACAATCCTGCTTTTTCTGTGTCTTGTGATTCCCCTTCAGAATCTATAACATAAATATAAGAAAACATAGGATAATACCGACCTTATCGTCAAGTATGAATGCAGTACATGATGGTTCCTGTCTCATTTCAGTTTTTGACATGCCCATAGGGATTAGGGTCAGTCTCCAGTTTTCATTGTTCGTTGCCATGGGTTTCAATATAGTTATCAGTGTAATCAAAAAATAGTAAGATGTATGTTTATATCAATGTTAAGACGTGATCAAGTTTTTATAATGTGGATTTTAACACTTTTAACACTTAATTAAAAACACAATATTTTTAATTAACTTTGGCAATAAAATATTTAAAATTAAAAATATTTGAAATTGTTATTTTGATTAGCTTAGAAGGTAGCCTGGCACCCATTTTGATTTCATATTGCTTTGGCAATTCTGTCAGTAAAACTGTAGCACACGGGTATCAAACTCGCTCTGTCACGTGACGTGTTGTGACGTATCGTGACTTTTTTTGCATTGCCGGAGCTGGGGTGGGCACAGCGTCAGCAGGATGCAAGTGGCCCGTGGGCCGGCAGTTTGACATCCCTGCTGTAGCAGATCTGAACTTTTCACTCATAGCCCTTCAAACTTCAAATCCTATGGCCTGGATTTCAAAGACCAAGAGATTTAGCCATTTCTAAAACTTTTCAGAAATCAGGCAGTAATGATGACTTCTCATATGCAAAAGGATATAAACTATGCTTAAGAAAGGGGGAAAGTAGGAAGAAACAAACCATCATGCCTGAAAGCAAAAGAATCTTTAGGGGTTATTAGTTGTTTTAATTTTCTACATTCCTGTAATTTTTTTTTCCTACCTCTCTGAATAGTATCCAGAAATTTAGTAATTTACAACATTTATACACCTTCCTCTGTCCTGTGGCTAGGGAAGCAGAGTTAGGGAAGAGAATAAAGAACCTTTTTTATATCCTGAGAAGAAAAATATCCATCATTTCTGCTTAGTTACAGAAGCAGAGAGATTCCCAGTGATTAATGAGTAAATGCTCTGATTTCAAGATTAAAAACCCTAATCCACAGGTAAGTATGAGAGGACTCTCCAAGGAGAAGTGGGCTGCTCCAGTAAGGCAGGGCTAGTGAAAGCTAACAAAATTGGTGGTGGCAGCTGTGAATGGAGATGGTTTCTTAATCAGTGCAGAGGAGGTGCCAGTGAGTCCAGCGTGGAGATTTTTTGTATCCCTACATTGTTCTATTGAACAAAGAATCTAATATGCTCTGCTTGACCTCCTGATAGGCAAATAAAAAACAAACAGAAAATCCAAGAGCCCAAATCCTTTGATAAGAGAAAAGGGTGTTAGGGAATAACATAGTGTTAAGAAGACAACTCGTACAGAAATTTGAAATCGAGGCAAGATAACCAGTTTGGGGACTGTTGCTTAAATGTCTGCTTTGTTATATAATAAGAAGACCTTTTATATCTTTTGGATAAGAAACTGGGAGAAGATTTTAGTGCAGTCTTCCTCAATCTGATTATCACCAGATGTGAGGAAGCTACAATTTTCAAATGTTTCAGTCAGTTGAACATTCTTGAACTTGGAAAAGTGACACTTATATGATTTGCAATACCCAACTTATACACATGTCCAACATATCTATTTTGTGAATAACTACCAATTTGTGTCCAATATGACCTATGAAACAGTCGGGAGAAGTCAAGTTATCCTCAGTAAAATCACTAAAATAGACTCTTGTTTGTCAACTAAATCTCCCTGAGCTAGGTCAATTCTCCTTGACAAGACACTTCATATCAGAGTGACAGATATTTATCTTACCAAAGTCTGGAGGCAACACTGTTTACTTGGTAGATATAGAGGCAATATTTTATGTGTTATCGAAGTGCTTTGCATAGTTTCAACCACTTCTCTCATGCATTCAGTGATATGCACAGAAGCTTTTTCTGGGTGTGCTGGAGGAGAGAAAGTGACACAAAGTAGAGCAATATAGCAGTTTCATTTCCCTCTTTAGAAGTGGGGTACAATGTTGCATTGTAAAAAGTGAGTTGCTCAAAGCACTATCAAAATATACTTTAAGGCTTTCCCCCACTAAATTTTGACTATGCATGAAGAGAAAAGCTTCCAAAGTTGTTTTATGATTATATTTTGTACACAAGTCCTAAGCATGACTACTAAAAATTACAGTTAGCTCTTATGAACTGTGTGGTAAGATAGCTAGAGGATAATAGCATTCCCAGTCATTATAAAGGCGGAGCAATGGGAAGAATTATTTACAGCACAAGCAGTAGAAATATTGTAACATCATACATGATTATAGTTGCTCGAAATTCAAATACACTTAAGTGAATTAACATTGAATAGAGAACAAAAACTATGAGATATAATTATCTCCCAAGTGGGTGTTGAGTTATTTGACCATCTCACAGGTTTATAAGCACCTATCACTTAGCCACATTGTTTTTGGCAGAAAGATTTGTAACATGTGCATCTTTTCAGAGAGATTGAAAAGACTATTAGAATAGCAGATTGCCAAGAAATATGTATAAGATAACGAAGAACAGGTGCCCTAGGCTAAATTTAATACCATAGAATAACCAATTTGGTTAGGCTGTACTATTTATGAGTGCCTAGAGGACAATTTTAAAAGCTACAACCGCTAATGACTAAAGGATTGTGCTCTGTGTGGTATCCTCTCTTTTTCTCTACCTCTCTTTATGTCTCTCTCTGTGTGTTTCTCCTAGAACTTAGATCTGCTTCATATTGATTACTTGGCAGTATGTCACCGATGTCTTCGCTAATGAGAAGGATATGTAGGTAGCAGCATGTGGGGGAAAGTGAGGTGCCTAAACAACCTGAAAACAAAAGGACATCTTTTGGCTACTTTGATCATTTAGTTTCCTGTCAGATGGAAGCTGTAATGGGCTGCTTTGATAATGCTGCTGTTTTACTGACTCTACAAAACAGAGGATGAGCATATTTTCACCGAGGGCATCTAGGAAATTTGCTGTCAATACCTTAAGACATAGGAGGTTGAAGTGATGCTGGGCTCAGTTTATACAGTTTTTTTTTTCACCACACCAATGGATTTTGTTCCATAACCTTTTGTGAATCTTCATCATCTTTAAAGTCATTCTTAAGAAAGCTAGTTTAGTTTAGTGGTTAAAATATCAAGCTAAACACCGAGAAACCACGAGTCTTCCTTTGGGTATGTAGCCAGCTGGATGACCTTGGGTTAGCAGCTTTCTGTTAGCCTTGGGAAGGAGGCAAATCACTTCTGAAAAACTTGCCCAAAAAGCTACAGGGACTTGTCCAGGCAGTCTCCAAGAACCAGACATGCTTGAACAGAAGAAAAAAAAATCACCTTTAAAAAATCTAAATGCCGTGGAAGCAAAAGAAGTACAGACACTTCCAGACTTACCACCACAACTGAGCCCAAAACTCTGTTGCTAAGTGAGACATTTGTTAAGTGAATTTTTCCCCATTTTATGACCTTTTTGCCACAGTTGTTAAGCGAATCACTGTGATTGTTAAGTTGCGGACATGGTGGTTAAGTGAATCTGGCTTCCCCATTGATTTTGCTTGTCAGAGGTTTACAAAAGGTGATCACATGACCTGGGGACATTGCAACTGTTGTAAGTGTAAAAAACGGTCATAAGTCACTTTTTCCAGTGCCATTGTAACTTTGAATGGTCACTAAATGAACTGTCGTAATTCGAGAACTACCTGTAATTCTAGTGCAGAACGGTGCACACCCATGCAGGTACATCAAGTAAATTTGCACATAGATTTAAACGTACATTTGGCATCCGTGTTCAAAATTCAGTGAATCTGTATTGGGTTTTTTTTTTAAGAGCGAAAAGAGATGCAATTCTTGAACGAAAGAGGGCAATGTAGAATTAGTAGGACACAAGCAGAGCAAACAATTGCTTAAAAAGCACTGCTTATGCTATATCATTGAATGAGAGAGCAGGGATGGCAAACAGGTGTTTTAGTGGAGGAGCTCAACTGAGGAAAAGGAAGAGACAGATTCTCAGAGCTGAGAAGTGGGGTGGGGAGAAACTGCTGACAGTTTCCTGAGCACTGCGGACTGCCCATTGTGTGACTGGAGCATTATTTCCTGCTGAGCAATTTGAAGCCGTTTGAAAGATTCCCAGGAGAGAGTTTCCAGAGACTGAGCAAAGAGAGAAAGCAAACTGGAGTTCATCTGAGATAGATCAAGAAAGAATTTGCTCTCCCCCCCCCACTTCCTTTCTGTTCATCTTAGGAATAAAGAGATAGAGGCAGATCTTGTAACCCAATGGAGATGTATCGTGTTTGCTTGCCTCCTTGAAAGCAACAAAAACTGTACTTGCTGTAAGTGCAAACTGATTGCCCTTCTGGAAGAGACGGGACTAGAAGTGAACCAGTCCATCCTCCAGATTATCAGGGAAGATGAGGAATTTCTTGGACATGGAATTGCACATGGAGGCCCACTAATACCAAAAAGTTCCAAGAAGGTGGGAAAGAGCCAGATGTGTAGAATGGAATGAAATGGAATGTTAGAGCAATAGGTCCATAAAGGTCCAAGACTGATTTTTTTTAAAGCCCTCTATTTCCTTGAAATGTCAAAATAGATCCCAGAGAATCCTATTGGTAGTATTTCTGAAGTGTTAGATGACCAGCAATTTCCATTGGCCTCAAGAACTGAAGAACAGGACTCTAGGATCTGAGGGGTCCTTGGTGCTCTCTGAGCTTGCTTGTTTTCTTGCAGAGGTTTCATTATCCTAACTAGGTAAACTCATCAGTGCTGTTTGGTGTCAGTTTGTATTCTGGTGTCTTGCCTGTCTGTGTGGGTGGGGATGGTCTTACGGATTCTTTGGTTGGGCTGTTTACTAATGGTTCTGTGGCAGCTTCTTGACTGGGGTATTCCTTACTTGATTGTGGGTCTGAAGTTGACCTTGGAGTTGATCTGAGTGCTGATTACTGGTGGAGAGGTGCTGGAGTCTTTTTCTCTTTTGGGCTGGTTGATTGTCTCCTTTTCATATCTATAGATATTGTTAATGTCTATGTGTCTATTAATGGCTGAATTGTCAGAGCGCCAGACTTCTAGAAATTCCCTGGCGTTTTTGGATTTGGCTTGGTCTAGGATTGTCACATTTTCCCAATTGACACTATGGTTAAATCTATCTGTATAGACACCAGAATATAAACTGACAGCAAACAGCACTCTTTACTACCCCTGATGATGTTAGGCTAATGAAATGTCTGCAAGAAAACAAGCAAGCTCAGAGAGCACTAAGGATCCCTCATGTCAGTCCTGGGCTACAAATATTCTCCTTCATTGGTACTCTAGGATCTGCAAAGAAAAGGATTTTTCTCTGCCTTAAAGAGGATGTACCGATAGATAGTATTGATGGGAAACCAAAGCAGTAACTGTCAGCCTGATAATCTCTTGAGAGAAGTGTGGGCCTTCCTGGAACGCACATTTGGGAAGTGATGGAAAGACTTGCAAGGCTTTTAAGCTCATTTACTCAAGACTCTTAAGCTTTTTCCACTGATTCAGATGGAAGCAAATGATATATATGTATATCATAAAAAGAAAAAAGGCCTTCTCGCCCTTGTGGATGGTCTGTGTCTTCTTCAACCTCAGTCCTCTACTAGTAGCTGGGGAGTTTGAGGGTTTTGTGCAATACCTTAGCTGTTCCTACCATGTGTCCCTACGCACCTCGGACCCACTTACCTTGCAGCCGGGCCTCTCCTCGCTGACCCACTTCTTCTGCGGCGACTTCTGCAGCCAGACCTGCATTTCTCAGCCACAAGCCTTTCCGGAAGACCTGTGCAGCCAAGAACTGAGCTATGGATTGAATCCATAGCTCGGTACTGCAAGATCTATGCAGCCGAGGATCGAGCTATGGATTGAATCCATAGTTCAATTCTCAGCTGTGATAGGCCTTCCGGAAAGGCCTGACTGCAAAATGCAGGCCAGAATGCAACTGCAGAATGAAACTGCTCCTTCGGCTGCAGAAGAAGTGGACTGGCTGGGCGGGCCTGTCGGTGCCGGAGGTGAGTAAGACATCTCCCAAAAATAAGACTTGGTGCCTTTTTTGGAGGCCAAAAAAAAAAAAGACCCAGTCTTGTTTTCAGGGAAACATGGTAGCACTGCATCCTTCTGGATAAAGAGTTCTGATGTCATTCTTGGGATCTGCTGGAGCTATTCTCCCAGTTTAAGAGTCAGAGTCACAGTATTCCTCCTACCATCACTAGGACCACTTTGGCCTTTATATTCCAAAGTTATGGTCAGAAGTCCTTTACTAGTTAGACAAGCTGATAAAGTTTTCTTAGTCATATCTTCTAGCCCCACAAATGTCCTTACCATCCCCACTAATTTTTATCTCTTGCTCTTGCAAACAAAGCATTGTGTTATAGCTAACCAATATTTTATTTCGAAAGAATGCTCCAGATTCATGCAGAATGTTGGATTTTCATTTTTTCCTCAGTTAAAATAATCCAAAGGAGCAAAAGGGTCAGAGCTGAACCTTACGAAGATAAGTGAAACAATTCCAGCCAATTCTGGCTTACATAAATATGGTAAATCGTGAACTCAGTATAGTTATATACTGAGTTATATACAGTTATATACAGAGTTTTGCCTTTTTTTTTAATTTTTAATTTTCAGCTCTGTGCAAAAACACTTGTTTTGAAAGCACAGAGTATTTTTATTTATGTAATTTCATTCTGATTTACAAAATTGTCCTAAAAAAATCAGTACATTTATTTTAAGCAATCAAAGTGCCAGATCCACCCCCTCGTTCTTTTCTTGCCTTGTATACTGAACTTTCTACTGACAACATAATATCATATTTACCGTATTCTGTGCCTATTTCCTCTTACCTTGGGCTGCCCTCTGCAGTTTCTCTCCATAAAAACAGTTCCATTTGTCAATCTTATTATTGTGATTCTTTTTCAGTCTGGCACAATAAACAAATTTGTGTGATGGAACAACTACAACATTTGCAGCTACATGCCCATTTGATTGAGGAGAATTCTCCCCATGGTTTTTTCTTAGAATGTTTAATGTATTACCTGACTCGCTTCCTCATCTGTATAAATAACTTCTTGAGCTTTAACCAAGGAGAAAGCAAAGAAAATAAATTTTAAGTATGTCAAGGAACCTTAAAGTGAAATTAATATGACACTTAATATTAAAGTGAAATTTAATATTTAATATGACTTAATATTAATTTAATATGAAATTAAAATTATATGAAATTTAAAGTGATTTAAAGTTAAATTAATATGATATGGGTGCGATGGCTCAGCAGTTAAAAATGCTTGCCTCAGCTCCTGCCCATCTAGCACTTTGAAAGCATGAAAATGCAAGTAGATAAATAGGTACCACTTCGGTAAGAAGGTAACAGCATTCAGTACACCTCGGCATATAGTCATGCTGGCCAGATGACCGTGGAAATGTATTCAGACAATGCTGCCTCTCTCAGCTAAGAAATGAGGATGAGCACTGTCCCTTAGAGTTTGACATGAGTGAACAAGAGGAAACCTTTACCAATAATACAGAAAATTCTATTTTATATACTGTATACTAACTATCTCATAGAAAGTTGATGTAGGAGAAGAGAGGCAGAGCTGGGGGCTCAGTTTAGAGTCCTTGTATTGCTACAAGAGATCCAAGTTCAACCCCTCCTGAATTCTGTTGGCCTTTATCTGGTGCCAATTTAGTGCTGAGTTTTAGTTAATCAGATTTTTGTGTTTAAGCTTGAATAAATCTTCAGTACGGCAACCTAACCAGTGTTCCTGATTCTTTGTACTTGACAGTTTAATAATGTATCTATCTGAAACTTAAGACTTTCCAATGAGGCCTCAGCCCTGGTCTCTCCCAATCAAGGAAGTGAGATTGGTTTCTGCAAGGAAGAGAGCTATTTCCTTTCCCAGCAAAGCTCAATTTATGCTCACATTAGCATAATTTCAGTGCCAGGTGAATTCTTTTCTATTTTCCCAGGCTTTTTAATTGGCTTTTAATTGCATTCTAATTCAGCCCGATTTAGATTTTTGAATGACCACCTCCTGCTGCCTTGTTTGTGGCCTGTTTTTCTTTTGCATTTTACTTGATTTTATTATTTCTGTGTGTACACTTTTATTCAAATTGCTTTCAGTGTGTTTTATTGAAAACCAATCAGACAGTGTCAGCTATTGGGCATTTTAAAACACTTTACTTAATTAATTACAGGGTTGATTGCAATAATCTTCCTGTTGGAGATTATGTTCAGAATTTTCAGCTGGAACTCCCACTGTTTGTCCAATAATTGCTTCATCATCACCTTACAACCAATCATTGTAGATTGAGAATTTACATTCCTTTGTTATAAATTCTGCATTGTAAATCAAAATCAAGACATCAAAAACTGAATTTCTCATACCCAGGCAGTAGGCAATAATTGTGCAACAGTGGAAAGATACATCTATGCCTTATTCATAAAAATGAATTGCTGACACATATGGTGTATCAGCAATTGAATGTAAGGTTTGTTTTTAACAAAGAGGTGAAGAGGATTTCAAACAATCTGATTTCCAGAAATTACTTTGTAAACTAGATTATTTTCTAGGACTTTCTTTCTTTCTTTCTTTCTTTCTTTCTTTCTTTCTTTCTTTCTTTCTTTCTTTCTTTCTTTCTTTCATTTTTTTGTATTTTATTTTGTTAACACTTTTTATATAAACATTTTCCTCCTGTCCACTGTTTTGATGCAATGAATGTAAAAATAAAAATGAAATATTGGTCTAGGACACCAACAGAAAAAAAGGAAATGTTTTATGTATGGGAAGCTGCCAGGTAACAAAGTCTATTAAAGCCCCATTAGGAAAGAGGAATAAAGCTAGGTCAACCTGGCTTCATCAATCATAGGAGCACACTTGGCACAGTTTCAGCTGAAGACTTCTGCCTTTTCCCCTCATTACCCCTTGCATTAATAGCAGAAAGCAAAAGAAAAGTGCAGACTTGAGTTTTTGATTGTATATATGCTGTCCTTTAGCTTTTCTCGGAAGCCCTGGATGTGGTGGTGCGATTTTCCTTGAGTGAACCACCTGAATATTACAGCTTTATTCCATGTGCTTTTTTTTTCTTTCATGAAAGGTGAATAAAAATGCTTCGTATTGCGTGGTTGCCCTTAATAGGAAATCAAAATATTTTACATACTGTAACTTTCTAAATTAAACCATGAAGTTGAGAACATCAGCTCTTGTACTCTTCCAGATTTTACCTTGTCATAGGATTTCAAAAGGTAAGAGACTTTCCCACCTCTCCTGCATTCTTTAACCATGGAAATAACCACGAAACCAGGTTTTTAAAACAGTGCCTTCTCTAAATTACTCAGAGTTGGGGGGAAAAATAAATAGCAAATTCTAGATTAATTTATTTCCCTCCACGTATTGTGTATCCTTTTATTTTTGAACTGTTTAAGAGTTGTCACATTATCATTGTCTAACAAATTAACCTGCCCTCCAAATTAAGCTATATTACAAGGACAGAGAAGACTGGTTCGCATTTTGACAGAAAGAATCTTCTAAATTGTTTTCACACACACACACACACACAATTGTCTGGACTCTGTCAACAGAGGGAGATATCTTTTTTGGCTACTGATCATTATACTGCTTTTTTTAATTGTAGATTTTATTATGGGATGCCATGTCAGAGATGTTTATGTTTATAAAATCCATCCAGTTTATCACATTCATGTCCAGCTCACTTTCTATTAGCAGAATGCTATGTCAGATGACGTATTTAAGCAGTTACTATTCAGTGGAATTAAATCTTTCCTGCCAATGAACACAAGCTTGATAAATAGCATCAAATATGGTTAAGTACAGGTAGTCCTCATTTAACAACCATTCATTCAAAGACCGTTCAAAATTACAATGTCACTGAAAGAAGGAACTTAAGACCAGTATCCAAGCTTAGGATCATTTCAGTATTATCCTAAGTTATGTGATTGTATTGGGATGCTTGGCAGTCCTTTTGCTCATATGGCAGGTTGCCATGCACTCCTGTCACGTGATCACTATTTGTTATCTTTCCCAGAAAGCCAGCAGGGAAGGTGTCAAGCCACTGCCACCTGGCTGATTCCTGGGGGGCTGACTGAAAAAGGTTGTTCTGAAATCCGAGCTTGAATTTCTGCTTGAATTTAGGGATGGACCTTTTTCAGTCAATGTCTTTGAACAGTGAAAATGCTGCTTGTTGGAGACATTCCTCCCCACATGGGGTGGAGTTTCTCTGGCTGGCAAGAAGGGAACTTTAGTACTGAGCTGGAGGAGAAGGGAAGGGAAGCGAAGGGAAGGGAAGGGAAGAGAAGAGAAGAGAAGAGAAGAGAAGAGAAGAGAAGAGAAGAGAAGAGAAGAGAAGAGAAGAGAAGAGAAGAGAAAGATCTAAGCTTCTTTTTTGTAGCCCAGCACAGCAGTTCCCTTCTGCACGGAGGGGAGCTACCTGCCCCCCCCCCCCTTTTCAGCAGGCAGTTCTTTCTTTTTCTCCACTTCAGAACAACACCTGGGAAAGCCAGATGTGGTCCTAAAGTCAAGTCAGTCATGTGGTGAGCAGCTTTTCGACCATCATAACTTAAGACCATCATTCTGGGCTCAATTATGGTTATAAGTTGAGGACTGCCTGCAAGTCAATTATTATGGGAAAGAGACTAAAGGTATGATAAAATGTAAGTTCGCCATACCTGTTCCTTCAGTAATTCCACCCATAGGTTAGATGAAATAGCTAGTTCCAGCTCCATTTTTTTTTAAAAAAAAAAATCTGGTTAAGATAAGGGAGTAAAAGCTAAAATGGTATTAATATAGAACATCACTACCTTTTGCAACACTACTGATGCTGAAGGTATTTTATTGGAAATGGAAGCAGTTTCCCGCTCCAGAGAACCCAATTCACCTAAATATAGTCAGGGAACTATATATCAGGTGTTTAATTTGCTATGTACCATTGGGTAGCAGATTATTCTGCGTGCTGAATGAAAAATTCCATTTGTTGTCAGTTTTTATCATTGCTTCCTGCCCGCAATTTAAAGAGACATGCACTACAGGTGGCTGCTCTATAGAGGCATACTGTTTCTATGACTGTAATATAAACTGTCAAATGTAATTTTGCATTATGTAGCAGTTATAACAACCACATAAAGTGAGTTAGAAATGCCAAACCGTTTTCTTAAAACACTTGTTACGATAAAGTTACACCCTTTATTAGCACTGAAACTTGATTAAATTGTTTGATTTTATTTATTCCAAAAACATCACAGACATCACAATCTCTAATTTCATATTGTGCTTTTTCAATGCTCTCAATCGTGAGAAACAGTATGAATGGGATGGACCATTTAATCCGTCCAAGCATTTTTATCTTTCATAAATTCCAACTGTAAGCTGTTTTTTAGTACTTTATGTATCTAGGAACAGAAAAGTTTTGCAAATCCATTACAAGTACAGCATAAGGCAAAAGGTTAACAGACACTTGAACAGCTTTACAGCACTCTGTACTTTTTCCTATAGCAGCTCTGAGACTTTGAAATATAACAATTACTTTACAATTTAGACACAAACTTAAAAAGGAAACTTAATGACTTCTGGTGGGTAGATTTAAAATACATGCTAGTATTAAATACCAGAAAAGGAACAGATTATATTTGAATTAGAGTGAGTGGAAATGGATGACCTTATGACTGCCTGTATCTCTTTGGACAATTGTTCATCATTTTAAATTAATTAACAATTCCTATGAATTGGAAGGGGTTTTTTTCTGTCTTTTCCCCCAAATCGTAAAAATGGCATTTCAGTTGAATACCATTCAGAGAAGAAGAAGTTGCAAATGTGTAAAAGGAGGAATAAAGTAATCTAGGTTCCATTTTCACTACATAGCAGTGTCATAGTTCCATCTTCGTTATGCTAAGCCGGTCACAAATTGCAAAGAAAGGTAGTACACAAATTGCATGTAATAAAGACACACCAAAGCATTAGCCTTTCACAATCATTCAAAGGGGTCACAAGATTGAATGGAGAAATGGTTAAGTACTGTCCTTCCCATTGACATGTGAAATGAGTTCACAGTAATAGGAAGCCAACATTACCAAGGAAAAGGTCTGGAAAGGGAGATAGAAGTGAAGATCTTGCACTTTTCTTGCTAAGGGTCATGTTGCCCTTGGGCTGGTCTCTGTCATTAGCAGAGCTAGTGAAGCATCTTATTTAACTAATCAGCTCCCTGCTTAGATCTTAAAAACCTTTAATTGTCACCTGCAAGGTCACAAACTAAGCGGTATGCCTTTGTGTCTCCTTTAACTCCATTTTGATTCAGCACATGTCCTATATAAAAAGCCTGTTGTGAAAAAAAAAGTGTTCTGAAGCTGAATCAGAGAACATTCTTAGAGTTTAGGACTTAGGTACGGTTGCAGTTTCATTAGTCTTTTTAACATTATGCAGCTGTGACTTCATGAGTTCTGTTAACTGCAGGCTTCTAGAGCTTCTCTTTGGCTTAACAGTTTGAGATTTGGTTTGTTCTGTTGTAATTTTATCTGGATGAAAGCAATTCAGCTCTGCAGGGTTCTGCTTTCTTTTGCCCTTCACAGCTTGGAACAAACAGCAATATGTAAGTTTCTCACTGCAAGAAAACATAAAAGTGATTCTAAATGCTGTCAAAAGACAGGAAGAATTCACTGTGGTATCCAATATTTTAAAAGTTAAGTTATTTAGCTTTATTTAGAAGTGTAGCAATCTTAGTTTGCATTGCCATTCTATTTTAGGCAAGTCATTGGTGGTTTACTACCACCTGAATTATCAGCCACTGGTGTTTCCTTGGAAATGTGAAATCATGTTCTTAAGCAAACATTTGCTGCAATAAAAATAATTGAGGAATCACAGCTGTTTTTAAGCTGTGAGTAGAACTACTCAATTAAGTGTCTCATTTCTCTTGTCCCCAGGTAATAGAATCCAGGGGGATAACTATAATAATTTTTCCAACTACTTTATCACACAATTATGGAAAGTAATTCAGAGAGAAACCATTCACTTATCAAAAGTCGCCAGGAAAGCATTGGCCAATTCTGGAATAGAAACATTGTTTCTGAAAGTCCTCTTTGACTGCTAGACATGCTTAGAAATTGATTTTTAAATCTATGTTATGCTATATGAAAGTTGTGTTCCCACATGAGATTTAATGCTATTTAGTTTAATCCACTATAATTGTAATGATTGAATATGACCATATAGAGCAGGGGTTCTCAACCTTGGCAACTTTAAGACTTGTGGACTTCAACTCCCAGAATTCCTCAGCCAGCAAAGTATTTGGAAACCGTTACTAGTAGAAAACATTGAGAGCCAGTTTGGTCTAGACTCTAGAGCACCAGTGTCAAACTCGCTGCGTCATGTGACATGTTGCGACGTATCGTGACTTTTTTTGCATTGCCTGAGCTGAGGTGGGTGCAGCCATTGCATGATGCAACCGGCCTGTGGGCCGGTAGTTTGACCCCCCTGGTCTAGAGGTTAAGGTACCAGGCTAGAAACCAGGAGACTTAACATGAAAGCCAGCTGGGTGGCATTTTTTCTCAGCCCATTTCTCAGCCCATTTTACCTTACAAGGATTGTGAGGAAAACAGGAGAAGGGAGAAGTATTAGGTATATTCACCACCTTGAATTATTTATAAAAAATAAAGACAAGATAAAACTCAAACAAGCTTTCTTTGTGTCTTGAAGTAACTTTCCTGCTATTAATAGAGTTTCTAAACATCTTTTTTCCAGTCTGTATTGAATATCCCATTCAGTTATGCATGACCAAGAAGCATAACTCAGCACTGGTTTCTGGCGACTAAAGGCTTTTTATAATACCTGCATCTAAGGCACAAAATGCCTTGGCAATGTCTATTACCATGTCCCCAAGATATGCTCTTCCTGTTGACTCAGCCTGCGACTGTACTGTTGTTAAATTGGTGTGGTTTTTCCCCCCTTATTTAAAAAATGCCTAAGAACAGCCTCACAGTATTAGGCAGTGTGTACTACCTATTCAATTTGGGTGGGAGTGTGGAGGCCAGATGATAGGAAACAGCCACAATAAAGGTTATGTGGGGATCACAGCAAATTTTATGCTGGTATTGTTTACTGCTGTTCAAAGATGGCTGGAGAGAACCCTCCAGCTTTTGCAATACAGAAGGACCCTAGGATTAATCTGATTCTTAAAAGCTCTCTTTTTCCATAGACAGTGTGAGTTGCAGCTGAGATAACTGAAAATGTTTCACATTTCAGACACTTAAGCTGCCTGGGGTAGTGGTTTGTTAAACACCCAGGTGGTGTTTGATTTATTTTATTCCATTAAGTAAATGACTGCCACTAATTGAAAAACTCACTACTGACAGCCACAGTTTAACAGCATACCAATGATTCTGCATCCCTTCCTGAAGGCAGCTTAAGGATTATTGCTGTCTTTAAAACCAGAAGTCCAAGTTAAGAGGGAATGTGTTTATTTTCACAAATTTCACTCCAGCCGTAGCTTGGAGAACATGAAAAAAAAAGGTTTGAAAGGCATATTTTCAAATAATTATTATTTTATTATTTTATTACCTAAGTGACTCTGTGGCGACTGCAACCAAGAAATTAAAAGACGCTTGCTCCTGGGGAGGAAAGCTATGGCAAATCTAGACAGCATACTAAAAAGCAGAGACATCACCCTGCCAACAAAAGTGTGTATAGTCCAGGCCATGGTTTTCCCAGTTGCAATGTATGGCTGTGAAAGTTGGACCATAAGAAAGGCTGAGCGCAAAAGAATTGAGGCCTTTGAACTATGGTGCTGGAGAAGACTCCTGCGAGTCCCTTGGACTGCAAGGCTTTCAAACCGGTCAGTCCTAGAAGAGATCAACCCTGACTGCTCTTTAGAAGGCCAGATCCTGAAGTTGAAACTCAAATACTTTGGGCACCTAATGAGAAGGACTCACTGGAGAAGGGCCTAATGCTGGGAAAGATTGAGGGCAACAGAAGAAGGGGACGACAGAGAATGAGATGGCTGGATGGAGTCACTGAAGCAGTAGGTGAGAACTTAAATGGACTCCAGAAGATGGTAGAGGACAGGAAGACCTGGAGGAACGTTGTCCATGGGGTCGCGATGGGTCGGACACGACTTCGCAATTAACAACAACAAAGTGACTCTGGGCAGTTACAGTTAAAGAAAACATACAGTGGTGTAAAAAATAGAATAAAAAAACTGTTATAAACAGAATTAAAAGAAAGTTAAAAATTAAAAGGTAAAGAAGTGGAAGGATTTCCTTCAAGCCACCAACCATCCCCATTATTGCATATTACTCTTAGACTACCATGCCAACTGGTAGAGCCAGGTCTTGATACTCTTCCAGAAGGCCAGAAGAGTAGGGCCCTACCTCAACTCAGGGGTTGAGGTACTCAGTTTAAGTAATTGAGGGTTGTGTCATGATTGGAGAAGTAAAGCTTGTTACTTTTTGTTTTTATGAAGCAAGCTTGGGTAGCAGTTGGAAAGAAAATTGGTGGGAAAGACTTCTTTTATGAATAAAGGCAAATATGCATGTACACCGCCCAGAGTCACCTTGTGTAAGATGGGCAGCCATAGAAAATTGCATCGAAGAATTCTTATGCTGTTTCATCCATTACTACTTGTTAGCTTGCCTACAGACTTGGCTGGAGGGGAGGGGTGAATGGAATGCAGACTTCAGATATCGAGCTGCCGGTCCGTGAGAACCAAGGTATTTCGAAAGATGTGGACTAAGAACAAAAGACATTCTCTCATAACAAGTGTCTAATGCTTAATTAGATAATGTGACCTGTATGATTAGGGGGAGGGAAATTTCTGTGGTTTTAATATACGGATCTAGGCGCCAATTAACAAGAGCTGGTTTTCCTTTCACCTGTGCCAAAATGATGTACTCAATAAAGTTTTGCATTACAGATTGGATCGTTTCAGCAGTGCTTACTTCATTGGGTTCACCTGTCGGAACCTTGACAAATTGATTAAATATATAAAATCTAATGCAGTTAGCCCCCCCCCACACTAAAATTAATGCAAAAATAATGGTAAAAACCATTTACTGTAATGAGTTTGGCAAAAGAGATAATAGCAGTTTAGAAATTTTCTACAACTGAAAGTGTTAGACTAAATGAGGCTTTTGGAGGAATGTATTTCACAGCCCAGGAGCAACTCAGGAAGCTGTCTTTTTGGCATTTGGCAGCAGGGTTATCTTTGGCAAGGCCTTTGAAGCAGCCAATTAGATGGTCCCTTACCTAGTCAGATCCTAAACCAGGGGTTCTCAACCTTGGCAAGTTTAAGACTCCCAGAATTCCTCAGCCAGCATTGCAAAGCTGGCTGGGGAATTCTGGGTGTTGAAGTCCACAAGTCTTAAAGTTGCCAAGGTTGAGAACCCCTGTAAAACCATTAGGATTTTAAAAGATAACCAAAATATCTTAACTGTACTCAGTAAACAACTGGCAACCAAAACAGATCTTTCAGGACAAGTCTCAAATGCTCCCTGTAGTTTTCAATAGTGAGTACCTCTCTATCTTGCACCAGCTGTAACTTCCAGATCCTTTTCAAGCATGGCCCCACATAGAATTCTTTGCACTGGTCAAGACTGATATAAACAGTGTGTGGGAAACCATCAATCAATCCAACCAGCTGAGGAAGGATTATAGTGCACTTGGTTATAGTTGTGCCATTGGCCCAAAAGCATCTCTAAGGGACTTCCAAATAGGCAGTTCCCTTTGGAGTTTCCCTTTCAATAATAAGCTCACCAGTAACTTGCCACCAAGGTCAGTTTTCTTTTCAGTCCACAGTCACAGAGGCAAATGACCTCTGACAGAAACACACAATCCCAATTTGATCCCATTGAGAAGTTGTTCTCCAGAATTATCAAGAAGATAAGCATCAGCCAGATAATCACTCCATTTCTCCTCCCTCCCTCTCTCTCTTTCTAATATTCAGATTTTTTTTTCCTCCAAGCATAGGAGTTTTCAGTTCCTTCCCAGTTTGTAAAATGACAACATTAGATATTAACAGTTAAAAGCTCTTTTTTGTGATCTCTGGAGCCTCAGAGTTTATGCCAATGGAAATTGGTTGCAAAGCATCAAAAAGTGGTGCAGTTTTCAGCTGGGTTTAGGTGAGAAATACAAGGGGGAAAGTATATTAATCTACTGATAGGCATAACATATCCAGCCAATTTCCACCAAAGTAGAAAAATATAAACATTTCAACCTGGCTTTCTCTGATGATATCAGCATAACACTTTCTTTTCCCCTATGACTTTCAACATTTGTGTTGTATGACTATACATTAAGTAAACTATTTAAAATTTCCTGAAATTCAAAATACTTAGATTCACTTACTTAATAATTTGCAAAATCTATACAGAATTTCTTCATCCAGAGGCTTTGCTTGGATAGTAATATTTCATATTTTCTCTTTTGTACTCAACTATCAGATTAAAGTACAGAGTAAAGATCAAGACTTGGCACACTATTGGTATGGAGATGCTTTGTTTTTAATATGTATATGTGTAGACTACTGATGAACTGAAAAATTCAGAAACACAGGGTATTTCAAGTTGGAACTCTGAAGTGAAATACAAGTTATTTTTTAAATGAAAACATGTTATAGTTTAGGTAATAAAATATTTGGATTAGGGGGAAATGAAACTAGAAGTAAAGGAAGGAATCTTGCTGTTGATTTCTAAACACTCAAATTGTAATGAAAAAAGGGGAGTATTTTAATTAAAAACACAAGATATCATGTTTGATTACTTTTATCTTCTGTTGTTTTTTTTTTTGCTCATGCAAATAAATTTTACAATATTATAACTGGGGCTTCTTAGGTGACTGAAGCCATAAATCTTGCTTTTGTGTGCCTATCCATCTCAGGCTTTTAGACAGTAACTAAGAAGTACCCTGAAAGAACTATAGCATCGCATCACTCATTTAAGGTTGACATGATGCCATAGCCATCGGCAGGAGAGGCTTTCTGAAAGTAATGACTCTTCAATATGCTGAGAGGCAAAAGTAAAATAAAATCCCTAATGTTGTTTCGGTTGTAATATTAGCCAGATTCCTTTGTCAGTCATGCTCTAAGATTTTTCTTTCCAATATGCACACGAAGAAAACTTTTTGGGCTTGCTTTTATTTTTATTTTTAAATATTACATGCTCTGTTGGAGGAAAATACCCCGCCAACCCAGGTTGTTGGTTTCCAAGCCGGGAAGATATCCAAGATGATTGGTAAAGAGTCAAGGAAGCACTTTTATTTTGTCCAAGATCAACAAAGGAGATAGCTGCACTGCCTCATGTCACTGTTTTACAGATTACTATTCCATCAAAATTCCTCTTTTAAAATTGCAAAAAAAAAAAAAAAAACCCCACAAAACCTATTCTACCTATTTCTCTAATTTTTATCTTTATGCAATCCAGAAATTGTTATGTTTTCAGTCCTGGTTGAACAAAATGTTCATTAGGAGTTACTGGAAACATTAAACAAATAGTTTATTTCTGATCAAATAATCAAATTTTGCCTTTCTTCTTTTTTGCAAGATTGCCTCTCAATCTTGATCCTCCAATGGTATTGCGGGATTTGATCTTTCATCTTTCATCAATCTTTGGCATTCAATATGAGATTTCAAAGTTTTGGCAGTCGGCTTTCTACATCCTATAAAGATGTATAGGATCCAGGATTTCCTGCTGCAGCTGCTCCATCTCCAGATCCTTCCCTTGATTTGTCTTTTGTCTTTCGCTTTTGGTAATCTCAATTTAGTTGACTTCCATTCTTCGATCTCTATATTCTCTATGTGAGGTAACAGGTTTTTTCAGGTTTTCTCATCTTATAAAATTTTTCCCATTGAACTCTGTATCCTTTCTGAGATATTAATTATTAATATTATTTTTTTTTAAATTAAGATAAGAAAAAGTTAAAGCCAGCTTAACAATTTTAACTCTTTTCTGCCTGGTTCTCTAGTTCCCTTTAGTGTCTATTTGCAGCTTTCATCCATCTTCTGTTGTTAGTATAGGTTAAAATTCTATTTCAATAATTTCCAATGAGTTTATTATTATATACTTGTTTTTCAAATCTTATAACAAATCTTAAAAGCAACCAACTTTCCAAATCTCTCTGGTCTTCCACTTGGGTGAGCCCAATCTGGGCTTCTGGTATGAGTTATGGATGATTAAAGACATAGAGACAGTGACTGCTTTCAAAGGAAAGATCAGCAAATAGACTAGTCCTTGAAAGTTCTCTGCAGGAGAGAACAGGAGACCACCCAACAATGCTATAAATGTCAGTTCTTTACAATGAAGCCATATAACAGATCTCCCATGGGTTTGAGTGCCAGGAGCTGATGGAGATGACATCTTTGTTCTCAGAAGTGAGAGAGCTTTTAATAGGGACTGATACTCACTTTCTAATCACGTTCAATATTTGAGTTTAACCACTTTATGGCTTTCACAACAGTGAGCTTTTGATTTGATACTTGGTGAGTTTTACCTCCTTTGGATTTAAAACATTTAAAAAAACAGAGAATTAAGAATTCATATACAATATAGAATTGGCAAAAAGTCAAAACAAGAATTTTGCTTTAGGATCTGAGAAATCTAAATTCAAAGCTGCATAACTCTTTTCCTCTATATGCTGTTAGGACAAATCGTGTGTTATCCTAACTTTATTCACAGAATTATTACAGATAAAACAAGCAGATCTTATTGTTTGGAATGGTTCTATTAACACAGTGTTATGAAATGTGCACTTGGAGAAGGAGTGGGGGAGTAATTCTCAGCAGCATCACAGTTGCCCAGGAAGGAGGCAGTACATTCTAGAGAGAAGCCCAAATTAAAAGACTCCAGTCCTGAGTTGGATGTGGGAGGGAGGGAGGAAGATGTTCAAAGTAGCCACACCTTAGAATCTCTCAGGGTGTATCTGTTCGATTAGAAGATTACAGCTTCTAAGTTTTTAGAGTTCTACATTGTGATATATTGAAAATTTTTATAAATATTTTATAAATACAAATAAATGTATCACCAGAATAAATTAATACTTCTATCTTTGGCAAGATATAACAGGCTGTACTTGGGTTTTAATTATAGGAACACAATGTACAGAGTTCAACCAAATTCTTCTGTTTGGCTACTGAGACAGAAGACAACTATTTTGACCAAATGCTATCCAATCTGTTTTAGTGTCTCTAGCTTCATACAGGTTGCCCTGATAAAGAAAACAGTTTGAAAAAAATAGCCAGATTAGCAAGAACATTAGTTGGATTCAGAGTTCATGGTTTTTTTTTTCTAATTCTACATTAGTCTGCTGACTTTAATAGTCTGCTGTTCATTTGTATAGCCATACTTCTCCGTTCATCAGACTGATTAAAGAATTAGTGGTTCGTCCTTATATAAGTGTACAGTACCAACCATCCTCAGTTGCTCCAGTTATGTAACAATGAAAGAGGCAATGCAGAATTAATTTTTAGCACCTTATTCAGCAGAGAAAATTGCCAAAAGTGTAGTATTATATTACTCTTTTTGTTTAGAATTCTGGTATCTATGCCAGGAGAGGCTTGCCCTCTGCTGTAGAATTTTAAAAAAAAAATTATATATGAATAGAACAAGAACAGCAAACACCATCCAGCAATCCCAGCGGACTATCAATATATTTTAAAAGTTTTATTTGAGCAATGTAAGCATCTCACTCTAATTCAGAATGTACATTCCAAGCAGTCCTCCTTGTCATTGGCCAAAAAAAAAAAAAAAAAAAGAATCTTGGGAAGTAGTTTTTGAGATGAATCTTGATGGAGTGGAAGATGGGGCTTTGAACCTCTTCTCCCTCCACCCCCATATCTCTCTTATTTGCAGTGTTATTAAAGTACCTCATCTTCATTGATGTAGAGGTATAATGAGATTGCCTTGAAGAAAATATATGGCAGCCATTGAGAAAACATGAACTTAGCCCAGGTAAAGCTCAGGAGAAAGTTAACATTATCTTGCTTTGATTCTTTTTGATATGAGAGGGAGGTAAAGAAAACACTTTCAGGCTTCCAAGAAACTGTCATTTATATCAAATTCTAGTTATAGTATTTCTTGTGGTGTTTTCTTCCTGACTGGGTCTTACCCCAAAGGGCTACTACTGATGGTTATTTCAATGCCATAATCATTTATCAAGGTCTGACAGATACTCATTTTGTCCCTTCCATAAATATAGGTATTACAACAATATTAGATAAATCTTCTCAAAAATTCTCCATCTCTTCATATTTTTCATTGGAATTTCTTGTTTCTTGACATAGCCTGGCACATGTATTTTTTTCAAATTCCATCTCCAGGACAATTTATTAACCCTCCATTATTCATCTATTAATTTATTCTGTAATAGCTACCATTCATGACTTGGATTTAATATGAAGAACACTCAATAATGAAGAAAATAGTGTTTGTTCAAATTAAATGAGCCCAGAAAGAATTTATTCATAAAAATTACAGATTGTTTAACAAGGTATCCTATTTTAGGAGTAATCCACATATCATGTAGTATTTGAGATTTAATAGACTGGTTTGTGCCTCGTGCATTAAAGAATATTAAATTTTTGAGGATTCTGGAATTGAATCTGTAGTTTTCTTGTTGATTTATATATAAGCTTAGAAAAACCTTAGACATGCATGTACTTTCTTTGCATGGGAAAAAGACAATGTGATGGTTATGGTTTATAATTTGCATTTTTAAAATATTCTCTGACAATAAGAAATGAAAGTTATAGAATTCAGAATTAGTTAAAAATGCAGAACTTCAGTCTCAGTTATGGCCTCAGACTATTCTCCACTGAATGGTGCTTTAAATTCTGTTAAGGTGTCACAGAATATCCAAGGGGACTGTGAGGGTAGAAGTTCATGAACCATTTATACTTTACATCATTATGTAAAACAGTCTCAGTGCTCTAAATCTTTGAATTTCTGGAAACGTGGTTATGAAAGAACACTTACCATGGGAATCATAATTATTTCTGTAAATATGATACAATTATTGTACTTGTATATTATTGTTATTCTCTACATCTCTCTCTATATACTTTATTGCTAATTAATAATACCATTTCCTGCAATTTACGAGATTTAGTCCCTGAAAGCTTATACCATATATATTTGTGCCAAGGCACTTTAAGACTTCATTGTTTTTGTTATATGACCAAACCTTATATGCATTTGAATGAACATTAGCATAATTTTAATAAAAAATAAGCAAATACCATTAGTTTTACTGTCAATTGGTCACGCTTCCTGAATATCTATTTTTCTACATTATTTTATTACTGAACTAGTGGAAGATGGTAGATAGAACATTATACTCTAAGACATAGATTTTAATCTCTTGTTTCCTTCTTTTCTCTCTAGGTGGAACGGGAAATAGCCATCTTGAAGTTGATAGAACATCCCCACGTTTTAAAGCTGCATGACGTTTATGAAAATAAAAAATATTTGTAGGTATTATTCATTGACATTTGTTTATTTATTATTAAACAAATTTATATGGCAGACCAACTCATACACAATGACTTTGGGTGGCTTATCGCATATTGAAGAATAATATAGTACATTGGGAATGGGAGACCATGGAGCATCTTAGTGGGTGGAGTAGGCCAGTCAAATCAACAGAAACAGACTAGTGAATAACTCTTTCAGTATCACTCAGTGAACTCATGAATGTATTAACAGTTGAAACTTGTCATTCAGCTTCAAATCTGTCAATTCCACAACTGATAAGTTAATAGAACTCTTGTTATTCTTTACATTTCTCTAAAGCGGAATTCCCTAGTTTAGTAGCTTTTAGATGAAAGTTAAAATATATCTATGAGGGCATCAAGCTGGGAAGATCTGCTCTGGAGTTTGAAAGGAAACATATTTCTCAAAGCTAAAAAAAAGTATTATAATCAAAGGTCATTTTGATTAAAACCTTTTAAAACCAGATTTAAAACCTTTTTTGGTTCCTTCCCCCACAATATTGATGTTTTGTTTATTTATTTTTACTGACTCTATTTATTTTACTGAGTTCAAAGGACTAATGAATATATCCATTATCATTTTCCTTAGAGCAATTTGAATTACAGAGTTTCCCAGGTTTACTAGCAACAATCGAAAGAATTGCGACTTTTGCCAGATATATAAAATATATTAAGATATTTTATGTTTTATTACCATGTCTTACAATTTATAAAGGTGAAATGGGAAATAAAATTCTAATTAAAGATAAATAAGACAGAATTAAAATGCAAATATAAAAACCATTTAACAGTGCAACTCATCTCAGCAGATGAAGTAGCTTGAAGAATACCTGTCTTGCATTCCCATAATATATATATATATATATAAAGCTTGAAGCTCACCAGGCAGAATATCAAAAGCCTCAAGAGACTTCTAAAGAGGAATATAGCTTTTCAGATTGCCTAGGTATATGACATAGGTTATAATGTCTTATGTCCCCTGCCATAGATAATTGGCAGTGGAGTTATTTTAACAAGAGATTTTACATATTCCCTGGAGTCATTCCCAGTCAGTATTTTAACAGCAGTATTCTGAACTCACTGAAATTTCTGAATCCTATTCAAAATCAGTTCCTCCCTACAAAGAAGGTCATAGTAATCCAAAGGAATGTAGTTAAGGCAAAGCCAGAGGTAGCTAGTGCACCAGCTTTAGATGAGACTTCTATCACTCCCAAACTAGGAATGAAGTTCAAGATTGATCTTCTTACTGGACTATGATATCTTAATTGTTGATGTTTTAAAAGTTATTAATATCGCGTTAGCTTTATAGGTTTTAGAGAGGTCTTGTTATGACATATTATATTTTGTTTATTACTATTTATTTATTTAACTGCACTGGCAGTCTTCAAGAGGAATGGAATGCTATCACGTTGTGTTCCCCTTTTGATCTGCCTTTCAACATAAGGGAGATCACTGATTTCTTTGGCTGGAGCTTTAAGCTAATTTTCTCTTAGAAATCTCATTACCAGCATCACCTATTGATTTGAAACATATACAATGTTCTTGTATGGAAAATTGAAAAAAATGCAAATGTTTCTGACATTATCACAAAGAAGTGAGCAAGATTCAAATTCAGCCTGTGCTATAGGTAGCCTTTTAAAATATCACATCTCCTTGAAAATGAGATTGCTAAACCAAGGGGAGAATGTGGAATGGAAGTAATGATCACATATAAACCATACAGCTAGAATAATAAATTCTTTTTAAACAAAATTGATCCATAAATTAAAGAATTAACTGTAGAAGGTGCAGATCATTCTCTCTTTCTCGCTCTCTTTCTCTCTCTTTCTCAAAAGTCTTTTCAACAAGGAACTGCAATACCAGGGAAAAAAATTTTATTTATTTATTTATAAAATTTATAGGCCGCCCATCTTACCTCAAGGTAACTCCGTAAAAATACCAGGAAAAATATATATATATTCTCAGCCTTTTTGTTTATGTAGACACACATGACTTATCTGTCTGTTCCTGAATTGTTTTTAAGTGTAGCTATTAGCAATATACAATAATTAATTACAGTTGTGACAATTTCATATTTGCTGTACTGTAAAAAGTAAAAAAAATGTATAACCTGGATGTGAGTAACTGAACTGAAGAAAGTCTAGTACTCGAGATACGACCACAACAATTTATGCTGCTAAGTGAAAATTTTGTTAGGTGAGTTGGCCCATTTTACGACTTTTCTTGCCATAGTTGTTAAGTGAATCATTGCATTTGTTAAGTTAGTAACATGGTTCTTAAGTGAATCTGGCCTCCCCATTGACTTTGCTTGTCAGAAGGTTGCAAAAGCTGATCACATGACCACGGGACGCTGCAACCGTCATTAATATGAACCAGTTGCCAAGCATCTGAATTTTGATCATGTAACCATGGGGATGCTGCAACGGTGAAAAATGGTCATAAATCACTTTTTTCAGTGCCGTTGTAACTTTGAACGGTCACTAAATAAAACTGCTGTAAGTTGAGCATGGTCACCCAGTAAAAAACATTTCTAATGTCAAAATTAAGAATTAAATATATGTATTGGTGTATTCCTCCCTAATCTTATTGAGAAAATTGCAATTGGTAAAGAGTGCTAGTTTTGGGGCAATTGAAATGTTCTTTTGACATTTGTATTGTGCAGTTCCTAATACAGAATACTGCATTAAAAGTGAAACTATTCAGAATTAGAGTCAGTTTGGTTAAGGCATCAGGATAGAAACAGGAGACTGTGAGTCTCAGTCCTGCCCTAATCATGAGGCTAGCTGGGTGACTTTGGGCCAGTCATTCCTTTTCAGTCCTAGGAAGGAAACAATGGTAAGTCACTTCTAAAATCTTCTTAAGAAGACTACAGGGATTACCCTAGGCCAGGAGTAGGCAACCTTGGCTCTTTTATTGCTGCTGGCTCAGGAATTCTGGGAGTTGAAGTCCATGAGTCATAAAAGAGCCAAGGTTGCCTACCCTTGCCCTAGGCAGTCACCAGGAGCCAAAACTGACTTGTAGCTCCCCACCACCCCAAAAAATACGCACTAAAATACATGTTTAATGTTCTATGTATGATACCTTGCTACCTTGCACGGTTTCCAGACTCTACCCACTTTCTCACTGAATTCTATCAAATATTGATAGAGAAGATTTTCTCCTATCTTCATTTCTTAATGGATTTTTTTAATGGTAAGAAAAATAAGAGAAAAAGCATTAGGAAAAAAAATTTAAAACAAAAGACAACTTGACTGACTTGGTAAAGTTCTTTGAATAGAGCAAGTTAATTGCATCATAAAAGTCTGATCTGGAATCTAATTAGTAGGATTGTGCAAAGCATTTGAAAGAGGTCTTTTGTAAGAGAAGGGACCTTTCTTAAAACAAAGTATCTGTCTTCTGTGGAAATTTGCACAGCTGCTTTGAAGACTTTCTTTGGATAGCTGCACAAACATATATACAGGATGAACAAATAGCATGGGGATGTACCAGCAAAGCAAAATGGATGTATGACCACCCAGAAAGGTTTTGAAGCTGTCTTAAAACCTTCCATTAGACAGAACTGCTTTACTGCTTTGAGCAGACCTGCTTCAAATCATACCAATATGCTTTGCAACATGTCTTTTTCAAATGCGTAATAATTAGCCATACAGTCACATTGACCCTATAAAGCAGATTATGCTGTATCATAGCAACTGAGCACAAATTGGAATCAAGATTTCTCATATCCATGTACAACACAACAACTACAGAGCCATCCTGGCAATGTTAGATAGTGCTGGTAACTAATTGGGCTTTACTTTACAAAGATTGATGCCACAATAAATGTGCTTATTATCAAGGTACTTCTATACTTTCTCATGTTTTTTTCCCCCCAGAATTACAAAACAGTGATGTACAGTGCCCTTTTTGGGATTTATTATCATATATGACATTTGTTCCCCACTGATTAGATTTAAGGGATAGGAGATTTTCTCCTTACTGATTTGGTGTGTACTACTCAGAATATATTTTCATCCTCAACAGAAATCATAACAAGACGTGAAAAAAAACCCAAAGTCCATAAATAATCAAATTATGTTTGAAAAATGCATTATGGTCAAACTATCAATCACTTTCAAAAATATTAGACTTGATAGCACTGCGTAATAGTTGTGTAAATCTAAGGATTTGGGTTCCTGAAATTTCAGTTTATCTCTTTGTAAGATAGGGTAATAAAATGCTTCTCAGACAGCCATGTCCCAGAACCTTAAGATGAAGGATATTTATTGTCAAAGTATAAAAATGTTGCTATTTGATTGATGAGGATAATTTAAAGAAAATGATACTGATGTTATATTAAAGGCCATTGCTTGCTATTAGATTGGTAATGTGGAAACATAATAAATCAATTAATGAGTTTTGGATAATATAGTAATGGAGTATGACTGTGGAGGGGTGAAAAGCTCTGTGTCAACAATTTCATACTTTGTAAAGTTCAGGTTTAAGAGTGGGATGCCAATGTTGCCAGCAAATACAACACAGCACAATTTTCTCCCCTTTACGATTAGTCTCAGGTTAGTTGATCAGTGTTCCATCAAACATCGTATCTTAATTGCAGTGCTGGTGGCCTGGTTTCTTAGGCATATTATGAATTAAGATTGATATTTCAGATGCCAAAGACTATTGCAGCATGGGGACTGTTTCTTCGATAAATGTTAATTTCACAAATCATGTTTGACTTTGGGATTATTATTTAATTTGTGACAAAGGAGCTTTGGTTGAGTAGATTCCTAATGTAGTCATGAATCAAATCATTTTTTCCACAGTTAATTTAAGAGTGAAAATGCATCTTGGGGGGGGGGAATAAAAATGTTGCTGCCTGGATTAGCCAATGTAATATCATTCTTTTTTTGTTTTCCTCATTCCAATGTTTCCAATATTTATGGAGGAGAAATTTACTAATAAGAGATGTAAGCATGCAGTGGAATCCAGCTATTAGGTTTGCTGACTCAGACTGCAAAGGCAGAAATCTCAAGTTAAATGCTTTTTTCCAATTAACTCTCTTTGCATAGAAAACAAATGGACTAGAGAAAAGCTCTCCACTACTTCCTCCTGTAATATGTCAGTTCTACCCGCTTTTTTTTTTTAATCTACGATGGCCAGGGAAAAAAAACAGTATATAATTCTGCTGCATGCATATATCATTTCTAAGAACAATGTTCCATCATGCAGACTGAATGCATTAAACTGAATAGCTGCCAAATAATGGCTGCCTTCATAACGCTAATAATCATGGCTTATTAACAAACCATAATGGTTTCATTTGTATATAATACAAAACCAGAATTGGGTTGGAATGAGCTGTATTAAGGGTTGGAGCACTATATAAACTCTGAAGGTTTACTAAATTCTTTGGCAGAACCACATTGAAAAGCCACTCCTTTGTGTAGAGATACTATGTAAATGAAAACAATGGCTTCATTAGTATGTTATGGTACTATCTCTATGAAGTAAAAAAATACTAACTCTATTTTAAAAAAAGACTTAAGTACCAATAGAAGAGAATATTTGTAGCTGAGGGTTGAACTGTTGGGTCATTTGTTCTCTCTGAGCATAGTTGTCACTAGCAATGGTGATGTTACCTAGTTTGGATAATGAAACATCTTCAAAAACAACACCAATCTCAGAGAACACCAAGGACCTTTCATTTCAACCCTGAGCCACAAATATTCTCCTTTCTTGGTTGTTTTCTGGCAGAGATTTCATTATCCATCATGATGATGTTACCTAGTTGTGTAATGTTGTGCAAGAAAACAACCAAGCTCAGAGAAGACCAAGGACTCCACAAATACGTAAGTATAAGGAAACAAACAATGGATTCTCACACAGAAGCACATGGTAAGTGCTATTGAAAAACAGTTTTATTTGGTAAGGATATCTGCTTTAGTAGTACTGCTTCTACTCAAGAATAGATTAGACAATCATTTGTCAGAAATGGTACAGGGTTTCCTGCTTGAGCTGGGGGTTGGACTAGAACAGGGCTTTTCAGCCTTTTCACCCATTGTGCCACTTTTAGGATATGGCAATATCCGAGTACCACCAGTCGCCTAGCAAGGTGTCAAAAATTTGATGACCCAAAAAAAAAGGAAAAAAGTGATAAAGTACAGGTAGTCCTCGATTTACAACAGTTCACTTAATGACTGTCTGCAGTAACAATGGCACTGAAAAAAGTGCCCCCAAGCCACAGCCGAGCAAGACACCTGCCTGCCCGCCCAGCCACGCTCTTCCTCCTGTCTGAGGTTTTCATTGTTGTGAGCATTTCTGTTGAGGATTGGCAGTGGGGGTGGGGTGGGGGTGTGTTTGGTTTTTATTCCCCCGTCTGCTGGGTGATTGCAGCAGGTTTTGGTCACTTCACATGACCCTGGGACACTGTGACCATCATAAATATGAATCAGTTGCCAAGCATCTGAAGGTAAATCACAAGACCTGGAGATGCTGCAACATTCCAGCTGATTGGTGCTTCTTCTGGGCTCAGCAGATCAGTGCCGAGCTCCAGCTGGAGCCTGACACTGATCCTGGCGCTTCCACTCAACCCTGACAGCCCTGAAGAGCTGATCCTGGTGCTTCTGCTGAGCCTTGACAGCCCTGCAGATCCAGCCATCTCTTGCTCAGGCTTGTGCGGTGCTGCCACTGGTTCAGCTCATTCCCCTCCCCCGCTACCACTTTTCTAGGATGTTCGCATACCACTTGCCAGGTGCCAATGTAACACAGGTGGTACCCGTACCACTGGTTGAAAAGCCCTGGACTAGAAGACTTTCAAGGTCTTTTCCAACTCTGTTCTTCTGTTATATCATCCTTTGAAATAATTGTACTAAGTATCCTCTTGCAAGAATGAATAAAGAAATGTTGTGCATGAGTGTTCTAAAGTAAGCTTATAAAGGTGATCAGTCAAGCATATACATTTCTGCATGAACAAAATTATGATTTGACACAGGGTGCTCTTCTCTTGGCACCTACACTAATTTCTTACATAGATGCTTCCCTAGTGTTTTAATTATTTCTGTCAATGGAAAGGTTTGTGGTGATACATGAGATTTAAGTTTGTATCATGGTGGTCTCACTTGAATTACATTGGAGATATACGATGCCGTCCCATTTTATGAGGGATCAGCCCATTTTCCTCAGTTCTTCAATTACCATAGTCGTGGTGTCCCAAGAACGGTTCTCTCTTTAGCTGGATTTTTCTGCTCTCTCTTTTGTTATTATATCTTCTTTTTCTTCACATTTTATTTCTCCCTCTTAACTATTTGTCTGTTTTTATATTTCTCCTTTTGCTTTTGTCTGTGGGTATAACCCTAGCCATGTATGAAATATAGCAATAAACTCCCTCCTAAAAATGAACCACCAGTTTATATGTTGTGCTGGAAGAGGAACATGTTGCATAATCCTGACTTCAGGGTCAAGTCTTCACTTAACAGCCAAGACTAGTTATACTTTTAAATACATTATTTGGGAATACAGTAAATGCTTAAAACTATAGATATCATCAAGCCTGCCATTCTGCTGCAATGGCCAAACAAGAGATGGGCAGATTCTTCAGAGAAGATTTCAGCAGCTACTTTGTCGAGACATTATCCTGATATAAAAATCTTAGTTTAGGCTTAATTTCTGCATCACACTCCTGGTTGACTGCTAAATAATGGGCCAGGAAAACTGAAAAACCAATGAAACATTATTCTGGGTCTTGGTGGACTCAAAGGCAGAGAGGAGGAGGGAAGGAGGGAGGTAGAGGAAACACAGATCCATGTCACTATCATTCAGTTTTGGAACATTATAGCTTGCAATTCCACTTGTCATGGAAGCAAGTCAGGATATCTCCCAGCCTATATTGCACCACCAGACAATCCATTCCAGTATCTGTAACCCAGTCCTGAACTATTGATATAAATGATTATTCTGTTTCTAGTTCAGCTCTCTTCCCCACCTGGAATTCATTCTCAAGACCAGTGTTTTTCAATGTTAGCAACTTTAAGATGTGTGGACTTCAACTCACAGAATTCTCCAATCAACTTACATTGGGTTTCTTACATACAGTTCCAGCTGTATGTTTATATTCCATCCAGGTTATTTCACCTTCTCGAATCTGACAATTAAAATATTTCTAGTGTAATTAAGTTGCATTAACAATCCCAATTCCTTCCAAAAAATTATCCTTGGTCTTATCTCTTGTTATTAAGTAATATGTTTGATCCTGCTGCTCTTCATTTACCTACCTAAGAAATAAAGTTTTGAGTATTACCATCTCAGCACACAAAACTTGCTAATTACTAACTCTGAGAAACTTTTCTTCATACCTTATTTGTACAAAGTAAGAAAAGCAGAGTCTTTTTGTTTAGACAGAATAAAAGAAAGCCTATTTCCAATGTCTTGCTAAAGGAATAATATCTCTTGTTTCACAAGCTGGACAAGCACTTTTCACGTCTACCGAGTTATTCTATCAGGCCATTGGTGGTTTCTACTGCATTCATCAGAGAGTATTTGCTCCTAAATCCATGTAAAGCTGCAACCTTTTAGCAATTATTATTGTTTGGTGTTAGAGTGCAGAAACATGCTTCATGTGATAGAGCAATCTTGTTTTCAATCATCTTTTAAAAACAGTTCTTCACTTCTTATATAGTTTGTTACTCTCCAATCAGCATGAAGCACCAAAACCACAAAGAAAAAAAAGTCCATCTGTAATTAAGATTGATTGCTCATCTGTGTAGTTCTACGAACCTCCCTTCCTTCCTCATTTCTTATGAGCTGACATGTTTGGTTTCTATTTACTACCGTGTCAGGTCTCAGAATTGAGGAGAATGGATGAAAGAACTGAGGGGAATTGAATGGAATATACAGGGGTTACTTCCATCAAAAGTCAGTCAGCTTTAAAAGATTTCAGTAGAGGTAGACTGCAGATGCAGTATTCAGTGTGAATACACGGGAAATCATCTGAAGACACAACAGCAACTCATTTATCAGTTGTGGGAATGATCTGGGAATCATCGTATTAGGAAATAAAAGCAAGGATCTGCCTCAAAAGCTAAAGAAGCACTTCTACTAAATGTAAAGTGTGGCTCAAGCCCTCTCAATAATAGAACAGCAGCAACAAAAACCCTTCCGTAAACTAACATTCACAAATGCATTTGGACTGCTAGAAGCTCCAGATAATTAGCTGGTAGCACAAAGCAAATGGGCTTCTCTGAAAGGAATGACTACTAAACAATGGCTTGGAACATCCAGTAACAGACATCATTCTGGCCAGCTTTTAATCATACATGACTACGTACTAGAAATAATTGGCGAAGTAGCATTCAAAAAGTCTTTCATTCACAGTGGCTTGAAGATTTCAACAAAAGAAAAACTGCAAACAAACAAACCAAAAGAAAAATCCCCAAGCATGAATATAACTTAAATGGTTGCTTCAGATAAACAGCAGCTGGTTAAATGCAGGCAAACATGCATTTATTTTTCTGTTGGAAGAAAGCAGTCTCTCACCCTCCCCAGTTTTTAAAATGAAGAGGTCTTGGCTCAGTACCAAATTGGGGTTTAAAAATTCATGCCTGCCATAAGAATTTATATAAGTGTTGAATTATTTACATGCTGCACCAATAATGAGCTTAATATCTAATAGAGATGATTTAATAAATATAAAATGACATTGCAAAAACATAATCAAATAACTGTAATATGTCAGTATGGTCTGGACCCTTTTTGATTAAAGATTCTGTAGAAAATAACTAAGCGTAGTATTTTTTTTTCATAAAAGGAATTTAGTTGTAGAAAAAAAACTATATTTCCTCTTTCCTCTGTCATGGTTTCTTCTGAACTAGGAGCAGATTAGGAGTCTTAATGGAGATGGAATATAGGAGGAAGCTTAGTAACAGTATCATTAAATGTAGGCAGATGTCCAAGACCATGAGCTCTGAAGGGGACAGAATAAAACTATTTAAAAAGAAGAATAATGATGTAATCTTAGAAAGAGACATTTGGTTAGACTTGTATTTATGATTGCCAAGAAGATTGGACATCCCTTCCGTATATATTCAGATACGAATGAATGTTTGTGAGTTCTGTTCTTTTCTGTTCTTTTTTTCTATCTCTTTGTCTCTCTTTTTTTTCTTTTTCACATCTACTTTATTCTTTTCTTTGAATGTAGTTCTTATTATGTATCTAAACCTTTTAATGGAAACTATTTTAAAATAGAGAATTCTGAAGGGGACAGAAAAGAAGAGACACAGATCAGGTTAGTGATGGGCAGAGGGAAGCATCAAATAGACTGCACTCAGGGAAGGGGATCAAATATCTAAGGACAATCTCCACTTCTAACCCTCTTGGGAGTCAAGTTATCAGGTCCTTGGGAATCTTGTATCTGGATTGTACTTGGTTAACTGTTGCCCTTTGACTTTATTTTGGAAGTTATTACCTTTTTTCCCCCTTTGGTTCCGATGATCGCTTTACCATAAAACAAATTATGGATAATGCATTTCTGTTGTGTAGCTCTAAACCTTGTTTTTATTGTTATACTACAAGGACATGACAGAATGTTCATAGAACATTGATGTTTTGCTTTAATACTGTTTCTTCTTTTCTCTTTTACTTTTTTTAGGGAACATGTCCCAATAATAATGTATTCAGATATTCCCTACCTATAGCAGTATTTCAAAGAGGTTGATAAAGCATACTTCCCATTTTTCTCCCTATTATCCATGCATATAAAGCAGACCAATCCAAAAAGGATCCCTGAGTGCAGTCTATTTGATGCTTCCCTCTGCCCAAAAAGGACCCATGTTAAAGAGTCCCCAGCTAGAAGCTGTTCTGCAGGAGATGGATGCAGAGGATCCCTGCTCCGCACATTGATTGAAAGTTGTGTCTCATGCTAGAAGAGAGCTTCAATTAATGTTCAGACAGACATGTTGATCTTCCATCAAAAAAAGTGGGTTATTTGTTTGGGGGGGGAGGACCTTGACTTTGTGTTTTTGTTCATTCAATTCATTCATTGTTAACGGCATAGGAACATTACGTCTTTTCTAGGGACTGTAATTTAAGATTCAACACACACAATGCGATCTTGGTGTTTTGTATTGATTTGTTGTTGTTTTTTTTGCGGGGATATAATTTCTGTAGTGGAAGAAGAAATAGGTCAGAAAGAAATATATATGTGATTTGCATACCTTTTGAATAGTCTTTAAAGGGATAGTAAATCAAAATTAGCTATGCTAGTAATTATTTCGGCAACCCAGGAGGAACCTCCCACACTGGGAACTGCTCCGCAACTTGGTTAATCAAATATGTGTACAAATATGTCTTCAGCAAAGACTGCAAGGTTCAGAGTAATAAACCTGTAATTAATAGTTCTAGCTTGGAGTGTTTGGTAAATATGTTGTATTCCCATTCCAACGAGTTTGACATTTGTGTTCCTACAACAAGAGCACTGAGCAGGAGTTGGGCATTAAAGTAACACTGTTTAATCAAAGCCATCTGGTAGTGGCAATTTTAAACATAATTGTCTCCATGCAAAGACACTGTTTCTGTTAGCGTCTCTGGTGCATTAGTAATTTAGGATCAGAGTACTTGGGATGTTGCCTTATTTACGTAACCTCCTTTGTGCAACTGCTCCTCTATCTTGAGCATTGTTTAACTAACAGGTCTGCCACTCTCTTCACGTTGCTAAACTGGAATGCATAGTTTTATTTCTTCTTCTGTCACTTGAGAAGGCATAAGCACCTGTTTTCAAAATGTCTTTTTCCATTTGTTTCTGTTTTTGACTTTGATAGATGATCAAAAGTAATAAGCCGGTCCACTGAATTATCACTGTCTCCCAGATAACCTTTGGGTTTTTCTTTTTACCCAAGATGTTGATGAGTGTGTTGAGATACGCTTTTTTTTCTTGAGATTATGTTGATTTCTGGCTTATGTTATGATTCAGGTTGAGGAATAGATGCTGATTCTTTTTTTAAACAAAGACTGTGCTACTACAGAAATTAACAAAAATGCTGAGTTTGCAATCAGTATCTTTGACTGCTTTCTAAACTTAATATTATATTTAACTTTGCCTTTTGCCTTAAATCTACATGTAATCTTGTCCAGTGGTTTTATCAAGTCATGAGCCCTTGTGTTGTGTAAATTTTTAAAGTAATTTTGGATAGAAAATTAGATTTGCCAGATTTATTGCATCCACAAACTGGAGAAACATGTCTTCCAATAGAAAATATACTGCCTAAACCAGGGGTTCCCAGTCTGTGGGCCATGGCCCCTTACCAGGCCATGAGCTATTGGCACTAGGCTGTGTGAGTTGCTGGTGAGTGCACACTCACCCCCCCCCACTCATGTTAGCATCGCAGCATCGCATAAATGCTGATAACCCCATTTGCATCGTGTGCACAATCACGGCTCAATTGGGTGCGCCCAGGTTCGAATCCCTGAAGGGTGTGACTAGCTGATGAGGGCTAATGAGCCTGAAATAGTTATACTAGCCTCCCACTAACTCTTTGTCAGCCACAAAATTTTGAATTTATAGTGTTCACAGTATGTGAGGTCTGCCTGCAAAACATGCTCCTAGATGCCTCATCTAACAGATAAGATAGATAGATAGATAGATAGATAGATAGATAGAGAGAGAGAGAGAGAGAGAGAGAGAGAGAGAGAGAGAGATCTGCTGTATTAACCTCTAGGCCAGTGGTTCTCAACCTTTTTAATGCCGCGACCCCCAACCAGTCGTAAGTCGAGGACTACTCAACCGGTCGTAAGTCAAGGACTACTCAACTGGTGCAGCACCGTTTGCAGAATGGGACTTTTGGTGGGCTCAGCAGGGCAGAGACAGCCTGGACAATTCCTATTGGCTTTTGAAAGCCAATAGAATTAAACTCTATTCAAGAGACTCTATTCTATTGGCTTTCAAAAGCCAATAGAATAAAAGGGAGAAGCACAGCTAAGGAAAAGGGGGAAAAATGGCGGACTGCGTTGTTTGGTGACCCCCGTGAAATGGTCGTTCGACCCCAAATGGGGTCCTGACCCACAGGTTGAGAACCACTGCTCTAGGCCACAGGCTCTTTCTCACTTTGTCAGCTGTATCAGGGAGGGAAGAGACAGGGGGAGGAGATTTACCTTGAGTGTTTCTTGATGCACCCTGTCGGCCCAAATATGGGAGAAAGAAATCTTCTTCTTTCTTTTTTTTGGCCTAGAGGTTAATACAGCTGCCTAACATGCACACAGCCTAGTCTCGAATCTCAGAAGGGTAAGTTTGGCTGAAGAGAGTTAAGAAACTTGAAATAGCTATCCCATTCTCCCTTAATTCTTTGTTAGCAATCCAAATTTTATAATATAAATGATGTCGCAGTTGCGACTGCTGTCTGTGGATGGCTCTGGATTGAGCTGATACAGGCAAAAGAAAAAGAAAAAAAAAAGAAAGAAGATTTCTTTCTCCCATATTTGGGCTGACAGGGTGCATCAAGAAACACTCAAGATACACACACACACACACACACACACACACACACACACACACACACACACACACACACACACATATATATATATATATATATATATATATATATATATATATATATATATAAATATACACACACACACATCACCTTGATTTATTTACAAAAATAAAGGTGGGACAAAAAATCTAATAAATAAAATAAATATCCAGTTTGCTTTATACTGCAGACAATATAAAGAAAAGGGATTATATCTAAGACCTTGTAATCGTATTTTATCACATGCTGCTCTGGACAGGATTTCCCACTCAAGATTGCTTAGGAATTGGCTTCACAAAGGTTGAGTTTTTTGCTAGGCAGAATGACATGACTGTTTCAGGTGGCAAATGTTGGGCAGAGGACAAACAGAATGTTTGCTCAGTTGGATGAGTATCTTCTAATGTTACCTGCTGCGAACCTGGAGAATTGAACAGTCTGCTAGTTAGTCAACTGCAAGACTGGCTTTGTATACTTGGAGTCAGGGAGGTGCCTTCTTGTCCTTTACATCAAGCAGCAAATATCATGAAGTAATTTATTTATTCATGCCAGTTATGTTTTTTTTAGAAAACATGCCACATTTAGATAATTATCTACTATATTTTTACTATATTTTACTTTGTCTCAGCATTGGAAATCAATCAGTAAAAAATGTTGAAAACAGAGAAGTAATTTAATTTTATTTGATAAATTTCTACTTGAGAAACCGTAAGATCTCCAAAACCCTAGTCGCTAATTGCCCAGATTAAAAATGTTCAAGTATGTCATTTTTCAAAAGTTCGTGCACTGCAGTTTAAACAAAAGTATTAGTTATTTTGAAGAGTATTTTTTCTCTTTGTGTTTTCGAACATATGTGTGATCACATTTTCAAAAAGATTTTTTTTTACCCCCTTGTTTCAGATATTTGGTGCTAGAACACGTGTCAGGTGGGGAGCTTTTCGATTATCTGGTAAAGAAAGGAAGATTAACACCAAAAGAAGCCAGAAAGTTCTTCCGACAGATTATTTCCGCATTAGACTTTTGTCATAGTCATTCAATCTGGTGAGTACAATAGTTTAGGGCACATGACTTTCAGCAAGTTCATCTGAGTGACCATGAAGGATATCATAAGCTGTAACTTCAAATAACTCAATTCATGCCTCCCTTTCCTTTTCTTATGTTCAATTTATCACTAAACATTTTATTGTTTGTTTATTCACATTTACTCGTGTCAGAAGCATCACAATTAAAATAAGGTATACTGTATGACATAAAATTTAAAATATAAAATACAACAGGGGTATCAAACTCACTGCATCATGTGACATCTCACGATGTATCACAACATTTTTCCCTTTGCCGGAGCTGTGAGTGTGGCTTCTGCGTGACGCACCCAGTCCACAGGCCGGCAGTTTGACACCCCTAAAATACAGGATTAAACGATCTGCAAATTAAACAGATCTTTCCCAGAAACTAGCAACATTGTGTTCTGTTCTGCTGCCATGAGGTCCTCAAGTGCCATGAGGTCCTCAATATTTTATTTATTATTTATTTATATTTTATATTTACAGACTGCCATATCCCTCAAAGTTTTAAAATGTCCCCTCTCTAGGGTTTCCCGTCCTATAGAATATCATTCTTAAAATTTGGGTGGCACTGACCCTGTGAGCTTCTTCTAGGGCAGGGGTCCTCAAACTTGTGGACTTCAACTCCCAGAATTCCCCAGCCAGCCATGATGGCTAGGGAATTCTGGGAATTGAAGTCCACAAGTCTTAAAGTGGCCAAATTTGAGAACCCCTTTTCTAGGGCCTTGAGGACCCAGTCTTTCCCTCAGGCACTGGATCAGGGTGTTAATTGATTCCAGGATGTATGGTTGGATATTTATTTTTCAGACTGTGTATTAGGAGCCACTTTAAGTTCTTAATTACAGGCAAGTCAATTCAGACCAAAACTTCCGTTGCTAAGCAGCGCAGTCATTAAGTAAATTACTCATTTTACCACCTTTTTGTGCCATGTCCATTAAGCAAATCTGACTTCCCCATTGACTTTGTTTGTTAGAAGCTCCTAGAAAAGGTACAAATGGGGAATCACTTAATCCTGGGATGCTGCAGCCATCATAAATACATGCTGATTGCCAAACACCCAAATTTTGATCATTTGACTGTTGGGATGCAGTCATAAATGCAAGGACTGGTCTTAAGTTATTTTTTTCAGCACCTTTGTATGTTTGGATGGTTTTTATATGAAAGATCATATATCAAGGACTACTTGCGTTATATGTGGATTTTTTTTTACTACATTTACATTACAATTTTTATCCTTGTGTTATGTTGTTAGTAAGCTTTTATGTATTAACTGTCCGGAATCATTTTGTTGAAGTAGATATCCATACCAAGCATTTAAATCAGTGGTTCTCAACCTGTGGGTCGGGACCCCATTTGGGGTCGAATGACCATTTCACGGGGGTCGCCAAACCACGCTGTCCACCATTTTTTTCCCTTTTCCCCAGCTGTTCTACTCCCTCTTATTGGTGGCCACACCCACTTGGGGGTCACCACAACATGGGGAACTGTATTATGGGGTCACGGCATTAGAAAGATTGAGAACCACTGATTTAAATGAACATGTGTCATAAAAAACTTCCTCTCAAAAGAAAGCAGGATAAATTGCAAAGAAACTCATGTTAAAGAATTAGTGGCTTCTGGTATTCAGCATTCTTGGCTAGATTCCTCCTGGGTGTTTGCCTTTATTTTTCTTCCAATATAGTGTTACTTAATTTATCAGTGTGTGTTATTAATACTCACTTGGATGTTGTTGAATGTGATTCAATCTTTAACTTGCATGCCATTTTTTTCAGCTGAAAATTTCCCCTTATGTTTAAACAAGTTTCAACAATGTTTTAATTAGACTGAGAGGGGGGGGAGGATTGTCCAAACAGATGGAATGCAAAATTTCTACGTAACTACTGACCCATAACTGTTCACTTATTCCTCAGTAGTTATTTGTATAGTTTTGATTTACATAATGGATGAAAGAATTTTTTGAATACAAATGGAGTTAGGTTTCTTAGGCTAACAACTATAGAGAGATCAAAAATGTATTTTGTAAAGCTACTATGTCTTTTAATACATATGCAATGATTATTGGAAACCTATTTGGTGGATTGTAGCCCTGTTCTACACATAAGGAAAACTTACTCTTCTCTTATCAACAGAGAGCTACAAAGATGAGTTTTGTCTTTCTTTATTGAAGAAATAAAAATGAAAGTCAAAATATCTGATTGGCCACATGAAAATTGAAGTTAGTATCTTCTTGTTTGTTGTTAAAATTGGTGGTTATTACCAAAGACCATACAAGGCCCTTAATCTGCAACTGGGATGTAGTTCTAACATTGGGTGAAACATGGAAGATCTCTTTGCACTTTTCTTGAGCTTGCTTGCATAGTTGAATTTGCTCAGGACAGTAAATTTTATCTTAGGTGATACACATATGAGCAATGATAGAAAAAAAATCTCTTGTTCTCTTTGGTATTCACTAAGCCTTCATGGTGTACAGGTTTCTGTGCATCTTTTTCACTGTCCTTCAGCTACTTGCCCTTTTGTGTTCTTCAACTGCTAAGTATACTTGCAATATTCCCACATACCTTTGTTCCTTGATAAATAGTCTGTCAACATCACTGCATGGATGAAAGACATGATTCATTGTCATTATTTTTCTGGTCTTCTATCCAGGGCTTTTAGTTCTGCTTGAGTCCAGTCCACTGTTCCAGCTGTATATTTAATGACTGGAATTGCCCAGGTGTTAATTGATGATATTTCCTCAGCTATGTTTGGATTTTAAAATCTTCTCCCCTCTTATGATGTATTCACTTCTAACCTTCTTGACTTTATTGTGTTTGATGTTGTCAGCTTGAAGGATGCCCAGATAGAAAGCAGAACTATTTAACTGTTTTTTTGCCTCTGTCTTTACACAAAGGGAAAAAACAGACCAATCTATCAAAAATAGTGCCATAAAAAACAGGCTAGAAACACAAGCTAAGATAGGCAAGAAAATGATAAGTGAGCACCTGTCCAGCCTAGATGAGTTCAAATCACCAGGACCAGATGGATTACACCCCAAGATTCTCAAGGAACTGGCAGATGTGATCTCAGAACCATTGAACTATATTTTTCAAAGATCTTGGAGCACTGGGGAACTACCAGAGGACTGGAAAAAAGCTGATGTAGTTCCCATCTTCAAAAAAGGAAAAAAAATGGATCCAGGAAATTACAGACCTATCAGCCTGACCTCAATACCTGGGAAGATTCTGGAAAAGATAATCAAACAACGAATCAGTGAACACCTACAGGCAAACCAAGTCATTACTAAAAGCCAACATGGGTTTGTCAAAAACAGATCATGCCAGACAAATCTTATTGCATTCTTTGACCAAGTGACAAAATTAGTGGACCAGAGGAATGCTGTGGATATAATTTACTTGGACTTCAGTAAGGCATTTGATAAAGTAGATCACAACCTACTACTCGATAAGATAGAAAATGTGGGTTAGACAGTATCACCACCAGATAGATTCGTAGCTAGCTGACCGGTCGTACTCAGCGTGTGGTCCTCAATGGAACTGCATCTACATGGAGGGAAGTGTGTAGTGGGGTGCCCCATGGCTCTGTTCTCGGCCCAGTGCTCTTCAACATCTTCAACATGAAAAAAGTAAGGTTCTACATTTAGGCAAGAAAAACCAAATGTACAGGTATAGTATAGGGGGTACCTTACTCAATAGTAGTAACTGTGAGAAGGATCTCGGAGTCCTAGTGGACAATCACTTAAATATGAGCCAGTAGTGTGCTGCAGCTGCCAAAAAAGCCAACACAGTGCTGGGCTGCATTAACAGAGGGATAGAATCTGAAGTATTAATACCACTTTACAATGCCTTGGTAAGGCCACACTTGGAATACTGCATCCAGTTTTGGTCACTACGATGTAAAAAAGATACTGAGACTCTAGAAAGAGTACAGAGAAGAGCAACAAAGATGATTGGGGGACTGGAGGCTAAAATATATAAGGAACGGTTGCTGGAATTGGGTATGTCTAGTTTAACGAAGAGAAGGACAAGGGGGGACATGATAGCAGTGTTCCAATATCTCAGGGGCTGCCACAAAGAAGAGGGAGTCAAGCTATTCTCCAAGGCGCCTGAAGGCAGGACAAGAAGCAATGGATGGAAACTGATCAAGGAGAGAAGCAAATGGCAAAGAATTCTGCTTATTTAAAGGACCATACACAAGAAAAATTTATTATAGTGTGGAGAAGGTGGATAGATTATATTCAGAATAAATATGGAACTTTAAAGTTCCATTTATTTTATGATTAATTTTTTCTTGAGCTTATAATTACTATTTATAGATTCTTATAATATTTGATTTATAGTAGATTTGTTTATATTATTTTTTTTTAAGTTTAGAGAGAGTTAAGGGTAATGTATGAATTTGTTTATTGTATAGAATTTTTTTTTGTTTTAAAAATTATATATTGTGTTAGTTTTGTTTATAATAACCCTGTATTTTGCTCTAGAAAGTGGGGGGGGGTAGGGGGGAGGGGAGGGGTGGGATTAAGTATATATAGAAATATTAAAGTATGAAATAGATGGAGTAATTTAGAGGGAGGTGCCGCTCGGGTGTTTCCCCTGAACTGTATCCAAAGAGGGATAAGAGAGGAGAGGAGGGAAGGAAGGAAGTTGGATGGGAGGAAGGGATGAGGGGAGAGAGGAGAGGAGAGGAGAGGAGAGGAGAGAGGGAGTAGGGAAGTAAGGAAGGAAGGCTGAGAGGGCGGACGCAGTCGGGGGGAGATAGACGAGCGACACCTAAGGTCTTATTTTAAAGGTATTTTTTTCTTTTTTTAGTTTTATATATAATGTATGGAAAGTATTATATGTATTGAAAATTTAAATAATTTTTTTTTTTAAAAAAAGAGAGAAGCAACTTAAAACTAAGGAGAAACTCCCTGACAGTTAGAACAATTAACCAATGGAGCATCCTGCCTCCAGAAGCAGAGAATGCTCCAACACTGGAAGTTTTTAAGAAGAGACTGGACAGCCATTTGTCCGAAATGGTGTAGGGTTTCCTGCCTGAGCAGGGGGTTGGACTAGATGACCTCCAAGGTCCCTTCCAACTTTATTATTATTATCGATCATCGCACAGTCAGCCAGATGTTCAGACTGGATTTGGCATTTTGTCTACCTATCGAGTCCTTACCCAGGACCTGGGATAGGCAGATGTGGATGTTTGATGGTATTACAGATATCGTCGCAGGATGGAAGCAGTTCCTAATAAGGCCACCTTTTGCAATTGACTAATAGCGAATTTGTCAATGCCAATGGTGTTCAAGTGGTGCTCCAGTTGTTTTGGGATTGCACCCAAGGAGCCTATGACTATTGGTACTACCCTTGCTTGCTTTTGCCACAGTCTTTCTATTTCTATTTGTAGGTCTTTGTATTTTGTTATCTTCTCCAGTTCTTTCTCTTCTATTCTGCTGTCTCCAGGCACTGCCACGTCCACTATCCAGACTTTTTTGTCTTTCTTATCGACAATTGTTAAGTCTGGGGTGTTATGTTGCAGGTGCTTGTCTGTTTGAATTCTGAAGTCCCAGAGCAGTTTAATTTTATCATTTTCTATGACTTTCTCTATTTTATGATCCCACCAGTTTTTGCTTACAGGCAAATGATATTTTTTGCAGATCTTCCAATGCACCATTGTTGCTACTTTGTCATGCCGCTGCTTGTAATCAGTTTGTGCAATCTTCTTGCAACAGCTTACCAAGTGGTCCACTGTTTCTTCAGCTTCTTTGCATAGGCGGCACTTACTGTCTGTTGCTGTCTTCTCAATTTTGACTTTGTATGCATTTGTCCTTAAGGCTTGGTCTTGTGCAGCCAGAATTAGTCCCTCGGTCTCTTTCTTCAATTTTCCTGCTCTTAGCCATTGCCAGGTTTTATTATTATCTGCTTTCCCAGCTATTTTTTTCATGTATTGGCCATGTAGTGCTTTGTCTTCCCATGCCTCTATTCTGTTCTTCATTTGGTCTTTCTTGTAGGCCAGTTTGGTCTCTCCAGTAGTTAGTAAGCCTTCCTGATATACTAATTTCAGTGCATCTTCATCATTGTTCTTCAGATATTCTTCCAAAGCCATTTTTTCTTCTTCAACCATCTGATGTACTTGTAGCATTCCACGCCCACCTATTTGCCTTGGTAGATAAAGTCTATCAATGTCACTGCGTGGATGAAGGGCATGATTCATTGTCATTATTTTTCTGGTCTGCCTATCCATTGCTTTTAGTTCTGCTTGAGTCCAGTCCACTATTCCAGCTGTGTACCTAATGACTGGGATTGCCCAGGTGTTGATTGCCTTTATGGTATTTCCTCCATTGATTTTGGACTTTAAGATCTTCTTCACTCTCTTGATGTATTCACCTCTAATCTTTTTCTTGACTTCAGTGTGCTTGATATTGTCAGCTTGAAGGATACCCAAGTATTTGTAGTACTCTTCCTCATCCAGACTCTTAATGTTATTTTCGTGGGGCATCTTGATTCCTTCAGTTTTCATTATTTTTCCTTGTTTGATAGTAAGTGTGGCACATTTGTCCAAGCCAAATTCCATTACAATATCTTGGCTATATATACGGACAGTGTTGAGCAGCGATTCTATTTCAGATGATGTTTTTCCATACAGCTTCAGATCATCCATGTAAAGGAGGTGGGATAGTCTAGCAGATGTTTTTGATGTTTGATAGCCATGTCCTGAGTTATTCAGTATTGTTGACAGAGGAAACAGTGCAATAACAAATAGTAATGGTGATAATGAATCTCCTTGAAATATTCCTCTCTTGATATTAACCTCTCCCAGCTTCTCACCATTGATCTGCAACTGTGTCTTCCATTGTGCCATCGATCTTTGCACAAATTTTCTGATGTTTCTACTGACTCCTGTTATTTCTAGGCACTTTATTATCCAATCATGTGGCAGAGAGTCAAATGCCTTTTTGTAGTCAATCCATGCCACATTCAGGTTGGTCTTCCTTCTCTTGCAGTTTTCCAAGATCATTTTGTCTATTAGGAGTTGATCTTTTGTTCCTCTGCTATTGGGCGGTTTCCTTTCTGCTCAGGTGGAAAGAGATTGTTTTCAACTAGATGCTATTGTACTGCATCAGCTACCACACCAGTTAGTAATTTGAAAGTTGTTGGTAAGCAGGTAATTGGCCTGTAGTTACCTGGTGTTGCCCCTTTTGCTGGATTTTTTATTATTAGGTAGGTTTTCCCAGTTGTTAGCCACTTTTCATTTTCTCCTCCTTGTAGTATATTGTTGAACTGTTTGGCAATGAGTGGGTGTATAACAGTTAGATGTTTCAACCAAAACCCATGCAGTTCATCTTCACCTGGTGCTGACCAATTTTTGATTTTCTTTGCTCTTTTTTCTACCATTTTTGTTGTTATTACTAGTTCTTTCATTTCAACTTCTGTTTTATTTGCATCCACCTCTTTTAACCAAGCCACATCCTTGTTGTATTTCTTTGGGTTATCCCATATCTGCTTCCAGAACTGCACTGTTTCTTCCTTGTCAGGTACTGACTGATTCCTTGCAGTTTCTCCATTGATGGATTGGTAGAAATGTTTCTGATTGGATTGAAATTGGAGGTTCTGCCTATAGTTTGCAATTCAAGCTTCATATCTACTGATTCTCCTGGCTATATCTGTTATTTGTTGCTTTATTATTTCCAGTGCTTCCTTGATCTTCCTTGTTTCTAAGTGGTATTTCTTGATTAGGTATTCTTTGGTCTTCTTGTTCTTCAGCTTCTTTTCTTTCATCTGTTCTAGCTTGCTTGCATGTGATCTTAACTTGCTGATCTTATTTTCTAGTCTAACTTTCCATTTTTCTGGTGCACTGTTTGTTTGTTTTTCTTCTTTGTTGATTTTGCATCCCAGGTATTCTGTTATAACTGCAGCTGTGCTGTACATTAGTTGGTTTGTTTCTTGCAGTGAATTGGTGCTTATACTTGCTATTGCAGTATTTGCATCTTTTAATGCTTGTGCTAGCTGTTTCTTTGGAACAAGCTTCAATGCAGGTAGCCTTATTCTGTTGTTTTTGTGCTGTTCTAGATGCTCAGTTATTCTTTGTTTCAATTCTTTTATTTCTTTAGTTAGAGGGTTTTGTTCTTCCTGAGGAAGAGGTGCCTGGTTTCCAAATGAGAACAGTTGTATATCTCTGCTGGATTCCTTCACTGTCAACTCCCCCTGGTTTGCCTCTACATTCTGAATTACTTCTTTGCAGTTCATCCAATTCTGTTTCTGTGAATACTTTATTTCGTGTTATAAATCGGCGTTGATCTGCTAGTCTCTGTTCTGTTATTTCTGATTCTGGATGTTGTTCTTTCCAGAACTGGTGCATTCATTTTAGATATCCTGTTCTTGTTGGACTTGATTTGTAGTAACAGATCATTATTTCTTTGTTTTCCATCACTGTGTATCTGCGACGGGTAAACACCTTTTCTTCCAGTAGTTCTGCAGCTGCTGGCCCTGGTTGCTCAGCCAACAGTCCTGAGTCCTGTAACCCATTTTTCACCAGATATCCAGGAACTCCAATATCTAGCGCGGACCTTGTTAACCCGGGCGACGTCCGAGCCGGTATGGCATTCTGAAATTTACGTCTCACCATATTTTTTATGGGAGAGACACTCTTTGTCTGACTCCTCTGATGAGACCTGTCCAGTATGGTTGAACCTCTGGCATAGCTCTCATCTTCCTCAGAGTACACAAGCCCCACAACCACGTCAAGGTAGTGCCTCACTGGGGGATGATGACTATTATTATTATTATTATTATTATTATTATTATTATTATTGTTGTTGTTTTGTTGTTATCTTCATCCAGAACTCTTGTTGTTTCTTTAGGGCATCTTGATTCCTTCAGCTTTCACTAGTTTTCCCTGTTTGATGGTGACACATTTGTCCTGTCCAAACTCCATTGCAATACCCTGGCTGTAACTATGGAGAATGATGAGCAATAATTCTATTTTAGATGGTATTCTCCATACTTCAGATTGTGGAAAGAAGGTGGGATTGCCTGCCAGATGTTTTTGACATTTGATAGCCATGCCTGACTTGTTCAGTATTGTTGACAGAGGAATCAATGCAATGGCAAATAGTAATGGTGATAGTGAGTCTGCTTGAAATATTTCTCTCTTGATATTAACCTTTTCCACTCTGTCAACATTGACCAGTGACAGTGTCTTCCATCATGCCATTTATCTTTGCACAAGGTTTCTGATATTTCTATGGACTCCTGTTAGTTTTAGGTAATTGATTATCCAATCATGTAGCAGAGAGGCAAATGCCTCCTTGTAATCAATCCACTCAAGTTGATCTTCTTTCTCTTGCAGTTTTCCATAATCATCTTGTCAATTAGAAGCTGATATTCTGTTCTTCTGATGTTTGGGTGCTTTCCGTTATGTTCATGTAGAAAGGGCTTGTTTTTAAGTGGATGTTGGACTGCATCAATTACCACATTAGTCAGTAATGTGAAAGTTGTTGGTAAGCAAGTAATTGGCCTATAGTTGTCTGATGCTGTCCCTTTTGTTGGACCTTTTATTATCAAATACGTTTTGCCAGATGTTAGCCACTCTTCAATTTCACCTTCTTGCAATATGTCATAAAACTGGCAATGAGTGGGTGTAGACCAGTCAAATGTTTCAAGCAAAAACCATGCTGTCCCAATTCTTGAACTTGCTTGGCACCATTTCTACTGTTATTACAAGTTCTCATTTCACCTTCTGTTTTTTTAATTCTTAGCTACCTTTTTTAGTCAAGCTGCATTCTTGTTGTATTTATTTCGGTAGTTCCATATCTACATTTAGAATTGCATTGTTGCTTCTTTGTCAAGTGTTGACTGATTCATTACAGTCTCACCAATGATAGATTGGTAGAAATGTTTCTGATTTGGCTGAAATTACAAGGTTTTTTTGTAGTGTGCAATTTAAGCTTCATATCTGCTGATTTTCTTGACTATGCCTGTTATTTGCTGTTTATTATTGCCAGTGTTTCCTTGATTTTTTTGGTCTTTAATTATTTATTGATTATTATTATATATACCCCCTTCTTTGCCATGAAAACCCCATGGACAGTACTAAAAGGAAAAAAGATATGACGCTGGAAGATGAGCCCCTCAGGTTGGAAGGTGTCCAATATGCTACTGGGGAAGAGCAGAGGGCTAGTACTAGTAGCGCCAGAAAGAATGAAGCGACTGGGCCAAAGCCGAAAGGACGCTCAGCTGTGGATATATCTGGTGGTGAAAGGAAAGTCCGATGCTGTAAAGATTTTTTCTCCATAGGAACCTGGAATGTAAGATCCATGAATCAAGGCAAGCTAGACGTAGTCAAAAAAGAGATGACAAGACTGAACATTGACATCTTAGGAATCAGCGAACTTAAATGGACAGGAATGGGTGAATTTAATTCAGATGACCATCAGGTATACTACTGTGGGCAAGAATCCCTCAGAAGAAATGGAGTAGCCTTCATAGTCAATAAAAGAATAGGAAAAGCAATACTGGGATACAATCCCCAAAATGACAGAATGATCCAATTCGAATCCAAGGCAAACCATTCAATATCACAGTAGTCCAAATCTATGCCCCAACCACTGGTGCTGAAGAGGATGAAATTGACCGGTTCTATGAAGCCCTACAGCACCTTATAGAATTAACACCAAAAAATGATGTCCTTATCATCATGGGGGATTGGAATGCTAAGGTAGGAAGCCAAAAGATAACCGGAATAACAGGCAAGTTTGGCCTTGGAGTACAAAATGAAGCAGGGCACAGGCTAATAGAATTTTGTCAAGAGAATACGATGGTCATAACAAACACTCTTTTCCAACAACCCAAGAGACGGCTCTACACATGGACATCACCAGACGGTCAACATAGAAATCAGATTGACTATGTGCTCTGCAGCCAAAGATGGAGAAGCTCTATACAGTCAGTAAAAACAAGACCAGGAGCTGACTGTGGCTCAGATCATGAGCTTCTCGTTGCAAAATTTAGGCTTAAATTGAAAAAAAGTAGAGAAAAGCACTAGGCCACTCAGGTATGAACTAAATCATATTCCTGATGAATATACAGTAGAGGTGACAAATAGATTTAAGAAACTGGATCTGATAGACAGAGTGCCTGAAGAACTATGGATGGAAGTTCGCAACATTGTACAAGAGGTAGCAACTAAAACCATCCCAAAGAAAAAGAAATGCAAGAAAGCAAAATGGCTTTCTGAGGAAGCTTTGCAAATAGCTGAGGAAAGAAGGGAAGCGAAAGGCAAAGGAGAAAGAGAAAGATACACCCAATTGAATGCAGAATTCCAGAGAGTAGCTAGAAGAGATAAGAATGCCTTCTTAAATGAACAGTGCAAAGAAATAGAAGAAAACAACAGAATAGGGAGGACCAGAGATCTCTTCAAGAAAATTGGAGATATGAAGGGAACGTTTCATGCAAAGATGGGCATGATAAAGGACCAAAATGGCAGAGACCTAACAGAGGCAAAAGAGATTAAGAAGAGATGGCAAAACTACACAGAAGAACTATACAAGAATGAGCTTAACATCCCAGATAACCACAATGAGATGGTCACTGACCTCGAACCAGACATCCTAGAATGTGAAGTGAAATGGGCCTTAGAAAATCTGAGCAACAACAAAGCTAGTGGAGGTGACAGTATTCCAGCTGAGCTATTCAAAATCTTAAAAGACGATGCAGTAAAAGTGCTACACTCAATTTGCCAGCAAATTTGGAAAACTCAACAGTGGCCACAGGATTGGAAAAGGTCAGTTTACATTCCAATTCCAAAGAAAGGCAATGCCAAAGAATGTTCAAACTATCGCACCATTGCACTCATTTCACATGCTAGTAAAGTTATGCTTAAAATCCTACAAGCTAGACTCCAGCAGTATGTGGATCGAGAACTACCAGAAGTACAGGCAGGATTTCGAAGAGGCAGAGGAACTAGAGATCAAATTGCCAACATACGCTGGATCATGGAGAAAGCTAGGGAGTTCCAGAAAAACATCTACTTCTGCTTCATTGACTATGCAAAAGCCTTTGATTGTGTGGATCACAACAAATTGTGGCAAGTTCTTAAAGAGATGGGAGTACCAGACCATCTCATTTGTCTCTTGAGAAACCTATATGCGGGTCAAGAAGCAACAGTGAGAACCGAACACGGAACCACGGATTGGTTCAAAATTGGAAAAGGAGTCCGGCAAGGCTGTATACTGTCGCCCTGCCTATTTAACTTATATGCAGAGCACATCATGAGAAAGGCAGGGCTAGATGAATCAAAAGTTGGAATTAAGATTGCCGGGAGAAATATCAACAACCTAAGATATGCAGATGATACCACTCTAATGACAGAAAGTGAAGAGGAACTAAAGAGCCTCTTGATGCGGGTGAAGAAGGAGAGTGCAAAAGTTGGCTTGAAACTCAACATTAAGAAAACCAAAATCATGGCATCCTCTCAATTCCTGGCAAATAGATGGGGAAGAAATGGAGGTAGTGACAGATTTTATTTTTCTGGGCTCAAAGATCACCTCAGATGGGGACTGCAGCCAAGAAATTAAAAGACGCTTGCTCCTGGGGAGGAAAGCTATGGCAAATCTAGACAGCATTCTAAAAAGCAGAGACATCACCCTGCCAACAAAAGTGCGTATAGTCCAGGCCATGGTTTTCCCAGTTGCAATGTATGGCTGTGAAAGTTGGACCATAAGAAAGGCTGAGCGCCAAAGAATTGAGGCCTTTGAACTATGGTGCTGGAGAAGACTCCTGCGAGTCCCTTGGACTGCAAGGCGTTCAAACCGGTCAGTCCTAGAAGAGATCAACCCTGACTGCTCTTTAGAAGGCCAGATCCTGAAGTTGAAACTCAAATACTTTGGCCACCTAATGAGAAGGAAGGACTCACTGGAGAAGGGCCTAATGCTGGGAAAGATTGAGGGCAATAGAAGAAGGGGACGACAGAGAATGAGATGGCTGGATGGAGTCACTGAAGCAGTAGGTGTGAATTTAAATGGACTCCAGAAGATGGTAGAGGATAGGAAGACCTGGAGGAACGTTGTCCATGGGGTCGCGATGGGTCGGACACGACTTCGCAATTAACAACAATAACATTATATATACACACACAAAAGGAAGTCACAGCTGCCGGTTGTTTAACCTGTGTTGGCCTTCTTATGCATCAGGTTCTTCCCTAGAACCTAGGATGCTGTAATGTACTGACATAGTATATATGTCAATTATTATATACACAACAACATGAAATCATAGCTGCCAGATCTTTAGCTGGTATTGGCCTTCATTTGCATCCAGTTCTTCCTGAGAATCTAGGATGTTATAATGTATGCAGATCCATGCAGTGTGGTCTTTTGTAACTGTCAGATGGAAATTTTGTTAATGTGCAGATGTTTGAAGTGCCATACAAGGTTTTTTAGTATGGCTCTCCATGTAATTGTTATTATTATTGATATTCTGTGAGTCCTTTTCAAATGTAAACTGGGAGTTGGTTTTAATAAGAGAGTCATTAGAGGTAAATTACAGTCTAAGGCTGTACATGGTTTGTGAACCACCATCAGCCATGTTTTGAGTTGCAATAAATTGCAAATATACCAAAGCCCAGAGGGGGAAAAATGATGATTAGATATTGGGTAGACTAAAAATTATATTCAGAGAAAATAAGCAAGTAGCGTAGATACACTCACCAGAGCACAAGGGACAATTGACAGAAATCAATAACAGCTAGAGGGTCCAATCTGAAACATTACTTTTAATACAGTGAATATCTTTGATCACTGTTGGTTTGAGATTAAATATTTTTATTACCAATCTGTATGGCCAAATTGCAAGTTATTCCTAATATGACTGAGACTGTTTTACCTTAATTGGTGATAATTGGTTGCTTGATGTAGGCTGGACCACTGACTAGGTGAGTTCTATACAATGGATGTTATGATAATGAAGGATATTCAAGGTTTTTTTTTTCTGTGATGGTACTATTTAGTTGAAATCCCACTATCCTCACTTTTGGAAATATTAAACTACTAATCACATCAGTGTACTGTTGTACTTTTCAAAAAGAATTGTGGTTACAGTGATATACAGTGAAGTATACATTCTTTAGTTTATTCTCCTTTGGTGTAATCATGTGAAATGAGTTTGGAACTTGAGACTGAAAGACATCATTTTGCTAGAGTCCCTGACACAGTAAGCATTTGGATGACTCAAGAGTGGTATCCAGAGCTAAGATGGAACTCCACTGCTATGATTTGCTGTGGTTTCTCATCAACCTAGAATTAATGGCCTGGGAAGCTTGGATTTGTGAGGCAAACTACTATTTAACTACTAGCCTTATTCTATCTCTTTTGCTCTTTGTAGTTCCCAAGAGGGTGATGCTTATAAGAGATTTTTTATCAAATATTTTAAAGAAATGTGGAGTACAGGAACAGTATTAGTTTTCTAGGGTGAAAAAAAGGAGTGTAATGCATGTTTTTAAATGATGAAGCCTGACCTTATCCTGTCAGGGGATAGCAAAATGACAAATTGTCTAATCAGCCAGGTTATCCAGTCATGACCGTACTGAAAATGAAGGTTTCTCCAATGGCTAACGATGGAGCATGGATGCTTGTTGCCCACATATAAAACAGATTGATAGTTATGTTTAATCACATGCTAGATTCCTCTTCTTCCATCATTTCCAACAGTAGGCACAAAAACAAACAAATGAGTAATTCCTTTCAGTTATTTTTTTATTTCTCTTTGCCTGTTTATTTACTGATGACCTATGTAATCCTGTTTGAGTTTCTAAAAGCATTTCTTTAGAAATTCTTTGTGTCAAATACCTTTGATTTTAGCATATATTCACGGATAACTTGGTAGTAAAAGATTTGAAAGAAAACAAATTAGCCTTCAAGTTGAATTTGTAATTCATTATTAAGTCAAATAAATCAAAGTTCTGGTACAAGTATAGTAAAATATATCCAGATGACCAATCTTTCTATCTTGAAACACTCTCAATTCTAATTTAAACTCCACATATTCCATATTGTTATGATCATTTTCCACTATTCTGACCATTTCAGATCATTTTGGAGATCTGGATGCTATGTAGATCAGAGAACCAACATTTTCCCTTATTTTGGCTAACAATCAAAATAGAAAAATGCCAATTAATCAGTTCTACTTCACTAGAAATTAACTGCTTTTCTAGGCTCCCAACAATGAACTACCTACAAGGAAAACTTTGGGCAATAGAGTGGTTGCATTTCACAAAGACTGAGAAGAACATGTTCAGCAGGCACCTCACCATTCTCACAAGGAAAGTCTTACACAACTGCAAAAGGGATAGAGTGGCAGTAGCTCAGCACTAAATATGCTGATAAGGACTGGGAGCAACAACATTGGGACAAAGGCAAAAGCTCAAGAGTGGAGGCAAAACTATATCAATGAAGCCAATGGGTATAACCAGTCATAATCTCGGATTCTTCTACACCAGTATGCTGAACATGGGAAACAAACAGGAAAAAATTGGAAATCTTAATGACAAATATATCTTAGGCATCACTGAATCTCATTCAAACAATAAGGCAGAAGCAATTACATCAAATTTATCATTAAATAGTAAATTTATATGAGCACTTTGCAGAATGTATAACTAAGGATATTTCTAAATAGAGGGCTTCTAGTAGTTTCACTCAAAATCCTCCTTAAGGGATTTTCTGTGAAAAAAATAATAGAAGAGTAATGGGAAAAGCTGGGGGCATTAGAAATGAAAGATAATATTGCCTGAATCCCTGTAAAAGTCCATGAATGAGGCAGGATTATTGAATATTGAATTATTGAATAAGTCATTTGACAGCATCTTAAGTCTTTCAAATAGCCACAGAGAATCAAAGCAGAATATATTTTACTAGCACAGAGTTATTCTGAATGATGCATGTTTTGTGATTTAGTTTGAAACATCTAACAACATAAGGACTTAGTAGAAGCTGAAGCCCATTTTGGAAAATATTTGTATTTACTTAAAGTGAGATTACATGAGAATATTGAAATAGTTATTACTTACCCATTAGGAAATCTCTATCATACATTTAATCTGAAGCTAATTTTTAAAAAAAAAATCAGTGCTCATTCTTAAAGGTAAAGTCTTAAGTAAGTGCTAGCTACAGTGCAGAATACTTGGAATCACAGAACTAATATTTTTTTTTTTTTTGCATTTCTGAAAATAATATAGAAAAAGTTTCCATGTCTGGACTTCTTAATTTAAATAAGTGGCCTTCTTGCCATCTATTGGTCATCTGGATTTTTGCTACCATATTGTAGATAGCCAAACTAACAGTGCATTGAAAAAGGTATTAAAGTCTGTGGAGAATCATAATGCAAAGCCCCAATTTTAGACTTTGTTTTTAAAACAGTTTCCAAATGAAAAAGTAACATCCCATCCAGTGCGAGAAGACTGGAAAGAACAGCAGGAAGAACAATTAAGGGAATCTGGATTGGCTATTTGTGAAATCTCCAAACAAGAATGAGATTGGGCTAATTTCTGATTCTGTGTAGTTTTTTTTTCCTTTTTGGTTTTACAATACTAACATTAACAAATGAAAATAAGATTAGTGGAAAAACAACATCCAAATTTTATTAAGCTTCAGTAATAACGAATAACGCTAATGCTTTTACAAAGGAGAAGAAGATTGAGAAGAATTTCCCTCTAGTAACGTTTTCATCTTATTTTTGCTTTGGCTATGAGTGGTTATTGGAGAAGTATTTTGAGAGGGCCATTCCGGATTTTGCATGAATATTGATAAATGACAATTACCGCGCCTCTTCCTCTTCCATTGCCTGAGGCTATGTCTACTGGGCTATGCAAGTTGCATACATAGTAATTTTGTATAAGGGTTTCTATGTGAGGGCAACGAATGAGAGCTTTATTTGCATCTTTCCCATTAAAAGGAAAGACATTATTGAAAAACTGTATGTTAGGAAGCTATAGCAGTGGAACAAAAATAGCTAATCACGATTCTGCAAATTTTAAGTTCTAGGGTACTCTCTGTTTACATATATAAATTTTGGAAAAAGATCATTTCAGTTTTGAGCAATAAGCTTTAGATAGTCTCAAATTATCAAACAATGCTTAGAAACAGCATGATTGCAGCTGTACCAAACAAACTGTTAATGCACATGCATTCCAGATTTTTTTCTGTTTCTCAAGTCTCAATATTCTGCAGAAATGTGTACATTGACTTCAAGATGGTTTATCCTTTTTGAACTATGCCAAGAATCCAATTTTTCCATGTTGGGCAAGCAGAGTCTTTGAATTGTGATAGCCCCACAGATAACAGAAAGATGTTTCTATAGATAAAAGTAAGATGGCAGCAAAGCTGAAGAGATGGGAAATGGTCATCTTTGTTGAAAGCAGAATGGGAAGGAAGCATGAGGAAGAGATGAATGCTTTAGCTTTGTAATAGAGCCTACAGAAAGCTTAAATTATTGCTATATAGGCTAAGGATCATCATGTATTAGAAATAAGGACTGTCTAGAAGCTGTTTAATTTTTATTTGTCAACGAAGCAACTGTTGGGTAAGGTCAAAATAGAATTTGTGCTCCCTTTGGATTTTTACCTGACTTCTAGTGGCTGAAAAGGCTGAAAAAAGTAGACCTTCTTTCCCTTCCAACTGCTTTCTCATACATTTCCTCCACACAGACTAAATATATATAGTATATTACATATATGTAAATCTCCTTTGAAACCCATGCTTCGTTTTGAATTTATAAAGTATTCTTTACTTTAGTATTTATGGAAGTGGGATGCATATTATTAACTGCACTCTAGATAAGGCTGAAATAGGCTTTCTTATTTGTTTTATGCTTCACTTTTCCTTTTCAATCTTCTTTCTTGGCATGTATGCTCTGCATGAAGCATTTTGGCTTCTTGTTCACTCAAGTCGCTGCCTTATTTAATCATGTTTTCAGCCAATATGGAGAAGGGCTCTGGAGTATTTCAGCCTGTAGAACATTAAAAGGGCATTATGTCCTCCATTCACCTGCAGAGTAAGGTGACACTGATCATGTAAAACATAGAATCAGAGGGATCAGCTGGAAATGAACCAAATAAAGTTCATGTATTGCTCCATTAGTTTTTTGCTTTCTTTGATACAAGGTGAGATTTGGGAGGATTGCATTTTAATTAGATTATCCAAGCTGCTGGACCTATGGCTTATAGTCATTGCTCTGCATGCCTCTCTGCTGACAGCTCAGATGCTCAATACATGGGGATTGAGACCATTACATCTTGTATCAAGCTGAACTTACCTTATAGCATTTCAGATAAACAAATAACCTAGATACCTGCATTACACACCCAAATTGTGCTTTCTGCTGTGATAACATCTGGAAATTAGTATATTGCAATCTTAGTCTGGAGAAAATTGTTCCCATGTCCTCTGTTTTAGTATTATACCAGTGCAAAACTTTAAATGCATTAAACTGGCATGTATCTAAAGTGATGGTCACTCATTTGTTCTTGTAGTCTCCATTATCTATTCTCCTGCTTCTACAGTAAAGTGTTAATTCATCTTCTTCCTCCTCCCTTTTCCAAATATAATTTGTGGTCCACAAAGAAATAATAAGGAGAAAATACAAAAGATGCTTATATATAAAGAGACAGAACTGCTCTCTAAGCAGACATAATTCTCTCATGTCAGCAGGAAGACTCAAGCAAGGACTTCTTGGGAATTTCTTACAGGGTGACTAATAGTGTTTCATTGTTAGGATTGAATTGAGCTCTATTCTGAATAAAATATGCCACTTCTGAATAAACCATCCCTCATTCCTACCATGTTGAATAATTTCCACATAATCTTAATCATTACTTTTAAAAGAAGATTGTGGAGACCATGCTGGAGCGTCAGTTGCAGAGTGTCATAACTGAAGTAAATTATCTGTTTCAGCCAGGCTTAGTGAGCTATGGAAATCATATGTTTGGTTCTTGTGCATGAGTTTTGTCATGCTTCTCCTAGATCTCCTCAGTGGTGTTCGGTACCACCAGTTCCTAAAGTGCCTGCAAGAGTTGCTGGTGGGTGCCCCTGTTTTGGATTGGTTCTACCCCTTTCTAAGCAAATAGTTCTCAATAGTAATGAAGGAGGATCTGGAGTCTATCTGGGCTCCACTTGGAAACTTCAATTGGTATAGAATGACTGCCTGAATGTAGGCAGATAAGAGTTGCTTAAGCACTGGTAGCTACGTATATTATGAACACAACAGACTCCAAATGGCCCGACTCTCTACTACCTTTGGAACTATTTTCTCCAGGGAGAATCTACCTGTCTTTGTGTTCAATCAAGCTGAGTATGCTATGGATATCCCCTCCCATAGGTTAAAAAGTTGGCAGCTGAGATTTAGTAGTCCTCAGTAGTCAACCCATCCTTGTGGAAAAATCTTCCTCCAGAAATTAGTATTCATGAAAGTAGTGAAAAGTATTTGAGGCTTACATTGCTGACTTCTGGACCATGTTTTCCCAGATATACTTAGTCTGTAATTTTAATTTTTAATTCTAACTCAGTGCTTAAATCTATTTAATTTTAAGTATTCAAATTTTATCCAACGTTTCATTTGCTTACTGTTCTATTTGAGTAGTCTGTTGTGAGGACTGACAGTTGTCCAGAGTCTTTTAAACAGGATGGGATATCAATCATTTAATAAATAGAGAAAACCAAACTAGGAGAAATAGAGCAAACCAATAATATCTAGATTATTCCAAAGTTGCGAAGGGAGAGAACATTGAACAGTCCTTCTACAAAAGCAAGCTTTGAAACAAAAGTACCCATTCATGATTCATTTTAAATAACAACTTAGTGTTTATTATCTCATTTGAATGATTACAGAATACATAAATGCTGGGGGAGGGGGAGCAGTAAGCATTGCTCAGTAGGGAGCAGTAATGAGCCATGGTGGCACAGTAATTAGAATGCAGCACAGCAGGCTAAATCTGCCAACTGCCAGCAGTTCAATTCTCACCTGCTCAAGGTTGACTTAGCCTTCCATCCTTCTGAGATCAGTAAAAGGAGGGCCCAGATTGCTTAGAGAGGGCTATAAAGCACTATGAAGTGGTATATAAGTCTAATTGCTATTGCAGAGGGGGGCACCATCTTTTTTAGCTTCTCCTTTTTAATTAATAGAAGGAGGACCTAACTGACTTGAGTGGTTGAAACCAGAACAGATAGTTTGTGTAGAACAAGATAAATAGAGATGAGATGAAGTATTCAGTCCAACTTTCTCAATTTCTCATTTATTTTTTTGTTTAGACTCAGGCTGCCAAATGAAAAGGCTCAATATGTTTAATCAACTTTTATGAAATATCTGAATTACAAATTCTCCCCAATGTTTCTGCTATAACAAATTTGAGACTGATTTAATTAAAAACTCATTATTATTCCAAACAAACAAGGGAGCAAAAAGAGAAAGATACTTCTTTAAAAAAAGTTGATTTCTTTTACTTCCATTAGACACTTTTCCCATCAATAAGAGCAACTGCTTCTTCAAAATCACAAATTAGTATTTTGCACTCTTTAAAATTTAAAAATAGCATGACTTCCCTAATTTTTCAAAATGGACAAATGTAATTGCAATTAGTAATGGCTTATTTTGAAAGGAAATGAGCTGTGATACTTTACTGTATGCAAAGAGAAGCAATTGCTTTGAATTAACATCTTTTTGTTCCCCTCTTCACAGCCACAGGGATTTAAAACCAGAAAACCTACTACTGGATGAAAAGAACAACATCCGAATAGCAGACTTTGGGATGGCATCATTGCAAGTTGGGGACAGTTTACTTGAAACAAGCTGTGGGTAAGTTATATTAAGAGCTTAAATCAATAAGCTGGAATCATATCCCAAAATGATGAGGCCACAAAGCATTTAGCCAATCAATTGTAGAATACGTATATGTTAGGAAGTAACCCAAAAAAAAAAGGGCCATAATGTACAGTGTTTTCAAGAAGCCTCTGATTGACCAATAGAGGAAATCAGATTCTGAACCAGACAATATATCTGTAGCATGAACCAACAAGAGATTGTAATGAGTACATTAACTCTTCAGGAACTTTTTTTTCCTCCTATGGAAAATACAGTTAGTCCTTGACTCACAAGCTTTCATTCAATAACTATTGAAAATTACAACAGTGCTGAATGAGGAGGACTTACGATGTGTCCTTGGCGTTCTTCCATTGCACCTTCTCTGCAGATACGTGGTTTCAATTATTTATTTAAAATATTTATATAGCCGCCATCTTTTAACCAACTCTGGGTGTCTCCCAAAGGAAAGCTAAATGACATATAAAACTAAACAGATGATTCATTTATTTAAAACATTTATATAGCTGCTCATCTTTTACTTTTTTTTCCTGATAGGATAGGATAGGATAGGATAGGATAGGATAGGATAGGATAGGATAGGATAGGATAGGATAGGACTAATATCATAGAAGTTTTCTTTTTAAGTAAACCTTTCCCTTTTATATTAAAGATATAGTATACGTTAACTTTTAAAAACATGCAGTTTTGCTCTTGAAAACATCCTCATAAAAACACCTACACTTGGAAAGTGGAACTGTTAAATATGCTGGTAAAATGTCCCCAGATTAAAAAATAATGTTTTTCTAAGTGTTCAGACTGTTTTAGAGATTCAGTGGCAGGTTTCTATTTAATGGTGTTTGGTTTTTCTATTTATGGAACCTTCTATATGCTGCCACCACCTACTGGAGAGAATAAATAACAGCATTGGTGACTGTTAACAATCCTGTAGGTTTAAGAAGCATTTGCCAAAGAAAAGTATTGACACGTGTCACAAATTTGGGGAAACTGAGAGATGTCAGTTGGATATATCAGCTCATTATCTTGACTTGAGTTGGGTTATCAATAAATAAAGCATATTTTCATTACTGACCTTCAATTTACTTTTCTTAGCTGCAAGCTCCTAAATTGGAAGAAAGTCTGTGAAACAGGAATGGAGTGTGGAATCTGGGAGTTGGATTTGTAGGATACTGCTAACTAATGCACACTTGAATTGCCCATTCATTAGGGAAGCTATTTAAACTTCAGCTTTTTCCTTCTGTCATTTATTATGTGTAGCAAGACAGACAGAGAAAAGCTGACATTGTCTGAATCACATTTCTGAAATTTGTCAGGAAGCAACGTCTATGATTCTTCCCCCTGTTATGTGCTTTCTAGAAGGATTTAGATTAATGTATTTGCTGTGCAAATAATTCAAAAGTACCAATGGGTATGTGTGATTACTAAGAAAAGAAGATATTAACAATTGGCTTTATTATTTTTGTTAGATGAGGTGGAAGAGATCTTAGTTGATCGGTAATTGGTGGTAGCTTAGAGCAGTGTTTCTCAACCTTAGCAACTTTAAGAGTTCTGGACTCAATTCCCAGAATTCCCCAGCTCTCCCCATGGAATTCTGGGAGTTGAAATTCACACATCTTAAAGTTCCGAGGTTGAAAAACATTGACTTAGTCTTAGAGAATATGGCACAGCTATGATGGGAGCAGTAAGGGAGAAAGAATGGCCACTGACTTTGGGTGTGTTCTATTACAAGGTCTCAATTCCCAAATGTAGAAATACGCTTCGGTTAACCACCTCTGCATATTGATATGAAGAACACAACGAAAACTGACTTTCATTTATGTTGCGTTCAAAAGACTTCAAGTATTGAAGCCTTGAAGGTCATAAAGAGAATTAATACGGAAAAAGGGTCCTTCAGATCATATGTGCCCTTCACATTAGAGCATGGGCAACATGTAGTCCTCAGAGTCCCTTCAAAGCAGATCCTTGAAATTTGATAAAACTGATAAAAAGCAGCAGGGGTGACAGTAAAACCCCAAGTAAAATAAAGTGGGGTAAGCCACTTTCAGCTTTAAACCCTTTCTTCGGCAGGATTTAACTGGGTTGAAAATTGCCCTTCCGCTTCATCTGCTGATATGATTGCATCATCACATCTCCGGCAATCCTCAGTTACTGAAAAAGGAAGATTAAAAAAGAACACTTGTGGCCACTAGAGAGGTGCTAGCCAGGCTTTAGAGCAGCGGTTCTCAACCTGTGGGTTGCGACCCCATTTGGGGTCGAACGACCATTTCACGGGGGTCGCCAAACAACTCAGTCCGCCATTTTTTTCCCCTTTTCCTTAGCTGTGCTACTCCCTTTTATTCTATTGGCTTTTGAAAGCCAATAGAATAGACTCTCTTAATTAGAGTCTAATTCTATTGGCTTTCAAAGGCCAATAGGAATTGTCCAGCCTGTCTCTGCCCTGCTGAGCCCGCCAAAAGTCCTATTCTGCAAACGATGCTGCAAGTTGTCTGCAGCAAAGGTGAGCTGTCTGGAAGTTTCCACCCCTCCCTGCTGAGCAACTACTAAAAATGTAAGTAAAAGAGGGCCAGGGGTGGGAGGTGGGAGGCCGACGGGCGCAGGGAGGATTGCTGGTGCACGTGGGGCCCGGTGGGTGCCTTACCTCCCTTGGGCTGGGCCAGCTGGTGGCCCAGCCGGTGGTCACCCTGCGCCGTTGCTGCCCCTTGACAGCTACGCCTCAGCCAGTGCAGGGGGCTGCACCACGCATGCGTGGCGCTCCCGGGCAGGGAAAGTCCTCAACTTACGACTGGTTGGGGGTCGCGGCATTAAAAAGGTTGAGAACCATTGCTTTAGAGCATGTAATAGACAGGGTTCATAAACTGTAGAGCTGTGTTTCTCAACCTTGGCCACTTTAAAATACATGGGCTTCAAGTCCCAGAATTCACCATGGAATTCTGAGAGTTGAAGTCCACATACGTTAAAGTTGCCCAGGGTTGAGAAACACCGCTGTAGGGTTTCCTTGCATTCAGCATATCCTTTATGATGTATATAATGTAGAAACAATAGGTCTCTCAGGTTGGGTGGAAATTAAAGCTATTGGGGGAAATGATTGATTTACAAGACTGTTAAGTGGACTTTCTTCTTGCCACTCCTTTTCTTCTACTCAAAGGCCCCTCTGGGTCAGCAGTCCAGTACAATTAATCAAATTGCTGGTGAACGAAAGGCAAATTTACTTTTATTTATTCTGCTTCTTACATTCCACTGGTGTTTGGTGGTTTGTATTTATTTGATTGTTGTTTAGAAATCAAACTTTTGCTATCATCTAGAAAACCTTGACTTTCTCCTCTCCAACCTGCTGACCAAAGGGTGGGAATCTTGCCCTTTTTTCTTCTTATTTTTTCATGACTATTGATTTTATTGTAATTACTTTGTTGAGAGCCGCCCGGAGTGGTTGAGAGTCAGATGGCGTACAAATTTAATAAATTATTGTTTTGAGAACTGTAATCTAAGTCTATCCATATATTGTTAAGTGAGGGGAAAGCTCTCTTGAACATCATTTGGAGAAATCCCTATTCCTGCAAGCCATATTTCATATTAGATCAGCTGTAAATTAATGTCCTTTTTCAGCATCCCAACTGTAAAAATTATACTACCTGTCTTATTTATTTATGGGGGATCCCTTTTTCAATTTTAGATATCTTGTACATTTGCAGAGAAATACTTAGCAATAATACAGTAGCTGGCATGTCAGCCCTCCTAAATCTCAGACAGCGAATAGCAGTGTTGGAATTCAGCTGTTAGTGCCTGGAGCAGAAACCAAGGCTCATGTTGCTTTCTTCAAGTGCACTAATAGAGAAATCAGTGGAACAGAAGAGAAATGTGTGTCATAAACAAAACAGCAACTTTGCAAACCCTCGTTTGCAGATACACGTTAAGTGCAATCATTGGGCCTCTGTGTGAGCTATTACACTGCTTCATTAATTCTCTTGGCATGTGGCCCAGCATGATTGACACTGAGACCTTCTGCTAGGCCTAGTAAGAGAGGAGGGATATGTAATGCCACTGCAAAGATATATTTGGAATGGAATCGTTTTCATCTAAGGCATTTAGTAAATTATTGTTAGAGTTTGTCATATCAATTTTGACATTGTTATCCTTTATGTCTGCATTTTTAACAGACGCTATTATTTCTTCTTATGACTAAGTGATATTAGAAATCCAGTCTACTTTTTGTCAAAGTAATGCCCTGCTCTTGATCTGCGCTAAGGATTTGTCCACAGTTATTAGTGCTACCTTCACTGAAATTCAATCTAACCACTATATTAATTTTACTCTTCAAGGTGAATCCAGCCCCCCTCCGCCTAAAAGCAGGCCAGTTCAGAAAATGTCGACGATCTTAACTGCAATAATTTCTTTGTCACTTTTTCCTAGTAGTGCAACTTTACCGGGATTATTGGAGACAGTGATAATAATTAATATTTCAGCTTTTCAAATGGCATTAGTCCTGCTAGCTCCAATAATGGAGTAGCTCCGAATAGAAATTTCCACACCTTTTAAGAAAATTGATTGAATTATTTAGAGCTTTCATGGCTGTCTGCCTTATACACAGTATTCCTAGGTGGCTCACAATAATATTAAATGAAAGCAGAATTAATAAAATAAACCAACCCCACAGCAGTGACACATATCCCAAGCAAGCCACCACAACATCCCATAGACTTCCCCCTGCTGGGCTTGCTTTTATCTTAGCCAAATGCTTGGATGAAGAGCCAGATCTTAAGAGCTCTCTAAAAAGCTAATATATGCAGAGTTGTGTAAAATTCACACACAGATTTGGAAACTGAATTGAAATTAGAGGAAATTTATTTTAATGACAATCAGGAATCTTTCAAATATGCCATCTATTAATACCTTTTAGAGACCGAGTGCCCAAACTGCAATGCAAAACCCACTTATGCATCACCGGGTGCTGAGTGGGCATGGCCACCGAGTGGGCGTGGCCACTGAGCTGTCGGCTTGTGCTCTCTCGCTGTCCGCTCAGACTCATGCTCGCTCTCAATCTGTCTGCAGCAAATGCTGCTTCCGCAGGAAGTTGCTCCTTTTATAGCTTCTCGCCTATTCCCAGACAGCACATGCGCAGAGAGGAGGAGGGAGCAGCTCGGCCCAGCAATAGCTCGCGTGCCACCAGAGACAGCTCTGCGTGCCGCCTGTGGCACGCATGCCATAGGTAGAGCCACCAAATTTACTTCCAAAATTAAAAATTTACTCAAGTGAGGTCTTCTAAACAGTTGTTTTCTGGTTCCAACTATAGACACTATTCTTAAGGAATTTTCCTCTTCATATATGCCCAATGTTTTTGATAATTGTTTTGTATTAAAAAACTGAGTGCTCGATTCCCTTGTACAGGTAGTCCTTGATTTATGACCACAATGGAGCCCAAAATTCCTATTATTAAGTGAGATGTTTGTCACTTTTTTGAACAGTCACTAAATGAATAGCTCTAAGTCATGGACCACCTATCTTGGAAAACAAGGAATAGTAATAGTAAGCAATAGATTGGCTGTGGACTGTTTGATTGATATAATATGCACTAACTGGCAGCACACGAGGTTCCAATTGCAATAAATTTTCCATTAGAAGAACTCTTTATTGCTCTCACTTTTATGAGAAGGGGGAATAGTTATAAAAGATTCTGTCTACAAACAAATATGACAAAACCTTTAGTCTTCTATACTTAAGGTTGATCGGGAGGTAGAAGACCGCCTTAGCAAACCGGAAAATTATTTTCTGAAGCAGAGGGATAATTCGGCCAGTCTTGCCTTCCTTCAAACTCCAAGGACAACCATGAGTAAAGAGCAGAGAGTGAATGGAACTGGGGAATTGAAATGATGCAGCTTTTATTAGTTCAGATTTCTTTATTATCTCACTTGCCTGCCAGGCAGAGAAAAATCGAGGCAATTTAATTCTGAGAAGCACTTCCATTTGTCCAGGAGCAACTTCTCCATTGCAGGACACTTTTATGATGCTTTCTGTTGCTAGCTTCTACTTTCGGAACCATGACACCCTGTTTATTAAAAGGAGAAATCTGTGATCCTAAGGGAGCTTCCTCTTCTGTTAACAGACTCTGTTTAGTGCAAGTTTAGTTTACTAGAACCCCTATTCTAATAATGGACTGTTACTTCTCTTAATCTATAGAGAGGTAGTATCTACATCAGGTTCTAAAACAGGGATAGGCAAGGTTCTGCTGGTTTGGGCTGCAGTGGTTAAGATTTTCAGGGAAATAGATTTTGAAATAGCTTTCAGTAAAGCCTAAGAAAGGATTACATTCCTGTTGCCTGTTTGTTTATACTGGCAAACTGAAGGAAATTACAGTTTGTAGATTACTGCCAATGTTTGTTGATGCAATTTATGGGGAATGGGGGTCCGTAGGCTGCCTGTTCCTGCTTCGGAATATCATCAAGAATATTATATTCAGTGTTACCTTAGATAACTTAGAAGTGTTTTCAACTATTAACTCTTCCTCCCTTCTATACTAGGAATTGTTATAAATATTTTTTTTTTAAAAAAACCTCATATATTTAACAAGTTCACATCTATGTAGGGTTGGTCCATGACATTTTACTGCTTGAAGCAGAAAATAAAACATAATGTGTCTTCCTCCACTATGTGTATCAAAGGGACTAGAATCATAGTTTATTACTGATGATTGGACAGCCTATGATGCTTGGCTTAACTATCACAGCTCTTGAGGTAGCTGCCTCACTGGGTTTAATAGCAGCAGACCATTATTTATTAACCTCTCATAAAAAGTATAGTGTGGACATGCTTTTACAATCAGTTTGACTTCTCTCTTCTGGATATTAATCTCCATCTTTCTGATGGCAAGGTACAAAAACTTTCCTTATTTAGTTTACTCTGAATCTGTGAATGTGGCATATATTTTTCTGTCATGTAGGCTGTTATCTATCCTTAACTCTACTTATTTATAAAACAGTTCACATGTACGCATGCATGCACACACAACATCCACATGTATGAATTTGAATGATAGTAAAATATTAGGTTTAAAAGAGGTGCTCACATTTGATTGTATGCTGAACTAGACATAGGTGATTTAGAACCGAAGAAGCTTCTTAGATGAGAAGTGAAATGTCTTCAAAGAAAAAAATGAAAATCTAATTGTCTTTTATTATTTAATTATGTCGAATTGGTCTTCAGAAGCCTTAGCATATGAGGAAGGGGTTTTTTTTTGCCTCTTTTATTATATTGTTATAAATTGTAATACAATACATTATGTTGTTTCAGCGCAATTATATTTGTACAGTGTTAATTAAAGCTATTAGTATTCTATTGTTTAGATAATTTGGGGTATTGGCAATATAGAAAAGATACATGCTATCAATATTAGTTACAATTTAGAATATTGATATTACAAGCATAAAATTGACTTTTTCATACAAAATTGAGTACATGATAACATTTGAAAGAAGAATCTGCTGCAGAAACTGATTTCTCTTTAGCTTGTATAAATCTTTCACCTTCTAGCATAAAGGGAAATATTGACCTCTATGGCAGAGAGGTAAGCATGCATGGGCGACAAAGGATAAGAAGATAAAAAAGAGGAATGGTTTCTTAAAGTTTCTTATTTATCTGAAATGGCAAAAATTTCAGCTTATTTGAAAGATCAATCACAAGAGAAATATTTTTTGGTGTGGAAAAGATGGGTGAATTTTACACAGCACAAATATGAGATTAAAAAATATTGTCTAGCTTTTGAATAATTTATGTTTAAGGTAATGATTAGAACTATTGTTTTGTTTTGTTTTTATATATTGGAGTTAAAGTATTTAAAATTTTGTTGTTGTTTTTTAATGTATTTATAATTGTTTGATGTTTATTTAAGTTGTAAGGGTTTTTTTTAGTTTTTATTAACCCTGTATTCAGCTCTGGGAAGAAGGGGGGAGGATGATGGGTGGGAGGGGGGGTGGGAGAGGGGGATTATTTTATTGTAAAACTGTAAAAATTTTCAATTAAAAAAAAAGAGAGAAGGTGAGTTATAGATGATATATTTAAGTATTTCAGAGGAAATTGGTTTATTTTCTGGTTGATCTGAATTTCTTAGAAATTTGCAAAGCTTCAACTTAATGGGAAAATCATGAGTAGAAAACCAAGAAAAAATTGTGTTTATGCAGATTTACTGTGAGAGCTCTTATCAAGTCACTTAGAGAAGGAAAAGCAAATTCATGAACATTTGATACATTTGATGCACAAAGACTTTTATGTAGCAGAATTTCCTAAAAAGTTGCACTCCTCGTCAATTGTCCAAATCACTGTGAATTATAAAAAGAAAGAGCTTTCTTTGCTCCCTCATTGCTTCAGTTACTCTCTTGGAAGTTAGGTTTCTTCATCTTTATATATTTAGTTGTTAATTTCACATAGTTACTGCAGTTGCTTCCATTCTTTTACCATAATATAAAAAAATAGACTTTGTGAATTACAGGAATTGCTGCACTAAATCTTTGCACGCTAAACCTGATGTGGGTTGATAAGAGAGCTTTAATTTTACATAAAGTTAAGGTTTTAAATAAGCCTTTTAGAATAATCTTCCTGTACAGGGATATTTACTTTGCACCATGAAACTATGTATGTATGTGGAAAGAATGTCAATTATTAGAACAGTGTTTTTCAACTTTAGCAGCTTCAAGATTCAACTTCCAGAATTCTCCAGCCAGTATGCTGTTTGAGGAATTTGTGGAGTTGAAGTTCACGTACCTTAAAGTTGCCAAGGTTGAGAAACGCTAGATTAGAGTTTATATACATCATAAAGGATATGCTGAATGCAAGGAAACCCTACAGCAGTGTTTCTCAACCCTGGACAACTTTGAGGTATGTGGATTTCAACTCTCAGAATTCCATGGTGAATTCTGGGACTTGTTTTTTGTTTGGCTTGGTTTGGTGATGGATGGGAGTTGAATTTATAAGAATATATCTTCTCCAGTCCTTTATCAGGAGCGAACATAATTGGTTAGAACAATCCTAATAAATCTCTGCAATGATTTTTGATGGATCCTGCTCAATTGCCAAAACACACCAGACCATTGTCTGTTTCTGTTTCTGGCAAACAGAAACAGACAATGTCATCCTCTGTTAATCCCGTACTCACCACTAAAGCAATTTCAGGAATTTACTCCACTTCCAAAGTTTACTTTTCCATGTTACATTGCCTTGAGAGAAACTATCCCACATTACGTGCTTTAATTTGTTGCAAGCTAGCCCCAGAATTCACTGGCTACTTCACAGAGGCAGGAACATCCCTTCATCTGAGTGAATGCCTTACTTTAATCCATAATCTAATAACAACAATAGCTTTCCCACCTGCTTAATCCTATGCTCTTGCTTCATAAACTGAAGAGTTTTGGTTTGAAACCCAGCAAAATGTGATGTTGTTGTTGTTTCCCTGGGTTTCCTATTTATGTGTGTACCGTTTCTCTTGTGTGTACGTGTGTGTGTGTGTGTGTGTTTGTGTGTGTGTGTGAGAGAGAGAGAGAATCTTCGTAAGTCTGCCACCACATCATCACTCAAAGTAGGAGGAGGTCATCTTCCAAATAACTTATGGTTAAATAAGTCACATCTTTCTGATTTTGTTCTGTCTTGTTCTGTCTCTTTGCATGCGTATTTATGTGGATCAGAAGCAGTTATTAAATTGTAGGAAGTGTATTGTAGAAAAACAAAGTAGACTAATTGATGAAAACTACCGTACCTCAATTACCTAACAAGAAAGAAGAAAAAGCAATTACTACTCAATCACTACACTTTCACTTCTTCAGATCACAGTTATTTCAGTCCATCAGATTTCTCTCATCTGATGTTCCCCAGATGAGACTCTCTCAAAGCACTCTGCTTGATGTGCTTCTTATGTTCTTATTCTTGTGAGAATTTTTTTAAACTAACCCTAACCCTAACCCTATCATATTTACTTGAGGGATGTCAGCAGATTTGGTAAAGATTACTGGAGGAGTTCCTTTGCATATCATTTATTCTTTGCTTTAAAAAAAACACCAGGCTAGGAGTTGAGATGAGATGTCAGTTATGTCAATAAACAACAACCAGTCAGCTTCAAGGCAAAAAGTGAAAGCAAAGCATGGAGGGAAAAGTCAGCATATTGCCCCCAACAATCTGGATCCTCATTTTACCGACCTTGGAAGGATGGAAGGCTGAGTCAACCCTGAACTGATCAGTATCAAACTCCTGGCAGTTGGCAGAATTAGCCTGCAATACTGCATTCTAACCATTGCGCCACCATGGCTATTTGCTCTAAAATTCTGCCCCATATATCATTCCATTTAGCTCAAGCTAATAACAACAGGGCAACATACTCCCTCCCCCAAAAGTTCCCTGGCAAGATCCAAAAGAAGACTCCAATTAAATCACAACAAGGAGCACCCAAATATTCACAGCTCTCAACAGAGGCACTCTGCTGTGGATGTCAATAGAGCAAGGTTAATTTCATTCTCAAAATAAACTCTTGAAAAAGTATTTTGTTTTTAAAATGGAATGCTCCAAACAGTTCACATTCTAATTGATCTGCATAAACCTACATGGGACACTGTAGTTTCAGAGGTTGTTATAAACAAAACAAAAATAAAATAATTTTAAACTGCTTACTTACAAATTAGTTGTTAAAATGTAAAAGAAAAACAATGGATTTCAGAAGATTTTGGTTGCATAACACTGCAGAAGTATAGCATAAATTACATAGCATAAATTATACTATTAAGTGTTGGAAAAGAGAACTGAGTAACTAACGAAGGTTTGAATTTATAGAATAGTCTTTGCATGAATAGGAAAATGTTTTAGAGAATTCCTATAGCCAGCCTTGATCTTGTAAAAGGTAAGCAGGGTCAGATTGATTAGGACTTGGATATGAGATCAGTAGGAAATCTCAAGGCTGGAGGCTAAACTGGAAAGTCAGAAAGACATCCTGGAAAAGGGCAATGGGCAATCAACTTCTATGCTGTTGTGAAGAGAACTACATGGAGATGTCCATATGTTCATCAGAAATTGAATCTGACTTGAGGCAACTTTTACCTTTTTCTGCTTCCAGAAGTAGTGAGTTCAGTCTCACATAGGAGACAGGCATAGCTTGCAGTAAGCAATTAATGTTGCAGAAGTGCTAAACAGATTCACTCTGCTTGATTTAATTCATCTGCACAGTTGGCCTGTAAGTGCCTCAATTCTTGTAGGAAAGCAAATTTTTCCAGGTCAATTAAGCCTCATGCTTAGGAATGTTGGTTCATCACCTAAGCTCCTTGCCGTTGTAAAGTAATCACATGGGGAGCATATCATAATGTGTGAACCAAATCTAAAGTGCATTTTTCCTTATGACAGAATAGTTTATTAGTTGTGACTGAGCCTTTTATTTCTCAGACCAGCTACTATCACTGTGGTTTCTTAAATTCTTTCTTTGTACATGGGGACTGGGAAGGCAGACTTTGCATAGAAAATAGTGTAAACAGGAGGATGCATAATCCATTCCCTGCCTACCAATTTTCCGTGATAATGTGCTCTATCAGTTGCTTTCTGAGCCAGTGTCTGGCATGTAATTTCATCCTTAGACTGACAGAATGAGACCATGTTTTCAAATCATTATATTTCATCATAGCATTTTGGAGTACCTAGAGTTTGAGAATCAAGTTAGGCTACTTCTTCTTCAAAGAAGTTTTCTTAATTCTCATATCTCTTGCCATACCTGAGCTGAATCCACTTGTAAAAATTGCATCTTGATCTTGCAGAGTGATTTTTGAAAACATTACACATAATACGCCTAGAGATGTACAGTAGCAGAAAAGATGAGATGGCTTTTAAGGCAATGAGGTAGGGACAACATTCCTTGGATGCATACTTGTTAAATAATTAGCGATAACAGATATTATTAGTGTTTGTTGTTGGATTTTCTTCTGCTTAGTGACTATCAGTATAGAAATGAGTTTTCAGTACCTGAAGGCAGGATGAAAAGCAATGAATGTAAACTAATCAAGGAGAGAACCAACCTAGAACTAAGAAGAAATTTCTTGACAGACCAATTAATCAGTGGAACGACTTGCCTTCAGAAGTTGTGGGTGCTCCAAAACTGGAGATTTTTAAGAAGAGATTGGACAACAATTTGTCTGAAATGGTATAGGGTTTCCTTCTTGAGCAGGGGGTTGGACTAGAAGACCTGCAAGCTCCCTTCCAACTCTGCTATTCTGGATGGACTAAAAATTCCATTTAGAACTATTAGCCAATTTAAAGCTGGCAATTTATAGCTGATCTGAATTGCCAAAACTTATGCTGCTGTCATAACAGTTGAGGTGTAGCTGTTGAATAGTCAAGTTAGCTTATCTTTTTTTCATCTCGGTCTTTTGTAAAGTATTATCCACAGCATGCATTGTTTTAATGCTTTGAACTAGTATGTTAAAATAGAAATTATTTGAATATCACATATTCAAATTGCAAAAGACAGATTAGAACAGCCAGTTCTAGGATTACCCTACTTCCATAAGTCTGAACAACTTGTTGTAACTCTACAGCACTGCCTGAGAATAGATCATTTGGGGATCAGAACATTTGAATCTTGGAATATTTTGTGCACCCCTAAGATATATTCTAGCCATACTGAGGAAGTATAATTTGAACTTTAGCTTTAGGTATAGCTTTATTTAAAATCTTTTCCCCAATGGCATTTTCCCCAATAGTTAAATTTCTCGAAAGCAAATGTATATTTTTCTCCAGTGTTAGAACATATTTACATACAGTATATATATGTACATTGCGTGCTTTGATTTTTTTTTAATGGATTGATTTGTTTTGTGAATCTCCTGTGTCACATCTAGTTTTGGCCTAGAGTATTATTGTCATTGGAAAAAGTCCAGTAGATTCTAGGATGCTTTTTTTTCATTGTTGTTGTTCAGTTGAATAATATTGTATTTCAGAGAACTGTTTCAGTTAGTTGCTACACAAGGAGTTCAGCAGCAGATAGTAGCTGGGTCTGTTATATTGTTGACAAGCACTGCTTTGTATGATTTTTCATTATTATTTTGATGAGCCATGTAGAGGAACAGCATGGATTCAATAAAAACTGAAAAAGTAAAAGACTATGTACTTAATGACAATTGCACAAAATGATTTCCGGAATGCAGCTTTTGATAATTCTCCTAGCTTGGGTGCTTGGTTTAAAAAAAAAATCTAATTTTTCTGAAAATAAAAAGTGTGGCAAATATAAAACGTAAATCCCCTAAAATTGGTGTGATTCTAGATAGGTAAACACCATATAAGACTGTAGCCTCATGTTTCTACTCTTAATAATATATACAGTAAGGGTGCATTTGCTTCTCTATGAATAAATTGTTTAGCCTAAGAAATGGTAAGATTTTCTGAGTTAACAGTTAATAACAGGTGAGGTGATATGAAATAAATCTAAGACCTGTAGCTGCACTTGGGATGTCTAGGCAGATATTATAGGATAAAAAGGATGGGAACAGATTATCAAAGCAACAAAAGTGAAGGGGTAGATGGTATCTAGGAAGAACCCTGGAGGGAAAAATTGTTGCTGGTAAGAATAGGGAAACTCTTTGAAGCAATATAGGAAAAGCTATTGCTAAAGTCAAGGATATGAATAAATTGAATCAAGTTTTGCAAAGTCAGCCAGTTTGCTATAACAGCTAACCAATGTACCTCGTTTATGTATCCTGATCAAGAAACTCTAATAACTCAATAGAGAAAAAGAAAGAAGGTATTCCAGTAACTTTGCCCCATAACACTACTACCCAGAGTTTCTTCTGATAGATGAGCAGCGGCATAAGTTATTAAATCTATATAACTATTAACTACAGGAAGTATATGTAACTATTGATTAAGTAAGATAGTGAAAAACTATACTTTTTCAAACAATCTCTTCTTTAATGAATCCAGAAAAAGAATGATGTATCTTATTATTTTATCACAATATGTATTATATTTAAACTATTATACAAAGAATAGCAGGTCAGGAATTACGGAAACACATTTTATACTCTTTGGAAAAGACTTTAAGACTCCCTTCCTGGTTGCCAATGATAACATATTTAAGGATGCAAAAGATAAAACTATGTGATATTCAAATGGAATTGGACTGTAGAATAATAGCCATAAGTCATTGGCCCATCTTTCTCATGTCCAATGCCACAATCTTAAACTGGACAGGTTAGGACTTGTTTTTCACTAGGTAGATTGTGTAGTAGGTTGTGATAATACCAATGGATGATTGGGTGTTTTTATAAAGCTTAAGAGAGCCACTGGGTTACATCTGTGCTTATCTTTTAATGAAAATATTACATTGTTACATTTCTGGACAATGAGTTCTTTACTAACTCTCTATTTGTTAGTCATTGTTCGATAGAATGCGTGGCCATTTTCTCAATAACAATAAGCGCAGACTGAGGAAAGAGAGCAGATCTTGGAATTATGAATTATAACATAGAACTGCCTTGATCCTCTGGAGCCACTTGACTTTTGTCAGAAAGCTTGGGCAGATTTTCAAGTTTTCTGCCTAGAACTGCTTATAATTTCTTTTGATTCCAAGAAATCTTGTGAAACAAAAAGGTAACATTTGTTCTATAAGGTCTTGACCTGAGGAATTTTCAATTGCTTTTCCTTCAAAAGTAAGAGCTCAGATAAGCTTTAAAAAAAAAAAAACCCACACATTTCTGGTAGGCATGATTTTTATATATATTTAATGAAATCCAAGGTCACAAAAACTTTTTAAAAGAACTGGGTTTCGGCAGCACAAATCACACAGTCACGTTATACATAGCTTTCAACTTATAACTATTTGGTGACCCTTCGAAGTTACAACAGCCCTGAAAAAAATGACTTAGAACAGGTGCACGCACTTACAACTGTTGCCATACCTTCAGCATCATGTGATCAAAATTTGGGCACTTGGCAACTGGCCCGTATTTATGACAGTTGCCGCATCCCGGGGTCATTTGATCACCATTTTGTGGTTTTCCCCATCAGCTTCCAACAAGCAAAGTCAACGAGAGAAGCCAGATTTGCTTAATGGTTGCGTGATTCACTTAACAAATGCAGTGATTCACTTAACGACTGTAGCATTTAAAGTCATAAAACTAGGCATGACTCAATGACTTAACAACTGCCTTACTTAGCAATGAAAAATTATGGTCCCCATTTTGGTCGTAATTCGAGGATGACCTGTACTGTGTCTCTAAAATTCCCAACAGTTCTTAGAGTAAACAAAACAAACTAGCCTAAAAACTTACCTCCAGTTACAGAAAGGTTCCCTCCCAGTTGACTATTTTTTGAATGGAGGTAGTTATTTGAATGATTGGTGGCAGTCTATTCTACTGCTGCTCAAATTAAATGTTAATGGATTTTGACAACCATGTTTATCAGTCAAGCCTTGACCATTATATTACTACAAACTAAATAAACATATAATAATATATAACAAGTTAGATATATAAATTAAAACCACCCAGAAGAAAAAAAAATTCTCTTTTGGCAGTTTCCTAAATAAATACTTAACATGTTAGTACACCTCACTCTTCTGACAACTGTTCCTTAATATTCACATTCAGGTGTAATTTACAAATTGATCACTCATCAATTTATGACATGTAAGATGGCATGACAGGTAAATATGATTTTATCAGCCTATACTAAAGAGCATTCTTGACTCCTATGTAAAGAAGCTCTTGGAAAGGGGTGTTGGGATGTGATGGAAATATCACATCTTGCACAAGGTGTTGTCATTGGAGAGCATCAGGATATCTGATCCAAAAATAGGGGCCTGAGCCATGAGTTTAATTTTCCACTAATGATTGATGCCATCTCTGAAATTTTATCTGATATGGTTTTTACAGATAAAACACATACCAGTACAAACAAAAATAGGATTTTTAAAACATTTATTTACTGGATCATGTTTTATTTTTCAGATCACCGCATTATGCCTGCCCAGAAGTAATCCGGGTAAGTTAGTGTGGGGTTATGAAATCAATTATTGACCCAGGTTAATCTTTTCCTAAGGATCTCTTGTGCTTTTAAGCATTTTAGATAAATTCCACTCAATCTAGAAACGTATAACTGAGGATTATTTGCTTCAAGGTTGGTTTCCTACATGGGGCTGTCTGTCCCTGAGATTTCACAAGGCTAAATCTTACTTGATGCATCAGGGTTGTGATTTAGAGCTACAAGAAGATTGCTGTATGAGTCTTGCTCACTCCATTCTTGAAGGATTTATATGTGGTCCTGTTGCTTGATAGGTATTCTATCCACCAGCCCCTTTCCATTTCCATTTTAAAAACATTCTCTTGATGCTTGCCACACCAGTTATATTTCGCTTCCAACAGATTGAAAAAAGACTCTATTAAAACCCTTCTAATCCTCCTCTCCTTTCCTCACCTGCATGCCACAATGCCCAGTTCATTCTTTCATATGGGAGATATATGCCATACTTCTCTTCTCACCTAGATTTACATTCTTCTTCATAATTTATGTGTATCACACATATGAGGGATGCACCTGCCCTGAGTGTGTTTTTTGCAGGAAACTCACTCTCCAGCATCCATGCACTTGGGTATGTTCCCACCTCTTTCCTCCATTTCTTCTTGACTGCTGCAGCAGTGCCTGGATTCTTCTCATTGTCAAATGCTTCAGTGAAAAGTACATCTTGCTTGTTCATTTTATCTGTATAAGATTTAATCTACTGCACGGAGCTTTCTCAGAAGGAGATTTTACTGGGTGTGAGATGTTCCTGCTTCCTTCCTATTTGATTATGCTGTAGGGCATATGGCAAGGAATATCTCCTTCAGGAAGCATAGTTAGTGTGGCTGCAAATTGCCTTCCCTTTTTCTTTTTGTTTAAGAGAGAGATACATTGATAAAGATTATAGTCAATCCCAGATATTTTCCAAGCAAGCCAGAAGAAATGATTCCTGTGAAAGAATAATTATGAAAGTGTTACATGCTGGCATTAATGTATATTGCTCTGCTTACTAGAACAATAACTTTGAAGTCACATTCCATAACTTACATGCCATCTATGATTACCTTCCACCTAAGCAGCTTGCAATTTGAATTCCCTTCTCTTTACTTCAAAGCTGTTGACAGAAAAATTGAAGGATGTTTCTTCTAAGTATTTTTTTTATTGATTTATCGATCAAAGTAGAAAGAAATCCCATAGTTCTTCACTTACAGAACCTCTCTTCACACTGAACACTAAGACAGAATGATACCCCTTGTTTGGCTTCATATGTGAATCTGTCAAAACTGGCTTTTCTCAAATAAGCCTTCATCCAAGGATCTTCATTCATGAATGCACCTGTAAATTTCAAGGGTATCTCATGATTCTCTTTTTGTTGGTAAGCTTCCCAGACCTGACTAAAGACTTCTGGCTTCCGGCTCTGCACCCAGATATTTATGGTATCACTCACCAATGACAGATTGGGGGACTAATTCAAAGATTTTTTTTTTGTATGAAGTGCCACATCCGTTATCTAGAATCCATGGTGGTACAAGAATTTGAATCTGCTTCGGAACTAGGCCATTCAGATTATTCAGATACTACAGATAGGCAGTACTATATCCCAAAGGTGCTTTTTTCAAGAGGCAACTGGAATTCCTTGCTTTTTCTTTGAAGACGTTTCGCTTCTCATCCAAGAAGCTTCTTCAGCTCTGACTGGAAGGTGGGGAATGGAAGGATTTCTATTCCTTGCAGACAGCTGGTCATTTGCATTCTTTTAGAGAGCTGTTGTCTTTAAAAGTCCACATTTTGGACAGAGAGGACCGCTGGTTTGAAAGAGGGATCAAAGAGGCCATTTATGTCAAAACTGAACAGCCCTCTTTCAATAGAGGGTGAGGGATATGACATCATCTATCTCCAGTCTACAACACAGTCCTTTCAGCAGTTCTAAGAAGGCTCCACACCCATTTGCAGAGTGACCCTGATGACACAGATAAATCTCCAGGTGGCCTTAATGACTCTCTAAAAGACTATTTAGAGAGACTTAAAGCTCGCCCAATTAAAACCATTCATTTTTAAAACTGTTTACCTTTTATCTTTGGGAGTGGAAAAGATGTGGGTGTATGGCACTCAGAGCAATCCATATGGCAAAGGGAAATACTAATGATGCAGTAATTCACCAATAGTCATATCGTATGAATAAGCTCTCCATTATTGAATGGCAACAGCAATCATAGGATCCTGTTAATTCATCTCATAGTGTCAATAAGCATAAGCAATGCCACCATTTTATAGAGAGAGACCATTTTGTATATTCCAGCAAAACTGGGATTCTTTCTTCATACTTTACAGTTTTTTAAAAAACTTCTGTATCAAATATATAAAAATATATCAAAAAATATCACCAATATCACCTCAGATGCTCCCTAAATGAATATCAGCAACTTCTCCACTGTCTTACCAACTAGCCAAAATAATGCTTTCCAAGCAGATAAGTGCCAATTTGATCAAACCCATAACTTCATCTGCAGCCTTCCTAGTGAATATCTTTTTGCTTGACCTTTTCAGGGCTACTGCATATTCTCAGCATTTTAAAAATGTTATAACTTAGATATCCAAAAAGAGCCGAAGTCTTCTTGGACAAAGCAGAGGAATCTTCCATTCTGCAGGGCCTGTATTCCTGCCCTTCACCACTCAGGAAATAATCAGTGATTCACTTACAGGATGCACAGAGACAATAAAAAGAAGATTAAGCTGCATACTTCGAATTGTAGTTCTTTTAATTGTCATCTGTGCATTCATACTACAATCCCACCTTCTCCACTACAGGGGCCTCAGTTTTAGATAGCCTGAATGTCCCTTGGACTGCTGCATCCCTCTAGGGAAAGTGAGGGAACAGATAGGAATTTTACCCAAGAGCACACATACTAGAGAATGATCTTCCTGCTGACAAGTCCTCCACTCTGTGTAGGCATATCACCCAAATGTGTGAATGTACAGATAAGAGTTTGAAGAACCACCAATACAGGTAAGTAGTCCATTTTCACCCGGGCTCCGTATACTTGTTCATTAAAGGAGAGGGATAGAACGGTCTGGTGGATAAGCACTGTTGGTAGAATTAATTTGGCTAGTGTTACACCTTAGAGTAATATACCCTATATTTATTTTGTATAAAGCTAAATATTTTGTATTTGAAAACTGTAAAATATAAGGCCCATACTTTGGAGAGAAAATAGTTTTTCATAGATTGTAAGTTCATCTGATTATAATATTTCCCTAATATTCTTTGGTTACCGTATTGCACAGGGAGAAAAATATGATGGGAGAAAAGCAGATGTTTGGAGCTGTGGAGTCATTTTGTTTGCATTGTTAGTGGTGAGTCACGATCCTCATTATCTTTACCCTTTTTTTTTTTGTCCTTTCTATTTTCACATTTCAACTTTGGCTTTACCTACATTATTGTCATGTTCTTTTCCTGTTTACTCAAGAATGAAATTTATCTACAAGATTCCCATCAAGGAAATGCATGACAAATTATTCTCCTGTTTCTCTAAATTGCTGATACTCCTATAATTGGAAGAGGAGTTTTTATTAGAATCCAGTCTTTTTTATTGCGTTAAAATAGGGAGGACACCAAAGAGATTATCATTAAAAAACATCATAGATATCATCAATTCTGTAACTCATCCACCGCTTACTAAGACAATTCAGCGATTATTTATGTCCTATGATTACATTTTCTTCTCTAAGTTACACATCAATATCAGTGAGATAGATCTGATTTAAAGTAACAATTATTTCTGTGCGTCTAAAGTAAATAATAAGTCTCACTCAACATTTTAAATACTAATTTATTTATATGTCAAAAACCAAAACAAGCATATTGAAGGGGGAAAAAAACTTTTTAGACAGCCAAAAAATATAGACATATGCTTATACAGAAGGACATTGAGGTTAATCATTGCCAAAAAATGAATGTCTGATAGCAATGACAGCTGCAAATGACTCTAACCATGTTTCTGGAGATACAGTATTTGGTGACCTGTCAGTTAACAGGAAAACATTATTCTCATCCTCTAAATTGGTGCAAGAATGGGTTAAGAAAGGCATGATTAGGTTCACTTGCCAAGCCATAAGAAAGGAGAGTTCAGAAGTGCATGACAATTAGTTTCCATTTTTTTCAGGGACAGGGATATTACTGAATCTTCCTTCTAACAGTGAAGATGGCAAAACATTACCAGACAAAAATGAAACCTCTCCTGTAGATTGGACTATGAATGTTGGCTAAATACTGGTCAAGGGAGGAGAGTCTCCCGAAGAAGCCTGCTCCATATAGAAACAGAGTTTTGCTTATCAACTTAGCAACTCTGATATCAGAGTTTTGATATCAGTGTGAAGGACTGTGGTTTCAAGTCAGACGACGGTCCCTCGGGGGCAAGTGAAATCAGATGGTGGGGTGATAGCAAGTAATGTTTTAAATCTGTAACGATGCCATCTACCATGAGCATCTAAATCAGAAAAGCCAAAGTACAGCCAAAACATAAAAAACTTTAATCCAATATTTGAAATGGCAAAAACTTCATTTCAATCTTTATGGAAATTAGGCCAGACTGTAATCCCAGCAGGGTTTTTGATATGTGCTGGGATGCTTGCATCAAGTTCTCAGAAAAATAGGTTGAGCTACTTCTATGGACTTTTAGGTTATTATAATAAATGTGTACCCTGCATGGCAGGTGGCTAATGACCTTGGCTCTCAGATTTTTCATTGTAGCTGAAATGTGATTATTGCCATTACAATTAGTGAAATGCAAAATTGCATTTGAAGTTTATGAGTCCTAGTGGTGACATCCCTTTGCTTTTGATTCCAAGTTGAAAAGATATGCCCAAATATTTAAAAACTTCATTTTGATCAGTGCTAAAGCCATTAACTTTCCAAGAATGGCAGTGAATAACAGACCTTTTAGAAAAGGTGATTACTCTAGCACTGTAATAGTTGACCATTGTAGCTAGTTTGATGTAGCAGTTAAGGCATAAGGCTAGAAACTAGAGGCCATGCATTCTAGTCCCATCTTAGGCTACAAAGCTAGCTGGGTGATCTTGGGTCTATCACTTTCTCTCAGATTAAGGAAGCAGGCAATGGTAAACCAGTTCTGAAAACTGCAGGGAATTGTCCAGGCAGTCATCAGGAGTCGACACTAATTCAAAGGCATAAAAAAAAAGTTTGTTCTTAGCAACAATAAAGGACAAGAGCAGGAGACTCCAGTTCAGCTCTGCTAGCATTAGGAGAGGAGGAATCCTGTCTCCTTCTTAATATACAAGGACAATCTTTTGCATAGTAAATTGCGTTAGGACAGAAAGTGAAAGTGATGCCAAAATGTAATCCTGCTTCACTCTTGTGTGGATGTGGATTATGGATGAAAGTGGAGCACTACAGCAAGCATGCATCCCATTGTGCTTGTATTTTGTTAAGATCAGCAGCGAAAGGCATCCATCAATAAAAGATTCAGTTCTTTTCTCCAGACTCTGGCTCTAGGGATCGGATCAAAGACTATGGACATATAAAATTTTAATAGCAATATAAAGAATCCTTCAGAGGTGGCAGATACATTTTTCTATTTGATGGTGAAGGATAAGGTACTGGAGTGCTGACTGGCCTTCCCTTCTTTCTTCAGTTTTGTACCATCTACTCTGTGACTTTTGTCTTGAAGAAAGTGCCTAGTGCACCATTGGCTTATAACATTCAACAGACCAATGGGGAGAAATTTAGCTGAGCCTTTCCTATTTTCTTTTCTTTTACCTTTTGTTTTACATTTTTACAACTTTTTTTTTTACATTAGGATTATTCTAATGCAGGGATGTCGATCTGCCAGCCCATGGGCCGGATGCATCACGTGGAAGCCACGCCCACCCCATTGCCGGCAATGGCAAAATTGCCCCAATACGTTGCGCGACATCACGTGACATCGCGAGTTTGACATGTCTGTTCGAATGCATGCATAACGACGCCAGGACTGAGGTCCACCAGTCTATATTTGCATTTAGCATTTCTTTTAAGGTCCTATAATTTCTAGCTGGTTACTCATTTTTGAATTCTGCAATAAGCTTAATACGTCAGAAGGACTCACTGGGGTGAAAAAATGTTTGTAATGACATCAAGGTGATAATCCGATGAGATTAGGACCTTTGAACCATTAAAAAGAAGATGCAACATTTTTTGGCTCACACCAAAATATGACGCTTGATCATAAGACTCAACAGAGATCTTTTGATACTATCAACTGTGGTATTTTACTGAGCCAACCATGGGGTTGGGAATTGAAAGCACCATCCCTTCTCAGTGGGCAGCTTCCATCTGTTATCAGGGAATACAGATTAACTTGGTGACCCCGATATATGGAGTGCCATAGGGGTCAGTTGTCTCCCCATCCTTTTTAACAGGTATAAGAAGCCACTGTGGGTGGGATCATCTGATAGTGTGGTGTACAATATCATCAATGGTTCATTATTGATCTGGGCTCTTAGGGAGAGGCTGGAAGATGTCAGGATTTGGATGGGAGAAACAGACTGAAATTAACCCCAGTAGGTATTGCTGTTTGTCCATCTGAGCTCTCTGTTACTGCCAGAGTTGCTTCAAGCCAGCAATTCTTGTGAAGGAGTAGGTTCATGATTCAGTGGTCCTTCTGGACTCGTGACTCCTGCATGATCAGCAGGTAGGAACCACGGTCAGAGGGACCTGCGCCCAACTGCAACTACTGAATCAATTGTAGCTGTACCTGGGGTAAGAAGACCTGGATACAGTACCTCGTGCTCTCATTACTATCTGGCTTAAATATTGCAGTGTACTTTACATGCAGCTGCTCTTAAATACTACTCAGAAGCAACAACTGGTGTAGAACAGAACAGCTCATGGGCTTGCTGGTAGTCATCACTGGGAGAATACAATGTCAATTCTGCAAGTCCTACACTCATTACTGGTTAGGTTCTGGATAGAGTTGAAGGTGCTGTCTTGACCTATAAAGTCCTTTATAGCACCTGGATACCTATAGGGTCATCAGTTCAGCCCATATCAGCCCAACCCAGAACATCTAGGGAAGGGAATAGCTAGGGAGATACTCCTTGCAATCATACATGTTCTGAGAGGCTCAGGGCACATGACGTTAAAAACTACTGCTTTTCTGTGGCAATGCTGGTATTTTAGAATAGCTGCCTGACAGAGATCCTCCAGAGAGCCCCCTTCCTTGATAGTTGTCAATAAACTGGTAAAAAGTGAATTGTTTCAGAAGGCCTTGTGTTTCTCCAATGAAATAGGCTGGCACAGAATAAGAATCCATTGCATTAGTTGTAGCTTGACCAGAGGAACCTCATGTTGGCAAGTTCTTTTGGGGACTGAGCCATAAGACACGATCAGTAAGCACACAAGATTGTGAGGCTTTCAACTGTGCTGTTCAGTTCCAAATGGGAAGGGTAGAATCTCTGTCTGCCTCATTGCAGAGAGGCAGGAAGCAAATGTTCAGAATCTGTTACATGAGCAATATGGTCAACAGGAAATAGTACTATAAAAGACTCAGACTGGCTTCTCCCTGGTTCGCTGGACTATAAGAAGGTGGGGAAGAAAAGCATATTCAGCCTTGCAAGATTTGGTTATTGCAGCCTGTCTTAATGAAGTATAGTCTTCCAGTAGAGCTGGTTTCCTGATCTGGGTTTACCCTGTGGTGGGATTCAGCCAGTTCGCACCAGTTCAGCAGAACCGGTAGCTAATTTTTTGTTGTCCAGGCCCAGAATGAACTTCCGGAAGCGGCATCCACACAGAGAACCAGTTGTTCACATATTTGAATCTCATCGCTGGGTTTACTTCATAGGGCTGACACACATCTTGGTAGATGAACAGCATCAATAAACGTGGACTCCCCTGAACAAGCTGTAAGGCCTTCAATTGACTTGGGTAAAAAAAGGTGAAGTAGAGGCTGGAAGTTATTTACAGGAACCCAGTTTTATCTTACTCAAATCGTCCAAATGAGACATAGCTTGCTTTTTGGTCTCTGCTGCCAGATTGAGAGCTGAAATGAATCAGGTGCTTTAATGAAACTGTGTTTGAATTAACAGATAGCGGTAGTTTTAGCTCTTCCAATTCTCTGAAAATTTTGATTTATTCGTCACTTGGCAGTCATTTAAATGAGCCTTTTAACTAGTTTTCTTTGTGAGCAGTGTTAATCAGATATTCTAGTAAGGGCTCACAAGTACAGTCTTTATTGCCGCTACTCAATATTTCATGATCATATATAGGGCTGAGAGAAGGATTGGTTACCTCAATACTAGAAAAAGGATTTCACTTTGGTCCTGTAATTCAATTTAGCTATCACTGACCTAAACTCAGTATCATTAAAAAAAAAACTGTGGTAAAGTTGAAAAGCATTAAAGGAGACAGTTGGTTAAACTTTAATAACATTCTGCCTGTCTCTTACAAGCCACGGATGCAGAGGAAGCTCTTACTCTTGCCCTAGTCCAGGGGTAGGCAACCTTGGTTCTTTTATGATTCATAGACTTCAACTCCCAGAATTCCTGAACCAGCCATGCTGGCTCAGGAATTCTGAGAGTTGAAGTCCACGAGCCATAAAAGAGCCAAAGTTTACCCCTGCGACCTAGTCATTTTTTGTACATTATATCAATACAGAATTTTGAATTAGATTTTGATGCTAAAAACAGGACTGCAACATTGTATTGATTTATGTTTTTTCTAGATATCATATAATTTCAATCAGACAAATTGGTCAAATAAGACCTGCTAACAATTATCCAGAAGCAAGAACAAATAAACATAAAAATGCAAGCACTCAGTCTAATCCAAGGAACTATAACATTAGCATTGAATAATTTTGTTTTTCCTCACAGAATATTGAAATAGAAATAAGAACTGATTAAACATCTTATTTGATATTAAAATAGATTTCTGAGGAAATTCATATTCTAATCAATAGGTTTTGTTTTTAATTTTGGCTTAGCTGGTTATGTATAGATCAGGGGTAGACAAGCTTGGCTCTTTTATGACTTGTGGACTTCAACTCCCAGAATTCCTGAACCAGCCATGCTGGAGTTGAAGTCCACAAGTCATAAAAGAGCCAAGGTTGCCTACCCCTGGTATAGATGAATTAATAGGGCAATGTTCCAGTCAAATTCTTCTGTGTTTTACTTTCCTAAACCCATAGAAAGCTTTGCAACCATTTACGTTTGCATTTTCTCCACTATATGAACTTTTTGCTATGTAAGGAACATGCATATATTGTGCCAGACTGATTGGGGAACCATCATTTTGTCTTATTCTGACTCCCAAGAGCCTACAATCTCAGTGTCACAATTTACCACATGAGTATGTCTCATTGATCCCCCCACCCTCAATTACTTCCTCAATTGGAAGTAACAGAACATGAATAAATAATTTTTAAATTAGTATAGCAAGAAAGGTAACGTGAACTATCTGATTTATTTATTTTTATTTCTTTTGGCTAATATCTGGAATCCATTCATTTTATGAATTCCTTCATTTTACTCATGCATAACTTGCGTTCTTTTTAATAGAGTCCTCTCAAATCAATCATTTCACTTCTATGAGACTTTGGAGAGCTCTAATTGACAGCTGTGGACATCCTTTTCCTTCATGACTTATAGGCAATTTCTTATTTATGTAACCAAGTTTTAAAATTACTTTGTCTATTTCATTTGCTCTATATCCAAAGTAGCTTTCCTCCTTTGTTTAATGTAAATTTACACAATAACATGCTACAATAAATGTGCATTGCCAAAAAGTTTGCCTAGGAGAATCAAGGCAATGGGACGACCGCTAACTACTCTATTGAACTTTTTTTTAAAAAAAAACAATGAATAATTTGCATGAAGATCATTCTGCTATGTTATTTCTCACTGTCAAATTGTTCCCTGTTCCAATCTTGGTTTGTGAAACAGTCTTCCGCTACTAGACTTTTACCTTCTTCATTCTGTAATTGATTTTGCTCAGTCATATTATTTCCCTTCTTTTCTCACGCTGCTCCAGGGTGCTCTGCCATTCGATGATGATAACTTGAGGCAGCTGCTGGAGAAAGTGAAACGTGGCGTGTTCCATATGCCACATTTCATCCCCCCAGATTGTCAGAATCTCTTACGAGGGATGATTGAAGTGGATGCCTCGAAACGGTTGACAGTAAGGAAACAAGTCATTACTACCTCATGCTTTTTGCTTTCAAAGCCATCCAATAACTCAATAAGTCTTCTGAAATGGGGTGCTGGCAGTTATTTTGGATTATAACTCTCAAGGTCTCCAGTGATCAGGGAAGATGGGAATTGTGCATCAAAACATCTAGAAGGACACCAACTCATATATATGTATTATTTAATGCAAAATGTTCTGCAGTAACGTAAATGTTAATACTGACTCAGAATTTCAGTACCCTCAGATAAATGTGTTTTCGTTTTAGGTTATTTAAATGAGATTTTTCAAAGAATGCAAGTTTTTAGTTCTTATGGACATGGAAACAAAACTTGGAATGTGCATGTAATCCTAATTTAAATTCTAGGAGCCAAAAGATACCTCATAAAATTATCAGTGGGGAGTAGAATTGATTCATACCCTGCATCTTTGAAGTTTGAGGGTGCTGCCTTGAGAAATCTCAGTTACGAAAACTCAGGTCCTAGGTTATGGAAGGTAATACAAATAACTAATTACTGCATATACCAGAATGAACATTGTATATCTTGGAATCCTTACTCTTGCAGTATTGTCCTAACAGAAAATGTTGAGACATCTATTTTTAGCCAGTTAGAGACCAAAATTAAGGACTTGGATCTTGGAATAAATTTGGGACCCCAGAAGATAGCCAGGACCCTTGGGAATACAGACTGTTAGTCTTTCAAATATGTCATTGGTGGGGCTTTCCTATTTCTTCCAATCTTACTAAGGGGCTAGAAAAAAGAAGAGGTTGTAGTGTAAGAGACATCTTGAAAGGTTAGAAAAGGAAATAGTAATTCTCACTTAAAAGAAAGTAACTTCAAGCCCATTAAATCGTATGGCGAAAAAATAGAAAATTGATTTCATTGTAAGTAGATTTGCTGCTTTTGCTGCAAATTCTTTCCTAAAGGCTTGATTTGTTTTGTTTTATTTTTAATTGGCTTATCTACTGTACAATAAGTCTTTCTTATCAGAAGGTGTGTCTCCTCGAATGCTTCTCAGGCCTTGCTTCCAAGCTAGCACTACTGGCCTCAAATGGAGAATTCATTTAAAAATCAAAGCATCATAATAGAAAATAGCTGTAACTCTGGATTGTATTCTAGTGTTCTTGATGTTCTTTCAGGTTACTTCTCTTCCTGCAGATAATTCTTACCAATCTAGATAACTTCATCATGTACTACTGTTACCTAGCTTGATAACAAAACATCTTCAGGAAGTGAAGCTGGAACCCAACAATTAGAGCTCCAGAAAACTTTTACAAGTCCCCCCATGTTTAAAATTAAATTATATTCCATACATTCAATTATTTTAATTCTGTATCTCTAGAATAGCTTTCTTATTCTATAGAAGGCCATTTTTAATCCAATGAAGTTTTTTTGCTAACATTTCTTCCTCTTCTATGAAATTATGCCTTGTAGATTTGCAATGTTTTTTGTTCACATTATGCTAATATGATGACTATACTTTGAAAAATGCAAAGGTACTAAATATATATTTAATCAAGAATATTATTTGCAAATACTTGTTTAATTCATAGAATCTGTTCACGTGGGAGTATGAAAGAAAACTATGTAAAATTAAACTCTTCCCAGATCTTCATTTTGATGAGATGTTTATAAATAACAATTTGGGTCAGGTCTTGTTCTTAAATAGAATAGTAACTTAAAGAACGCTTTTCCTGCCTTCTATTGCATAGCTGGTACAGACAAAATTTGGATTCCTACCCACTGCATATAATTGCCTATCTTTTAGTTGTTTTCATTATCACAACAGGTTGCATGCAATAGATAGATGGCAGATGCTAGATTGATCATCTTTACTTGAAGCTTCTGAAGTACAATTTGTCTTTTAATTTCCACCAGAATAGAGGTACTGAATATAAGTACTTGGATTCAAAGAGCAGTATGAAAAGTGCCCTTTGTACTAATTTGCTTGAATTCACAGTCATTACTTTATATAATGTAGTGCAGACAATCATTGCCCTATCTTTTTAATTTGATTTTGGGACATTAGAAAGACTTCCAGAACAGATCTCAGTTCAACTAAAAATGAACATTTGCATTAGTTCATCTATAAAGGGAGCCTTAAAATAGAGTTTGAGCCCAAATAAGGCCATTATCCACATAACATGGTGGTGTTCTCAAATTCCAAGGCTGTGAAATAGGTGGCAAAAGTTAGAGAAAGAGAAGCAGGCTTTATACTGGAACTAACGTACAATTATGACTAGATTCTTAGATTTTATACTAGATGATTTTCTTTCTTCTGCATATGCAATAAAAGCAAGTCTCCAAGAACTTGATCTCATTGTCAGAGATTCACCTTGGTCATGCCAATAAATAGTCAAAGATGATCAGAGGACTGGAGGCTAAAACATGTAAGGAACGGTTGCTGGAATTGGGTATATCTAGTTTAATGAAGAGAAGAACGAGGGGGGACATGATAGCAGTGTTCCAATATCTCAGGGGCTGCCACAAAGAAGAGGGAGTCAAGTTATTCCCCAAAGCACCTGAAGGCAGGACAAGAAGCAACGGATGGAAAATAATCAAGGAGAGAAGCAACTTAGAACTAAGGAGAAATTTCTTGGCTGTTAGAACAATTAATCAGTGGAATAAGTTGCGAATGCTCCAACACTGCAGGTTTTTAAGAAGAGATTGGACAACCATTTGTCTGAAATGGTATAGAGTTTCCTGCCTGAGCAGGGGGTTGGACTAGAAGACCTCCAAGGTCCCTTCCAACTCTTCTATTCTATTCTATTCTATTCTATTCTATTCTATTCTATTCTATTCTATTCTATTCTATTCTATTCTATTCTATTCTAGTTCCTCTCTCCTGAAATGCAACGAGGTAGTCATGAGCTATTGTTGGCATGCCCAAGCTGAATTTCTGACAATGCCAACTGCAACCTATGTGCCAAAAGAAACATGGTTTTCATTTTTATTTTCATGACAGCTGTAAATTGATCCAATACATAACAACTGAGATAGTGTTCATGCTCAGTGTTAAAACCTACTTTGTCTGATGTCAATGACATTATAATGGATTTTCAGCTATTGTATCTGGTAAGTAGTTATTTCTTCTTAAAATAGGATCCAGCTGGTCAGAAGCCATTAATACTTAAATCCACATCATAAGGAAGTGATCATTTCAATGGCCAAGGTTGGCATCCAACATTTTTATTTAGAAACCATACATGTATTATTTTTAGTTCTGTGGCTTGCTGATGTCAGTTTTGCAATTTGTAATTTGTGCTCATTTAAATCTTTTCTTTCTGGTATGTGATAGGAACATGTAAAAGGTACAGTTTACAAATCCACAATATGAAACTGTCACTCAAGATATAGGTATAGGTATAGGTATAGGTATAGGTATAGTATAGTATAGTATAGTATAGTATAGTATAGTATAGTATAGTATAGTATAGTATAGTATAGTATAGATACATGTATATGCTTGTTTGATTATGTATGCATATATATGTTTTGAATATATAATTTTTCTTTCTCTGAATTACTCACTTTGTCATTTAATTTTCAAAACATGATTGTTGTTATAATTATTATTATTATTTCAAAAGTGTACAATTACATCATTTTTCCAACCATTAAAGGTCATTTGGGCTATTTGGAAGGGGGTAAGAAACCCTTCCATCTCAAATACCTGGAAAAATAATGAAATGGTACATTGGTTGACATTTGAAAAAGAACAGTAAAATGAGTAGCTCATGGAAAGGAAAATGGTAATTTAAAAAGTACATCTTGGCAGATTTAAAACTGGTAAAGTTCTGCACTGCAGGGAAATGTTATAACTACTGTGCTCCTAGGAAAGAACTGTAATGTAAGTGGCAACAAACTATATTGAGCTAAAAGTGGAGAAATACAGAAAAAAAAATGAAGCTGATTGTTGTGCCTGAATATATTGGTATTTTAATATTTTAACTTTGTATATCTATATTTAATGTATGTTATGTGTATACGTATATATGCATGTACTTTCGAAAGTATTTATATCCAGTAAGACTTGGACACAGAAAGAAAAGCAATTAGCAGTTGTTTTCCTGGCATGGAAAGTTGGAAAGGTACAACAGCAGGAAATTGCACAGTGAGGTCTGCAATAGCCAGGAGTCTGGACTGAACATCTGGCAACCTGTGTTGTAGCAACCTAACCTGGCCAGAATTTTCTTAAAACAGCTTAAATATTTAACTTTAATTTTCCATTAAATATTTAAGCTGGCATCAGCACAGCATACAGCTTAAGGAAGTGAACCAGATACGTCTTAAGTTTGAGCCAAGGAGAGTCAGGTTTATAAATAATCACAAAAAGCCTAACATTTCTCATTATTTTTAAAGGAGGCCTCCAGACTTTCTTACCTACTCAACTGCTTTTCGTTTAGATTTTTTTTCATTCATTGAACAAGCAGTCTCATTTAAAAAAAAAAAAAGAATAGTTCAGGATTTTTCATAGTGATTATTTTAGAGTACAGATTAAACCATTGATTCTGTTGTACCTTTCTGAGCCTCCTGGTCACAATCTCAAAGCCTTCTTCAGTTGTTGTTTTTTGTTCTATTCCCTCACATTTTTATGCAGATTATTTTGACTTGCCAGTTCTCATTAGCTGGAAATGAGGTGGAAAATAATGGGAGCAAAACAGCTGCCATAGTTCTTGCAGGCCAATTTAGTAGGTCTCTGATCTCATACACTCAGCTAATAGGATTTAAACATTGTTCCAATTGTCTGTCTATCCCTAAGTCATACCTACTACCGAGCCATCTGCACAATGCATACTGTCTCATACTATTTTATAAACTCACACTGTCATATGGGATCCATTGACTGTTCAGCAGAGAGTTTGTTTCCCTTATTAAAATTACAACCATGTTGATTTTCTCTGATAAATCAGAACAAATCCTATGTACGAACATATTTAAGAATAGTGGAAAGTTTGCCTGTATAACCATAGGGTATGGACATCTTTGGAGAGATCTCATCATGTTTGAACTTTGCTGCCCTACCTAGCCGCCTTCTTCTTCTTCTTCTTCTTCTTCTTCTTCTTCTTCTTCTTCTTCTTCTTCTTCTTCTTCTTCTTCTTCTTCTTCTTCTTCTTCTTCTTCTTCTTCTTCTTCTTCTTCTTCTTCTTCTTCTTCTTCTTCTTCTTCTTCCATATCCGTTATTGGATGTTGGCAATCATGTTGGCGATCCTGTTTTTATCAGCAGCTGCGCAAAAAAGTGCTGCTGAGTTTTGTCCAAATCAGTCCCTTAGATTTTGAAGCCATGATGTTCTTCTTTTGCCTGGACCTCGTTTGCCTTCAGTCTTTCCCTGGAGGATTAAATGGAGTATGCCGTATTTTTCTGGGTGTCACATCACATGTCTGAAATATTCTAACTTTCATTTTTTAATTGTTTTGATGATTTCCCTTGGCTTTCCCAGGCAGCTTATCACCTCCTCATTTCCACCTACCTAGCCAGTGGAAGCAATAAAAAATAAGATTGGTTGAGTGAGGCAGCCATATTTTTTTCATCTTGTAAAGTAGTAGCCATGAGAACTCCGATACTCTACTCTTGAAAGAGGTCCTGGAGAATTTAGAGACATCTCAGCCCCATGTTCTCCAGATGATGTAGATTATCTGTTCTAATTTAATTTCAGGTACTATTATGGGACAAATATTATTTTGGTCAGTTTGGTGAATGATCAACACTGAATAAATAGATGGATTTTATTGCTTTGATTTCTTTCAAGCCCGTCTGTGGTTTTCAATACTAACCATAGTGTTTCAGATCACCTGGCTGAGATGGCATTTTAAGGCTTGTTCTATGATCTATGGCCTATGTTCTATGGTAGCTATGGCCTTTCTTGGAATTAGAGGTTACCAGTACAGGTTGTCCTTGACTTATGACCATAATTGAGTCCAAAATTTCTGTTGCTAAGTGAAACATTTGTTAAGTGAATTTTGCCTCATTTTACAACCTTGCTTGCCACAGGTGTTAAGTGAATCACTGCAGTTGTTAAGTTAGTAACACAGTTGTTAAGTGAATCTAGCTTCTCCATTGACTTTGCTTGTCAGAAGGTTACAAAAGATGATCACATGACCCCGGGACAATCATCATAAATACGAGTCAGTTGCCAAGTGTCTGAATTTTGATCACGTGACCATGGGTATGCTGCAACAGTTTTAAGTGGGAAAAATGGTCCTAAGTTACTTTTTTTTTCAGTGTCATTGTAACTTTGAACAGTCACTAAATGAACCATTGTAAGTCAGGGACTACCTGTACAATTCTATGCATATCAAATGAGAAGTAAACCTATGAAGCTTGCTTCCTCAAGTGCTGAAAAGCCAGAAAAATTATCCAAAGAAACACATTTGAAGAAAAGGTTGTTTCACAAAGCTATTTATTTTGGAATGTTATTTCCACAAATTTTGACTGAGTCACTGTTATTCTCTGATCTTGTGGGATTTTTTTTTTAAATCGAGGGGGAAGGGCAGAAGATGTCATCCCCTGGCAGTCTGAATAATTTGCAATAGATTTTTATATTTACAATTGCCTCATAATAGTAACATCTCCCTCAAACTCCCTTTTTCTTTTTATGAATTACTATGAGGAAAAAACTTTATTTGAAAGGACTTGTGAGGATTTGGATTTATTTGCTGGGCATATATTCAGAGATAATCAGGTTCCTTAATTTTTAGCTTGCCCCAATTTGCCTAAACCAATGATAAATCTCAGGAAATGGTAAATAATATATTGAGTTCTGAATGACACTGCTATATTCCTGTCGTATGAATGTACGTGTACTGGTAATTTTGTGCAGAGATACAGTTTTGTATTTTAACAAAAATATTAAATAGAGTATTTATTAGCATTTGTTGTTATTTTGTTATAGTCATTCCATTTTTTCTGTTGACTTTTAGCTAGAACACATTCAGAAGCATATATGGTATATGTAAGTAACTTTTGATTAATATTTTAAATATTATCTTAAAGAAAGTAATTTCTTGAAATTATGCCTTGAGCACAGAAGAGCTAGTTTCCTCTTTTTTCTAAAAATGAAAACCATGATTATACCTTAACATTTAATAATAGTACTTCTGTTTCATTATGTATATTATTTTAATAGTAGTGACATCATTCGGGGAATAAAACTGTTCAAATCATTGCTCTATCTGATTACCTCTAGATATGTTCACTCTCTCTTAATTTTCCTGAAAAGCTGGTGTTATAACCAGTATTGCTCAAAGAATAATAAACCATTATTTCATCCTATAATATAAATATCTGTCTGCAAACAATTTAGATCAATCTGTTTGTGGGATTCTGTCAACATTAGATATGGCAACCAATAGAAAGTAACTAAAACAGATTTGTTGTCTTGGAAAGGTTCTTAATTTTAAAGAAAGGAATAAAGTATTTGATATATGATTTTCACTAAAATACTGATTCAATATATCTGATTCAAGCTTCTAAGAAATAAATTAGTGGCAGCAAATTTATTATTAAGAGAGTATGCAGTATTTTGAATGGAGACTTTGGAAGTAATACTTAATCAGTAACCAGAATTGTGCATTGGAGATCTATAGATCAGAATTTCCTTAGGTATTCAAATGAGTCACCATATCTTTATGGAGAATTTTAATTTCAAATCAGCCTCCATGTGTATTTGCTACCTACAGTCAGTACTTGCTTTTGTCATTTTCTCCCTCTTGTTTGTGATCATCTCGTGATCATCATAAAGAGGGAGGAAAATGGTGGGTGTTGTAGTGCTTCTAATTAAAAAATCACAGGAGCTGTTTGTAAATTTAAAACTTCCAACTTTGAAATAGTTCCTGTGCACTTGCTAGCAGCATGAAAACTATTCTTTCTTTTGTTTTTTTATAGTAATCCCCTGACACTGCAATGGCTAGATGACCATGCAGCATTACCAAAAGATAATGGTAATGGAAAATAATGCAAAGAATCTCTTCTGAATACCAATTGGGAGTTTTAAAATCTCTCTGAAAGGGGGGGGGGGGAGACACCTTGTCTTTTCCAAAAGAACAAAACAGCCTCTTCTCCTCCATTTGATTCTGCACTTCTGTTAATTGCAACAGACAGGCTATTTAATTTCCTAATTGTGAATTCCCTGCTGCCATTCTGATATATTTTACATAGAAGTCACTGTTTAAAATCCTAGATCTCAAAGGCATTAAATACTTAATCAGAATTTGAATCTAAATCTCTGTTGAAGTTACAGGCAAACTGCTTGAGTTCCCTATTTGGGAGAATATTTTTCTTTGTGTGCTAGTATAAATACTTTTTCTTTTCTCATTTCTCTCTCTCTCTCTCTCTCTCTCTCTCTCTCTCTCTCTCTCTCTCTCTCTCTCTCTCTCTCTCTCTATCTCTCCACCTCTCTCTCTCTCTCTCTCTCTCTCTCTCTCTCTCTCTCCATCCACCTCTCTCTCTCTCTCTCTCTCTCTCTCTCTCTCTCTCTCTCCATACACCTCTCTCTCTCTCTCTCTGTCTCTCTGTCTGTCTCTCTATCTCATCTAAAGAGGGGGTAAGAATGAGCCAGAACCAGAACAACCAATTCCACGAAAGGTCCAGATTCGTTCCCTCCCTTCCTTGGAAGACATCGATCCTGATGTTCTAGATAGCATGCACTCATTAGGTTGCTTCCGTGACAGAAACAAACTTTTACAGGATCTGCTGTCAGAAGAGTAAGTACTCTGTCTTTATGTATCATTGGTTGAATCTATAAGAAGCATCACATGTGTATTAAAGGAAATGAAACAATTTAGGCAATAATTATAGTTCCATATTAAAGAGGGGAAGCAGCATTTTTTAGCCAGGTGGCATCAGAACCCTCCCACATATAGAACCATTAAAGGGGAAATGGATACATAAGAACATAAGAAAATGAAGTGAACCATCTGAAGGGAAATTTAAACTAAACAGCGGGGACAGGGAGTTAATTGATACGGAACAACCCTGTCCCCGGCAATTTAAAAACTATAGGGCTATCAGTGCATGTAGCATAGATGTGTGTGTGGACAAGAATACCAACCTTGCTATCAAGCAAAATGAAGCCTCTAATAGCGAGTGCACATAAAGTGCACTAACCAAATAGGTGGTAAGACAATAGGGGAACTCAGGCACCACACAGGTTATGTAGAAAGGAAACACAGGGCCACCCACAAAGGACTCAAATGTTTATACACCAATGCACAAAGTATGAACAGCAAACAGGGTGAACTAGAAATTCAGGTTAATGAGGGCAGATACGATATTGTTGCCATTACGGAAACATGGTGGGATGAAACTCACACATGGAACACACAGCTAGAGGGATTTAAATTATTTAAAAGAAACAGACCAAATAAAAGAGGAGGTGGAGTTGCTCTCTATATAAGAAATAACTACATCTCCACAGAAATAGAGTACAACAATGATAAAAACTGTCTTGAATGCATTTGGGTCAATATAAAAGGGGGGGGGAAATGACATTGCCATAGGTGTATACTACAGACCACCCAACCAAACAGAGGAAATAGATGAACTTTTTGCTAGTCAGCTAACTAAGGTATGTAGGAAGCACATCACAATAGTAATGGGGGACTTTAACTACCCTGACATCAACTGGGAGACAAACTCCGCACCAAGTGGAAGATCAAACAGGTTCCTGGCAAACCTAGCAGACAACTTTGTCTCCCAAAAAGTAGAGAAGGGAACTAGGGGATTAGCCATTTTGGATCTAATTCTCATTAACAGAGATGAAATGATAGACGGTGTTGAAGCCATAGGAACCCTGGGAGGAAGTGATCATTTAATATTAGAATTCAACATTATAGAAGCACAACCAATAGCACACAGTCAAACTAGAGTCTTGGACTTCAAGACAGCTAATTTCAATAAACTTAGAGAGGGCTTGGGAAGGATTCCATGGATGAGAATCCTCAAGGGGAAAACAACTCAAGAAGCTTGGGAAATTTTGAAAAATGAGATAATAAAAGCACAGTCTAGCACAATACCAACAAAGAGGAAAAATAACAGCTCTCAAAAGAAACCAGCATGGCTGCATAAAGAACTCTCTGACAAATTGAAAGATAAAAAGGACAAGTATAGAAAGTGGAAAGAGGGGAACATAACTAAGTCAGAATATCAGCAAATAGCCCGAGCCTGCAAAGATGAAGTGAAGAAAGCCAAGGCTCAAAATGAACTAAGGCTTGCGACCAAAGTCAAAAATAACAAAAAAAGCTTCTTTCAACATGTAAAAAACAAGAAAAAAGTGAAGGAAATGATTGGTCCATTAGTGGGTGGAAGTGGCAAGAAGGTGACAAGCAACAGGGAGAAAGCAGAACTATTTAACTCATTTTTTGCATCGTCTTTACACAAAGGGAAAAAACAGACCAACCTATCAAAAATAGTGCCATAAAAAACAAAACAGAAACACAAGTTAAGATAGGCAAGAAAATGGTTAGGGAGCACCTGTCCAGCCTAGATGAGTTCAAATCACCAGGACCAGATGGATTACACCCCAGAGTTCTCAAGGAACTGGCAGATGTGATATCGGAGCCACTGAACTATATTTTTCAAAGATCCTGGAACACAGGGGAACTACCAGAGGACTGGAAAAGAGCTGATGTAGTTCCCATCCTCAAAAAAGGAAAAAAAATGGATCCAGGAAATTACAGACCTATCAGCCTGACCTCAATACCTGGGAAGATCCTGGAAAAGATAATCAAACAACGAATCAACGAACACCTAGAGGCAAACAAAGTCATTACTAAAAGCCAACATGGGTTTGTCAAAAATAGATCATGCCAGACAAATCTTATTGCATTCTTTGACCAAGTGACAAAATTAGTGGATCAGAGGAATGCTGTGGACATAATTTACTTGGACTTCAGTAAGGCATTTGATAAAGTAGATCACAACCTACTACTTGACAAGATAGAAAAATGTGGGGTAGACAGAACCACCACCAGATGGATCCGTAGCTGGCTGACCGGCCGTACTCAGCGAGTGGTCCTCAATGGAACTGCATCTATATGGAGGGAAGTGTGTAGTGGGGTGCCCCAGGGCTCTGTTCTGGGCCCAGTACTCTTCAACATCTTCATCAACGATTTGGATGAAGGGATAGATGGGGAACTCATCAAATTTGCAGACGACACCAAGCTGGCAGGAATAGCCAACACTCCAGAAGACAGGCTTCAGATACAGAAGGATCTGGACAGACTTGAACACTGGGCACTAACTAACAAAATGAAATTCAATGGTGAAAAAAGCAAGGTTCTACATTTAGGCAAGAAAAACCAAATGCACAAGTACAGCATAGGTGGCACCATGCTCAATAGTAGTAACTGTGAGAGGGACCTCGGAGTCCTAGTAGACAATCACTTAAATATGAGCCAGCAGTGTGCTGCAGCTGCCAAAAAGGCCAACACAGTGCTAGCTATTAACTAGAATCAAGATTAACCAGAATGCCTTGGTAAGGCCACACTTGGAATACTGCATCCAGTTTTGGTCACCACGATGTAAAAAAGATGTTGAGACTCTAGAAAGAGTACAGAGAAGAGCAACAAAGATGATTAGGGGACTGGAGGCTAAAACATATAAGGAACGGTTGCGAGAATTGGGTATGTCTAGTTTAACGAAGAGAAGGACAAGGGGGGACATGATAGCAGTATTCCAATATCTCAGGGGCTGCCATAAAGAAGAGGGAATTAAGCTATTTTCCAAAGCACCTGAAGGCAGGACAAGAAGCAACGGGTGGAAACTAATCAAGGAGAGAAGCAACCTAGAACTAAGGAGAAACTTCCTGACAGTGAGAACAATTAATCAGTGGAACAGCCTGCCTCCAGAAGCAGTAAATGCTCCAACACTGGAAGTTTTTAAGAAGAGACTGGACAGCCATTTGTCCGAAATGGTGTAGGGTTTCCTGCCCAAGCAGGGGGTTGGACTAGATGACCTCCAAGGTCCCTTCCAACTTTACTACTATTATTATTATTATCTATTTACCAAATATTCTGTTTCATATAATGGCTGCTGTGCTTTCAGAAAGCTGACAGACTTGCGTACATTTTTTGTCAGATTACAGGTCAAACTTGTCCAGATTGCCCATTCTACTTTTTTTCTAATATATTGGACTATAATTGATCATCCTTACCTAACATGTCCATGCTGGCTGAGGACCTAGGATTCTGTATCTGAAATGTCTGATGGGCACTAGATTGGGGAACATTACTCTATCTTTATTCACAGTTTTCTTCAAGAATGCTGAAATTACTTTGAATTTAAGTAAGTCCCTCAAAATGGTTATAAACAGATGCATAGTCACAACTCTCAAACCTTTTCTGCGTCAGTTATTATAATCTAATATGACTTCCAATGTTAAAAATAAATTACTTGGAAAAATTTAGTGTTCTTTCCTGCTAACTGTATTTGTGAGCAATTTCAAATGTATAAAACATTTCCATAGCATTACAAATCTTTTAACAATCCAGTATATCTAGTTAGCATTATGATTCCCTGTTTTTCTCAAATAGAGAATTGAAATTCAAAAAGAATTCATAGCAGAGGAATGACTCAGATTGGAAGGTCATTCATTTGTAGCTTAGACCATTGTTTTTCAACCTTGGCAACTTTAAGATGTGTGTATTTCAACTCTCAGAATCTCCAGCATTCTGGCTGGGGAATTTTGGAAACCAAGTCCACACAGCCTGAGGTTGCCAGGATTGGGAAACACTGGCTTAGACACTCAGCACTATATAACATCAGTATCATGAAACAATTGTTAAACCAAGCTTCAGGCTGCAGATGTAGATGATGAAATAGTGTTTACAAATGTTCTTCAGTGTAAAAAAATACACTGCATGTACGCAAGTTTGAATTACTGATATTAACGTAGGGTAATGTAGTATATTATTTTGCAATTATATACTATACTAGGAATTCAGCTATAGCAGTCCCTGATCAACGCAAGAGCTATACATATTGTTGGACCTCCAAGTTCAGTGAATTCCACAGTTTGAATGAAACTGCATGGAAAGCTGCATTCTACTCTCTGTCCTCTGTACTTCACTAAGCTGCCAGGCATTGAACATAATTTTCATGATGACCTTAGGGAGTCATGTGGAAGTAGAGTATATTTTATGTCTATTATGCATCAACTGATGTCTGAAATGAGCTGATGCATATTAGACACAATAGAGATTCTGAAACAGAATCCAGGAAGGACTACATAATATGCTTCTTCCACATATTTCAGTTAGCTCTTAACACTCTACTGTAGGCAGCTCCTTTTTAAGAAAATAATAATGTTACTCAAGAAGATCAGGGCATGTGAATAACATTTGCATTAAATCTTCATTTCATTTATTTATTTAATAAACCAATTTTTATAGCCACCCATCTCACAAGCAACGAATCTGGGCTGCATACACAGTGCTAAAAATAGTATTTTATACTATCTTAGTATTTAAGACAGTGGTTCTCAACCTGTGGGTCGGGACCCCATTTGGGGTCGAACGACCATTTCACGGGGGTCACCGAACAACGCAGTCTGCCATTTTCCCCCCCTTTTCCTTAGCTGTACTACTCCCTTTTATTTTATTGGCTTTTGAAAGCCAATAGAATAGACTCTCTTGAATAGAGTCTAATTCTATTGGCTTTCAAAAGCCAATAGGAATTGTCCAGGCTGTCTCTGCCCTGCTGAGCCCGCCAAAAGTCCCATTCTGCAAACGGTGCTGCACCAGTTGAGTAGTCCTCGACTTACGACCGGTTGAGTAGTCCTCGACTTACGGCCGATTGGGGGTTGCGGCATTAAAAAGGTTGAGAACCACTGATTTAAGATATCCGGAATGGAGTGTGTTTTATGCAGAAAGTTCCATGTTTTACTACAGAATGATGTTGATATAATGTTATAATTTTTCTAGGGAAAATCAAGAGAAAATGATTTATTTTCTACTCCTTGATCGGAAAGAAAGATATCCCAGTCATGAAGATGAGGATCTTCCTCCTAGAAATGAAATAGGTATATATATTTTAAAACCCTATCTTCTCTACGTCCTTCTCTTTGGGCTTCCCTTACTGAGGGCACAGTCACCTCACCATTCATTTTTATTGACAAATTTGTAAAATTCCAGCTGATGAAAATGTTTATTGCACATTCAGAAAGTCCAATGTATGAACAATAGCTGCCATAATTAGAAGAGCTTCTAAATGTAGTTTAGTACATTACCTATTCTGTTTAATCATTTTGTACTTACCTAGAATTTCCCTAATCATTGAAATAAAAACCTATTTAGAAGGGAAGTTCATGTTCCATGGAAATGCACTTAGAGCTTTGGACTGTACATACATACAGACAGAGAAACACTTGGTGGAAATTATGGAAGTATCTTTTCTGGTTGATCCACCTAGCTTCTTAACCTGAATTGTTTTGTACAATAATAATTTTATGTAACTTCGTGTTTTGCCATAAGGGAGCAGAAGATCAGCTTGTAACTAATATCTCAGTTGATTGAATTTTCTTTTCAGTGCAGGTATACCTGTGTTTTTAAAGGTAGCATTTTCTCCAGCTTCTTCAATCCCTATGATACATCATGTTCCCTATTCATACATAAATACAAACAATAATCTACATTTTCTTATATGAGAAACAAAAATATACTCCTGAAATGTATTAATTTTATATTCAAGCTGAATATATCTGGATGATGTATCATCTGATTTTAGAATTCATATACATTATTATTCAAGGGAAGCAGAGTGAATGAATGCAGCTCTTTGCTCATTTGTCTTTAGAAATGCAGAGCAAGATTGTGTGTGTGTGTGTGTGTGAGAGAGAGAGAGAGGGGGGGAGGGGAGAGAGAGAGAGAGAGAGAGAGAGAGAGAGAGAGAGAGAGAGAGAGAGAGAGAGAGAGAGAGAGAGAGAGAGAGAGAGAGAGAGATTATTATCCATTAAATATCACTTCAGCCAAACAATTGTTTGGAGATAATTGCTTCCTTCAAAGATGCATGTAAGTGTTCACTTTTCTAGATGGCCATCAGCACATAAAGGAAAAATAGCAGATTACAGGTAGTATTTACTTAACAAGGGTAATTGGGACCGGCAATGTTGTTGCTAAGCCATGCAGTCGTAAAGCATGAAGTTGTGTGACTGCTCCAACAATAGCAGTTGTGGCAATCCCGGTTGCTGGTCCTAGGCAGATGCAGCTATAGCATCCCTATTGTCATCATTTGCAAATTCTTGCCGGCTTCCTCATTGACTTTGCTTGTTGAAAATCAGCAATGAAGATTGCAAATGGTGATCGTGTGGCCATGGGACATTGCAATACCCCTAGGTGCAATTAAAAGGACCCATCATAAGACTGTCTCAATCAGTGCCATCATAAATTTGAATGGTTGCTGAACAAGTGGTCCGTCAATAAAAGCTGTCTGTAATAGATACAAGATTCAGAATCCTAGAAATCTATATTATATTATTCTTATTCTTTTAGGCTCTCTTCTTGTTTTTCATTGTCTGCAATTTTTTGTATATCTGCCTCTTATGATGAAGTATTGACCGAGTTCCTATAATGGGATCATAATGTCACAGATCTGCAAAGTCTGCAGATATCTACTTTTTAAAAATTTAATATATAAAATACAAAGAAAAATAGAAATAAGAAATTAGGGAAAGGAAAAAGAGAGGGGGACAGGAAAAAAATGAGATACAAGGGAAAAAAAGAAAGAAAAGGTGTTGACTTCCGACTCTTTTTTTTAGCACAGTACAGGATAAAAACACTCCAGCCTCAACTTTTGCTTTTACACATTAGTATATAACTAGCCATTTCTATAATGACAAATATAGCTAATCGATAAAACCAAAGTCAAAATTTCATATATTTTTTTAGCACAAGCACAAAATCCAGAAGTGATATCCAAGTGAAAAAAGTACTTAAATATATTCTCCTTTTTGAATAAAATAATCAATTTAACCATTTCTGCTTTAACTTCCTTACTGTAGAAATATTTCTGTTTACATCTAATAATCTTTGTAAACTATCACCATTTTTATTAACAAGGTTCACTATATTTTTTCAGATTCTTTGATCCTACAGGGAAAAATACTTTTTCTTTTTTTTTTACCCTTTTTAAAATACTAAACTTTTCTTTAACTTTCTAATATATTTTTTCTTTAACTTAAAGTACAGGTTTGAACTTCAGTATTAAATTTAGATCCCTCCCTCCAGGTATCTACTTATTATTACTATTTGCAGTTTTCTGGGATAAAGCATCAAATGCCTATTCTTTTTTAAAAATTTAGTGCACAGTCAGCAACAGTAATACTTTGTAAGGAAAACGTAAGCATAAAATATAAAATGTAGCATTAAAAACAAGAAAACTAGAATGTAAAGATAAAATTTGTAGAGAAACAACCCAAAAGTTCTTGTTTGGACCTATGATTTCCCTGAATAAAATGCCTATCTCTTTCCATTCATTATCTAAGCACTGTTTTTAGGTGTTTATGTATGCTATGATGTAACCTACTTTTTAAAAGGGCTTTAGATATATCATGGAATGGCAGGAATAAAAAGGACCATGTATGAGATGCAGAGATGTGGAAAGAGTTTAAATGGTTTTGGTTTGTATCAGGGTCCTCATCCCCTCTGTTGAGTTTAGAAAATAAATTGAGGGGACACTGAGAAACAAGGTTTTACCATTCTAAGACCTTTGAGGATTTCATAACCCTGCTAAGTTGACTGAATTATCTCTGCATAAAGATCCTCCCAGAAAACGTGTGGACTCTCCAATGCTGAACAGACATGGCAAGCGGAGACCGGAGAGGAAATCCATGGAGGTTCTAAGTGTGACGGATGGAGGGTCCCCAGTTCCTGCACGCAGAGCAATTGAAATGGCACAGCATGGACAGAGGTAGGTGGTCCCAATAACCAAACAAGAAGAAGATTGAGCATGCCATTGACCTGAAGTCTGAGAGACCACAGGAGCTGGTACAGTGGCTCAGTTATTTTTATTAGCATCAGTCTAGGTTTTTTTTTGCAAGATAGAGAAATTAATCACAAGAATCCTCTTTGCTTGTTATTGTGTCTTCTTTCTTAATCTTTTGTTTCTAACAAGCATTCAAACCAATGCTAGGAAAAAATTTACAATAAGAACCATGCAAAGACGAGGTAAACACAAACACAATGGAATATACGGTATTCATAATCCTAGTCCAATGCAGGGTTAGGGTTAGCATTTTTTACCTGTTAATGAAATATGCTAGCCATACTGTTGTATTGGATATCAAATGTCAGAAAAATGTTCCTAAAGCCATACATTCAGATATTTTATTGTCATCTTTGTTGTGGTTTTACCAGGATCACATTGCAGAAATAAAAAGAAATCTTACATGGATATGTTACATAGAAATGTTTTAAGAGGCTCTATTTTAAAACATTTTAAGCATACATCTTTTGGTTCTTTGAATCATGAATTCATGGTCTCAAATATTACCTTTATGCAGGAAGAATGTTATTTCCTAGAAACTTAGTTCGACCACTAAGCAGAAAGCATGATTGCTTTTACAATTCCCAGAGTTTACCTAGTTGGGTTCCTTGCTAAATATTGTGATTTTAATTCTAATGTACAACAAAAGGATATCAAAAAAGAAAATATACAGCTTTCTTGCAGAAAATGTCATGATGCATGTAGACCACTTCTGCCACAATATGTTAAGCTGCAATGCTGAGCTATTGTTCGATTGCAACACCTCCAACAGCTTGTCCCAGTAGACCATCCTGGGCAATGGAAGATTTGACACATCCCCAAATATTCCAGGATTAGCATGCAAAGTTTCAGAATTTAAATACCACCAATTTGTAGTTTTTACATATCATTCTCTGTATCCGAATCAGTTAATTAAGATAGATCAAGATTGGAGTAACCAACCAAAAAAGGAAATCTAAGCTGAGAAGGGTATTTTTGCCAAATTCTAAGTTTATCTTACATTTATCATGATCTATTGGGTTGCTTGTATGGTACAGTGACTTTAACATTTTCATTTGTTAAGTGTCACATTAAAAAGTTGAATATCTTACTAACCTGAACTATATTTAACATTTTTTTTCTTTATATATAGTTATTTTAGTGCTGAAAAACATTGTAGCTGAAATTGGTGGACTTACTGTCAATTAGTGGAATCTTTTAGGAAGTAATGTTTTCTGAAATACTACATAAAATGACATCACAGTAAAATACAGTCCAGTTTTATGATGAGATAACAAGGGCTACAATGCATGTGTGCAAAATATGTAGGCAAAACAGAAAATATAAAAAAGGAATTCATAATCTCATGATGCTGTTGCACAGTAGCCTGTGCCTCTGTGCATTCCTTATGCCACTTCATCCTCAAATAACAAGCACAGCATTGTGTTCATTCATATTGAATATCAACTTGTTCATTTAACACAAAGTCCACCAAATGAGATAAAAACCTTTTGACATAAAGTCTACTATGAATTTCCATGTAGCCTCTGGAAATCATTTTGGAGGGGATAGTGCTACCTGGAAGAGCATTATTTTCAATGAGTAGCTATTCTACCATTTCCCCAAACAATTTGAACACTGTAATACTATGATCAAGGGACCAGAGAGGAGGAGAACTCAAACTGAGAACGTTCATGGTCCTTACAAAATCACTACATGTAGGATTTGTTGTTGGAAACCACACCTACTAAAGTGAATGAATATGATCTATTCCTGGTATATATCAGTAAGTTGTTGCATAAGAAAATTGAAGAAGATGAGGAGAACATTACCCTACTACTACTAAATGAATACTCTTACAAAATCAATGAGGACATTTCGTTAACAAATTCACTCTCAGCTCCATTTTCCTACCAAAGTGTAGTTTCTTTGGAGTGTACATTCGTAGGTCACAGTGAAACTGGACAATTATTAATAGCCTCTGCAAAGTGATTAAGCCTTACTTAGAAGTAGTTGTGGATAAGTAGCTATTTATTTTTGTGAAAAGCATGCCCAAAAATAAGCCTAAAGCTGCCCACCAGCATAATTCTGTCTCCAATTTGCTCATGTACATCTCTGCTTATAATACGTTATCATGCATTGTCTTCCTGAGAAGTATTAAAATCAAGTATATGTTGGTTTTGGCAGTTGCCATTTCAAATGTCCTGTGAAGAGAAAATATAGTTTATATCTTCTTTCAAAACCTTGTATTATCTGGCAGCTCATACATTTCATGCCTCTTCCTTTTTTGTTCATGATACCCAGGAAGATTGCCTGTGAAAAAGATGAATGCCTTGAAATCAACTTGGTTTTCAATTTTTTTCTACCAATAATCTTGCTTCCTCCATTTGCTTGTTTTACTTATTGTATTTCCTTTTATTCCTTCTCTTCTGAGGACTTTGGTGCTTTCAGTTGTTCTTGTTCCATAATCTAATCTCAGCTTTTCATTTTCCCCATGGTACATTAATGCGGTCGCAGCTGCTATTTTCATGGTGCATTTTCTTGTCACAGAATTTTTTTTTTCAGCCCAAAGATTGCTGTCAAAGGCTCAAGGCTTTATGTTAGATCAAACAAAACACGCTAGAGCTGAAATACATTATGAACTGAAAGGGGGGAGAAAGTGCTTCCATCAACAAACTGACATTCTTTTCTTCCTGACTTCTTTACACTGATTACTGAAAAGACAGCTACCTGATACTGGGATCTGTTCTTCTCCATCTGACCCATCTGTAAGATTCAGGCCCGCCATTTTTTTGAGGGCTTGAAATACTTATGGCGTTTCTTTGCAGACTAATGGGAGCAAGTGAAAGGATTAGTGGGAACAAGTTACGTACTGAAGAGGTTACTTTGAATGGCCAAGCTGGATCTGCATTCTTCAGATCCTGTTCAACATAGTAGCTTCCTTGAAAATTGGCATATCTCACAACCATGGTTCAGGTTTGAGCCAGCATTTAACTGGTAACTGATATTTGGAGAGGCCAAGTGCAAGAATGGTTCGTATACAGTGACCCTTATCTCACATCTCACATCAACAAGATTGCTAGAATTTTAGTTTACTCCTTCACTGGAAAAATTCAGCCTCCCCAATAACCCAGATGCAACAGCCTTCTATGCAAGGGGCTCTTAAATCTTCCAGTATCAGAATAGAACTGGAAAACAATGTAGTTCTCCATCCCACATATTTTTTGGGAAGGGAGGGGGTAACTTTGGTGGGGGGGGGACTGCGTCAGGTGAATCTCATATGAATGTCCACATCAGTAACTCTTTTTTCTCACTTTGTTCCTGCCATAGTAAAACAATGTTCAGTAAAAGCCTGGATATCTGTGAAGCCAATCCCACATTCAGCAAAGAAGAAAGGTATAAAACACCAACAATCTGTTCCTCTCCTTTACTTCACTTCTATTCTTAAAGATGCAGTACTTCCCTTTTCTGCTGGGCATACATTTTATTTCATTCTTTGGAAAGAAATAACTCTAGCCAGTGATTAATTCACCTTCACACTATAGCATATATTTTGGCCTAACAATCTCCAGATATTTTTGTATGGTTTATGTCTAGACTATAGGATTACAAGCAAAAGAGGATAAGGAGTCAGAAGAAGTAGTCCTTGTTTAGCAACTGCCTTATACAGTGACCATTTACAGTTTCATCAAAAAGTAACTTTGTGATCAATCCTCACATTTATGACCTTTGCAGATCTGTAAATCAAAGGAAAGCTAAGTACAGTCATAGTTTCACTTAGCAAACACTTCGCTTAATGATCGAGTTGCTGATCCCATTTAGGACAAGTTGAACCTAGCTTCCTCCATTCCACTAAGCTCTCTTGATACTTCTGCTACTGCTCTTCTATCTTGCATATTGGCAATTAAAGTCAAATTTGACCCTAGTGAACCATTTAACCAACCTCAGATAAATTTCATTTGACTCTCATGTATGGGATACAGAGAATATGTTATCTTATCTCCTTGATGTTTAAGAATAAGCTTTGAACTTTGAAGATCAAGCTTTCTGTCAGATAATGATGGTTAATTGGTTCTTTTCTTTCACAGACAGCTTCAGTTTGGGGTCACTCCACATTTTGCTGTTTCAAAGAGGCAGAGATTCTTAATTGGAAAACAGTCTTAATAATATATGTAACACATAGGAATTCAGCAAATATATGACATTTTTTCCTCCCTTGACTACTGAAGATTTAATTGTAATTTTTAAAACTGCTTATATTTTTAGGGTCTTTCAATTATGTTAAGGAACTGTTCCAGCATTAATATTTTAAAAATTATTCATAAATTTAGCCAGATAGGGGATCCAATTAACATGCCATAAAATCATGCTCTGAGTTTAACCTATTCCAATCATCTCAAGAACTTTTTGTATAGTCTGAGAAAGTTCTAAGTAAGCCTATGTCTTTTCAAGTCTGCCTTTTGAATATAGAACATAGATACAGTCCAAATCAAACAAGCAAAGTTTGTGTATTGTATTCCTATTTTTTAAAATCAAGAAATGTTTTAAAATTACATATTCACAATCTGTTTAAGGAGTGATACTGGTGCTCAAGCCTGTCTTGCAATTAAAACCTCTGACCCAGAAGCTCTTAAGTTTACTCTGTGCAGCTTCAATTTACCTGCACAGAGAGAAAGAGAAAATAGTTTCACTATATTCATTCATTCAATACAGCCACTATGCTTATAGAGGAAAAAGCAGGAACATTGTCACCAACAAGCATTATATGCTTCTTTAGAATGTTTAAATGACCTCATGGTGGTTTTTTTGTAATGTTTATAGCTGACCCGAGAATTATATTAGCATTATTATTTTATATGGAGATTGGAAATGATGATTTGAGTATATTGTAGGGGCAAGAATTGGAGACTTTTTGTCACAGTCCTCTGTACTAAATCTAATATTGAAAATAGTCCTCTGAAGTGAACTTGTGTGAATCCTAATTCACTTTAAGCCCTGAAATGTTTTGTAAGGCTATTCCATTAACTTTCTGAAAGTTACAACAGCTTCCCATTTTAAAGAAGTGGAGAGAGGATCTTTGCCTCTCAGCAGATGGGATGGTCTGGCAACAAGCAAGGCACTCTGTTTTATGAGGAAAGGAGAGTTGATGCCAAGATCTCATAAACCGTTCATAAGCTGGGGAGAAATAATGAGCTGCTGTTTGATGCGATATTCATCAGAGAATTCCTAAGCACTGTTGCAAGAGCCAAATACTTGATGCAAATTTCAGCCTGGAGTGACTGTAGTACAATAGGATTTTGAAAGCCTAGCTATACACTCAGAATTCTTGCCAAACAGATCACAGTGCTAACCCACCAACCTTATGGCTATTCCTCTCCTCTTTCTTGCTGTAAAATCTTTTGTTGAAGTAACCAGCGAAATGAATAGTCCTTTTTCTCAGAAAGGCTCCAACATTAGCACATTCACCACTTCCCTAAAATGGATCCTTATCAATGTCACTTTGTTTTCCAAAGCACTGATAAGCTTCCAGGACCATTTCTTGTACTAAGCACTGGGTCTCAGATAGTAGAGAGAGGCCCTACTTTATAAGGATTAGTGATATATCTTAAAATACAGTACATAGTTTTCTCAATGACACATGAAAAGAAAAAGCTAAGAAGTAAGCATCCTATTTAAATACAGAAATATGGAATATCTTGAATTCTGGGGACTTTGAAGACACATAGATGCAGTTTTCTTGGTCAGGGAAACACAAGTGGTTTGCCAGAGCCTTGTTTATCAATTTCCCTGCCTTGCCTACAATTTTGGGATTTCCCTTAGTCTTCTACACAAGTACTAACCAACCAGTTAGCTTCAGAGCCGGATAAGATCGATAAGGTGCTGGAACCTAGTAGAAACCATAAGAACAAAGGAAGTATTTTGAAAATGTTTTTGGTACCTTGATGAAAGCTTTGTTAAGGGAACAACCACAAAAAAGTAAGATAAGGAATTACAGGGCTAATAAAATTAGTGTAACAAAGAAACCCTAACTGAAATATCATCTCCTTGGGTTACTGAATCAGAACCTTGAAATGGTGGCTGCTCAGAGTCTTAACTTTTCTCTCCATTTTTTAAGAGGAATACTGCATCTTTAAGAATCCTGACTTCCTAGATGCACACAATTGTTTTGATAGCTGAGGCCACTTTTCTTTCTGCCCTCCTTTTTCCCATTTCTTCTCTCATTTTTGTATTTTTTTTTTCTTTTACTCTCATTAGTGTATTCTTTTTAGTGTCATTCTCTTGTTTTTGTTTCTCCCTCTTGACCTTGCATTATTTTTCTCTTCATTTTGTATTTTTTTTTTCTCTCTCTCAGTTTTAAGTTTCCTTCCTTCCTACCAGATCTTTTAGTGCTTCTTCTATATCTGGGTTGCTGCAGCTCACTAGTTCACATGCTTTAATACTTTAGGAAATGCACATGCCTGCACTGCTAGGTTTATTGTTTTGGGGAATTGTTTTTATTTAAATAAAGCTTTTTTTGTTTTTTGCTTCTTTCTATCCCTCATTGTCAATTTGATGTCCATTCGCATTGTTAAAGCACTTCCTGCCTTTCTCTTTCTGGAAAACTCGTTAAGATTCTTTTAAGCAATTGTATGTCCATGTTAATTGTCTGTATACTTCTATTTACTTTTCCTGCATTGCTTATGTCTGCATATGTAGAGGCATATGGTCATCGGTGTAAATGAATTTCTAGAGAATATAATTATTTACTTGGAACATTAGTTGTTAACACTTCTATGCTATTGTAGCCAACGTAGCTCTCTAGGTAATCTTTTTATACTCCAAAACTAAGTAGTTTTGTAGCAAAATGCTTAAAACCTAAAATGATGCACTTTGGGTTAAAAATGTGAAATACAGTGTTATATTGGCAGTAATAGTCAAATAAGTATGAATTAATAAGAAGCTGAAGTATGGTATTTAAAAAAGATTTGTCCCACCTCAAATAAATACTTGCAGGCTTTCAGAAGAGTAGAATATATAACAATGGAGCCTTTCATCTATTTGACGGGTGAGCAAGACATTTTTTAAATATGGTATCCAGGCAAAATAATACTCACTGTATATTCAGATGAATATGGAACTAGAAATTCAGACTTCAGAACATGTTTTTTACTACTCCAAATCTAAAATATCCCCATATTTCTAAGGATTTCTCTTAATGGTTTATCACTGTGTCTTATCTTATTGTTCATTTGTACGGGCAGCCACCAGTTGTGCAGGCCATGATTTTTAAGTATAATATGATCTCATCATGTGCTGGAAAACATAAAATCAATAGTAATAATAATAATAATATGTGAGGTCTATGGAACATGTTACTAGCATTGGTAGACACTCCAGCATATTTTCTGGACAATAACATGCTGTTTCAAACGATTATGCTTTATTACAATATCAAATTGCACAAAGTCAAGGTATCTATTTTCAGAAACCCCAATCCTAGGAAAATATTCCATTAGTACACATGGCTCTTAAACCAGAGACAACCTATGGAGGAAAAGCTGCTTCAAAATGATTAAATCCTATATATTCAAGCTTAGAGAGGAATGAGGGAATCACAATACCAGTAAAAGTGGACAGTTCTTAGCTGTGCTTAAAAAGGTTATATAAAAAATATTTTTCACAAAAAGAATTTGTGCCCTTCATGGACCACACTTGACCATATCCTAGGAATATTCCAGGAATCATATGCCAGGGATCATATGCCAGGGAAATAGTCCTCTGAAGAGGTTAAAGCTCTAGAGCACACGTGTCAAACTCACCACATCACATGACATGTCGCGACATATCGCAACTCTTTTTGCATTGCTGGCAATAGGGTGGGCGTGGCTTCGGTCTGATGAAACCGGCCTGCGGGCCGGCAGTTTGATACCACTGCTTTAGAGTCATTTAGAGTTGAATGGTATTAGAGCTGAGTGGATGGATGGATCGATGGAATTAAGTTAATAAAATCATCCCCAGAACAGATGAAATTTATCTTACATAGAGTTATCAGAGTAGAGCATAGGTTCCTATAGAAAAGAGCTTAAAGAATATGTTACTCCAAATCACAGGAGCACATTTGTTCTGCCAAAGGGATATTTTTTTATTGAAAGTTTTTTAAATTTTACAAAACAAATCCCCTCCCCAACCCCCCCCCACCCTCCCATACCCTCCCCCACCTCCCCAAACCTCCCAAACCCTCCCCCAACCTTCCCAGAGCTGAGTACAGGCTTAATTAAAATTTTTCAGAAAAAGAAAAGAAAAACTTAAAACACATATAAATCCTAAACAAATCTAAATACATTAAATTAAATAGGTTATCTTCTCTAAAAAAATAATAATTGCAATCATTAAACACATTATAATATACTCTAAACATTTTCTAGTATCATACTTATATTATTATCCATCATTCTGTATAAACTCCCTCCAAAACACAAATTTAAACATTACTTTCTTTGAATATCTATACCTACAATATAAAATCTAATCTCTCCCTCTTTCTTTATCCTAGAACACAAAAATAAACATATAAACCTTCATTATACCATTAAAACTAAATACTCTTTGAATACTTAAACTAAATACTTAAACTTCTTATCTAAGATTTTCATTCAATCTCCATAATCTTCTCTCCTATCAAAAAAAAAAAACTTAAAAGACATATAAATCCTAAACAAATCTAGGTACATTTAATTAAACAAGTTATCTTCTCTTAAAAATAATAATAATAATAATAAAAAAACCCAATCATTAAACACATTATAATATACTCTGAACCTTTTCATATCATACTTATGTTATTATCCATCATTCTTTATAAACTCCCTCCAAAACACAAATTTGAACATTACTTAAAACATTAGAATTCCCTTATACACATTTAAATCTTTACCAATAACAAATTCCATCCACAATAAACACATTCCTTATCAGTCTCTCTTGTCCATAAACCTCAAAAGAAGTGCTTTGAAAACTGCCCTTAAAGCTAACTCCAAAAAGTTTGTAAATCTTGCTTCTCCCACAGACTCAGTACTCTTTTGAATACTTAAACTAAGTACTTAAACTTAAACATCTTATCTAGAATTTTCATTCGATCTCCATCCTTGTCAGTCTCTCTTATCCATAAATCTTGAAAGAAGTGCTTTGAAATCTGCCCTTAAAGGTAGCTCCAAAAAGTTTATAAATCCTGCTTCTCCCACAGACTCAGGAGCCAATACTTGTGAGGCTTCCTTAAACTCCTTCTTCTGTTGCTCTTTTTCTTTACGATTATATGTTGCACGAGTTGTCCTTTGCTCCTTCATCTCGACTTGTTGAGGCCCCTCAAACTGAGATTTCCCATTTTTCATTAATATAGGCTCTTCAGACTGCAATTCTACCCTTAAAGGTTGCTCCAAAAAATTTATAAATCCTACTTCTCCCGATTCAGAAACCAATAGTTGTGAGGCTTCCTTAACCTTCTTCTGTTGCTCCTTTTCTTTACAGTTATATGTTGCACAGGTTATCCTCTGCTCCTCCATCTCAACTTGTTGAGGCCCCTCAAACTGAGGTTTCCCAATTTTCATAAGTATAGGCTCTTCAGACTGCAATTCTACCTTCTTTTCTTCCAAAGCTTTAAACTTAATAGATGGCGATGAACATACCCCCAGGACTGAAGTATAAAAGTCTTTTGCTTGAGAAACAGTATTAAGTCTATAACATATCCCCAGGTAATTCACCACCATTCCAATCGGAACATCCCATCTGAACAAGATTCGTCTCTTTTTAAGTTCATCTGCTAAAAAAGCAAACTCCTTTCTTCTTCTTAAAATTTTAGATGGGATCTCCTTTAGAATTATAACATCTTGTGAAGCAATTTGAAATCTCTTCTTATAAAAAGCTTGTATAATTTCGTTGCGCAGAGATCTTTTCCCGAAGTAAATTACCACATCTCTTGGCAAATTCTTTTGCACTGCCACCACAGAGTTAACTCTAAATAATTTTTCAATTTCACTAAGTATTTCCTCTTTTTCTTTATTCAAAATCAGAGCAAAGTCCTTTGCAACCATCTCTCTCAGATCTCCTTGCACAGACTCTCCCAAACCTCTGATTCTTAAGGCATATTCCATTTGTCTATATTGAAGCATAAGAATCTCATTTTCCATTTCTTTTTCAATGCTTTCAAATTTTCCTTCCATCAATTCCACTTTTTCATCTACCTCTTCTACACGAAAGTTCAGCTTTTCAAGAACAGAGGCAACTCCTTTTAGAGCCAAAACTATCTCTTGCCTCAAAATCTTATTATTTTCCTCTAAAATCTCTTTCATTTCTGCCCTAATTTGAGATATAACATTTCCCATCATATCTTGCAAATCCTTCACAATTATTGGCTGTACCAAGGAAGAGGGTGAAGCTATTGATTTAGGTTGTTGCACTGATGATAACACCGAAGAAGAAACCACCTTAGGAGCTGTAGGAATTACTGGACGCTTTGGAGCCATCTTAAAAAAAATCTTTACTCCTTCTTAAAAATTACAAAAATTAAGCAAAAGAAAAAGAGAGATTAAGTCCAAAAAAATTCAAAAAATCCTTCAAAAGGAGATCATTATAACAAAAAAATACTGAACGCTTTGGAGCCATCTTAGAAAAATCTTTACTCCTTCTTAAAAGTTACAAAAATTAAACAAAAGAAAAAGAGAGATTAACTCCAAAAAATCAAAAAATCCTTCAAAAGGAGATCATTATAATAAAAAGAAAGGAGTTAAAAAAAGAAAAGGGAAGAAGAAAAAAATAATTAAATAGAAAAAATCCATTCCATTTTTTTAAAAGTACAAAAAGCAAAACAAAGAAGTTAAACAAAAATAATAATGCTTCTAAAATCCAAACCCAACATCAAAATCAAATCCACATTCCGTTCCAATCATTAAAAAAAAAGGAAAAGGATAAAAAAAACACCAAAAAGCCTGCCGATCGCCATTCTACCTTCCCCCCCCCAAAAAAGGCTTGCCGATCGCCATTTTACTTTCCCTTTCAACAAAAATAAAAAAATAAAAAGAAGGAATATAAAAGTAAAAGTAAATCTTTAAACTTAAAATCCAAATAAAATCAAAGAAAGCAAAAGCTAAATCCTCTACTCAGCTCTGTCCGCCTCTAAAAAAAACTCACCCGATCACTTTAATCGCGGAGGTGGTTGCAGCGGCTTGTTTTGTCCCTAGGGACAAAAGCAGCTGGGAAGCGGAGACAGTCTGAACTCCGTGGGAGCACTCCTCTCACCCCCCAAAAAAAGCCTTGGGGGTGCATGAGAGTGGCTCTACCACTATTCAGACAACCCTCTTTCCCCCCCTTTGCCCGGGAGGGGTATTTTGAACCGCTGAACAGCTGATGGCCGCTGTTCATAGCGATTCAAACACTTACCCAGGAGGACGGCTACAAAGTAGCCGCCATCGCGGGCGCAGATCCACCGGAAGTCCGCCAAAGGGATATTATTATGGCAGGCAATATATTAAAGTGGGCAAAAGAGAGAGTTTGAATGTGTTACATAGGTAATCTGAACTGGTAATTTTCTGGCTTGAATTCTGCTAATATCTGACCAATATGGGTTACTTAGATCGGTCCAAAGGGCTACACTTGCTGTTAAATTGCAGCTCTAGATTTCTTTTTTTTTTTATTGAAAATTTTTAAAATTTTTACAAGAAGAAAAACAACCCTCCCCAACCCACCCCAACCCTCCCATTCCCTCCCTCAGCCTTCCCAGAGCTGAATATAGGCTTAATTAAAGTTTCTTGAATTCTTAAAAAAAAAGTATAAACCATAGATAAATCTAAATACATTACTTAAACAACTAATAAAATAATTAACAATAATATATATATATATATATATATATATATATATATACATAAATATTAAAGAAAGGAAAAAAAATACTTAAAAAGAAAAAAAAATAAAGAGAAAGAAAGAAGAAAGGAAATATAAGAAAGTAAAATAATAATAAAAAAATATAAAAAGAAAGAAAAAATATTACAATCTATACAATATAAATTGCAGCTCTAGATTTCAATAGCCCCATGACCAACAAATTAAGTTCAGTGTATGGTTGCCTCTGCAGATCATTTATGCAATAAATATTACACTCTGTAGGTTTAATAACATCTTCTGTCACAATAAAATTACAAAAATCAGATGGCCAAACTGAGCTGTTTTAAGGGTCTACATTCAAGACTTTTGGGGACTTCATGTAAATGTGGAGTCTCGCTGTCTGCATCCCTGACATAAACCAAAAATTTACATTTCCTGTTGAACTTTATCCATGAAATAGAGATATGATTATAATTATATTTGTCTCCTTTACATCATAATCTCTATGTTTATCCCTATATAGTGTTAATTGTACACATAAGTTCACAAGTTTCATGTAATTTGTTTAATAAACAAAACAACCAAACAAATATACCAGTGAATCATAAACTTTATACAACTTAGCACCATTTGTATAAACCTACTGAGTTTCCCATATTGCAAACACTGATTGTGGTAGTACTCATAAAAGTCTTGATAATTCTTTGAGAAATATCCAGAGACCTATCATCTAAGCTAAAAAGTCATTCCCCATTTTATGTTTTAATATGTGATGTAATAACATCTCAGATTTTCACTGGTAGTGCCTACTATTTAACATCTTTTTGTAGTAAACATCTTGCTGTGTATACATGCAACAGAATATCATGTCTTAGTGTGCGTGTGTGTATTATATATATACATGCAATGTATAATATGTATTTGTGAGTTTGTGTGTGTGTGTTTAAGTCAGGGTTGACACATGATAGCTACCTGGACAAGTGTCAGTAGTTTTCTTGCTGAGACATTTAAAAATGGTTCACCATTACCTGCTTCCTTGAAAGAAAATGACTAGCCCATAGTTACCCATCTGGCTTCCTTTATATCAAACCGGTGCTCTCATACTCTGCCCGAGGGAAAAATACAAAAATGTGTGTGTTTCTTTGTACTCTTTATTTTGTATTTTTTACCTATGCATTGTCAATTTTAACTTTGTATCTAATTCTCCTAGAATCGTATCACTATTGCACAAGAATATTTTCCTCAGTATAAAGAAATAATTCATATATATATATATATATATATATATATATATATATATATATATATATATATATATATATATCTGTTAAAATTAAATTTATTTCAAAATAGGAAAATAAATGGGGGAAAAGATCTGTGTCAGATACGTAAGGAATGTAATTTCTTAAGCCTACAAGACGTTACTTTTAACTCAAAGTGCTCAGTTTGGTTCAATAGCCTGTCTTACCATCTCTTGTTTACAGATAGCTCTTGCTTGGATAAAAAAGAATGAAGGCCCATATCAGGTTACATCCTTGTAAAGTACCAAAAAGGAAGAGCTGGGATGCTTTAGAGCAGGGGTATCAAACTGCCGGTCCACGGGCCAGTTGCATCATATGGAGGCCGCACCAACCCCAGCTCCAGCAATGCAAAAAAAGTCGTGATACATTGCAACATGTCATATGACGTGGCAAGTTTGATACCCTTGCCCTAGAGCAATCACTCCTATTTCATGTTCTGTTTCTCAATTCTGAATTAATTTTCAGGATTTCTTTACACTTTCCATTTTTTTGCACAAGCAGAATCAATGTATTATATATTACAATAATTGTGCAAAAAGTATGGCTCTTTTCTGCTTGGTATTTTGGATCATCCTCTAAAGAAAGTTTGTTAGATGGTGGGGTGGGGTACACAAGGAGAACATGGTTAGTAATCCTAGCTAAAAATAAATTGATAATCTACTATTAAAACATTTAAATGAGAAAAGAGCATTAAAATTATAGGGATAAATACATAACATCCAAGCAGGATTAGTCCATACTACAGGCAACCATTTCTGCTTCTGCTATTATTTCTGACTCGAGTAATAAACAAATGGGCAGAAATGTAAGTTGTCCAAATTATGATCAGTGCCCAATGCTCCTCTTGCCACATTTATTTCTGCACATAGTTTATTACCTTTACATAGTATTCCAGCAGAGGAAGTAATTTTTATAATCCATTTCTTTATTTTATAAAAATATTGGATTCTAGCTCACAAGTCAGGAAAAAATAAGAATTGTATTAGGAATTTGAGGTATAATTTGTTGGGAATTATTAGACAAGTATCAAATAAGATATGGAGAGTCATGCTACACTGCACATGGTGTATTCATAAAGAAACTTCCCATGCTGCATCCTCAGTTGTAACTTTGTTTATTGGGCATGCATTGTTATTCGGGTGTATTTGTCATAATGATCAATGCATTTAATATTACATCAGTTATAGGCATTTGGATTGGAAAAAGAGATTTCCAAAGCCATTCTTTCTAGAGTAGAAAAAATATTGAAGAGCAAATTGTGGGGAGATCCACTTCTGTATTTGATAAATACAGTAGAACTTGGCTATATGTAAACAAATGATATGCTTTCGAAAAAGGAAACAATCCAGAATGAACTTCCAGCTCTCCAGCTTCGAGTATATAAGCTATATTTATTTTATTTTATTTGCACTTACTCTACTTGACCAGTTCCAAAATTATAAGCAGCATGGGAATTTTGTATACTATAAAACTCTCCCTTCCCATAAGAATTCCCCAATCACACATCCATCAGCAAGAGATGCTTGTGGCAAAGAAATTATGACCATGTACAGTTCTCTGAACAATATTTCACTCTGCTTTTTATATTCTTTTCTCCACCTGTTTCCATATCCCTTTCTTTTTTTTCTTCTTCTTTTTATTTCCCTCTGCCAAGGATGACGAGTGCTGACACCTTGGGGTAAGCTCCAGTTTTCAATTATACCTGTTGTAGAATCTTTTCTCTTTTGGGGGTGGAACGATTTCTTGCAATAATTCCAGTTTAAACATTCATTATTGTGCAATCAAACATATTTCAGGAAGAAATATTTTAGTGCAATGCTCCGATAGAGGGTGCGTGTGTGCCACAGGAATGTGTGCTTCCTTATCTTGACTTTGTATTTATCTTACTGATTGCAGAATAAGAGAAAATTAAATATGAGGTCTTGTAATAGCAATAGCATTTAGATTTATATACTGCCCCATAGCACTTTACAGCACTCTCTGGGTGGTTTACAATGTAAGCATTATTTGCATATTACCCCCAACAATCTGTGTCCTCATTTTACTGATCTTGGAAGGATGGAAGGCTGTGTCAACCTTGAAACAGACAGGATCAAACTCCAGGCTGTGGGCAGAGTTTGTCTGCAATACTGCATTACTACCACTGCGCTACCAGAGCTTGTACAAATTTTTGAAAGCTAGCACTAATGGGGGAAGGCAACTGAAGTTTGGAAAGAGCAGAAAAGTATTATAAGTCCTCCATTTAGCAGAACAATATAGTCCCTTCTCATGGAATCATATAAGTAAGGGTTAGAAATAATCTTGAAGGCCATCTTGTCCAATTCTTTTCCCACTAAAGAAATATACTACTTGTTTTCTGAGGTTTTCGCGGGTATTTGTATGTAGGTCTTTGGTTGTTCGGGTTTTCTCCCGCGTAAAATTGGAAGTGTCTTGGCGACGTTTCGACGAAGTCCCATTCATCATCTTCAGGCTGGTGTTTTCAGCTTCGTGCTTTGAGCAGCAAGCAGCTTTGAGCTTGCTGCTCAAAGCACAAAGCTGAAAACACCAGCCTGAAGATGACGAATGGGACTTCGTCGAAACGTCTCCAAGACACTTCCAATTTTACGCGGGAGAAAACCCGAACAACCAAAGACCTAAATATACTACTGTATATATATCATATATTTCCAGTGATTGAGATCTCATCACCTCATAGCGCAGTGTGTTTCATTGTTGAACAGCTTCTACCATTAAAAATTCTTCCTGAGGTCCAATTAAAACCTGTTTCCATGTAATTAAACCCATTGACTCTTATCTTCTGGAACAGCAGTGCTTTCTACATGATAGCCCTTTAGATCAGGGGTCTTCAAACTTGGCCCTTTTATGACTTATGGACTTCAATTCCTCATTGGTCAGTGTACATCTAAAATGTACTGCCCAGAATTAGATGCAGTGTTCTCAGAATAGAGAGAAACTGTGAGTTTTCTTGACCTTGAGACCACATTTCTGATGATGCAGCTTAAGTTTGCATTTGCTTTTTTTGGTTTTTGATTTCTTTTGCAAAAAAAATAATTCTGGAATCTATTCTTGAAGCTCCAGAGAAAAAGCTCTCCTTGACAGATTTGGCCCTTTTTAATCATGTTCCTTCATTTTTCTGTCCCCTCCACCTTTCCCCTCTTCTCATCTTCTGGAAGTCTTCTTGATATACCATGTTGTCCCTCACCAAATGTTTCTTGCATTCAGTCCATCTTCCCTGACAAGTAGAGAATGAGAGATGAAAGGTTACCTCTAGCTCTGGCCTCCTCATCTTCTCTTAGCATATGTAAGACTTGGTGCTTTGTCAAAGGAAACAACTACGGCATGTCTTCTGTAGGTCCCAACAGCAGTTCTTCCCATGGTTCTCAAATGAACAAAGAAGAAAGAAATGAAAATTTCTCATTTCTGTGGAATTTCATACACATCCATGCAAAGCACCTCTACAAAGCACTTGAATTGCCATCTCTGCTATTGGCTCCTCAAAAATTATGAAAGTGATAGTGGGAGGGGAATTCACAAACTTCTCTGTGATGACTTCCCCAACCAAACTCCATTTTCCTTTCTCTGTTCACTAGTTCAGTGAACTCAACTTTGGAAAGTAGCTTTCTTTTATATGTCCTGAACCTGCCTCTGGTTGAATATTGGAGTGAGGAATCTATCAGCAGCAGTCAGAAACAAATTGCCATCAATAGTCAGTAGTATCTCCTTTGCTTTGGATCTTTTCAACCTTCGCGTTTCTTCTCTTTCCCAAAACTCCATTTTTGCTGACTCTCCATCACTTGCTTATCTGCACTCTCTGCGCTAAGGTTATGAGGATGTTTTGCAAGTGCAAATATAATTTGAGAGTGAGAAGCAGTAATATTAGAATAGCTAACACCAACTGGAAGATTTGGTGCCAGCTTAGATGCAGCTCCTTCCCATCTTTAAGGTTGAAGTCCTGCCTAAGCAGGGGTTATTACTGGGCACCTCCAGATACAGCTTTGCTCCTCTACAAAATCATCTCCACACCTGTATAGTCTTACACTGTTGTTGGTGTTTAATGGCCAATTGAATTTATTTTCCATTGAGTAATTATTAGTCACGTTGAGGTTGTCCAGATAGGAAGTACAATCAGGAGCGTCAACACTATTTTTATTTTAAAGTTACATTAAACAGAATTTTGCAAGATGAAAATATTTCTCCCATCCTCTCTTTAGTTTCTGGAAAATTAGGAATGGTCCCTTCCAAAATACTTTCTATAAGTTCCTTCCACTTGCACAGACTGAGCTGCCTCTTATCAGACCATTGTGCAGGCTGTGGATTTTCCTCCTGTGTTCCAAAGTATTTCCACATACCATCACAGCTGTGGTTTGCCAAAACACTATCCTGCTAGAACTGATAAAGTACTTGAGAGTAGGCAGTTTCCTCAGTTTCCCTACTTCCTGGGCTGAAGCCAGCCTCTCCCCTAACTTCCTTCTACAGTTTAACTAAACTAATTGTAGTTCAGGGACAGTGCCTTGTGAATTTGCAACTCCTCTTTGTGGCAACTGAATTTTTTTTGTTAAAAAAAAAACATCCCCATGAAATGAGCACTTTAATGAATTTAAGCCATGAAGAGGCAAGGCACTTATTGAGAAAAAAAAACAAAACCCTCCTCTGTTGGTTAATATCAATGAACATGAATGTGAGCCAATCTTATATTTGTTTTGTGGGACTGGGGAATTGAATTGGTGGTGGTGCGGAAATATGTGCAATTGAAACTTAAACCACATAGCTAAGGAAGAGAGGCTGCATTCTCAAGACAGGTAATCCTCTGGCTTTCAAGCAGCATTACAAATTAAGGGAAGGATTTTCACTCCCCTACTTACACTGGTGTTACCATAATAGTGAAATCCAAATTCTGTCTTTTCACTTTCACTATTCCCTGTTCATGGGGCTTCTGTTATCTAAGCCCTTCCTGAAGAAAAAGAGGAAAGCAAGAATAATAGTTGCTTTGTATTTGTTTAATCCTGAAACTTCTGATCCCTGTGGCAAGTATGTAAGAAATTGAGATCCTGGGATAAGATGGAGAGAATCCTATCCTCATCTGATCTCATCTTCTCAGCCTTTACTTAAATGAGCATGAAAAGCACCCAAAGTCCACACCTGTCAGGCAAAGTCCAAGAATGATGTAGAGCAATTCTTCCAGAGTTCAGTTCTTTATTTGCTTACACACAAGAGACAGAAACTTGCCTGACTAAACCCTTACTACTCTCACTCTAATGGCTATACCCTGGTAGATGGCTATTCTTACTCTCTTCTTCTGTCTCCTATCCATCTCTGGGTTGGGCTGCCTCATATCTTCCTCCCCCCCCCCACTTCTCTTTCCTGAGAAATTGCCACTTCATTGTAGTCCCATCACACCAGCTCCTCCTCTGTGGGCACTATTCACATAACACCTCGAAATGTGAACAAATTTATGGATTGTGGTGATGGTGATGGTGGTGGTGATTGTGGTGGTGGTGATGGTGGCTTCAACTAAAATTTTTTCTTCTCTGCAAAAAAGGAGAACCATCATTTGTTTATTGGTGGGGTTCATCTAGAACTTCTTGGGAAAATGATAAACTCAGCTGTTGGCAAGCTATAGGCAGGCAGAGAGTGAGGGAAACTTGCCTGGCATATCTTCTTTGTTCAACTGTTAACTGGCTGAAGCTGAGCAACAATTGACTGAAAATGCCTTCTGTGAGTGGGCAGGTCTCTTTGGCTCTGTAGGGCAAAGTACAAGAAATGGGATGGTTTTAATGTGCATTGGAAATTGTTGGCCGGTAGAAGGGATGGCAATGCTTACAGGTCAACACAGACGGCATGTGTTTCTTTAAGCTGTTAGAATACAGTGACTATCATTTGCTCTGGCATTTTTCTTTTAATATTATATGACAGAAGTAAAATAAAAAAGTGTTCATTTTTTTCTGTCATAGAAACACAAAACAAGCAATGGCATTCTTTTTTTAAAAAAAAAGTATATATTTCTCTTTGCATAAATTATACCACTTTCTGTTGGTGAGGTAAAGTGCAATGCAGGTAGTCCTCAACTTACAACCATACATTTAGTGACCATTTGAAATTACAATGGCACTGAAAAAAGTGACATAATCATTTTCTGCACTTTCGGCTGTTGCAGCATCCCCACAGTCACGTGATCACAATTCAGGCGCTTGGCAACTGACATGTATTTATAATGGTTGCACTGTCCCAGAGTCATGTGATTACCATTTGTAACCTTCCCAGATGGCTTCCGACAAGGAAAGTAAGTGGGGGGATGCCAGACTCGTTTAACAACTGTGTGATTCACTTAACAACTGCAGTCTTTTGCTTCACAGCTGTTGCATAAGAGGTCATAAAATAGGGCACAACTTACTTAACACCTCTCTTGCTTAGCAATGGAAATTTTTGGTTCAGTTTTGGTCTAAGTCAAGGACTACCTATAGAGACAAAAATATGTTAGCCTCCATTTTTTTAAAAAGACAGAAAGACATATCTATCCACCTTGTTTCTGATTTTAAAAAAAAAAACCTGAAATGCCTTATTTATTACTTAAATATTTCTCTATTTTATTATTCGCTCTTATTTAAAATTTCTCAAAGGATACAGTAATAATTAAAAGCAAACTGCATGCAATTAATCTGAAGAAATCTTGTTGGAAAGACTGAGAGTCTGACACTTTGTTACCTCATACTAAGCGTTAGGGTGCCAGGGGTAGGCAACCTTGGCTCTTTTATGACTCGTGGACTTCAACTCCCAGAATTCCTGAGCCAGCCATGCTGGCTCAGGAATTCTGGGAGTTGAAGTCCACGAGTCATAAAAGAGCCAAGGTTGCCTACCCCTGCATTAGGCTTTACAAGTCGGAAGGGAGTGAGAAAACCTTCCACTTCAGGAGATTTCTCAGATAATTTTATTGTGAACAGGTGAGCTTTGCAAAATGGATGAGGCAGGCAAATGAAGTCAACAGTTTATATATGTTATTCTAATTTCTAGCAAATCTCTCCTTAGAGGAGTCGCTTTAATTATAACATTTATCAACAGTGGAGTTCTGTCATAAACTTGTAGTAATAAAATATTTATATCACACTGCACGGTTCGCCAGAGTGCATTAGAAGAAATAATACGGAACTGTGTGAATCATTTGGAGGGCTCTTTCGGACAGTAATAATTAACATTCTGAATATGATGCTTAAAGCCTCAAGGTGCTGTGGATAATCCCCAACCGAACAAAGATCTTTTGGGCATGAACACACCCATGCAGAGAAAATGGACAGGGGCTGCCCTGAGCCTTTGAGAATATGAACTTCTCCAAACGATTTACAAAAGTTGTAAAAGATGTAAAATAACATTTTTTTTTTGTTTTCATCTACAGAGATTAAAAGTGTGTATTACTTGTAAGAAATGTGCTTGATCAGAATCATTTGAGAAAGACTAATTTTGTGGTGAACCTAAAGGCTGCCTGAGATTAGAAAGGCTACATGAAAATGGCTATTTCTTTTTCCATAATTGTGTCCGTCTGGCGTAGATTATTCTTCCTTTTGTTCGCCCAGTGTGATTACTGAGCATGGTAATATATTACTGCCTGTGGATTTGTTGAAAAAGCAGGATTTTTATCAGTCCACAGCATTGGTGGTTCTTTCATCTTAATGTTGCTTTAGGCCACTTTCATGAGAAAGGTCTCACTCCAGTTTTATTTAAACTGGTCTTAATTCTGTCTGATGGGGAAAGAACAAGCAGAGAGTCATATTCCATTTGAAATTATAAATATCATTGTTACATAGCACTAGATCAGTGGTGGCGAACCTATGGCACGCGTGCCAGAGGTGTCACTCAGAGCCCTCTCTGTGGGCACACATACCCCGCCACCAGCAGCAGGTCCATCAGGCCGCCACCGCCGCCTGGAGCAGGAGCCCCGCCCAGCACAAAGGAAGTGAAACGGCCGACTAGCAAGTTCGAGCAGAGGTGGCAGAGCAGAGGTCACCAAGCATTGTCGCTTGGAGGACTGAAACAAAAGGGAGGAAGAAGCATTTTACATACGTGCATGTGTGCACGGGGCTACAAGCACACTTATGCTACAAATGGGGCAGGGCTAGTGCCTGCGTGATACTCACTAGCCCTGCCCTGTTCTTGCGTGGTGCATCGCCTTGTATCTGCAGCAGCGACCATTTTTGTGCCTTGCAGCATGGTGGCCCATTTTTGCACCCCTGGTTTTTGCATGCCACAAGCGGCACTCAGAGGCACCTCCCTGCCCCCCCCCCCCGAGGGCACCACAATGCTGATGCAGCCCTGGCACTTTGCAATAAATAAGTGGGTTTGGGGTTGTGGTTTGGGCATTCGGTCTCTAAAAGGTTCGCCATCACTGCACTAGATGAAGAGTAAAATCTATATTTTCTTCATTATAGCTATGTGTTACATAGAAGAAAATATATATGAAGAAAATATAGATTTTACTTTTCATCTAGCCAAGAGTAAAATCCATATTTTCTTCATTATAGCTATTTGTTTTCAGGTACTGAACTGAAATTTTATTCCTGAATCAGTTCGGAGGTTATTTTATAAATAAGCTTTGAGTCAATTAAGATTTGATGTACCATTTATATGTAGCTAAATACATATATTAATTGACACAACTCTTTGTTTATTCAGCAATGATGAACAGCCAATATTGGGCCTGATAAATACGAACACCTACAATTCTCTCCATAACTTCAAATTTTGGCAGAACAGTTTTATGAGTACTTTTAAGATGAGGGCTTTCATTTTGCAAACCTCCCCCCCCCCAAGAAAAGAAAAAAAACCATTTTACAAATCTGTCTCACGCACATGCATAAACACACATAAACAGACCCACAGATGGGGGGGAGCGGGAGAGAGAGAGAGAGAGATGCATCATCTCTCTTATCATGATGTATTTGGATTTGCAGGATTGGAAGATGTTAGAAGACTTAGAAACATTTTGACTTTCTCCTTTTTCATTTTTTTTCTCCATTCCCCTGATAATTTTATTGACTGTCTGCTCCAAACTTTCTCTATCCCAATCTCTTTTACCATTTTAACCATTATTTTTTGACATATTGCCTCATATTGCCTCCCCCCACAATTTCCCAGGCTTATATACATGCAAGAGAATGTGGTATACTGGATACACTGATCTCCCGGTCAAAATTCTTCCCTTCTTACAAGAGATTTCTCATGATTACATAGTTCACCTTGTAATTATGCTTGATGGCTCTGTAGGCTCTTCTTCCTCATCCGCTCCAGATGAGAAAGCTAAAGTTCCCCTGAAAGTACTCACCTCAATGAGCAGCTAATATAAGCTTTTCCTTAAGTTTCATGAGGTGTCAAAATAGGCCCTCCTTTTAAAGAATAATTGATGCCTTGGGGAGGAGAAGGATTTCAAATAAAAGCACTGCACTGATAAGCACTAATCTTCCCTTCTCCCATACAAAATCACTTTACACATAGAGAGAGGCCCAAACACACACATACAACTCCTTGCATAAGTCCTTTAAGTTACAAAGACAATTGTTCAAACATTTGGCTGCTATATGGTGATTTCTTTTTCCCTGCAAGATCATTTTACGGAAGAAAAGTATTTTGATTTAGAGGCACGTTTCCTATGAGACTAATTCTCCCCCAGCTTTGGGTCCCAGATTGTAGGAAATAAGCGGTTTCTGTAATAATTTCATATGCAGAAGAAGCAGCGACATAAATGGCCTATGCATGTATATAAAATAACTGTTTTAAATTTGCATGCGTGGTCTGCTTGTATGCACAAACCTCAAATGTTCTGCTCTCCTAACCTCTCTATTTGTTGATTACTTTGTTTTGTTCAGTGAAAATAACTTTAACATCCATCTCCTGCCCTCAGTTTGGCAATAAAATAATCCAGTGCCATACAGATTAGATCCAAGGAAGTGATCATTGATATCTTTCCCCATTGCTAGCTGCTTTTTATACAGTTTGTATTTCTTCTACAATGTCAATTTCACCCAGGGGAAAAAATCTCTCAAGCTGAGGCTTTTTTGACATTTTTACATGTGAATTTTTAATATTTAAATATTTAATATGTGATGCTATTAATATGTGATTGAAAATGGGGGGAAATGCACTATACAGGTTATATGTTTATAAATAGATGGAGCCAAAATATAGCTGCCTCTTATAGATGACACACACACTGATGTGTGAAATCAATTTCACTCATGTGCACTTTTAATAGTACCAATGAGTAATAAGGAGCTCCACTAAACATACATCCACATAAAGTCCCGTTGCTTCACATGAATATATAAATAGGACATTAAATACTAGCTAGGCCAGACATGTCAAACTCGCGACGTCATGTGATGTCGCGCAACGTATTGGGACGGTTTTGCCATTGCCGGCAATGGGGTGGGCGCAGCTTCCGGATGACATGTCCGGCCCACAGGCCGGCAGTTTGACACCCCTGAGCTAGACTATCTTTGTGGGCTGGCCTTTTGAATATTGTCTAATCACCATTTAATTCTTATCCTATCTGATTTTGAGTGGCTTTAGACCACAAATGTCTACATTTGGGATTTTGTTCAGCTGGAATATGTGAATGTATCATTTAGTAAATAATTCACTATTTTTACTTATAAAAACTTAAACATTTTGTCTTCCCTTCTGTTGTAATTTATTTATTCTTTCATATTAAACTTAAATTGATACTGAATTTCTGATTAATATTAGATCCATAGTCTAACCAGATTATTATTAATGATTTTACATTATTATATTTTATGGAGCATATTTTATCATTTAGGTAACTTAGTAGTAGCACAAGAATTGTATTCATCTCTCTGAACTTTTATGTCATTTTATGCATATCTTCAATCAAAATAAAGTTGTCTTCCTTTGTGGATAAGTACTCTTTGAAAAATATATGTCAGATCTATATGAGGTTTCATTATAGAGGCATGAACCTATGGAGATTCAATGAGCGATAGCTGCCCTGTGCAGTGTGTTTTTGACACGGATTTCTCAGGATTTTATTTTGACTTTGTGTCTACTTAGGTCTCGTTCAATCAGTGGCGCGTCTTCTGGCCTGTCTACCAGCCCTCTCAGTAGTCCAAGGGTAAGTGAAATTGTTTGGAGGTCATAATTTTAATAATCTTGATTTGAACTAGGAAAAGTCTAATAATTTTTTCCATGATTTCAGGGGTGGGTTTGTCAGCCAGGAAACTTAGCATAATAACAACAATAACAACAACAACAACAACAATAATAATAGAATAATAACAACTTTATGTCACTTTGAATGTACACTAATCGGCATACATTAGAATGAAATTTCATTGCATACAGCTCTCAAAGGGTCACCACCTCCAATATATACTACATAAATATGACAAAAATAAATAAATAAATGCAGAATTATGCATATACCCACATATATTGTATGACACAGGGAAACAACACAGTCTAGTTCGGGTTATGTATACATGTGCATGACGAGAAAAACGAATCTTGTGAGTTTACCGGATGGATGGCATAGGGAAAAAAGCTATTACAGAATTGGGTAGTCCTGCTAGAAATACTTCGAAACCTCCTCCTAGAGGGGAGCAACAGAAACAGACCGTAAAGTGGGCATGTGGGGTCTCTAACAATGCTTTGCACTCTAAGCATATAGTGCTTACAAGCAGCATCCTGAATACCAGGGAGCGAGCTTCCTATGATCTTCTCGGCTGTCCTTACCACTCTCTGTATGGACCTTCTATCTGAGGCACTGCTGCCACCAAACCAGACAGTGATGCAGTTTGTTAAAATGCTTTCAATCGTGCCTCTATAAAAAGTGGCCAGGACAGGAGAAAGATGTGCTCACTTAAAGGGAGAAAAAAAAGTCACTGTATTTGTATATACTGTATAGTATACATTATGAACCGAGAGATAAGAGAGCCAAAATGTAGTCATTTTTTACAGATATGCTTATGTGTGAAAGCACTTTTGTTCATGCATTGTTGAGCATTACATTGTTTAATTTGTGCCTGCCTCACTCCTTACATTGTTGCTACCTAAAGTAGCATTATTTCTTCGCATGGTGGCAGTTATAAAATACTGTTGGAGAGATTATGGCATGATGAGAAGAACATCTGCTACTCATTGCGAATTCAGCGTGAGGCACTGAACCATAAAAAAATGGAGCTACTTTGGGACTGAAAAGCACAGCTGAACAGTCTTTGAAAAACAATGAAATCTAGTCTGCACAGGAATCATACAAAGTTGGATTAGTGTGAAAATGAAAGTAACTGAAACATTAAAGAAGAGTGATATAGGAAGCATAAGAGATTGTATAATTGGAGAGTGTGGAATGTCCCTGAGGAGAAATGGGGATTCTCTCTTGCAAAGCTACCTTGCCCTTTTTCATCATTTAGCAAGCCAAGGACTTCCTTCTTAACCATCAGCAAGTATTACAAAATGCAAAACAGTACAAAAAATTCAGTATTACAAAACCGTTAGAGAAAAGCAATGATGGACTCAAGGTTAATGACAAATTGGATGGTCATATGTGGATCATTCTTGTTTAATGAAAACTTATAAGCTAGCCACTTTTTTGATATAGTTTTTTTAAAAAAAATATGTAAGGTCCCAGACCAATGAAACCAATACATCATTTTGGAGAACTTAATGAGTAGTATAGGAAAAGAGAGAAGTTCCTAGAGCATGATGCACTTGATATTGAAGAATATTTGAGAGCTTCTCTTGTATTACAGTGCTTTCTTTTTTTGCCATCTTTCTGATTTACAGTTAGTCCCTGAAAATTTGGTTCTGAAACCTCTCATTACACATTCAATTTTAAAGAACAATCCCATTTAATTTAATATAGGAATGTGAGGTCTAGTCTTGGACCAGATTTTCAGATTCTGGGTAAGACCTGATCTTATAATGTCTCTTTTGCTTTGTACCAATCCATAATGACTGAGCATAGTAGATTAAATGTAGTTGTTCCAAAGATCTAAGTGTAGAGTAGAGGAACTGAGCAGCACATATTATTCCACAAATTATGATTTGAAATGGAAAAAGTGTTATAGAAATATAAATTATAAGGTTGCTTTTAAAAAAGCCCGGACACATACAGTAGAACGTTGAAGGCAACAGCAAATTATTCATGAATTTAAATGGAATCCCAGAAGCTGGTAGAAACCTGATTTTTTGAGAAGGACTTTGGAGATTAGTAATGGAGCTGTCAGGATCTCTGTTGGTCTATTTATTAATCTATTTTGAAACTATATCTTGTTGTTATCATTGTGGCTTTATGATAGAGGCTTTTTTTAAGTGTTTGTAAATACAGATTAGTTCTGAAGAACATTGCATACTTTAAAAAAATAAAAAGTAGTAAAAATTAAAGAAAAAATAGCCCTATACAAAATGTCCTACATTTTGTTTCCAGTTCTCTTTGAAGTTATATAAAAGTATTTTCCTGTCAGGGTTTTCATTTTCTCTTTCTAAAGAACAAATATGACAGATTTGAGTGGGGTTGGTTATATGTGTTTTAAAACAACCTAGATGAGAGAAAAAAAATCAAATAAAAATTTAAAAAAACCAGAAAACTTAAAATCAACCATTTAAAATCACTTAAAAATTAAAAGCAACAACTAAAGTCAACTGAAATCAACAAATAAAAATCTGTGATTATTTATCTGGCATTTTTTGTTAAACCTGTTAAAGAAATTAAGCTTTTCAGCTTAGGAGTTAGTATATTCCAAAGGACCAGAATGACTGTGAGGAAGATTTACGTTGCTACAGATATGTCTGCAGCAACTGTAGGAAGGAATCAGACAATCTGCCACAGTCAACTCACTGTGGCCAACTCGCTACTACCAACTCACCATGGCCAATTCCTCACAGCCAACTTGCCACACGGCCAACTCACCATGGGACAACTCACTGTGGAACAATTGAACAATTCAACTTAATTATTTAAAATAAATAAAAATATTTAAATTTCTTTCACATTTCATTCTGTCCCTTCTTTTTGCATCCTTTCTTTAATGATTCTATTGCACCATTTCTTTGATATTAGTATAATTCTTGTCCCGTGGCAAGTTAGCCATGGTTAATTGTCATAGACCCACTATAGAAGATTTTCAAATGATCTCACTGAACTGATCTCACTGATGGAAAGAGACATCATAGTCCCAAGAAATAAACAATACCGGCCGGGACCAGTGACGCAGTCCATGAGCCGGGTGCAAATGTCAGCCAAACCCATTTAAGTCATCATTGGTTACTGGCTCTTTAGCCTTGATGATGTTTGGAGCTTCCAAACGAAAGCTCGGTAGCTTTTAGTAAAGTATATTTTTATACCTATATTCTCCTGGTGGTCGCATTTTTATTTGTACTATAAACATGCCCAGGAGTCGTATTTTTATGGAAATTTTTCAAAACAATACTTTGTATTTCTCCAGGAAACAAATGGGTAGCCTTTGTAGTGCTTCTAGCTCAGATGTAATATAGCTGTAGAAACCAACCTGGTCATCGAATTCTACATCGAGTGAAGTTTCCAGATAACAGGCTGTATCACTTTAATGTAGCCTGGAACATACATCAGAATGTATGGAAGGAATGCTAACCCTTAAAGCATGCCTTACAATTCTGATGTATATTCCAGGCTGTGAAAACAGAGCCAGCCAAATCCAGGTGAACTCTGCACCTGCTTCTTCTGAGAAAATGCATCCTTATTTAGAGCTATGTCTCCTCTCAATGAACACTTCAATCCTGTCTGGATTCAGTTTCAGTTCATCCTCCCCATCATTACAAACTGTAGGCAGGCATTCAAGGGAGTCACATTGTTGTGTGAAGATGCAACAGAGAAAGAGATGTTCATGTTATCAATATACAAATAGCAAACAACTCCAAATCTGCCTATGATTTCCCTCAACAATTTCATGTAAATAGTGAAATGATAGAAGAGAGTCCTGAGGAACTCAGTGTAATGACTTCTGTTTGTAGGATCAATTCTGTCCAAGTAGTGCCACCTGAAATACGAAGAATATGAATGGAATAACTGTAAAATGGTGTCTGCTATTCCCAGATATTTTAGATTGTCCAATAGTATATCATAATTAAAAACCACCAGAGTGATGAAGAAAAACCAATAGAATTACATTCATTTTGCCAAATTCCAAACAACAACTGAATCCATTTATCTCCATATTATACACAAAAAATAAAATTAGATTATAATTTTATGCAGTTGTAACTTCTTAAATAGTTTTAATGATTTAACCACAAAAATTACAGAAAATATGTTTCTATGTGTGTGTAATTTTCAGATGTTGTTACAATTTTCACTTTAATTTTTTTAGAATTTTCAGTTGCAAATTTTTAAATTTTCAGTTGCAGTTACAATTTTCACTTATAAAATGAAGATCAAATACAGGGTTTTGCTTTTTATGTTTCAAACTCCTTTTAATGATCCTACTGATTATAACAGTACCTTTTTAGAAATATGTCAGTTTGTATTTTGAAGTATCTTAGCATATTTTTATAATTAATGTATAATCTATAATGTTCTCTCAGTTTCATTTTTTTAATAGCAGTTTCCTTTTTTGTTTCATTTATAGTGACTTGTGGATACTATTACTTTATTTTTGTTTATAACCAGATCCAATTATTAGAATGCTTGATTATCCAATGAAAGTAGGAATATTTGAGCAAATCTGTTTTGTTGATCATTGTGGGGATTCATAATTAAACACCATGTTTATCTGATGAATTCGTATTCAAAAGCCTGACATAGAAAATTAAATTATTTTCTCTGGGTAGAAGGTCAAGGAGGAAGGGAAAGGGTCCAGAAGAATATTTCTCTCTCTTTTGCGTATATACACACACAAACAAACTGGTATCCCTTTGAAAGAAATTGGGAGAAATAATAAATGTGTAGAAATTTGTGGGCCTTTATACTTTTGCACACATACTGTTTTTATCTGCATTTCCCTGCTGTGTTTGGTTGTAGTAGACATTTTGATCTGGGAGAAGGCAAACTCAGCCCATATACCTACAAGCTGGTTGTTGCTGTGGTTTGAATGGTCCTCCTTCCCTGTCCTCACCTCCCTTCAACCTTGTCCTTCTCTCCCTGTGAGATACAGACCAGCTCAGGGGTGTGGTAGTTTTTCTCTGCACAGCTTCCCCGGTTCTCCCTGCCCTGTTATTTTTAGTTTGTTTTCCTCCATATTTGTTTTCGCTCTGTGATTTTTCTTTGCTTACACATGGTTGGTTAATATGACAAAGCTTGTGACAAAATTGTTTTCACTACCGCTACTGCTGTTTTTTTATTATGCTGTGTTTCCCAGCTAACTGCATGTTTTTTTGTTTGTGTTTGTGTTTTGTTTCTTTGCAAACCCTTAACCCCACCTCCTTTACCCTCATCGCCATAACTCACATCTCTTTGTAATGTGCACCATTGCAACTGAAATGGGCTTTTTTTCTCCATTCACCCATGGGACGTGTGTGTGTATGTATGTGTTGCTTTTCTTGATGTGCATGGATACTCACTCTGTATGTGTCTTGTAGCCACTCAGAAAATTTTTCATCCCCCCTCAGATTCCTGACCTCCCTGTCACTCCCCGCCCCCAAGCCTCCCTGGACTCTGATGCTTGTAGGAACACTTCCAGACCTGGACATGTTCTGCAACCAAAGCCAGCACTTCAACCCAACCCAAGGACACAAACTTTGCCTTCCAAGAGCAAATTGGCTGAGAAACCACTTCAGTCTACCAAATCTAACCCACTCCCTTCTAATAATATTATCGTCCCTCCATCCCAGAATATCCCTGCACAAAATACTCAGGGTCGTCCACCTGTTTCTGGGGGTAACCCACAACTGGCTGTTTCTACAGTGCAGACCAACCCTATGTCTCCGGTTAGATTGCTCCCTTCCAGTACTGACCCAAGCACCAAATCTATCCCCATCATACAGGTTACCCCTCACCCCTCTCCAAGGGGCAGTCCCCTCCCTACCCCCAAGGGAACACCTGTCCATACGCCAAAGGAGAGCCCAGCGGGCACACCCAACCCTACGCCACCATCCAGCCCCAGCATTGGAGGAATGCCCTGGAGAACACGGCTTAACTCAATCAAGAACAGCTTTCTGGGATCACCGCGTTTTCATCGCAGGAAATTGCAAGGTACAAATCTTCCAAAACTCTGGCAATTTAAGAACGACAAGTAAAAGTACAAAGAAATGTAAAAAGGGGGGCTGGTTAATACATGACAATAATATGAAGCATTGACAAGAAAAATGAAAGTTCCCTTATTACCACTTGGCTAGGCCACGTCTGTTGCTATTCAAATAATGGCCTTCCTCCGGTTTTATATGTATGTTGTAATAACCCACAAGTACTCAATTTCTGATTTTTTTTCTGACCCTGAAAAGTATAACCTGGTATTTGTAAACTCTAGTTCGGCTGTAATGCTTGAAAGAAAATAGATTCAACTGAGAAGCTGGAATGAACTATCATGTGCTGTTGGACTTCTTTTCCCAAAATATGCAAGTTATAATTCACTTGCAGTATCATCTTAAGGGAGCACAAATATCTAAATGAATTATATGGAAATTTACTTTAAGCTTTTTGTCCCTGTAAGATTATGTGCCAAATTATTTTAACATGGTAGGGATGGCAATACTATCTGGTGTCACCATCCTGTAGGTTCTGCTTGCATCTTTGATATTGGTACTTGCTTCAGGACTAATTTGTAAATTTCCCCACAGTCCTCTTGAACGACTGTGTCCAACACAGAGCATGTTACTGCTTTCAGGTTTTAATTGAGGTTTTAATTGAGAAATAGTATGTGAATGAGTGTAAAAACATTGGTCTTGAATACATTTCTATTTTTTTAAAAAACAGTGCTTACTTGATTAAAAGCTTTTTGTAAAATAGGAAAACTCTTTAGCAAAATGGGATTTATTTAGTTATGCTTTAGACTGATCTTTCCCAATCATAGACTCAAGACTTCAAAAATCAACAGCTGAATTGTATTCCCAGACATAAGCAGATTGAAGGCAGTCAATGAATGTTATTGAAAATGATGAATATTCTAATTTACATGTGTGGTAATACTGCAGTTCAAGAAGGATTCAAAATAGCCATTAGAGAAGGAGAATTGAAATTATGGAGAAGTCATTCTGGCCAAAGTCAGATGCTTATTGTATAATGTAACAATTTCTTTTATTTTAGATTTCTTTCATTTAAGAGTCTTGTTGAGACTGGTGTTATGTAAAAACAACGACACCACCAAATTGCACTATTAAATCCAAAAAACCCCACCCCAGATTGAAATGGTTGTTCTTGTGAACACTGTTGAATGTGGTGAAACTGTGTTTTTTAAAACAAGTTTATTAATGCTTGAAGATTTCCTTATTATTAAGGAAATAAAAATCAGGAGAGATATAACTGAAAAGCATAGCCCTTCTATGGCCCAGAAAGATCGTAATTAAGAATTAATACTGTGCATGAAGGTCCTAAACAATCAGAAAAAACCTCCAATCTGACTAATACCTTTCTACACATAGTGGAATTCACATAGTATTACTATTCACATAGTATTACAGTACGGTATGTCCTTTTTGGAAAAAAGGTAAATGATCCATAATTGTTTGTGTGATTCATGATTTAGTTGGTGCATGTTAATCATAATACTATGTTGAATTGAAAAATCATTGGCAATTTCAAATAATTTTGCTAAATGACTCAAACCTACAGTATTCTCAGTAAAATCATTGTTATTTAATAACACTAATAATTTCCTATGAAGCATACAAAATAACGTAAAGTCCATTTTTTAGTTTTCTTTCACGTCCTATGAGCTGAGATACACTACACATCTTTAGATAAGGCACTGTCTGTACTAGACAAATGTGCCAGGATCCCAGCGTTGCTTCAGTTTATGAAAGGACACAACTGTTGTTTTTCTAAGTTCATATGTAAATAGGAAAAACATGTCTTATCAATAAAGATTCCCACATTTTCAAATCTAATACTGGTTTAAATAAGTGCATAGAGTATTGCTCACTGACTCATTTCTATCTTGGCTTGTTCTGCACTGAAATATTGTCCACTTTGAGATTACTTTAATTTCAAGGGAAAGCAGGTATAATATACAATTTTTAACAAATAATCAGGGTGCCCTTGCCATATGTACCATGCACTAAATTTTAGTTGTCTGCATATTAGACCCTCTTGTACATAATGCAATCAACTTACGGTAAGTATGTTGAGATACTTGAGGGAATCAGCACCAAATGATAATTTATAAGAACTAAGTTAATTATTCAAGTTAGCTACATTTAAATGCAATGTTAAAGCATAGATTATTAGAAATTAAGACAGTTACAAATGCTTGAGAAATATTCATGGAGTAAAAGAGACTTTATTTCCTTCTTTTCTTTTTTCTTTTTCTATTTGTCTGTGTCTGGATATATATAGTACCTACGCCAGAAGAGATGTCCAATTTAACTCCGGAATCTTCCCCAGAGTAAGTAATTTATTTTAGTATTATAGATATCACTGCTAGTTTGATTTCAGTGCATTTGACAGAAAAATTGCAGCAACAATTTTTGCTGTACTCCCACATTTCTAACAAATTAAATTTCCTAGCTTATAGCAAACTACAATAAAATATGCAAATAGGGAACATAAACTTTAGAAATGCTGTTGTTTCAAAGAATATTTTTAGTAAACTAACTGCAATAGTTCAAAGAAAGAGGTAAGATCACTTGTCTATCTGATTAAGTTTGAAAATTATTTGTGACTCCTAAGTGACTATTAGTGAGGTATGCATTTTTATAACAATGGAAAAAATATCTGTTAGGCTATTCAATTTGCAATCTTCTGAATCATATCTAAGTCTATTATAAAAATGACAGTGGTTGATCATTATATCCAGTGTTTCTCATAACCTCAAACATTTTAAGCAAAACCTTTACTGTACCCATTATTGGCTTTATTCTTATTCTCCCCCTCTGCAGTTTGAATATAAAGTATAAAAAACTAAAAAGAGATTGTCGTAGGCTTCCCAGCCTTTGAACTACCCAAGGAACTGAAACAGCAAAGTTTCGCTGTTGGGCAAGCTTCCATGCCAGCCGCCTTTCTTTCCTCTCGCTTCGCCTCTTTTTAACCTCACGCCCCACCTTCTGTAAGGGAAGGCAAAAGGCTCGCTCACCCTCTCATGAAAGATGGCCTCCATGTTCATGTGTCTCCCACTGCCACCATCAGCTTCCACACCACATGGTCTGACCCAGCCAATCAAGCCATGCTCTGGCTGTGGTGCTCCGGCGCCTCATGGCTTCTCCCAGAGGAGGCAGACAACACCGGAGGGACCCTGCTCACACCATACCGCCAGCAGGGCATTTTCAAAAGCAAACAAGGATAGGAAGGGCAACAATAGGAAAAGAATGCAATTCTGGAAAATCCATCAAAAAAAGGTGCCGAAACTCTGTTCCGGTGTGTTCTATGACAAAAAAAGCCCTGCGTATATATAATCATATGCCAAAACCCTCTCCAAACAAACAGGTTTCAGGGGTTTATATGAGGTAGATCTGAAAAGGCTTTGAACCATCTTTCGAAAAATCTGAAGGTCAGAAACTGGGAGAAGCTGCAAAAAATAATTTTTTTAAATGGGAAAAGGTTATCAACAAACTCTTCACAGCCAAAGTATTTTAAATAAAAGCTTCAATGTTATTTCTGTATCAGCTCATTTCACAAATTAACCAGTTTAGCTAGCGATAATACAGGAGCACAAAAATCCAGATGTAGATCCTCATATGCATTTAGTTTCTTGATTTTTGTTAAGAAAAATGCCAGTACCTTTATAATACCTAATAAAAATAACTGATTACAGATATTAATGCTAGCACATTAAGAATATGAGAAATTATTCCTGGTGTACACTTAATTAAGATGTTGTTCAAAACTAGCTTGTATCTAAATGCCCTTTTGAAAATTTTACCTGCAAATAATTATCTGGGAAGGGTAGGGGTTCCTACAATATCCATAGCAAATGGATTTATTGGCAATTATTGCATTGGCATATAAAATATGATCTTGGACCTGTCAACAAATAATAGTAGAATAGAAAAGTAGAAAATAATGAAAACAGTAAAAAATAAACTTTGTAATGTAACTTGTCTCTTGATTATTATTATTATTTTTAAAAAAACATGGTCTTCTCTCTTCTTTCACTTCCTTTGTCTCAAGGATTTTTGATCAGTATGTGAAACATGTATGTCTGTAATTCCTTTTTTGCACATCTCATTTTAAGGATGCTGGATAGAAGTCAAGGAGTCTTAGTAGGCAGTTTGAATGCAACTCAAACCCTAAGGCTCTTTTCCCTTCTCCAATATAATTGCTGAATTAATGAGTTCAATTGGATAGCACCCTGCAGTAAACATAATAGCAGTTGTAAAAAATAATGAACTGTATTTTTATTTCAGCCATTGAGGCCTTTATGTCCATGGCCACTTTGGAGTTTAGTATTATTTTTGCTTTACCAACAGGATGTTTCAATGAATTATTGGACCCATGATTGAAATTTTAACATGAGTGTACTCCCTTTGTCGGTGGCCGCATCTTTTAATGTATCTATTTTGTTTAATGGTTCAGATGATTGGATATTATATATAGATAATGTCTAGATAATGTGCCAGTTATTTGTGGACAAGCCTAGACAAATTAATAGAAATTAAGTGAATATATTTTATATATGTTCTGGTGTGAAGTCTCCATTAATGTATCCATTTTAAAAATAACTTACAATAATCATCCAACCTGAGATGGTATTATCCATAATAAGTAATAAACTGGTATCTCCATCCTAAATATTTTTTAATCTCTTTCCAGTATCAGTATTCAGTTAATCAAGCTACACAATTTGAATTTGCACCGAGAGACACAGGGTATCACATCACTTTTTCAAGCCCTCCCTGTGTCTATGCTTTGGAAATATGTGTGTAGAGGGAATTTCACCCTTGATTTCCCCTTTCCCTGAATTTTTATCTATTTTATGTATCAAATTTAGAGACCATCCATCTCAGTCACAAAGCAACTCTGAGTGTTGTACAATTAAAACACAGCTTTGCATTCATCGAATGTGCTGATTTCTAAAAACACGTATCACACCTGGTGAAAAGGGCAGTTTCTGCTCCGAAGAATTTTAATTGCACGATTGCACATCTAAATAGGACTAGTATTTTTTTTTTTTGCAATCTTATTAATATGCTCAAAGATGAGGTAGGCAATTAAGGGTAGAGGTTCACATCCAGCTTCCAAACCTCAGAGCTGCTCTTTCTAAATACTTTGAACTGTGAAATAAATGGCTATCATAGTTTAAGCCCTAAATAATAATTCCCCCAGTCTGGAGTCTGTTCTCCAGAAAACAGAATATTTTGGTTGTGTTCACTATGTGTTATCATTGTGTCCAGTGTAGCCTCACCCTCCCAAAACTCTTTTTAGTTTTTGGCTACCAAAGGATTGTCCATCTGTGTAGGAAGATCATCAAAGAACTGATGTATCTGATTTGCACAAATAAAATAGGCTTCCAAACAAACATGTTTCTGGATTGGAAGCTTCTGGACAGATGCCGCTTCTGCAGATAGCCATATCTACGTGTCTATGGAGATTCTCAACCATCCAGGTCATAGTTGTCCCAAAGGTGTTTTTGAAAAGGCAACTGGACTTCCTTAGTATTTTCCTTGAAAGTATTTCGCTTCTCATCCAAGCTTCTTTAGTTCTGCAGGCAAGCAAAATCAATTGGGGGGGGGGGAGCCAGATTCATTTAATGACTGGGTGATTCATTAAACAACTGCAGTGATTTGCTTAATAACTATAGTTATTAAAGTCATAAAAGCAGGCAGAACTAACTTAACAACCACCTTGTTTACCAACAGAAATTCTGATCCCAATTATGTGGTTGTAAGTCAAGCACTCTCTGTATTTAATTCCTATAAACATAAGTGCAGTTGGAACCAAAATATATATTGAATTCCACCATAAGCAATAATGAATTGAGAACAAATATACTTTATTTAGGTGTTTTATTAACTACAAAGTCCCAACTAAAATAAAATAGAGCAATTTTCACCAATGGTGCCAGAAGTTGGAATTAGGCTGATTTAGAGCAAAGTTTCAGTTCAGCAAATTTCTAATCATTGGCTTGTTGACAAAAGAGTTCAGGTAGCCACTGGGATTACATCTTACAGAAATATTCCTAAAACCTGGTAGAAATTTTGGTTGATTAAGTTCTTTAAAACAGAGATCCCCAACCTTTTGGGCACCAGGGACTGGTTCCGCGGATGGAGGTTTTTGCGCAGACTAGAGGGTGCGTGGTTTTGTGTGCTGCCTGCATCCCATGGATCGGGTTTTGCTTGTTTGTGCGGACTGGTTGCTGGCATGCTGCAGCCTGGTACTGGTCCATGGACCAGGGGTTGGGGACCCCTGCTTTAAAATACGTTTTAACCAATAATTGACAAAAAAGGAATTTTTCATGGAAGACTTTAAATTCAATTTTAATATGGTATATATTCATTAGTGTGTCTTCTTGCTTTCTGCCTTAACCAAATTTTAGTTGCCTGAGGACAGAGCAGATTGAAGTAAATTCTTTGTGTTAATTCTATATTTTAAGATATCTCTTATTTAGAAATTCAAGTTCTTCTGAATCTTACTATTGCCTTTGCTTTTTTTTCTTCCTGCTTTCTCTTTTCTCATTGGATTCAATTCTCCTCTCAAAAATGAAAAATAAAAGAGCTACATGGAGAGAGGAGCATTTTGACTTAAAATGGTATTTTGCACGTGTGTATGTTTATATTTAAATGTATTAGTGACACAACCTTCTTTTTTTCCTTTCTAATTCCTTGCTTCGGGGTGGGGTCAGGAAGACTAAGTGGAGCTGAGCATTTACTAGCCAGATGCCCTTCCTGATGCCTACGTAGTGTTCTCAGCAGATATTTTTTCTTTGCACTCTGATAAACATCTGTTGCTGCCTAGGATTGAACTTTCAACCCTCTAAATGGGAGGCAAGAGTCTTCACCTATAGATTAGTGACACAAACATATATTTATGCAAAATAAAATTCACTCAGATTCTTAACAGTAAACTATCTGGCATCTCAGCTCTGGACATCATCACAAAATCTTTACCAGTCTTCAAAATCACAGTTATACAATCTATACGAAAGAAGACTGAAAATTATTAGTTCAGAAAATCATAATTATAAGCATCCAACAGTATAGAAGTGAAAAATAGTATCAATCTTATTCCGCTATCAGGACTGAGGGATTTTTCTGTTTTTATACATTTAAAAGTATGAATAACTTCTTCAGTAGATAAAAGTACAGCTAAATAATTTGATCATGCTGAATCCTCAGGAGAAACATATTTTTAAATTCTTAATTCAGTATTATAAAGTTAAGTATAAAAATACAAATTTATTGTATCATATGTTCCACCTGAGCATTTTAATAGCTGTTTCTCTGTGATTATTTCAGCTGATAGACCAATAATTTATCAAGCCTTTCTCTTGTTCCCAATATCTTTCTTTTTGCATGAATATTTTATATAAAGTACATAAAGCTAAGAAAACTTCCAGTTTATCAGACATATATAAGTCTACTATGGATTATCTTGCATTAGTATTCAAAAATTCATTATTGTTCAAATATTTTTCTCCACAAAGAATATGCAATAATATAATTACAAATACTGTATTCAATTATTACTATATTTGCAGACTGTTATTTTAAAAAATATTCAAAATCTTTTTTTTTCCATTTTATAAAAATGAGATCCTTTACCAATGATATCTGTAGGTATCATCTTGAAACATTGGAATGGCTTTTCTTTATAATTGATGCATGATTGAATATCAAAATAGAACTAATAATCCGTTTATCCATTAAGGATCAAGGTACAAAAGATAAGTTGGGAACATGTCAGATGTAGATTTGAAAAAAAGAATTTCTTTCTGTGAAGAATTTAAAAGCCACAATGTAGCCATCAATTGGTCTCCAGTATATAAGGTTATAGGACTTTAAGTGGACAGGAGTTAAATTTAGCTGTCCAACTTCCAGTTAGGAAAATGATGATTTAACCATCTCTGAAGCAAAATGGTGTTGCAATATGCTTTGCCCCCTGTTACTCAAAGGGGCAATTTTTCTTTCACCAAAATTAAGGAGGGAATTTGAAATCAACCTATCTATCCTCCAGACTGTCTTTCCTCGTGAACAAGTCAAGGAAAAGGACATTTCCCTGATCAGCAAGTTGAGCTGAGAGACAGGGAGGCAGGGTCTCCCATCAAGTTAATAGCTGTACTATAGCCTAAATTTAAGGGCATTACAACTGACTTTCCTCATTTCTTTTATATATATATATATATATATATATATATATATATATATATATATATAACAAATTTTATTGTTTTTTTTTACTTTTACAACAGAATGCTCAAGACACACTGTGGTGGTTAGGTGATCAATCATCCCAAAACAAAATCATATAATAGCTCAAGTACTGTAAATACATTAAATGTTCCCTCTCTATTTCCCTCAAATAATATAACCTATTTAACATAATCCATTTCTACATTACGTATCTATAAATCCTAGTCCTGTTTTGAACTTTATTAATTTACAATTACCATAGTCCAATTTAATCTTAGATAAATGTATTATCACTTCGGGTATCCCTTCTAAAATACTAATCCAGATATATTCTAATTTATAATCTCATAAAACATTGATTTTATCACAAATCTGTCTTATTTCTTCAGATTGCATTTAAATCTCATTCAAATAATTATCATGTCTAAAAAAAAGAACACACCTATTATTACACAAAACATCGTCTTACTAATTTAACACACTCAATTAGTTGTTAAAGCAATCTGAATTTCTAAAAATCTCTTTCATATTCTTATTCTCATTCCATTACAAAATAATTTTCATACAAATAAACATATTATTCTAAAAAGTACATTCTTACTCTGTTTAACATATATATTCTAATAATCACAAATTTTCAACTCTAAATCTTAGTCCTTAAATCAATCCATATTTCTCAAAACCTTTTTAATCCATTACATATAATTTTAAATTTCTCTTTTTAGTCTTATTCTGGCTTTCTTTTTATGCCAAGCAGGTTTCCATAACAAAGCCTCTATTTCAGCAAATAGATCTCCCGTTATTGCTTGTAATGTCATTTGGGTCAGTAAAAGACCTCCCATCCTCTGATTTTGACGCCTGGCTCCTGTCTGCTGGATAAAACACTTGATCATGTCCAATTTTATAATTAGATGATTATCAAAGTTGTCATAATTCTCCAACAGTTGTAATTTCAAGTCCATTTCTGTTAGTTTTGCAATTGTAGATAGTTTAGTTACAATCATTTTCTGGTCATCCAAAATCTCCATAGGTTGTATGTAAATTAATTCCTCTTCTATTGCTTTTTGGTCTGTAGAATGATCAAATAGAGTCTGAAGGTCAGTTTGTAAGTTCACAGTAGAATTTCTGTTTATTATTTCTGCAGTTCTCTCTCTTATTTGGGAACATATTTCCTCAGTAGCTTCATAATTTTTTTCCAGTATGAGTTTACAGTTGAGTTGTAAATATGGTTTCTCCATTTCAGTAGTAACTAAATCCAACATTTCAGTAGTTACTAAATCCAATCCTGTTATCTTTTAGAGAGGGCTATATTCCAAAACATTTAGTCAGTATCCACCCCACCAATAACAGCTGTTGGACCAAAGAAACAAGAAATAGTTGCAGTTTTAAATTTCTCCACAAGATGTCCTCGGTAAACTATGAAAGTCTCTTCCAGATACCAAGAATGAGATTAGCAAAGTCAAAAAGCTATGAAATCTCTTTTCCGGCTTCTCATAGAGTTGTTGTTGTTTTTCAAACAATAAAAATTTATCCCTTTAAAAAACTAAGTCCAAGACATAGGAAAACAATATTCTCCAGCTTAGAAGATATAATAGTAAAGTTTTATGATAATGATTTTTCTAGGGCCCCCAAGTAACCAAAAATAAAAATAGTCAATAAAAAGTTTTTTCCTTTTTATGGAAAGCTCTTTTCCCCAGATAAACAAAGGCAGCTCTTTCAAAGCAGGGAAGTAATTCCAAAAGGCTTTTAACAGGAGAGTAGTTAGGCAAAAAGAGAGAGAAAAAGTCTCACCGGGATCATCCACGATGGTTTCTTAACGCTTAGATGTTCTTTTGACTTTCGTCTGGAGCAGCTAAATCAGTGGTTCTCAACCTGTGGGTCGGGACCCCATTTGGGGTCGAACGACCATTTCACGGGGGTCGCCAAACAACGCAGTCTGCCATTTTTTCCCCCTTTTCCTTAGCTGTGCTATTCCCTTTTATTCTATTGGCTTTTGAAAGCCAATAGAATAGACTCTCTTGAATAGAGTCTAATTCTATTGGCTTTCAAAAGCCAATAGGAATTGTCCAGGCTGTCTCTGCCCTGCTGAGCCCGCCAAAAGTCCCATTCTGCAAATGGTGCTGCACCAGTTGAGTAGTCCTCGACTTATGACCAGTTGGGGGTCGCGGCATTAAAAAGGTTGAGAACCACTGAGCTAAATGATCGGCCATGTTACTGGCCGATCTTTTCTCCATCGGCCCTGAGGAGCTGCCTCCGACTGTGGAGGGAGCTGCCTCCTCCCCCCGCAATCAGCGAGAGTCCTCCTCATCAGTAGTCACCCCTCCAAGGTGACTTTTCTACCCAATTAAGGGTCTACTGGCAGAAGAAAAGCAGATAACGAAGAGAGAAGCCTCTTCGTGTACCTGCAGCCACTGCAATCCAAAACCGGAAGTCCTGACTTTCCTCATTTCTAATGCACTTTGGGGATTATAATTTCATCTTCAGTTAAAGAGAGGCTTTCTTTGGATACAGATAAATATTTCCCTTTGGTGATTTTCATTATTTCTGGGGTTGTAATATTTAGAAATATCAGAATTTCATCAAACTTTGCTTGCCTTGCCTTGCTTGCCTTGCAAAAATCTGAGAACCAAACCAAATATTTAAATGGAAAGACATTTCTCTTTGAAAGAATGAACAGAAAAAACTTATTGTGTGGGAAACTGTCTTGTTTACATATCAGCCATAGGATAAAACCTTGAAGGTCGATTAGCAGAGCACAAGATGGCTACTTTAAAGGAAATATTTGATTATGGGCCTGTGAAGTGTTTGGATTTTTTAACTCATTACTGGAATCAGACGTTACCACTGAAGATGAACTTTGAAAATGTTTCACTTCTCATCCAAGAAGAGTCTTCAGTTCTAACTGGGGGCAACTGAGGTGGATTTGCTGGATTCACAAATGCAATTGGATCATCATTCAAAATTTGAAAAAGACATTGTGGATTATTCTTCAAATTGAAATACAAGAGATTTATTGGAGTTATTTCATAGAAACTATAAGTGGACTTGAAAGATGATAAGAATTTCAAGAGAAGAAAAAAGATACTAGAGGAAATCAGAACTCAGAATTTTATTTATTGGATATAAATGTTCATAGTGTTCATAATGTTCAAGTGTTAAGAGAGGAATGGGGGAAATGTAAATTAAATGGAATGGGGGGGCTATATATTTATGTTATTAGGTATGTTGCTTATTTTTACTGGATCTTTGCTGAACAATAAGGAGAGTTAAATATTTAGAAATGAGTTTATAGAAAATTGGGTGAAGTATGAAATGAAGAAATATTTTAAGAGATGGATGACTTGTTAATGAAGCTACTTTTGAACTTTTTGCAAGAAACTAGAAGAAATGTAATTTTGATTTTGGGATTTGATGATTAGGATTATATAGGATTATAGAAATCATGAAGACTATTGTTAATTTTAGAATAAGAATTGGATGTACTTTTATCTATATTTATACCAAAATCCATTCTTTTTCTTTACTTATTCCTTTTTCTTCTTTTTTTTTTGAAGATTTATCTTGCTTTTTATCAGATTCTTTCTTATTTATGATCTTTTAGCCATACTGTAGTAATTAAATAATACAATAATTAAAACATTTCATGTCTCCCTTTTTAAAAAAAAAATCTAGATCATTTATTTGTTGTTCCATTGGAAATGTCATAGATTTGTTAATCAAACTAACAATAATCTTAGCAGATTTTAAATTTTTATTACTTCCTATTTGACCAACCCATTCTCTGGATAAAAGATCTTTCATATCTGCATAGATGTGAATTTCATATAAAAATAATAATCAGATTTTTAAACACCTAGTTATTGGCTGCATATCTAAGACCTGTCACATTCAGGGAAACAATTAAGATGATAGGAATGAAAAAAATTTAAAAATATTCTGCATGATTAAGTTTTTAAAAAATGCAATAATAATAATAATCACAAAATGTTTAAAGCAGACATGTCAAACTCGTGACGTCATATGACATCGCGCAACGTATTGGAGTTTTTTCCCCATTGCCAGCAATGGGGTGGGTGCAGTTTCCTCATGACGTGTCCGGCCCACGGGTCGGCAGTTTGACACCCCTGGTTTAAAGTATTAAAAGAAAAAAAAAACATAAAAACCACAAGTAGTAGAAAAAAAATAATGAATAAAAAAATTAAAATAATAAAAGCTCAGAAACAAAAGAGAAATATAAGCTTTAAAAAACCCACAATTACTAAAAATGCATGACAAGAATTTGCCCCTTCAGTCTCCAGCAGTATTAGCCTATCTCTATGCCATTTGCATAGAGGATCAACATGAAAGATAATCAAATCATTATGTTCAAACCTTGCCCCTTTTATACGTGGTTGCATGTAGAAAGTGGACAGGACTTTGATTGTAATATCTCTTGCCTGATTTAATCTCTCATCCAGCACATATCACTGCCTATCTCTTGAAAAAGTATTTTTCTTGACCAAACTACAGCCTCTGGGTCAATAACTTCTTTACACCAGACTTCCGTGATCTTGATCAGTGTAAATAATGTTTCAATATAATGAATTATATTGTATAACTGTATTATATAACAGACTTTGTACATAAATGGGTCACCTTTTCAGCGTATGGGGCATATTGTTTATTAGAGTTCTGAAGCTGGTTGGGACTCAACATTAATACTTTTAACTTTAGCCTTTTCTGATAGAGGGTGACAAAGTGAAATAGTTTTTGTTTATTGTGAGGCTGCCCTTGGATTGTGTCACAACAAAAGGAGGAAATGCTAAAAAATTAAGCCAGATTCATTTATAAACTGAACATGAGATGAAAGCTATATCTGTTCTGTGATGTAGAAAGACCTATAATACAATTCTATGCTGTTTCTAATTTTTATTTGTCTTTTCCTGTTTTTTCTTTCTCTTTCTCATCATATTATATTCAGGCTTGCCAAAAAATCCTGGTTTGGTAATTTTATCAACCTAGAGAAAGAAGAACAGATCTTCGTGGTTATTAAGGACAAACCATTGAGTTCTATCAAGGCTGATATAGTACATGCATTTCTGTCGGTAAGTATAGAAAGTTAAAGGCAAACATCCCATTCAGTTGGATGAATAAACATCCAAAACAAGATGTCAGCCACGAATGACCTACTTTTCCATAATAAAGGTAACATCTTTATCGAAGTCTGGTTTGTCTGTTGTGCAACATCTCTTACTTTTCTTGGCAACAATCTGGAAGTGGTTTGTCATTGCCTTATTTGGGGGTTAGGTCATTATTATTTCCAATCTAGGGTATAGTCTTGATGTATGCAACCCAACTGCTTCATTTCTGAGAAGGACACATGGAATTTAAAAAGTGGCTTAATGTGGTACATAATTAAACACTCCTTGGAAAGTCTAGTATGAGAACTCTGCAAATGTGATCTCATTTCAGTGAACCAAGATCCCATCTTCATCTGGAACTGTGATTTTAATTGTGTAGTTGCCTTCCAGCTCCTCTTTTAAAAAATGCTGCTTGTGTTTTTTTATTTTTTATTAGTTCCTCCTTATTTGCTTGTATATCCACATATTTCCTAATTGCATTTTCTCATGAGGAGAAACATTTCTTTCTTACACTTGTTCCTTCTTTTCTCTTCTCTCTCTCTTTGTCTCCCTTCATATCTCTCTCTCTCCCTCTCTCCTTCTCCCCCTCTTTTTCTCTCTCTCTCTGTCTCTCTCTTCAGCTCACATATATTCAAAAGAAATTTTGTGATCAAACTAATTCAATTACAATAATTCAAATGATCATTTCTCTGAAAAGACGAAGCCAGTAATTACTACCATCCCATAAGGAACAAAAACTGGCTAATTAAGACATGGCTCAGGAATGTTCTGTTCATACTAGAGAAAAGAAAGCAACATATTAAAGGGCCAGAAATGGAGGAAACAAGCCATTTTAACACAAAAGATCAAAGTGGGGAAAAAGCAACTGGGAAGCGTCAGTAGTAGTTTGCCAATCATAATCGGAAGTGTAGCTGAAATTGTATATAAATTAGAAAAGATAGGTAGGCAACTTAAATATTGCATTTTAATTGGACAATGAAAAGAGGTCCCAGTGAAGGAAAGCAATTTATTTTTAATATAGATGATCTATATAGTTTGAATAGTTTTTGTAGATTCTTAAACAACCATAAAGTACATAAGTGAGAAGTTCATTGCCAATTATTTCAGAAATAACTGAAAACTGTAAGGGGGGGGGACTTTTCAAAGATGATCCTATAGGGCTAGCAGGATTTGTTTTCCAATTATCATTTTGTTTGGTCTAGATTCCCAGTCTCAGTCATAGTGTCATCTCCCAAACAAGCTTCCGTGCAGAGTACAAGTCCACAGGAGGCCCTGCTGTCTTCCAGAAGCCAGTGAAGTTCCAGGTAGACATTACATACACAGAAGGTGGGGAGGCCCAGAAAGAGAATGGGATCTACTCCGTCACTTTTACACTTTTATCAGGTAACTGATAAATTTTTTTTATTTATTCTAAATTAAGCTAAAGAAATAAATAATTGCCTCAAACCTGCTGTCTGGGTTTGTGTGGAGAATATAGATAGGAAAAAAGGTTTACTTCCAATATTTCTCCAACACCTTAATGCGAAAATATTCAAATAGAGTACTCTGAGTGTTAGAAATAAGTAATTGCTTCCATTTCCTAGTGTATAATTATCTTATGGACACATGGGAATAAATAATTAATATAGCTTGCATAGCTTAATATAAGATGTCAATCATCCAAAATTTAGTGTTTCCTCAAAGAATCAAATGGATATGTAAAAAAAAAAAAAAACCAGGAAAGCTGGTGTTTTTCAATACTTGAAATAAGAGAGATTAATTGAAATGTCTTAGAACTCCATAAAACTTTATTTATTAGTATACATAGAAGTGAGCGTGACCAGTACAGACACTCAATAAATCTAATTTTATTGTCTTCCTAAAATTTCAGGACATGTGTAGATTATCAAGCACTTCACAGACTTATTATATAGGTCAAATGGCATGGGTTATTCTTGGTAGACATAATCTCTGTATGTTACTCACATTTTGAAACGACTCACTTAAAAATATCTTATTACTTTTTTTCCTTCCAGTTCACACAATAATGACTTGTATTGTGTGTTTAGTTTCATGGCTAATAAATTATGCTAGCTCTCATAAAAAAATAGTTTGTTCTTTAACCTACAGATTGGCTTATGTTGGTGAGAAAAGCTATTCAAGATTCCTAAAATGAACCAATATCCTCTTTGTGGAAGGCAAATAAAAATGTAGGAACCTACAGACAAACCAACAAGATTAAGAAAGGAAAATAGAAGCTTTAGTATGATTAAACAATGTATAACTTTATTAGATCTATCATGAACTATTGCTATTAGCTTTTATATTGATACCACCCAAGATACAACATCTAGAGAACTGGTCATTTTTATTAACTAGACCAAAAAGAGAGAGAAAGAAAAATCTCAAAGAACAATGAGATGTCATATGGGCAAAAGAAGTGAGATACATGACTATGGAGATTCTCAGTCATCCAGGTCATGGTTGTCCCAAAGGTGCTTTTTCAAAAAGCAATTGGACTTTCTTTGTTTTTCCTTGAAGACGTTTTGCTTCTCATCCAAGGAGTTTCTTTAGTTCTGACTGTCAGAACTGGAGAAGCTTCTTGGATGAGAAGCAAAAGATTTTCAAGGAAAAGCAAAGAAAGTCCAGTTGCCTTTTGAAAAAGCACCTTTGGGAGTAGTGCGATACATGAATTTTGGAAGCAAGAATTAAAAAGGGAAAGAAGATAAATTTATTGAACAGAGAGACAGGCTAGTATGGTAAGAAAGTTAAGGTGGAAGAAATACTGTACTATCAAATTCACTGATAGTAAATCATTGTCTATACCAGACATGTCAAACTTGCAACGTCACCTGACGTCGCGCAATGTATCGGGACGGTTTTGCCATTGCCGGCAATGGGGTGGGTGCAGCTTCCAGATGACACGTCCGGCCCACGGGCTGGCAGTTTGACCCCCCCGGTCTATACAGTGGTTTGTTACCAATAAAATCTTGGCAGGGAGATGGATAATGCAGTGATCAGAACAAGGAAGGAAGGAAGGAAGGAAGGAAGGAAGGAAGGAAGGAAGGAAGGAAGGAAGGAAGGAAGGAAGGAAGGAAGGAAGGAAGGAAGGAATCTGAATGGAAAAATTAAAGAAACAGGCTTTTTTCTATCTCTTCCCTGACACTTAACGTTCTGTGATATTCGGCCTTATCTTATTACAGTGTAACATCTCTTTTGATAGGTCCAAGCCGTCGCTTTAAGAGAGTAGTAGAAACCATTCAGGCACAATTGTTAAGCACACACGACCAGCCAGCAGTGCAACAATTATCAGGTAAGTAGCTTCCAAAGCTTATCTTTGCTTCATGCAAGGGCATGAACTGGAAGCATCTTTCAACGTCACATCGCACTTGAAAACTAATTTCATTCAGACCAACCAGTAAGACTCCCCAGCACCTGCCTCCCATTTGCACTACCCCTGCTTGCCTTGCAACAATTCTCATTTCCTAAATTCATTCCTCCCCATAGCTCCACCCTGCCCTGCCCTGCCCTGCCCTGCCCTGCCCTAAGAGCCATCTGTCCCTGTTTCACAGGAAGTGTCATCAGCTATTTGTATCCTTCTAATGATCGGTCCGATATACAGACATGCTTTAAAACATCATACAAAATGGACTTATTCAATTTTTTTTTTAAAAAATTAAGCAATTATTTAATTTAGTTCCTGGAGAAATAGAATTTTGAAAGCAGATGGGAATACCTGGGAGCTTAACGCAAGATTAATTTTTGGAAGGAACTAGTATTGAAGAATCAGTGTGCCATTTTCTCTGCTCTCTAAACTTAAAATTATTAAGCAGAGACAGAAGGAGCTTATCCTTGCTCTCTTTGCTTTTTTCTTAATGGGATGACACATTCCCTGAAAGTCTCACTACCAAAATTTTGTCCCTGCAATTTCTTTTAACCTCTCTAGCCTTTTTCAAATCCTGTTCTTCAGTGCTTCACATTCTAAAAGTCACTTCCCTCCCCCCCTCCCAAAAGTAAATGTTGTTATTCCCAAACAAAATGACTATAGGCAATATTTGTTAACAGGGAGGATATGGGGAAAATGTGATTAAATAGATCCAAAATACAGTTTTGCCATCAGTTTAAATGGAACATTTTCCTATGCTTCGGGAAATAAGAGACTTGTCCATAGACTAGTGTCAATCCTAACTTTTCCAGATAATTTATGTAAGCATTTGGAGGGAAATGTAATATGGAAATGCAAGGGGATAAACAGTATCTGAAACTGAGAGCTGGGATAGAAAAAGACAGGATATTCAAAATATTGCAACTTTTAAATAATTGCAAGTTCTTATATTGAATCCTTTTCTCCAACTACCTTAACTGTTATATTAGGTTTTAGGCACAGGTTTTTCCAGCCATTCAGCTATAAACCAAGCTAGGATCTTTTATGTGCAAAATGTATGCCATTTAACTATGGGCAAATTTTGTAAATATAATTGTTCATGCTAGTAAAAGAGAAAGGAATGTCTAATGAATAACGGGAGAGTGAATTAGAATAGAATCCACTAAATTAACATTGCAGAATGATTGCTTATCAATTTCCTGTACAATGACACTTTAGCCTGACCAGACTGCTCCTTGCCCCAAATTTTGGACCTACTGCCAGACTGCATTATAATCTTAAAGTTTTGGCCAGTCAGTGCAGAGAATGAACTTCCCATATGCAGTTGATACCTAATAAGTTAACAAACAACTACCACACCATGTGAATTCACATAAAAGCAAAGGTCTGGCCGGTTGGAATTCTTGACAAGAAACAAGCATTTTGTATGCAGCTACAATTTTAAGTTATAACAAAAGTGCAGGTGTAATTGAATAAGAACAATAATCAAGAAAGGCATCACAAGAAGATTGTTTTCCAAGGAGTATTGCTTGCTAGTTATAGTGAAATGGGAGAGGACTAATAGAGTTAATCCTTTAATCAGATGAGTGTTGACTAACCATGTGAAAGAATGCTGCTAACATTCCAACACCATCTTCTTATTTAGGAAATAATGACCACATTCAGTTTAGCAGGATGTTTTTCCAACCTAAGTAATTAATAATCAATTCATAGTCTATGAGGAACCATTATTTACTTAAAAAGCTGCATTAGTTGTTATTACTTCATCTGTATCCAGCCTCTTAGAGAGGTTTGGAGAACTTATTTTTTTAACAAAATAGTGTTCCCCATTTTTCCAATCGGGTGCTATATCAGGTGAGTTATTGGCTATTCTATATGAATAAACTATATGAAAGGGAATAAGCTAATGTAATGTATATCAACAGATGCATTCTTCTGCCTAGGCGACATACCTATGAATGTTGTCTCTAGTGGTAACACTGCCAGCAGGGACTTGTGACTTCATGGAGGTGATCCTTGGCTAATTCTCCTGACCCTGTTTGGTCTGCTAAGCCAGCTTATTAAACTGGCTCACCTGGGTTTCAGAACAGGACTGGTCTTTGTGGTTTCTCCTTCTTTGCAAGTCCATATCTGTGTTGGTGGTCATCAGGTTTTTCTCTGTATACATCTCATCTCAGTGGTGTGTCTATGTGTCACACCTTCATATTCCATTTAAGTACTGTCTTCATTCTCATTCTCATTTCTGCTTCTTGGGACTTACTTTGCTTATTACATTTTATCTAACCTCATTTGGATCAAGGCTTTAGGAGAATCGGTGTGGTATCAGGTTTCAGTAGTTTCTCTGGAATTGGAGAAACCTAAAGTCAAGTCCAGTCTCAGCCATGAAAACTCACTTTGGTGAATCTACCTCATAGGATTGCCGTGGTGGAGATGGGAAGGGAGAGCCCTATGTAAGTTGCCTTGGGCATATGAACAAAAGGCAAATATAGAGCTAACAATAAAATAAGCCCATATAAATCAATTGCACAAATGATTTTATGATCATAAGAATCTTAACCCATGGGCTGCAGTTTTTGCTCTCAGAAATCTTTAAAGCTTTGGACTGAAAAGGAATCTGCCCAACTTTATGACAATTAGTAAAAAGTTATGCTTGCAAAAGAAATAATGTTTCAATTAATATGAATTGTGACCTTGTCTCTCTACCAGCAGACTTTATGAAAATGTTAACTTTCTATATGTTCATTTCATAAAATAAATATTACTCAGTTGTAGCATTGGGGACAAAAAGGGGGGGGGAATGACTTTTTCTTCTGTGGTTTCAGATAAACCAACATGCAACCCACTTCACAAATACTGTATCAACCTTGTGCAAATGCTGTGTTTCAGAAGAGATTCTGAACTGGCACAAATAGCTTGTTGGGAAGTACCCTAGTTAGACAGTGGTATATTTAAACAAGTTTATATGATTCATTCATATGATATTTCTGCATTTATGCAATTTAAATTGTGAAAGTTCTGATTAATGGGTTTTTAATGCTCTATGACAGGGCTTTTCAATCTTTTCACCCATTGTGCCACTTTCAGGGTATGGCAATATCCGAGTACCACCAGTTACCTAGCCAGGTGTCAAAAACTTGATGATCAAAAAAAAAAAAAAAGGAAAAAAGTGATGAAGTACAGGTAGTCCTTGACTTACAACAGTTCGCTTAGTGACTGTTTGAAGTTACAATGGCACTGAAAAAAGTGTCCCCCAAGGCACAGCCAAGCAAGACATCTGCTTGCCCACCCAGCTGCGCTCTTCCTCCTGTCCGAGGTTTTCATGTTGTGAGCATTTCTGTTGAGGATTGGCAGCAGGGGTGGGGTGGGAGGGTGTTTGGTTTTTATTCCCCTGTCTGCTGGGTAGTTGCAGCAGGTTTTGGTCACTTCACATGACCTTGGGACACTGTGACCATCATAAATATGAATCAGTTGCCAAGCATCTGAATGTAAATCACAAGACCCTGGAGATGCTGCAACATTCCAGCTGATCGGCATTTCTTCTGGGCTCAGCAGAAGTACCACGATCGGCGCTGAACTCCAGCTGGAGCCTGGCACTGCCACTGAGCCCTGACAGCCCTGCAGCTCCAGCCATCTCATTCCCCTCCCTCGCTACCACTTTTCTAGGATGGTCGCGTATCACCTGCCAGGTGCCAATGGTTGAAAAGCCTTGCTTTATGATATGAAAAATAATCTTGTTTAATTGACAGTTCTCTACATAGATTTCAGTATCTACCACTTTCTAACTTTTTTACATAGGAAATTTAATCAGACATTTATTAACAGAATAGATGCACTCATTCAGAATTTATGAAATAAAAATGCAATCAAAACCAATAAGAACAATATTGTTTATAGAGGGTAAATATAGTGTTCCCATAACAGGAATGTACGAATTCAGACTTGGAAGCAACTAGATGAGAAAGTGAAATATTATTTCATAGGACTTGAAATCTGGATTTTTTTTCTAATACAGGGGTCAAGAGTTGGTAGGTACACTGGTAATCAGAAGTGTCACACCAGAACTTTATTTTAATCCTAGAATCCTAGCTTTAAGTTGAAATGTTATTTTATATTAGAATAATATATTGAAACCGATATAGATTCTAGGATTAAAACAAAGTACAAATACGTATGAGTGGTACAGTCCTAGAAAGACCCTGGAATGGCTTATAAATGCACCTTGATTGCTTATATAAAACAATTGTATGAAACTGCATATTTGACATAATATGTTCACAGATATTTCTCAGAAATTAAGTGTCTGCAGCAGATTGGGATTCTACTGAATAGTTTTCTGCTTCCATGGAGTTTAGACATAAAGGAAAAGACTTATATCCACAATATGGTTTACCATTTTAGCCTAACACTATATTGTATCTCTCTGCATGTGCAGACAGAGTTCACCTTTCATTTGATCATTGAAAATTTGAACAACTTTCAAGATATTGAATGAGTTTCCAGTTTTAGCATGTATCCATAGCTGAGGATTATTTTGATCCAAAATTCCATAGTAGAGCATTCTGGTATCTCATGGTAACCAACTGGATGCTTTCTGTAGGACTATATGCTAGATGTTTTTCTGCTGTTTTCCAACATCTGCCTTTCAGAGGGTTGCCTTTCTCCTCTAACTAGACTGGGGTAGGCAAGCTTGGCTCTTTTATGACTTGTGGACTGGCTCAGGAATTCTGGGAGTTGAGGTCCACGAGTCATAAAAGAGCCAAGGTTGCCTACCCCTGAATTAGACTGTATTCCATAAAGATCCATTGTTACAGCAACATTGTTTTCAAACTTTCCCATAACTTTTTAAATACAATTCTTTATTTCTGTTAAATTCTTGGCTTGTAGAAAAATATACTGCATATATTAAGTATATTCTTTCTCAGCTGATTCTTTAAAACTATGCATTTTTTCTTCATATACAGTTCTTTGGGATGCTATTTGCTTATCTATTTGCTGATCTATAGTCAGTCCAATTTCACTTCTTGCTCCAAGTTCATTTAATGCAGGGGTCTTCAAACTTGGCCCTTTTATGACTTGTGGACTTCAACTCCCTTAATTCCTCAGCCAGGAAAGGGCCAAATTTGAAGAGCCCTGATTTAATGCATACTTTTCTTTCTGCTTTTCTGTTTTTCCCTTAAAAAACTAATAAGCTAATATTTTTCAGAGATATTGGGTTGAGTTGAGTTGATTAGCTATTCAGTTCCAAGAAGACTCTGGTGGCATACAATAGGTCCAATACATATGTTAAAAGTACATTAAAGACATACTAAAAGCCACGTAAATATCTGGACCACAAATATACTCCCAAACATGCAATGAATCAATAGAGGTTCTACAGCCACCTTAAGCCCAGAGCATGCTAAATCAACCATTTCTGCTAGCATGCATATAACCTACAGAATGGGCATGTAGAATATATCTTCCCAACGTTCCTCCAACAGTGAGATGGGTGACATATAAATTTAATACATAAATAAATATCCCTCACATTGCTTGGGCAGTGCTATACCTCTTGGGGATTATTTCATGAGAAAAGTTAAAATGTAGTCAAGAATGTTAGGAATAAGTTTGAATAATTTTTAGCACAGATTCTGAATCTTTGGAAAAATTAGAGAAATTGATGATGGTGGGGCACTTACCTGAACTGAACCTTTTCAGGTTTTGGAGACTTTTCCATTCCTTCCATCTCCACAAACACACACACACACCAAAAATATCCCATCAGTTCCAAATCAATTTACTTCGGTGTAACTTTGCAAACTGTCATGTTGTTGGATCCAGGACTCATGTTTTCTCAGCAGCAGCATGCTGTGAAACGCCCTGAAATTCTGGTGAACTCTGCTGCTGATATAACATATATATATATATATATATATATATATATATATATATATATATATAATATATATATATATATATATATATAGGTTTTTAGGTTATATGTTTTCTGAGGTTTTCGCGGGTATTTGTATGTAGGTCTTTGGTTGTTCAGGTTTTCTCCCGCATAAAATTGGAAGTGTCTTGGCGACGTTTCTTTTACGCGGGAGAAAACACGAACAACCAAAGACCTACATATATATATATATATATATATATATATATATATATATATATATATATATATATATATATATGTAGGTCTTTGGTTATTCTGGTTTTCTCCTGCGTCAAATTGGAAGTGTCTTGGCGTCGTTTTGACGAAGTCTCATTCGTCATCTTCAGGCTGGTGTTTTCGGCTTCGAAAACACCAGCCTGAAGATGATGAATGAGACTTCATCAAAACGTCACCAATACACTTCCAATTTGATGCGGGAGAAAACCCGAATAACCAAAGACCTATATACAAACACCCGCGAAAACCTCAGAAAATATATGTATGTATGTATGTATGTATGTATGTATGTATACTGAAGTTTATTATAATATAAAATACAAATGGAAACAAAGATAATAAGAAAATAGAAGAAGGAAAAGAAGGGGAAATGGGTGCAGTTGACTTCCAACTTTTTCGGTACAGTGGAATACAAAATAGAGTTATAGCCTCAACTTTTTGCTTTACATATTTACTAAGTACTAACCATTTCTATAATAACAGATCAATGATGCAGCTTTTATGATTGGGAGATATTGTTTAACTTTGAGCATCCCGGATCGGTGTTTGTAGCTATAGTTTTAAGTCCTGAGATGAGCAGCCATATAAATTATTTAAGTACATAAATAATTTGTGGCCAACTTATTGTGGCCAAGAAATACCCGATAATGACTTGCTAAAGCACTAGTAGCTACAGCAGAAACTTGTATTATAGGGCCAAAAGCCAAAATAGCAAAATAATTACCGAATGGAACTTTGTCTTAATTAAATAATTTAGAATCTCGTTCAAAAGGATGTTTTTGCCAGGATTATGATGGAGCATGTTTTCTAAAATACCTAATAAGAAGACTATTTTAATTTTGCATCAAGCTTGAAAAAGAGGGAAATGGAGCAAAAGAGCCACTAGATGGAAAGAAAATGCAATATGTTCAATTGTACTTTCCAGCTTAAGCTAACACACAAATTGTAAGCAGGAGTAGATAGCAGTATCTTTTTTTATGCTACCAAAAATCCTTAAGATGACCAATTGTTTCGAGTGGCCATCTTATGGTTCATAATCTGCAAACTGCAAAGTTCAGTTTGTGTCAAAATATAATTATATCTAAGTAATGTTCAGGCCATTTTGTTATGGCCGTGCTACTATTAAGGAAACCCATCCCCTGACTCAATTCAAAAAAATCAAGTTCTCTGCTCCATGCTTCTGCAAATCTAATAGTCCTTTATTTTTTTGCCATGTGTGTGAAAAGCATACGCCTGGAAGAACAGCTGTTTCATCCTTTGGAATGAGATTAGTGCCATCTCTTTTAATTATAGATACGTTTAGAGCAGTTCTGGCAGTAAGTTGCTGGCAGCACTAACTTAATCTAAAGAATGGTTAAATATATTTTTCCCTCCCTCTTCTGAACCACTTTGAATGTTAAGTCAGAAGTATAATTGTTTTCAATAGAAACACAATTACTTGGAAAACATTAAAATGTTTTATTTATAGTCCAGACATTGGGTAGGAAGTGGGACCACAGAATTTGGTATGCAATATCTTGTTTTTCTTTTTGTTGTAGAATGCTCTGATCATCATGTTGGGCACATTAATTTGATCTGGCTAATAATTTGATCTCCATGTCTGAAGGACTTAGCTGTGTTAGCAGTCTAGCAAAATATTTTATTCCTTTTCATGTGTCTATATTCTATAATAAAGGCAATGATTCACGTATGGTTGGAAACACAATTCTGCACTGTAAATATCAAAACACATATTTAAAATCCTTCATTTATACTTCTGATGGGGAGGATATTTAGAACATTTGTCTGAAATTAATCAAGATTAACATTCTGATCACCAATGTTTGCATGTTTATTGTAACACCAATATTAGACAGGAGAAATGCAACAGAGAAATATTTTGCTTTGTGTTTGAGTGTTGATTTCAAAATACTTTTACAGCACTAATCAGAGAAGAAAAATCAGAATCTGGGGCAGCTATGCCATACCCATATAATATGCTTTCTGCTCAAGGAAATAATTTTGTTATCTTGCTACTGTATATATAGAGCTCCGGAAATCAATTTTTTTATATTTTTCCCTTCCTCCTCTTTCCGCTTTTATGATGTAGACACCACTAACTGTATGGAGTTGATGACTGGGAGACTTTCTAAATGTGGTAAGAACTTTCCTTCCACTTATTCTTCCCAGCCCTTACTGAACAATATGATGGCTCAACACCCCTTTTCCTATGAAATCTCTCATCTTCTATACACTCTTTTATAACCAGCCAGCTTGCTGCTTGCTTGCCTTTGGAATATGTGGCACTCCCAGTTTTCTCACACGATACGCACTTGTGCACAGACTTGCCATGTTTCAAACAGCACAATATTTATATATTTATGATTTCACTGCTTTGCAAATTCCTATTCTTGCACTATCACTAGTTCCTCTCACCCTGGTGCCTAGTGGTGTGAATATATTTGCTTTCAAGACTTTGCTCTGACTTTAAATTCAATTAATCTTTTCTCTGCTTTGTACTCTGTGCCACATTTCTTGCTGCTATGCCACTACCTGGTTCCTCACAATTCTTGCTGTGAAAGAGACAATTAGGTTCTTGCTTAATTTCCTAGTCTCCACCAGCGTGACTGGGGAAACTCTGTCTTTCTCTCATTATAAATGAAATAAATCCTTATTTTATTCAGTGCGATGATTCATTTGGCAAATATAATAAACTTAATTCCAACCCAACTCTCTGTTTTGCTTTGATGGGAGTTCAATATAACAGTTTCAAGTAACAGGAAATGCTCAAGTTTCCATTGAACATTTCATCCGGTCTGGGTTGAGATTACACAGTTATCCTGTTCCTCTCAACTCTGTCGTTGCCAAAGACTTCTCTCTTTCTCTTACTCTTAAAAAAAAGATCAGAAAAGAAAACATCTGAAGGCAAACTAATACTATGGATCAGATTTAAAACGGTGAGCCCAGCTGCATTCCAACAGCTAAGAATCGCCACTTCACAGTACCTGAATAGCATTTGCCAGTTTGTGTTGCTTAAGTTACAAAACTCACCATGCTGATAACTGAGCAAGAGAAAAAGGCAGCTTACTTCAAACTGAAGGTGCTTAGGATAAGTATTTAACTCATTATGGGAATGTTTTGATGGAACAGTTGAAATTTGGACATAGAATAAAAGCATCTATTGACTCTATAGATGTTTAGATTAATGCATTTAGGGAATTATACATCAGAGTGGCTGAGGCTGCTTTGGAACTTATACCAAATGTCTATAAGTGTCACAAATCAAATTTGGGCTATGCAAACTACTCCTTTCTATTATGTTCTGATAGCTCAACCAGAGAGGGGTCTTTCAATTGTCTAAGGGAAATTGCTTTGATTTATTATCGCAGTCATCAGAATGCATCATCCTCAATGTCTTCCTGGAGAGTCATTTAAATGCTAAGAAGGTCTTTAACCTCTTCATAAAAACATCAGATAGGAAATCTTTTCTCCCCCTAAAGGTCTACTTACCAGAAGCAAGATCCTGCAACAATCCCCAAACTTGCCATGTTCATGCAGGTTAATTACAGTGCACATCAAATAAACATATTCTGCTCCACCTGGAATCTTATATTATCTGAAGCTTGTCTAATGCCATTTTTGTCAGTAATAAGGGATAATATAATGGCACATGAAAAACAGAAGTTTAAAGGCAGAAGGTAAAAAGAGGTATTTGAGCATATGTACAATACCTTTGTTTAAAAATATCCAGATGTTATTGAGGCATTCTAGTATAATTACAGGGTTGCCTTTGTACCATTAGAAAATACTTGCTTTTTTGATCAATATAAAACATCTTCTTTATTTGCTGTGTTATTTTATAAAAAACTTTCAAAGTAATTTGCCCGCAATTCTAAAAAAAAAAAAAAAAAATCAGTCTGCAGCTACAGTTAGAAAATAGGAATGGCAATTCTGTCAGTACACTGATATACAAAACAGTAATATCTTCTGAGCAAAATGAACAAGCATATATGCTTTCTACTATTTAGAAATAATAATTCCTAAACAATTATATAAAACGCATATAGGTAACACAATCTTTAATAAACATATGAATTATATGAATCATCTCTTTGGTCTTCCCTCATTCTTCCCTAATATAAATGAGCCGAGGTGGCGCAGCAGTTAGAGTGCAGTACTGCAGGCCACTTTAGCTGACTGTGTTCAGCAGGTCAGCGGTTCAAATCTCACCGGCTCAAGGTTGACTCAGCCTTCCATCCTTCCTGGGTAGGTAAAATGAGGACCCAGATTGTTGGGGGCAATGTAAATATATATATACATTGCTTACTGGTGTACACCGCTTAGAGAGTGCTTGCACTTAAAGTGGTATATAAGTCTCATAAAATAAATAAATAAATAAATAAATAAATAAATAAATAAATAAAATAATAGTGACTCTGAATCTGAGATGAAGCCAGACAGATTTGCTATGTAACTCTAAAACCCTAGTTTGCAAGTTACTGGCAAATTATCAGGGATTTTGCCAATTAAAAAAATATGCAGTGTAGTACTATAAGTCCCAGGAGACATTTCAGGAGATGGAGGGGGAAGCTCTTATGAATGGAATGTAGAAGGAGACAAGATTGAGACACTATTGAGAAGGCTATATCTAAGTTTGTTATGCAGTAAGGAATTCTAAATCACATCTTACTCTAGAACAGTGGTTCTCAACCTGTGGGTCGGGACCCCATTTGGGGTCGAACGACCATTTCACGGGGGTCGCCAAACAACGCAGTCCGCCATTTTTTCCCCCTTTTCCTTAGCTGTGCTACTCCCTTTTATTCTATTGGCTTTTGAAAGCCAATAGAATAGACTCTCTTGAATAGAGTCTAATTCTATTGGCTTTCAAAAGCCAATAGGAATTGTCCAGGCTGTCTCTGCCCTGCTGAGCCCGCCAAAAGTCCCATTCTGCAAACGGTGCTGCACCAGTTGAGTAGTCCTCGACTTACGACCGGTTGAGTAGTTCTCGACTTACAACCGGTTGGGGGTCGCGGCATTAAAAGGGTTGAGAACCACTGCTCTAGAATCTTTCTTTAGACTCCCCCAAGAAAGAATACAGTGATCAGTGATGAACATTGGAATCTGGAGCATTACATAAGCATAACTCACTCTAGTCTTGTTGCTGTCCAATTTCTGAATTTTAATGCAAATTACAGGTGTACAGAGTAGATGGAGATGTTTACATGTTATGGAATTCCTATCAAACTGGGCAAAGAAGATGGCTATTTGAAGGGTTAAACTGTTGGAAGCTCCAGTTCAACTTTTCATCTTTCAAATTAATCAGGAGAAAAAGGTCAAGTGGTGAAAAAATGCATTCACCAAACATTTTGAATATCTGTAATAGAAAAAAAAAAGACTATGACATTGGATAAAGCATTACCATGATCAGATTATATGAAAGCACTTAAGAAAAAAGTCACCTACTAGCTGCATGAATATCATCTCTATAAATATTTTGATTAATCCACCAAAGGTGATGAAAAGCCCAGCAAAATGTTGCTAAAATGGGACTGGGAATATAGTGTCAAATCAGGCAGAATTTTTTTTGTAATCTTGGTGGAGTATTGCACTATTCAAGGGAACAATATAAATCTATATTAAGGGGGGGAGGACATACAGATGGCATTTGTTACAAGAAAACATGAATTAATCTCCTATGTGCAAGAGAAAGTTTCTAAAGGCCTTTAGAACAATAGACATTGAGGGCGAGGAAGAATTTATTTTGGGAATGTTGAATAAAAATAAGTTGTGAGTATTTTTTTTTTTATTGAAAATTTTTATTTTTTAAAACATACAATCATTTATAAAAATACAATAAAATTTTAAAATAGAGAACCCCCCTCCCTTACCCTCCCTCCCACCCCCACCCCCCCTCCCTTCACTTCCCAGAGCAGAATACAGGGTTAAGAAAAAAAAAAGAAAAAGAAAATTATAATAATTAAAAAAAAAGAGAAAGAAAAAAAAATATCATAATTAACCTTTAACTCCATAACTTATAAAACAATTCTCTATAATATTTGATATTCATTCATAAAATAAAGAAAACTTTTTAATTCCATATTTTTTCTGAATATAATCTATCCACCTTCCCCATACAGTAATATATCTTTCTTGTGTATGATCCTTTAAATAAGCAGAAATTTTTGCCATTTCTGCAAAACTAGATACTTTAAATATCCATTCTTCTAAAGTAGGCAAAGAATCAATAAGTTGTGAGTATTAATGGGGAGCAGTTAGAGAGGGTGACTGATACCAGGAGTTCATGGACATTTATTTGTAGTAAATGTTGTCATGCAGTATTTACAAGCAAAGAATTAAATGGCTGCTGATATAAACAAACAAATAAATAACCTATGAGCAGCCAGACACTTTCATGTGTTTTAATTGCTTTATTATATTGTTGGCTTGGATACAGTTGATGATTTTTATGTATATTAGCAAAGAAGATTTAGAACCACTGCTTGTCCTTTTTCCTTCCTTGTACTTTTTCCTTTCATAGACTTCAGAAAGAGATTTCTGAGCCATATTATAAGGGCTATTGCTCATTTCAGAGTCAGCTGGATCAGTTGGTGGACCTGAGACAATTTCTTGTCCAAAGGGTTGATCTACTGCAGTGTTTCCCAAACTTGACAATTTTAAGGCATGAGGACTTCAACTCCCAGAATTCCACAGCCAACAACGCTGGCTGTGGAATTCTGGGAGTTGAAGTCCACATGCCTTAAAATTGTCAAGTTTGGGAAACACTGATCTACTGAATTACTGAATGTTCTCCCATACTCATAATGGATGAGTCTAATGTTCCTGCTGCCAAAGACTGGAGAGGGATACTATATGCTATGGTAGAAGCTGAATTAAACAAAATGTTGGTAGAATGGTATTATACTAAAAGTACAAATTCAAGTACTAATGACATCAGTCTTTATGTCAACCTGAGAACAGGAAATAAGGATATGGAGTAAGAACACCATTGTGCCTACAATAGACAATATTTTGCATGCTGTGCAAGATGTTCTGGTTCTTGCTAAGTGAGAGGCCACCAAAGCCACCATTTGATGACCTTTACTATTCACTGTGGTTGTTTTTTTTTTTTTTTTTTATTGAAATTTTTCAAAAGTTTTACAAATAAAAATCCACCCCCCCCTCCCCAACCACCCCACCCCCCCCCGACTTCCCAGAACTGAATATAGGATTATTTAACAAATATTTTAAAAATAACATTTGCAATTTATAAAATAATTAATAATAATAATAAAAATCACAGTAATAATATATATAGAAATAATATACATAACATAAACTTTAAAATGAATAATATATACTAAAAAAGAAAAAAAATAAAAAATAAAAAGAGAAGAGAGAGAGAGAAAGAAGAAAGAAGAAAGTAGACGAAAAATAAAGCATATATATATATAAAAAAAAAAAAAATATGAATAATAATACATTAAAAATGTATATATATAAAAAAGAAAAAGAAGAAAGAAAGAAAGAAAAAACAATCATTACAAATTATAAAAAGGCTAAATAATATTTTTCCATATCCAAATTATGTTGTATAAAATTTATCCATTTTTCCCATACCGCAAAAAATTTTTCTTGAGATTGCTCCTTTAAGAAAGCCGAAATCTTTGCCATTTCTGCCAAATACGAAACTTTATGAAACCATTCTTGTAAAGTAGGCAAAGATTCCTTCTTCCAATATTGTCCTATTAACAACCTAGCGGCTGTAATCAAATTTAACATCAATATAACCTCCTTAGCATCACAGTCAATAACAATACCTAGTAAAAATAATTGCGGAGTAAATTTTACCCTTCTTTTAAAAATTCTTTGAATATTCCACCATATCTTAATCCAAAAAGCTTTTATATGCTTACACGTCCACCAAATATGGTAATAGGTAGCATCCAAATATCCACATCTCCAGCATTTCGGCTGTAGATTAGGGTACATAATGGACATTTTCTTTGGGTCAAGGTGCCATCTATAAAACATCTTATAAAAATTCTCTCTTAAATTTTGCGCTTGTGTGAATTTAACATTTCTTATCCAAATAAGTTCCCAAGTATCCATTGAAATCGTTTCACCAATATTCTGTGCCCATTTAATCATACAATCTTTAACTAGTTCAGGTTCTGAATCTAATTCCACTAAAACCCCATAAACTCTCTTAATATGGGTTGGCCTTTGATCTCTTACTTGTTTTAAAAAAATTTCATCTTCTCTAAGCCAGCCCATTTTACAATCCATCTTCCATCTATCCACTATTTGTCTATATTGGAACCATGAATAAGTTAAGTTTTCATGTGTTAATTCTTCCAAAGATTTTAACTGCCAGTCTTGGCCATCCCAACTTAATAACTGTACGTAAGAGACCTTGTCCATATTTACCCCTTTCCTTATACCTTCTATGGCATGCCGAGGTATAGCCCATAATGGTATTTTGAAGTCACTTTTATAATACTTTCTCCACACTCTTAGCAAAGAGTTTCTTATAATATGAGACTTAAAAACCCAATCCACTTTTTTATTAAATATTAAATAGGCATGCCATCCAAAAAATAGGTCCCAGCCTTCCAAATGAAGTATTTCTGTATTTGTTAAATTCACCCAATCGCTAATCAATGTCAATACTACAGCATCATAATACAATTTCATATTTGGTACCTTGAGTCCACCTCTCTCACGAAAATCTTGCATTATTTTAAGTTTCACCCTTGGTTTTTTCCCTGCCCAAACAAATTTATTAATACCTTTTTGCCATTCATCTAAATTACGTTCGTTCTTTAAGATAGGTAACATTTGGAACAAAAAAATAAACTTTGGCAGGACATTCATTTTAATAACTGCAATTCTGCCCATAAGGGATAACTGTAAATTATTCCAGTTTTTTAAATCCTTCTGTACCTCCATCCACAGCTTTTCATAATTATTTTTATACAATTTTACATTAGAAGCAGATAATGTAACCCCCAAATATTTTACCTTATCAACAATTTCAAAGTCTGTTAAGTTAACTAGAGCCTGTTTATCACCATTAGTCATGTTTTTAGCTAATATTTTGGTCTTATTATTATTAATTTTAAAGCCAGAAACACGTCCATATTGTTGAATCAATTGTAATAATTTCACCACCGAAGAAACAGGTTGAGACAAAGTAACAACCAAGTCATCTGCAAAGGCTCTTAATTTATATTCTTTTTTATTAATTTCTATTCCTTTTATTTCTTGAGACTCCCGAATTTTAATCAACAAAATTTCCAGTGTTAAAACAAACAATAACGGAGACAACGGGCATCCCTGTCTTGTTCCTTTTTCTATTACAAAAGCCTCTGACAAACCCCCATTTACAATAATTTGAGCAGTCTGTTTTTGATATATATTGGATAATACTTGTAATATATTTTGTCCAAAATTCATCTCCTTGATTAAACACAGCATAAACTGCCAATTCACTTGATCAAAGGCTTTTTCAGCATCCAAAAATATCAAGCCTGCAGAGACTTGGTTATTCTTTTCTAAATACTCTAATAAATTAATAATTTGTCTAACGTTATTCTTCATATACCTTCCAGTTATAAAACCCGATTGATCCCTATGTATAAACTGCTGCAAGATCCCCATAAGCCTGTTAGCTAAAATTTTTGCAAAAATTTTATAATCCACATTTAAAAGAGATATAGGCCTATAATTTTTAGGCAAAGTAAGATCTTGACTATCTTTTGGAATCAATGATATAAATGCATTACGCCAGGATGGAGGGATCTCTAACCCCTGTAATAAATTATTAAACAGTTCACACAACGGTTGGATCATCTCTTCTACTAAAGCTTTATAATAAATAGATGTCAACCCATCCGTACCCGGCGCTTTGCCCAATTTCAATTGTTTAATAGCTGTAACAATTTCTTCCTTAGTAATTAAACCGTTAATCTTTTTTTCCTGATCTTCTGTTAATTTAGGAAAGTTGACTTTGCCTAAATAATTATTTATATCTGTAATTTGAATATTGGTACCCTTATATAATTTTTGATAGTATTCTAAAAAAGATTTCTTAATCAATTCTTTCTGATAAACCAATTTACCATTATAATTTATTTTATCTATATTCCTCTGTTTCTGTTTTTTTCTTAACTGATAAGCCAACCATCTCCCTGGTTTATTAGCATTACAAAATGTATTTTGTTTCATAAATAGCAAATTAGTTGCAGCTTGATCAGCCATCAGCATGTTAAATTGTGTTTTTAACAATTTTAAAGCTCCTTTAATCTTTTCATCTAAGGGATTTGAAATTAAAAGTTTCTCTTTTAATTTAATCTCCTCTTCCAAGTCTTTCCGTTTCTGAATCTGTTTCTGTCTATGCAAATTATTCATTTTTATCAAAATACCACGCATAAAAGCTTTACTTGCATCCCAGACCATTGACATTGATGTTCCCTTGTTCATATTTAAAGTAAAATATTCCTTTAAACATTCCTTTAATTTATGAACATTTTTTTCTTGTTTAAATAAATTCTCATTCACCCTCCAGGATCTCCTATCTTCCTTCTCTACAAACAGTTCCATCCAAACTGGACTATGATCGGACAATGTCCTAGAAAAAATTTTTACATTCTTCACCCTGTTGTATAAATCTGTTGTGATCAAAAAGAAATCAATTCTTGAGAAAGATTGGTGTCTATCTGAGAAAAACGTAAAATCCTTTTCTTCTTGATTACGTTCACGCCAATAGTCTCTCAATTCCCAATCTTCTTTCATGTCAAAAAAGGCTTTAGGTAATTTAGCCTGTTTAAAAAAGGTAGAAGAGCCTTTTTTGTCCATTTGTATATCTAAGACACCATTCCAGTCTCCCATTAAAATCACGGATCTATAGTCCAACAAAGTTATTTTCTGATGTAGTAACCTATAAAATTGCTCCTGTTGCTGGTTTGGTGCATACAACCCCACAATAAGAATTTTCTTGCCATATAAACCAAGTTCAAGCATAACATATCTTCCATAAGGATCTGATTCTAACAAGGTAGCAGATAAATTCTGTTTAACATAGATTACCACACCCCCTTTCTTCCCAGGGGCGGGAGATACAAAATGAGATCCCAAGCGAGGATTATTTAAATATTTTTGATCTTTAGCTGTAATATGAGTTTCTTGCAAGCAAATAATATCATTGTTGTGTTGTTTCAAATAGTGGTAAATTTTTTTTTCTCTTTTGAGGAATGTTTAATCCATTAACATTCACTATTCACTGTGGTTGTTGTTAAGGTTGGTATATAGTTGATGTTATTGTCTATCCAGCAACTATTGAGCTCTCTGATAGACTGAGAGCAGTTTTTGAAGGATTCCATAAAACCAATGAAAAACAAATGCCAATTTTGTCTTGAAGAGTTTGTTATATTAGAAAAAAGTTGTAGGAATTAAACCTGACCCAAAGAAAGTAAAAACTATTCTGCATGACCCAATTCTTGAGAATCTGGAGTTTTTGTTCTTTTCTAACTAGCTGTGGTTCTTATGAAATGTATTCCCAATTATGCAGATATTTCAGAACCACTGAGGCTGCTGATTAGAAAGAATTGCTAGCCTGCAGCATTTGAGACTTTGCATTTCAGTAGCTGAAAGATATAACAGCTAAGGATACTTGCTCATCTTATTATAATCTGAATGCTCTAACTTATATGCCATTCCTGTGGGACTTAGTGCCCTGATGTTACTGACTCAGTAAAATGTATTATATAAGCCTGTTGCTTACGACAGCCAATCAGAACTATTCATAGACTAAGTATAAAACTTTGGGATGTAGGTAAATTATAAAACATTTTAATATTTATCTGTGTGGATATCCATTTGTGCTGTTAACATAGACAGCTTATATATGCATATTTCAACCACTTAAAACCATCGTTTTGCCATCCAACATCTCAGTTGAAGATTACAATCTGATTATTTTGTTGTTCAACATATTTCTAAAATAATGAAAGTAGCTGATTTTTTGTTGCGTTGCCCATTACTGATCAAGGATCAGAAGGATCAAGGATTCCTGATCCACTGTGAATCATTTAAGAATGTCAGTTATGAATTTTTTATCCATGATTACCTCTTATTACGGAGTGAGTAGGTCATTACACGTGAATTTAAAGAGTAAATATTGTTAAAAGTTCAATCATGAGGTGCACCGAGGCATAGTGTGAACCAAACTAATTCCTTGTGCTGTGTTTTACTGACCCAGTAAGGAACTTAAGAAAGCTTTATCAAAACTTCTGTTGCTTGCATGCCAACTTAACCCTAATTTGAATCATTACTGCCACCGCCACCTCCCTCTGCTACCATCTCATTAATGAATCAAATTGGACACTGATGTTATTGGATGCATGCTATAACCAGATGTATCACAGTTGAAGGTTAGGGTTAAGGTTCTTCCTCTTACTAGAAATCCTAAAGTTACTGAAACTTGACAAATCTCTCTGTCATATAATGAAAGTTGATTATTCATCTGTAAGAGAGCATAAATATACCAAGATCAAACATTATGCTTAATTCACACATACAGTTAAAGGATGCAGTTTTAAAGTTGGGGACTTAAAAGTTGCTGACAATCTGGCTGGTGATAAACTTCAGCCAACACATAAGAATGTTCATGGTGTTATCCTTCAGAGCATTTCTGTGTTTGTTTTTTTCTTTGAACTAATTAACAGCAAAGATGGTAATGTTTTAATTAGAAATTTTAAGCACCCTTGAGAAAAGACCCATCTCAGCTGAAATGTGGTAATCCAGTTGACTTTTGATGTGGTGACCTGCTGAGATTCCTGTTGAAGAATGTTGAAACAGCAGCTGAGTGGAAAAAAACGAGAAGTCTTGTGATTAAATTCAGGTTAGAGACAACAACTAGAAGAAGAGACTAGATGATCCTCCATATCTCATGATATGTTTATGTAGTTTTCATTGAGATCTTCTTTATATGTGTTTGTAGGTTAGTTTCATCTTTGGAAGTATGACAGTTTCTAATAGTAGAATAATTGGTTTATCACTGTTTCTATCTACTGAGACATATCTTATAGGGAGGCATATAATGTAGTACTAAAAGCCCTAAAAGACATTGCACAGAGAGGAAGAGAAAGGATAGAGGACTGGAGCAGAGAACTGAGAAAGTGATACATCTTAAATTGTTATGCAAGTGAGAGTTCTAAATTCCTTTGGAATCTTTCCTAACCCTCTTAAAACAACACCAGGATGTTACAATATGCTGTAGACATCCTTACTGAAGGACATGAGCAAGCATTTTGTTTACATCCTGTTTATAAGAGAACTCTCTTTCATAATAGAACTAATAAGGAAAGGATATCAAAACATGCCACAGTAAATTCACTATGATATTTCACTACAGACAGATCATGCAGATTTGAATATCCTGTTTACATTTATTACATTGAAGGAGACTCCTTAATGGTCAAATTCTACATCAGCATAAAGTATCTTCTCTCTTAAGAGTTTTATCCTATCCTCAGAAACACCTATGGGATGAGTCTGATGTGAATCAATTTTTCTCTATAAAACCTGAAAATGTTCATCTAAGCATCATGAACAGAAATTCAACTTGTGGCAATAATTAATTATTTTTAATCACCCTTAAATTCTATCATTATTGAAACTTACTTCCCACTGAGAGTGTTGCATGTGAGACACAGTTTGCTACCTCAAGGACTTTTCCTAAGAGCTTGAATTGTAAAATCTCTTTGGCCACTGTTTTATTCTCTAAATCAGTGGTTCTCAACCTGTGGGTCGGGACCCCATTTGGGGTCGAACGACCATTTCACGGGGGTCGCCAAACAACGCAGTCCGCCATTTTTTCCCCCCTTTTCCTTAGCTGTGCTACTCCCTTTTATTCTATTGGCTATTGAAAGCCAATAGAATAGACTCTCTTGAATAGAGTCTAATTCTATTGGCTTTCAAAAGCCAATAGGAATTGTCCAGGCTGTCTCTGCCCTGCTAAGCCCACCAAAAGTCCCATTCTGCAAACGGTGCTGCACCAGTTAAGTACTCCTCGACTTACGACTGGTTGAGTAGTCCTCGACTTATGACCGGTTGGGGGTCGCGGCATTAAAAAGGTTGAGAACCACTGCTCTAAATCTAATTTTGTACTATAAAGATTCTATCAGAGCTGGGAACAATTTAAATGCAGCTGGCCTAATGATACAAAACTGTACAAAATATGTAAAATTAGGCTTATTATAGTTCAGTTGCTAATGTTATTCCCTGCAGAAAGATGTTAAGTACCCAGTGAGCCTATTTCAGTCTTATTGGTGTTGTCAAATCACCATATCATCTGCATACAACACCACTCAGAAATCCATCTATTTACAGTATTAGTGAAATAAAATTTTGTTTTGGTGAAGTTTTCAGTCACTGACTTAATACAGAAAGTAAAGACAAGCATAACAATAATAAATCCAGATTGCAAAACATTTGGGCCAAACTAAATTTGAATAATTGCATTTCTCCTCTTCTGAATGTGTGGTAAAAGATAACAGTATCTCTTCCGGAGAGAATGTGTATTGTTAGAATCTAAGTAGAGTGGCATTTCATTTGCCTTTGTAAGGCATGTTTTGCTGATTGCAACTCCTATGACTAATAGCTCTTCTGCTGTCTTTCCCCAAATTCTATTTTAAATTTGCAACAGCCAAGTAAAGAAGACACCTCGAAGTGGAAAAGACATTTCCTCAACATCACCCATATCATCATGAGGTTAAGGTTGTCTTCTTAAAAGTAAATAAAATCCCCATGCAATTACTTTCATCAGGGAGCCATTTTATTTCTTAAAGCTCACTTGACAGAATATCAGTTGGCTCAAAGAGTGACATTATTCATCTATTGTAGCAGCTCCTATCATTAATTTCATCTGATACTGGCCTGCCTGCAGTACTCATAAATTGCCAGGTAAGGAGTAAAATCTCCAAGAATCATTTCCTTCTCTAACTTTTAATTGCCTGGAGGAGTTTTGCATATGGATTTCTCTCACATCTTTCCTCAATCCTTCACTTTCCTCTTCTCCATTCCTTCTGGAATTTCTTCATGTTCCCGTCAAGTCTTTCTCACCATAATTCATGTCCTTTCTCAGTTCTGCCTTTTTCCGGCTTTCCCAGGACATCATTATACTGTATATTGCTCAATCCAGTTCTCTTTTTTCTGTTTTATTGATGGCAGCTAAGAACTGATTATAAGGTGATAGTGCTATCAATAAATGTTTCAAGCATCAAGACTGCATTATAGTTTAAGAAGATCAGATCTTTCTTATGAGATATATTAACTGTCACAGACTTACCAAACTTAGAGTTGTACTCAAAAGGAACATACAATAGTCCTCAACTTACATCAGTTCATTTAATGACCATTTGAAATTACAATGAACTGGAAAAGGTGATTTATGACTGTTTTTCACCCTTATGACCATTGCAAATCCCACATGCTCATGTGATCAAAATTTGGACACTTGGCAACCTGTATTTATGATGGTTGTAGTGTTCTGAGATTATGTGATCCTCTTTTGCGACCTTCTGACAAGCAAGGTCAATGGGGAAGCCAGAATCACTTAACAACTGTGTTACTAACTAACAACAGCAGTCATTCACTTAGCAATTGTGGCAAGGGAGATCGTAAAATGAGGCAAATTCATTTAACAAATGTTTCACTTAGCAACAGAAATTTTGTGCTCACAATTTCGTAAATCAAGAACTACTTGTAGTTTGTATCTTCTAGATATCCTCCCCCAAATATTTTTTCCTCTGAGTTCATCTTTTTACTGTCCTACTCAGCACCACAAATATGTTTGGCGTTCCATACTTTCAAAGCTCACTTGTTCTTTCTTTACCTACTAGGGAATATTTGTGGGAAATATGCATTTCTGGAGTCTCTTTAGACTTTTTATTAAACTTTGTGGCTGCCTTTATTTTCCATGCTTTGATCACCATCAGTTAGGCAGCAAAATGTTCATGACGCCATAAAGCCGTAAAAATCTGCCCTCTGCTTGCTAGTACATTAGATGTTCCTTGCTCAATGCCAGATTTTTAGATAATCAAAACAGTGTTAAATATACAAAAAAATATGAAAGCCTCCAAAATAAAAAGCCCTCGTAAAAATAATGATGGGAGTTTTTACAATTTTAAAAAGCAAAATCGAAAAGTCTTAGAGGAGCTAAAGAAAGCTATGCTACCGCAAGCACCTGACATTTCAACTGGGAATGAAGCCAGCCAGATCTTATTTCGAGCTAAAAGTTGTAGTGTGAGTTCTGTCTTCATCTTTTATTGCCAATTTTCTGCAAAATTAGTCCTATTAAATGTATTGGAAATATAATCAATGCAGACAAGATCATGAATTATTATGCTGGGTTTTTTTGCATCAGCTGTTAAGTTACAGTTGTTATCTCAAATCTACTTGATAAAAATTAATTTAGCTTACCAAGGAATTTTAGACATTGTAGGAGGGAGAGGCATGTTCGTCTCTGGTCGCAAAATCAGAAGGAACCTAATAGCACTTTTTCTGACAAATTTAATTAACGGCATAAGCTTTTAATACAATTTGTCAGGTGGAGAAAGGACTACCAGACTCCTTTTGATTTTTGCCAAGGAAATTTAGAAACTGGAATGTAACCATTGAATGTTGCATACATGGCTTTTTCCTTCTCTTTGAATTGTACTCAGCATTTAAATTATGCTTTCAACTAGCAGGTACGATGATAGAGTCTGCTCTAGATGTGTTACTTTCAGTTAGTTGTATAAACAAGCTATGTAAATAAAGTAACAGCTTTCAGGACTGTTTAAACTATGAGGTCTAAGATAAAGGATCTCCATTCTCTGTATATCTTGGCCCAGAAGTTGTGACTGCTTGCACAAGGGCCTGACAATAACCAGAAATCTACAGTACATATTTCTTTGGGTTGTCTGTCACTACTGCAGTGAACAGGGTGCTAACTATATTTTTAAGTATTCTAACATTGATCAGGAAAGGATAGCCACCACTGTTTTGCAACTTAGACTAGAACAGCCACACACATTGAGGGTTTAAAGAATACTTCACTCATATTCCTTCCAATTTAGTATGACAAAAAGTTCTCTCAGACTGGCTAAAATAATAAAAAAATAAGTAAAACTTTAAACTTTAAATTAAATAGAATCCAAATAATTATAAAAAGTAGAAATATTATCAGTTACGATCCAGCATTTGGAAGGCAAAATATTTGCTTGAATATTCAAGAATAAATATTTTTTAACTACCAGTGAAAAGATTACAAGAGCAGCAGTTGAACTTCTCCTGACCAGGAGTGCTAGAGAATGACTGAAATAGTCCTGTGCTTCTTTATTTAAAATTTGTTTAATTGTAAGATAACTTTGTGAGGCTGCCCATCACCCAGCAACTTTGGTACAGATTAAAATCGAAACCTAATATATTAAATCAATGTTTAAAAAAAATAATAAGGTGGTCAAAGCCAGGAAGACCAAATATACCATCAAAAACCATTCAGATGGATGTGCACAAATTTAACACTGAGCTTGGGGAGAACACCAAAAGATGACAGAGTGCCAGCCTTTCGAGGTAGTCCAGGCAAGCAGCAGCAACCACTACTTTCATTGCAAGGTTACAGTAATAGAATCTTGCAAGACTGAAAGCTTTTAATTTCCAGAGAACTAGCAAGGGTCTCTTCTGAGATGCTTCCCACAGCCCTCTTTCTCAGTTACCTTTTGCATGATGGTTGTCTAGGCTACGGCTCTTCCTCCTCCCTCCTTCCTTCCCATGTCATTCTCACAGCCCATTACACAAAGTCAGGTCTGATCAGACTTCCAAAGGGATCGTCTTCCAGAGGGAAGGCACTGCAACCAATTAGGCAGGCAGTCCCTTTTTTCACCTGGCTTGTCTCAGCTTATATAAATGCTCATCCATTTTACCAAGCCTTAACATACTGGAGTTTAGCTTTGGCTTGATATCATTTGTGAAGGCAGCCATTTCATTTTACAAACTTTAGTTTCTGTATAGTATAAACCTTACCTAGGAAAATGTAGTTTAGGCAGTAATTTATGGCTTAATATGATAAATTACACGCTCTACATGGGGCTACCCTTGAAAAGTATTCGGAGACTACAGTTGGTCCAGAATGCAGCCGCGCAAGTGATAGTGGGTGCTCCTCGATACACCCACGTTACACCTATCCTCCGTGAGCTGCACTGGTTGCCTATTGGTCTCCGGGTCCAATTCAAGGTGTTGGTTATTACCTTTAAAGCCCTATATAGCTCAGGGCCAGGCTATTTGCGAGACCGCCTACTACCTCATAGTTCCCTTTGTCCAGTTAGATCCCATAGGCTGGGCCTCCTTCGGGTCCCATCGGCCAAGCAGTGCCATTTGGCGGGGCCGTGGAGGAGGGCTTTCTCTGTGATGGCACCCACGTCTTGGAACCAGCTCCCCCCGGAGATTAGGACCGCTCCCACCCTGTTGGTTTTCCGTAAGCTGCTTAAGACCTGGCTTTTCCGGCAGGCCTGGGGTTTATAAAATCTGACCCCTGGATGACTGTTATTGTACTGTTTGTTTTGTCATGTTTTATGTTGTTTTTATTGTTAGCCGCCCAGAGTCCTGCGGGAGTGGGGCGGTTTATAAATTTTAAAAATAAAATAAATAAATAAATAAATAAATGCAGCTATTAGATCATGCCCAGATGGCAACTAGTGAAGTCTGGCTTTCTATAATTGCCCCCAGCCAATAGTCTGAATGCAGCACTCTATAGAAGCTGAAGAGCCCTGAACACATGTCAGAATTATTCCCAAGTACATTGTGGTAATGCAAATGGAATGCAATAAAGACATATCTCAAATATCCAGAGCTGATATTCTGTGGTCAGTGCCATGCCAAACCATAGGCCTCAAAGTTGAGTCCAAAAGTGCACCCAAATTGTATGTTTTTCATCAGATACAACATAGCATTTGAATCTAAAGTGAAACAAAAATGAAATTTTTAAAAAAAATTTCAAAGTTTTTCAGCCATTGTTAGAATGCAGTATTGCAGGCTGACTCTACTCACCGCCAGGAGTTCAATCCTGACCAGCTCAAGGTTGACTCGGCCTTCCATCCTTCTGAGGTCAATAAAATGAGGACCCAGATTGTTGGGGGCAATTTGCCGACTCTGTAAACTGCTTAGAGAGGGCTGTAAAGCACTATGAAGCAGTATATAAGTTTAAGTGCTATTGCTAGTCCTATTGCTATAAACTCGGAGCTCTTTCCTTGGTAGTGCCTGCCATTCCATTTACACTGTTTATGGCAAACGCCAGCAGAGAAACAGATAGTCCTCATTTAGCAACCACAGTTGGGACTGGCAGCTTTCTTGTTAAGTGAAGCAGTCACTAAGTGAGAAATCACATGGCTGCGACTATGCTTTCTTTTTTTCCCTACCACTACTCTTTGGAAGGCTCACCCCAATCCTGGGATAATTAGCAAGAAGAGAATTAATATTTGCATTAACATTATTGGAAAGGAAGGAAATACAAGAGTGTTAGCAAGATTTAGCTTCAGTTCCTAATATCTGAAATCAGCACGGCTCTTGGTGATGAATGATGGGAAATGCAATCCTACAATATCTGACGGGATACAGATTGGCCCTGGTATTAAACTGAATAAATCCCATATTTTTAAAACTAATTCTGCAAAAGATCAAGTCTTGGTAAGATATGCTTTCACTGGGATAATTTGTGATTTTTTTTTCTTTTTTCCCCCTCCATCTTTCTTGTAAATATATTTCAAAAAACTTTCTTGGGATTCTATCCCTTTAGAACTTGTTGATCAGAAACCTGTTGGTAATAAAACAATAATAATCCTATTATTTCCCAGAAGCTTTTATATGTGCTCACTGTTTAGCATTAAGAAGACCTTGAAAATAAATTATTTGGGAAAGAACAATGAATACATTATTCGCTTGGTACACCTCAAAATTATGTGTCTCTATAGAGTCCATAGAGAACCTTCTACCATTTAAGTATTTTTGACAGGAATCTCTTCCATGCATACTGAGCAGCTTCAATTGAATGTCTAGTGTGCCTTTCTATTGATATAACCATTCCATACATTTCAGATACTTATATACAACTTGCTTTCTCTAGAAAGTCCATATCATCTTACAACTCTTGGGCCACATGGTGACTGTAATCTGCTTTAATTGTTTACTCATGTACCAACAACAAGCAGGAAATCTCAGTTCCACCTCTGAGATGTAGGACAACTGTTTCTGTTCCATCATGTATCAAAGAATCCCTCTTCTGGTGGCCATTTCCAAAGGTCTCATATTCATTGCTTTCCCCTATTACATCTTTACTATCAATGTGCTTATGTCTCACTTTCAGGCTTTCTGCATTTAAGGAAACTAGGCATTATATCACTTTATGGAGGCTGAGGTTCTAGAACAGGGGTCTTCAAACTTGGCCCTTTTATGACTTGCCTGGCTGAGGAATTCTGGGAGTTGAAGTCCACAAGTCACAAAAGGACCAAGTTTGAAGACCCCTGTTCTAGAAGATACTCTGAGCCTTCCTTTGTTATTCTCACAGCCATACAGTTCTGTGATTATTTCATACATAAATAAAGTGGACAAAATCACTCCATCTTCTGGAACTTATGATACAGATTCATTGTAGTGAATATAATCAGTAATATTCCAATCAACTACCTCAAACGTACCAAGACAGCCATTCACAAGTAGAAATTATATTCTTTGATGGTGAACCTCAACAACAGCCTCTGAGCCCTGTGCTGACTAGAATCCTCATAAAAGTACTTGTCATGCTTTGGTGGCCTAAAAAACATGGTTCACCCTGTTATTTCATTTAGCCCAATGAAAATATTTCTGTTTCCAAACCAATCTACTGAACATCTATTGATCTACTTTCCACTCTCACCATCTATTTTCCATCTACCAAAACAGTTTGATCCAGACTTCAGTTCTCTCTATCTTACTTCTTGAAGGATTCAGTTCCCCAACCTGTCTAGGATGAAGCAGAACAATGAATGCTGGCTTCTTATAAACTATCCATTAGAGTTTCTGCACAGCTAAATGAACATCTTTTCTTGACCTTTTCAGAACTATTGATTTGACCTCATTCATCATGTATCTGATATTCTGCTCAATTTGAAGGATTGCGGCTTAATTCTGGCATCAATAAAAGTTTACCTTCCTGCCATTTCTTGTTTCTCTCATCAAAAGCTAATTTTCTCCTTTCCAATCATTAAAGCACTTTAGTGTAAGTGTATTTCTTTTCACTAACCTCTTCTCCTCTTCTCCTAAGGAACTCTCTACCTTCAAAAAAAAAAAAAACTACAGCTACTTCTGACTTTTTTGCGGGGGGGAGGAAAGGAGACTTTTCGTAGTTGTGACATGATTCTATTGACCTAGAGAACTGTGCACCTTCTGAAGTGATCCTCCCTTCCTTGTTTTTTGTAACGATAAAACAATCCTTGCTATTCGTATATCTTTTTCTTCACATTAGTGTTTGCATTTCGTTTAGACTGAGATGTAGTATTATCTACTTTTTTTTACAGAGTCTGTTTCAAGCCTGCAGACTTTCTCCTCCATAAAAACAATGTTGGAAGTTTTCTAGTCCAACCCTTTGCTCAAGCAGGAGACCCTATACCATTTCAGACAAATGCAGTCTAGTCTTTTCTTAAAAGCCTCCAGTGATGGAGCGCTCACAACTTCTGAAGGCAAACAATTCCACTGGTTAATTGTTCTCATTGTCAGGAAATTTCTCCTTAGTTCTAGGTTGGTTCTCTTCTTGATTAGTTTCCCTTCATTGTTTTCTTCTCTTGCCCTCTGGTGATTTGGAAAACAGGTTGACCCCCTCTTCTTTGCGGCAGCCCTTCAGATATTGGAACACTATCGTGTTCCTTTAGATAGATAATCCCAACTATTAAGCTTTGTTATGAGCTGATTCAATGGCCATGTCCTCATCTATGCCAAATTCATTCTACAGGAATAACAATAGCTTCAGACGCCTTTTTTTCCAAGTCATTCCTTGTCTGGAATAATGACAGGCGATTACATCTACCTTAATCCAGCATTTTGTGTGCGTGCGTGTATGTGTGTGTGTAATATTCATTCATTCATTTATTCAAGAACTATGAATCTTTGGAAAAGCTGTCCTTTGGTCACCTTGTAACAAATAGACCTTCCTCCCAGTCAGAAGCTTGCTAATTATCCATGTCTGTAAAACATTCACACAGCCCATCCTCTCACTTGGCTGTATTGTTTCTTTGGACAAATTGTGTTGGTCTCAGGAACTGAAAAGGGTTCAAAGGAGTTGTGTGAAAGCAGGGAGGGACTTCCATCAATCTAAACTTTAGAAAGGTCCAAATGGGGCACTGCACAGATGCAATGTGATTTGAAAACAGACATTCAAGGAATGGCCATTTCAGATAAGAAACCAGTTTTACTAGTTGGCAGCTAACAGTTCCCGATGTACAAATACAGAAACCTCTTTGCTATATCAGATACTAGAAACCTGGTTTAGCATTCTATTCCCAACAGGAAATAAACTTATTTGTTTTGCAGAACCACAAGCAGGACATAAAGTACATCTTGTCTTTTTGTTCCTGAGATTTTTAGAGTGACTATGTATACAGAAATAGAAATTCTACTTAGCTGTCATCATTAATAGACATATGAAAACTATTTCCTTAACGAACTACAATATTTTAAACCTTTTCAAAGGCAAAATTTGTCTTGCCCAATTTTGTTTTATACAAAGGACAACTTTTTGTTGAATTATTGAAGTCCCCTAAAGCTATTCTTGCCAGAGAAGATATTCTTACTTAATTTCTTGAGATATTTTTACCTGCCCTTTGTTATGGTTTCCTAGTTCAGCCTCAAACTTCACGTGAATAAAGATGCCATGCTTCTTATCAGATTAGAGTTTTCCGATTCTATATCAAAATGGAATAATGTTCCTCAGTGATAACAGTGAATAGCTGAATTCTGAGAGAAGGAGATTTAAAGAAAGAACTGAAGAGGGACAGAAAGTTTGTCAGCAAAAGCTCATAATAGTTCTAGAAAAGTATATTAAATAATTTCACAATGCCCTTCCCTATATGCCTCTTTCCACACCCAGGCTTTTCCAAAGACATCAATTAAAGACAAAGTTTTTCATATGATAAATGCACAGAAACAAGCTTTGTAAATGGGCAATTGCTTTGTGTAATGTTGTTTAGGTTCTAAAATATCCAAGGTGAGTTTATTCACTGTTCTAAAGTCTTGGAGAAGGAGAGGGAAAAAAAATAGACTGCTAAGAAAAAGATTGGAACTAAGGGTTTAGTTTAACCAGATCTTGCTTGATTGTTTAGGTTTAACCTAGTTTGGCAGTTTCTTTTTGTGGGAATAATAAAGATCTCAGGTCTACCATCAGTCATTTGCAACTGAAAACTCATTGTCATTGTGTCTAATATTTCCATGCATAGGACATCAAAATATAAATATCTAAATAGCTTCTTGATCAGGATCATAGTTGTATTAGCTTTTTAGGCTAATTTTTAAAACTTTGATGCTACTCTATTGGCTTCCTGTGATGACAAAGCTGAGGGTGCTTATGGAATTCGTTTGGAGGCTATTTTTACATTAATTATTTGGAAATTCTGATTTTTTTTGTCTCACACAGAGGTTTATTGGGATGGCAGGGTCTTTCTTTTCATCAATATGAATTTTTAATTAAATTTATTAAACTTATTTGCTGCCTATCTTGCCACAAGGCAACATTATTTATGCCACATTTATGAGTTCATCCAGATGAACTTTCTCATTTACTTCTTTTATATTCATATAAAAACATATTTATATTATTCTTCCTCACCTGATAATTGGGTGGCATTTCTCACTTCCTTGAGTTAAAAAAAAAATCCTCAGCCTTTTATAAGATTAACCAATATTTTATTTAATAACCATCATACTCAGAGTAAACTCATAATATTCCAAGGTATAAAAATATTCAGTCTTTTCATGCATGTTCTGGTAACTCTGCTTAAACAATGCAATAATCCAATAAAACATGCTATTGCTTACTACTGATATTACTTCTCTTATAATCCTATAGTTGCTATGAGATATTCAAGTGACTGAGCAAATCTACTAAACTTAAGAGCAATCATTATGAGACTTTAACTGTAAAATTAATTCATGTGCAAACTTCAAGTGTCCATCTTTCATTTAAGCCAATAATCATTTCCTCAAAGGACTGCGACATGCAGAAATCTGTTTTTTCATTGTTTCTCAAACTGCCTGGATATCTTGGATGATTGAGCCAATTGGCTTTCTTCTAAGGAGACAAGGTACAGATTTGTTTGCGTTAAACTCAGCTCCATATACAAATCCATATTGTTTCCTTGGCAACAATGATAGTGGCTTGTTGCAGTCTTCTTCTGAAATATTTCTTTCTTTCCAATTTTACTGTCACATTCTGAGATTTCTCAGTAGTCTCTCTTCCAACTGTTAAGCAAGTCTGATCCTGCTTAGCTTTTTAATTTAATTTAATATCCATAATAGTAACTGCCACAACCCAAACTGGCCATTTCCAAAAAGACACTTATTTATTCTCAATTCAGGTACTGTGGAGAAGCCAAATGGAAGGGCTGCCTATACACCATCTCTGACACCCTAATCTTTCCTCTCCTTTGGATCATTATTTCATCAAAATTTCACAAAGCTCTATCAGAATCAGTTAGACGTTCTAATTAAAGTCACCACAGTAGGCACAATAAAGGTGAACCTGTACTGTTGAAAGCAAACAAGCATCACATAGGATTGAGAAATTACAGAGCAAAAAAGAGAAAAAATATAGATCCTCTGTCCAGATTAATATATTAGCATTACATTGAAGCCTCTAAGCAAATATCCTGCATTTTTTGCTTTGATCTGTGGGCAGAGATCAATGTCCCAGCTTTCTCCCATGCTTCTTCTGCACTTCCTTTTTCTCTTTCATCTTGCTGGAATGCATTTCTTAGAAAAAATTAGAAATGTGTAATGTTCTCTTGCCTTTCTCAGCAGCACTTTCAGTGTTTTACCAATGTTATTTCACGCTTTCTGTTCATTGGTTTCATTTTGCATATGAAGATAGAGGGTCCAAAGCCACGCAGGTACCCGAAGTAAGCTATTCTGAGATATAAAAAGTTGCTATGCTTTGTTATTCCTGCTATATAATCATTTTCATACATAAGGCTTTCATGAAACTCATCCTCTTCAATTCTTTAGATGATTGTTATTTTGGGAAGAAGCGTGAATCTGGGGAATAGGCATTTATCATGGGAATTATAGGCCAAAATCTTCTGGCCTATAAAGTTTTTTGCAGTGTATTAGAGAAAGGCCCCATCATCTGAAACTAGTTGGTCAAGTGTTCAGTCATGCAAACAGTTATCAAAGTTTAAGGTGATTTAAGTTGCACTAAAAACTACAACTAAGAATTTTTTTATGGGTGTTGTATTCTGCCCAAGGTTGCTTAAGATCGGCAGCCATATAAATTTCTTAAATAAGTAATAAACTACATTTCTATTGTAGATTCTCCATGTTCTCTTTATGGCTAAGAGACTAGTTTTGAACACTGGAAAGACAAATTTATGACCCCAATTATTTATCAGATTAAAAATCTGGTGTGATTTCAGATTTATGAAGAAGTTGCTTATAGAAATAGGTTATGGATGGATGGCTACAAAAAAACTAATTTTTCTTTTATTTAATTTATTATGTAAATAAAAACATATGTGTGTACCAAAATTTATTATACAAGTTGCATTCAGTGTTCAAATCAATTGCCATTTTCTTTAATACACTTCCTTACTTTTTCCATGCACAGTCTTTGAACATTTCTAAGCTCAGTGACATTTTCTCTGGTATTCACCAATTCTAACATGATGGTCTCCTATGGTTTGTCTGTTCGTTTATAGGGTCTGACTTTTGGTACACCCTGTATATTGTATATAGCCCTTATATCATTTTGTTGGGTTGATTTCCTATTTTGTTGTTGTGTTTTCTTTTTTCAGTTTGTTGTTCAGTTTTATTAACTAAAGGGAGATACTCTGGCTTGTGAAATGCATCCAGGAAAATAGCAAAAATCCCCTAAAATAGCAAAATTATTATGTGCCTATTTGACATATAATCAAAATATATCTTAATGTTGTTGCCTTTGGTCTTTATTTCAGTAGCCTTTGGTCTTCTTCAGTAAAATATACTGTTGCGTTATATAGCCACCTAAATCTGAAAAGGGCAAGTAACCCAAACGGAATATGCAGTTAGCTCCAGAAAATAAGAGAAATCTGTTCACATTTTACTGGGTTTTCTCTATTGCATCATTTTTTGTTGTTATCAACTACCGTATTTTCCAGCGTATAAGACGACTCGGCGTATAAGATGACTTTGGAGAAGATTTGCATGGTTAGAAAGTTGTCTTATACGCCGGAAAAAACGGTAGTTTATTATTTATTTACTTACTTACGTACCTACTGATTTATACTTCGCAATTGAGATACTGACAGTATTTTAACTCATTCCTGCTGTAAATCAGAACTAACCCATGCACATGCATTGATTAAAATTCATCTCCAAAAAATAAAGCCTCAAGAGACATAGTCGTTTTTTAAAAAAGTATTCAAAAGAAACTTAATGTCAACAATAAATTTGCTGATTTCTTTCTGAGTTACTTTTGCAATAACAAATTAAGATAGATGTTTCTCTAGTCGAATTAATTTTCATGAAATATTATGCCTTACAATGAGAATCTTCTTGTATTTGCAGCAGCTTTTCTATGGCTTGCTTTACATTGGTATAATATTGTCAGAACTTTATTTAAATGTTGCATTTTCCCCCTAAAATCAATGATTCCAAACAAATCTCAGTGAGAAATCTCATTCAGTGCCCTTTACTACATCATCTGCAAGCTGAAGAGGCGATCAGATATGTATCTCTCACTTTCTTGTCTTAAGAAAGACAGCGCAAGTGGCTGAGCACCACAGCAGCTGCTCCTTGCTTTAAGTGCAGATTTCTAAGATAGCATGGATCCAAAACTTTACTAACTTCATTTAAAAAAAAAATTACATATTTTTGACTGTTCTGTCCCAAGGAATGGAATTGCCCGAGCAGCTTACAAACAAAACCCAACTTTTCCCAACTGCATTTTGCTCAATTTTTAATCATTCAAGGGAATTGCCTTTGAGGTCAAACAAGCAACTCCTCTTCTCATCAAACCTAGCTCTTAGTGAGTTCATGCCTGTGTTTTTTTCTTGACAACCATAGACAAATATTACCACTGCCCTCTTCTGGGTTGTTTTTTTTTTTTAACACTTTACTGTCTAGCCTGCAGCCCTGGTAATTCCAGATCGTGTCCTGTCCTGATATCAACCAGTTTTGCTTAGCCTTTTCATATTGGTTTTCAAGGTAGGGTTGGTAGTGAATGCAGCTTCATATGTGGGGGAGAGATGCCTCTTACAACCACAATGGCATGTCTGGGTTGCTCAAGACCAGGGGTCTTCAAACTTGGCCCTTTTATGACTTGTGGACTTCAACTCCCAGAATTCCTCAGCCAGCGTGCCTGGCTGAGGAATTTTGGGAGTTGAAGTCCATAAGTCATAAAAGAGCCAAGTTTGAAGACCCCTGCTGAAGACAGTCTACCACACCGTTAAGATTTGGGGGCGTCGTCATGAATGAAGAGGTGGAGAGCATCTCTGTGCAGTTCACAGACTGTGTGGGGTCTGTAGGTGTGTGTTTCATTTACTTTATTCCATATGTGCATTTTGCCATGTGCCTATGGATTCAAGATTCAAAATCCAAAGAACGAATCTGGTTCGCAGCAGATGACAGAGACTGGCAGATCAGATTCAGTAGCATTATTAAAGTATGGAATAAAGTACTCATACAGAAAATGGTTAGGAATGCATTTTTTTTTTACAAGTGGTGCAAAGTTCATTTCAAAGGAGAACCAGATTTGCGTGTTCCTCCTTTATGCACACAGATCTGCTCTCCTTGAAATTAATAATCTAATTAATATAGATAATTAAGTTATTTTGAGCACACTTGCCTGCATGTAAGGTTCCTTGAATTCAATTGAATGGACTTCCTAGTCAGCATGCATAGGATCCACAGCTAAGTATTATTCGGGACTCACTTCAGTTAGGTTAGTTTCAGAAGAATTTTATACAATTCCATCATGATATATTGTGATATTCTGCCGCGTAGCAGCCTGCATAAAGCCATGCAATAGCTTTGCTGAATAAATATTTTGTACTTGCTGAACAGGACAGGATTTCAGCTACCCAATGGGGCCTTCCTTGCCCCAGGGTTTCCATACGCTTAGGTGGTACTTCCTTACTGATGCTCTTCCTTTTTTTACTCATTGTCTTCATCGTCCACACACACCCATGCACGTGGCTCTGGACTGCTCATCATGTTCTTCTTGTTTAAAACCCCATTGTTCATTTGTTTGTTTGTTCTCTTCCTCTTCCCTTTATCTCTCTCTCTTTCTCTTTCTCTCTCTCTCTTGCTTTCTTTGTTTTCTTTTTGTTTTTGTCTCCTCTGTTTTGTATACCCAGGCAGCCCATTGAGTAACTTCTTTGACGTAATTAAACAACTTTTTTCAGACGAGAAGAACGGGCAGGTGAGCCATCCCCCCGGCACGCCAACCAAGCATAGCACAAACAGCAAGCGGAGCGATTCCGATAAAAATGACTATGGGTCTAGAGGAGACACTAAGTTCCCCGCTGGCAAAGAGAAGGCAAAGATGGCCTCATCACTCGGCTTACAAGACCAACCTTAAATAAATGCACTGAAAAAAAAATTAAGTCAATCTAATAAACTCACCTAGAAAAGTGAAGAAAAGCTCCCCAGATGAATGAGTATTCTTTAGCAAGGTAGCCTCTAAACTAGATGGGTGTATATAGTAGTGCTACCACAGGACAAAACTGTCTATAGTAAAATTTTGTATGGAAAAACATTGTGTGTATATATATATATACATACATATATATTAAAATTATATATATATATATATACATGCACATGTAAATATATATAATCCACATATATACATATATAGATTTATATGATACCTATACAAATAATGCGCGCATGCGCACACACACACACACACACATGCACATAGACACTCACAAAGACATATAAAAGGGAAAAAAATAACAAATTGACAAACCCATTTTGGCAAATCCTGTTTGTTTGGGTTTTGTTTCCTCCTCCCAGTACTTTCCTTGCTATAACACCTCCCCTCACCGTAACACATCCCTGCTTCTGATTCAACCATCCATATTGTATTCCTGTGTTCTCTCTGTGTTTCTGATACCACCGCTTGTTTCCAATCTACTACCAGGAATTATCCCGAAAAGTTAACATGTCAGCCAACATCTTCACCTTCTGTGCTCCGCGAATGCTTGTTCACGGAAGGCCAGTGATGTAAGACTGTACACGGACTGGTTTGGGGAGGGAGGGGAACTTCCAGCCTCCTGTCTCCCACTGCAGGAAATGGGTCTCCTCCATTCCATTTGCCCTCAACACACAATTTTCTTTTGGTGCTCTGTGCGGAAAACAGCTGAGAAATCGCAACCTGTCACAGTTGGAATTCCCGGAAAGCGTCGTTGGCTGTGACCACACCTTTTCCTCCTGGTGAAGCTAGACTCTGGGGGGGTGGGGGATAGGGAATAGGATGGCATATTGTTCTCATTCCATATTAAGATTTTTATAAGAACTGTTTCCCCCCTCCGTCCTTTTCTTCCCATCCAAGTTGTTTTCAAATTGTGTTTGTGTTTTTGTAATCTGAAATCATTTTTTTTTTCAAATGGCTGGAGAGGCAGCCTTAAACTTGAGGGAAACAAAAATACAAGGAAACAGTCAAGCAAACATGGACACTGAAACTTAGGGAAAGGCCTCTATCAGCAGCAAGGACAAAGGACAAGAGTCCAATTCTGGGGTGCAGCCTCATCTGCTGCCAAGTTCTGCTCTGTCTACCACCTTCACTATCATCACCACCGCTGTTAGGACTTCTTCCCTCCTCAACCTGCTCTCCCAGACCTTTCCTTCCACAATGGGATTTCCCTTCCGCCGGCTGAATTATCTGCTACATCACACATCTGGATGCAATTATGGTGTCATTAGTGCTGCGTTGATATATCAGTATTATTTATTTGCTGGTTTTGTTTATTTATTTGGGTTGTGTATGTACGTTTGGGTTTGTTTGTTTTTTTTAATGCAAAAGAAGACTATGAGATGAGAAATAGATTTTCCCCTTTTTCCTTTGTGCGTGCCTGTCTGTATAACCACTGGTACATAGTTCATTTGAACGAGATATGGAGGAGATAGCACTATGGATGAGTTCAACACAAAGCTACTGTAAACTTTTAAAAGTATTGCAAGATATTTTTATATTTGTTTTTGGTTGGTTTTTGTTTTTGTTTTTGAAGAAGGATGAATGGGCTGGATCTTCTGTGTAGTTAAGTTATTATTAGGTCTTGGTTATTATTTATAATGCATATATATATATAAATATAAATATATATATTTAAAATTTTAAGATGTTAGATATATCTTCTGCTTTCATTACTGAATAGAGGTGACATTGATTTGTATTTATTTGGGGGGGGGAGGGTAGAATTCCAACAAGAACACAACTTGTTCCTCTCACCAATGCTCCTTTTCTTCTTTTTCATTTGATGTCTTTTTCTCTTTCCCCACTCTCTCTTTCTCTCTCTCCCAAGTATAGCTGGAGAGGAAAATTTTTAAAATACCATAAATGACAGGCAAAAAAGAAGATGACAAAATTCTAAAATCCAGTATGTTTTAAATGTAGAGTTAGTGTTCAGTCCCCTTATTATCTTCAATTGCCATTGTTTGGGTTCCAACAAGTGTGTGTTAAATTGCACTATTTTTTTTTAATGTTAATATTAGATTTCTCTTTCACTGTTTGTGTTTCCGATTATTTTTATTTCTATGTTTGTCCTGGTTCATTGTTCTCTTATTGGACCTGTTTTTCCTGTATATAGGTTTGAAGAAAAAAAACACAATATTTTGAAAAAGATCCACAGAAGTGGAGGGTGTTTTTCATTGTGGTTTGGTTTGGTTCTCCTAATCTTTACCTTTTCTCTTCTATTGCTATGTGCATGTTAGACCTTGATAGGGTGGTGGCCGGGGACAGAGGTAGGTGAGAATGTAGAGGTTTGGAGGCAGTTTTAATTGCATGATATTGCTGTAAATTATTCTCTCTTGCTTCTGTTGTCCTTTCTGCCTCCATTTTCTGCTTCATTCTCTCCAAAGCTTCTCTTCCACCACTCTCAGTCTGTTTCCCTGGGTTTTTCTTCCTTTATGTATAGCTTTTAAGGCTTCTGTTAACTTGTACCTCTACAAAAGGCTGGGATTTCAAATAATAATAATAATAATTAATAATGATAATAATAGCCCATATAGTACACACAGGAAGGAGATCATTTACACAAGACATAAGAATAAATGAAAGCAATACCTCTTGTTATCCTTCCTATTTTGTACTTTGATGACACATGCATACACATGCACACACACTCACTCGTGGACACAATCTGATATTATTTAACAGTTCCAAAGGACAAAGAGGAACCTTCTGATGTATCCCTTGTTAAATAACTGTGAACAACTTTAGTTCAAAAACAATAAATTCATTCAGTAAAGATACTGGCTCTTTGGGTGTCTTGTTTATGACAGCTGGCCAGAGAGGGCCTGGGTAAGTATAGTGCCTAATCTCCATCATGGATTTTCCTGTCACTACGTCAGTTTTCTCTGGTCTAACCTTGAGAGTTATCCAGGACTGACAATGAATACAGCAGGTGGCTTTCTGTGGTGAAGATCCCACTATAAGTTGAGATCCAAAGTGAAGCTTGAACATTTTTTTAAATACAAAGGCTTTTGGAGGGGAAGGGAGGGTATGGTCTTATTCAACACCAGTAAGGGGATGGAGGGTTGTTCCCAGTCTTCCAGTTATGCTGTGATTAGCCTGGCACCTACAGTCTCATGATCATGTCCACTGTGGCACAGTTTGGCAATGTGTTAAAATAGGAAAGGAACTTGGTACTAGTCATTGTGGTGGGTTTTTTTTTTCTTACCTTGATTTTAAAAATGCTTGCCTCTAATTCTGGGCACTTTACTTAATAAATGGTCAGAAATATAAGCAAATGGTTTGTGTCCATATCACATGCACAGAGATAGTCCTCAACCTATTATTACAGTTTTGACCAGAATTTCCATTGCTAAGCAAGGCAGTTGTTAAATGAGTCCCAGACGATTTCATGATATTTTTTGTTATAAACAAATCACAAACAAAGCAGTTGCTAAGTGAATCCCATAGTTGTTAAGCAAATCCAATTTTCTGATGGAAGCCAACTGTACCCCAGGACACTGCAACCATAATAAATACATGCTGGTTGTTAAATGCCCAGATTTTCAACACATGTTTATGGGGCAGCTGTAATGGTCATAAGTTCACTTTTTCCAGCATTGTTGTACAATCAAATGGTGTTGTACTTTCTCCTTCAAAAATATTAGAAATAGAATGTTCCTTGTATCAGTTGAATTGAAATTTGGTGACCCAATTGAACTTGGTCTCTAATGTTTTACAACCTAAAGTTGTAAAAGCTAGTCAAGTTATATTCCCAGTGTATAAAGGAACTCGCCTAAAAAAAGAACAAATCAAGGCATTTTATAATCCCTTGATAAGACTAGACTTGGAATACTGTCTCCAATTTTGGTCGCCACAATATAAAAAAGATGTTGAGACTCTAGAAAGAGTGGAGAGAAGAGCAATAAAGATGATTAGGGGATTGGAGGCTAAAACATGTAAAGAACGGTTGCTGGAATTGGGTATATCTAGTTTAATGAAAAGAAGAACTAGGGGTGACATGATAACAGTGTTCCAATATCTCGGGTTGCCACAATGAAAAGGGAGTCAAGCTATTGTCCAAAGCACCTGAAGGCACAACAAGAATCAATGGATGGAAACCAATCGAGGAGAGAAGCAACTTGGAATTAAGGAGAAACTTCCTATCAGAACAATTAATCAGTGGAACAACTTGCCTCCAGAAGTTGTGACTGCTCCAACACTGGAAGTTTTTAAGAAGAGATTGGTCAATATTTTGTCTGAAATGGTACAGTATAGGGTTTCCTGCCTGAGCAGGGGGGCAGGGTTGGACTAGAAAACATCCAAGGTCCCTTTCAACTCTGTTATTCTGTTAAGAACTTCTCACTTTGCCTCCTGTAAGAAGTCAGTCTCTAGGGGAATGTTTTTAATGATTTGTTATTGCCATGTTTCTGGCAGAAGACATGGAAGTCCTAAACTTCAGGTAAGAGCAAATGCAAGAAAAGGGCCTTGCTTACGATATTTAATTCTAGTTTTAAAATGTAGAGTTAAAACTCCCATTTGTTTTTATTTTAATTTTCATTTGTTGCTTATATATCTTATTTGCAAGTTTTGTTTTTTAATATGCTAACAGCAAATTTCTCTCCATTTTATTTTCTATTATTCCCTGGCTTTGCTTCTGATCTTCTTAGACCCGTTTTCTTACAAAGAGATAAAAGCGGATGGGTAGGTACATGTTTTGAATCTTAAATGTTTATTTGGTGTTGTCAAATGTAGATTTTGGAGGGCAATAATCCATGGAACAGAGAAAGATTGCAAGAATTTTGAAGGCACTTTTAATCACCTAATAACTGCAATAAATAATTTTATCAATTTTTCATTATTGCATTTACTCTCCTTTATGCCACTCCCAGCCCTTTGGATTTTCGCAGTGTATAAAACCATGATTTTGAAATCATGATTTGTTAAACAAAATGTGTCTTACACATAAGACTAAATCAGAATGGTTGGAATAACATTATCACATCAATCTTTAAAACAAAGAAATCACATTATGGTGCACCAGGACATGATTTCCCAGGCGATGTTTTGCAATGGGGTCTACAGTCTTGAAACACTTCTTTTAGGGCTGCTTAAATCTCCTCTTAGCATTCAGCTCAAGCAAACATTAGCAGGAAACGGTTGATTTACCCAGCTGCTTAGCTGGGCAGGAAAAATTCTAGCTAACTTATAATGAAGAGTTTTGGAAATTCTGAACTTGTGTCGTAAATACAGTACACAAGGCCATGTATCTTGAAATACGACATTTGGCTCAAACAATTTGGCTCCAACTATTTTAAAGAATCTTTTTTTAAAGGGTTCTTAATTGGTTGGATGCAACAATCAAGATGTCACAATCCCTGTCCAGGAAACCCTTTTACCATCATTAAGGGCTGATCTGCAGGGCCACTTTGTACTGAGATGACCATAGACCAGGAATCATTTCTTGCTGGAGGAATATACAATGACATCTGGTATTCACTTCCTACCAGGTGGGAAACCACTCCCTGTCTGTCTTTTATGCTACACATCCTTAGAGCTTGCTGATTTATCTGATTTACTTGTGCTTCATCTTAATGTAGACCAGTGTTTTTCAACCTTGACAATTTTAAGGCATGTGGACTTCAACTCCCAGAATTCCACAGCCAGCATTGCTGGCTGTGGAATTCTGGGAGTTGAAGTCCACATGCCTTAAAATTGTCAAGGTTGAGAAACACTGATGTAGACCATCCCCTTTATTCCACTTGGCTACTGTGCAATATGGCAGAAATGCCTCCTCCTCCTCCTCCTCCCACCCCAGTCATTGATCACTGCCCTTAAATAAATAAATTTCTCAGAGAAGTTGGACTTTTTAATTAATTCATTAATGGAATATAGTTCTGCCATTTTGGAGACTGGTTGACATTGACGAGAGATCTGCCATTTTCTTCCAAGCGATAGGACCCGTTATATGGCTGAGTAAAGAAGCAAGGGAATTCAGCAATCATGATAAATATCTGGGCAGAACACCAGATACCACAGCGGCCAAAGGGGAAGAAGGGCTTAAAATCCAGAAAGGGATTTCTTAAATTGGCCACATTTCTAGGCAGTTTACTCATGCAAGGCAGGCAGCTCATTGTTAGAAAAATTTTAAGTGGTCCTTTCCTGTTAATTAGGACTACTCGGTGGTAAGGTAAGCCAAAGAATGCTGTAAATATTAATGCAGTGGACTTACATTATTTAGACTAAACCAATATATTTTGAAGTCATTAAAAGATAGCAAGTTATCATAAACATAAATATTGCATGTTCATTGCTAAAAGGGAAAATAAACTTGGTTTAACTCTCAGAAAAACTTAGTTGATCTGGACATAGTTGATGGAGGAGTATTATTTATTTATAAAATTTATTGACCACCCATCTTACCATAGGGTAACTCTGGGTAGCTTATAGTTACATATACAGTTAAAACATAAAAAGTTAAAACCCAAGGACACATGGAGAAGGTGGGGAGGGAGTGGGGGGAGGTGGGATCTGTTATTAACCAGCCACCCCCATTGTGCTGTTCCTTCACTGGGGCCCCAAGCCGACTGGCAGAGCCAAAACTTTAGCCCCTTACAAAAAGATAGGAGGGGTGGGGCCAACCTCATATCAGGGGGCAAGATGTTCCAGAGGGCAGGACCCCACCAGCTGGAATAATTAGGCTGACAGGACCTCCAGCACTCCTACATAATGTTCACATTGAGGCTAGTCAGATTCTTAGCTCTCCTGGAATCCATCCACCAATCTGGACAAAATAAAGACACATTTCAAAGGGTTAACAATGACATTAGTTGTTTAGTGACTTGATTCAAAAAGCAGTTTTGTTTTGCTGATACAGCAATTGCCCAAAATCCTCCACCATTCCTGGCACTTTACATATGACTTTGATCTCTGGGAGTAGTGTCAAGGAAGCTGAACAAGGAAATGGGAAATATACTACTCCCTGTTCACTTTTAGAGTGGTCACTTTAGTTTCAGTTTAGGTGCAGGATACATTTACCATTTTCCGTTACCTTGAATGCCTCTAATTTGAAAGTAGTTGAGTCACAAAAGCAGGAATTTTATGTCAGTGACAAATATAGAATTATTTGCATAACAGTAACATCTTAAAATGTATGTCCTCTCCCCTAACATCTTCAACCAGCTGTAAAAACATGGGCCCTCAAGAGTCTTTGGAAATGGAGTGGCGTATTGATCACTCATGTCCACTCAGTCACTCAACCTAGTAGGATAAATCTGAGGAATTGGCTGAAGAAAAGTCCTGTCGCCTTTAACTAGGAAGGCCAATAATGAGTCATCTTGTCCAATTATCTTGTCCAGTTATCACAGGGAATCAAAAGTGAATTCAGCAGCTTCTGATTCCCCACAGAAGGAGTGATGTTAGAAAGAATCAAAATAGATCTTATACAGGTAGTCCTTGACTTACGACCACGATTGAGCCCAACATTTCTGTTGCTAAGTGAGACATTTGTTAAGTCCTTGAGTTTGCAAGTCAATCTATGCTGTTCCTGTCTCATAACCCAACTAATAAAAATGGAAAATAACCTCCTAGATTCAGACGCAAAGTATGAATATTTCTGCCACAGCCACTCATCTATTTGTAAACATTCCGCAATCTCCAACCAGCAGCATAAGATTGTGCAACATGGCAAAGTCTTTGTTACAGTTATTTCCAGTTCCCCCCCCTGCCATGCCAAATCCCCTGTATATGAATTCTTCTGAATTAGCTTCAATGTCATCGCTTAAGAGGGTGGGCATTCTCCTTTACAAGTCTGTATAAGGAGTGGGAAAGGCCTGGGAGATATCAGCAAATTGGAGCCAGAAACATGCAGCTGCATAAGTGAAACTGTTGCTGGGCTTCATATAGCCTATTCATATCTTGTGTTTAGCAATGACATTGTGCGCACTTCAGTGAGCAAAGACACAACATAGAGAACAATTTGCCTGTAATTGTAATGCAAATACCTTCCCCAATTTAGAGTAACTTTAAGTCCTGCCCCTTAGTCTAGTGGTTAAGGCACTAAGGTAGAACTCAATAGATCGTGAGTTATAATCCCACCTTAGGTATGAAAGCTGGATGGCTGATTTTGGACCAATCCCTCTCTCTCACTTCAAAAGATTGTTGTGGTGATAATAGGAGAAGGAAGACAGGTAAGGTATGTTCGCTGCCTTGAATTATCTATAAAAATAATAAACTCCGGATAAATAAATAATATTTTAAAAATAAATTTAAAAAAATAACTTGAATGGGATGGCTGTGTAATTCTTTCTGTGCAGCCTCAGTTTCTTGTGCAAGGATGGACAATTCATAGCAAAAGCTGGAACTATTTTGGGGGGCATTTACCTTCCCATCTGCAGAAGAGGCAGTTTGTTGGAGTTATCAGTAATTCCATCTTACCTAGAGTCCTCTGTCTCAAGCTTTCTCTATGGCTCTCATCTTTTGTAAAATCAAAATCAGGCAATTATAAACTCTATTGCATTTACATTCAGATTATTTCCACTCTTGCAATCTCTTAGCTTAACCAATAGAGTTTTGATACTGGTTCTTATTGCAAGAACCAGTTATTGGACCAGGCTCTAATTGTGGTTCTGCCACACTTTAACTGAGATGTGCCACTTGGATTCCAATAAAAACAGATATCTACTCTATTTAAACAGACAGATAGTGTTTATAGATTGCAGGAGGAAATGTTAAAAAGGCTGTTGATCTTCTCACTCCTAACAGACAGGAAGGTAAACATATTCTTGGTAATTATGCATAAAAAATAGAACTGAAAGAAGGCAGATTGCTTAGATTACCTTGCTCAAGTAGGTTCTGTGAAACTCTACAATGAGCGTGGCTGCAGCCATTTTTTCTTCTCACTCTAGGTTGCCATTTAGAACGGAGAGGGGGGATTGCCCAAGTGCTTCGTTAGTCAAAATAATCTTCCACGGGACAGATTATTTTGACATTCTGCTTTCAATCTAATTCTGAAATGGAAGGGGCCACTCTAATGGGCTGAAGTGGAAACAGGCCCATTGAGCTGAGCCTAATGCAGTTTGCTTGCTTATTCATCTGATTTATATCATACCCTGTAATCTTGCCAGTTTTATAATGGTTGGTCTCCTGGATGCTAGGATTTCTTTCTTGCCTCTTGAAGTTTGAGGATATGCTCCTGAAAGAGAAGAGTTTGGTTTATTCCATGTTGATGGTGACCATCCCAAGTGTCTGAGGCTGCTCAATGCAGGTTGTCCAGATAGGCAAAAATGCAGGCATCTTTTGTTCTTAAGTGGTTCAGCAGGCCAGCATCTTGTTAATACTGTACTGTGGATACTGCAGGCAATCTGAAAAGGAGTGGTTTCAATTGAAACTGGTCGCTCTCGTACATGAACTTGAACAGCTTCCAGTAAAAAGTCTGAATGGGATGTGCAAAATTATTGCAAGGGAATGATTAAGAATTAATTCTAACTGCACGGCAAGATAGGCAGCAAATAAATTTAACAAATAAAAATAATCATCTGATATGATGGCTCTGTAGAGAGTAAGAAAGACAATTTTGATGGAAATATGCAGGCACTGTTCCCTAGGCAAAATATTTTTTAAGTCCAGGATGAGATAATATTTCAAAGCTTCCAAGGAAGGCCACCTCCATAATTCACTGAACTATTAGAAGGGGGACAACATGAGCCGATTTTCAAGATTCTATTCTGATAGTCAGTCTCAACACAAGTAATTTTAGCTTTCCTGTGGAGCTGATCTCCTGGCCTGGTCCATCTAACAATTTCTAACCTGAAGGCTCAGAGCCTGATATATTTGTTCTGCTTTCTGATGTACAGGTGGTGCAAGAAGGCTTCTTCTGTATAAATTTGCTTTTCTATCATGCTACTGTCCAATAAATTTCTATCCAATAATTTTCTTTTGTAAGGATTGCAAATAGACAAAAAAAACAAAAGAAAACGGGGAATAGGATATACAAGATGATCTTCTGAAAGTGAAGACGATAGTTTCTGTTCTCTTCCTGTTAAAATGGAGCTGTCTGTATTCCCCATAAGTTGATAAAGCATTACCTATAGTACCATAACACGTCTTTGGGAGGACAGGGAGAGTAGGTTGGCCTGGGACTCCCTAATCAGGCCCTATCCTATTACTAGGTAGGTTTGCACTTCCTTTGTTCTTCTGTTGGTGCTCAACCCTATCATGGAATGCATCCAGTATTTTCTGGCTTCCCCTCATTATTATGTCAATGCACAGAGGGAGACCTGACATCCTTGTTCTTGTTGACCTAGGTCGGATGCTTTTGTGTTAGGTTTCCTCTAACATCAGGAGTTGATGTTTTGGGTGCTAACTGGTCAAGTTAGTCCTCATTTAGTGACCACAATTGATTCCAGCATCCTGGTCATTAAACAAAGTGGTTACAAGATGAACATCATATAGCCGCAATTGTGCTTATGCCAGACAAAAGGCAAAGCTTAGAGCCCCTTTCCTCCATTCTGCCATCCTTTGGACTGCTGGGATAATTAGCAAGAAGAGAATTGATATTCATATTTACATTCCTTGGAGAGGAAGGGAGTACAAGAGAGTGAACAAGCACGCAATGGGGAATACACATTGAAAGCAATGTATTAGCACCAACAGTTTGCCTAATATACTTCAGGCTGCAAACCATGAATCCTTAGGAGGCAAACAAAAGCCTTTAGTGTGAAATCAATTAGGTTCTTGTCTTTTGTGATTTTGGGCAGCAGCTGCAAGCCCCGCTGTCCTAATTAATTAAGGTCACAGAGCTGAGCTCATTAACATGCCCTTTTTAGAGATGTATTGTGGAGAAAAGCAACTCAGGAACAAATAGCTTTTTAAGAAATATCTCCACTCTGTGAGGGGGAAGGGAGTAAAAATGACTCAGGTACAGGACAATATGTTTTAAGAGAGAGATGCTGCAAAGGTCATAAATGCAGGCATTGGCCACAAAATTATGTTTTCATCACCATCATAATTGCAGTCATTGTTCAAGGCAGTCATAAACAAGGACTACCTGTACTTTATTTGTTGTAAAAGAGGCCTCTCTAAGTCACCTTTAGTCTTACCATTTACTACTTCAAGTCTGGTTGCTTCTAGAGGTTTTCATTTTCTTGTCCAGTTTAGATTTTGCAGCTGCTGACTGAGTCTGCAGCCTATTGTCAGCCTATACTGATCAGTTGGTGCACAGTTATCTAGAAGTCATCTTAATTTTTCACCCTGATGCTGCTTTTTTTTTGTAGAGACAGAATACAAGACTAAAGAGAGGGGTTTTCCTCCACAGGATAGGAATAAGTCTTGTCTTCTAGCTAGACTCCGGCAGTGTTTCTCAACCTTGACAATTTTAAGGCATGTGGACTTCAACTCCCAGAATTCCACAGCCAGCAATGCTATTGGATGAGGGAAGATCAGGCGTTTAATGTAGACAAGAAAAGGAAACCCAAGTCATGCATGCAAATACTATTATTAGATTATAGTAACAGACTCTCACAAGTCTATTTGTGCTTCTGCCTTCTTCCCTTTATCTCCCTATGAACTAGGTATGAGGTATTTTCTCAGGTTTCATTCCTGCCCCAGACTTAGGTTTCTCTTAGCTTGCTTGCAGCGCTTCCTCCTGTTCTTTGAGGTTATTCCTTCTGCCTGTTACAGTTACTGCCTGTTTCTCCCTATGATAGGATAAGCCAGAGTTACTCCGTTTCTCCCTATGATAGGATAAGCAAGAGTTACTCCGTTTCTCCCTATGATAGGATAAGCCAGTTACTGCCTGTTTCTCCCTATGATAGGATAAGCCAGAGTTACTGCCTGTTTCTCCCTATGATAGGATAAGCCAGAATTACTCCATTTTTCCCTATGATAGGATAAGCCAGTTACTGCCTGTTTCTCCCTATGATAGGATAAGCCAGAGTTCCATCCAATCATTTGGGGACAGTAAAGAAGGTGAAGTGCTACTTGTTCTTTCCATTTTCTGTGTCTTTTGGGTCACATCAGAAACTGCCTTGTCAAGTCATTTTTCATAATTGTGCCTTTTAACAGAACAGGGGCTACTCCCTCTGCTGTTGTATGGGCACTTTCAGGAAGTGATTTACTTGCAAGAGAGCAGATAGCCACTTGTACTGATGGTTTCTTGGGAGGGGGGAGGGGGTTCCTATTAGTTATTGGAGAAATAGAGAAAATGATCTGCTTTGGGTGCAAAGACAGTATGGAATATGGATTTGCCTTCATAGGCACCAATTGTCCCACAGCTTGTTGACTGTATGAAGAAATAATGGGCCCTCTGGAATCAGATGCCTTATATCTGTGTGGCTCCTACCCTGACAGCATTTCAGAAAGCCCTGGAGCTTGGCATGTCCTGGCAGGCTTTGTATTAGCGTATAGGGCCAGCTTCGTCTCATCTGCACTTCTTCATTCTTTTTTTTTAATGCTTTATTATTATATTGTATTTTTATATTTTATTACATCACCCAGAGTAAGTTTGGAATCAGACGGTGCCTAAATTGAAATGATTTAGGGTTGGACGAGAAGACCTCCAAAATCCCGTCAAACTATGTTATTCAATTAAATAAATTAAAATGCAGTTTGTCCAATAGAATATTTAATGCCCGAACCACTAAGATAGCTTTCTTTCAAATATCTCACTCACCCGGTGCCAAAGTTGAGCAGTCTTAAGGCATCTGTGTAACAATGTTATGGGTAGTAGTGTTCTAGCTCATCAGACATGGGAATACAATTTGGGAAAACCCGGTTTGTACAGAAGGGATTTTATCCATAACTGAAGCAGACTTCCGGTGATAAGGATCAAAAAGGTGAACATTACTTTTCCATGGCTGCATCTGGATTCTTAAGAGGCTTGTTTTGTTCTTGCCTTAAGGCCTTTTAATACAAAAGGTTTTCTTTTTGAAAGAAATTACTATTTTATCAGCTGCCTTGTATCATATCATTTGAAAGTTTCACTTTTGTTTGTCTTAACTGATCATTAATACCCTGAAGTGGTTTTTTTTTTTTAAAGTAAAGGCACAATAAGGATCATTGCCACCAGTATTTCCTACAGGTAAGACTTCTTTTGAACACTGTGCTAGGGTTTAGTCCAGCAAAATATTTGAAGGGGCGCAGCGGCCTAGTGGTTAAGATGCTGGGCTTGTTGACTGAAAGGATAGCAGTTCAAGCCCCAAGTACTACACAATGGGGTGAGCTCCCTTTCCTGACCCAGCTCCTGCCCACCTAGCCATTCAGAAGCATGCGTATGTGAGTAAATAGATACCTCTTTGGTAGGAAGGTAATAGTGTTCCCTCAGCCTATAATCATGACCATGAAGTGTCTTCAGATAATGCTGGCTCCCTCGGCTAGGAAACAGAGATGAGCAGTGCCCCCTAGAGTTGGACTTGACTGGATAGGGAAAACCTTTACCTTTATATTTGAGTTTTTATAAAGAACACATCTAAGAAGAAAAATAGTTTCAGCTAAGATACTTTAATCTTCTCCTTGCCCCATATTAATACCCCATTTTTGAAATAAAAATCATAACATAAGGGAATGTAAATTAGTTCTTGAGCACAACCTAATATGAACAGAATACTGATTCTCACAGCAATTAGAGCACGTTATCCCTGAAAATTGTACTTGAACTATGCAGGAAATCTTTTCTTGATCTGATCAGAAAATAGCTGAGTTCGTTTAGAATGAAATGCTAAAAGAAGAAATGCCAAATATTTATCAGAAGGACATGTAACTTGAATGGAAAATGTCAGGCTTAATACCCTCATGCTTAATACCATATTTTAAGAAAATAAAATGCAAATTGGGAAAAAAATCCCAAATAAAGCCATAAGCAACTTCCCACGGTATGACTGACGAACCTTTAACTTTACATGCAAAGAAATACAAATAATGCCTGCTAATGCAGCGAAAAAAATTCAACTTGCATCTGATAGAATTTTTTATTATTATTATTATTGGACAGATGAACTAAAATAAGCCAACAACATAATTATATGCCAACAGCCGTCTCTCTTAGCATAGTGGTGGCAGACTGTGTGCCCCCTTCCCATCCTGTCTCAGGCCCCCTTTGGCGAAGAAGAAGCAGTCATGGCTTTTACCACAGGGTGGATTCCTCCCCTGGCTAGTATATCTTCTGGAATTTCTCTCTAAAAATACCAGAACTTTTGTGGGCACTTTCAAGATCCACACTCTGACCCCAGGGAGATCAGGGAACCACCTCCCTTAAATGCACTGGAAGCCTTATTGCTACTTTAGTTGGGCCAAAACAATTTTCCTCCCCGTTACAACCCAATGAAGGGTTAGATGGAAAAGGTCTGAGGGAAGGGAAGAAAAAGGATCAACTGAAGTAAAAACAAAGACAAGTCTCAATGTGCCCCCCATGTAAGCCACTTTACATGTTAAGTTACGGTTTACAACTTTTTTTTAAAAAAAAAAATGGTAGTACCACCATCTTAGAGAGGAAGTGAGCCAGATAAAAGGGAGCTTGCATTCAAGGACAAGGACCACTTCCCAAGAGGAAGTGGGCAGAATGAAAAAAAAGAAAGGAATACAAAAGCAGTAGCCCAACTCAAAAAATGTGGTTCGTCTCTTAAAAACAGCACTCATAATCCATCAGATAAGGAAGAAACAGGAGAAAAATGGAGGGAAGGAAAAAAAATCCCCACAAAACTGGTGCAACGTCTTGCCAAGGATGATGCATTTAACCAAAACTCCATATAGTCCTTTGTGTCTACATGTCCTGTGGTGGCAGCATAATTGCTTAAGCTTTCTTGGTTGTGTATGTCTGTATATATGTATATATATACACACATAAGCACATATACATATGCATACATCCGAGAATAGAGAGCATTTTCCTTTTTTTTTTAAGTGTTAGCGTTGATTTTGCTCTGGTTAGGAAGACTCATCTCTCCTTCACATGGTTCTGTGCTACTGCACTACTACTGCTGCTGCTGCCGCCACCACCACTGCCATTGCCACTTCCATTACTGCTACTGTTCCCGCTGCTGCTGCAGAGGATCTCTGTGAGGTCATCCATGATGGTTGTTTCTTTAGGGTCCACCAGATTAAACTCCCGGATGAAAAGGATGAAGTGTACGTAGAGTGTGTTCAAATGTCCATGCAATTCCAGTGCCAGGGTTTCCTTGAAGTGTGATGAATAGATGTGGGCTAGCACATGGAACAGATACTTGCAGATCTTCTTCACTAGGGACTCAAAGGAGTTCGGGAATTCTTTGCCTGTTGCGAACGTGAAAAAGAGGGAGAGTGAAAGGATCATCTTAAGTTGCATTTCTGAAAATATTTGTTTACTTGAAAAATTCTCCTGAGGTGATTTGCAAGCAATAAAAACAATAAAATAATAATTCATTAAATATTATTTAAAACAAACAACACATTTCTAGACTCCTTCCTACAGGGCTATTGGTGGTCCTCTGGGGGAAAAAAAGTCCAACTAACTGGGCTTCTGCAAAGATTGTCCCATCAACCTTATTTCTTCTTCCTTCAGGTTATCTTTTACAGAGCAGGTAGTGGCAAGGGCTCTAAGGCCAGGAGGAGAAGAGACCAGCTGAAGCCCCTTCAGCTTTGGTGGCTTCAGTGGTGATGGCCCACAACCTCAGTCATAAACAACACCTGTTCCGGCTACTGCACTATATTTTTCTTCATTCAATTCTATTAGATACATAGACAAGATTTTCTGTGCTCAAAAAGTGTGATTTGCTCATTTTAGAGAAGGTGATTATTTCAACCCCAAACCATGATTACAGATTTTAGATGGAAAACACTTTTGGCCAAGTCTTTTGCTGAACTAGAAGTAGCTAATATAAAAGGAGTTGTAGTAATGTGCATGAATGGAATGAGATATGATTTGTTTTAAGTTCATTTAATTTAAATTGGATCAAACACCAATGAATGAACTGTAAGACACATACGTTGATCAATATAAACTTTTTATATGCCAAAGCCATAAAGATCTGGCTAAATTAGGTTTTTTTCTGAGAATAAACATACCATATTTGGTAGGAAATACATCCTCATCCGTCACTAACTTCTGCACTGAACTCATGACAAAGTCAACATATTGAGGGGCTGTACATTTGATCTTCTTTCCTCGCTCATCATACCAGTAGTATTGTCTGTGAAGAGAATGGTTAGTATGGTAATATCTGTTCTGATAAGTTATCACATAAGCTACAACCCAACACATGAGGCTCCCATGACTATCATTTGTGGTTCCCTTTGCCTCCTAAGCTATCACTGAAAGAAGTCAGCAAAGGATTGGGGGATTTAAAAATTAACCAAAATACAATCTCTTTACACACTGCCTAAAGCACACCACCCAAAGCCCAAGTGCAGCTCTCAACCTGAAAAAATAGCTCATCTCAAGTCCACTGAAAAACAAACAATACTGTCTTAGCTGAGCAGCTAAAAATTCCAATTAAGGTTTTAGAATACTGTTATTAGAGCTTAAGCACTCCATTGTAATTTCAGAATGAAGTTTGTGAAACTAGAAATTAGTGAGAGGAATAGTGCTGTAGTGCTTAGATCAGGAATAAAGTTTCAGCAACTGCCCCTTTTTTATTATCAAGCAGTTCTATGACAGCATACAACAGCTCTTGGTCTACTTCAAAAAGCAGATCCTACAGATGGGAGAATCTACTATATAAGCTTTATCCTATGTTTCAGCTACAGAAACACTTGAAAGGCACAAGTCACACTTTAGGATGCTGTTTTAGGTGAGGTGACATAAGCCTTCAGCAATGTAGCATTCATAAACCAGTACATCACAGAAGAAACATTTTGAAGATTTACTATGTACATATGGATCCACTTCACTCTCAGGTTTTAAGGAAACAATTAAGATTTTTTTTTAATAAAAAAACCCCTTGAAAATGCAACGGCCTTATTTTGTTTTCAAAGTTAGTGATTAGGAATATTTGCTATCTATAGTTCCAGGTTCATTTTAAATTAAGCAAAGAGTTTACAAATAGTTCCTAGAAATCTTGATTTAAAGGTTTTAATATCCCCACTTAATTCTTGACACAATTTTTATTACATATGTCATGGATTTAAACGTATTTGCACATTGGAGTCAAGTGGAAAGACAATGTTACTTTTTCATAAAATAAACATAAATTTTGTCTAGTTGATGAAATGTATGATGCTAAGGTCTCCATCCCATGAAATGGATTATTGTAGTTACAGGCAACAATTTACAAAGATTCCAATTTAAAAATGAACTATATTTAAAAATACACATATATTCTATTGAATTAATTTTACTCTGAGTATAGCTTTCCCTATTCAAATGCACATTTGTGTTTATTAATGGAACATAAAAGTAAAATATAAGAGTGAATAACTCGATGCAGAATTTTAAACTGTCGGATTCTGATTTTCAAAAACAGGCTGATAAGTGCAAATGAAGCGGATTTGTATAGTAACATGAGCTGTCAGGAGGTGGCAGCACAATAACAGATAACTTTATCATAATAAATCCCATACAGTAGCTAGCATACTTCTTCAACTAGTCTTAAACAAAACTACATTGTTAAGTATAAATAGCAGTCCGTGGTGGTGATAAACACTGATAATGTTACTGGGAGGGGAATTCGAACATTTCTGAGATGTATCACCTCAATTCAAAAAATTCCTTCAAAGGAGATATTTTCACCACAACTATATGAATAAAGATTCTGTACTCTTTCCACAACATTTTTAAAAGGAATGCATATTACATGTAAAGATGCATTTTATTCATGGGGCTTCAGACTGAATTAGTGAATTTTCAATGGAGCCAGCACATGTCTAAGTCTAGTACCAGCATTTATAATTAACTTAATATTCAATGAAGTCTTACACTGTTGAGGGAAAATATATGACACATACTTAATTGTCATAGGTGTATTATTATTTGCAGAGTCAGAGCAGGGCGGTGGTTAAGAAGTTGAACTTGACGCCCCTGTTGCAAGCCAGCCATGGAAGCTCACTGAGTGTCTTTGCGCTCAGTCCCACCTGTCCCAGAGGTGGTTCTTGTGGAGACAAAAATCATAGAAGATGGAGTGCTATGAACAATGACCTAAGCTCCTAGAAAAAAATTAAACTGTATAAATGGGATTTTAAATTTAATGTCCTTCATATTCAAGGAATAAGCTACACAACTCCATTCATTGTGAGGTTTATCATCAATTTTGATATTCAATTAACTTCAGCCAGCCTAATTTTGACCCCAGCCTAATCTTGATATGTTATCTTGTATCTCCCAGCCAGGAAGACCATTAATGGGCAATTCTGGCTAGAAAAATGTATAGTAATAATTCTAATTGGAGAGTACCAAGCTGAAAACAGCCAATTTATACTGTTACTATTTTTACCATTGTTTAGTGAGAAACTTATTGCATGAAGCAACATCAATTACCAGTCTGTACTATCACTAATGAAATTTTGTCAGTTTCAGATATTCTGTCCATGGAGTCTAACCTGACTTCAAAATGTTTCTATCTAAATGACAACAACAACAACTCTCATTCTGGTTAGACAAGAAGAATTTGACTCTTGATGATATTTATTTTATTTTTTAAAAAACCCACTTCCTCCAAATACTGTCTAGGATCCAAACACTTCCTAACCTTCTGAAAGGCTTTTTCTTTCTGAATGTTTTAGAATACAAGTGAGAGGCCTCTGTACTTTGGTTGGTCTGCTTTTCTAGGTGTTCTGGTGCTCTCTCTGACCCAGCATAATTTATTTTACATATCTCTATCTTTGATAAATAGAGGGGGGGAGAAGCTTTTCTGTGTAGAAAAAGATGAAACTGACATTTTATATCTTTATAAAACTTAGGCTTAAGCCTACTACCCTCATTTTGTAAAGGATTCCTTTGTGTACAAACAAACTGTTTTCTGTGAGTATATGTTAACAAACATTGGCTCAGAGCACAAAAATGGTACCTTGCACGCAACCATTTTCAGAAACAGGGTTAGACTATGAGATGTTTTCATAGTACTCAAAAGAGGATTTAAGTTGTGTTTTATGTACTTTTAAACAGTCATGAGCTGAAGAAAATACATTCCATATGAAAGTTTTTAAAAGGATCAAAGGCCAAAGAGAAAACAGTAGCAACAGGAAAATCTTGCTTCATACAATCAATAGGGGAAGTGCCCATTTTAGCAAAGAAACAAAAGAAGAGGTTAAACATTAAACTTTGACATCTATCTCTAGGCAATCTCAAAACTGCTGCTCAGATTGGCAAGTCTTAAGTCTCTATTCACAATAAACAAGCTAGCCACAAAAACTGGAATAAAATGGAGTGATAGTCTTAAAGACAGGCATATCCTTAAGAAAGAACCGTCTATAGAGAAGCTTCCTAGTACAGTGTAGTAACAGCTAAACCAGCGGTTCTCAACGTTTGTGTGACGGCGACCCCCGTCACACAAACGTTATGTGCATGCGTGGCGCGCATGGGGGTGGGGCCCCCGTGCGCGGCACGCATGGGGGTGGCCCCCCCGTGCGTGGCACGCATGCGCAGTGCCCCCCCGCACGCGACGCGCATGGGGGCGGGCCGCCGCACACGGCACGCACGCGCGGCGCCGCCCCCAGGAGGCACGGCGCCACCCCCATGTGCGGCACGCATGCGCGGCGGTGCCCCCCAGAGGCGCGCCACCGCCCCACGCGCGGCGCGCATGCATGGTGCCGCCCCCCGGAGGCGCGCCTCCGCCCCCACGCGCAGCGCGCGTGCGCGGCACCGCCCCCCGGAGGCGCGGTGCGCCCCCGGAGCCGACAAAATGGCGGATCGCCGCGTTTGGCGACCCCACAAAAGAGGTCGATCGACCCCAAATGGGGTCGCGACCCATAGGTTGAGAACCGCTGAGCTAAACAGACACACAGAAACAAACATTCCTGCCATATGATTTTTTATTATTCTACCATAGAACAAATATGGAAAGGTCAGCCAGTGACAGACCCAACAGACACACAGCTATTGTTCTAATACCGTGTTTCCCTGAAAGTAAGACCTACTTTGAAAATAAGCCATAGCTTGATTTTTAGAGGTGGGCCTAATATAAGCCCTACCCCAAAAATAACCTCTAGTTTTGGGGTGAGGCACATGCCTAAAAATCAAGCTAGGGCAGGGTTGGGGTGGGTGTGGAGTTTACCACTGCAGCCAGGCCTCCCATGGATCGACACTTGCCTCGCCTTGCCGCCCCGCCCCAATTCTTCTGCGGCTGAAGGAGCAGCTTCATTCTGCAACTGACAATGGAGCTCCGGCCTCAATTTCACAGTCAGAGGCCTTTCTGGAAGGCCTCTGACTGTGAAATGCAGGCCGGAGCTCCATTCTCAGCTGCAGAATGAAGCTGCTCCTTCGGCCGCAGAAGAAGTGGGACGGCTGGGCGGGGCTGTTGGTGCTAAAGACACCCCCCCAAAAAATAAGACCTGGTGCCTCTTTTGGAGGCAAAATAAATAAATAAATAAATAATAAGGCAGGGTTTTATTTTCAGGGAAACACGGTAGTACTTAATTTGTGTTACAAAGATATCTCTAGTTGCACAGAATGTTATTTATTAAGCAATGAGCAAAAACTCATAGAAAGACTGCTGAACCTAAACAAAAAGGAGATTCATGCAGACAGAATTTAAGCATGTTCTCTTAAGTGTTATATATATTTTGCTTGATGACTGCAGACTTCTATGAAAATAACACCACACTATTTCTGTTGCTGGTTAATAATCATGCCACTTATTTTGTTTAATTTATTTGGCTACCTGTAATAAAAGTAAAGAAATAGCTAGTGCAGTTAGAAGAATATTTAACTGTAGTTTGCATGGGAAATGCTGTAAAACCCATTTTAACATTAAATATTTTTGAACTATTTGATTAACTCCAATAGCCTTATTTGTTTAAATTAATTAAAACAGTAATCTATGATGGTCTATTAAGTGATGCACCCTTTGTTTATTTTTATTTGTTCTATTTTTGTATCTGTCTGCCTTACATGCAGTATATGACTCAAATATTAAGGGTTTGAAGGGGTCTTGAATATGTTTTTATTTTTATTGTATATGTTTGCTTTTAATCTGGTTTATAGATGTATGCCACTTAAGAACTAGAGTGATTTCAGCAATTTATAAAACCAATAAACAAATAAAGTAACAATTATAAAGTAAATCTCTGGCTAAAGTACTGAATATTTTACAATAAATAGAAGTATCAACAACAGTTGGCCACTTTCACCATTATTGTTTAGAATGGAGTTTTTAGTGCAAGTAATTAAATATTTGAAGATTAATGGAAAGGAGCATTTTATTAATCTTTTTGTAAATGTATAGCTTTAACCATAACTTTTGCCTATCAATTCAAGAAAGCTTAATTATTCAAAATGTTTATGTTTTGATGTTTTAATATGGGATTAAATGCTAGAGTGATAATAAATTGTATGAACCCAAAATTTTAAAAGCAATTTACCCATTTGGAAATTAAAATTATTAACTATTTATGTAGGTAAATAAAAAGAATTATGTGTTAGTCATCAAATGGCTCCAAAAAAAAAAAAGTCAGAACTTGGAGTGGAATTAAGATTTTGTACTTTGGAGTATTATTGCTTTCAAGATATCTTTATTATCTAAGTGGTAATTATTTCAGGTTCTTTCAACTCCACCCAAAATTTGCCTTCATACATTTAGGTAAAAAAATCAAGATTTTGTTTTTAGAGCAGATTATTTTGACTAGATATTTTCAACCTCAAGAAGTATTCTGAAGCTACACAACTGAAAACTATGGGACTGAAATCCAATATTGAACCTAAATTGTGATTTGTTTGGGAGTTTTATGACTAATTTAAAAGAACAGTTAATTTTTTATCATTTTATGTTAATTGTACTAAATGATCAATTCTACTCCAACAGAGTGCTAGGCTGCATTAACAGAGGGATAGAATCAAGATCACGTGAAGTGTTAATACCACTTTTATAACACCTTGGTAAGGCCACACTTGGAATACTGCTTCCAGTTTTGGTTATCACAATGTAAAAAAGATGTTGAGACTCTAGAAAGAGTACAGAGAAGAGCAACAAAGAGGATTAGGGAACTGGAGGCTAAAATATATAAAGAACGGTTGCTGGAATTGGGTATGTCTAGCTTAATGAAGTGAAGGACTAGGAGTGACATGATAGCAGTGTTCCAATATCTCAGGGGCTGCCACAAAGAAGAGGGAGTCAAGCTATTCTCCAAAGCACCTGAAGGCAGGACAATGGATGGAAACTAATCAAAGAGAGAACTAACCTAGAACTAAGGAGAAATTTCCTGACAGTGAGAACAATTAATCAGTGGAACAAAGTACCTTTGGAAATTGTGAATGCTCCAACACTGGAAGTTTTTAAGGAGAGACTGGACAACCATTTGTCTGAAATGGTTTAGAGTTTTCTGCCTGAGAAGGAGGTTTGACTAGAAGACTTCCAAGATCCCTTCCAATTCTATTATTATTATGGATCATCGCACAGTCAGCCAGATGTTCAGACTGGATTTGGCATTTTGTCTACCTATCGAGTCCTTACCAAGGACCTGGGATAGGCAGATGTGGATGTTTGATGGTATTACAGATATTGTTGCAGGATGGAAGCAGTTCCTAGTAAGGCCGCCTTTTGCAATTGACTAATAGCGAATTTGTCAATGCCAATGGTGTTCAAGTGGTGTTCCAGTGGTTTTGGGATTGCACCCAAGGAGCCTATGACTATTGGTACTAACCTTGCTTGCTTTTGCCACAGTCTTTCTATTTCTATTTGTAGGTCTTTGTATTTTGTTATCTTCTCCATTTCTTTCTCGTCTATTCTGCTGTCTCCAGGCACTGCCACGTCCACTATCCAGACTTTTTTGTCTTTCTTATCGACAATTGTTAAGTCTGGGGTGTTATGTTGCATGTGCTTGTCTGTTTGAATTCTGAATTCCCAGAGCAGTTTAATTTTATCATTTTCTATGACTTTCTCTATTTTATGATCCCACCAGTTTTTGCTTACAGGCAAATGATATTTTTTGCAGATCTTCCAATGCACCATTGTTGCTACTTTGTCATGCTGCTGCTTGTAGTCAGTCTGTGTGATCTTCTTGCGACAGCTTACCAGGTGGTCCACTGTTTCTTCAGCTTCTTTGCATAGGCAGCACTTACTGTCTGTTGCTGTCTTCTCAATTTTGACTTTATATGAATTTGTCCTTAAGGCTTGGTCTTGTGTAGCCAGAATTAGTCCCTCGGTCTCTTTCTTCAATTTTCCTGCTCTTAGCCATTGCCAGGTCTTGTTATTATCTGCTTTCCCAGCTATTTTTTTTAATGTATTGGCCATGTAGTGCTTTGTCTTCCCATGCCTCTATTCTGTTCTTCATTTGGTCTTTCTTGTAGGCCAGTTTGGTCTCTCCAGTAGTCAGTATTATTATTATTATTATTATTGTTGTTGTTGTTGTTGTTGTTGTTGTTTATAATCTATTTTTAAAGTTAGGTATGGATTTTTGGACAAGAATGGTAACTGCCTATATCCTTTGATTTAACTACTTATGTTTATGAAGTGAAGGGGTCTCAAAATAGGATTTGTAAATATTGTTGTCCTCTGACCAAATTTTTTAAAAATAATCTATACATGGTATAGAACTCTGTGAAATTGCCGTATATGACTTCAATAATTCAATGCTTTGCAATGAAAAAGTGATTCATTTTTTAACTATGACATAAGAAATGGAAATGTTGGGGAATTAGTATTTACAGGAATAAGTAAAATTATGATTTTTACAGGTTTTTAGTGACCCTTAGTGAATACAATAAGTAAAAAGTTACTTTATGGGATTGAGTTATATTCCAAAAGAGAGACTGCTCAGCCCTAGCCCATAGAAAGTGCAATAGGCAGTACTCTCAAAAACCTCACTGAACCAATGTATGGCCTGAATCAAGTAGCAAGTAATTTAAAAATTATGGTTTAAAAGAAGTAGTTCTATAGTAAGGATATAGAGTAGTTATTAATGAAAACTAGATCAAAACAGTGCCTAAACCAATATATAGAAGAGTATATCTGAAAACTGAAGCAGGCAGGAAGAGGAAATAGTAAACAACTGAGTCAGAAAGATCATTAGTATGAATGTTGAAATCAACAAACAGCTAAGTCAAGAGGCTGACTGAAGTTTGAATTGATATATGAAGAAAGTTTATATGAATACAGAACTGCAACCAAATGCAAACAACAAACAAACAAACCTCCACAGAATGAAGGATAGGCTAAAATGGGTAGGACATGAAAATATTTTTTCAGTGAGAGAAAGTGACTACAAGGATCATAATAAGAGGGAAAAAATAATGTAGGCTGATTCAGGTAAGAAATTTTCTATGCTGTTGTGCTCTGCCCCTCCCATGCTGGAAATGTGGATGTCATTCCTGAGTATTCTAATCTTTTGAATCCAAATGAAATGTCACATAACAGGAAGTTCCATTTTAGTCTTCTGAACTGATTGATCTCTTTTTAAAATGTTAATATGTTTTGAAACATTTTTGGAACACCACCCCATATTTATTACCAGTATATCTGTCCTTAGGAACACCAAACTAGAAGGGTAGATGGAAATAGTGAAATATCCACCTGCAAATTTAAATGCCTGCTAGGTAGATTTACCTTTTATTAACACTATCTGAAGTCCAGTGACAATGCTATTTGCATTACCTTTTCCATATGAATTCTGAGTTAACAGCATTTTCTTCTTTCAAGAGTAATGATAAAGTAATGCATTTTTAACACTCTGAAGAATGAATGTATTGCTTTCAAAAACAGCCTCAGAGAGACAATTGTTTTTCATCCCTCAATTGGAAAAGAAGGAACATTCATGCCATCAAAATACAACAAAAAGACTATGACTTACGTATTGCATACTGCCATAGTCTGACATGACTCTCCTGTACAGAATTCGGAGATGGTACTATACTGTAAATTAATATGGTGGAAGAACGTTGTTGCTGAAAGACAAAAGAACACCAAAGTTTCCATCATTACTCTACATCACAGGTGTCAAACTCGCCGTGTCACGTGATGTATTGTGACATATCGCAACTTTTTTTGCATTGCTGGAGCTGGGGTGGGCGCAGCACCTTGAATTGAACTCAGAAGCCAATGAAGCTTGCGGGCCAGAGGTATAATACTATATGTGCTGTTTCGGGAGTACACATAACTGATAGACATTAAGAGCTGGAATATGAAACTAGTATAAGACAATTATTCTGTGTTCCCATTGAATGGCCCACTCCTGGTCTCGCACAATACCTCTCCCTGATGCTCCTCCACTCCCATGGCAACCTCATCTCCAAAACCAAGACCAGGGACCAGGCACTTCCCATTGTCCTCGCCAAGCATCCCCGGCAAAACCCCCAGCTGCCCTCTCTCCACACACTACTACCCTCCCCCCCACACATCACAAGATTTATTTACACATGTACAAACAGGCTCCCACCCGTGCTGCTCTCACCAGCTAGTGGAAGGCTCCTCGCATTCTTCAGTTCAAAAAGAAGCTTCTTGGATAAGAAGCGAAATATTTCCAAGGAAAAAAACTAAGAAAATTCAGTTGCTTTTTTAAAGCACCTTTGGGACAACCATGACCTGGATGATTGAGAATCTCCATAGACGCTTTGCAAAGCAGCTCTTTCACTCTCAAAGGAAAGGCTGAAAAGGATCGCTCTCGAAATCCAAGCAGACATCCAAGCTTGGATTTCAGAAAGGTCCTTTTCCAACTAGCTCCCAGGAAGCGAGACTCTTCTTAATTTTCTCATGCTTTTGGATGGGGGAAGAGGCTTGTTTCTTGTGAAAGTGGTATAATCTGAAGGTGTTAGGGGAAGGGTTGCCAGATTTTGGTCAGTCTAAGAACCACCTCTGAAAGTGGAGAAGAACACATCTCACATGGAAGAAGATATTGAGCATTTTCATTTTTTCATGGGTCCAGTCCAAAAGCAGCTGATTTAATCTGCTGGAGGAGGGTGGGATAGGGAAGACAAACATTGGCAAGCAAGTGGTGGCTCTCTCTTGTCCGTATCCTTGAGATCTATGAGCTGAAAATAATCCATGGAAACATGACAACCTATGTCATCCCCCAGCACTGAAGCAAATGAGCCAAATCCAAAAGATTTTGTTTCAAAACTCTGAATACAGTATTTTTTTTTTATAAACATCAAACTGAATGCAGATTATTTCCCTTTTCCTGACCATTAACAGCTTGCTTTTATCTACTCCTTTACTTAGGAACATCTTTGATTATGAAAGACAACCAGCGCAATGTTCAGTTGTTACAAATTTCATAATACTTACTGTTGCTAGCTAGCCACTCATTAAGATCTATTTCACGTGGTAATATAACTAATTCTTTGAATTCAAAGTCAGTAATCCTGGACTTTGTATATTCTGGTTCAAGATATAGTTTCTTTTCTTCTGTTGCAGGCTTTTTACCATTTGGTTTTCCCTTGGATTTCCTGCAAAAGAAAAGGAGAAAAAAATAGATCACAGATTAAAATCAGAAATGTGGGTTATCTAAACTTATGCTTTCTCCAACTTAGCCTGAAGTTTTTAAATGTTTCTCTGAAACATTTCTTGGAAATATTTGCCAGTGCTACAATCACACCATAATGTCATATGGTTCTTTTTGTGCGTGATAAGAAAGCAGCAATCCCTTATTTTGCAATTTCCAATCCCCAATTTTCATTCTAATCTTCTGAAAAGAAAAAAGAAAAAACCCTTTATATGTCCGTACTTCCATAATCCAAATGTAAAATAATATCTTCAACTTCCAAAACTCTTAATCAAGAGCTTTTTTTTGCTGGTGTTCTGAGAATTCTGGGAGTTGAATTTTATATAGTAGGAAAGGAGTCCAAGGTGAAGTTTGTTATTTCAAATAATAAGATAATGAAGTTTTGTTTTACTAATCAAGGAGAGAAGCGACCTAAAACTAAGGAGAAATCTCTTAACAGTGAGAACAATTAACCAGTGGAATGGCTTGCCTTCAGAAATTGTGGATGGTCCATCACTGGAGGCTTTTAACAAGAGACTGGACAGCCCCTTATCTGGATTGATATATAGGGTTTCCTACCTGAGCAGGGAGTTGGAGTAGAAGACATCCAAGGTCCCTTCCAACTCTGTTATTCTGTTTTGTTCTATTTATAGTTCTTGTATAGTTCCTAATATATATCCCAATAATATATAGCTACATATATGTAGTACATTGTTGACAAATATTTTCTTTTCATCCGGTTCATGTTTCTATTTTACTGAAGCCTCCCTCTGCCAGAAGATCAATTAATGCTGTGTTCTGTAATTCATATGTTCAATCTAGAAGAGAGCAGCTTCAAAAATGTGAAGCTATCCATATTGTTAATGAATCATCCAGCTGGCATTCTGGATTGTCAAATACACAGAATAATTTGGTCACTATCAGTTTGTCAATATTGATAAGCTGCTGTGAAAAATTCAAAAAAGTTATATGGAACTTCAAAAGCTTTATTTCAATTATATTGTATTTGTTTCTTGACTCTGAATTATATTAAAATAAATCTCTAAGTCCCATGCTCTTGTAAGAGTCACTGTTGTTATACTACTGGCTTTTTTTTGTTGTTGTTGTTATTTTACATTCAATGAAGTGAGATTCTGATTCTTAAATTTCTTTCTTTTCATTTACATCTCATTTTTTCTCCAGATACTTCAAGGCTGTAAAGCTCAGATTCCCAGGCTGTCTCCCATCGAGTCAGGCTTGTGTTTTTCCTCTGGCCTCCGTTCAAGCAGAGTCATGATTCAAATGACAAATACTATTCAGCAAAAAAGAATGTGGAGATTCGTGCACTTGTGAAAAACCTGAATCTTTATTTCTTAGACTAGCTAACTATAATCATTGGAGGCCATCGGACTGACCTCTTCTTGTGCAGTGTCCAGCTGCAATCATGGATCCATTTGTCCAACTAGTAAACAGTACAAATCCAGTTGAAACAAAGCACTTTGCCCCAAGCTAGCCAAGAAAGCACACCACCCTGTGTTTGTCTCATTCCAAAGAAAGTCCTGTTAAACCTCTTGAAAACTGCAGACAAACTGGCTAGAGTTGTGTGGTATGTTCTTTAAGGAAAATCTCATCACAGAAAAGGATTTGAAAAGCTACGGAATAGACAAAGAACAAAGAATACAGTAGTCTTAAAAATATTTGCCAAAATTGCCATTACTTGAGTGAGATGGAGTTAATATTACAGAGTCCTCAGCCTGAGATGTAATCATAATGGATTTCTTGCTCCAGTAAAAGGTTAAGCTCAGTGACCTTTGAGCATCCTTTTAATTTCATGATTCTATATATCCAACTCTGGGTAAAGTTTAAAGGCACACTGTACAAACATGGACCATTTTTGCCACATTCAAAGGGATTGTTTAATAAGGTTTCTCTTTGGATTGAAGTAAACTACAAGTAAACTTGGATTGATTTACTTTCTTTGCTAGCTTCAGGTGAAGTGCCTCATTTCAACTGGATTGGTACTATTTACTAAGCAGGATAAGCAGGAATTTGATCCTCCTGGGTGGGGAAAAATTATACAGTCTACTTCAAATTATTACAGTCGAGTTATTGACCGTAGCAACAACAGAAAGGGGCACCACTGTTTTCCTGTGGTTAACAATTGATATTGTTACATTTCCTCATTTAAGATGGAAGATTGTTGCTACTTCAAAGGTGAGATTGACAAAAATAAATTACATCTTTTAGGCAAGAGCAAATATCCACAAGGAAGAAGGGAAGAGGACAAAGAAGACATTATTACATCAAGAAACCAACAGCCCTCATAAGATAAGCATACAATCAGTCAGGGAGGTATTTTAGGAAGCAAAGAGATTGAAATTAAAAATAAACAAAACATGACTGGTTATATAATTAATATTAAACTGCTTACTGAGAATGCATGTAATTTGCTGAGCTATCTGTTTTCAGCTTGACAACTCAACATAAAGCATCCCAAGGGCTCAACTATTTAGGGAGGCACATTTGAGATTTTAGGAATATTCATAAAACACCATCAACAAGCAGGCAAACCACGGATGTTGTTCTTTGCTCCCCTTCAACAGTCTAAAAACCGCCTACCCTTCCAATTTTCTTTCGTCTTTTAGAGAGCCAGTGGGCACAGTTATAAACAAAAAACTGAGGTGCAGACAGTTACCATTCCTATTTCCAGAAAATGTCTATGGTGATGCTGAAGGTCAATACTCTGCAGCATGCCAACTTGGATTCTGAAGGAAGTATCCATCGGCCCAATGGTGCACATAAGCAGCATATCTGGAGATCTAGGTTTCTTTTTAACATGACATCATGTGATATCATGATATCTATCATATGAGCATCCTAGAAGGTAATAAAATACGTCCATTCCACTTTCCTTAGAAAACCATGTTGAAGATATATGGGGAAATAACATATGTGAAAGAGCTGAAAGCGTGTTTTACAAATCAGCAGAAAGTTCATATTTTATAACTCTCAAGTTCTTCAGTGCAGGGCTGGGCAGCTGTTTGAAATCTTGGCTACTTTTCAATTCTGAAAATCCTGGCTCCTATTTGTAAACATAAATGTGCTGGGCAAAACAATCAAACTATTCACACTAACATTTTTCACAAATCATCTAGCAACAGCTATGCTCGCTTCTGCAGCACAAGATATTCTTTCTGCCAGTACCTGATTAATCTGTATTCCTTCCATTACAAATACAGAATACAGAGTAAAGAAGCCAATGAAAAGCCTGTTTCATGCAAAGTCTATTTTATGAGGCTTAAATGTCAGTTAGCATTCAATTTACAGGTAGGCTTTTCTTTCTGGGTGGCTCAAAAATCACTTTAAATCTCTTACAGTCTCTAAGGAAATAAAACTCAACTGCTGTAGCCAGGAGAAACAAAATGTGAAAATGTATATTTTTTTCTCAAGGAACAACTGATCCAAAAGCTACCCAAACCAAACTTGACAGAAATGACATAGGCACAAATCAGAGAAAAGGGAGAGCAAAACAGAAATGAGTGCCAGGAAAAACAGGTGGAAAATGGTACAATAGATAAGGTTGTGTTGCTTTTAACTTGTTCTAAACACAACCTACTCCAAATATAGTTGAGAAGAACCAGTGTTGAAAAAACTTCATTGTAGCAGAGTTTACATAAAGCAGGGGTCTTCAAACTTGGGCCTTTTATGACTCGTGGACTTCAACTCCCAGAATTCTTCAGCCAGGCACACTGGCTGAGGAATTCTGGGACTTCAAGTCCACAAGTCATAAAAGAGCCAAATTTGAAGATCCCTGACATAAAGCATCCTCTTCATGGAAGCTCTCTGTGAGCCTCAGGGTTGTTATTTTGCTGTTCACAAAAGCTCCTACCAGCTTCTCACTTGGACAAACTCTCCAAGCACATGGCCGAATTTTGTTCTTAATTTTATTGTGCTTGTCTCAGAGAAGAGGGTGCCTGACAGATGACTTCCTAGCAAATTTCAGCTTTGAGGCTGAGGGTGGAAAAGGACATATAAAGATTCTGGGAGGTAGAACTCAGACATCCATGCCTTAATCCCAACTACTTCCCACTGTCTTTTGATTTTATTGCATCACTGAATATTTTCTTATATCTAATCGGGATGGGATGAGTTGTAGGTTCTGAAACAAAAAGACTGCCCATTTCTGTATGAAGGGCAAGAAAATTGCTTCCTACTTGCAGCTAGTTTGTATACTTTAACTACTAGGTTCATCTTATTATTTTTACTCTATAATCTTATTTTTTAAAATCTATAAGAAAGTTCATTTTTCAAAAAAGTCTCTCAAAACACAATTCCTTAGAGTGATATTGTTATGTCTATGGGTTGAAACATTTGCAAAGTCAAAATGCTAATGAATAACTTAATTCTAGTTCACACATCTTTATAAAGTTAATTGTAGGCAGCTATGATCTCAATAATTAACAACAACAACATCTTATAAATAGCAGGCCTAAACAGTTATTATAATAAATCTCAACCAGTAGTTAATAACTAGGTTCCAAAAACCTTTTCCCAAGCATTATTAATACTTCACTTCTTAGATTAGCCTTGATGGTTTTTAAAGTTTGATGATGTTGAAAACTTGCAAACCAACTTCCAAACACACCCGGTTGAGTTGCACAGATGGAAACACATTATTTTGTACTTGGAAAGTAATATCAAGGAATAAAGCTCACACCCATATCCTATCAACTGTAAAAATCCCAAGCATAGCTAAATACCTCTTTAGAAGAATGTATTTTCTTTTACGGTGTACAGAAAATGTAAAGGCGGGAGGGATTGAGTAATTAATTATCTTATATGAGAGGAAGATTGTCCTGATTTAAATGAATATTCTATATACAAGGACAAACATATAAATGTATATAACTATGTGTGCAACTACAAAAAAAAACAGCTAAACAGCCAGAAGATTCTACAGAAGAAAACTATAAACATTAGAAATGTAAGCCCCATATCTTCTGTGAATCTTTCAGCCAAATCAAGTAAATTAGAAATGAACTGCGTTCAGGGTCAACTGTACCACTGTAGTCAAAATAAAATTATAAATTGTGTTTAAATAAAATTACATATAGTTTTGTGCTATCATTCATCAAGAGCTAGGAGTATGCACAATAAAGATGACTGATCAGAGGAGGTTAACAGGGGTTTCATATACCTAGTTATATAAATCACAATTCTATTAACAGTAGGTGATTATAGTCTTTGTTTCAATTGACTATCTAGTCTTATTTACTATTTAAGTTTGCCAGATGGCCTTTACTTTCAGTGGTGATGTTCTTTATTTCAAATGTCAAGCTGCATATAAAACAAGATGAATAATCCATTTTACAAGCCATAGTTCCAAACTGCATCTTATCTTTTAACTTTGAATTTGGCAATCTAGTCACCCTTTGGAATGCATATAAATATCAAACTGCAATCCAGGTATCAAGTATGTTTATTATTTTCCTGGAAACACAAATGAAAATAGCAAATTATAATTCCATGTCTTCTCATCCAATCATTTTGCAAATTACAAAGCTTTAAAACTTAGCCATGTAAGAAACAGAAATAGACAGTTCCAGAATAAACTATTTAGTTGTCAACTTACAACAGTTCATTTAGTGACTATCTGAAGTTATAACAGTGTTGCAAAAAGTGACCTTATGAACACTGCAGCATCCCTGTGGTCATGTGATCAAAATTCAGGCACTTGGCAAATGATTCATATTTATGACAGTTGCAGTGTCCCAAGCTCATGTGATCACCTTTTGTGACCTTCTGACAAGCAAAGTCAGTGGGGAAGCCAGATTCACTTAACAACCATGTTACTAACTTAACTGCAGTGATTCATTTAACAACGGTGGCAAGAAAGATCATAAAATGAGGCAAAACTCACTTAACAAATGTCTCACTTAGCAACAGAAATTCTGAGTTCAATCCTAGGATAAATAGACAAAGTTGTCCAATTTGGAGGGACCATGAAACCAAATCAAACCTATGGAGATTAGTATTTTTTCTTTATTCCCCAGTGCCCTCTAAGTTCCAGACATACTCAAGGATAAGTAACAAGAAATATACTTATTCTCTCTCAGCCCTAGGAAGAAAATAATGGCAAAACCATTCCCCAAAAATCATTATCAAGATAACTGCACAGAGCTGTCCATGTAATTACCAGAAATCAAGACTTCCTTGAAGGGGTGTGTGTATATACACACATATGCACATGCTTCAGGTAATGATCAGGAAAGTTACCAGATGGAGTGTTATAAAACTAGTAATTCTGTAAAATCATAATAAAACTTTCCCCAATCTGATATCCTCCAACTTTTCCACTATAAATTCTAATCTGTGCGACTAATGGAAAAATATAATAGGTTTTAAAACATCTTATTTGAGCACCAAGTTGAAGAGGGTTCTCATAATAAATTCTACCATCAACCTGTTGGTGAAAATTTAACAAATTTAATAAGTTACAGCACAGAACACAAGATGCTAGAAGTTCTAGATGGTGTGTAACAATGCTATCTAGTTACATAATTCAACACAGTTATACTCACATATTAATTAAATCATAATGGATTTGGCTGGGTTTGCTTAACAAGTCCTATGAACCCAACCACTATGATTTCTATTACATAGTTTATCTTACTGTGATGTATTCAATAAACCATGATATAGTAACTTAGCATAATGTTCAAATATTACTACAGTCACTTTTGGCTGGTTTCTAGAAAACAACTAGCATTACTAGTATTAAATATGATCCATAGAGGCATAACATTCTGATGACACCCTATTGTGGATTTTGTGCTTTGGGGGGTCAAAATATTTAGGAATTAAATCAAGTAGGAAAACATGCACAAAAGTAATTTTCCTCAGAACACCAATGGTTATCTTCAAGAGAGAATCAAACACAAAGCTGAGCCTTGTTCTCTGTGTGGATGCTGCTTCCGGAAGTCCATTCTGGGCCTGGGCAACAAAAAATTAGCTACCAGTTCTGCTGAAGTGGTGCGAACTGGCTTAATCCCACCACTGCTTTTCACTGAAATTAGTTTTAATATTTAATAATGTTTCATATTATTAAACAACATCTGCCTTTCCCAAGTCCTTGAGAAGGACTCATTGGATGGACAAAAAAGAGCCAGATCCAGTCTCCACATGTGTGACAACAAATCTATCTTGCTTGCCCTCTAGCCAAACCACTCTGCTGTGTCTCTTTTACTCTCTGTCCCATATTTCTTCTCCATTTGTCTCTCCTGGAGCGTTCCCATTTTCAGATACTACAAGTATTCTCAATTGATTTCTACACTACCATAGATCTAAATATACTGATAGATGTGTTTTCCCCATTTCTTTCACAGAACAGTCGCAGAACAATTGCTCAATAGGAAAGAAAAAGCTCATATGAATTTGCACGATTATTTGGTTGAAAAGAGCTCAGATTCTATATGCATTGTAACCCCTCATTTAATTTAATCAACTCCAGGATCAGTCCATAATCATGGACAGTGTTTTTCTGGAGATTGTTTGAAGTGATAGTACTGATAAGTGGAGATAATTAACACTTTAGATCAGTTTATTGCCAGTCAAATATTTAAATCATTTCATTATTGCAAAAGAAATTTAGATTGCTTAACATTGTGAAATGACAGTATATTACATTAAAATATTTCTTGATTTCACAAGTTGGTTTAGAGGCAGTAGCAGCTAAACTCCCCAATTATTGTCTATATTGGAATTTCTATTTCTGCATAAACACTTAAAGGTTATTGCTAAGGTGAATATTAGTTAAAAATCTTATTTTAACAAATAGATTACTAATCTTAAAGAATATGAAGAATTCTTTCTAGCTCAACAAAGATTTTTTTTTATCATTTTTTTTCCCTCAGAGAAAAATGGGCAGTCTACTTTACTATGATGAAAATGTGAAATGGGTGAAGGGACACGTACTCATGTGATATTAGTTTGTCCTGCTATTGCCACATTTTGGTTTAATATCCATAATGGTTTAAAAAAAATCAATACAATGTAAAGATATGAAAATATGTAAAGATAATGAATTATATATTAAAATTTTGGATTGTATCAAGGGTTATGGCTTTGAGAATATAAAAAAATAATCTGTAGTGTTAAAAAAAGACAGTGTAACCACCGATTTTTAAATTTGGATTGCCAGTATGTGTTTGATTTCTGTATTAATTGACTTTTGATTAATATAATGGACTAAGTGATCAGTTATATTCTATGTAGTCAGAGTTTAATATTATGTGTAAAATAGGGACTAAAAGATTTTTCATATGTAATATATTTTTCTTCCTTCATTTCATCTATCCATCATAAAACAGTAAAAAGACTTGATGGATGCAGGGCAAAAGTAAGTGATAGAACTATTAAGTGTCAGTCAGGATACTTCAGCAGCCATATTTTTAAAAACTGTTAGAAAGTCAAATATATCACTGAGGAAGACAGAATTGTCAGAGGTGCAGTTGGGACTGGGATTTCAAGGTATTATCTCAATTTCTGCTGAAATGGCAAGAAATAATCCTTTTGTTTCTTAGTGGTTGACCACTGAAAATGCACAATAGGATTTCTGAAACCATATAAAAAGCATTTACATGTAGCCTGAGGACTACAAGTTTGGTATCCTCTTTGATGAATATATCTTAGAAACAAATAAACATGAAACCTAAGCTGTAATAGTGATGTGATTAGGTATAAATCTGAGGTAATTATAAAGCATTATGAATATGATAAGATGTATGGTATTTATCTTACAGCTAACATTTCTCCAGATATATCTAAGCTGACATTTTCACAATACTTCATGTGTGTTTGTAATAAATTAAACAGGATGATTTATAAAACTGGTGTATATCATTAATGGTGCAATCGAAGGTGGCATGCCATAGTGTTTTGGGTGACTTCCCAGCATTCATCCACACCTGATAATAGCTATTCTGAAAAACATGCCCCATTCTCATGTGAGTTTTGGAGAGTGCAGTGGCCGTGTTCAAATAAGGTATGCTCTTGTGCGGCTTCTGGAATCTCTGGAAATTGTATGACAACATGTTTGGAAGCTACAGAAGCCATGGAAGAGCATTTGCTAAAGCTGCTTTAAGAATTATGGGCTTGTGAGATTTGGAATTGCCTTGGGCCTGTCAACAGAGAACATTGCCTGAAAATAAATGACACATGGCAGATCTTGGGATCATATGCATGAGTAAACTGCATTTTTAAAAAAAATAAATATATATAGAAATAATTGTTTCTCTGTTGTTGGGTGGAGTGGGGGCTATAACACAAAAGCAGAGTCAAGTTAGGCATTTTCCAAATCTCCCAGAATGTAACTAAGCCATCATTGTCACCTTGTTATCCAAGACTTCAGTAAGTCTAGTCTTAATAATAATACTAAACTAAATACCAGTTTTTTTTCCATAAATACTACACTGTGCCATGCCATTCCACATCACACCACAAGGTTTTTACTTTTATTTTGTGTAACATTTAATTACACAAGAAAATCATCGGAAAATCCCAAAATCATGTTTTGAAATTTACTAAAATAAATCAAAAAGACATACTGTTCTTGTGACAGCAATAGTGTTCATTATTAAACCTTCATTTCTTTCTGTGGTTGAAAATTGACAAGCAACATTTTGTGTCCACCATCTTTTTTTTTCTTCAGAAATGAAAGTTTATATAGGAAACTGGTTGTTCACATATTTGAATCCCACCACTGGTGAGAAGCATCAATTGCCATTTTTCAATCTATTAATATATTCCAATATAAGGGAATATACATAACTCAGGGTTGAACTGTGGTGCTTTCTAAGCTTAACTGTTTGCAGATGGTTCATTACCGCAACAGTGCTCGAGAATATTACCTAATGAGGTAGTGAAACTTCCTTCAAGTAAACAACCAAGCTCAGAACCACTACTATCAATGTTTTCTTTGAAGCTCTTGAGCAAGCTAGCAGTCAGAAAGCTATAGCAACATATTTGGGTAATTGATTTATATACATGTTGAAAATATAGAGCACACCCCCTCAACCTGTATCTCTAGTTCCAGGGCTAGCAGCCTCTCTGCTTCCACAGCAAACTTGATCTCTTCTCCTTCTAATAATGTATACAATACATTCCATTCCTAAGATTCATGCACAGTTTCCTAAAGCCCTTCATCAACTGCTCATTCTGTTTTTCACTCCACCTGCCTAGGCTTTCTTTTATTCTCCACACCCTTAACAAAAGAAAAAAGCAACAGTAAAAGCTTCCCTTTCTACCCAAAACAGGACTCAATGAAATTAAAGTAAAACTTAAATATTTTGGACATAGAGAGAATCCAGAGTCATTGAAAAAGACCCTGGATATTTGATAAAGTCAAAATTAATTAAAAAAAGATTCCAGAGAAGATATGATCTCCAGGTACTGATAAGACAATCACTTAAATATGAGCCAGCAGTGTGCTGCAGCTGCCAAAAAGGCCAACATAGTGCTAGGCTGCATTAATAGAGGGATAGAATCAAGATCACGTGAAGTATTAATACCACTCTACAATGTCTTGGTAAGGCCACACTTGGAATACTGCATCCAGTTTGGTCACCACGATGTAAAAAAGATGTTGAGACTCTAGAAAGAGTACAGAGAAGAGCAACAAAGATGATTAGGGGACTGGAGGCTAAAACATGTAAGGAATGGTTGCTAGAATTGGGTATGTCTAGTTTAACGAAGAGAAGGACAAGGGGGGACATGATAGCAGTATTACAATATCTCAGGGGCTGCCATAAAGAAGAGGGAATCAAACTATTTTCCAAAGCACCTGAAGGCAGGACAAGAAGCAACGGGTGGAAACTAAGCAAGGAGAGAAGCAACCTAGAACTAAGGAGAAATTTGCTGACAGTGAGAACAATTAATCAGTGGAACAATGTACCTTGGGAAATTGTGAATGCTCCAACACTGGAAGTTTTTAAGAAGAGACTGGACAGCCATTTGTCCGAAATGGTGTAGGGTTTCCTGCCTGAGCAGGGGGTTGGACTAGATGACCTCCAAGGTCCCTTCCAACTTTACTATTATTATTATTATTGATCATCGCACAGTCAGCCAGATGTTCAGACTGGATTTGGAATTTTGTCTACCTATCGAGTCCTTACCCAGGACCTGGGATAGGCAGATGTGGATGTTTGATGGTATTACAGATATCGTCGCAGGATGGAAGCAGGTCCTAGTAAGGCCGCCTTTTGCAATTGACTAATAACGAATTTGTCAATGCCAATGGTGTTCAAGTGGTGCTCCAGTTGTTTTGGGATTGCACCCAAGGAGCCTATGACTATTGGTACTACCCTTGCTTGCTTTTGCCACAGTCTTTCTATTTCTATTTGTAGGTCTTTGTATTTTGTTATCTTCTCCAGTTCTTTCTCGTCTATTCTGCTGTCTCCAGGCACTGCCACATCCACTATCCAGACTTTTTTGTCTTTCTTATCGACAATTGTTAAGTCTGGGATGTTATGTTGCAGGTGCTTGTTTGTTTGAATTCTGAAGTCCCAGAGCAGTTTAATTTTATCATTTTCTATGATTGTCTCTATTTTATGATCCCACCAGTTTTTGCTTACAGGCAAATGATGTTTTTTGCAGATCTTCCAATGCACCATTGTTGCTACTTTGTCATGCCGCTGCTTGTAGTCAGTCCGTGCGATCTTCTTGCAACAGCTTACCAGGTGAACCACTGTTTCTTCAGCTTCTTTGCATAGGCGGTACTTACTGTCTGTTGCTGTCTTCTCAATTTTGACTTTATATGCATTTGTCCTTAAGGCTTGGTCTTGTGCAGCCAGAATTAGTCCCTCGGTCTCTTTCTTCAATTTTCCTGCTCTTAGCCATTGCCAGGTCTTGTTATTATCTGCTTTCCCAGCTATTTTTTTAATGTATTGGCCATGTAGTGCTTTGTCTTCCCATGCCTCTATTCTGTTCTTCATTTGGTCTTTCTTGTAGGCCAGTTTGGTCTCTCCAGTAGTCAGTAAGCCTTCCTGATATACTAATTTCAGTGCATCTTCATCAATGTTCTTCAGATATTCTTCCAAAGCCATTTTTTCTTCTTCAACCATCTGATGTACTTGTAGCATTCCACTCCCACCTATTTGCCTTGGTAGATAAAGTCTGTCAATGTCACTGCGTGGATGAAGGGCATGATTCATTGTCATTATTTTTCTGGTCTTCCTATCCATTGCTTTTAGTTCTGCTTGAGTCCAGTCCACTATTCCAGCTGTGTACCTAATGACTGGGATTGCCCAGGTGTTGATTGCCTTTATGGTATTTCCTCCATTGAGTTTGGACTTTAAGATCTTCTTCACTCTCTTGATGTATTCACCTCTAATCTTTTTCTTGACTTCAGTGTGCTTGATGTTGTCATCTTGAAGGATACCCAAGTATTTGTAGTACTCTTCCTCATCCAGACTCTTAATGTTATTTTCGTGGGGCATCTTGATTCCTTCAGTTTTCACTGATGTGAAATGTGGCACATTTGTCCAAGCCAAACTCCATAACAATATCTTGGCTATATATACGGACAGTGTTGAGCAGCGATTCTATTTCAGATGATGTTTTTCCATACAGCTTCAGATCATCCATGTAAAGGAGATGGGATAGTCTGGTAGATGTTTTTGATGTTTGATAGCCATGTCCTGAGTTATTCAGTATTGTTGACAGAGGAAACAGTGCAATAACAAATAGTAATGGTGATAATGAATCTCCTTGAAATATTCCTCTCTTGATATTAACCTCTCCCAGCCTCTCACCATTGATCTGCAACTGTGTCTTCCATTGTGCCATCGATCTTTGCACAAATTTTCTGATGTTTCTACTGACTCCTGTTATTTCTAGGCACTTGATTATCCAATCATGTGGCAGAGAGTCAAATGCCTTTTTGTAATCAATCCATGCCACATTCAGGTTGGTCTTCCTTTCTTGCAGTTTTCCAAGATCATTTTGTCTATTAGGAGTTGATCTTTTGTTCCTCTGCTATTGGGGCGGTTTCCTTTCTGCTCAGGTGGAAAGAGATTGTTTTCAACTAGATGCTGTTGTACTGCATCAGCTACCACACCAGTTAGTAATTTGAAAGTTGTTGGTAAGCAGGTAATTGGCCTGTAGTTACCTGGTGTTGCCCCTTTTGCTGGATTTTTCATTATTAGGTAGGTTTTCCCAGTTGTTAGCCACTTTTCAATTTCTCCTCCTTGTAGTATATTGTTGAACTGTTTGGCAATGAGTGGGTGTATAACAGTTAGATGTTTCAACCAAAACCCATGCAGTTCATCTTCACCTGGTGCTGACCAATTTTTGATTTTCCTTGCTCTTTTTTCTACCATTTTTGTTGTTATTACTAGTTCTTTCATTTCAACTTCTGTTTTATTTGCATCCACCTCTTTTAACCAAGCCGCATCCTTGTTGTATTTCTTTGGGTTATCCCATATCTGCTTCCAGAACTGCACTGTTTCTTCCTTGTCAGGTACTGACTGATTCCTTGCAGTTTCTCCACTGATGGATTGGTAGAAACGTTTCTGATTGGAGGTTCTGCCTATAGTTTGCAATTCGAGCTTCATATCTACTGATTTTCCTGGCTATAGCTGTTATTTGTTGCTTTATTATTTCCAGTGCTTCCTTGATCTTCCTTGTTTCTAAGTGGTATTTCTTGATTAGGTATTCTTTGGTCTTCTTGTTCTTCAGCTTCTTTTCTTTCATCTGTTCTAGCTTGCTTGCATGTGATCTTAACTTGCTGATCTTATTTTCTAGTCTAACCTTCCATTTTTTCTGGTGCACTGTTTGTTTTTCTTCTTTGTTGATTTTGCATCCCAGGTATTCAGTTATAACTGCAGCTGTGCTGTACATTAGTTGGTTTGTTTCTTGCAGTGAATTGGTGCTTAACTTGATATTGCAGTATTTGCATCTTTTAATGCTTGTGCTAGCTGTTTCTTTGGAACAAGCTTCAATGCAGGCAGCCTTATTCTGTTGTTTTTGTGCTGTTCTAGATGCTCAGTTATTCTTTGTTTCAATTCTTTTATTTCTTTAGTTAGAGGGTTTTGTTCTTCCTGAGGAAGAGGTGCCTGGTTTCCAAATGAGAACAATTGTATATCTCTGCTGGATTCCTTCACTGCCAACTCCCCCTGGTTTGCCTCTACATTCTGAATTACTTCTGGTAAGGCTTTGATTTCTTTGCCCTGGGTAAACCTTTGCAGTTCGTCCAATTCTGTTTCTGTGAATACTTTATTTCGTATTATAAATCGGCGTTGATCTGCTAGTCTCTGTTCTCTTATTTCTAATTCTGGATGTTGTTCTTTCCAGAACTGGTGCATTCGTTTTAGATATCCTCTTCTTGTTAGACTTGATCTGTAGTAACAGATCATTATTTCTTTTTTTTCAATCACTGTGTATCTGCGACGGGTAAACACCTTTTCTTCCAGTGGTTCTGCAGCTGCTGGCCCTGGTTGCTCAGCCAACAGTCCTGAGTCCTGTAACCCATTTTTCACCAGATATCCAGGAACTCCAATATCCAGGAACTCCAATATCTAGTGTTAACCCGGGCGACATCCGAGCCGGTATGGCGTTCTGAAATTTACATCTCACCATATTTTTTATGGGAGAGACACTCTTTGTCTGACTCCTCTGATGAGACCTGTCCAGTATGGTTGAACCTCTGGCATAGCTCTCATCTTCCTCAGAGTACACAAGCCCCACAACCATGTCAAGATAGTGCCTCACTGGGGGTTGTTGTTGTTATTATTATTATTATTACTATTATTATTATTATTAAGATCATGAAGAGTCAGAAGTGACTGAATAATTAAACAATAGGAAATACCTCTCCCTTTAACCACAAAAATGAATCCATTATTTTTCTTACAATAATGATATGAGACAAAGTAATAAGTGTTAATAGTTGTAAACATTTCATGCAATAAAGTAAACATTCCAAATAACCCATAGTCATCTACCACCACTTCAAACGCTTCTTCAAGTTGTGGCCAAGTTAAAAAAAATAAAAACAAATGGAGAGGAAATAGTCATGTTATCTGCATTTATTACATTTAATTTAAATATTCAGTCAAGTTTAGTATTATCATGTCCCCACCTCTTTCACTCTCCTGACTCTCCCCATTTCTGGAATTCAGTCTCCAGCATTACCACTTAAAAGCCAAATCTCTCTTTGGCGTGAAAAGTTGTGCACTTCTGAAAGCATTTAAAATTATTGATATTTCTAGGCAAGCATTTTAAAGACCTTTAAGCTGAAATATTTCAATATCAAAACACTTTAAGGGATTCATATCCTTTTTTAAAAAATATTTGCTCAAAAGGATTTGAACTGGGTAATGTTTTGCATAAGAAGCTACAGCAGAACAAATATTTGGTAAACACATTGGTTAGGGGGAAAGGTTCCTTCAGGATAATTGTCAACACCTCTGTTTTCTTTCAAAATGCTATGTTTGTCTTTCAAGACAAAGATAATTCCATTACTCATAAATTTAAGTGCATCAGCTCTTTAATTTTTGCCGGCACTTTATTATTCTAATTAGGCAAGCAACAATGAAAAAAATAATGGTTTCCACCCACATTTGCACATTAGTGATTCTTGTACTTGCTTTTTATTTCCTTCAGTCTCCCAGACAGAAACTGGTTATCCTATGTCTATTAAAAAACAAAATTGGTTTTGTAAAAAAAATTCCAGAAACATTCCAGTGCGTGTACAAGCATGTATTCACTGAATTTTCATACTGAATATTTTGGCAGAAAAAAAAAAAATACCAGTACTATTGGTACCAGAAGCAAGAGTATACTTTTGTTTGGTAGGCAAGCTTTATTGCAAGGTTTCCTATTGATAGAGATGAGCATGCTATTCAGGATTTTCTCTTCAAGGAAAACACATACAATATTTTCAATACCTTATGGCCAGTAAATGTTCCTGAAGATTCTCTAAAGAAAAAACAAAGGCAAATTCCATTGTTGAGCTGCATAAGTCAGAAATCATTTTCCAACTTATCCTTTCTAAACATGAGCTAATTGTGGGTCCAGTGAAATAATACTCATGAAAGAAGGTAATACAAAGAAAAGCAAAACACTTTTTTTTTTAAACTCACTGGTAGTTTATTTAGGAAGAGAAGGAAGGAAGAGTGTTTTTTTCCATGCCTGGGGAAAAGGTTTTATTTCATATTCTCACAGCAATACTTTGCCTTAAAAGGCAATCACTACTTTGGCGCCTGATCGGATGGTAAGCCTGGCAAGCTTGTGAAGGAGGCCAAGTGCCATAATGTTACTTCATAATATAGCCTTCTTAGTATGAAAAAGGCTCTTGTGCACCAGGCATGACATTGAACTAATGGTAAGTCTAAGAGTGATTCAAAACATATTTCTGGAACAAAGTATGTTGAATTAAAGACTCCTGGGTCACTTTTAAATAAAAGTCACAGACTCAAGATTTGGAGGAGGAAAAAAAAAAACAATTTCAGGATGTAGAGGCCAATGCCATTGCCAGGGAACATTGCAAGCAAAGGCTAACAAGTTAAGTGGGAGTATAAGGGAACACACAATGATCAACACAACCTTCCTGTGAAAACAAAGGGGGAATAGCACAGTAAAAATACAGGATGCAGATGTTTTAAATTAAATTAGTCAAATAAAGATTTTTTCCCAGCCACTACATTTAAATCTAATCATTTTAATTACATTTCAGCTCTAGTATCACATATTTCAAAATGCAAGTAAAAGATACCATTTTGGAATGTTCTTCCACATAAGCAGTCTCTGTAAAAAAAAAACCTAGCACATCATGGGTAAAGGATCTAATGAGTTCTTTCCCTAATATATTTTCTGTTTTCAGGGAAAACAGCAGCCTAATGTGATTTTTATCTAAAACTTCTAGTCCATATTATACTTTCTAATCTTGCTAATTACATTGGCCAACAACAGTGGCATTAAACTAGTCCTCTTCTAGTATTTTAAGCATTTCTAGCAATGTAAAAAATAAAAGTAAACTTTTATGCCAAACTTTCAAACACTGGTTGCAGTTCAGGAAATATATTTAAGATTGTAAAAGGCTTGCCTATCATTTCTCATACTGAATTGAACTTAACTGAGGCAAAGTTAACACAGACAAGAATAACACACACAATGTGTAAATACAGATAGTCCTCTTGACTTGCAACAGTTCGTTAGTGACCATTCACTAACGAACAAGTCAAGAGGACTATCTGTGTAAATACAGATAGTCCTCTTGACTTGCAACATTCGTTAGTTACAATGGCACTAAAATAGTGACTTAAGACTATTTTTCACATGACTGCTGCAGCATTCCCATGGTCACGTGATCAAAATTCAGGCACTTGGCAAATGATTCATATTTATGACAGTTGCTGTGTCCTGGGATCATCTTTTGTGACCTTCTGATAAGCAAAGTTAATGGAGAAGCCAGATTCAATAACAACTATGTCACTAACTTAACAAGTGATTCACTTGCAGTGATTTACTTAACAACTGTGGCAAGAAAGGTCATAAAATGTGGTAAAAGTCATTAACAAATGCCTTGCTTAGCAACAGTAACATCTGCCTGTAAACATGAATTGGTGGGATTACAAAATAGAGAAAGCTAAAGTATTCTGGGGCTATAGAATTCCAACAGACAAGCACCAGCCACATAATACCCCAGACTTAACAATTATGACTAAGAAAGCCAAACGTATCTGGATAGTGGGCATGGCAGAATTTGAAGATAGAACTTGGAAAAGAGAAAGAAGTGGACAAAATCACAAAATACAAGTAGAATGACTGTGGCAAAAGAAAACAAAGATAGTATCAAGAGTAATAAGCACCTTGGATACAATCCTAAAACATCTGAAGCACCTCTTGAACATCATTAGCAATGACAAAAAACACCATCAGTCAATTGCAAAAGGCAGCTTTATTTAGAACAGTTTACATCCTGTGACAATAGCTTAATATTATTAAACAATATTGGTTTATTCCAGGTGCTTGAGAAGGACTGATAAGTGAATAAAAATGCCTAATACAGTCTAAATATCTGGCTTATTGTGCTGCCAACCGTATTAATGTAACTTGTTACACACAGGCTCTTATGTTAGAAGATGCAAAATAAAGGCAAAGCCTGCTTAATATTCAAACTAACAGGTTAGTCTTTACCAGCATATCATCTTTTGGGCTACAACTTCTATCATCCCTGCTATTAGTCTGGATTAATGGGACATGTCACCTTTCAGATGGTCTGGAAACAAGATGGGAAAGACATGAATACAAAATATACCTACTGTGAAAGTATTAGCAGGGAAATAACTCACTTTTATTTCAATGCAAAAGAATTAGTTTACACCACCTTAAGAGATTTATATCACAGTGCCATTTCTCACTAAGCATGCTGCCCATATGCTGATCAACAGGTACATAATTAATGAAGATAGAAGTGGATGCCAATATTGATATTACAGGTTTCCCATTATGAAGGGCTACAGTTGGTCCCTTTTGAAAGATAATAACACTGCAAGGATCCCCCTTTATTCTGCACTCTATTTTTTATAATCACACACAGGTTGCCAGTCAGAGGGTTGTATCAGCTGTGTACAAGAGGAAATGAACTATTTATGAAAACTTATGGTATCAAGCAGTTGTTTAAAGGAACTTATCACACAGCATATTTGGGAAATAGAAAATGAAAAAGAATATTATTCTGCTTCTGAAAAAGTGTGAAAAGATGGCTATACCATCTAGTTCACAGGTGTCAAACTCAATAGTGTCACGTGACATATGGTGATGTATCGTGACTTTTTTGCCTCTGCAGAGCTGGGATGGGTGTGGCCTGCACATGATGCATCCAACCCGTGGGCCACTAGTTTGACACCCCTGATCAAGTATTTTATTTTTTTTAATTGAAAATTTTTAAAATTTTACAAAAAAGTTCCCTTCCCCGAACCCTCCCAACCCACCCCAACCCTCCCCCAACCTTCCCAGAGCTGAATACAGGCTTGATTAAAATTTAAAAGAAAAATTTTTTAAACACAAATAAACCATATACAAATTTGGTTACAATAATTAAACAAATCATAAAATACTTTAACACCAATATTTAAAAAACAGAAAGAGAAAAAGAAAAGAAACAAGAAAAAGAAGAAGAAGAAGAAAAAGAAAAAAAATATCTAAAAAATATCTTAAACTTTAAATATAAATTATTCAAAAGCTAATATTTTTTTATATCATACTTGTATTGTATAAAATTTATCCATCTTTTCCATACCAAAAAGTACTTCTCTTGCGATTGATCTTTCAAGAAAGCCGAAATCTTTGCCATTTCCGCTAAATAAGAACTTTAAGAAACCATTCTTGCAAAGTAGGCAAAGATTCCTTCTTCCAACATTGCCCTACTAACAACCTAGCCGCTGTAATTAGATTTAACATTAATATAGTTTCTTTACTGTCACAATCGGAAACAATACCCAACAAAAACAATTGTGGAGTAAATTTTATCCTTCTTTTAAAAATTCTTTGAATATTCCACCATATCTTAATCCAAAAAGCTTTTATGTTTTTGCATAACCACCAAATATGATAATAAGTGGCCTGACCAAGTATTAATAAACTTACTCATCTTTTAACTTGCCTGCATTCCTAAACAGGCAGCAAATTTTATTGGCTTTAAAAATGAGTTGAGAGAAGTAGTACAAGATGTGTTAAATCCAAAGATTTGTCAGACTTAGACAAATTAAAAACATATCAGCTGTGATAAGTTATATTAATAGGTAATAAAAATCTAAATATCTAAATAGGTATATATTTTTAAAAATGCCATTTTGCAGATTACTCCAAGATAGTGATACTATTTACTTTAGCTATGGTGTAACAAAAGTACATGCAGCAATCAAGTGTAAACAGTAAAATTCAGCAACTGGAAAGAGTGAGAATAATCATATTAAAACAAGATGTATGAAAGGTTATCTTTTCGTTCATAATTGCAACAAAAATCTACAGACCCAATTCCATGGGGATGCTACAGTTCTGATGACCAAAAATGACCATCTTCACCTATTACTATCCACTGTTGCAACCAAGATAGCTCAGCTTCTCAGAATGTGTGTTCTCTGTTCTGCAGTCTTCTGCAAGGTAAATATTTTCAACACGGCACAACATGTCAGCTGAGATCAGCCATCTTATTGTTGTTTTAAATTCCCTGGAGTGAAAGAACAGGTAATAGGCCTGTCTTTAGCTCAAACCTGCCTGGTCTTGTCAGAAAAGCCAAAAAGGGATGGAAAGAGCACCAAACTGAAGCAAATTGATGACAGCAGAGGAAATCCAGACATTTTCCATATCTCCTGACCACATCTTGTCTCATTCACCTTGTGACTACAGCAACAGGACTCTTCCAAGTAATAATAATAACAACAACAACAACAACAACAACAACAACAATAATAATAATAATAATAATAATAATAATCCCCCAGTGAGGCACTACCTTGACGTGGTTGTGGGGCTTGTGTACTCTGAGGAAGATGAGAGCTATGCCAGAGGTTCAACCATACTGGACAGGTCTCATCAGAGGAGTCAGACAAAGAGTGTCTCTCCCATAAAAAATATGGTGAGACGTAAATTTCAGAATGCCATACCGGCTCGGACGTCGCCCGGGTTAACAAGGTCCGCACTAGATATTGGAGTTCCTGGATATCTGGTGAAAAATGGGTTACAGGACTCAGGACTGTTGGCTGAGCAACCAGGGCCAGCAGCTGCAGAACTACTGGAAGAAAAGGTGTTTACCCGTCGCAGATACACAGTGATGGAAAACAAAGAAATAATGATCTGTTACTACAGATCAAGTCCAACAAGAAGAGGATATCTAAAATGAATGCACCAGTTCTGGAAAGAACAACATCCAGAATCAGAAATAACAGAACAGAGACTAGCAGATCAACGCCGATTTATAACACGAAATAAAGTATTCACAGAAACAGAATTGGACGAACTGCAAAGGTTTACCCAGGGCAAAGAAATCAAAGCCTTACCAGAAGTAATTCAGAATGTAGAGGCAAACCAGGGGAAGTTGGCAGTGAAGGAATCTAGCAGAGATATACAACTGTTCTCATTTGGAAACCAGGCACCTCTACCTCAGGAAGAACAAAACCCTCTAACTAAAGAAATAAAAGAATTGAAACAAAGAATAACTGAGCATCTAGAACAGCACAAAAACAACAGAATAAGGCTACCTGCATTGAAGCTTGTTCCAAAGAAACAGCTAGCACAAGCATTAAAAGATGCAAATATGCAATATCAAGTATAAGCACCAATTCATTGCAAGAAACAAACCAACTAATGTACAGCACAGCTGCAGTTATAACAGAATACCTGGGATGCAAAATCAACAAAGAAGAAAAACAAACAAACAGTACACCAGAAAAATGGAAGGTTAGACTAGAAAATAAGATCAGCAAGTTAAGATCACATGCAAGCAAGCTAGAACAGATGAAAGAAAAGAAGCTGAAGAACAAGAAGACCAAAGAATACCTAATCAAGAAATACCACTTAGAAACAAGGAAGATCAAGGAAGCACTGGAAATAATAAAGCAACAAATAACAGCTATAGCCAGGAAAATCAGTAGATATGAAGCTCGAATTGCAAACTATAGGCAGAACCTCCAATTTCAATCCAATCAGAAACGTTTCTACCAATCCATCAATGGAGAAACTGCAAGGAATCAGTCAGTACCTGACAAGGAAGAAACAGTGCAGTTCTGGAAGCAGATATGGGATAACCCAAAGAAATACAACAAGGATGCGGCTTGGTTAAAAGAGGTGGATGCAAATAAAACAGAAGTTGAAATGAAAGAACTAGTAATAACAACAAAAATGGTAGAAAAAAGAGCAAAGAAAATCAAAAATTGGTCAGCACCAGGTGAAGATGAACTGCATGGGTTTTGGTTGAAACATCTAACTGTTATACACCCACTCATTGCCAAGCAGTTCAACAATATACTACAAGGAGGAGAAATTGAAAAGTGGCTAACAACTGGGAAAACCTACCTAATAATGAAAAATCCAGCAAAAGGGGCAACACCAGGTAACTACAGGCCAATTACCTGCTTACCAACAACTTTCAAATTACTAACTGTGTAGTAGCTGATGCAGTGCAACAGCAAAAAATCTTTCCACCTGAGCAGAAAGGAAACCGCCCCAATAGCAGAGGAACAAAAGATCAACTCCTAATAGACAAAATGATCTTGGAAAACTGCAAGAGAAGGAAGACCAACCTGAATGTGGCATGGATTGACTACAAAAAGGCATTTGACTCTCTGCCACATGATTGGATAATCAAGTGCCTAGAAATAACAGGAGTCAGTAGAAACATCAGAAAATTTGTGCAAAGATCGATGGCACAATGGAAGACACAGTTGCAGATCAATGGTGAGAAGCTGGGAGAGGTTAATATCAAGAGAGGAATATTTCAAGGAGATTCATTATCACCATTACTATTTGTTATTGCACTGTTTCCTCTGTCAACAATACTGAATAACTCAGGACATGGCTATCAAACATCAAAAACATCTGCCAGACTATCCCACCTCCTTTATATGGATGATCTGAAGCTGTATGGAAAAACATCATCTGAAATAGAATCGCTGCTCAACACTGTCCGTATATATAGCCAAGATATTGTAATGGAGTTTGGCTTGGACAAATGTGCCACACTTACTATCAAACAAGGAAAAATAATGAAAACTGAAGGAATCAAGATGCCCCACGAAAATAACATTAAGAGTCTGGATGAGGAAGAGTACTACAAATACTTGGGTATCCTTCAAGCTGACAACATCAAGCACACTGAAGTCAAGAAAAAGATTAGAGGTGAATACATCAAGAGAGTGAAGAAGATCTTAAAATCCAAACTCAATGGAGGAAATACCATAAAGGCAATCAACACCTGGGCAATCCCAGTCATTAGGTACACAGCTGGAATAGTGGACTGGACTCAAGCAGAACTAAAAGCAATGGATAGGCAGACCAGAAAAATAATGACAATGAATCATGCCCTTCATCCACGCAGTGACATTGATAGACTTTATCTACCAAGGCAAATAGGTGGGCGTGGAATGCTACAAGTACATCAGATGGTTGAAGAAGAAAAAATGGCTTTGGAAGAATATCTGAAGAACAATGATGAAGATGCACTGAAATTAGTATATCAGGAAGGCTTACTAACTACTGGAGAGACCAAACTGGCCTACAAGAAAGACCAAATGAAGAACAGAATAGAGGCATGGGAAGACAAAGCACTACATGGCCAATACATGAAAAAAATAGCTGGGAAAGCAGATAATAATAAAACCTGGCAATGGCTAAGAGCAGGAAAATTGAAGAAAGAGACCGAGGGACTAATTCTGGCTGCACAAGACCAAGCCTTAAGGACAAATGCATACAAAGTCAAAATTGAGAAGACAGCAACAGACAGTAAGTGCCGCCTATGCAAAGAAGCTGAAGAAACAGTGGACCACTTGGTAAGCTGTTGCAAGAAGATTGCACAGACTGATTACAAGCAGCGGCATGACAAAGTAGCAACAATGGTGCATTGGAAGATCTGCAAAAAATATCATTTGCCTGTAAGCAAAAACTGGTGGGATCATAAAATAGAGAAAGTCATAGAAAATGATAAAATTAAACTGCTCTGGGACTTCAGAATTCAAACAGACAAGCACCTGCAACATAACACCCCAGACTTAACAATTGTCGATAAGAAAGACAAAAAAGTCTGGATAGTGGACGTGGCAGTGCCTGGAGATAGCAGAATAGAAGAGAAAGAACTGGAGAAGATAACAAAATACAAAGACCTACAAATAGAAATAGAAAGACTGTGGCAAAAGCAAGCAAGGGTAGTACCAATAGTCATAGGCTCCTTGGGTGCAATCCCAAAACAACTGGAGCACCACTTGAACACCATTGGCATTGACAAATTCGCTATTAGTCAATTGCAAAAGGCAGCCTTATTAGGAACTGCTTCCATCCTGCGACGATATCTGTAATACCATCAAACATCCACATCTGCCTATCCCAGGTCCTGGGTAAGGACTCGATAGGTAGACAAAATGCCAAATCCAGTCTGAACATCTGGCTGACTGTGCGATGATCGATATAATAATAATAAAGTTGGAAGGGACCTTGAGGTCATCTAGTCCAACCCCCTGCTCAGGCAGGAAACCCTATACCATTTCAGACAAATGGCTGTCCAGTCTCTTCTTAAAAACTTCCAGTGTTGGAGCATTCACCGCTTCTGGAGGCAGGTTGTTCCACTGGTTAATTGTTCTAACTGTCAGGAAGTTTCTCCTTAGTTCTAGGTTGCTTCTCTCCTTGATTAGTTTCAATCCGTTGCTTCTTGTCCTGCCTTCAGGTGCCTTGGAAAATAGCTTGATTCCCTCTTCTCCGTGGCAGCCCCTGAGATATTGGAATACTGTTATCATGTCCCACCTCGTCCTTCTCTTCATTAAACTAGACATACCCAATTACAGCAGCCTTTCCTTATATGCTTTAGCCTCCAGTCCCCTAATCATCCTTGTTGCTCTTCTCTGTACTCTCTCCAGAGTCTCAACATCTCTTTTACATTGCGGTAACGAAAACTGGATGCAGTATTCCAAGTGTGGCCTTACCAAGGCATTGTAAAGTGGTATTAATACTTCATGGGATCTTGATTCTATCCCTCTGTTAATGCAGCCTAGCACTGTGTTGGCCTTTTTGGAAGCTGCAGCACACTGCTGGCTCATATTTAAGTGATTGTCCACTAGGACTCTGAGGTCCCTCTCACAGTTACTACTATTGACCAAGGTACCCCCTATACTATACCTGTACATTTGATTTTTCTTGCCTAAATGTAGAACCTTACTTTTTTCACCATTGAATTTCATTTTGTTAGATAGCGCCCAGTGTTCAAGTCTGTCCAGATCCTCCTGTATCCTAAGCCTGTCTTCTGGAGTGTTGGCTATTCCTGCCAGCTTGGTGTTGTCTGCAAATTTGATGATTTCCCCATCCCCTCGTCCAAATAGTTGATGAAGATGTTGAAGAGCACTGGGCCTAGAACAGAGCCCTGGAGCACCCCACTACACACTTCCCTCCATGTAGATGCGGTTCCATTGAGGACCACACACTGAGTATGGCCGGTCAGCCAGTTACGGATCCATCTGGTGGTGATGCTGTCTAACCCACATTTTTCTATCTTGTCAAGTAGTAGGTTGTGATCTACCGTAAATGCCGGCGTACAAGGCAACCCGGCGTATAAGACAACCCCCGTCTCTATAGCCGGGCCGCATTCCTAGAACGTTGTCTTATACGCCAGAAACTACCAGTATTTCCAGCGTATAAGATGACTTGGCGTATAAGATGCCCCCCGTCTTTGGCACCGATTTCAGCGCTCGCGGAAGTCGTCTTATACGCCGGCATTTACGGTACTTTATCAAATGCCTTACTGAAATCCAAGTAAATTATATCCACAGCATTCCTCTGATCCACTAATTTTGTCACTTGGTCGAAGAATCCAATAAGATTTGTCTGGCATGGGTTTGACAAACCCATGTTGGCTTTTAGTAATGACTTGGTTTGCCTGTAGGTATTCGCTGATTCGTTGTTTGATTATCTTTTCCAGAATCTTCCCAGGTATCGAGGTCAGGCTGATAGGTCTGTAATTTCCTGGGTCCCTTTTTTTTCCTTTTTTGAAGATGGGAACTACATCAGCTCTTTTCCAGTCCTCTGATAGTTCCCCAGTGCTCCAGGATCTTTGAAAAATATAATTCAATGATTCTGAGATCACATCTGCCAGTTCCTTGAGAACCCTGGGGTGTAATCCATTTGGTCTTGGTGATTTGAACTTGTCTAGGCTGGACAGGTGCTCACTTACCGTTTTCTTGTCTATCTTACCTTGTGTTTGTATTCTGTTTTTTATGGCACTATTTTTGGTAGGTTGGTCTTTTTTTCCCCTTTGTGTAAAGACAGATGCAAAAAACGAGTTAAATAGTTCTGCTTTCTCCCTGTTGCTTGTCACCTTCCCCCACTAATGGACCAATCATTTCTTTCACTTTTTTCTTGTTTTTTACATGTTGAAAGAAGCTTTTTTTGTTATTTTTCACTTTGATCGCAAGCCTTAGTTCATTTTGAGCCTTAGCTTTCCTCACTTCATCTTTGCAGGCTCCGGCTATTTGTTGATATTCTGACTTAGTTATGTGCCCCTCTTTCCACTTTCTATACTTGTCCTTTTTATCTTTCAATTTATCAGAGACTTCTTTATGCAGCCATGCTGGTTTCTTTTGAGAGCTGTTATTTTCTTCTTTATTGGTATTGTGCTGCACTGGGCTTTTATTATCTCACTTTTCAAACTTTCCCAAGCTTCTTGAGTTGTTTTCCCCTTGAGGATTCTCATCCATGGAATCCTTCCCAAGCCCTCTCTAAGTTTATTGAAATTAGCTCTCTTAAAGTCCAAGACTCTAGTTTGACTGTGTTCTATTGCTTGTGCTTCCATAATGTTGAATTCCAATATTGCATGATCACTTCCTCCCAAGGTTCCTGTGGCTTCAACACCTTCTATAATTTCATCTCTGTTAGTGAGAATTAGATCCAAAATGGCTAATCCCCTAGTTCCCTTCTCTACTTTTTGGGAGACAAAATTGTCTGCTAGGTTTGCAAGGAATCTGTTTGATCTTCCACTTGGTGCAGAGTTTGTTTCTCAGTTGATGTCAGGGTAGTTAAAGTCTCCCATTACTATTGTGATGTGCTTCCTACATACCTTAGTTAGCTGACTAGCAAAAAGTTCATCTATTTCCTCTGTTTGGTTGGGTGGCCTGTAGTATATACCTATGGTAATGTCGTTTTTTCCCCCTTTGACCCAAATGCATTCAAGACAGTTTTCATCATTGTTGTGCTCTATTTCTGTAGAGATGTAGCTATTTCTTACATATAGAGCAACTCCGCCTCATCTTTTATTTGGTCTGTTTCTTTTAAATAATTTAAATCCCTCTAGCTGTGTGTTCAATTTGTGGGTTTCATCCCACCATGTTTCTGTAATGGCAACAATATCATATCTGCCCTCATTAACCTGAATTTCTAGTTCACCCTGTTTGCTGTTCATACTCTGTGCATTGGTGTATAGACATTTGAGTCCTTTATGACTGACCCTGTGTTTACTTTCTACATAACCTGTGTGGTGCCTGAGTTCCCCTATTGTCTTACTATTGATTTGGTTAGTGCACTTTGTGTGACACTCGCTATTAGAAGCGTGATTTTGCTTGACAGCAAGGTTGATATTCTTATCCGCACACACATCTACGTTACATGCACTGCTAGCCCTATAGTTTTTAGATTGCCAGGGACAGGGATGTTCTGTATCAATTAACTCATTGTCCCCGCTGTTTAGTTTAAATATTCCTCCAGAAAATCTGTGAATTTATAGCCGAGCAACTCAGTCCCTTTCTTTGATGGATGCAAACCATCTCTTTTGTACATTTTTTCATTGGACCAGCTACAGACATCGTGACTAATATATCCAAAACCCTTCCCTTTTACACCACTCCTTTAGCCACATATTGAATTGTGCTATACGCTGGCCTTTTCCATTTTGCTCCTTGTATACTGGTAAAATTTCTGGAAAAGTAAGCCTACAGCCTGTTCTGCTAAGTTCCTGCCCCAAGCTCTGGAAATCGTTCTGCACAGAGTACATCTTTTTGGGACAGATCGTTAGTGCCAAGATGTACAATAGCCTCCACATCACAGTCCTTGCTGGCATTCTTGATTATTTTAGAAATACGCTTCTTATCCCTACTGGCAGTAGCACCTGGAAGACATCTGACCTCTTTCAAAACTTCTGTGTCCTTTCCTAAATTTACATCCCTTTTAATTGAATCACCTACCAGAAGGTGGCTTCTCTTTTTGGATGCCTTTTTGTTCTTGCATGACTGATGCGTAATACCTTATTCACGCTTCTCCCTGTCAAAAACAAGTTCTTCATCTCGGACTACGATCCCCTGCTTATTTGAGTTATTATCACAAATACCTTCCCCTGTCCCCTTAATGTCCCTATTAAGGTCAGCAAGGGCACTGTATCTGTTGTGCAGGGACACAGCAAAAGCTTTGCGTTTATGGTTCACAGCTCTCACCCTGCCAGATCCCACGGTTCTCCACACTGCCCTTCTCCTGCAGGATCTTTGTGGTAGAGGGGGCTGATAGCTTGGAGGCTCAGTAGAGTAGTGGGACTGAATTGGACACCTACTTTCTGCCTGAAGAGCACAGATTACAGACCCTAGGTAAATAATCTGTCCTTGTAGACTACTGATTTGTTTACAGATAGGACAGTTACCAAGTTTGAAAAGGGTATTGCGAAAGCCAGCTGCAAAGCAAGTGTTGCACTGAACTAAGCCAGACATTCTTAGATACAGGTAATTTCAGACACACTTGCCCTGAATGTACCACTGTTTTTGATTTTTACTTATATAATTCGTGTGCCTAAGGGCACGCGGGCCGCTACCTTTGTGTTGCAGCCTGCCAAGAGTTAAAGTTTGTAAAACCTCTCTGCAAAAGCCACCCAGCACTCTAGGCAGCCAGATACAATGGAGATCCAATCAGGGCCCCAGTTACCTTTGTGTTGCAGCCTTTTGGCATTTGTATTCTAAAGCCAATATATGAAAAACTGCTGGAAGCATATGGATATTCTAGTTAACCATCTATCAATATTTAATCTGTTACTGGATAAGATGAGCAGCCTATTATCAAACAACACCTCAATGTGAAGGTGGCCATAAGCTTGATAGGACTAGCATTCAAAGCAGAAGGAATCTTGAATTTTCTGACAGGACGACTGACAAGGCAATACTGTTTCTTTAGATTCAATCCATTCTATTAAAAATATGCTGTTTCACTTATCAATATACAGTGGGGCAAAAAAGTATTTAGTCAGCCACCAATTGTGCAAGTTCTCCCACTTAAAAAGATGAGAGAGGCCTGTAATTGTCATCATAGGTAGACCTCAATTATGAGAGACAAAATGAGAAAACACATCCAGACAATCACATTGTCTGATTTGGAAAGAATTTATTTACAAATTATGGTGGAAAATAAGTATTTGGTCACCTACAAACAAGCAAGATTTCTGGCTCTCACAGACCTGTAACTTCTTCTTTAAAAGGTTCCTCTGTCCTCCACTCATTACCTGTATTAATGGCACCTATTTAAACTTGTTATCAGTATAAAAGACACCTGTCCACAACCTCAGTCACACTACAAACTCCACTATGGTGAAGACCAAAGAGCTGTTGGAGGACACCAGAAACAAAATTGTAGACCTGCACCAGGCTGGGAAGACTGAATCTGCAATAGGCAAGCAGCTTGGTGTGAAGAAATCAACTGTGGGAGCAATAATTAGAAAATGGAAGACATACAAGACCATTGATAATCTCCCTTGATCTGGGGCTCCACGCAAGATCCCACCCCGTGGGGTCAACATGATCACAAGAACGGTGAGCAAAAATCCCAGAACCACACGGGGGGAGCTAGTGAATGACCTGCAGAGAGCTGGGACCAATGTAACAAAGGCAACCATCAGTAACACACTACGCCCCCAGGGACTCAGATCCTGCAGTGCCAGACGTGTCCCCCTGCTTAAGCCAGTACGTGTCTGGGCCCGTCTGAAGTTTGCTAGAGAGCATTTGGATGATCCAGAAGAGGATTGGGAGAATGTCATATGGTCAGATGAAACCAAAGTAGAACTGTTTGGTAGAAACACAACTTGTCGTGTTTGGAGGAAAGAGAATGCTGAGTTGCATCCAAAGAACACCATACCTACTGTGAAGAATGGGGGTGGCAACATCATGCTTTGGGGCTGTTTCTCTGCAAAGGGACCAGGACGACTGATCCGTGTACAGGAAAGAATGAATGGGGCCATGTATCATGAGATTTTGAGTGCAAACCTCCTTTCATCAGCAAGGGATTGAAGATGAAACGTGGCTGGGTCTTTCAGCATGACAATGATCCCAAACACACTGCCCTGGCAACGAAGGAGTGGCTTCGTAAGAAGCATTTCAAGGTCCTGGAGTGGCCTAGCCAGTCTCCAGATCTCAACCTCATAGAAAACCTTTGGAGGGAATTGAAAGTCCGTGTTGCCCAGCGACAGCCCCAAAACATCACTGCTCTAGAGGAGATCTGCATGAAGGAATGGGCCAACATACCAGCAACAGTGTGTGCCAACCTTGTGAAGACTTACAGAAAACGTTTGACCTCTGTCATTGCCAACAAGGGATATATAACAAAGTATTGAGATGAACGCTTGATATTGACCACATACTTATTTTCCACCATAATTTGTAAATAAATTCTTTCCAAATCAGACAATGTGATTGTCTGGATTTGTTTTCTCATTTTGTCTCTCGTAGTTGAGGTCTACCTATGATGACAATTACAGGCCTCTCTCATCTTTTTAAGTGGGAGAACTTGCACAATTGATGGCTGACTAAATACTTTTTTGCTTCACTGTATATTATCTTTCTGAACGTACTATAAAATATTTAAAAAGCTGGCTTGCCCTAAGGACTTGCATGCATACACAATTCTTAGAAATGTAGGGAGTTTCATTCCAAGTATTCTGATAATTTAAAAGTAAAGATAAAATTTCCTTCAAGTCAAGCTCAATGTTGATGTAATTTTCTTGGCAGCAATATGGAAGAAGGTTGATACTGTTTTCTTCTGTGTCATTTTATCAACATACCATTCTACCCTGTAGCTAAAATATTCCTCGAAGAGCTCCCATCCAAGTGCCTGATTCTGCTTAGTTTTCAAGTAAGCATACCCAGGGAAATGCCATCTGCTGATAAAGTTGCAAAACCTTAAATTTATTGCTCACATTCATTCTCTTTCAGCATCTGTTTTCAAAACTTTCAAATTCTGTTCTGTTATTCCATGTCAATGTAAACAGCCCTCATTTTTATTCTGGTTAAATTCTAAGACTCCAGAAACAAGAGATCGTGAAAAGTTCAAATTATTGAACTTAAACATAGATTTTAAAGAAAACATTATTCTCATGAACATAACTTAAACTTATGAATGAAGAAATTAATGAAGTACAGAGAGTTAAACTAGAGTAAAATTACTATACCAAAAATAGAAATAATAATAAAAAAAAACTAATGCAAATCCCTGGCTTACTCTGTTTCAATTTCCTGGTCTTCTTCAGCTTCTTGAAGTTTCCAAAGTTCATCAAAGGCTATGGGGAATATGCTGCCCCTGACTTTTTTCCACTCTCTTGTTCCCTCTCCATAAGTTCTCTGGGGATGTGGGTTATAAGTCTAAGCCTAGAGTGTGGCATACATATTGCATTCACAACCATCAGTTTATGTATGTACGTGTGTGTGTGTGTGTGTGTGTGTGCACGCACGCGTACGTACATACGTATGTATGTACGAATGACCACCCATCTCAAATTCATGAAACTTGGTAGCTAACAATAATTAAAAACAGCATAAAATATAAAACAATAAAAAGACAACAGCATGCACAAAAGCCACAACAGAAATCAATAGAGCCATTGCATAAGTTCAAATAACTCCCAGATCCTCATGCCCAGAGACAGAACAATGGCTTTCAAGTTTTGTGGAAAAGTTGACAGAATCAACACCATTCTAATCTCTGGATGAATTGTATTCGAAACAGTGACAAAACCTCTTTTCGGGCCCCACACTCCTTAATAGACAAGATCTGGAATATACTCATCCTCCTGGACTAATGAGACTGATAGATGCAAATGGGAAGAGTGGTTCCTCAAAAATTGAAAGACCATCCCATCCTTCTAAAACTGTATTAGAGGCATTAGCTATAAATAGAAATAAATGCTACATTTTAAACCACAAGCTAGTATTAAAAAGCAAAATTTTGCTTGACTGTTAGTCCAGTCTTAGGTTTTCCCATGAAGTTGATGTAGAAAGACTCACTGGAAAATGGTATAAGAAAAATCATTTTGCCAGTATCAAAGTACTTCTTCAATTAATAACTCCTGGTAATCTTTTAAAAACACAACTACTTTTAAAAGAGTAATGGTTATAAAGAATTTTTACAAAATATTTTTGTTAAATCAGAAACTTCAATGAAAATTATTATTTTTGATGGCAGTTCTATCTTTTATGTCTCACTTTTCAAAAAGTAGATAGAAATTAAATGCCTATGGAGATTCTTAGTCATCCAGGTCATGGCTGTCCCAAAGGTGCTTTTTCAAGAGGCAACTGGACTTGAACAAATTGAACAGCCCTCTCTCAACAGAGGGGGAGGGATACAACATCATCTATCTCCAGTCTACAACAGTCCTTTCAGCAGTTCCAAGAAGGCTCCATATCCATTTGCACCACTTGTGACCTTGAGGACACAGATAAACCTCCAAGTGGCTTCAACGACTCTCTAAAACAGGGGTGTCAAACTCAATTTCATTGAGGGCCGCATCAGCATTGCAGTTGCCCTTGGGGGGCTGGGTGGATGTGGCCAGGGTGGATGCGGCCTACTGGGTGGGCATGGATGGAGTGGGTGTGGCCTACTGGGTGGACATGGCCAGCTCTACATTGTTCGCATCAAGGGTGCCTGTGGGGGCCTGGGCAGGAGTGGGACAGATCTGAGAGTCTCTGGCAGAAGGTTGTGAGACCGGGGCAAGCGCCAAGGCATGGTGCATTTCTTCATTCCTCACAAAGGGTGACACCTCCCCAGCATGCACCCAGGGGCGGGGCCAACGTGGCAGTGGTTGGTTCCTTGCTGTTTCTGGACGGCCTTGTGGAGCTAAGACTGAATGTGTTTCAGCATAGATGGCTACCACAAAATTGTACATTGGCTCCCGGCTGGCCTGGGCCAGGGCCAAGGCAGCAGGGGCCATTCCCTCACTGTTTCCAGGATGGCTTCGCGGGCCATATGAAACCACTTTGTGGGCCACATCCGGCCCCCAGGCCTTGTGTTTGACATGTCTGCTCTAAAAGAATGCAAATGACCAGCTGTCTGCAAGGAGTATAAATCCTTCCATTCTCCACCATCCAGTCAAATATGAAAAAGCTTCTTGGATGAGAAGTGAAATGTCTTCAAAGAAAAACAAGAAAGTCCCTCTGCCTCTTGAAAAAGCACCTTGGGATAGATAGAGACTAATTTCTATCACAGAACAAAGTCCATGTCTTACTTCAAATCAATATTATTGGATATTGATTCCAATATTCTTGAGAATGCTGTATTTCTTTGTGTATATTCTGTATAGAACTTTCAAAGCATCAAACAATACCTCTACAAATTTATACACAAATCATTTAGCTACAACAAATATAGCGTTATGGAATGAAGTCTCCAGGTTGCTCTGTAAAATAACTACGTTGGGTCATTATTTTTTGACATGCATCGAGACAGTCAAAGATTAGAACTCCAAACATTTTGGTATAAAAAGTTTACTATTTCATTTGCATTAGTCATTATATATACAAGGTGTAAGAATACATGGATATATATATTTGTGTTTATTATTTATATATCTTTTATAAAACTATTAAAGCACTAAAACCTGAACTTATTAGCAAAAGTTTTAAGTGGCTTTCTAAGAAACTGAAATTGTAAGGTTAGAGAAGGGATGCACAATCTTTCAACAATAATGGCCAGACAATCTTTTTTTGGCATTATTCTATTCATTAAACTTGGATGGAGTCAATGGCATCACTCAAGTGGACAGAATACAGATTTCTAGAAATGTTTTTGCATGCAAGGAGAGTTGTTCATTTGTTTATTCATTCTTTTTTAAGAGGCTTGTTATACCACACCCTTTTATTCACTATGAAAAATCAATTTATCTTCAATGAACTATCATATTTTGAACATTTCTTTTTCCAAGCAGTTCTAAGATGCACAAAAAGGGATGGGGTAGTCAGTAGTTTATCATGCCTTGCATTCCAGTACTCTACAAATTTTATCTCTTTCTAAAAAAACATAAAATAAGAGGAATCGCAAGCAACCCATGATGTAACCAAAAACAAATACACTTTTTGTGGCATTATTTAATAAGTTTACAGTTGAGCTTCCAGAAGCAAAATCTTTAGTTTAGTCATAAAATACACATCTATCCATCATGCACAACTATTACATAAACTTTTTTCATCAGTTTAAATCAATGTTACCTTCCTGCCAATTTTCTACCACTGAGGTAAGTACTACTTGATGTATTTCTAATAAGCGGCAATCAAATTTCAACTTGGAAAGATTAAAAGATGCAGAACTCCAGCTACAGACACTAATTTGCTCTGTCAAATGTTTGGTTGCTGAACTATTTTAGGCAAATGGAAAGTTTGAGAAAAGAACAGAACAGGATAAAAATAGTTTGGACAACTCCCAAGTTACATTTTACCTACTGGTCTCCTACTCTTTTTTAAAAAAATACTATTTAAACAAGTTTCTATATTATTAGTTTTCTAGCAGTGTTAATCAGTAGATCAAACTGGAAAAGACAGCTTTTTATTTAAGCTTCTTACTATCTAAATAAGAAATTAAATGTTCCAATGGGGATAAAATTTAATGTCTTCCTTAAACAAAGATTTGTTATACACTTGTTTTAAACTGGATATATAAATGTAATAAGTAAATTACATCATAATAAATAGAATGTTTTATTTCAAATATTTTACCTTTTACTTTCAATTAAATTGCTACATCAAATTATTATAAAATTGATTGTGGCTATACCTACCTACCCAGCAGGATTGCTAGTGCTGTTATATTATTTCTAATTATCTATTTCAGGAAAAAGTTCTAGGAGGCAGAAGTTGTATTCATTAAAATGTTATCATATCAAGAACAAAGCTAGACATGTAATTAAATAAATATGGAATAAAAACTTGCTTGTTATAATTTATTTCTGCTCTACTCTAATATACTAATTATTTAATTAATGCAGCAGACGTAGGCAATTTAATATTTCATAAAATCCCATCAGCCTCCACAACTGAATAATGTAATGGGCAGCCATAATATCAGAGAAATAACCTGTTCCAGTAGTATATTGTTTTTTATTTACAGCTACTTAACATTCAATAAAAGGTGGTACAAAACTACAGGTTCAAAAATCGACTTATTTTAGTTAACTATTGCAGATATAAATGGGTACCTCCCCTGAGCTGTTGGCATCCATCTCAATTCTGTTTCTTACTTTTTATTCTGAATCAATCTAGGTGAAAAAAAGTCTTAATAGTGGGTAAATACAAACAATAATGGGATGGACACATCTTTTAACTGCATAAAAAAGATAACTCTGAACACTATTGATCTCTCCTCCATAATTCTCTTAGTAAACACTTTTAACAAAGGCATCTTATTCCAACTTTTCTATAATTAATGTATGGCTGTTCAACTGATTTTAAGCTAGCCTATTTTCAGACTCAGAGTTCTATTCTGTGATGACAATTTAATGGAACCCAAAAAAGAAGCAATATAAAAATTATCAAATCAATATATCTACATTTTAAAAATGTTACTGGCAGAGACTATCCACCATCATTGACACTCATACTCGAAACTATTTTCCTCCAGGTGCTAGACATGTTGTCTGAGAATTTTGTGAATCCTCTATGACACATCTGGATGGAATCAGATTATAAAATATTAACTGATTCTATTTATGCATTTATTCTTTGGGGCCAGTATACGTTAATTGTTTCCTTGTATCCCTTTTCTAATAGTTTGATTACTATCTATTTGCTGTAACAGAACTATTAAACATTTGTACCATCAATCCTGCTAATTCATTATTCCAAGCAGAATTTGGTACTGCAAAGAAATCTGCAAAGAATTGTCTCTTTCTGATCTTACTTGAGTATCTGAGTACATTTGAAATTGCAGTTTGTAATTCGTTCCAATGCCTGTTTGAAAAGCCAAATGAACTAAAAAATTCTCCACATTCTTTTCTTTGATTTAATCATACACATTGCTTAAGGCTACAGAAACACACACATACACACAAATTCTATATCAAGAGCACTCAAATTCTGTGATAAGAAAAGTTGAATTCAGTTACTTATATAAATTAAATCCATAAGCACATTTTAAAGATTCCCTCATTCCTGAATTATATTATATTCTGCCAGTCCTGATCACAGAGAAGGGAAGACTGTCCATAAGGGGTTGAAATCCTGATGCCAAATTTCCCTGTTTTTCCTCTGACTTCTAAGATTTCACAAGACACCCTCATGTTTTTACATATACCTTAGCTAACACAAGAGCTGGAAGCTTTTTTTTTTGCTATTGATTCATTTGCTCTTCTTGTTTTGCTATGATGTTTGCCTCATTTTGAATTATGCCAATTTTTTTATGCATCTCAGAACACCAAATTCCTAAATATTGAATGGGGAAAGTGATAAAAGGAAGAGTCAAACATCTCTCTTTTTACAATGTACTGGAATATGTATTTTCTAGGCCAAGGTTGTATCAGTGAACTTATAATACACGTGCAAACTTTAGGTGTCTGATAGTTAAGAAGGATACAACAACTATATGATGCTATCATCTTTTTCTTCTTTCTTAATTAGAGTTTGATTCAGCAAAAAATGACAGCCAACATTATCAGGCAAACCACAACTCCACCTCAGAACAAAGTCATTGCATTTAACTCCCTGTAAGATGATTATATTCTGTACCAAGTCATTAGTGTTATATTCACAATTTATGGTGCCTTTTATAGCTGGCAAGTTATTTTTTCATTTGCCACATCATAGATACTAGATAGATACTATGCGTAAAAGCTTTCATACAGAAAATAAGGCAGGTAATGACAATTTAAACATGATTTGTAGGAAAATATATTAATTTCCACTTACTGATATTAAAAATATACTTAAATTCATGTCCTTTCCATGGATAAATATCATAAACAGGGCAGGAAAGAATCAACATTTTAAAAAAATGTTAGTTTCTAAAACATAGTAATGATATAATTATGAATGTATGCTTGATTTTCTAAGCCACATTTATTAGCACTGTTCCAGAGCAACTTGTGTATATATTTTAGCCAAATTTACAAAGTTGGAGTTACAGTTTTGCTATGTAGGTCCTCAGGTATCAAGCAAAAAAGACTACAGGTTCAAAAAGAAAGTGGAGGAGAAAGAAGAGGGGTGCTATACCTTGCTGGTCATTTTTTTTTTTTTTTTGTAAAGCAGACATTACTATTGTGCACTGAATCTCAGAATAGCAATAAGCCAAATTACACGCTGCCTACTGCTTCAGAAATCCAGGTCCAAAGAAATTATCCAGTTACCTCAAAAAGCCTAAGTATAAGAGTCATCTTCATAGCATCATGTGGCATCACGGTATCATAATCTCTCCCCAATACACAGAAACACACAAATAGACACACAGAGAGATGATATAACAATTCACACTGAGTGACGTAAAAGAAGCCCTCTCAAACCTGACCAAAACAAGATATCTTACAATTAAAAAAAAAAACCTACCACTCAATAAATAACAATATATTTAAAAATAAATTAGCATTTAAGTAAGATTTATTCCTGCTGAAATGTATTTTCCATTTTATGGTACATTCTCCAGTCAGAAAGCTGTCTCTCTATCCCACAGCTCAACATTATGTTACACTTTGCTATGAATCAATACATACTTTCAGCATGTTTTATCACTTCCTCTCTTTTACTTTTTTAAGTATATAAGTTCTGTTCCAATAATCTGTTTTTGGCTATACTATACATTTCTAACTAAAAAGTTTATCATTAAAAGTCTTTAAGAAAGACTTAAAAGTCCATTTTCAAAAATAAGACACTGCATGCAACAGAACTTACTTTAACATTTAGAAAGGATTAACTGTGATATGAACATGTCAATTTATTTCTCTCATTTCATGTTAGTGGCATCTGTAAAGGGAGTATTTAAACATCAGCATGCTTGAAAGGTAAGCTCCAGTTTTGATTCTGAATGCTAAATAACAGAAAATATTTGGGACAAATTCAACCTATTTAAACTAATGTCATCTTTACTAAATTTATAGCTATTTCTCCTAAATGTGAGACATTAATTAACTTAAATCTTTTTTTTTTAAAAAAAAACTTTCTTGCAGCTTATTTCTTTGAGGTATTCCTGCCTTCTTAATCTGCTTCCCCCCTTAACCCGATTCAATCAATGGTGGTTTTATCATTAAGTATCAAAAAGGGGCAGATTATCCCACAAATTAATTAGTACCACACATGCTGCAGAATAAGACAGTGATATATAAGAAGAATTTATAAACAGTGTTTACCTTAATACTTTTCCTACTGCTTGTAGAACCATTTTGCAACTTATTCCAGTTTTGGGAGTTTGAGAAAGTACAGGTCTTTCACTGCTATGGTTACAATGATCTCCAACCATGTTCGAAAGAGGCAGAAAGAGAAGTGGGGAGAGCAGTGGTGGTGATGAGAGAAAGAGAGAGAGAGAGAGAGAAAGAGAACTAGAAGCTGCTGGTACCGATTTCGATAGCTCACCCTCTCTTTCCTATCCTCCTCAAAAAACTAGTCCAACTACATTCACAGAGTTCATAGCTTACTTCACTCTAACCCTTCCTCCTTCTTTACTTCAGCCAATAAGAAAGCAGCAATGGAAACAGGAAAAAAAAAAACACCCTCAGCTAGAAAAGACAAACAGATGCTCCTTTTTACAAATTCTTCAGTAAAAGCCAAGCCTGGGAAGTTAATGCCAATAAGGAAGCATCTGAATCGTTTTTTTCAGGCTGGCGTCGGCTGTAAAGCAACACAAGGGAAGTAGTGTGGGGAATGAGCAAGCTTCTTTCAAGCGTCCAGTTTGTACTACAATTTTATTAGGGATGGTGCATGCATAGAGGAGAGGAGGGAACTGCTTTAATTTGTAGCATATTAAAAAACATAGCTGAACAAACAAGTGAAAATATTTCATGATAAGCAGTTTTCTGCCTAAATCCTTATTCCTCAAAAACATCAACAAGCCTTTACCAATTTGTCTTTCATAACTAAGAAGCTCAATCAGATTTTTAACTTAGTAACTAATGTATTTACCAAACCATAATTTTTCAGAGTTGCATTGCTTCACAGTGTTTATCAAAGTATACTAACCTAAATGTTCTAGTGCCAAGTATTCTGGCACTAGAAAAGTTCAGTTAAGATTTGACTGAAGTTAGTCAACAAGCATGGCATTCAACATTTCTTAAATCACTAATGCCTATCAACAGTGATGGACTATAAATACTTGAGTAAAGAAGATACAAGTCATACATCACATCTTTGTTTCAAATGCAAAAAACTGCTTTTGTAGTAGCAATGAACGGCTAATTCAACACTGGAATGTATTTTATAAGTATGCTCTATTACAGTTTTAATTCATTACCAACAGTGTCACATTTAGTGAGCATTTATCTATTCTACAGATCTCTCAATTCAAACGTAAGTTTAGCAAACATCAACACTAGCTAGCCTCATTCATATCCTTATAGTTATGAAACAGGCAAAAGGAAGAGAAGGGGCGTTGACTTACCTGAACGCCTTTTCTCAGCACGGAGATGGATAATCCACTCAGTGGGTTGAGACTGTATTTCCTGCCCAATCAGATCAGTCAGCCAAAGTTGCCACGCCCGTCCTGGACCACGACTTCCCAGTCTTGACACGAGCGAAGCCATTGACTGACAGTAAGACGTTTTGGCTCAAACTAACTATGCCCTATTATTCTTGTCTATAAGGCTGGGTGTGGATTATCCATCTCCGTGCTGAGAAAAGGCATTCAGGTAAGTTAACGCCCCTTCTCCAGCACTGGAGATGGATAATCCACTCAGTGGGACATACCAAAGCCTATTGTCCCTTGGGTTGGGGAATAGACTGGTCCCTTGTGTAACTTTGGTCTAGAACCTGCTGGAGAACCCTCCTACCGAAGGAGGCCTCTGCAGAGGAGTACTTGTCGATTTTGTAATGGCGAATGAATGGAGAGGGCGAGGCCCAAGTGGCTGCCCTGCATACTTCTTCAATAGAAGCCTGCATGGCCCATGCTGCTGAGGTGGCAGCGCTCCTTGTGGAGTGAGCCGTGATATGCCTGGGGACTTGCAAGGACTCCGCCTGGTATGCCCCAGAGATGCATGCCCTAATCCACCTGCCAATGGTAGAGGACGAGACCTTCCGGCCCCTAGTGGCGGGGTGGAAGGATATGAAAAGCGCTTCTGAGCGTCGGAATTCCGCTGTACGTGAAATGTAATATCTTAGTGCCCTGCGTACGTCCAAGGTGTGCCATTGTTGTTCCAGGGCATGAGCTGGGTTTGGACAGAAGTCTGGTAGGACTATTTCCTGCGCTCTGTGAAAAAGGGAGTTGACCTTTGGAATGAAGGAAGGGTCTATTCTTAAGACTACCTTGTCCCTGTGAAAGTGACACAGGTCTTTCCTCGTTGAGAGAGAAGCTAACTCGGATATCCGTCGAGCTGACGTGATAGCTACTAAGAACGCTACCTTATGGGTCAGATAGCGAATGTCACATGTTTTGAGTGGTTCGAAAGGCACTCTGGTAAGAGCTTGTAGTACTCGTGGTAGTTCCCATGATGGGTACCTGTGCACGGTTGGTGGTCTGATGTTCGCAGCCCCCTTGAGAAAGGATCGTATTAAGGGATGCTTACCCAAGGTTTCACGGGGCTGGCTGAAAGTATAGTTGAGAGGGCGGCGATCTGCCTGCGCAGCGTGTTTGGCGAAAGCTTCCTCTCTAAGCCATCTAGTAGGAATTCTAGGATCTTGGGGACTGTAATCCTTTCAAGTAACAATTCCTTTTTAGAGCACCATGATTGGAAGCTTCTCCACGTGGCCTCGTAAATACGGTTCGTGGATGGGCACCTTGACGCCTGAATGACCCTAATTACACCCTGTGAGCAAGACCCCCTGGCTAAAATTGCCCACTCAAGTGCCAGACAGCTAGTTGTAGCCATTGTGGCTCTGGGTGGGAGATCTCCCCCTGCTTGAGGGAGATCCTCTCCGGAGGAATCCGCCATGGACTCGTGCGGGAGAGACTCCTCAGGTCTGCGAACCAAGGTCTCCTTGGCCAATAAGGGGCCACAAGATTTACCTCGGCTCTTTCCCGCAGAATCTTGCGTACTACTGCCGGAAAGAGAGGTAAGGGTGGGAATGCGTACAGGAGTTCCCTTGGCCATGGGCTCCGTAATGCATCCGACTGCTCTGCTCCCCTGGATGGGAATCGGGAGAAGAAGCGAGTCAAGTGGGCATTGGAAGGAGAGGCAAATAGGTCCACTTGGGGAAGCCCGAAGCGGTGACAGATCTCCCTGAAGATCCTCGGGTGTAGTTGCCACTCCGAGTGATCTATTGTTGATCTGCTCAACAGATCTGCCTGAATGTTTGCCTCCCCCGATATGTGGTCGGCCTTTATGGAGGCCAGATTTTGTTCCGCCCAAGCCCCCAGTAGGAGGGCCTCGGCCGAGAGCGAGCGAGAGTGTGTGCCCCCCTGACGGTTTATGTGGGCCTTGGCTGTCACGTTGTCCGTCAGGACTAGTACGTGCTTGCTTTTTATGCTGCTCCGGAAATGTCTTAACGCTAGGTGAATAGCTCGTAGCTCGAGCCAGTTTATGTTGTGTCGGAGGTCCACCGCTGACCAGCGGCCCTGTGTCCACTTGGTCCCCAAGTGGGCTCCCCAGCCGAATAGGCTTGCATCTGTCGTGACTACTATTCTGTCTGGGTCCCTGAAGGGGGACCCTCTGAGGAGGGCTGGAGATAGCCACCATCTGAGGGAGTGTCGTACTCCCAGAGGTATGCCTACCCTTCTCCGGGATGCACTGAGTTGCTGTCTCTGAAACGGGAGCATGAACCACTGCAGTTCTCTTGAGTGCAGCCTTGCCCAAGGAACTATTGCTACGGTCGATATCATCTTCCCTAGCAGCTGGGAGAGGCCGACCAGCGTCACTGACTGACCGCGGCTTACCTGTTTTACAGTTTTCCTTATGCTGCTGAGGCGTTACTGTGATAGGTACACCTTGCACTCCTTTGTGTCTATGACAGCTCCCAGATGTGCAAGTATGCCTCCGTGAGGTCGATTGATGCCAGAAAATCCCTTTTCCTTACGCTTCCAAGGATGGAGCGTAGTGTCTGCATTTTGAATCTGCGGTATTTTAGGTAGAAATTTAGCCTTTTTAGGTCCAGAATGGCTCTCCAACACCCCGAGGATTTTGGAACCACAAAGAGGATAGAGGCACCGGTTCTATGGCCCGTATGTTTAGGAGATGTTGAACGGCCTCGTTCATGAGCCTCCTTTTTGTTGGGTTTGTGGGATAGGGGCATGGGCGGAAACGGTTCGGGGGCTTTGAGAGAAATTCTAGGGATAGGGCGTGACGTATGGTGTCTCTGACCCATACATCCGTGGTGGTCTCTTCCCACTGGGGGGCAAACCCTGCTAGTCTGCCCCCTATGGGAAGGTCTGATTGGGAGTCATCTGGTACGGCGGAAGGGGCGGTTGTTCCCCCAAAAGGGCCGTCTTCCCTGTGTCTGTCTATGTCTTGTGTTCTGTCTGTCTCCCTGTCCTTCCCTATCCTGTCTAGCCTGGAAGGGTTGGGAATTTTGAAAGTAGTTGACCCTGGTTTCCGTACGAAAGGATTGCTTCCTTCCCCAGGAACCGGGTCTCTTGTCCTGCCTTTTAAGTATGTGTTTAAGGACCTTGCGCTTGTCTTTGTTCTCTGTAAGGTATGGCGTTAGCGCCTCACCAAATAGCTTCGCCCCTTGGTACGGGGCCGAAGCCAGCTTCCACTTGGATTTGGTATCAGCCTGCCAGTTCTTTAGCCAGAGGAGGCGCCTGCTTGTGTTGTTTGCTGCCATTGCCTTGGCTGAAAACTTGGTCGCTAAGAGTGTCACGTCCGACGCATACTCCGTGGCCGCTACCATTTTGCTGAGTTCCTGGTGAGTACGTACGTCCTCCATGGGAACCCGGCCCTGTAACTCACGGAGCCAACATAGTGTGGCTCTGGTGAAAAAGGATGCGGAGGTGGTCGCCCTGGTAGCCCAAGCTATTGCCTGGTGCGTTCTCCAGTAGTTGGACTCACTCTTTCGGTCCTCGGCTTTAAGAGCCTCAGCAAAATCTCCTGATATGGCCATGTCCGATATCAGGGGTCCTAAGGGCTCGTCCACCACCGGCACTTCCAAGGTTCCCTCTAGCTCCCTTGCCACGTTAAATAACTTCCTCTCTGCATTGCTAGGAAGCGGTAGGGAGGTTGGCGTTGCCCACTGTTTCCTTATTGTGTTTAGGAACATGGTCGGGCATGGTATGCGGTGATGAGTGGTTACCTTTTCGGCGAACGTTGGCTCAGCCTCCGTGTCGACTGTGACAGGTTCCGCTGTTGTTCCATGCCGAAGATGGGCTGTGGCCTCCGCCTTGCGCAGAATGGTAACAAAAAGAGAGGGGTTAAACAGGCCGCTGAAGGACGGCCCTTGAGGTGAGTTGTCCTCCTCCTCCTCGGACATTTGAATCCCCTGTGACGTACCTGGCTGGTCCAGGTAAGCTTCCTCAGAGACCAACAAGTCTGAGAGGGAGGAGAGATCCTGATGATCCTCCGTTTCCTCCCGATGCCTTGCTCTAAGTCCTAGAGGCTTGGCTTTGGAGGTCTGAGCCCTGGCCTCAAATGCCCGGTCTACTGCCTGCGCTATTAGGGTAGTTAGCAGATCCCCCGTCAGTGCAGGAGGAGTAACCATTGTCTGCGACCCTGCTGGTGCTGTGGTTAGCATGGTCATCGGGGTTTCTTGTATCATCCGTGGGGAGGGGGATCGGGAGAGCGATGAGAATTCGCCTGTCCCGCCCTCTGTCTCAGACTGTGATGAGTTCCCCATTGACCAAACACCCCGTGGGGATGAAGGGAGTCCCAGTGGTAGTTTGGGGCCTATCCCCCCATTCTGCCTATTTTCAATTCTGGCCCTTTTCTGGGCTCTGTTGAATTCTCTTTTTAGGGCTTGGTGTCTTCTGATTGCCTGCTTATCAGCCTTCTTTGATGACTTCCTTGCAGCCTTTCTAGGGGCTGCAGAGGATTCTGAATCCTCTGAAGTGGGTGCTCCAGAGGATGAAGGCAGGGCTCCAGTGGAGGGAATGATTGCTTCCTCCATTCTCCACTAACGCCGGGCCACGATAGGGGGGACCCAGGTAGTAGGAGAGCTCCAATTCTGAGTAAGGACAGGCGCACTACAGGGGGCGTCTGGAACTCAGAAGCAGACTCTGCAAAATGGTCAGAGTTAGTCACTGTGCACGGATAAGAACAGGCACGCTAATGGGAATGCCTGGAATCCGGCTTGACTATGGTGGGTAAGGACAGGCACGCAACTGGGGATGCCTGGAACCCACCACTAAAATCCGGAAGTGTACGGGCCACTAATGGGGGACCCGAGTCCGGAGGGAGCCAAAGGCAAACTCTTCTTTCTTTTTTCTTTTCTTTTCTTTTCTTTTTTTTTTTTTGAAGGCACCAAGTCCTGGAGTACAGCTCTGAGAAAAACGCCCTTTTAAGGGAGTTGTATCACTGCAAGGAGCTCTATTCTCTTATGCAGAAAAATTCCTTACCCTTAGGCCGTCCAAGAAGTGGTCTTAAATATCCTTATTCTAAATCCTAATCCAAAAACCCGGCCGTGCGTGCGCCCCCTCTGGCCGTCCACACTTTATGACTCTTTGTCTGTTTCTAAAGAGGCCCCCGTAGGCCGGTAGCTACTGAACATGTGCTAAAATGGCTGCCGCGTATGCTCAGTAGCCCTCCTTGTTCGCAGAGCCATGTGCATAAGACAAAGGTTGCGCGTGCGCTGAGCTGCCCCTGCAATGGCGGCTCTTTTGAAACTCTCAGAGATCGCCCGGTGAGTTAAAAAACGGCGACTCGCTTCCCCAGCTGATTAGCGCCGCCCGCCAGTGTCCCCGGCGTTTCCTCCCCGCGCGCGTGTCCTTTTCGCTCCCCGGCACTAACGTATGTTAAAAGGAAAACCCGTCCGACGTGGGTAACAGAGGGGGAGGGAATTGGGACAGGGAGGATTCTAAGAGCCTCCCTCCCTTCTTTACAAGGGAAAAAATCCCCTTTGGGGTCTAAGTTTCAGTTAGAAATTTTTTGAGTATTCAATTAAAATAACCTGTTTAATTCCAACTAGCTTAAGCTAAAAATCCTAGCTACAGTAGAAATAATCCCCCAATGGGAGAGACTATACCTTCCTAGGAGCCAAAGTTGAGACGTCTATCTTCTGGGCAAGATCAGTCAAGACTGGGAAGTCGTGGTCCAGGATGGGCGTGGCAACTTTGGCTGACTGATCTGATTGGGCAGGAAATACAGTCTCAACCCACTGAGTGGATTATCCATCTCCAGTGCTGGAGAAAAGTTGTAAATAATAGTGAAGATTCAATAACACTACAAATGTATAGTAAGAAAATTAGCTAGTTAGAGTATAAAGGTAGTCAATAGTAATGATCTGACCTAGGCCTGTTTTTTTAATGGTTATTTTAAGATGTGTTTAGCTACCCAGCATTATATTTGCAAGACGGTCTGCTATATAAATTTGTTAAATAAAATATAAATAAATAAATAAAATTATGTCCAATTCTTTGGAGGGGAGGATAAAATAGTTTATAAAATCAGTTTATGAGGAGGTTAAGTAGATTTTTTTTCCAGGTATACCTTACCATCCATTGGAATACAAATATGTTTTCTGTCTTGTACGTTAAAATAAACTGAAGGAGATAAGATTGTGCAATTTTTCTAATAAAATTACATATCAGTACACCAGGGCCCCCCAACCTTTTTGGCTCTGCAGACCGGCAGCAATGGTGGTGAGGGGATAGGGGATGGTTTCACACACACACACTCTGTTTGCACAAATGCTTGCTCGCCTGCTGCTTGCACAGTCCACTTCCCAAGGGGCAGGTAGCCTGGAACTGGGCTGCAGACCAGGAGTTGGGAATCCCTGCAGTAGAGCAAATGTCTATACTCTGATTTTCCACTTTCAATCTTATGGTCAAATGTTCTCGTGAGAATCAAAGAACATACTGCCAATAAAGATTTCAGCAATTTATTTATTTATTTATTTATTGAATGTATTTGCTGTCCATCTCATAACAATGCTGTCCCTCTCATAACAATGTATTAGCTGTCCATCTCATAACAGCTACAGCTTACAGCATGAAAACATTAAAATCCTAACAAATAAATATCTCTAAAACAATTGAAATAGAAATCCCAATCAAGATAAAATTATAGTTAAAAGATGGGAAGGGGGGGGAAACAGAATACGTAGGGTAGCGATGGTGGTATTGTCTCTTAATTCATCAATGAACTCCAGCATGAAGCTCCCCAATTGTGTCCCCAAAGCTACTTGGCAGAGCCAGATCTTCAGGCTCCTGCAGAAGGTAAGAAGGGTGGGAGTCAATCTCACCTCAGAGGGTAAGATATTCCCAAGGGCAGGAGCCACAGCAAAGAAGGCCCATCTCCTGACCCCACCAGTCAGAATTATTTGATTGACAGGGCCTACAGCACACCTACTCTGCTAAGGCAGGTGAGGTGGGCCAGTCCCAGTGAGTGAAATAGTTCCTCAAGTAACCTTTAAAGCCTTCCAGGCTTTAAAGATAATAGCCAACACCCAGAATGAATTTCACCCAGAAGCAGATTAATGGAGTAGTGATGTAACATGGGTCATCCTAGGGACTCCCAAGAATTGCCTGTAACTCCATACTCTTACAAGTATAGCTAAGCTTTCTATATTTAAGCCAGTAAAACACACTTCACATCTAATGTAAATGGACAATAAAATAAACAATACTGAGAATTTAATTACTCTGTAGAGAAACTTTCCATCATTGAAGATTTTTTTAAAAAATAATCCTTTTGAATGAGAAAACATTTCCAAAATGTAGGTTCCATATTATGTAACTTCCAATGGAAATATTTATTTAAAGAAAGATGGGTATAAATCGAATGAAAGAATAGAATGAATGAATGAGTGAGTGAGTGAAGTAACCAAGTTCAATCCCTGTCTGTTAAAAGAATTTATCTGAAATGTATATTATATACTATTTTTACATACTGTTTGAACCATATGTCCTGAATTTGTCTCACAGCAATAAACCTTATATTTGTTATTATGCATTCCATCTGACTTACATACTTCTTTATTCACTCTAATGAAACAATTACTGTGCATGAACATTCAAATACATATTGTTAATGTTCAGTCTGATAAACTGTAAACACAGCACAGCCATTTTGCTTCAGTATAAACAATTATGTAGATACATCTTGTAATGCATGTAAAAAGGAAAGCTTTACAACAAGCTTATAAGTTATTATCAAAAGACCACTGACTGCTATTCTAAGCAACAAAAAGCTCTGCTAAAACTCTTAAACAAAAGCATTGCTTTATTTACTAGAAAGCTTTAATAAAAGCATAATACTTTTGAGAATTTATAACATAACTGTGATCAATTGTTGCTTAAGTAGCTGTTCGTTTGCCTCTTTCTGGAGTAGTTATTAAAAATACAAATAGAGGAATATTAATATCATGAGGCCTCAGAAGAAAGACTTTTCTCTATTAAAACATCAACAATGTGTAATATCCATATTACTTTTAAAAGATACAAAATAACATTAAGAAATGCTCAGCTCTAGCTGAAAAGCCATGTAACCTAAATTGCAACCTATATTAAAACACCAAATTGTAACCTACTTATACCATGTCCTTGTTCAACTTACTTGAATGACTCTACTTCACTACTAATTGTACTTCTGATACTATCTAAGAATGTAACCTAAATATAGTAGAATGTATTTTAAAGCCACTAGAAAAAAACATTTTCATTTAAACTTCTAGCAGGGGCTTTCAAGGAAGGAAAGAAGGAAGGAAGGAAGGAAGGAAGGAAGGAAGGAAGGAAGGAAGGAAGGAAGGAAGGAAGGAAGGAAGGAAGGATGGATTGCAGGCTTTTACATGAAATTACTGGGAGAGTTGTATCTGTGCTGTACCAAGCTACTGGAAGGATGAAGCAAGAACAATTTTTACAACTTTTTCTTGTATGCATTAACTCCCAATGATTATTTGCTTTCTGTGTTAAATCTGTAATTCCTAAAAGATTTTCTTAAGTTGTTTTGTAGATGCTTTTAATTTCTTGATTTCTAATTTTGCTTAATTCCTTAGTGCTGATTTGCTTGATATTTTACTCATTTTATATAGATTTTCCACAAAATTCTACCTACTTATCACTTCTTAATTTTCCTGTCCCTAACATTCTGAGGTACAATGTAGCTACAAATTCTTTCTAATCATCATTGCTGGTTTGTAATCCTTGTTCTGTGAATGCATAAAACAGCATTCTCTAGGAGTACTGTGAAATATTTTGCAACACAGGAAATAGACTATTTACTTTTCCCCCACATGATCTTAACTTTTGCTAGAATCTTGATCTACCTAGAATATGTGACACCTGATTTTTAGCACAGGTTTAATTCTAGATTGCATTTAGGATGATTAAAGGCCTGGAGACTAAAACATGAAGAACGGTTGCAGCAATTGAGTTTGGCTAGTCTAGAGAAAAGAAGGACTGGGGGGGGGGGGACATGATAGCAGTATTTCAGTATTTGAGGGGCTGCCACAAAGAAGAATGGGTAAATTTATTTTCCAAAGCACTAGAAGGCAAGACAAGAAACAATGGATAGAAACTAATCAAGGAGAGAAACAACCTGGAATTAAGGAGACAGTGAGAACAATTAACCAGTGAAACAGCTTCCCTTCAGAAGTTGTGGGTGCTGCATCACTGGAGGTTTTTAAGAAGAGTCTGGATAGCCACTTGTCTCAAATTGTATAGGGTTTCCTGTTGAGCAGGGGATTGGACTAGAACAGAGGTCACCAACCTTTTGGGCACCAGGGACCGGTGCCTTGGAGAAAGGTTTTTCTGTGGACCAGAGGGAGTGTGGTTTTGAATACTGCCTGCATCCCAAGGATGGAGTTTTGCTTGTTTGTGCGGCCCGCTTGCTGGCATGCTGTGGACTGGTGCCAGTCCACAGACCGGGGGTTGGGAACCCTGGACTAGAAGATCTTCAAGGTCCCTTCCAGCTCTATTCTGATTGATTGATTTTCCAAATTAATTCTGAAGTTAAAAATGCACTATCCTGCGAATGAAAACCAACCAACATTAAAATGTGACCTGCTTTTTTCTCCATATCTTAACATTTGGGTAAATGGTAGAATCTTCAAGAATTTGACTAAGATGACTCTAGATTCAATTAACCTATACTCTTATGAAAATTAGCACAAATCTGACAAAGTAGGAGCAAGTACAACTCCTCTTGCAATATATGCCAAACCATCTCTTTAAAAAAGAAAGCAACATAAAAGTCTCATAACAGAGTATGTGTGTTTTTTATTGTATAAGCTTTTGTGGATTGGTCTACTTTTTCAGATGCATGAACAACACTAACACTGGACCAGAGCATAAGAATCAGCAGCAGATTTTAGGTGGAAGCTAGAAGTGACAACCATATTGACTGAAAGCATATTTTAATCAAATAACTGGGATACATATATAAACTTCTGACTAGTCAAGACAAGTATCACCACACATTAGGACTTGGCTTTAGGAAATGGATTTTATATTAGTTGGAATCTAGAATTATACACATCTGTATATAGTGTTATATTAAAATATTGTGATATCAGGTGGTTCTTACTTGTTCATTACAGAACTGCACAGTTGTATCCAGAAACTGCACCTACTGCATGGAATGATTTCTGCACATATTACTTACTCATGGGATACACTACTTGATAAAACTCCTCTCATTTCTTGAGTTTCTGAGGTTTCCATCCAGCCCACTACTAGAATTTCTTTGTAATACAAAACTTTATCTCGTCAGTCATAGAGCAGGAATAACAAACCACATCCTGTATAACTTAGAAAAAGAAAGTTCATGTGGTATTTTATCCTATCTCTATTATTTCATGCTAAATTGGAGAATGCACATCTATAAACAAACAAAACACTATGGATAAGTGACTTCTTACCAGTAATATATGATAAAAAAAGTTTTGTTTTGTTTTTTTAGGAGAAAAGAGATTTGAAAATATTTGGAATCACAGGGCTCAATCCTCCATTCTGGTATACAGTAGAAACTCTTTCTAGTTATTTTTCCATTGTATTTATCAGCCACCCCACCCCCCAAAAAAATTGTCCTGAAAAAATATCTAGACATACTGAGAATACTAAGTTTGTGGGTTTTTTAAAAAAAGAAATCTGGGGATTTTACTAATTCCTGCTGAATTAGCAAGTGATGCTAACTCACATACAAAACTCCATCATTTTGCCTAAAACGAGCAATTAATTTACATCTATATTTTAATTGTTTACAGACCAAAATATATTTTATGCTCCTTACAGCAAATAAACTCTTATATAAGAAGCATATACCAAGCAAAGGTTAATAAGGGAATCAATCACTAAGTAAAAATCAGACATATTGCCCACTTTTGTCAAATGAAATACAAAAAATACTTCAGTTCAATCCACACACAAAAAAATTACTGACATAAATGTTTATTTATTTGCAAGGTACCTTTGGGCAGCTAATGTATAAAATTTTCCCTCTGAAGTCTGTCATGACTATATATTTTAACATTACAATACTACTAGCTACTTTTCTAACATATTTATAATTTAAAGCCCAGGGACATTTTTTTTTAGATTTCCTTCAAACAGAAGCCACAGAATTATTTCAAATGAGTTAAAAAATAGTACCGTACATTTGAGAGCCATGGTGAACTAGATGTCTGCTTTGCAGTGGGACAGCATTATGACAGAGATCAGTGCAGGATGCAGGATCTTGGCTGCCAAAATTCTCTCCGGATTAAGGAGAGATCTTTAAGATAGTTTGCAGTTTACTTCTCATGAGTAAACTGCAGGAATCATCTTTTTTGCAGTTTGCTTATGGATTGAGCAGCTGGGATTTGAGAGAGGAACCATCTTTGCTCACAGTCCTCATTGCAGCCATTTTAAAGGACATAAAACTTAACTGAACCTCAATTCTTAATCACTTTTTATTTGTCCTCCCCTGCTGGTTGGTTTAGAAGAATTAATTCTCTTCAGAATGACAGGTTATACTGCCTTTACTGGGTGAGCTGCCTTCTCCTCAGAGAAAAAATGTTTAAATATAATTTTAAAAATGTTTGAAAAATATTACTTTAAGGATTATTCATCAAAAGGGTACTTAGAGTATGTATTTTTAAACAGTTTAACAATGGATTAAGGGCTCAAATGGAGTTGGAATTATAACTAACTTTTCAGAAGATTTCTTCTGAGAAAGTGGCATTGTTTACTTTTTTGCTAGCCATGATTGATAAATAGACAGTTAAGGATGCAATGGAAGAAGAATAGGATGCATTGGGTAAGTCTGAAATTAACCTGAATGTGGAAATAAATGTAGAAAGGAAGAATAATGTCAAAAAAGGATGTATTAGACTTTCAGGTAAAATGGATGATGCTTCAGTGTCATGAGGGAGAGGGAGGGAGGGAGGGAGGGAGGGAGAGAGAGAGAGAGAGAGAGATTTGTTTTACTGGATGTGCAAAAGAAATCTTATTAAATTTTTGACCAATTTCTTTATCAGGTTTACAAAACAGATTTGCTAAGGTTTGAAAGATCGTCTGCGGAAGATATAAAAATGACAGCAAGAAATTAAGTTGTGGGATTTTATTTGGAAGGGTTAAGAATTAAAATAGTTAAAAGGTAAGACAATGCCCCTTCTCTAGCACTGGAGATGGATAATCCACCAATGGGACATACCAAAGTCTACTGTCCCTGAGGGAGGGGAGCAGGCCGGTCCGGCGTGGCACTTTGAGGAATGACCTGTTGGAGAACCCTCCTACCAAAGGAGGCCTCCACCGAGGCGAACCTGTCAATCTTGTAATGCCTTATAAAAGGTAAAGACCATGGTAAAGATCATGTGGCCTCTCTGCAAATGTCCTCAATGGATACCTGAGTGGCCAGGCCGCAGAAGTAGCCATGCTACGGGTTGAGTGGGCTGTTACCCGTCGTGAAACCGGCAATGATTCAGCCTGGTACACCCCCACAATACACAACCGAAGCCTACGTGGACAAGCAGCAGATGCAGCAGCACTGCGAGTGGAATGAGCCATGATGTGTGCAGGAACTGGAAGAGACTGAGACAGATAGGCCCGAGCAATGCATGCCCTTATCCACCTACCGATGGTTGAAGAAGAAACCTTCTGACCCATGGCGGAGAGTTGAAAGGACATGAACAAGGCCTCTGACTTTCGGAAAGCTGAGGTCCGCTTGCCATAGTGATGCAGAGCCCTGCGTTCATCCAATTTATGCCACTGTCGTTCTAGACTATGAGAAGAATTTGGACAAAAATCAGGAAGAACTAGATCTTGGGACCTATGAAACAAGGTATTGACCTTTGGAATGAAGGAAGGGTCCAATCTAAGGACCATCCTATCCTCGAAGAAGTTACACAAATCACTCCAACTGAAATTGCGGCCAATGCTGATATTCTTCTAGCCAATATTACGGCTACTAGGAATGCCACCTTCAAAGACAGAAAATGAAGAGAACAAGAACTGAGAGGTTCAAACGGGAGGAGAGATCAGAGCCTGCAACACCTTAGGTAGGTCCCATGACGAATAGTGATGGACCACAGGCGGCCTAGTGCTAACCGCCCCTTTGAGAAAAGCACTAACTGCTGGATGTTGCGACAAAGGAACCAAGTTGTCACAAGTAAGGACCATTGACAAGGCCGCTACCTGCCTGCAGATGGTACTGGGTAATAAACCCTTGTTCATACCTTCCAGCAGATAATCCAAAATATTGGGAATTGTGACTGAGAGTGGCCTGAGATTTTGTTTATTGCACCATGTGCAGAAGTTTCTCCACATGGCGTCATAAATCCTATTAGTTGAGGGGCGCCTGGAGGCTTGAATCATCGAGATCACCCCAGACGAATAGGATTGCCTAGCTAAACTTTCCCGCTCAAATGCCAGGCGGCTAACTGGAGCCATTGTGGGTCTGGATGTTGAAAGTTCCCTTGGCTGAGTGCTACCCGATCCAGGGAATCCTTCACGGTGGTGAGAGAGAAAGATCCACAAGGTCGACAAACCCCGGACGCCTTGGCCAATGTGGAGCAATCAAGATTACTTCTGCCCTTTCCTGAATCAGTTTGCGGATGGTTGCCTGTAACAATGGAAGGGGGGGAAATGCATACAGCAGGTCCCCCGGCCACTGGCACCGGAGGGTGTCCGTTCCCTCCGCTCCCCGTGTCGGGAATCTGGAGAAGAACCTGGAAAGTTGAGTGTTCGATGGGGAGGCAAAGAGATCCAGATGTGGATGACTGAACCTTATCGAGATGTCCCTGAACAGTGCTGGGTCCAGTCGCCACTTCGAGTGGTCCACTGTAACCCTGCTCAGGGAATCTGCTTGTCGATTCGCCTCCCCCGAAATGTGTTCCGCCCTGATGGACTCCAGGTTGGACTCTGCCCACAGACCTAGGTCCAAGGCCTCCTGCATGAGCGACTAGGACCGGGTCCCTTCCTGCTTGTTGACGTGAGCTTTGGCTGCCATGTTGTCCGTCAGGACCAGGACAACAAGTCACTAGGGAGGAAAACTGTTGGAGAGCTAAGTGTATGACCCTGAGTTCGAGCCAATTTATATTGTGAGCTAGGTCCGACCGGGACCAGTGTCCCTGGGCCAGGTGAGTTTGAATATGGGCACCCCAACCGAACAGACTGGTGTCTGTCGTTAAGGTGAGCCTGAGGGGCTCCTTGAAGATGGTCCCCTTGTTCATTGCGGGTGAAGCCCACCATAGGAGGGATACCAAGATGTGGTGGGGAACTCTGACCCTTTTGTTGGAGGAACTGAGGTTCTGTTTCTGAAAGGGAAGGAGGAACCATTGAAGGCATCTTGAGTGAAGCCTGGCCCATGGAACAATCCCCATGCAAGAAACCATCTTTCCTAAGAGTTGGGACAGCTGTACCAGGGACACTACTTTGTCCCTCCAAACCTGATGTACCAGTTTTCGTAGGCTGACCCAAAAGATAGACCTTGCAAAAGTCCGAATCTATGATTGCCCCCAGATGTAAGAGGCGCTCTGTGGGGATTGTGTGACTCTTCTTGAAGTTCACTGAGAACCCGTGAGCTTGAAGTGTATGTATCGTGACCTCAAGGTCTGACTGGGCCGACTGGAAGGAACTGGACTGAACTAGGATGTTGTCTAGATAGCATTGCACACGCACTGGCCTCAGCCTGAGGTGAGCCGCCAAGACTGTCAAAATCTTTGTGAAAACCCTTGGAGCTGAGGATAGACCGAAGGGAAGAGCTCTGTATTGGTAATGCCGGTGTGCATAGTAAAACCAGAGGAACCTGCGGTGTTCTGGGAGTATTGGGATCTGTAGGTACGCCTCTGTTAGATCTATGGATGAGAGGAAATCCCCTTTCCTGATACTGGCGAGAGTTGACCTTAGGGTCTGCATCTTGAACCTCCTGTAGGTTAAGAAGTAATTTAGACCCTTTAAGTCCAGTATCACCCTCCATCCTCCTGAGGCTTTGGGGACCACAAACAGAATGGAGTAAAACCCCTTTCCTTCCTGATCCCGTGGTACTGGTTCTATGGCCTTGATGTCTAACAGATGAGAGATGGCCATGGCTACCAATTTTGCTTTGTTTGCGTTTCTTGACACCGGACACTGAATGAAGCAGTCTGGGGGAGGAGAGTAGAACTCTAGGGTGAGACCGTACTTGACAGTTTCCCTTACCCAGGAGTCTGTGGTGGTCGTCTCCCAAATGTTGCTGAACAGCGCCAGACAACCCCCGATGGGAGAGTCCTCCTTGGCGTCACTTGGACCGCCTATACAGGCGACTGCCCGATCCACGAAAGGGGTGTTTAGATTGAAATTGGCCCTTGGCTCCCATGTTCTAGCGGTCCTGTGGACAATCCTTTCTGGGGGGAAAGGATCGTGAGCCTCTTGACCAATCCCAGGACTGCCCTGCCCGAAAGGGCTGTCTCCACTCCCAGGAACCGCTGGGACGGAAGACCTGCCTATGGAACTCCTATTGGGGCTGTCCATCAGACCGTTTGGAGGGGTGTGCCAGAATCTTATGTTTATCCTTGCCCTCAATAATATGCGGTTCAAGGATTGGCCCGAACAACTGTGTACCGCTATATTTGGACGTGGATAAGTGCCACTTTGATTTCAAATCCGTTCTCCACTGTTTCAGCCATAGTAGCCTACGAGAGGCAACCGTAGCTGCAATGGACCTGGCAGAATACCTGGTCGAATGAAGAGAAGCGTCTGTCATGTACTCTGAAGCGGCCACTAGTTTCCCTAGTGTCTGATGTGTTTGAACCTGATCCGGTGGAACAAGTGTCTGAAGCTCACAAAGCCACATGATCGATGCCCTGGCGAAGAAAGAGGATGAAGTCACAGCCTTTATCGCTCATGCCGAAGCCTGGTGCGCTCGGCGAAGAGACAGTTCAAACTTCTTTTCCTCCCCTTTCAGGGCCTCAGCCATATCCCCTGGAATAGCAGATGTGGAAAACAAAGAAGTCAGAGGAGTATCAACTGAAGGTACCTCCAAGAGGGAAGCAAATGAAGAAGACACATTGAACGGTTTCTTTTCTGTATTATTAGGGGAAGGCAGAGTGGCCAGGGATGACCACTGCTTCTCCACTGTAGTGCGGAAAACCTGTGGATAGGGAATCTGCTTATCCTCCACCACCTGTTCTGCGAACAAAGGATTAGATTCCTGACTGGCGGAGGTAGAAGGTTTCTCCTCCTGTACCAAAGTGAGGTTAACGGTGGTAATGGCCTTTAACAGTAGAGACCTGAAAAGAGAAGGGTCAAAGAGCCCCAAAGTTGGCGCCTGTTCGGGCGCCGCCTCATCTTCTGACATGGGCGTGTCAGCTATCTCCAGGTCAACAGACCCCTCTTCCCCTAGCTGGGAAGAAGTCTCGGAAACCCCTGAACCAGGGACAGTGGTACATGCCGCCTGAGAAGGAGGTATAGGAGGTGGTGGTGGTTGAAAGAGCCGCTGTCCCCTAGAAGACATGAATTGCATAAATGCATTGTGCATGAAGGACTGAAACTTAGCTGACCACCTATCCCCTTTTTCCACATAACTAGCACCAGCCTCAGCTGGAATAAACGTGGCCTCAGGGCCATGATGAGAAGATGATGAGGAGGAGCGAGGGGGACCAGCCTGCACAGTTTCCCCCTGAGGAGACCAAGCCCTTGGAACATCATGAGAAGGTACAAATGGAAGCTCAGATGTAGGAGTGTCCAATGGAACGGAGAAAACCACTTCAGCTTCACTGGACCTGAGCCTTTGGGCTTTGGAGAATTCCCTTTCCAGTGCCAAATGTCTCCTCGAAGCCTCTCGCTCGGCTGACTTTGAGAGCTCTTTGGTACAGAGGTGTTTTGTTTTGGCCTTTTTCTCCCCCCCCCCCCCGTGTCCAAATCAGTAGATCTGCACTTTGCTTGTGCGGGAGGAATACCCGAGCCCTGTGGTGCCTGGGATGAGGGACTGTCTGCCATTGCAGTCTAGATAATCCGAGTACGAGATATCCAGAAGTGGGGGGAACCCAAACACGCAGATCTAGTTGACAGAGATGGAAAACCAATCCTCGCTCTGCACAACAGCAATGGCAAGGACAGCCAGACAGCTCTCTAGAACTGCCTGTCTAGGCCTGTGACAAATGCCACACACTAATTGTAACAGGTGGATTTAAATAAATTCCCCTTCGCTCAACTCACCCCAGAAGAAGAGGACATGTGCTAGAGTACAATGAGTAGTTAGAATAATAACACCTGATAGAGATCAGGAATCAACTCTGTGTTTGATGAACACTGAAAACTTGCCCCCCCCCCGGTGAAAGGACTGACAAGACAGACCTGTGACAATAAAAGAAGCAGGCCTCAATACTCTTGTGAGGAACACAAGGTCCCTCAAAATGGCTTCTGTGCTTAGAGACACACTCAAAATGGCGACTGCCTAAGAGACTTGTTCAAAATGGCAGCTGCCTAAGAGACACACTCAGAATGGTGACTGCCTAAGAGACACACTCAAAATGGCGACTGCTAAGAGACACACTCAAAATGGCGGCCGTTGTTGACCCATTCAATATGGCGGCCACCTGCAGAACACACGGTTAAAATGGCGGCCACTTCGTATAGTGCCTCCCAAAGAAAAAACAAGCACCCAAAATAGGGGAATGGAAGGGAATCGAAACCCCCTGCCAGAAAACAGACTTTAAGCCAGTTAATCTGATCAAAAGCAATTCCCCCTGAAAGCACTTGCTGTTAGGCACGCTGCCTCTGCTGCAATGCAAATTCTGAAGTCCAGGAAGGCCTTATGAAAGATTTTCACAATGGAATTTTTCTTTAAAACCTCCCTTTTGTTAGAGGGAGGGATAAAGTGTACAGTGCATACCTTCAATCAATTAATGATTAGCTTGTGCATTTTTGTTATTCAAGTTATTTTATAAATATATTCTAAAAGATTCAGATTAATAATATCTTCTAGGGATGTGCAGACATCTGGTATGGGCAAAGTATGACTTAGAATACACACAACTAAGATGTTCTAATTTTACAAAAGACCGTGGTTTGGCTGTCTACAGTTTAATGTTATAAGAAAAACCTGCAGCAGGATTAGAGCTTGAACTCTCTCCTGATCACCAGGAGGGTCTGAAAAGGCTCATTTTCACTGTGTTTTAACTGTAGCATTCTAGGTCATGGAAACTTAACTATGTATGATTAGTTTAACTACGGGAAAAATGAGTCACTTTCAAGATGTATTCTATAAATGTATCTTATTTCAATTGCCACGGTTAAATTAAGCAAATTGGAAGGCTGGAAAGGAAAAATGGAAGCTTATGAGCCTCAAGACTTTATTTAATACAAGTCAATGTTTAGCATTACATCTGAATGTCATCACATTGGTCAACCTACTCAATTACGATTATGATTAACATAACTAATGTATCAAATTAAAAAAAATCTGATATGCTTGTGAATTCAAAACTGATACATCAAAAAAGCTATCTGCAATGAAAGATAATATAATGACCTAGGGCCCCCTGACATTGTTATGTGAAGTAGAACAGCAAATTTTCGTAAAATAAATGTGATTTTTTTTTTGTTGCATGATTTTCGGGGTGGCAGTGGTGGCAGTGGAGTGAATGACAACCAGTGGAGGGTGCCCTTAGGCACTGCTAGGGTGACAGCAGCCTCGCTATATAGGCTTCACTATTATAGTCAACACAAGTAATAACGTTCAATAGATTTGCTGTTACAGATTTCAGATTTGGTATATTTGGTTTCACTAACAGCTTTATATTAGCATTTAAAAGCTGGTCTGAAGTCTAATTAGTCTTGAATTACAAATCTACAATATGTATTCTGCCTTTTAAAATTAGCAGTTACAGGGATCATCCTGAAACAAGTGAAAATTCAGTTATAGCTTTTTCAACTTTTTTTCAATTTTAAAAATCATTAACTATTTTCAAATAAATATAACTTAAATGATTCTGTAATAAGTGAATATTAATATTGCTTGATAGCTAGAGATTATTGAACACAAGCTTTGTTAATTTCAAGAATCACTTATAATTACTGTAAAGGAAATTAAAATTCCAAAAGGAAAAAGTTGATTTACATAGGAAGGGTAGCAGTGATTTGTACCATTAATGAAGTTCTATTAACTATCACCTTTAAGGCCCCAAATAAAAACCAACTAAATGAAATGACATTGAGACTCTTTGGCAGAACTAAGTATTATGCATATATCACAGGTTATTGCACAATCATTTATTCATACTGTCACAATAATGTAGATCAAACCATGGCATTGACTCTGCTAAAACAAATTACTGGATTTTCTAATATACAATTTCATTGTAACCTGTAAGCAAAGTGATTATTTTTTTAGCTTATATTTTTAACAAATGAATTTTGCTTTCAATTTCTTCTTACTTTTGAAAGCTAAAGTATATAGTTAAGAAGATCAAGATCACACAAAAGTTCCCGTCCCACTATTAAAACAGGAAATGCACATCATTAAGATTTTCTCTTCCCGGAGCATATTTGTTCCCAAAGGCCACTAATTAAAGATTATGGATAGAAATGGCACAAGTAAACAATTCATGCAAAACTACTGCTACATCATAATCCTATTATTATTGTGCATCTTCTATGATATAAAGAAGAAAAAAAAATTAAATAATTTTTAGTAGGAAAGACAGAATTATTTTCTTTTCTAGAGAAGGTAACTTGTAGCTTATTTTGAAAAAAAGTGGTACAAAATAAAAAATGATACACATTCCACAATCATATTTTATCCAGATTTCTATATCACTGTACAGTATCTGTTTCCATTCTCTTTTCTCAGATTTCCATGGACTTTTGTTTCACACCTCTATTAACCCAATTAAAATGAGACACTAAGTGCAAAATTAATTAACTATAAATAATGGTTGTTATGAGGACTTGCTTTATATGGACCTACTACAGCTTTCCTAAAAAATGAAAAGTTTAAGTTGAACAAAAAGAGATATTTTCTTTGGCACTGTTTTCATTAAATAATGTTATGAGGCCACCTGCTAGTCTTAATTAGAAATAAATTAATCTTCTTACCAGTATTGCTTAAGTAACAATTTTGTTAAGGACCTCACAGTACATACATGGATTAAAAAAAACAGCATTTCAAAATAATCAAAATAATGTTTCATGTGGGAGAAGGAGTGGCAGAACCTGGGGAAGGAGTTAAAAAAGAGATTAGCCTAAAATCTCTATGCAGCCATAAACAAATTAAATCCAGCCTCCCTTGATTTCCATTGACTCTTATTTAAATCCAAGCAGGTGCTGTTAGTTGAAAAGATTTCTGTGCATAGGCATGATTAGCAATAAATTAGTTTACCTGGACCTTCATGTGTGGATCTGATCTTTTGCACCTGACACTTCAGTTCTTATAGCACAATAAAGCTTCATGGAAAATATGGAACGGTGATGCTGATGGCAAGAATCTGATCATCCTCTCCTTAGCTTTATATTAAAGATGACAGAAAAGATGAGAGTTTCATACCTAGATTTTATTCTGCATCTAGCCCAAGAGTAAGAATCTCATGACTGTAGAGTCCTTGGTATTTTCTGAGCTTGATTGTTTCCTTGCAGACATTTCATTACCTAACTAGGTAACATCATCCGTACTAGAAGGGAGTGGGGTTTGTTCTCTTGGAGGAAGTGTTCTTGGTAATTGCTTGATTAGGCTGCTATTTTTTTGTTAGCTTGTTTGTCTGAGTTGATAGTTCCTTGGTTGGAGTATTGTTTACTTCTTGATTGTTGGTCTAGTATTATTCTTTGTGATCATCCCTGCTTATCTGTGTGTTGATTGGTAAAGATGAGGTGTTTAGGTCTTTTTGTTTCCTTTTTGGCTTTTTGATTGTTTCTTTTGAATGGTACGTAATTGTTGTGTATCCCTATGAGCCCATTGCTGGCTGATTTGTCTGTCAGGGTTTCAAGAATTCTCTAGTATTTTTGGACTTGGTTTGGCCTAGGACAAGTGTGGGCAGTTAATTTTTCCAAGGGGCCACATCAGAAACTGACTGTTGTTCTGCAACTACACCATCCCAATTCTGCCACTGCCCCACATCTTTCCTGAGATGACTACACTGACACCCCGATACTGATGCCCTACTCCCAACGCACCAATCGCCCTGCCCTTTCACTGCCACTAGAGGCTAGATTGGGACCTCCAGCAGGCTAGATGTGGCCCACAGGCCATAAAAGCTCAAATCTGGTCTAGCATGCTCAGAGTTTCCCAGGAGAAACTATGGTGAAGTCCGTCCATGTGTTGTGAAATTAAGGAATTTTCATCATGTCTTCTATTGTTATTTGGTGTTCATGGGTGTGCTCTGCTAGTCTTCTGCCTGCTTGTCCTAGTAGTAGCTGTTACAGTCCTTTTACTATATGTTGTAGATGATTTCTTTTGCTGTGGCTACTGGGTCTTTTGGTTTATTTAGGATGTTTTGGAGGGCTTTAGTTGGTTTGTGTGCTATGAAAATACCATGTGATTGCAGTAGTCCATTGGTGGTTTCTGAGATGTTTTTGATGTATAGCAGTGTTATCCTTTTCACAGCGTGTATTTGTGGTGCTATATTGGCTTGAGTGGTCAGGCACCGTTTGCTAAAGTTGTGCGCTTTGTTGGAAGTTGTTATATAGACGATCTGTTTCCTTTTTTTATGTTCTGGATTGCTACAGTATGTTTTCACTCATCTAAATAGTGTTCATAAGAGTATTACATACTAGATCAAAGTATCAAAATTCCTATCAAGTTTTTCACAACAAGTAAACTGTCCAAGCAAGCTTGGATAATAAGACATTAGCACAATTCACAGAAGCATAATCTATCACTAATGTATAGATTCCTATTTCAATGCATGGCCAGAAAAATACAGAGGACACCAAATCTTCCACCTGACATATATTTAAGCCCTTTCAACATAATTAAACTTTCATCTTCACTTTCATCTTCACATTCCTTGAAAGTATTCATCAGTTCCACGAGATCACACAATTTTCATTCAGATCTATTACATTCTTGTTGTTTTCCACACTTAAAATAGTCCATACATTTATTTGATTCATTTGGTAATGTGTTCTTTACTATTTCAATCTTCTACATACCAGGGACATCTCAGATGCACCCACATATTTTGAAATCTGCCACCCATCTAGTACTGGTCAGTTAAAGTTTCACATAATGCTTTTCAGTAAAGAAAGAGAAGTTGTAGCCTTAAACATGCCCTTGCTATATGCAGTATTCTTACTAATGGTAAGAAGAGTTTTGGCATATTTTGGCCAGTATGTCAGAAATGCCAGCCAAATCTCAGTTTTACTCCAAGCATCTTATCCTATCAAAGTTAAGATTTCCAGCCTAGAAATTAAATGTTGTTTGCATCCCACCAACTAGAGGTTTCGTGCAGTGTATTAATACATGCAACATATTTAAAGACTTGTCTTATTCATGTACTATAGCGAGGTCATAAAATATCCAGAGAAGCTTGTGCAAAAATAAAATCCTTAGACATAACTTGTTTTTAAATGCAAGACAGGACTGATTATAAATAAAGCACACATAAATAGACATCATGATGGGGAAAGTACATGCACGGGCTGAAAAGCAAGTTTTCCCATACATTCAAAACAATTTTACTCCTCTTTCCCATTATTTTAGTAGATGGAAAATAAGAAATAATGGAAGGAAATTCTTTTATTTTCTTACCTGTTCAGTGTATAAGACCCATTCTTCTTAAGTCTCATGTTTGCAAATAGAAATTTTAGGAAAAAATCAGAATAGAATAATGTTTGTTCCAGTTTAATAAGAACAAAAGCACCTGTTTGTTAGAAAAGCATTTGTTGGTCAGATAATCTCTTTCCTGTTTCACAGTCATCAGTGGGAAAATCAGGAACCGTCAATTATTAGGAAGGAAATCATTACAGTCAAAACAAGAGCCCAGGCTGTAAAATAGTCCACCCTCTTTACGAGCAACATTATTCAAAATTTAACAAAAACTATTTGAATCTGGCAGCTGAAGCAAAGGGGGCAATGGGGAGAAGAAAGTGACATCCCCAGACAAGTTTTCAAGGATAAGTCTGCAGAAGTGAAGAGTCAAATTGGATGGGCTTTTGCCTTCCTCTTTTAATTAAGGTTGCAAGCAGCTCCAATGATTCCCTGTGCCTTTCACTCCTGCTTGACTTATTACTCAAATATTCATGACTGCTTCAGGAGAGCAAGAAAAATGACAAACAAAGCAAGAGAACTGGTTTCCATATTCTTTAATGTCATAAAGATTACACAGAAGACAATCGAACAGGAAAGTCGGTGAAACAGACAATTATAATAATATCAGCAGATTTGATTGCTGCTTAGCTACTTTAACACAAAATGTACAGCATGTTATTCTTGAAGAGAAACATAGTGGCGAAAGGAGGGGCAGAAGCTTCCACGGGCTCAGTCCTCACCAAGCTGCCTTCAATAAATCACATTATCTCTGATTAAGTTGCTTAGCTTCCCTTCCTGTACAGCTCATCTGCTCCCTGACTGCTGAACATTATATTGTTGATCCATGAAGTTTCTGTAATACATAGCCAGTAATCATGTTTAATATGGAACCTGAACATAAGTAGCAAGATAAAACCCAGATTGGAGACTGGCACAATCTAAAAACAGATATACACACTTAGATGTCACAAACATCTCATCAGAAAAACCTCTTCCAAATATAATTTACTAAGTGAATTGGCAAATAAGAACAGAAGTGGTACAGCTTCTTATATGACTGAAACTGAATCGTTTTAAAAATAAAATACCAAAGTATATACCTACAATTTAGGCAAATCAAAATAAAAATTAAACTGAGAAATCTGTTATACTCAAACAATGAAGCAATTTAGATTTGACAGATGTTAGGAACAGAACAGAACAGAATATAATAGTTGGAAGGGACCTTGGAGGTTTTCTAGTCCAGCCCCAGGTTTGTGTTTGAATATTAGTAGCTTGGGTTGGTAGTTCAGCTATTGGTTTGGAAATATCTAAAACAGTGGTTTTCAACCTTTTTAATGCCGTGACCCCCAACCGGTCGTAAGTCGAGGACTACTCAACTGGTGCAGCACCGTTTGCAGAATGGGACTTTTGGCGGGCTCAGCAGGGCAGAGACAGCCTGGACAATTCCTATTGGCTTTTGAAAGCCAATAGAATTAGACTCTATTCAAGAGAGTCTATTCTATCGGCTTTCAAAAGCCAATAGAATAAAAGGGAGTAGCACAGCTAAGGAAAAGGGGAAAAAATGGCTGACTGTGTTGTTTGGCGACCCCCGTGAAATGGTCATTTGACCCCAAATGGGGTCCCGACCCACAGGTTGAGAATCACTGATCTAAAGCATCTAATCGGTGATTCCCAATATTCCATACACAACGCCATGCAATTCCTGGACAAGCTCAAACACCTACACATTAATGAAGATGAAACATGAAGATGTTATGGCATTATTCACATTGGTAGATCTGAAACTAGCAATTGACCTAATCAAAGAACTACTGGACAACACACAACCACCAAGAGGACTACTCACAACAGAAAGCACATGAGAACTCTTCCGACTATGCTTAACCACCTACTTCAAATTTGACAGAAAGATCTATCAACAACTGAAGGGATTGTCTACTATGGGATCTCCTATATCTGGCCTGGTCATAGAAAATTGAAAAAGTTGTACTTCCACAAATAAACCCCAAGCTATGGGTACATTGTGTGGATGACACTTTTGTGATAATCAAGCGCAACCAGGTCGACCAAACCTACCAAAAAATCAACTATGTCTTTGCAGACATCCAATTTACAATAGAAACCAAGAATAACAACAAACTGCCATTCCTAGCTGTTCTTGTAACCAGAACCACCAATGGCCAACTTGTAACATCCATGTACAGAAAGGCAACACACACAAATAAATCCTCAACCTCCACAGCAACCACCCCAAATGCTACAAACAAAGCTGTGTCAGAACACTGTTTGGGAGAATGGAATCCCATTGCAACACCACAGAAGCCACATCAGCAGAAAAATACTTATACAAAGTCTTCGAGAGAAATGGATACCCACAAAACTTCATTCGGAGTTTCCTACACACAAACAACACAAACACCCAAAGCAACACAACAACTACAACAAGAACAACAATGACCATACAAATCACAATTCCCTATGTACAGAATGTTTCAGAGATGACAGCAAGACTACTACGCCAACATGACCTTGCAGTAGCCCACAAACCAGTCTCAACTCCCAGACGGACCCTGTCAAAACCTAAGGAGCAGACAGAAACAAATCAAAGATCAGGCATCATATACTGAATCCAGTGAAATAGAAAATGAGTGGAAGGCTGCTTTAGTTTACAAATTGAATTACAAGACAGGATGGGCCTCCACAAATCTGATATTCTTCCCACCTTGGCACAGGAAAAAATGTTAACCATAGATTTGTTGGCTGTAAAGAGCAGATAAAGATTAAGGAAATAACCAGTATCTTAGTGATAGATGACAATTCATTTGGAAGGAACTGTAATTGAAATTCTAAATCTTACCCTGGAAAACATGTTTATCTGTGACTTTTATTATTCATTATTAAATATATAGTTGGCATTATTCATTATGAATATTGCTAAACCAGCTACTAAAGCCATCAAGTATGTAGAATTTGATTCCCAAAACATACACACACAAAAAGCTAGTGAAACATGTAGAGGAGGACTTTCAAACAAGAAAGCCCAGTGTGAATTATCCCTATTGTTTTGATCTGTTGTTTCAATCCAATCCATTTTGAACTGAGCAGCAAAAGAATCTGCAGAAATGCAAATGATAAAAAAATGTGTTTGTGATGCCTTAAGAGTTCCAAACCAGGAAAAATTTAAATACATGCACATGGAGGTACAACTTTCATTCTGCCCCAATACCAGAACTAGCTTAGAAGAAATAGTCAGGAGGCACAGACTGTATCTGTAACCTGAGGCACTCCACTTACAAGGTGTGTTTGGTCCCTAAATCCATTTGAAGCAATAGTGGAAAAAAAACATCCCTTTTGTTAAAGGAGTAATGCTAAATATTTGGATTTACTTTTTACAAATATTTCTTTATAATGCTACTCCATATGTATAGAGTGCAATCACATCGAGTCTCTAGTAAATATATCTTACTTTATCACTTCAATATATGGAAGATTGGTCTCTTTATGTTTGAAGACTCTCATTTGAATACTACAAACTTTCCAATTTAAGGGGTTTAACAGCCTGTTTTACCCATGTTGTTTCAAGTTTCAGTGAGCAGTAGTATTATCCCCCCAAAACAACTTACAGAGTCATACCTAAAATATTATTTAATGAGGCAGTTAACATAATTTATTTATACACCATCCAAGGTCCCTCTGTGAGGGAGATGGGCAGTTTCAAAATTTGATAAAAAATAATATATATTACTAGTAATTTACAATTCAAGGTATTTAAATGTTAAATATGACCACCTTAATAACATCACAGATTGAAACTTCCTTTGAAACAGTTCTATTTTGACTACTTTCCTAGACTACACCATTAAGAAGGGTGCAATTTCAGTGTTCAGGGGGAGGCTGTTCCATAGGTATATAGAGTATTTATTGAAAAATATTTTTATTGCTCCCTCCCCCTAAATTTGTTGAAAAGGCTGGTTATTTGTTTAAAAAAAGGTTGAAGATATATTCAAGCTTTGCTTTGTTACAAAAACATCTGAAATCAAAGACCTTTAAGGATTATTTTCATCTACTTTTGAACTAAAATAGCTGGGTGTGTAATCAAACTGCAAATTATTCCAATTTTATCACTCCCTTATTTTTATTAGATTGTTCAAGATCTTAATAAACATGAACATTTTCTTTCAGGAGTCAACCACATGAACTTCGGTGGCATTCCTATTAGAAAAAAAATCAATGTTCTTTTTCCATTTCATTTCGTATGCTTCTTTTGAGAACTATAACATACAAGGATATATATAGTTTTTCACTGTGATCTGAAAATGAATAAAGAAAATCAATAGCTAGCCACAATCTGATAAGCAAGAGCGTGATCTGTCCTGTTGGGGTATTTTACAATTCAGTTATCAGCAAAACAGAAAAGAGTGCATAGAAAGTCACTGGTAAGGGTAGCTATCTTTAGAAAAATAATTTTAAACAATCACTTAGATATCCAAATTGAAAATTAACATGATGTCTTAGGAGCTGGCACTACAATTTTACACCCAGTATAAGCGGGGGGGGGGATTATTATGTCTTTATATACTTCTCTATTGCCCTTTGCTTTTGTTCATTTCTTTTCATGATAATGCCACATTTTAAAATCAAGCTTCTGCATCTAATTTTGTGTATCAAAAGTCAGGTTCTTAAATTATCTTGTACTAATTCCTTATATTCCCAATATCACTCCAAGAGTAGGAATCACATAAAGAAATTGTTTCATTTCTTTCTATATTCAGGTATTAAGAATTTGTAACAACCACAAGCATATACAGCATGAGGGGAGGGGGGAGCAGGGTGGCTGCATGATAAAAGCTGCTTAAGTAGATTTAGAATAGTGAATTGAAGTTAATAAAATAGTTAAAAATATATTTCAAAGGTCCTACTTTAAACTTTTTTTTAAAAAAATACAATTTTATAATAATAAAAATTTCTCCTGTTTAACATATATGTAAATGGAACTACCAACAAAAGGCACAGATTACAACTAAGCATGCTTAACTACATGTCGAATTGTGGGCAATATTCTTAAACATCCCAAAATATAAGGCTGCTACTCCCAAAAATCCATGTTTATAACATTGCATGCATTTTATTTTATTTTTTTTAGAAAGGAGGAGCAGGAGAAGAATCTCCTGTTTATTTTCCCTTCCTTCTACAGCAAAGTTATAATCAGGTGATTGTGCATAAGCACATTTGCCCAAATACAGGAAGCGACTCCACAGCTTGCCAATTTGCTCCACCCAAGTGCTCCCAGTTGGTATAAAAAGCTCTGCTGCAAAATATAGTCCCTGACATAATCCAGAAGGAGGAAAGTTTGGCGGGACTATGGGAAAAGAGTAATAAGGCTACATTTTAAAAGGGAGAGTAAATCATTTCAGCTTATTGGAATGAGAACAGTGTACAATATGTTTTACTTTTCAGGGTTTGTAAAAATACAATGAAATACTGTAATAAATCTGAGGTCATTCCCACATCATTAGGCAAACATTTAACAATTAACTTTATAATATCTTAAAGACATTGATTATATTTTTTAATTTCACCTTACTTACATCAATTGCATGACTGTAGCCTTGAGACACAAATATGTATGTATTCACATATGTAGCAAAACCAAAGGTAGGCAGAGACAATGATAACTTATTAACAAAATAGATGCATGGTGTGGCATAAGCACTTTTTCTTTACAAGAAAAAAGCAGGGTATATACAAATGTAACAATCTGACATTTGTGACTACATATTAAAATGGATACTCACTACTATGTAGATTTCTGAAGGTGTAATTTGAGTTTACTTCCAACTATAAGATTAGCTAAAAGTGGAATCACTTTTCAGTCAAGTTCAGCTCCTGATGACTACTACATGGACACATGGACTTAGGCGATATTCTTGCCAATGCTACGGAAGTGGTCATTTCTTACTTCTGGTATGGGTTTTGATGTCCTAGTCAAGCCAATTGTTTGGGGATTTTCTGGTTGCCTCTGTTCCTAATTAGGCCTAACTTTGCTTCACTTTTAAATCCTGACAAGACCAGCTACTGCCAAGAAAAAATGTAAGGGCAAATGTCACATGCACATTCATATAGCTTCATTAATCACAGTTGTTTTACACATGTCATTCAGCCATTCTGTTACTAACATTCTGTATACATCTTGAACAGATGAGCCACTCACTAGAAGTCAGCCTCCATCAGAACTGGATTTCCATTACTTAAATTATCAACAGAAGTCATTCGTTGTGTCTTAGTACTTCAGCCCTAACTGTCCCCAGGCAATCAGGATGAAAACAACAGCAACAAGAAAATCAGGTAACTCTGGTGGCAAATCCAGTTCTAATGCAGGTTAACTGCTAAGAAATGCAACAAAATGCCTAAGATTTAGCAATACATTTAAACTGTCAAAAAATCTACTGCAGGAAGGAAGAACTTTGAAAGGTCTTGATTCTATCTTTTAGGGATTTTGATTTTCTCACATGTTTGCCTTGTTAAAACTTATTTTAAAAAAAGCTCAAGAGATTGAACAAATTTATATGATGAAAATGATTTGCAGATTACAGATGCACATCCTGGGTTGGGTCCCCTCAACGAGCTCCTTCTTTCAGATGGGAGCATCTGCTCCACTAACTAGATCAGTGTTTCTCAACCTTGACAATTTTAAGGCATGTGGACTTCAACTCCCAGAATTCCACAGCCAGCAATGCTGGCTGTGGAATTCTGGGAGTTGAAGTCCACATGCCTTAAAATTGTCAAGGTTGAGAAACACTGAACTAGATGCTTCTATGTACTAAAGAGGAAACGATTTCCATTGGCCCCTGTAGTTCCCAGCATTACCTCTGGGATATTCCAGGAGATCCAATAGCCCTTTAGAGCAGATTCTTATAGTGCTGTACATGGGACAGATTAACAAAAATAGCTTCCTGTTCTACTGATTGCAATGTATTGTTTGCAGAATTGTGCAATGAAAAATGAATCAGTTTTTAAAATCAAGTCCCAAATAGTTGGTTCATAGTATCTTTCTAAGCTAAGTCCAGGTCAAAAGTGAGAGGCATTATGTTTTTCCTCCAGGGCTGATTTCAGCTGGCATTGATAGGTTTGAAAAAAAATGGTATGGGGACTGCCTACTGTAGAATCCCACAGGCTCTGCATTCTCCCCACTTCCCGCATTCTCCACAGACTCTGAACAAGTGTAGTGCAGGTCAGGTGTCATACGTGATATAAAGTGATACCCAGCTTTATATTTCATTCCCTGTTTACCATGGAAATCCAAGCTCAGTACCTGGAGGCTATGAGGATCTGGATGGGGAGGATCATGCTTAAGCTGATTATCAGCAAAACCAGGCGGCTTCGATTCTAGAATGTTCTCTTTCCAGGGACTTCTGCAGGCAGAACCCATGTATAATTTGGTGATCCTTCTTGACTCAAAGCTCCTGTTCAATGAGCAGGTGGCAGCTGTGGCTATTAGACAAATCCATCTTACATGTCAATTGTGATTTTCCAGAAATATGAGGACCCTGTCACAATTACACAGACCTTAGTCACCTCCCATCTGGATCCCTGCAATATGAAGTGTTTATACTATTGATTTTTTTCTGGTAGCTGTAAGCCACTTAGCATGATTGTCTGAGATAGGTAGTCACAAGAATCTGAATGATTGCCCTTGTTACTAATAATGCTTATTTGCAAATATCTAAATTCTACTTTTCTAAACATAGAGCCACGGTAATAAGCATAGCAGATTTGCCACGAGGAATGGTCAACTTGCTTTCTAAGACAAATTCTTTCTACTCAACATAGCCATGTAAACAAGCATGTGGGTTTCCAGATTTTACCCCACTATCTTATAAATAGCAACATGAATAACTGTATCTAATTAACAAAACTAATAACGTACACTATGTAGTTTTGCTTTTTTATAACAATCAAAAATATTTGAACTATAGTATTAGCTACCCATGAATACATAATGACCTTATTTTAAAATGTAAACCAAACCTTTCTATGTATAGAAAGAAGCAAAAGACAGTTTATTTCAATTCCAAAGTTTCTTGACTTCATATCAATTCTGGGTATATAATAATTTATTTTTTTTAAAAAAATAGCAGATATTAAAAATCAAAAGAAAAAGAATATAGCTGACCAGAAGATAGAACTAACAATTAAAGGACTCAGACTCCATACAGCCCAGTGCCTGGAAGAACAATCAGATCTTTAATAATTTGCAGAATTCAGAAGAATGGGAACAGTATGGATCCCCCAGGAATATTATTCCTTAGGACAGGAGCCTGAGAACTGGTGCTTGCTGGTGAAGATGAAAATGCTTAATTTACAAGATCTGGAGCATGCCCACTCAAACTATCCTAACTGGAGGAAGAGACATAAAGGAGATGGGTAGTCCCTAAAGTAGCCAGGTCCTATATCATAAAGGACTTTATAGGTATAACCAGAACCTTAAATTTCATCCAGAAACCAATGGCAGCCAGTGCAGCTCACAAAGAGATATGGTCACATGCACCTACCATGGTACATTCATCACTACCTGTGGCACTGCATTCTGGACTACATGTAGCTTCCAAGAAATGAGTGCTGTTTGAAGGGCCTCCCAGGCCAGGAATGGTTACAATTGGCACAGATAAACCTATGTAAAGGCCTTCTTGGGTAATAGATGATACCTGCTTTTGAAGCAAGAGCTGTTGAAGCCAGGAGAACCCTCAAACTGTGTATTAGATTTGCACAGGGAAGCACAACATAAAAAACTAAAAGCAAGGAGTGTCCCCAGAACCAGAGGCCAAACAAACACATCATTCAGTTTTGCCAGGACTAAACTAGAGTCCATTCTGCCCCATTCAAGCATACACAGGCAGTGGATCAGGATTTTAACAGCAACACTTGCACGGGCTGAGGTTGTGATATATAATTGGTATTATCACAATCAAACAACAGGGGAGAGCTGAGCCCTATGACATCTCATAAGTAAGGGACTGTGGGTATGAGCTCTCACTCCATCAGTGCTGCTTAAAAGAAGCCATAGAGAAAGGAGACCCACCACAAAGCCAACCCCTATGGATACAATGGCTGATTGTACTGCTGACAGGTCAAGGAGCACCCGGATGAACACATTATTCCATCCTTGCTTTGCCACAGGATATCAATAAGACATGAAGTGCTAAGTTTTAATTAAAATCCTGTGTAATATCAAGGAAGAATAAGGCAAAATTCAGTTTTACTGTACAAATTTTGTTATGTTTCACCAGGAATTGTACATTATAATAATTGTGTGCAGAATAAATCAGCTAAACGTTTATATTGTTTATACTGTAAAAATATATATAAAGGGTCTCAATTATGAAGTTGTACGTAGATTTATTGGGAAAGAATTAGGTTCCTTAATGTTTTCAGTATTTCTTTTATAAAACCATGAAATATTACAAATTGAAAATTCCAAAAAACAAACATCAACTGGAGGAAGGAGATGAGGAAGACACATGAGTGACTAGTTATAGTTAATTTCTACTGATGAAATGTATGATTGGTATCGCTTGCTCTCACTGGCACCCCGTTCATGCATCTGTCATACTTCTTCTACAACATAGTTCCCATTGTGAGTAGTATTGGCAACAAATGTAGAATATTCTGTGTGTTAGGAGCACTTTTTCAAAATGTCGGTGACCAGTCACAAAACAATCATTTAGTAGAACCCAAACTGCTGAAATTCTTTCTGTAATTATATACTTTGGTTTCCCAAGATGTTCTCCACAATTTCAGTTTACATTTGACTTATGTCTGGCCAGCCTTATCTGGGACCCATAGGCATAACCAAAAATACATGTTATGCTTGAGAATGATACTTTGTTTCCCATTCTTTTCTTTAACAAATCTGAAAAATAAAATGAAGATCAGGACGCTTCCTGGGTGACAAGGTGCATGTTGGCAGAATGCTATATGACTTAGGAGCATCACTAGGGATCCCAGCTCAGCAGATTTCCCCAATCCTTTGATGTATATTTAGAGAGGGAATCTGCAAGATGCATCCATTCCACTGACAAAAATACATCATTCAACATCATCAACTAAAGAATCTCCCATACTGAGAGAAGTTATAGAAACAGTATGTAGTTGCTCAGCTTTTTCATAACATCGCCCTCTTACATCAAGAGAAGTTAACAAGAGCAAGCTTTTATTTTTATTTACTTAATATTTTGCATTTTTAATCTGCGTGGCAATCAAACAGAAATGTAAATATTTTTAAGCAGCTTAAAATATCAGCAACTGCACTTGTAATGTGATCAAATAAATATTCTAAATGGAAGAATGGAATAAACATCAGTGTATTACAAAATACAGTATAAGCTTATTTCCACATATAGTTGGTTTTCATCTGTAAAGTCACATCTCAGTCCTCCATCTGAAGTGATCTATGTATTTAATTTTTAAAAAACTTGTTTTTCAGGATTTCCCAATTTTTAGGTCACAAAGCCAGGTACACAGCTAGAAGGTGATCCAATATAGAAGGAAGCAGTTTGGAAAAGTGCTTCCTCTCATTACACAGTTGCCAAATAGCTTATCACAATTTGTCAGCAAAACCTCAGAAGGGCTATTGAGAAATACCACATTTATTGCCAAATATCCGTTCTTTTATCTATTACTAAGGACACAATTTGCCAGAAATGTTGATGAAAGTCCACAACACAGAGACACAACTTCACAATATGTTATATACTAACAATTGATCCTATCCAATCCTACAGTAAATCAGACATACTATAGTAGGGACTGTTTACCTTACCAAATTCAGGAAATTTCTTCATCTAAAGTATAACCTTAAAAAGATTGCTAGATGGTAACAAAAAATTGTTAAAAGGGTAACAAAGTTGTCATACAATAATGTCCTAATGGTAACAACCAATCTTTTCAATTTAGATCTGGCATAAAGGCTACTAAAATAAACTATTGTGTTAACCAACCTGGTACAAAAACAATAAAAAAGAGGTTGAATAGGACTGAAGCTGTAACAGGAATGCACATACAATGAATATACATCCACTGTCTTCTGAAGTGTCATCCAGCTTACACAATATTCTAAAATGTCTTCTGGCTACGATTAACTATGTTAATGCCATGAACCATATTATATTAAAGGATTAAGCAAAATAAAATAAAAGGACATCATCTATGTTTCCAATAATCAAAATCTTGAGAATTTTGCTCGAAAGAATGACAGACATTACTATTTACCAAAGCCTAGTGCACAAGTCTCAGACAACAAAAATAAAACCTATTCCAACTCCCACGCATAAAACTTATCCCAACATAATATGGCTGAGTTTGCTATATTATACTTACTTAATTCTAAAAAAGAAGCAATCTAAATTATGTGAGTAAGGTAATTACTCCTCCATTATATGAGTAATGTATGAGGTGCAATCTAAATCTTATTTGTCTTTGACAAAGTGTCCCTCAACTGAATTTTTCATTCTTAAGAGAAACTATATTACCAACTCTTAAGAAATATCAAGCATCAAGTTACTGTCCTAGGAAAATCAGGTAGCTACAGTAACAGAAAAAGCAATTAATATTCCTGGTGGCCAAATGCAAGACTCTTTACAAACTAGATTTTATACATACACCACGCACACACCTAACTCATTTTCACAGTTTTCAACACTTAACAGAGTAAAGGTATTTAAAAAATTATGATCTGGAAGAAGAGACCAATATAATAAGAGACACATAAAGCTCAATGGTGTGACAGTTGTGTACAGAACATGTTATCTTCCCCACTGATGTTGACTTCTGCCGGAAATGGGACCTAAGACCAAAAAGGGACCAGAAGCTAACTGCTTATTATGTTGCCCTGTTTGAAATCAACTCCTTCTCATTTGAGAGTTAGTCTGCATTTAGTTGTTTACAAATGATTATCCTCAGGAAGTCAGAAAACTTCAGTTTCAGGATTGCCATTTTAATTCTTCATACCAAAACTTGTTAAAATAAACCAATTAGGTTCTGCCAACAAAGAAAACAGTCTCTCCCAGACAACTTGCTCTTTAACTCCCCAAAATACCCTCTATCATTTAGACTGCCCTGACATTCTTGTTGTATCTGCCAGACACTGATATATGGGTTTCAGCAACAACATAACTAACAGAGCTCTCCAGAAACTTTTCTAAAATATGCCTCCCACTCACTGCCTCCTCCACTGAAATTCCTTCACTCTCCAAGTTGAACATACAAAGTTTCTCTTAATAGGATAAAATAGATTTTATAAAAAGTTACCTAGAAAATGTTTATAACAAAGTGAATTTAAAAGTGGCAAAGCATTTTTTAAACAAAGCCTTGGGGGATTTCTCAAAGCTTGGTATGAAAAGAAAAGGGGGGGGGTTAATTCTGTAAACCCTGTCTGGATGCTCTAAATTCCAAAATGGCACAGATAACAGAAATGTGTTATGAGAGAACTTAGTCAGAGGTTTCTAAGAACCTGTTAGTATTTTATTATGTTTATCTGTGCAGATCAACCAAATATGTATGCATATTTGTATTTGAATATTGATGCATGTATGTATGTAATCATAACAAGAACTGCTATTTTTATTTGGTTGAAAGAGATATGAGATCATAATCAGAATTAAATCATTACAACTGGGTACTCTGGTAGAACAGAATTCCATCATTAAATTATTGAGGAAAAGGATGCATATAACAGAACGAACCTAATGAGGCATAAGCCTATTGTATTTGCAATTGCAACTGCATTTTCAGAAGAAGGAACTTAAAGAACCATTCATAAGCTAGCAGTACTGAATCAACACATGATTATTTCAATGGAGCTTCTTTTAACAGGATTAAATCTGCATTTTGCTCATAAAAGGATAATTTTTAAAAAATTAAAGGATAGATTCTCTATTTCCTACAAGTTCAGTGCTTAACATTATATGCTTTAGGTTCTTATATCAAAACTGTTTCAAGTTCCACCTTCTCATGATCAAGCAAATATCCTACTGCCCAATCAGCCCCACTTAAACTTCTCTTACATATGGAAGCAGTTATATTGACTACGAATCGCATCTGGAATGTCTATTTTTTTGTTACTTCATAATCTAGAATCTATGATTAAAATATAAGAGGAAATATGCCACAGGTTAATAATATGGAGGAGGGCAGGCATTCAAAAATGGTGGAAGATGTGCAGTAGGAATATCCCTTTAAAGCAGCTAAAGTGATAACATGAAATTTAGTGGCAGCTTATACACATACAGAAGTATCTTCTGTTCAAACAGGGCAAATTCTAATCTCTCCAGGACAAGCCTGTTCCTTATAGCAAAACTGATTTAAATGATAATTAAAAGCAACATTGTAAGACCTTGCTCAACAGTGGTTCAAACTCTTATAGACCTAATAAATATTCAAGTAGTCACTTTATTTTATAAAGCAGTCATTCACAAGATTATCAATAATATACATAATAAAAGGACTGAGTTAATGGCTATATTCACTGCATGATGCAGTTAGATTTCTTAAATGTCTAATGTTCATTATAAATAATGTATTTACAGTATATTATTTACAAAAATGTAAATATCACGCAAGTAAAATATCATCTACTAATTAGGACCAAATGTTATGGAAAAAAGCAGGTTCTTCCATAAAGGAAAAAAAGTAAGAAATACATTTTTACCTGACTAAAAAATTCATAAATTTTAGTTCACTAGTTCTAGTAAAGTTCCTGACAACTGCAGTTTTATATAGTTCTTCTGTAACTGAAGTTCCATCTTCAACACAGATGAGTTCCTAGTACTGCAGAACTTTAGAGTGCCATTTTCTGCATTCCAGAATGTCCTTTAATTTTGAAAATTGGCTCTGGCAATTTCACCTCTTCTCAATTTTGAATAAACTCAAGTTCCCATGCTATACATGCTCATATTTCCTTTTTGTTGAACGAAAACAATATTTATTCAATAGGGCTAAGCATATTTTAAGGTCTCTTCAACTAAAACTATTAATAGGAAAATTTCAACATTGTAAAAGCTTATTTTTGATACTTCTAAACCAGCGGTTCTCAGGGTCGCGACCCTTTTGGGGGTCGAACGACGCTTTCACAGGGGTCGCCTAAGACCATCGGAAAACACATATTTCAGATGGTCTTAGGAACTGAGACACCACTCCTCTGTACGGCCCCGCCGCCCTCCTCTTCCTCCGCCGGCTCCTCTGCCTCCAGGGCGCCCTTCTCCTCCAACAACGCCTGCTCCTGCTGCCACAGTGCCATTGCGCACGCCCGACGCCACCCTGGGCTGGCTCAGCGGCGAGGCTGAGCTGGATCTGAACTGCTACTGGCGCTGCCGCTGGGCTGCTCCGCCGCTGCCGCCGCTTCCAGCTGAGCTGAGGTATGGCGCCGAGCCGGTCTCCACGCCTCCTGGTTGTCCGGCTGCGCTCTGCCCCGGCCGCCCTCCGCGCCATGCGGGAGCCTCCCCCGTGCTGCCCAGCCAGCCTCCCTCGCCATCGGAGGCTGCCTTGGTGCCTGGTGCCGGTGCAGCCGTGGGGCTGCCGGGCAGGAGTGGCTCTTTCCCGGCTCGCTGGGCTCCAGGCCTCGGAAGCGGCCAGGGGGCGGGGAAGAGGGTGAGGCAGCGGCGATGCCCACATGTGCATCAGAGGCCAGCCGGCCGGGCCGGGAGGGGAGAAGCAGCACCTCCCAAGCGGGAGCTGGTGCTCCGGACACGCCCCTCTCGTGTGCGATAGGCTGTGCGGCGTGGAAAGGGACTCCTGCGACTCTGTTGCTGTGATGGCACTCAGGAGGCTGGAGGGGCAGGCAGGTCCCAGGGGGCAGCTGGGAGAGAGCAAGAGGTGCCGGGATGAGGATGGGGGGCTCCAGGTTGGCGGGTGTGAGAGGGCGGCTGGTGGCTCAGAGGCATGTGGATCCTCCGCGCAACTTCCGAGGCCCCAGATGTGCCACCGCTTGGCTCTCCACCAGGCTCTCCGCCAGAGCCTCCCCTCCGGGCAATTGTGCAGAGCTGCTTGTGAATCCTTGGCAGCGCCTCCCCCTTCAATCTCCTTCCTTCTCCATCTCCTTCCTTTCCCCCTCAATCTTCCATCCCTTCCCCTTCAATCTCTCTCTCTCCTTCCTTCCTTCCCCCTTCAATCTCCTTCCTTGTCCATCTCCTTCCTTTCCCCTTCAATCTTCCTTCCTTCCTTCTCCATCCCTTCCCCTTCAATCTCTCTCTCTCTCTCCTTCCTTCCTTCCCCCTTCAATCTCCTTCCTCCTCCATCTCCTTCCTTTCCCCTTCAATCTCCTTCCTTCTCCATCTCCTTCTTTCCCCTTCAATCTTCCTTCCTTCTCCATCCCTTCCCCTTCAATCTCTCTCTCTCCTTCCTTCCTTCCCCCTTCAATCTCCTTCCTTTCTCCTTCAATCTCCTTCTTTCTTTCCTTCCTTCCATCTCCATCCCTTCCCCTTCAATCTCTCTCTCCTTCCTTCCTTCCCCTTCAATCTCCTTCCTTGTCCATCTCCTTCCTTTCCCCTTCAATCTTCCTTCCTTCCTTCCTTCCTTCCTTCCTTCCTTCCTTCCTTCCTTCCTTCCATTCCTCTCCATCCCTTCCCCTTCAATCTTCTTCTTCCTTCCTTCCCCCTTCAATCTCCTTCCTTCTCCATCTCCTTCCTTTCCCCTTCAATCTTCCTTCCTTCCTTCCCCTTCCCTCCCTCCCAACATTTTTGAGCAAGGAAGAGTAAGCTTCTCCAGCGAGCATTGCTATATTGTTTTTGTGATTAATCACTATGCTTTAATTATGTTCAATCTGTAACAATGAAAATACACCCTGCATATCAGATATTTACATTACTATTCATTACGGTAGCAAAATTACAGTTATGAAGTAGCAACGAAAATAATTTTATGGTTGGGGGTCACCACAACATGAGGAACTGTATTAAAGGGTCGCGGCATTAGGAAGATTGAGAACCACTATTCTAAAGTAATATAATGAAAATAAAGTAATATAGTATAATTTGCACCTAAATTCTCAGTGACAGAAAAGAATTTGAAAATATTATTTCCTTCCTACAAATGGCCTTTGTAATTTAGGATGGCAAGTTTAACAGGTTTTCTCAAACTCATATAACTTACCACCTTCACAAATAGGAATATTCTAACTTACTAGACACATGTCATACCAAGTGGAAACACCTGACTTTGGCTAAACTAAAAAGAACCAAGCTGGATCAGATCTGGTTAATACTTGGAAAGGAATTCACCAGGAAATTCCAGGACTGGAATAGAATAGAAACAGACATCCTGACAAAGACAATAGTCGGCCTTTCCATATAGTGATTATGAAAATAAGACATGTCACTACAGTAACAGTAAATGATATAGTTATCAGGAATCACACTTGGTTGTGTGAGACTTTATTAAGGATATATATCCATACAAAGCTGATACTAAAAAAAATAATATAGTACTGTGCAGATATAGTACAGGACAATATTTCCATAGTTGGATCAATATCTTAAATTATGCCATAATAAGGTGTCTTTCACTGTGGTTTAATAATTATGTGAATCCAGTCATGGTGATATATAAGCTATATTTTACAGCCAGGCATTATTAATCAAATACGATTAGAACAAGCCATGGTTAAACACATGAAACCAGTCATTTTGGTGATAAGAAAAAGTATTATATCAGAGATGGAAACATTGCAACTATGACTTTTGACATTCTGTAGGACCATATGAAAATATCTGATGAAGCTCTCACATCAATAGGAGATCCACAAAAGACACACAACCCCAACAAAATGAATTGAGGTCATACTATTGAATTTCAGCATTGTTACCAATTTCACCTTATTACAGTATAATTCAAGATATTGGTCCAAATATGGAAATATTGTCCTATACTATACCTGCACAGTACTATATTATTTTTGTTAGTATCAGCTTTGTATGCATATATGTCTTTGTTAAAGTCTCACAAAATCAAGTCCGATTCCTGGTAACTAGGGTGGTGGGAGACCATTTGGGATCTATAAAATACTCATTTCTCCATTACACCTACACATTTTGTTTCAAAATAGGAAATAGACTCCATCTTGTGGAAGATATATAAAATTGCAAGAAAAAAACTGCAAAAATATTGCTTTAAAAATCCTGATTCCTGACTTCAGTGGCTTTTATATAATATTGTTGCATGCTAGAAGTGACAGAATTATTTATGAAAAGAACTATTTTATGCTTTTAAGATATTTTAAAAAGTTATGTAAAGGTGACAAGATGTTTTGATATTAGACCAACTTCTAATATTTTCCTATAATATAGCTGAATAATGAATTTAGTGAATGCTGCCCTCTAGTGCACAAAAATGCTAGAAAAGCAAGATATTTAAATATTTTTTACATAAAATATTGTTCAGCTTTGGACTATAACTCAATTTATCACAAACACCTTACTTATGAGTAAATACTTAATATTCATTTGAGCACTTTAACTAATTCCTAGACACCCAAGTGGGAAAAATATTTTACTATCCCAATGTGTTATGTACACTAGAAATTAAACACCAGAAATTAAATCACATTGAAAAGCTATCTATAGAAGCAAATTTCACAGAAAGAACCTATCATAAGCTATAATGTTTCAGACCTCTATTTTTACTTCAAAATCAGTTTTACATCATTTCTAATTTTAGTTAATCTAATTTAAAATATGTTTTGACATCCAGCCATTGTATCTGTTTTTAAAGGAAATTCTAAATTTTGAACAGCGCAGTTGATATTTGGTGGTATTAATTACGAACAGTAAAAAATGTGAAATGTTTTGAAATATCTAGTTACATGGGAACTAAGAAAAATAACATGATATATGTTAGTCATAAGTTATCAAGACATAAGATTATATGAACTTAACTCAATGAAATTCAAGGCTCACTGACTTAAGAAAAACAGTGTAGTTAAATCTTTGCTAATTAACATTTGGAGGCCCAACAAAGAATTTAAATCCATTAAGATTTTTTTAACTGAAAGTAATGAACAATGAAAGAGGTGGGGATAATGGACAAAATAAGTCCTACTAGTAACAATTGTTCCCACCCTTCTTTGAATTATGAAGGTAACTAAAGTCAGTGCTTAACATAGGTTATTTTCTTACTTTGTATGGTTGCATTTCAACTGTATCTACTAATATATTGAAGTATTAATAAGTAATTAACCCCTAACCTCGGCCTCACGGACCCCAAGGGGTGGGAGTGGATTCTCCATCTCCTTGCTGAGAAAAGGCGTTCAGGTAAGACAACGCCCCTTCTCCAGCACAGGAGATGGACTATCCACCAATGGGACATATCAAAGCCTTAATGTCCCAATGGGAGGGAAGCAGACAAGGCCGGGTCCGCCTTCCCAGACACCACTTGCTGAAGGACTCTCCGACCAAAGGAGGTGTCCGTGGAAGCAAAGTGGTCTATTTTATAATGTCTAACAAATGGGGAGGGTGAAGACCATGTCACAGCCCTGCAAATCTCCTCGATGGACACCTGAGTGGCCCACGTTGCAGAGGTCCCAGCGCTGCGAGTGGAATGAGCCACAATACAACCTGGAGCTGGCATGGAAAACGATTGGTACGCCTCCGCAATGCGGAGGTGGAGGCAGACACCTTCTGTCCCAGAGAGGCAGGGTGAAAGAAAACGAAGAGGGCCTCGGACTTGCAAAATGGCGCTGTTCGCTTGATGTATCCAGTGTGTGCCACTGCCGCTCCAAGTCATGGGAAGGATTAGGACAAAAATTCGACAAAAAAATTTCCTGGAAGTTGACCTTGGGCACGAATGTGGGGTCCAATCGAAGGACCATCCGGTCCCAATGGAAGATGCAGAGATCATCCCTGACCGACAGTGCCGCCAGTTCAGAAATGCGCCTGGCTGACATGATAGCGACCAGGAAGGCGACCTTGTGGGACAAGGACTGTAGAGTACAAGTTGTGAAAGGCTCAAACAGCGGTCTGATGAGGGCCCGTAGGACCCGAGGTAATTCCCAAGAGGGATACCTGTGTACCACGGGTGCCTTAGTGTTGGTAGTGCCCTTGAGAAAAGCGTGTATTCTGGGGTGCTGGGGGACCAAATTGGCATAGGTACGTAAGATTGATAGGGCCGCCACCTGTCTACGAATGGTATTAGGGTCTAAGCCCTTATCAAGGCCTGCAAGGAAGTAATCTAAGATCTGTGGAATTGTCAAGTCCGAGATATCCAGTTGCCGCCTTTCGCACCAATGGCAAAAATTCCTCCATGTGGAGTCGTAGATGCGATTGGTCGCCGGCCGGCGAGATGCCTGAATCATACAAATCGCTCTAGCCGAGAACGACTCCTGGGTCATGATCCAGTATTCAAGTGCCAGGCGGCTAACTGTAGCCATTGGGGTTCCGGGTGTCATAGAACCCCCTGGTGGAGAGACATGCGATCCGATGGGATTTTCTAAGGAGAAGAGTGAGAGAGGTTCACGAGGTCGGTGAACCAAGGTCTCTGCGGCCACTACGAGGCCACGAAGATTACCTCTGCTCGTTCCTGTAGCAGTTTGCAAATGACTGCCGGGATCAGGGGGAGAGGAGAAAATGCGTAGAGCAGACCCCCCCCCCGGCTATGGGGTCCAAAGTGCATCCGCTTCCTCTGCCCCTGGGGACGGGAACCAGGAAAAGAATCTTGTGAACTGGGCATTTGCCGGTGAAGCGAACAAATTGAGGACCGGTTGATCGAAACATTGCGACATCTCTGCGAAGAGGTCCGGATGCAGGCGCCATTCGGAGTGGTCCACGGTCGACCTGCTTAGAAAGTCCACTTGCCGGTTGCTCCCCCGAGATGTGTTCGGCCCTGAGGGAGGAAAGGTTGGTTTCTGCCCAGGAGCTCAGTAACTGGGCCTCAGCCATGAGAGACTTGGACCAGATATCCCCTTGCCGGTTCATGTGGGACTTTGCCACCACATTGTCCGTAAGGACTAGCATGTGCTGTCTCGCAGCCTCGTTGTGGAAGTGGTGGAGAGCCAGGTGTATGGCTCTGAGCTCCAACCAGTTGATGTGGTGTCTCAGATCTGCGCGGGACCAATGGCCCTGCACGAACTGAGACCGGAGGTGTGCTCCCCAGCCGAACATACTGGGGTCTGATGTAAGTGTAAGATGAACAGGTTCCTTGAATAGTGACCCTCTGGCTACTGCTGGCGAGAACCAGCAATGGAGGGATCTCAGGGTTTGACCTGTTGGTTGGATGAGCTGACGCCCAACCTCTGGAAGGGGAGTAGAAACCATTGAAGACTCATTGAATGGAGTCTGGCCCAAGGGACTACGGCGATGCAAGAAAGCATCTTCCCCAGTAGCTGAGAAAGTAGGGCCAGCAACACTACGCGGTCCTGCACACCTTGAGTGCTAGGTCCCGGATACTATCCCGATGCTCTTGGGATAGATAGACCAGGCAATTGACTGTGTCTATGACGGCACCCAGGTGTGAGAGCTGGGTCAAGGGAACTGTCTGACTCTTTAGGAAGTTCACCAAGAACCTGTGTTGTTGGAGGACCTGGATCGACAAGTTCAGGTCTGACTGGGCTGCCTGAAGGGAGGACAACTGGATAAGAATGTTGTCCAGGTAGCATTGAATGCATACCGGCACCAGCCTTAGGTGTGCAGCATCTAAGCGAGCACTACCAGGACCTTGGTGAACACCCTGGGCGCTGAGGAGAGGCCAAACGGGAGGGCCCTGTACTGGAAGTGACGGCCCATATAACAGAAACTGAGAAACCGCTGGTGGTCGGGAAGGATGGGGATGTGGAGATAAGCTTCCGTGAGGTCTATGGACATCAGGAAGTCTCTTTTCTGATGCTGCCTAAGATGGACTGGAGCATTTGCATCTTGAATTTCTGGTATGCAATGTGGGAATTCAGAGTCTTGAGGTCTAGAATCGCCCTCTATCCTCCCGAGGGTTTGTGAACCACAAAGAGGATGGAATAAAATCCCCCTCCCTGCTGACCAGCTGGCACCGGTTCTATGGCCCTGATGTCTAGAAGATGACGAATGGTCTCTTGCATGAGGTCCCGTTTGATTGGATTCCATGACTGGGGACAAGGAATGACGCGCCTGGTGGGTTGGACACAAATTCCAGGGACAGGCCAAATTGAATGGTTTGTAGGACCCAGGAGTCTGTGGTGGTGAGTTCCCACTGATGGAAAAAGAGGGATGGCCTGCCACCTATGGGAGGGACAGCCCGAGAGTCACTTAGACCTCCTGAAGGGATGACTTCCTCCTCAAAAAGGCCGTTTGCTCTGGTGTTTTTGCCTGGTTCTAAAACCTGATCTGTCGTACAGACAGTCCTGTCTGGCCAAGAAGGTGTGGGGAGGCTGTGAGGCACCCAAGACTGTTCCTGGCCAAAAGGACTGCCTGCAGGCGTACGGGTTAGCACGCCTGTCAATCCGCTTGTCCTTATTCTGTCAAATAAGGATCCAGGGCCTCTCCAAATAGGTGGCCTCCTTGATAAGGAGCCGCAGGCAGGCGCCATCCGATAGGATGCAAACAGCTTGGTGAGTTCGTATGTCCTCCGGAGGGAGCCTAGCCTGAAGTTGGCGTAGCCAGAGGAGAGAGGTCCCGACAAAGAAGGAAGCACAAGTGGTCATTTTTATCGCCCACGCTGCCACCTGGTGAGTTCTGTGGAAGGTCAGTTCCCATCTCCTGTCCTCCGTCTTTAGTGCCTCAGCCATATCTCCTGACACTGTGGACGAGGACAGGAGAGGGGCCAAGGCTTCGTCTACCTTTGGTACATCCAGGGCATCAGTCAAATCTGGTGCAGTACTGAATAGTTTTCTGTCCATTCCTTCCAGAGAGGGAAAGGTACCCGGTGAGACCCATTGTTTCCAAATGGTGTTCAGGAAGAGAGATGGGCAAGGGACATGGTGTTAAGCCACAACTGTCTCAAAGAACACCAGATTCAGGTCTGAACTGGACGGGGGGTCCAGTTGAGGAACCCGATTGGGCCCTATGTTGGCTGTCATGCTAGCCTTGCATAGCAGCGGCAAGAAAAGGGCCGGATTGAAGAAACCTCCAGGTGGAGAAGGGTCTGGAGGGGGGTCCTCCTGCTCCAACCATGGGAAGCCCAGCTGGTCGTACTCCGCCAGAGAAGAGGCTCCACTATATGAGGAACGGGAAGGTGAGGGAGGACCATGATATCCTGAAGCCTCTGACTTGGGAAGATAGGATGGAGGTACGGGTGGCATAGCTTCTGGTCTGGGCATGCGGTACGACCGAGCAGCGAGTGCCCAGTCCACCGTCTGAGAGATCAGAGCTTCAAGTTAACCCTCAGAAGGAATATCTTCATATTCAACCCCCCAAGTCCAATGGCTGTAGGGGTAAAGGTGGCTTCTGGACCCGAATGTGAAATCCATGAGGGGAATGCAGTTGGGTGGGCATTTGTGTTGTGAGCCTCCATGGAAGGGGGAAGGTGTGTGGTGGAAGTCTCCTCTATAGACCATACCCCCTGGGCAGAGGTCGAAAGTCCCATAGGGAAGTCAAAATCTGGAGGCCCTGCCTATTCCACCTCTGCCCTGGCCTGCCTCTGCGCTCTGGAGAACTCCTTCTCCAGAGCCTGGTGCCTCCTGCTGGCCTCCGCCAATTTGGAAGGCTTTTTGAGGATAGCCTTTGCCTTATCCTTGATCCTGCCTGCCGCCTCCTGTTTGGAGGATTTGTGCCTGTCTTGACTTGTGGATGGGGAGGCAGTGGCCGTAGGCTGGGGCACCGTGGAGTCCTCTATCCTGGGGTGAGCTATCTCAGGAGTACTGAGAGGGAACTCTGGCAGGTGATCAATTGGCGGATAGAGTAGTTGGAGCAGGGAACTGTGGCCTGCTCCCCTGGCCAACTGACCGGTAATTCAGTGCCCCTCGGAGTCCGGTCACATTTTCTTGTTTGTGGCAGCCAAAGCACAGTGTAGTGCCAGGAATCTGGTGCTGTCCAGTAGGCCTTAGGTGGCCAGGCCAATACTGTACCAGAGTGGCCCAAGGATGAGCACAGAGGGGCCTCAAATCCGGGCTTGGTGTTTGAGGAAATGCTTAGCTTAGGGTACTGCGTGTGAGTGGTCTGTGTGGACTGCTTCCCTGGCTACCTTCACATGCTCAAATGGTGGCTATCCAAAAATGTGAAGGCAAGGTACAGGCCTGGCCTGGTGCTCAAAATGGCGGCCGTCCCAAAATATGAAGGCAAGGTACAGGCCTGGCCTGGTAACAGGGAGCTAAGATGGCAGCCATGCGAGGCTAATGAGGCCTATGCGGAGCCCCCAATGCAGAGCGGTAAAAAAGCAGCTGGGCCAGACTGGCAGCACCCAAAAAAGGTGACCACACCAGAGAAGTAACTTGCTATGGTTGAGAGGAGGCCAAAAAGGCCCAACGTTCCCCTCAGGCACAGGCAAAATGGTGGCCACCCTGATTGTCCAGGATGGAAATGGCAACTAATGGCTCTGTGGTGAGTACGCAAGCCTTTTCCCCATTCCAATTGAGCTGAGGACAGCATTTGGGGCAGCAGCTCTTGAAAGAAACCCCCCTCCCCCCTCGGAGCTTCTGTTAAGAGTTGCGGCTTTTTTCATGGTACCCAAAATGGCGGCCACAACTGTCCAACGCTTTTGGAGATTGACGGAGGCCAAAGAGCCTCGTGCAGTTTCCCTGGGCAGCCGAGGGAAGAATCGGGCTGCAGCACTGAGCGCAGCGCTGGCGCAGGTAACACGAGGGGTGAGGGAAAGAAACTAATTAAGGAAATTCCCCAGAGCCCTAGGGAAAGAGCAGGGAAGCAATTACACCCCCCTCAACTGCCGATCTGAAGCAGCGTTGATCCTAGCACTGCTGAGAAGGCTATGGAGGTGAGAGGAGAAAATCTACTACTTTCAACTAAAACTGTGGAGAGGATGAAAAGAATTCACTAATGGGAAAACTCAATACCTGTCAGACCTTGAGAGCCAAACCTGACATGTCTTTTAGGGCTGGAGACCTGGGACATTGCAACTCTCATAAAAACTATGGGGATGCTGCAACAGTTGTAAGTGTGAAAAATGGTAATAAGTCACTTTTTTCAGAACTGCTGTAACTTCGAACAATCACTAAATGAACTGCTGTAAGTGGAGGACTATCCATATTGATTTTGTAATGACCAACAATAAACAATATTCCAATTCTGACTATATTATATATTTGCATACAAGTAGAAAAGAGAAGATGATCAATTAATACCTTTGTTCACTCTTCTTTCTCATGTATTTTGTATGTTTGACTTAAACTTAACTCTATAGTTCTCACAACCTTCACACCTTTTGAATACCATAAAAAAATCAAGACAGAAATTCCAGTATGAAGCAGTGATTTTAATTCCTTTAATATAAAAGCTTTCTTGATCTTCGGGATGCAGTGTGTAGAATCCATACACAAAATACACATGCTTGTTTTATGTTACTGAGCCAATTTAAATAAAGTTTATACATCTGAGTCTTTTATTATATTATATTTTGTTACATTTAATTTTTGTACTATAACTTTAAGAATGAAAGTCTCTTCTCCTTATCCCTTTTTTGACACAGAGTTATCTTGAATTTTAGAAAAGGACATGACTGCCTCCAATATTTTTCTTCTTTGTTTGTTTATATACAGATATAGTATTGGAAAAGGAATGCAAGAGTTGTTAAAGAAAGCAAACTTAGTTCTGGGAAAGAAGAAAATGGGAGAAAGAGACCCAAATAACCGCACCCTGAATCTATTTGTATTGAAGGATAGAGGAACACTCTGGCAGCCTTTTAAGATTCCATTACTATGTCTTGCAACAATAAAGTAGTATTCCTGTGGTGTGTGTTTTCTAATACTACCCCTGAATTGCTCTATCTGCTTTTTCATTATTGTTTTAATGCATCCTTGACCTTTAAAATTAAAGTTAAAATTAAAGACCTTTAATTTTTTAAAAAGATAACTTTTAAAAATTAAAGTACAAAGTATGCAAGCTAAGAAAAGAAAAAAAATATTCAGTACACTTAGTCCTTGAATTATGACTGGTCACTTAAGAACCATTTGAAGTTATAATAGACCCCTCCAAAAACTACTCACAGCCCTGCATGGAGTTACAGCAGCTGCAGTACCCCATAGTCATTCACCCTTACAACAGGAATGTTGCAGTACCTATCCCCACCATCCTACCCTGCCAGGTCCCTGTAGGGTTTGGACTGAATACATTGAAATGATGGCTGCTTTATAATGTGGTTGCATTGGCCCAGGGATGATGAGGAATGGGTGCCGTGACTTTTACCTCAATGTTAAGGTCCAGAGATTTTCAAAAAGTAAGTATGTGTGATGGGTGATGGGGACTGGCCCAAACCCTGCAGGCAACCAAAAGAGGGGAAGGCCTACAAGAATCTGTGTGTGGGGGAGAAGGCCTGCAGAAATGGGAAGGAAGCAGTCCAAGGGCTCTGAGGACCCTGAGAGGCAGACAAAAAGTGTTTCAAGAGGTGAGGGAGGCCTAAGGCAGGCAGGCCTGGACCTCTGCTAGGCCTCCCAGGGCCTCTCCCATCCCTGAGGCACCCTGTGCTCCATTTAATGACCGCAGCAGGGAGAGCAGGAGATGGGAGTAATTAAACGAGGCACTCTCGCTTAAAACTGTCATGTTATACGGTCGTAATGGGCAGGCTCCATTATGGTTCTAGGTCAAGGATTACCTGTAGTTACTCATTTACCAATGAATTCACTAGAGTAATATGAACAGTAGAAGATATCTCACAGATTTCTGTCATACAGTAATAACACATATTACTGTGATGCCTTTCCCAAAACAGATAGATCTCACATATCCTTGACATCTGCAATAGTATCAGTTTTCCAATTTCTTAATGCATCCCCAATCTTATTAGATTTCCCCACTATCACTGAATAAGTTATATCTCTCAGATGAAGCTTAAGCATACAATCTGAAAATCTTCCTATTTGCACTCAAGACCTTTGTTAAATGGCTATAACTCAACAAATACTTCGAATCACTATATCTAGTACTGTTCTTAATTGCTATTAATAGGTCAACCTCCTGAACCCCTGCTTTGGGTCTGTTGTCTTATTAACTTTAAGGTTTACCTCTTGCAAGAATTGTGTTTAAACCTGTATCAAAATGCTGTAAGAAGCAAGGGTGTAGCAAGGTAAAGAGAGAGGGGTATTTTTCTCCTAATTCCAGGATTTGAAAAATGCTGTTGCCGTTTACTCTGCCTGAAAGTGCTACTAACTTTCTAAATGGACATCTGGCGTTATTTCAGTTTTTTCTTTTTAATAAATTTACAGACATTTCTAAAATTCTGTTTTCACTTTGTCATTATGGGGTATTGAGTGTAGCTTAATGAGAAAAAAAATGAATTTCAACAATTGTAGAATCAGGTATAACAAAATTGACAAAAGTGAAGGAGGTCTGAATATTGCTGAAGAAATTTATATCAACACTGAGCAAAAAGCAAAACATGCTGCCTCTCATTGTATTACGCGGAGCAGATACAGCTGATAATATTGTAAAAGGCAGCTTTATTCATGCTGCACTGACTGGAAAAACCTAAGACCAAAGGAAAAAAAATGTTCACTTAACTTTATTTAGCAACTTGTCTGAAGAATAACTGTATTCCCTAACTGTTACATAGAGTCACTAACATTTCATCAATTGTTACATTTCTCCAGCCAAGAGGAAATACTACTTCTGAGTAATTTACAAGATTACAAAACGTTTACAATTGAATATTGTAGAGTTTGTAACTTAGTTGCCATTCAATCTGGATTAAGTTGAACTATCGGTATCCTTCAATGCAAACTGTAAACAATGCAATCTTTTCTTTTAATCAATTTGTATGAGACACTGCCTATGTAGGTAACAGCACTTACTCCACCCTCCGTAAATTCAAAGTCTGTGTTGAGTAGTTGGATGGGAAACTACTTGGGAATTCCAGACCTGTTGGCTAGACAGGAAAATCAAAAACATATTTGTATGGTTGCCAGGAAAATAAATGAATACTAAGCAGTTTCTGCTCAGCTCTTATTTATATCCACAAAAGAGACAATTGGTAAGTAGCAGTACAGATAATTCTACATATCATGTCAGCATACTTTTCAATGAAGGAGCAGTAAAGATAAAGACTCTTACAATTTCCACACATACCTAAGTCTAACTCAATCAACAAATGAAATATTTTACTGTAACCCCCATATTTCAAAGAATCAATTGCTTTAGTGCATTTTAACTATTACATTGGCATTTTTGTTCTGTTAAAGAAAAATGCTTTAGCAATTTAACATGAGTCTGATTGTACTATATACAGATAGAATCAAACAAGGGCAAAAAGTTAACTTTTAATGTGATATAAACTCTACAACAGGATTTCTCAAGCTGGGGATTAGGACCCTTCCACAAGCTACTAATAGGGAGAATCGAACAATTTTAGAAAGCCTGATTAGCCTGGTACTTTTCAAAGCTCCCAACAGAGATTAAAAAACAATTATTACATCTAAGTGGTATATTTATTTCTTGTCCAACTAATGAAATCATTTGTCCAACTAATGAAATCATTTGTTCAAAGAACATTATTTATTGTTTTAGAGGGGCATAGTACTACAAAGTTTAGAACTTCTGCACAACAGTATGAATACTATATTCCAAGCATTAAAAACCAAGTCATAACAAATTACTGAATACTTATATCAAAGAAACAAGAATACTGGTGAAATTATCTATCTATCTATCTATCTATCTATCTATCTATCTATCTATCTATCTATCTATCTATCTATCTACCCTATTTCTTAAATGCCCCTCATCCTCTGAACTATGCACAAACATTGTTACCTGAAACATAATTTATGTTGCTTTATATTAATATTTTAAATCATTAAAGAAAGTAAATGAAATATAATTAGTTTCCTGTTTGGTTTAAGCTATAGTTCCATTATTGATTTGCTATACTGCCCTAAAGATAAATTACCACTGCTAAGCACTATTTTTATATTTTCAATAAAGTCAGATTTTTAATGAAATTACAAACCTCAGCTGTTCTGCATTAAAAAAGAGAGGGTAGTTTTATATACTTAGTTTTACAGCATAATACTCATAAACCCTGGAGTTATTATAGCATGCCTAATTTGCTAAGGTGGTAGAAAAAAGCCCACCTCTTTATGAAAAAAACAGACTAGAAAAAATTCTGCCCCAAGGCTATGGAAAGAAAAGATTGGTAAATTTCCATATTCCCTAGAGCCTAGTGTTTCAACCGATAGACTCTACAGACTCCAATAGCCACTAGCATTTAGGAACCATTTTTATCAAATATAACTTCAGATATAGCTTTCCAAAAACTCCACTTGTACTTAAACCTTACAATACGATATAATTGTTAATCATCATTGTTCATGAGATAACTTTAAAGGAATAAAATTTAAGAAAGAAGAAAACAATGCCATACTACTTTTCCTGGATATTTTCATCAACAGAGGAAACAATGACAAATTAGGAACCAAAGTTCATTGGAAAACAACTTTCGCTATCCAAGTGCTTCACTAACAAAGCAATAAACAAGTGGGGATTCAAAAGAACATTATTCAGAATGGCACAAGTAATCTACAGTAATGCCAAAAAGAGATGACAGACCACCTATACAAACTTTCCAACACAATGGATACCTATGCAACTTCATTTAAATGCCTAACTACCTAAACCACCAAAACAGAATTATTGAAACTTACAAAAACATCTCAAGAGATAATAAAAAACCAATTACTACTATTCAGTATCACTGTAGGACAAAATCCACCTCCCATATCTTTAGCATACCAAAAGAACCCAGTAACCAAAGAAAAAAAATAGGAGTGCCTGCAATATACAATGTAAAGGCTTTAACAGCTACTATGTCGCTAAGAGCCGTGGTGGTGCAGTGGTTAGAATGCAGCACTGCAGGCTAATTCTGCTGACTGCCAGCAGTTCAAGTCTCACCGGCTCAAGGTTGACTCAGCCTTCCATCCTTCCAAGGTCGGTAAAATGAGGATCCAGATTGTTGGGGGGGGGGAGGCAATATGCTGACTCTATAAACTGCTTAGAGAGGGCTATAAAGCACTATGAAGAGGTATATAAGTTTAAGTGCCATTGCTGTAGCACTTAGGAGGAGAAGGAGTGTTGGCTTACCTGAATGCCTTTTCTCAGCATGATGATGAAGAATCCACCAATGGGTTATTTCAGTCCTCCTGCCCAATCAGACCAAGTTGTCACGCCTCCTCATTATCTGGGACTTCCCAATTTCATCGACGGCGTAGCCAATGACAACAGTTCGACGTGATGACTCTCAAGCAGGTATTAGGAAAAAAACCTATAATAACGAGTGCCCAACCCGGACCTGACTGACTTCTAAAGGAGAGGGCGTGGATTCTTCATCATCATGCTGAGAAAAGGCGTTCAGGTAAGCCAACGCTCCTTCTCCAGCATGATGACTGAAGAATCCACCAATGGGACATACCAAAGCTCCCAGAGTCCCTAAGGGTGGGAGTCAGTTGGGGCTAGACCCCCAGATGGTGTGACTACTTGTTGTAAAATACGCCTACCAAAAGCGGCCTCAGCCAACGCAAATTTGTCTAAACGGTAATGTCTAATGAAAGGTGATGGCGAGGACCATGTCGCCGCCCCGCAAATGTCCTCAATGGACGCCTGGGTTGCCCACGTCGCAGATATGGCAGCACTGCGCGTGGAGTGAGCCGTCACATGAGGAGGAACAGGCAAGGCAAGTGAGACATAGGCGCATGCGATACAGGCCCTGATCCACCTACCTATGGTGGAAGTGGCCTCTTTTGACCCATTGAAGAAGGCTGAAAAGACACAAACAGGGCTTCAGATTTACGGAAAGGCGCCGTGCGCTTGATATAACGGCGTAAGGCTCTCCTTACATCAAGGGTGTGCCATTGCCTTTCCAATTCATGTGACGGATGAGGACAGAAATCTGGAAGAATGACCTCTTGTGCTCTATGGAATACTGTATTTATTTTTGGAATAAATGAAGGGTCTAGCCGGAGAACCACCCTCTCCTCATGAAACGTGCACAGGTCCTTCCTGACCGACAAGGCAGCCAATTCCAAAATGCGCCTAGCCGAAGTAATTGCAATCAGGAAGGAGACTTTGAGTGACAAGTGTCGTAAGGAACACGTTTTAAGTGGTTCAAAGGGATGTGAGGTTAGTGCCTGAAGAACCCGAGGTAAGTTCCAAGCAGGATATCTATGAATCACAGGGGGTCTACTCTTAGTGACTCCCTTGAGGAAAGACTGTATGGCGGGGTGCCTTGATAAGGACTCTGAGGAGTCCCACAAGAGTACAGAGGAAAGCGCCACTAACTGTCTGCAGATAGTGTTGGGCGCCAACCTCTTTTTGACCCCTCCATCAAATATTCTAGCACCCTAGGCATGGTTACCTGTGACAGACTCACGTGATTCCTGTCACACCAGCGACAGAAGCTCTTCCACATATGGTCGTAAATACGGTTAGTTGCCAGTCTTCTGGCCGCCTGGATCATATCGATCATCTCCACCAAATATGATTCCCTGGCGTTCAAGTGCCAGGTGGTCAATTGAAGCCATTGGGGATCTGGATGCTGAAGATTCCCCTGCATCAACCGTATCCGGTCGTCTGGAATCCTCCATGGGGCTGAGAATGAGAGACTCACCAGGTCTGCGAACCATGGTCTTCTGGGCCAGTGAGGAGCTATAAAGATCACTTCCGCCTGTTCCTCCAGGATCTTCCTGGTAATTGCTGGAAGTAGAGGCAGTGGGGGAAAGGCATACAACAGGCCTTGCAGCCACCGGCTGCGCAGGGCATCCGCCCCCTCTGCTCCCCGGGAGGGGAACCGAGAAAAGAATCTGGGCAGCTGTGCATTCCCCAGTGAGGCAAACAGGTCCACAATCGATGACCAAACCTGTCCGAGATCTCCCTGAAGATATCTAGATGTAACATCCACTCCGAATGATCTACTATCGACCTGCTGAGGAAGTCTGCCTGCTGATTTGCCTCTCCCGAGATATGCTCGGCCCTGAGAGAGAGCAGGTGTTTCTCTGCCCAGGAGCTCAATGCTCGAGCCTCTGTGATGAGGGACTTCGACCGGGTGCCCCCTTGCCGGTTCACGTGAGCTTTCGCAGCCACGTTGTCCGTCAGGACCAGCACATGTTGCCCCTTGACTACTGAGTGAAAATGATTGAGAGCCAGGTGGATCGCTCTTCGCTCCAACCAATTTATGTGTGCCTCAGGTCTGTCTGTGACCACTGGCCTTGAGTCATCAGGGTTTGGAGGTGTGCACCCCAACCGAAGAGACTTGTGTCCAAGGTCACGCTGATGCGACTGGGCTCTTTGAATAGAGTCCCCCTGTGAATGGCTGATGAAGTCCACCAACTGAGAAACAGACATACCTGATGAGGAACACGCACCAACTGGCTGGATGTACTGTTGTGCTGTCTCTGGTATGGGAGCAGGAACCACTGAAGGTCCCGTGCGTGTAACCTGGCCCACGGCACTATTGCTATACATGATATTAACTTCCCCAGGAGCTGAGAAAGTGTGGCCAATGACACAGTCCTGCTTCTGCGCACCCTGAGTACCATGTCTCTGATGCTCCTGCGCCGCTCCTCTGATAGGTACATGGGACAAGCTTCTGTGTCTATCACCATGCCCAGATGTAACAGGAGGGTAGAGGGAGTCAGTTGGCTCTTTTTGAAATTTATCAAGAACCCATGGTTCTGTAGGGTTCTTATTGTGAGGGCCTAATCCGACTGGGCGGTTGAAATTGACAGGGACTGGACCAGGATGTCATCCAGATAGCACTGGACCCGAACAGGGACTAACCTTAAATGAGCTGCCAACACTGCCAGGATTTTGGTAAAGACTCTGGGTGCTGAGGAGAGGCTGAATGGTAGAGCCTTGTATTGAAAGTGGCGGTTGAGGTAGCAGAATCGCAGATACTTGCAATGGTCCGGGAAGATGGGGATGCGCAGGTATGCCTCCTTTAGATCTATTGAAGTCAGTAGATCCCCCCATCTTATGCTAGATAAGATGGAGTGTAACGTCTGCATTTTGAACCTCCGGTATTGAAGGTGGATGTTCAGTCCCTTGAGATCGAGGATTGCCCTCCATCCCCCTGAAGATTTTGGGACCACAAACAGAATGGAGTAATACCCCCGTCCTGCCTAATTCAGGGGGACCTTCTCTATAGCCTTGATGGTGAGTAAGTGTTGGATGGTGTCTTCCATGAGCCTTCTTTTTACAGAGTTTCTCATGGTTGGGCAAGACACGAAATGATCTACTGGCCTGGACTTGAACTTCAGGGACAGGCCCTCTCTTATGGTGCGCAGAACCCAGGAGTCTGTGGTCGTGTTTTCCCATTGGCGGATAAAGAGAGTACGTCTGCCACCAATGGGGGGGAGTCCCCTCTGAGTCACTTGGTGCGACGGAAGGGGCGACCCCCTCTGCCACGAAAGGACTGTTTGTTTTGGGGTTGGTACTGGGTTCTGTCTCTATAGCTTGCCCTGTCAAAGGAGTGCTCAATCTTAGGGGCTGAGGGTCGGTATGGTTGTACAGACTCCGTCGCGGTCCCAGTCCGAAAGGACTGCTGGCGACTGTAAGGGAACAAGCATCTGTTAGTTCTCCTTGCCAAATGAGAAATAACCTTTTGTTTTTGTTTGTTTTCAATAAAATATGGCGTTAGGGCCTCCTCAAATAATCTGCCACCCGTGAAGGGGGCAGTGGCCACACACCACTTATGTTTGCTCTCAGCCCTCCAGTTTTTGAGCCATAGAAGCCTCCTAGTGACTATGCTGGAAGCCATTGCTCGGGCTCAGTGCTTGGCCGAATACAGGGAGACATCCACCATATACTCGGATGTGGCTATTAGCTTAGTTAAATCCTGATGGATTCTGACCTCTTCCAACAGAATCCTGTCCTGGAACTGACGAAGCCAGGTAATTGAAATCATGGCAAAGAAAGAAGTGGCAGTTGCCGCCTTTGCAGCCCATGCAGATGCCAAATGGACCTTATGTAAGGCCATCTCAGATTTTTTATCTTTCGCCTTAACGGCATCCGAGACATCTGCCGGGAGACTGGCAGTTGAAAAAAGTGGAGCCAGTGACTAATCTACTTTTGGTACCTCCAATAAATCTGCCAAATTCTTAGCCACATCCACTATCTTGCGCTCAGCCATTCCCTGGGTCGGTTGAGCAGCCGGTGACTCCCACTGCCCCTGAATATTTTTGAGGAATAGGGGACAGGTAATTTGTAGATGTTCGTCTACAGGCACGACAAATAGGGGATTAGTGTCCTGATCAGAGGAAGGCTGAGGGGTTGGAACCGGATTGGAGGAAAGCTTGCCCGCTGTACAGGCTCTGCGCAGCAATGAAGGAAACAGCGAAGCGTTGAAGACCTCCGCCATGGGCTGAGATTCATGGGTAGGTTCCTCACAATCCGACCAACCGTCCCTACCTCCCTCATAATCCAAAGCATTTGAAGAATCGGATTCAGGAGAATGGGATGGGGGAGACCATACCTGACCGATCCAGTGGAGGTTGTGCGGAGGTGGTCGGTGCAGAAGACCCCGGAATGGGAGACGCCTGCTGTTGACCCGCAGACACCATGGCTTGGAACACAGCCTGCGACATCCACACTTGGAGCTGGTCAGAGAAGGACTGCTCTAGCGGAGGCCGTAACCCCAAAGCAGATGGTGTGATAGCAGCGGTGGGTGCTGTTGATGGGCCGGGCAAATCAAGGTCCTCCCCAAACAGAGGTGGTCCTCCCTGACCAAAGGTCTGAGTTGAGACCTGCTGAAACACATTCTCAGGTGACCAAGCTCTCGATGTGGATGGTAGGGGCGCCCCCATGTCAGGTGGTGTGGGGGTTGACACTGAATGACTTCTTTCAGCAGACAAGCGTTGGACCCGGGAGAATTGCTTCTCCAGGGCTCTATGTGTACGGTCGGCCTGCTTATTGCTTGCCTTGCCAGCCTTCCTGCCGTACTTCGATTTGGCTTTGGCCTTACCTTCAGGCGCCTCGGGTGCCGGCTCAACTTGGACGGGGTTGTTGTCAGTGTCCAAAGGTTGTGACTCAGTGGTTTCTCCCATATCAGTCGAAATGCAACCCAGAGGTGACTCTGGGACTGACTCGTTCTGCAAGGGACGTCAGGAGTCACCCTGAAGAGGGACTGACTTCACGTGGATTAGCGTGAGTCGCCCCACTGGCTAACCTGAACTCATGCTTGGCGCTGAAGCATTTGTTACCCGGCAATGGACCTGAGATCAAGTTGGTGACAAAATCACACGTCTCCCACAATAGTGGCGATGGTCAGGATCTTGAAGCAACCACTAGATGCAGACGAGCAGGGCCTGAAGGACCATTGCTTCTGCTGATTCCACACTCTTGTTGATAATAGATTTCCTCAATAGGAATAATAATTTCTGAAACACATAAGCTCAAGAACAGAGTTAATGCAAATGATGCAAAATCTATGTAAAACTATGTAGAACAATTATATATAACTGCAGCGAGTTGTTTAACAATCACAAAATGGCGTCCTGGCCAGGGTGTGAATGGGTGTTTCCCTGTAGAAATATGCCTTAAAAATGGCGGACACCCTGAGCTCCATGAGGAAGGAAGGAGGGAGGAGGAGAATTGAGGCTCTTTTTTTTATTGAAAATTTTTAAAATTTTACAAAAAAAAAGTTCCCTTCCCCAAACCCTCCCAACCCACCCCCAACCTTCCCAGAGCCGAATACAGGCTTAATTAAAATTTAAAAGAAAATTTTTTAAACACAAATGAACCATATACAAATTTGGTTACAATAATTAAACAAATCATAAAATACTTTAACACCAATACTTAAAAAACAGAAAGAGAAAAAGAAAAGAAACAAGAAGAAGAAAAAGGAAAAGAAAAAAAAGAAATTAGAAAGAGAAAAAAAATATCTAAAAATATCTTAAACTTTAAATATAAATTATTCAAAAGCTAAATAATATTTTTTATATCATACTTGTATTGTATAAAATTTATCCATCTTTTCCATACCAAAAGGTACTTCTCTTGCGATTGATCTTTCAAAAAAGCCGAAATCTTTGTCATTTCCGTTAAATAGGAAACTTTAAGAAACCATTCTTGCAAAGTAGGCAAAGATTCCTTCTTCCAGCATTGCCCTACTAACAACCCAGCCACTGTAATTAGATTTAACATTAATATAGTTTCTTTACTGTCACAGTCGGAAACAATACCCAACAAAAACAATTGCGGAGTAAATTTTATCCTTCTTTTAAAAATTCTTTGAATATTCCACCATATCTTAATCCAAAAAGCTTTTATATTTTTGCATAACCACCAAATATGATAATAAGTAGCATCCAAGCAACCACATCTCCAACATTTAGGCTGCAAGTTTGAATACATACGAGACATTTTTTGTGGATCAAGGTGCCATCTGTAAAACATTTTATAAAAGTTTTCCCGTAAGTTTTGGGCTTGTGTAAATTTAACATTCCTCACCCAAATAATCTAATGGAACTGATTCATTAAAGTTTTGTGCCCATTTAACCATACAATCTTTAACTAGTTCTGCTTCTGAATCCAGTTCCACTAACACCCCATAAATTCTTTTGATATGGGTTCGTCTTTGATCTTTTATTTGTTTTAACAAATTCTCATCCTCTCTAAGCAAACCCACCTTACAATCTATCTTCCACCTTTCCAATAATTGTCTATACTGAAACCATGAAAAAATAATATTTTCTTGTGTTAAATCTTCCAAGGATTTTAACTGCCAATTTTTACCATCCCATCTAAGTAATTGTATATAAGAAATACTATCCATCTTAACTCCTCTCCATATCCCTTCTATCGCATGCCATGGAATAGCCCATAATGGAATTCTTGAATCACTTCTATAATATTTCTTCCAAACCCAAAGTAAGGAAGTTCTTAAAATGTGAGACTTAAAAACCCTGTCAACCTTCTTATTAAAAATTAAATAGGCATGCCATCCAAAAAGTAAATCCCATCCCTCCAGGAGGAGTACATCTACATTTGTTAAGTTAACCCAATCACTAATTAATGGTAACACCACAGCATCATAATACATTTTCAGATTCGGTACCTTGAGTCCTCCTCTCTCACGAATATCTTGTATAATTTTAAGTTTTACTCTTGGTTTTTTCCCTGCCCAAATAAATTTGTTGATACCTTTCTGCCATTCATTTAAATTAACCTCATTCTTTAGAATAGGTATCATTTGAAATAAAAAGAGAAACTTTGGCAAAACATTCATTTTAATCGCTGCAATTCTCCCCAATAGGGACAATTGCAGCTTCTTCCAATTTCCCAAATCCTTTTGTATTTTAACCCACAGTCTTTCATAATTATTTTTATACAGTTTTGCATTAGAAGCAGATAAGATAACTCCCAGATATTTTACCTTATTAACAACCTCAAAATCTGTCAACCTAACTAGAGTCTCCTTATCCAAATTGGTCATGTTTTTAGGCAATATTTTAGTCTTATTGTTATTAATTTTAAAACCCGAAACTTGTCCATACTGATGTATCAGTTGTAACAGTTCAATTACAGAATAAGTTGGTTGAGATAAAGTAACAACCAAGTCATCTGCAAAAGCCCTTAGTTTATATTCTTTTTTATTGACTTCTATTCCTTTTATTTTCTGTGATTTCCGAATTTTAATCAGCAAAATTTCCAAAGTTAAAACAAACAGCAATGGTGACAATGGACAATGAAGAATTGAGGCTCTTAAGATAGTCAAAGCGTACCCAAAAGGTAAGGAAGCAAGTTTCTAGGCTTTTTTGTAATGAAGAGTTCGGTTTAGGAAATCGCGCCTAACATCTGTTAGGCGCAAAAACAGCTTGCCGCTGTAGAACGAGGCTTCCTCCTCTTCAGCATCATTCAGAGGGCAAACAAAAATGCCAGACAAAATTCCCCCCGTCGCTTGCTCTAATCAATCCACACAGCTGTGCTTCAGCCAAAAAGAAACTTCGGCAAGGCTGTGCTCCGCGGATTCAAAATGGCGGCCGCTATAGGAATCCCTGACCTGGCCCGGTCAAAGAAGAAGCCACGAGGCTTCAAAATGGCAGCCACCAGCCAGAAACACGTGCGCTTGCTAGGGGAGTGTGAATACTCAATCCCCCCTCACTACAACGAAGGGAAACTCCCCCCGCTTCTATCAGATAAGGTTTTGGGATAGTCCAGCAAACTGCTGAATTCAGGAAAGGGAAACCACCACCCCCAGTCCTGGAGAGGAGTGCTACTCTAGCCCTAAAAGGAAGGGGAAAGGGATTCAGAATTTCAAGAGAAGGTAATAATCTCCACTAATTTTTCCCAATCTCCAAAAAGAATCTACCAATGGATTAATAATATCTAGTCTGACCTGCTCCAAATGACTGAGAGTCAAGTTCTCATGTCCTCATGGGCAAAAGACCAAGATGAAAGTGGGAAGTCCCAGATAATGAGGAGGCGTGACAACTTGACAACTTGGTCTGATTTGGCAGGAGGACTGAAATAACCCATTGGTGGATTCTTCACTCATAATGCTGGAGAAACAGGTAGAAGACTGGCAGATTGCGTTAATGAGCACCAACTGGCACTCAGTTGGCGTATTGTATTGTACTGTACTGTATTGTATTATTGCATTGCATTCAATTCATATTGTATTTTATTGTTTGTTATATTGTGAGTTGCCCAGAGATATCTAGAATTATACAAACCTAAACTGAATACATTAAACTACATTACAATAACTCAGTCTTGCAAATCATGGACAGACTCAATCCCAGTTTCAACTGCAAAATTGTTAACATTTAGATCAACCCAAATTTAAAAATGTTAGGGAATTCCTGGAAGCTTGGCATTTTAAAAAATTACCCATCAGTAGATACACAGAGATAAACTCCATTTGCATACTATTTAAAGGATACAATCAAAAGCTTAGAAAGAAAGCAAACAAGGTAAAATACAACCTCTCCCACAGCCAACATCCAAAATAGCAGGAAATCACACCAGATAAACAATTATGGGGGAAACAATTTCCTAATCAATAAGTCATCAAGAAGACATCCCACTACATCCCACAAAGACTGGCAAGGCAAGCCACTATATAGTATACTAAGCTGTTTACTTCCTTACACTGATAATGTTACCTACATAGGTAATGAACCCAGGTCACTGGTAGGTTTTTTTGAGTTCTCTCTTGATTCAATTCACCTGACAGATTTTTGTTATGAAGAAAAACTCCTCACATGGGTTACCTTGAACTTACAGAGATAAGATGGGCTATAAATACAAAAATGACACAGTAATTAGATGCACACTATTTTGAACAATAGTGGTGATTTCTGAATCCAACTGTTGACGCCAGTGACAGACTCCAATGCCAGAAACATGAGAAGTTCCCTTCTTAGTGCAACTAACTTTATGGTAGTTAGTGCTTTTCTAGAATAACAATTGTGAGGGAGATGCATTTCTCATTCTGGATTATTTTCCCTACTTTGAAACCTGTCTAAGTGTAAATATAAAATTATGAGAATTATTCTAACATTTCTCAATCAATTAATTAATCAGCATGCTTTTTAAGATGATAAAACATATAATATTAGATTTATATCCTACCTTTTGATTGCAAGTTTAAAGTAGCATATACAATGCTCCTTCTTCCTTTTTTTTCCATAGCATCAAATACACTCTCTCTCTCTCTCTCTCTCTCTCTCTCTCTCTCTCTCTCTCTCTCTCTCTCTCTCTCTCTCTTTCAGTACATACACACACACGTACATACACACCCAGGAATTTAAAAAGCAAATGCTATATACATATACATTTACACACACACACACACACACACACACACACAGCATTGCATATGTATCTATCATCATGAAATACATTGTGCTGAAAAAGAGTGAATCTCTCAAACCAGTGAGTTCCACAGCTGAGGGTGAATTTGAATTTGGGTTTCACTAGCACCCATCTAACACCTTAATGATACCACTACTCTGGCTCAATTATTCAGCTGATAACTTTCTGCATAGTAGTTGATATTTATAGGAACTCATTCTAATATGGAGGTAAGACTGTTAAGACATTGGAATAGAAAAAAAAAATGGCTTTAAGACGCAAGTTTCGAACTGTTATGGTCCAGACACACACAAATGAAGAACTCTGGTTACAAATGCAAGGATGTCTGGAACTTGGAAGAACTAAAATGCAAGGAGATCTGAAATCTGCAACTTAAATTAGCCTTAATAATCTTTTTATAACAGGATGATTAAAAGTAAAGTAGTTAATTTCTAATAGTTTATTTATTCATTTTTAACTGTCTTTATCATTTTTACAAATAATTCAAGGTTGTGGAACATATCCAATATTAGTTCTTCCTCCACATTTTCCAAAACAACAAACTTGTGAGGTGGGTTGGGCTGAGAGAGAGTGACTGGCCCAAAGTCATCCAGCTGGATTTCATGCCTAAATTGGGTCTAGAATTCACAGTCTCCCGGTTTCTAGCCTAGTACCTTAATCACTAGGCCAAATGTACTCTCCTACTTTAAAGCAATCTTAAATAAAATAAGACATTTAGGACTCAAAGGATTCTTATATTTTAATAATGTGGCCTAAAACCCTCTATTTCAAGGAGTCTCTAAGCAAAAAGGTAAAGTGGTGTAGTAGTTAACATGCTGGACAAGGAGCAGAGAGATCAGGTTCTAAGTCCACTGTCAGTAGTAGAAGCTGACTTGGTTACTTTTGCTCATTCTCTCTTAGCAACCTACCTCACAGAGCCTGCTTTAGGGAAAAAGAGGAGTAGCTATGTACTTTGCCCTGAATGAAAGCAGTAGCGGCTATTAAGAATGCAGTATTACATATTACATATTCTTTTAATAAGGTATTGCCATTCAAAGAATTTAAAACAATGGATATTGGCAAAGTCTCCTTTAAATAGCCAGTAGCTATTTAAAATGCAGTATTACATGCCACATATTCTTCCAGCAGAGTATTGGCATATAAGAATTTAAAATAACAGATAGTTGTAAAGTCGCCTTCAAGTTGAGCTTAACTTCGTGGAAACATCAATTCAACAAAAGCATTCTATAGACAGAAGGGCTCCAGTTGAATTTTTCTGCTAGTTGTGCAAAAACAACTTGTTCTAATCTTCCCACTCCCTGCAGATCTCTGTGTGGAAAAAGTACTGTACCATAAAAGAAAAAGACTGTCAAATACAGATAGTCCTTGACTTACAACCACAAAAAGGACCAGAATTTTGGTCACTAAATAATATAATCATAGAGAGAGATGTCACATGACCAAATCAGTTAGCGACTACAATCTCAGCAATCCCTGTTGCCATTGTTAAGTGAAAGGCCAACTCCAATCCAAGCCATTCTGGGCTTGGTCCCTCCAGCCCCAAGCCTCAGTAAAATAAGGGACTGCCTACAACTCCATGCCATTGCTGCCCTTTTGGCTGTCCTGCACCCTACCAAGCAGCCTCAGAACCACCTTGTACTCTGGGCTCCCTTAGGCTGGGGCTTGTTTCATGCTGTAAAAAGGGGGAAAAAAGTGCCTTCAGCCTTTTCCTCTTTTTTTGTAGTGCAAAGCCAGCCCTGCCCTGCCCAGGAGCTCTTTGCAAAGAGACATTTTGGCACACTGTGGCTCAGGGGTTGTTTTTGGCTCCCTCCCCCATTTTTCACAGTGGGAAAGCAACCCCCGACCTGCCCAGCAGCATTTTGGCATGCTGTGGGCCACTTTCCACCTTCCCCCCCCCCTTTTTTTTCAGGATTACTCCTCCTTAATAAACATGAGCCTAACATTACCTACACGAAGTTGTTTATAGAATAACAATTGCAATAAAGAACACAAATATACTTTCATCCATTTGCAATTTTTCTCTATTAACCCTCATTTACCACTTCACTTCTCTGTACTTCCAAGCAAGAGAGCCTAGCTATACCTAACAGATTTAATCCAGTGTTCTATTTTGAGAAGTGACCAACTAGATGTACCTGGGAAGCTTACAATTAGCCTTCTTTGTCACCATCATCTTACATTGCACTGATGGGTTTCTATAGCCTCCAGATGATTCCAAAAATGGGTTAGAATGAACTGCAATAGATACAAAGAAATGCTCTAGGAAGCTAGAAATACCCAGGGGAAGGGACTGGAATTGATCTGTTACTGTTATGTTGTACAGGCATGGTCCATAAGAATTGGTTAATGCTTTGAACATACTGAAAGATCCCTATCTTGTGAATCCGCTAGTAGACCCATTTAAAAGGTTATTGAATATTTACATTCTCAATTTGTCAAGGCAGAGTTTAAAAAAAGACAATAAGGTTCAATGTAACTAATTCAAGGGCAATACTGTAACTTTCTCAGAAGTGCTTTCTCAATTACTGTTTACTGCTTGTGAGAGTTGAACACAAAAGAAAATATAGGCTTGACAGCCATAATGATCATACCACATTTCCAGAAAGGATGAGGAGCAATGTTTGTTGCATTGTTGTTGTTGTTGCTGCTGCTGCTGCTGCTGCTATCTGGGGATTAAAATAGAGGGAAGCTCTGAATCCTCTCTGTATTGTATACTTAATATTGCAGATTCAAGAGTTATGAAGAAGTATAAGCTTACAAGAAACTTCTCAAGACAGCCTTTTTTGAATAGCATAGGCAGTAAAATGAATATTTGCAAATTGCAAATTGGCTTCTTGGAATTAGACTAGTACATCTTTTATTTTTTCTCTCTACAAAATAATTTATTTTTGCAACTGCAGCAAGTTCCTCCAAGAAAATAAATATACCTTTCTATGGGTGCACAGTTTACTATTAGAAATAAATATGATCATTAGTATTTTCTTTCCCTCAACATAATTTTATACCAGTTTTGCAAAATATCATTTGGAGGTAAAGTGCTAAGTATATTTTGCCATTTACAAATCAAAACCATATAACGAGACAAAAACCTTATACAGGGGAATTTTTAGATAAGAAAAGCAATCAGAAATTTGATTCAAAGTAACAGGCTGCATTCTGAAATGGACATCTGAAACAAAAGGCTAAAATCATCCCAGCACCTGACTTAATTGCATCAGCTTATAAAAACAATCACACTGACCAATTATAACCACATCTGGATTCTATAAAGCTTTTTTTCTAGCACAGCAAAACTCCAGAGTAACAAAAGATCTTTGAAATGATAGATACCAGTTACATATGTTCCTAATACCTAGCAGTTCTTAAGAGTAGAAGCACTCAAATATGCATAATAGCACTTTGAGCTTTAAAAGGCTTCACTTGTTCATTTTGATAATATGTCTGTCAAATTATTATTCCTACTTTATGAAAGATAAGCAAAACTGAGATCAATGGATCCAAGGCCACCTACTTTTGCAGTGATAAGAGATCATAATGAGTATAAAAATGTCCATCCATTTAACATCAAATAAAAGCTGAGAATTTTAGGACAGGAAGGATTTTACTTTGTTATGGGTTCTTTTATGGTTAGCCCAGTAGAAAAGGGGAAGTATCAAGGACTGAGTTAGGGAAGAGGAACTCTGAGGACTACAAATATATTTATTTATATTTTTCGTTCTACATGTTCAATATTAAAAATAACCAGCTGAAGGTGTATGTGTCAGGAAATCTCCAGTTAACTGAAGGGAGGGGGTCAAGAGGGGCCCAACTTTAGAGTCATTGCACTGCAATAATGGTACAGGGCAGACTCCCCCCAGAATACTTGAAGGCTTATCTTGCCATTACCAGGGGAGTGCAGTTAGTCTGGTGAGTTTCTTGTAACATAGCTGACTAGCAATAAACTATTGTTGAGACTTTTCATCCGTGGTTCTGATTGCTTTTGCCTGACATATGTGGTAAGTAGGTTCTCAACCTGATGTAGTGCTCAGTTACAATATAACAAAGCAACATTATTTTGAGAACTTCCTTATTGTCAACTATAACACACATACACACCCTCTTTTACCCTCTGGGTATAAAAGAATACTTTGGGAATTAGGTTTGAAATCTGCTAAAAGGAAAAGGACTAGGAGCTACCATAATCACCTATATATAGATTCATTTCTGAGCTCTATGCACATTGAATATAAACCTCTGAACTGTACTCTAGAAATACATTATGACACCACCTATTACCAAGAGGACCAAATTACTAACACATGTCACTTTTGTGTCAACAAGTCATTGCTGTCATTTAAGTTTAAAAATAAAGAGACTGCCAATGACAAGCAATTCTGCTTCCTGGATGAAATTGTGAGCAAGAATAGCTTCTCTTCTCCTGTTAATATAATAATTACTATCTTTTAGCCCTTCCAATTTAGCACTTTTCCATGCAAGAAAATAAGTATTATGAATAGTAAGGTGATTGTGAAAAACAGAACAAGGATAAATTTCAAACTAAACTATTGTCCAGGTGAACAAGAATTAGCAATATCTCACCATCTCATTATATGAAATCAATAAAATACAAAGGCTGATGGCTTAAACTATTAAAAAGTTAATTTCTAGCTCACATTTGTAAAATTAGAACTAAATTATCCAGGAATAATCATAGGACACAAAGTCTTAATAGTTAGTATATCCAGCAACCTTTCATGCATGGTAACTGTCCATTGTATTAGACAGTATTAACCTCAAGGTTTCAAAATATTTCCTCTTTTCAATTTTTATTTTCAATGAGATTATTTTCACCAGACAAAAAAAATAAAACATGGGTGATCTAAAAAAAAAACACAATAAGGAAGCAAAGCTCAATATTACAAAGCAGGTATTTTTAGCTTACCCCGAAAGTCTTTCATTGGAAAACTGCAGATTTCTTTTTTGTATAAACATCTTTGCTATGTCACTGTACTCTTTAAAGTGGCATGTACTATATTTCAAATTATCAAAAGTTCTTTTAATCTGCCCATTTCAGATCACTGTTTTCAAAAAGGCTAAAAGCATTAAGAGTTTAACATTGCATCCACACCCATATTAAAATACTTATTGAGAAATGTTGACCATCTTAGGGTTTCATTACTGTATTTGGAGTTTCCATCATGTATGGCACTCGGCATCTGGAAAAGCTGCCAACCCCTGCATTAATATAAGGGAAATTTATTTAACTTATATGCAGAGCACATCATGAGAAAGACAGGGCTAGATGAATCAAAAGTTGGAATTAAGATTGCCGGGAGAAACATCAACAACCTAAGATATGCAGATGATACCACTCTAATGGCAGAAAGTGAAGAGGAACTAAAGAGCCCCTTGATGCGGGTGAAGAAGGAGAGTGCATAAGTTGGCTTGAAACTCAACATTAAGAAAACCAAAATCATGGCATCCGGCCCTCTCAATTCCTGGCAAATAGATGGGGAAGAAATGGAGGTAGTGACAGATTTTATTTTTCTGGGCTCCAAGATCACCTCAGAGGGGGACTGCAGCCAAGAAATTAAAAGACGCTTGCTCCTGGGGAGGAAAGCTATGGCAAATCTAGACAGAATACTAAAAAGCAGAGACATCTCTCTGCCAACAAAAGTGTATATAGTCCAGGCCATGGTTTTCCCAGTTGCAATGTATGGCTGTGAAAGTTGGGCCATAAGAAAGGCTGAGCGCAAAAGAATTGAGGCCTTTGAACTATGGTGCTGGAGAAGACTCCTGCGAGTCCCTTGGACTGCAAACCGGTCAGTCCTAGAAGAGATTAACCCCGACTGCTCTTTAGAAGGCCAGATCCTGAAGATGAAACTCAAATACTTTGGCCACCTAATGAGAAGGAAGGACTCACTGGAGAAGGGCCTAATGCGGGGAAAGATTGAGGGCAATAGAAGAAAGGGACGACAGAGAATGAGATGGCTGGATGGAGTCATTGAAACAGTAGGTGTGAACTTAAATGGACTCCAGAAGATGGTAGAGGACAGGAAGACCTGGAGGAACGTTGTCCATGGGGTCGCGATGGGTCGGACACGACTTCGCAATTAACAACAACTGTATTTGGAGTTTCCATCATGCATGGCACTCGGCATCTGGAAAAGCTGCCAACCCCTGCATTAATATAAGGGAAATTATAACAAAAATTTACAATGGGGAGTGTGGGTGAATTCCACTGTGCTCCATTCAGCACTACACACTCTAGTCTCAAGGTTGAAGCATTCCATGCTCTCTGAATAGACTCAGTTTCTTCACTGGGAATGATGGGGAAGTTGTCTACTTTAGGATTTAAGAGGTTTTTGTACTATTGCAAACCAAAGGACTGCCAAACAGCCTTCTTTTCCAGTATGATGCCATTTTGGCTGCAAATCTATCAAGTTGTTTGACACTGAAAGGTTAAATCATGAACCAACAAGTTTTTTCTGGGCTCCATCAAAGAAATTTACCATTAAAATAGTTCTTTACCTCAGATAGTATCAACCCAGAAAAAAAAAGATTTCCCCCACCATCACCAAGCAGTTTCAGTACAGTAAATAGATTCTTCAGAAAAACCTGCACCAAGTAATTTGATTTTGAAAAGGCAATCATTAATTAATGAAAAGAGAAATGAAGTGGCATACATTCACATACACATTTCTATTCCACTCTTCTTCCTGGGAAAGAGAAACTACATTTTGTGTTTCCTAATCGATACATTAATTTTGCAGACATGCTAAATGAGAATTAGCATTAACTAAGTTTGGTGGTTAAGCCAGGTCTGAAAGAAAGTATTTCCTGCTCCAACCTAGCATCAAGAGCAACAGTTGAGGTTCACAACTGTATTCAGCTATGAATCAGGAGCTATATTTCTCAACTATATTTTGAAGATTTATGGTGGCAAAATGAGCCTATCCTTTTACTTTTAGCTTTGATCTTCTAAATTTTAAAATGTATATGTTTATCTGGAACACAGAATCTTCCAAATTTGTAATTTAATGAATTCTTCTTAGTATTTGCAAGGTTTTCTTTACATATATTTTGCTTTTGAATAAAATCAGACAAACTGTCTTTTCCCTGTTTAATCATAAACAGTAGAATGGCCAATGTGTGACAGTGCCCTATCTTGCTCAGTGTGGATTGATTCCAGGCCATCTGCCAGAAATTGTAGGCAGGACATTCTATCTTTTTTGCAGCATGAACAAAGTGGTACCAGCCACCTCATTGCAAATGGTAGGGAAAGAAGAAAGGAAGAAGCTGTTGCTTTTCTTGTTTGCGTATTTTACTTTGGCAGCAAGTAAAAAGGCCTGTGCTTGCCAACCTCATTATCATTGTAAAACATTCCAATTATGAGATGGAAAATGGGCTGGGGGGGAGGGAACAGGGCAAGAAAGGGCAAGTATTCAAACAGTGCCTCACAGATCAACTGCACTTAAAGGCAACATGACATGAGAAACTTAAATAACCATACCTTCTGGACAGCTGTAGGTACTTTTCCAGTAACAGTCATTTCTTTACTGAAGGACAGAATAACATTCCTCAATCTGTGTACTTCTGCATAAAGTACAAACTATTCTGCTTAAGTGTAATTTTGTACTACTGTCACCTCAAATTAAACTGGTGTAGCATTACACACAATGCGGAACACTGGCTCATAATCTGACTTCACTGATTAACAAGCAGTTTAAAATTCAGATGGAAGCTGTTTCTTTCCATAAGAGGCAAAGAGATGTTCTTACAGGAATCGCAGCAAGAATGGTACGTTGGTTCATACTGCTATGAAGCAAGAGTGTCTTTGACAACTTTCTTACTCTAAACAGTACTCAGAACTAGATTCATACATCTTTGATCACAGCCAAAAGGCAAACCAAAATCACAAGGACTGTTGCACAAAAACCAACTCCTCCGATTCAGACTTTTATTTAGAACAAGATATCATTCCCTTTATGTACATTATCTTGATCTCTAGTGAAATGTAATAATCTAAGGAAACTTTGCATATCAATATATCTAAATAAATTGAATGCAAGGTAACATCTTATTTTAAACTTGATTTTCTTAGATGAAAGTAGGTCCACTTAAAATGCATATTGTATGTGGATTAGTCTCAAAATTGGTGCTGAAACAATGTATGACTGTCTGGGAGAAATATATCACACACACACACAAAAAAACAAGTTACATGCATCAGCCTCCAATAATTCTGAAGCAAAAAAAAAAATCAAAGGACTGGTTTTGAACCACGGAAGATTGTAATTTATTTATATATTTAAATATACTATTTATATAGTTGCCCATATCACAAGAAGTGACTCCAGTGGCGTATAACAAAGATATAAAACAGTAAAGCACATTCAAGAAATCACTATTAGAAAGTTTAAAAAGAATATTGCACATAAGGCCTGATGACAAAGTCATGTCTTGAAGGACTTCCGGAAAGTAAATAGGGATGGAGCTGATTTCACTGTAGGTGGAGAATGTCCCATAAGGAGGATGCCATGATAGAGAGAGATGTCTTCTTGGGCCCATCAAGTGTAATTCCCTAACAGCATCCCTATTATTATTATTATGGATCATCGCACAGTCAGCCAGATGTTCAGACTGGATTTGGCATTTTGTCTACCTATCGAGTCCTTACCCAGGACCTGGGATAGGCAGATGTGGATGTTTGATGGTATTACAGGTATCGTCGCAGGATGGAAGCAGTTCCTAGTAAGGCCGCCTTTTGCAATTGACTAATAGCGAATTTGTCAATGCCAATGGTGTTCAAGTGGTGCTCCAGTTGTTTTGGGATTGCACCCAAGGAGCCTATGACTATTGGTACTACCCTTGCTTGCTTTTGCCACAGTCTTTCTATTTCTATTTATAGGTCTTTGTATTTTGTTATCTTCTCCAGTTCTTTCTCTTCTATTCTGCTATCTCCAGGCACTGCCACGTCCACTATCCAGACTTTTTTGTCTTTCTTATCGACAATTGTTAAGTCTGGGGTGTTATGTTGCAGGTGCTTGTCTGTTTGAATTCTGAAGTCCCAGAGCAGTTTAATTTTATCATTTTCTATGACTTTCTCTATTTTATGATCCCACCAGTTTTTGCTTACAGGCAAATGATATTTTTTGCAGATCTTCCAATGCACCATTGTTGCTACTTTGTCATGCCGCTGCTTGTAGTCAGTCTGTGCAATCTTCTTGCAACAGCTTACCAGGTGGTCCACTGTTTCTTCAGCTTCTTTGCATAGGCGGCACTTATTGTCTGTTGCTGTCTTCTCAATTTTGACTTTGTATGCATTTGTCCTTAAGGCTTGGTCTTGTGCAGCCAGAATTAGTCCCTCGGTCTCTTTCTTCAATTTTCCTGCTCTTAGCCATTGCCAGGTCTTGTTATTATCTGCTTTCCCAGCTATTTTTTTAATGTATTGGCCATGTAGTGCTTTGTCTTCCCATGCCTCTATTCTGTTCTTCATTTGGTCTTTCTTGTAGGCCAGTTTGGTCTCTCCAGTAGTCAGTAAGCCTTCCTGATATACTAATTTCAGTGCATCTTCATCACTATCCTTCAGATATTCTTCCAAAGCCATTTTTTCTTCTTCAACCATCTGATGTACTTGTAGCATTCCACGCCCACCTATTTGCCTTGGTAGATAAAGTCTGTCAATGTCACTGCGTGGATGAAGGGCGTGATTCATTGTCATTTTATTATTATTATTATTATTATTATTATTATTATTATTATTATTATTATTATATTGTTATGTTAATGTTAACATAGTTGTGATTATCCCATGGTAATAAAAACAGATACAATTAATTGAAAGCCCCTACCTCAAATCTCATTCAGAAACTCACTGAGCTACCTAAGACACACTAGTACCAGTCCTAATCTCATCCTCTTATAGAAATAACTGACACATACCAAAAGTTTAGTAAGTATGATTGCTAAAATATAATATGCTATGAAATATCAAGAAAAACTATTAAATAAACATCCTAGTTCTTCTTTCAAAATGCTTCAATTGCTTCTGTTTCTGCTTATAAATAATTACATTTTTCCACTGCTAATTATTTAAATTATCTGCAAACCAAGATGGGTGTAACATGCTGATCATTCCTGGCTACAGAAAACCAAAACTCACTCATCCTGCCAAGGCCCCATAGGTAGATTTTAAGACTGCAGTCCTGCTTAAGGACACAGGTCAATTGCAGCCTAATCTTCTGTAAAACCTAATGACTCTCTTCCCTGTCACTCCACCCTACCACAATCTAGGAACAGAAACAGCTGCTCCAGATAAAGCTATAAAATTGTATTTCATATTACACTAGAGAGCTGTGAAAATGTCACTATACATTTAAGCACTGTTACAACTACACTGATACACTGCCTGTTAGTCTGAGTACAGACTAAGCAGAAAATATTTCAAAGTGGCAAATCAAATAACCAGAATAAATTGTAGTTGAACAAATTAGGTAATCATAGGAACCGCTTCTGTGTAGGCAGCACAGATCTGTCTTACAATTGCTACCTTTCAGTTTCTAGAAAAAGGAAAGAATATGATTTTCCCTGTGGATTTCAAGTAAAATGTTTGTTTTATTTATGTATAAGAGCATTTACAGCATATTATCTAACTAAGCAGTTAGAGAATTGAGGGTTAAAATGTTAAGTGCATGGAATCATATTTAAGCTAACTAATCAACTGATAAAAAAATACATATACTGCCAAATCTGAGTCACAGTAACAACAAATAGAATCTGTAAAACAAATACTAATACTTTTCCCTACCCTAAAATGCACACGAACCCTAGCATCAGAGAGGTTCTTCCATAGCTCACAAATCAAATGCCCTGCAGCTCTTTCTTAACTGCCCTCTGAAAGACTGAAAGAAAGAGTGCCATCTGAACCTCTGGAGCTATTCCATAGTAGAAGGCCCCCAACAAATAACGACACGGTTCCCCCATTTCATTTGGGGAGGAGTGTCTATGGACTAAACAGATCAGTTCTTCCCTGGAGCAGGCAATAATACAGATACCTACATACCCAAGCCACAAAGAAAGCTGCTAATGAAAACTGGGTCAATGCAAATGAAAAGGTGCTAATCCAATAGAAGAAAATATCTGCAGCTCAAAGAACTATATAGTCCTTGGTGTTCTCTGAGCTTGTTTGCTTGCAGACATTTCATTTCCTAAGTAGATAACATCATCAGACTAGTGAGCATGGGGTTTGCTCCCACCAAAGATGCCACAAGATAAAAGAATATAGCAGCATCACTTGTATAACTGAGACCTGATTTGGCAGAAGAATACAAATGCTTAACCGTATTCACTATGGGAAAGAAAGTGAAACAGCCATCATCTATTAGGCTCTATCCATCCGGTTAAAAGACTCAGTATACTAGTCTTGATTATCTGTAATTGGCTATGGGAATCAAGAACAAGTGTGGAGTTTTGAAGTGTAAATTTTACCATGTCACTCAATTCTCCCTCCCTGAAATAATTCCAGAGATAATGTTAAAATGTTAGATCAGCAAATGTGATATCTCTTTAAAACTAATTGGCCAGAATGACATAGTAAATAAAGGAATCATCACAGATTTAACAAGCGCCTCAGTCAAATAATGTGAAGATTTTGTGGCACTGCTTAGAACAGGGGTCTTCAAACTTGGCCCTTTTATGACTTGTGGACTTCCTCCCAGAATTCCTCAGCCAAAGGGTTTGGATGTTTCAGTATTTCCAGAGGTTTATTACAATGAATGAAAACACCTTATCACCTGAGATTCTGGGGAAGCAATGAGGAACTGAAGACAGCTCTGCTGGGAGTAAAGTCAATAACTATGGTGCAATAAGGAGCCAGTGAAGGGACCAGCTTCTTGGAATTTCTTTCCAGACAAAGAGAAGACTTGGGATAGACCACACACACTCCATACAGCAGCTCCTCACAAGGAGACTATAATAATGCAGTCTTAGATGAGTTTAAAGCTTTGGGAGTCGAGGAATTGCCATCTTCACCCAAGATGTGGTTCAATGCCTTTCAAAAGGATATTGGGTTCACATACTTCCTTTCTTAATCCCTTTTGGAAATTGTGGATATTAAGTACCTTCAGAAAGACAAATTCCATTACACTGAGTAAGTTTCCTTCAATCCTTAGTGAAATAAATCTTATGCAAATTTAAGGACTTTAAAAAAGTCTTCTTTTGGAATGAACAGCAAAATGGAGATTAGAATATTAATTTAGGAAAGTTACAAAATAGATCAAAATAGATGGATTTGAAATAAGTCTCTGAAATTAATTATAAGAATCTAGTAGGTTGTTTAGAATTCTATAACAATATTAAGATTTTGTGATTAAGTATAAGAAACCATCCCATCTGATGCTATTAATTAGAAAAGAAAAACATAAGAAGACTGACTTGGATAACTTTCTTATTTTGAATTTACAAAAGAGACATGTTAAAATTCTGAAGGAGCTTCTGAGAAAAGACATGAGCAAATGAAAAGAAATGAAGTTCTAGGGCACTTTTTAAAGAGATTAAAGATCAAGATTATTAAAAGCAAAGAGAAGGAATAGAAAGTTGGCTTATTTGATCAAGGCTAAAACCTTGAATACCTTAAAACCTTGGAAAAAGAGATATTTTGTTACGTTTTTGGAGGAAGTTAGAAGTTATTTTGTTAAAAATAAAGGAATTTAGAGTAGGTTTATTTATTAAGGTTAAAAAACATATTATTTCTGGTAATTTATTGATTTGCCATTTCTTTGTGTATCTCTTTTCTTTATGCACACACATACACATGTATTCTTTTTTAAATGGTTTTTCTATGCAGTTTTGATTTTAACTTTTCATATTTTTATTTAATAATAGTTATTATAAAAAGAGAGAAAACGCCTTAGCACAAGTATGGCACATTTTAGTGGTTTGGTGCTACAAAAAATATTTTTTAAAAATCAAGTGTATTTTGTCTGGCAAAACAGAGAACCCTCCTCACTAGAATTAAAGTCACCAACAAAAAAAAAATTGTGAAAACTTGCCTATTAAAAGGGTAACCACAGGATAAAATATACCATATTCAAAATAAGCAAGTTAAAGAGAACCAAATAAGGTCATATTCTAAGATCATCCACATAAGTAGCAGTGTCACAGCAGAACCTGCTACTCATTCCTTAAAAACAAAATAACTTATTTTTAGCTCAGAAGATACAGTGCAATTGTTTCTTCAGTTCAAAAATGCTAATCAACATGGTAAGCTTTAAAAAGTGTTTTCCTCAGCACTGCACAATTATAGAAGCTGCCTAGGGTCTTGTGAGATGCAGTAACATCATATTTACAATTCTGTGCATCATACATCTGCACAAGAAACAGATTGCCATAATTGGAAGCCCACTTGTTTTCAAACTTCTTCATTATTTTCTGGCTTCAAATACATTTAAAGAGAAATAAAAGAGACTTTTTCTTTCACTCCATCAAAAGGAAAACAATTTGGGAAATCCTTGGTATTCTCTGACCTTGTTTGCTTATAAATGTTACACTACCCAACTAGGTAACATCATCAGTGCTAGTGAATGTGAGATTTATTCCCTGTTTGTTACAGTTGCTTTCCCTGCCAATATTGATGAGAGTATGGTTTTCTCCTTGGTAATTTCTTGACTAGGATATCGTTTTCTGCTAGAGTGTGTGTCTAGTGATAATCTGCTTTATCTGGTTGTTGGTTGATGGAGAGCATATGTTCTGGTCCTTCTTAGCTTTCTTATTACCGGTATCTCTGTAAAATAGTCTGTAAATGTGGTTAATTTTGCTCCTTTGGTAATGGAGCCCTGGTTGGTATGGGGTTTTTTTGGGGGGGGGATCGACTTGCATTTTGAATTTGCCATCATTTTCTTTGGTGATGAGGATATTCAGGAAGATCTTCTCTTCTGTTGGCATACAATTTCTTCAGACACGCTGTAGCATTTTAAGATTGAATTATTCAATAGTTTCAAACGTGCTAGTCTTCAAGTGATTTTCTGCAGTTCGTAACAATATTTGTAGGAGCTGAGTATGCTGCTAACAAGGCAAGTGTTAGCCATTACACAGATGTAAGGCTGGCACATGGGCAGAAAGAGAAGAAAATAACAGCTCACTTTGACCCAGCTTTGAGGGTCTCCTGGCAACAGAAGTGCTTTGTTAGCCAGACCATGAAGGTTGTGCCTCAAGGCCAACCTTTTTGAACATTGCAACACTTCCAGATCCTATTACTTTTATATTATGCAGGGAATGCTGCATCTAGGGTTGGCTAGGAAAGATAGTTGAGGAGGCTAGATCTGCTAACAATTTTTTTAATAGTAATCAATATTTTTTAAGATAATCTTTATTTTTGACTCAATTTTCTGCAATGTATGAAATATTTAGGGTGTTGCAGCCTTGAGTGAACTAGCCCCTCATGCATGAACCTCACCATGATTTGAGTTTTAGATTCATGGTCCACAGAAAGCAAAAGTTTAAGAATTATAAGGAAAGACTCCTTTAATCAATTATTAACTAAGATAAAGTTATTTTGTGTTGCAGGTAAAAAACAAGATGAATTCATTGTGGAGGCAAAAATATGTTCTTGCTTAGGCTGAACATATTCCAATAAACCTAAGAAAAAATGAGGAACATCTGTACACTTACTCTGCATCATAGCCATCAGAAGACACTGGGCAAGATAGTGAAGGGACTTTATTTACTTGATTTATATAGTTGCCAATCTCATATAGGTGACTCCGAGAGGCTTACAAAATTAAAACAAAACCCCAAAAGATAAAATATCCTTACAATGATTAAAAATATTAAAACAATTTAAAAACCATCCAGTACATTCAATGAAAGAACAATCTATTCAGAAACAGTACATTAAGACATCAGTACTCTAAAAGTGCACTGGATTTAAAATGTCATCAAATGGGAAAGGTAAAATGTATGGGAAAACAAACTAGTGTCCTTGGTTCAGAAATAAACCATAAATAAATAAAAGGGGCGTTGTCTTACCTGAATGCCTTTTCTCAGCATGATGATGGATAATCCACGGATGGTTTTCCTGCTGTCCTTTTACCCAATAGATTAAGTCTGAGAGCTTGCCATGCCTCCCGCTGGGCCAGGCTGACCCAGTTCCGACGAAGGCGAAGCAGCAGACGAAGTCCGACGCATTGGTTTCCCCTACCCGACACAGAACGTGACAGTCACTAAATGGTCGGGAGTGGATTATCCATCATCATGCTGAGAAAAGGCGTTCAGGTAAGACAACGCCCCTTCTCCAGCATGAGGATGAATAATCCACGGATGGGACATACCAAAGCCTGCTCTGTCCCTATGTGGGGGGAAACAGTCAGGGCATGTGTCCCTCCGGACGACACCACTCGTTGTAACACCCTTCGGCCAAAGAAGGCATCTGCGGAGGCAAATTTATCAATTTTGTAATATCTTATAAATGGGGAGGGCGACGACCAAGTCACTGCCCAACAAATCTCGTCAATGGGCGTTTGAGTCACCCACACCGCTGAAGTTGCTGCACTGCGGGTGGAATGAGCAGTGATACAGTTAGGGATGGATAAGGACTGGGATTGGTATGCCCTGGCGATACAAGCCTTGATCCACCTGCCTATGGTCGCTGATGAGACCTTCTGCCCCATGGAGGATGGCTGGAAGGAAATGAAAAGCGCTTCTGATTTGCGGAAGACAGAAGTCCGCTTGATGTAATGCTTTAATGCCCTGTGCACATTCAAGGTGTGCCATTGGCACTCCAGGTCGTGAGACGGTTGAGGGCAAAAGCTCAATAGTATGAGTTCTTGTGATCTATGGAATAAGGTGTTTACCTTAGGAATAAACGATGGATCCAATCTAAGGATCATACTGTCCTTACGAAAGACGCATAGGTCCTCCCTGACAGAGAGAGCTGCCAGTTCGGAAATGCATCTGACTGGTGTCACTGCCACAAGAAAGACTACTTTCATGGACAAGAGTCTCAAATCACAAGTCTCAAGGGGCTCGAACGGCAGCATAGTAAGAGCTTGTAATACACATGAAAGATCCCACGAGGAGTATCTATGGACCGTGGGTGGTTTTGTGTTGATCGCTCCCTTAATGAAGGAACGAATTATCAGGTGATGGGCTAAAGAAGAAGAATCGTTGCATGACAGCACCATAGCCAGGGCTGCTACTTGCCTTTTGATGGTATTCGGCGATAGGCTTTTGTCGGGTCCGTCCAGCAAATATTCTAAAATTCTAGGGATAGTGATGGATGAAATATCAATTTGATTCCTGGTACACCAGGTGAAGTTCTTCCAAGTGGAATCATAAATTCTGTTGGTAGACAGGCGTCTCGAAGCCGGAATCATATTGATCATCCTCGTTGGATAAGACTCCTGAGTCAGACGTTGCCAGGCGGTTAGTTGGAGCCATTGTGGATCCGGATGTTGAAGTGCTCCCTGACTGAGTGCAATGCGATCTGGGGGGATCCTCCATGGGGACGAGATGGAAAGACTCACGAGGTCGGTAAACCACGGACGCCTCGGCCAGTGCGGAGCAATTAGTATGATCTCTGCCCTCTCCTGTAATAATTTGCGTATGACCGCCGGCATTAGAGGAAGAGGGGGGATGCGTATACTAGGTCCCTGGGCCATGGACTGTGTAGGGCGTCCACTCTCTCCGCCCGCGTAGATGGGAAACAGGAGAACCACCTTGGGAGTTGTGAATTCACCACAGACGCAAACAGATCCAGTGATGGGTGGCTGAACCATTCGCTATCTCTGTGAATAGATCTGGATGTAGACACCACTCAGAGTGGTTCACCGCTGCTCTGCTCAAGGCATCTGCCTGCTTGTTTGTCTCTCCCGAAATGTGTTCCGCCCTGAGGGAGGAGAGGTTGGTCTCTGCTCAGGAGTACTGCAGCCGGGCCTCGGTCATGAGTGTCTCGGACCAGGTGCCCCCTTGCCGGTTCACGTGGGCTTTGGCCGCTATGTTGTCCAAGAGGACTAGAACATGCTGCCCCTTCACTTTGTGACTGAAGTGCTGTAATGCTAGGTGTATGGTTCTGAGCTCCAACCAGTTTATGTTGTGCTTCAGGTCCCGTCGGGACCACCGTTCCTGAGCCAACTGGGATTGAAGATGAGCCCCCCAGCCGAAGATGCTGGCATCAGTGGGGAGAGTGAGTTGTGTCGATTCCTTGAAAATGGAACCTCTGGCTACCATTTGGGAGGTCCACCAGCGGAGCGACTTCAATATTTGAGGTGGCACCTCTACTTTTCTGTTGGAAGAGATGAGTTTCCGCCTTTGAAAGGGGAGTAGGAACCACTGCAGGACTCTGGAGTGCAATCTGGCCCATGGTACTATGGAGATGCACGAGATCATCTTCCCTAAGAGTTGGGAGAGGGTGACTAGAGGAACCACACGGTCCTGTTGGACCTGACGTACCCGGGCCTGGATACTGATCTGGCATTCTGGTGACAAGTAGACCATGCACTGTTTCGTATGTATGACTGCCCCCAAATGAAGAAGATGAGTGGAAGGAACTAACTGGCTTTTTAGGAAGTTTACGGAGAACCCGTGGTTCTGAAGGACCTCGATGGTGAGGGCCATGTCTAACCTTGCTCTCTGAACTGACATGGACTGTATGAGAATGTTGTCCAGATAGCACTGGATCCGTATTGGAACCAGTCTCAGGTGGGTGGCTAGATCTGTCAGGATCTTTGTAAACACCCTCGGAGTGGGTGACAGGCCGAATGGCAGAGTTCTATATTGATAATGACAGGGTTTGTAACAAAATCTGAGAAATCTGCGATGTTCGAGAAGGATTGGGACATGTAGGTACGTTTCCGTGAGGTCGATAGACGTCAGGAAGTCGACCCTTCTGATGCTGGCCAGAATAAATTGTAGAGTCTGCATCTTGAATTTTTTGTAAATTAGATAGGTGTTTAGTCTTTTTAGATCGAGAATGGCTCTTCATCCTCCCGAGGCCTTCAGCACTACAAAGAAATGGAGTAGAAGCCTTTCCCCATCTGTTCGGCTGGGACTGGTTCCACGGCCTCTGTCTCCAAGAGGTGATTTACAGCCTCGTTCATGAGGTTTCTCTTGGTTGGGTTTAGGGGATTTGGGCACGAGATGAACCGATCCGCTGGTCTGGATAGGATTTCCAGTGACAGACCATTCTCTATGGTGGATAGAACCCAAAGGTCTGTGGTGTGAATAAAGAGGGAAAGCCTGCCACCAATGGGGGGTCCCTCCCTGGAGTCACTTATTCCTCCTGAAGGGACGGCCCCCGGCACCTCGAAAGGGCCACTTTGACTGAAATTGCTGTCTGGGTTTGGGTCCAAATTAATCCGATTGGTGATCGGCTCTGGGAGGGAAGGAACAGGGTGGTTGAGACCATTCTGTCCCCAAAATGTTGCGAAATGACTGTTTACGGGTAATACGGGCTAGCCTGCCTGGTCTGGTGTACTAACACCTTATTCTTGTCCCGGTTCTCCACCAGGTAGGGATCGAGAGCTTCCCCAAACAGGTGACTGCCATTGTAAGGTGCGGTGGCCAGATGCCACTTGGACTTTAAGTCCGCTCGCCATTGTTTCAGCCAGAGCAGCCGGCGAGTTGATACATTAGCGGCAATTGCTCTGGCCGAAAATCTGGCTGCGTGAAGTGTGGCATCCGCTGTGTATTCTGCCGTTGCAAGCAACTTACCCAAGGTTTGGTGGGCCCGTACCTGTTCCTGGGGAATCATGGCCTGAAGCTCTCGAAGCCAAATGATGGAAGTCCTGGAAAAGAAAGATGCTGAAGTGGAAGCTTTCACTGCCCATCTGGATGCCTGATGTGACTTGTGCAAAGAAAATTCTGATTTTCTTTCCTCCGGCCTCAAGGCTTCCGCCATATTATCTGGTACAGTGGAAGGGGAAAAGATAGCAGTTAAGGATGTGTCTACTGCCGGGACCTCTAATAGATCTGTCAGCGACGGAGCCACATTAAAAAGTTTTTTATCAGTGACCCCTGGAACAGGTGGAGCACTAAGACACGGGGGGACACGTATGTGTTTTTGGGTCACGGTAGGTTCGGAGAACAGAGGATCTGGAGTTTGACTGGTGGAAGGGGTGGGTTGTGGTTCTTGGTCGGGTGCAATCTTGGCTGCTGTGGTGGCCTTAGATAGAAGGGATCTGAATAATGTGGGATCAAACAAATCCACGAAGGGAGAGGGTTCCTGAGGTGTTTCCTCGTCCTCTGACAGTGGTGGGTCCTGTATCTCCTCAGCATCTGAATATGACTCCCCATCTCAAGATGAATGATCGGAGGCAATGGAGTAGGCATATTCCGGGGGTTCAGAGTGTAAATGAGCCGAAGATGCCGGTTTGGATCTCTGTAATGAAGCAATACTCTATGCCAAAGCCTGAGTGATCAGCGTTTGAAGCTGTTCTGGCCATACTGTTTGAGGGATATCAGGACAGAGACCAGCAGCAGTGAGTGTGAATGTGGCTGAAGGCCCTGGTTGAATACTGGGCGAAGGGGATACCCAACTGATACTTGGATCTGGAACCATAGGAATGATGGGTCTCTGTCCGGACTCCACGTCTGGGGATAATGGTCTGTGGACTTGAATTGACATTGCTGGTTGAGGATCGAAGAGGGAACCTTCGGATGTAGGAGCGGAAGGTAGAGGAGTCTCCCTTGGAGTCTCCTTTTGGGCCTTTGAAAATTGCTTCTCTAGGGCCAAATGCCTCCTGGTGGCCTCCTTTTCGGCAGCTTTGGATAGAGCCTTGCTAGACAACGCTTTGGCCTTTGTTTTCAGCTTCCCTGCCACCTCCAATTTGGAGGATTTGTGCCTCTTTTTACTTGGAGAGCTGGTAGCAGACAGGGCAATCTGTGGTTGTTTGTCTTCTGCCATTTCATTGAAGATCCTTCAGTACAGGACTGAGAATTGATCTCAATAGAAATAGGAGTGAGGCCTGGTCTGTTAATTGTTGAAGACTGGTAAAGACAGTGTGGGCTCCTGATAAGTCTACTGTGAATCACAGTGTATTGTGTAAGGGTTTGTGTTTCCAAGTCACAGAAAATTGCCAGAGGCAATGTCAAATGTAGATGTCAGGTCTATTTATAGCCCTGAACACCTATGGCAATACGAACAGTTGGGCCCTGATGTTATGAAGGTAAGACTGAGGTTGGAAGAAAAAGGGTGCCAAAAAACTCTACTCAAAATGGCGGCTGTCAATGTCTGAGGCGATAGCAAGGCCACTTTAAGGCACATTAAAATTGTCAATTTGCAGTTGTTAACAACGACTGATGATAGATCCTGGTGCTTCCCCCCCACTGTCTCTCTACCTCTCCATTGCAAATGGAGACTGGAAGAAAAAAAGCTTCAGAGGAAGATCTATCAGTTCAAACGGCCGTTTGCGGCTCCTAAAATGGTGGCTGCTGTTCGCGCGGCAGGCCGGGGAGTCCGAACATCTTCGGGCCAAAGCCCAGCTGATTGTCGGTATTAGGGAGCTCTGCAGAGGTCCGCCGATCAGCTGAGTCAATCGGTGGAGCCGCGGCTTGGCTGCGCTGTCCTATTCTGCTGTTTTTGAGCTTCGTTAGCTCAGAAGGGGAAGGGAGATAGGCTGCTGTTGGGTTTTTTTTGTTTGTTTGTTTTGTTTTGTTTTTGAGCTTCGTTAGCTCAGAAGGGGAAGGGAGAGAGGAAGGAGGTTATTCTAAACTCCTGAGGAGAAATGAAGGAAAGGAATTACAAGTAAATATTCTCAAGGATAAGAAAGGATAATTCACGGATAATATGACCTGCTACGATCTGAGAGGGAACCAACGTGTCCTGCTGGGTGCCAGACTAAGTCGGAACTGGATCAGCATGGCCCAGGGGGAGGCATGGCAAACTCTCAGACTTAGTCTATTGGGTAAAAGGACAGCAGGAAACCCATCCGTGGATTATCCATTCTCATGCTGGAGAACATGGTTAATCAGAAGCTAGGTTTTGTGTGCTAATATACCCAATGACATTTGCTCAACTTCCTACAGCAACTAAAATTATTCTCTCTAAAATTTTACACTAGATTAACAGGTTTCCTTTCCTGTATTCTCAGGGTCTTAGCGCTATTAGTTTAAGAAATAAACAACAGAATAGGCAATAGACTCGTAAAGTTATCTGTAGTACTATCTATGTTTAAACATAATTTGTAAGAGTATCAAGAGAAAATGAATTGTTAAACAATGTGAGAAGATATAATTAATAATCAAGCATTACACAAAAGGAAGATTTTTCAACTAAAGAGAGAAAACCTGAAACTTAAAAATCTCAATATATATGCAGACACTTTTCTACATGCATAAAAAACCAAGCAGAAGACAGCTTGATTTACAGAAAGCGGAGATAGTCCCCACTTAACCACAACTAAGCACAGAATTTCTGTCATAAGTCATTGCAGTTATTATGCAGTCACCATGTGACCAGACTTGATTTCATGATTTTTTTTTATTATGTTGAGCAGGAGTTGGATTAAAAGACTTCAAGTTTCCTTCTAACTCTGTTATTCTATTCGCTAATGATAATGCAACATCAGCTGAAATTCTATTCATTAAAACACATGTATTAAAATACCGTATATTCCGGCGTATAAGACGACTGGGCGTATTAGACGACTCCCAACTTTTGAGAAGATTTTCAGACTTTAGAAAGTCATCTTATACGCCAGAAAATACAGTACAATATTGAATTTCTGTTTATAGATGAGCACAATAGGCGCTCCTTTGCTGCTAGAAAGCTTTGTCCTGTTAGTGCTTATTTCTGTAAAAAAAATAGGGCTGGCCACTAGGGGGCAGATTGGTTTTAAATTCAAAGAACAGCTACCAGTATATTCCTGCATATAAGACGACCCCTGACTTTTGAGAAGATTTTCAGGCTTTAGAAAGTCGTCTTATACACCGGAAAATACGGTACATTATTTTGTATTTTTATATCATATAATATCAGTATATTTTTTAAAAAAGTGAAATAGCATTTTCCTCCTTAGAAACCAGAGTTAGCTTCTTGAATAGCTAAAATAATATTATACAACAATGGCAGCAGTATACAAATAAGATTTTTTGAAAGTCACTTATATTCTAAGTAATATGACTGCCATAATTTTGCAAATCCCTGACTTTCAAAGACAGTTTGCAATATAACATATAGACCCATTGTTCAAATAAAACAGTGGCTGTCTAGCTTGGATACATGGCTTTTGAATTATGATCCATTAAGCTTAACAACCTACCAGCCATTATAACCTGCATGACAGCTGTTTGTTAAATCCTGCATACAAGGAAGGATTTTATCCCAAGCTAATGGCATGGTGGGTTGATTAAGCCAATGTGAATTATCATACACAGCTGATGGGATACAAATTATGTATCTGTGGTAGCCATTATGATATTAACGTCATTTTAAAATAACATTTTTTCTCTTTTTTTAGCAGTGAGATGTAACTGAGTCAAACACAATGCCCCTGTTATAGCAAAGCAACCATTTTAAGCCTTCAACTAGCCTCCATTAAAAAAACAAAGCAAAAGCCTATTTCGATACGATAAATTCTTCTGAATTAACTACACAGAACTAGTAAATTTTTCCCACTTACTATATGAAAAGTTTTCTTCAAGTTGAAATCAACTCCAGCTTGATGACTCTGGTCACCTGTTTTATAAATCATGAAATCATAGATATGTCATGATAATTTTCTCACATTTGCAAGAGGTTAACCTCTGCTTTGTTGAGAGTTTTTTTTCAATTTGCAATTTAGTGTACAACTTTAATATTTCATGGTAATACTGCTCATACTTGATACTCTTTAGCTTGTTCAGATCAGACATCAGTGGGAGCAGTAAACTATCAAGATGGATGCAAATCCAGATAATTGCAGGGACAATCCCATGCTCTTTACCTGGCAATAACATGGAAATGGTTGCCCTTTCCCTTGTCTGGACATGTTTTCAAGCTCTCCAGATGTTTTTCAAGGTGGTCTCCCATCAAAGGTCCTCACCAATTTTATCCTTCTGACCTTCCTTTAAATCAGCCAAAGATGGCTAAAAGCTGCCAACTCCTGATGATTTTTTTTAGACATATTATATTTTTTATTTAAAAACCTTCTAAAATATATTAATAATCAGATTTGGCTCTTCTGGATAGCAATACTATACTAAATATGTTATCAACTTGTGCCACAAAATAACTGTTTAGGAAAATGCAGGTAGAACTGAGGTGGGCCAAAGATATAGAACTGTAATTTGAAAATGATTTTTACCCCCACTCCTTGCTATAATTATTGTGGTTACAAATTTAATAATTATAATTTCAAGCTTTATGTGCTAGCAATAAAAAAACATGCAAGTATTTTCTAGCAAACATTGCTCCACTGTAAAAATAGTGTTCCCTGTCTTGAAGAACTTTGTCCTCTAGGCCACAGGTTCCCAGCCCCCAGTCCGTGGACCAGTACCAGGTTGTGGCATGCCAGCAACTGGTCTGCACAAGCAAGCAAAGCCCCATCTGCAGGATGCAGGCAGCACACAAAACCACACACACTACGGTCCGCAGAAAAACCTCTCTCCACATAACCGGTCTTTGGTGCCCAAAAGGTTGGGGACCTCTGCTCTAGGCAGAACTTTTTTTTCTTAATTTCCAAACATAAAAGTTTTTGTCTGCCTACTGACAAGTATCACTTTAAATGTAATTGTATCTTTAAATAAAATAATATTTCCACACAGGTAGCTAGTAAAAAAGTATTTTACAACTTTAGGGTTACACAGATGCAATCAATACTGTAATGTTATGTTTGGGTGGCAGATTGAAGCTGTGATAGCACTGTCATGGGATTAACTCTTCTAAAACTCCTTGAAGTCAACCTAGTCTCCTGTATAACACTAAATGAAGTTCTTAGCCTATCAAAACTAGAAGCTTTCAATTAATTTTTTGAACTAAATAACTAAAAATTTAAATTGATTTTTATTTCCCAATGAAGTACTACACAATACATAAAAGCAATATTATTTTTAGGAATACTGAAAACCACATTAACAAACTCCATGCAAGAAACAACTGAGAAACTTAGGAATTCATGCAATGTATAAATACCAATATTTAATTTAGATCATGTTATTTAAGTAATTGCAATGCCATGAAAGTACTTCAAATCAGGAAACTCTGCATGAATGTAATTTATATTGTAATGATAGAAGACTCTTGAAAAATTGTATTTATTTAGATATAAACATTGGTATAATTATTTTCTTCAACTGCTCAAGTTGACTTCTATAGGGTTCTCCCTTCATTTTCTTGCCATAATAGAATCTTGCAATGTAGAGAGGTAAAGAGAGAAAAAGTCTAGCCCAGTCATCATAGAGCTTTTACACCCAAGGGTAGTCTTGAATCTGGTCTCCAGATTTGTATTCCAGTTCCTTAATTGCTATATCACACTGGATCTTTCCAGCCCCAATCTTTTGTACATCCCATTAGAATTGGAATAGATTAAGCTAAAGAACAGAATCCACTGACATTGTTAAAAACAGCACCCAGTTCTGTGGTTTTCTACAACGCAACTGTTGAGAGACAAAAATAAAATTGTATCAATCAAAAGAATAGTTACTGATTCTTCTGCATTAAAAGAGCCATTTTGCCACAATGTCCGTTATCTTAATTCAAATCTTTTAGGATTTAAAATGCAACAATTTGTATAAGATGGGTAGAGGAAGCAATTTAGAAATTCTTTGGGTCGATTTATTTTTACACTGTGACAGAGTACTTAATAATGTTGATATGCATGAGCTGACCTTTAGTTTGCAGTAAATATCATCTCATCTAACATTATTAATTTGTCCTGTATGTCACAGACTAAGCCCTTAATACTGTTTATCATTTTTTATCTAGCATTCTGTAAATTTTTTTCATTCAAATAGCTATAAAAATTCACAGTTTAGATAAAACAAAACAATCTGTTATTTATTCAACCTCGTACAAGTCATAAAAGTATTCTGATGTCCATAGAGTTCACAGAGTTTAAAATTTGAAAACTTGTAGCTACGACACTGTTACATCAATTTTCTTTCAGTTTTAGTAATTTCTACTTGTGAAGAGCACTTCCTGTTTGTGTCCTGTTTCAAACACTGCATTTTTCTGCCTTGGAGGAATATACAATGAAGTATTTACAAAAGAAGATCAAGTTATCCCTCAGAACTAGGATGATATTCTAGAAGCATTCTTCATGTAGATGAAACCTTTAACTTTATAATAGTTAAACTGTTAACCACAGAATAAATATTAAATAGCATAATAACTTGCCTCCTAGGTCATGGGTGCTCCATCACTGCAGGTTTTTAAACAAAGATTGGACTGTCGTTTGTCTGGGATGGCTTGCGCATTCCTGCCCTGGGCAATGTTTGAACTAGATTTCCACAAGATCCCTTCCATTTCTGATTCTATGAAGATTCCCATAAAGAATCAATTCAATGAACTATATCCCATTTGCAGTAATGTGATTAGCTTTGGGTCAGAAAGTAAGTCTCAGACATACTGTTTAGAAGATACCAACTGGCTAATCTAAAAAAAAAAAAAATTACATGACTTTTAGCTATTTTACTGAAAGTACCTGGTATAAAATCACATGTTTGGAGATAATGTGTAGATGCAAAGAACTGCAAAACAAGGGAAATGTTTAATATCTATGGAGATTCTGTCATCCAGGTCATGATTGTCATATGCAGTAAGACATGTGCAGATCTGTACATTGAGGAAACAAAATAACCATTTCATAAACACATGGCACAACATAGGAGAACAAACCCATCAGGACAAGATTCAGCAATCCATCTGCATTTAAAAGACAAAGGCCACTCTTTTGAAGATAGCAAAGTCCATGTTTTAAACAGAGAGGACGGCTGGTTTGAAAGAGGAGTCAAAGAGGCTATCTATCTCAAAACTGAACAGCCCTCTCTCAACAGATGGGGAGGGATACGACATCATGTATCTCCAGTCTACAACACAGTCCTTTCAGCAGTTCCAAGAAGGCTCCACGCCCATTTGCACTACTCAGGTGATCCTGAGCACACAGATAAACCTCCAAGTGGCCTCAATGACTCTCTAAAAGAATGCAAATAACCAGCTGTCTGCAAGGAGTATAAATCCTCCCATTCCCAGTCACAGCTGAAGAAACTTCTTGGATGAGAAGCAAAATGTCTTCAAAGAAAAACGAAGTCCAGTTAGTTACTTCTTGAAAAAGCACCTTTGGGACAAGAAAAATGCTTGCTTTGAGAAAAAGAATAAATAATTCAATAAACAATAAACATGATTTTTAAAATAATGTAACAGCAAGAGCTTTAAGAATTTCTTAAAAATAATGTGTGCAAGTTAAGAATCTCATAAATTCATAATTTATCAGGCTACTATTTTCTTAATTTACATCGTATTAACCTATTGTGTATTTATTTTAACAAAACCACACCATTATTTTGCTGTAACTCAATATAAAGACAAAACTGGCCTTAAAACATATCAGACTTTGCATTCCATTACTTTACAAGGGAGAAATGTCCCAATTTTAAATATCTATTTTTTAAAAATGAGGAGTAACATAGCATTATCTTAACCTATTATCGAAAAGCTAAGTATATTCAGACCTGGCTATTAATTAGAATATGAAATTTTTAACATCTCATTAAATGGTAACAATCACTTCTGTACTGTCATAATGAAAATAATATAAACATGTTCATGGAATCACCAGGTGTTCAACTCAGCTTCTGAGTTATCCAATTTTATCTAACATTACCTAACATAGATCTAATAATCAATATATTATTAGAAAAAAGGGATCTAACAAATCAATATAGTAACTGATAAAGCACAGAATGGAATAAGTATAAATGTGAGAGAAGAAAGAGAGCAAGTCCAAGTTTTATTGGTACAAAGTCATGCTGCATTCAGGAATGACATTGTTGGAGGAGAGCCATATTAGTCTAAGAGTCTAAAAAAAATACTGCCAGAATCCATTAGATTCAAGAATGACACAAATAATAACACAGGATAACCATTTTTCTTCCAAAAGTTTGGCTCCCTGAACAATTTTTTGGTGATTATGATAGAACCTTTCAAACTGAACACAAATACAATTTCAGAATGATTGTATCACATAAGAATCTTGAGAAATATGAAATTTTAATGACAATATATTTACTTGCACAATGTTTCTGACATGCTGCATGAGTTTAACAGAGCTAAAAGTGTTTTGTTGCTGATTTTCATTTGTACTTAAGAGTCCAATGCATCTCATTACAGTGTCCAAACAGTCAGTCAGCATTGATGGATTCCAGTTGCCCTGATTCTGTTTTTCCATTGTGGCAATGTCCTGGTTAAGTCTTTCACCATATTCATCACTGAAAGCACCTAGATTTGCAAGAATTAAGCTGAAGTAGGGATGCAAGAAATGAATCTTCAGTGACATGTTGCACTTTATGGTATACTGTAACATATTTGTCAATCAGCTGAATGTAGTTTGATGCTCTGTAACTGCTAAGAAAATTCTCAATGACATCCTTGAATGCTTTCCAGGTGATCTTCTATGGCCCCACTAACAGATCTTTAAATTGTTCATCATTGATTATGTATCTGATCTGTGGACCAACTAAAATGCCTTCCTTAAACTTGGCATCAGTTATGTTCAGAAATATCTGTCTCAAATAATAAAAACTTTCACCTTCCTTGTTCATCGCTTCCACAAAAATTTTCATCAGTCCGAGTTTTATGTGAAGCAGGGGCAAAAATATCTTTGTTGGGTCAACGAGAGGTTCCTGTGCCATGCTTTTCTGTCTGGAACCAAATTCTTTTGGAGTGGACATTTCTTTTTAATGTAATGTGACACTCTTGCACAGCTGTCCTATTCACATATGTAACAACAGTACTTGGCATATCTGAGCTGCATTCCAAGCAGCCGAGCCACTACTTTTAGATCTCCACAGTTATTCCAGTTGTACTTGGTCACTGGATGTGCTTCAACAATAGTTCCTTCATATGTTTCCTTCATGCATTCAGATAGCCAACCAAAACTAAAGTGTCTATACTGCCATTGTATAAAAACAAATTTCCATAAAATGGTACCCTGAATGTTAAATTACAAGGTATTTGCATGATTAGTAGCCAAAAATCTATAAGACACACCCAAAAGTGTTCAGGAAGCAAATTTTTTGTTGTCCAATGTAATAATTATACCTAGAATATGAATTATATCTCTAGTATTGTTTTGTTCAATATTTTAAGTGCACTGAATCTGAAAACCTCTTTGCTTACAATCAAATCTAAAGAACATTAATATGAAATCTGTATTGACTATGACATCACAATATACAACACTTTGTATTAAAAATATACAGAATGAAGTGTACACATCCCATACATGCTGTTCCACATACATTTTTGACAGCCACAATAGGTTTATCTCCATTATCCAGACAGTCTCCTATGGATTATCTTACCAAAGACATAAAACATACATCGATAAGTGCACATGTACAAAATACATTTTAAATTAACCCAAGTGGGTAAATCAGAAGAAGATAGCCTATAATTTGTAAAGGTAGTCCTCAACTTACAACTGTTCACTTAACAATGGTTCAAATTAATAACATCTTTCATAAAAATCAGTTATAGTCTAAATGAGAACTTATGATCATCATCCCGCCCTCACAGTTACATGACTGAAATTCTGGTGCTTGGCAACTATCTCACATTTACAATTAGTTTGTAGCATTGTGCAGTCACATGATCACAGTTTCCTATGATTTTCTGCTACTTTCTGTCACAAAAAACTTACCATGAAAATTACAGTCCAAATTTTGGTTATAAGTCAAATACTACCTATGATTTTCTGCAATTTATGACCACATTGCTGAAAGTCAGCAGGGCTAGAAGTTTTCATCTCTGTATTCAGACTGAGAATTAACATTTAACCTTCCAGTTAAACTTGGCACTATCTTTGTTTCTACTAATATTAACCTTTAACAACTATATGAACACTTCTATACACAGCAGAGAAAATGCACATCTGGGAAAAATATTCTACGTGCAGAAAAGGCCTTCATCCTGCAGTGGATAGACAATGGCTAAAATGGTGATGATGAAAAAACAATATGGAGGCTGTAATATTGCATATGATTGTTTTCTTCTAACAATATAGTTGCATATAAATGTGTAGTATTTTTTACTATTCTGGAACACAGTCAAATTCTTTAGTTAACTGGCATACCTGAATACTCTCACATCCAATGCAGCCATAAAACCAGATGGAGCACTTCTAAAAGAACGAAACAGTGTAGGTAAAAATTCTCTCACTTTCCTGCCTCACCAATCTATTTGTTCTCATGTCATTGCCCCACCTACTGCAATCATAGTTACCACAAGAATACCACAAAACATAGCCCATAGCTATAGAAAGGCTACCTCTTCTAAAATAAATTCACAGTATTCTTTGTCAGTCTTCTGGAAACTGTTAAAAAACGAAGTTCTTTTGGAGGGCCTTTTCTTGAGTTTATACCTGATGCCAACTGGCTTTTTGTTTCCTGTGTTATTCTTTGTTTATCTTTTTGTTCCCTTGTGTGGAGGGGAGAGGAGGCTGAGGTTATTGTTACCCTTGTTATGATTCTTCTTGACTGGCTTTAACTTCACCAAGGATGCTTTAACTTTTGTTTATACAGCATATAAGCCATTGAGAATCATCTGATTAAAGCAAGGTAGAAGTATAATCTAGCAATCAATCAATAACCCCATGCAGTTTCAGAATGTACCCATCTGAAATAATGGACCGGAAATTGTACCAATCAAATGAAAAATGTCAATAGATTAACAAGGAAGTTTTCAACCAACCCCAAACTATAAATGTGTTTTTAAAGAAGTGTTTTACAGCCATTCAAATTGTGAAAAATCCGAGATAGGAGAATAAAAGAGAATGCGAAGGAAGATTGACCATTGACTGAAGAGACAAACCATACTGGAAACAGCTGCCCTACCATGAGAGAAACAGGCAATATCTCTTACAGACAACCAGTTCTTCTGAGCCAAGGAATCTTCCACATGAGCTATAGCCTGCTTCTTTATAAGGACCTATTCATGAACAAGGCTAGGGAGCAGGAAATGGTTATCAATCAAAAGCTATGTATGAAGAGCAAAGAAAGGAACTATGTAGTTCTCTCTCCAGAAGAAAAACCAAGAATTAGGAAAGGCATTGCAATGGCTTTCCCACTACTTATAGCTAAAGGACTAAGACTTGACTTATTTCTATCCCTCTCAAAGAAAATCTGTAAGTACTCTAGATCAGGGGTGTCAAACTGCCAGTCCACGGGCCGGCTGCATCATACAGAAGCTGCGTCCAACCCAGCTCCGGCAATGCAAAACAAGTTGCGACACATCACTTGACGTGGCTCTAGATCAGGGGTGTCAAACTCAATTTCACTGAGGGCCGCATCAGCACTGCAGTTGCTCTTGGGGGACTGGGTGGGTGTGGCCAGGGTGGGTGCAGCCTACTGGGTGGGTTGGATGGAGTGGGTGTGGCCTACTGGGTAGGCACGGCCAGCTCTACATCATTCGCGTCAAGGGTGCCTGTGGGGGCCTGGGCAGGCAGGACTGGGACAGATCTGAGGGTCTCTGGCAGAAGGAGGTGGGACCGGGGCAAGCGCCAAGACATGTTGCATTTCTTCATTCCTCACAAAGGGTGACACCTCCCCAGCATGCACCCAGGGGCTGGGGCTGGTTCCTCGCTGTTTCTGTTCGGCCTTGTGGAGCTAAGACTGAATGCATTTCAGCATAGATGGCCACCACAAAATTGTATATTGGCTCCTGGCCGGCCTGGGCCAGGGCAGCGGGGGCCATTCCTTCACTGTTTCCAGGATGGCTTCGCGGGCCACATGAAACCACTTCGCGGGCCGCATCTGGCCCCCGGGCCTTGTGTTTGACATGTCTGCTCTAGATGGTTCAACAAGATACTAGCAAATATCTAGCCGGTTTTAAGATTTTTCTGCAGAAATAAATAAGTGTAGAACAGTAGTTCTCAACCTTCCTCATGTTGTGATGACCCCCAACCCCCCATCCAGCTGGCCGGGGGGATATCAAAAACTTGACCCAAAAAAAAAGGAAAAAAAATGGGAAAGTATAGGTTGTCCTCGACTTACAACAATTCGCTTAGTGACTGTTAGAAGTTACAACAGCATTGAAAAAGCGAATTATGATCATTTTTCACACTTATGATTGTTGCAGCATCCCCAGGGTCATGTGATTTACATTCGGATGTTTGACAACTGATTCATACTTATGACATTCACAGTGTCCCGGGATCACGTGATCAATGGCCAGGGGGCATGGCCAGCTGATCACACATGTTGCAGAGTGCCTGTGGAGGGGAATCTGTGGGTCTCTGGGATGGGATTGGGGTGGGTGCCTGCCTTCCTTCCCTCCCCTTGTCCCTTCCTTCCTTCTTTTCTTCCCTTCCTTCACCTCCCTTAGTCTCTTCCTCCTTCTCACCCTCTCCCATTGTCCCTTCCTTCCTTCTTTCCTTCCTTCCCTTCACCTCCTGCTTAGTCTCTTCTTCCTTCCCTCCCTCTCCCATTGTTCCTTCCTTCCTTCCTTCCTTCCCTTCACCTCCTGCTTAGTCTTTTCCTCCTTCCCTCCCTCTCTCCCATTGTCCCTTCCTTCCTTCCTTTCCTTTCCTTCAAATCCTGCTTAGTCTCTTCCTCCTTCCCTCCCTCTCCCATTGTCCCTTCCTTCCTTCTTTCCTTCCTTTCCTTCCTCTCCCTTAGTCTCTTCCTCCTTCCCTCCCTCTCCTTCTCCCTCCCTTCCTTCCCTTTGTCCCTTCCTTCCTTCCCTCCCTTCCATTGTTCCTTCCTTCCCTCTCTCATTGTTCCTTACTTCCCTCCCTCTTCGTCCCTTCCTTACTTCCCCCCTCCGTGCCCAGGAAGGGACAAGGGGAGGGGGATAGGCGGCCAGTGTGGCTGGGGGCTTTGCTGCGGGCAAATCTGCCTGTGCACAGGCAGAGACAGAAGAGAGCTCCACCCAGCTCACTTGCCCAGCTTCGCTGAAAGACATGCCGCTTGCTAAGTTAGCAGAAGCTCCAGGATCAGCGCCGGGCTACAGCTGATTTGCACTTCTGCTAAATTAACAAGCGGCATGTTTTTTAGCGAGCAAGTTTGCTGGGCAGGAGCCAAGGAGAGCAGCTACAGCTGCAGAAGCGCGGATCAGCTGTAGAGGCTCACCCCGATCCTGGACAAGAGGGAAGGAAGGAAGGACAGAAGGGACAAAGGGAAAGAGGGAGGGAAGGAGGGACAAAGAGGGAGGCAGAAGGAAGGAAGGAAGGAAGGAAGGAAGGAAGGAAGGAAGGAAGGAAGGAAGGAAGGAAGGAAGGGACAATGGGAGAGGGCAGGAAGGAGGAAGAGACCAAGAGGGAGGGAAGGAAAGGAAGTTCCAGCTAGCAGAGGCTTGGCAGCCCGGCTGCCAAGAAACAGAAGAGCGCAAAGCCAAGGAGAAGAAGGTAGCGGTTTCCTCCCAAAGGGGGCTCCTTTTCTCCACCCTTTCCTGGGTTTGTGGAGAATTTCTCGTCACCAACGCTGACAGGTGCTCCTTCGAGCCCGCCGCAAGCTTTCTCGCCCGCTTTGTTTCTCCTCTCCCTCCCCCACTTTCGTGAGGATTGTGGCGCCCTTGGGAAGCCGATCGTGCTTTGAAGCTTAGGAGAGGAGGAAGAGTCCCTTCCTCCTTCCCTCCCTCTTGTGCCAGCTGGCGCAAGTTCGGGAGTCGCCAGCTGACAGGCAGGAGTTGGGTGCTGCAGCGGCCTCCCCTTCGCTGACCTGCGTGCACGAGAAGAAGTCAATCCAGTTGCTGCACAATGAGTCCCTGGGGAGGGCGGGGACTTGCTCTGCACCTGCACTTTTCATGTGCCCCCTGCAGGGCACATTTGGTAGAGTTCGTGCAGACTGCCGCCAAGCAGCATATTTTCCACAAACAAGTGAGGTGGAGCGGAGGGAGGGAGGGAGAGAAGGCGGTTGACAAGCCCTGCCTCAGACCATCGGAAATATGTGTTTTCTGATGGTCTTAGGCGACCCCTGTGAAAGCTCGTGCGACCCCCAAAAGGGTCGCAACCCACAGGTTGAGAACCGCTGGTGTAGAAGATCTGGTGTCATCAAGGAGGAAAATTTAAATACTGTGAAGTTTTTAAGAGTAAGAATGTTTGTAGGTGCATTTAGCAATTACAGTATAATTTACAATTCCGTCATTTCTCCCTATAGCCCATAAACATCTTCCTCTTTATTTTCCTGTATACATGTGTGTGTGTATGTATATATAGTTATTGGACTGCAGTAGTAGATTATGATCCACAACCTTCAATGAGGGGGTCTTCATCCTGCAGCAGATTGATTTGGGATGATGAATGTCATTAAGCATATTAATTTGGGGACAAACTAGTGACCCAGAGAAAAAAATCCACAATTCCATGAGAGGTAAACAAGAAAGGGGTTGCTATATTCCATGCTAAAAGCTTCCTCATTAGAGGTAATGATTGGCTCTTTGCTTATTGCACATTGCAACTTACAAAATGGAAATTTATGGTGTGAGCTCTACTCTTATTTTTATTGCCTGAACTTGTTTCTATTACTTGAAAAGTATGTGAAATACAACCAAAGAAATTCCTTTCAAGACATAGGATTACATGTTGCTTCCCTGCTCTTGCTGGAAATTGATGCCCGGAGGCATATTTAGAAGTAGAAAAAATGCTAAAGATAAATGACTATCTTAGAACAAAATGATGTAAAGAAGCAGCAGCTGTAAATTATTCACAGTCTGATGAACAATTCAAGAAATATCAGATTGTTCAAGAACAGACAGAACAGTGCTATAAAATTCAATATAAGTGTGAATGGAAAACCTGTTTTAGGACTTCAAATCATCACTTTATCTTAAAACAGTTTTTTTTTTAAAAAAGGGAAAATGAATGTAATTAAATATGAATGAAACAAATCAAATTTCATTAGTTAGCTATGCACTATTTAAATGATATGTACTATTCATACATATAGGACAAGCTAAGTGTTCAATTCCATTAAAGCAGTTTTCACTGACAAAGCTGATGAAGGATTGACTATTTTCCATTTAGATCCTAAAACACTTTCAAAATGTACTTAAGAATCCATAAGTTGCAGGATGAAAAAGAAAGTCTGCACCTCCTGCAAGCAATTTCATCCCAACTATAGCAGAGCATAGCATAGCATAACTGAAGTACAGCAATGATAATAGCAATACTGCAAGACAATATAGCTATAGATTTTATTATTTGTATTGCAAATTGTAACATACTAGTTCTTCAGTTGCATATGGTCCCAAGATTTACTTTCCTTTTTTGAAATGAATGTCTGATTAAAATCAAAAGCAAAAAAGAATCCAGAAATTCCTTTAATATCAACTGTTGGTTAATTTGCTACTGTTAAAGAGATATCAACTTTATTAAAACAATTTCTAATTTGTGATATACAGTTCTTCATAAACATTCTTAGACTAATTGAACATGCTACAGATTAATAATATACTTAGGTCAGAAAAAGTATTCTGTAGTTAATTAGTATATGAAAATTTGCTGTCATTAAGGTATGTTAAAGGTTCCAGATCAAAGAAATTAATGAACAGAGTTTATCAATGACTAGTAGCCTTGGTAACTAAACATTGCCTAAAAATATGCCTCTTAAACCTAGCTTTGTGTGAAGGTTTCTTAAACTATGTTGCTAATAACTACTAAAAAAAAGGATGCTAGATAAACATTCATAGAATGGCAATGTTAATCTAGAAATGGGCCTATTTCCTAACAACTGCCTTTGGGACTGTCTAAATGAACTAATATAATCCAAATGTTATGGTTATACTGTTTGTTGTTGGAATGGATACTACTGGCAGATCAATTCTTCCTTTCCATTAAGTCACTACCTCAGGCACCCCCAAATCTGTCCCAGAGGACTGACAACCCATGCTCTTAGGCTAATTGTATTTAAAATATCTCAAAAATGAGACTTGCTTCTGTTACATGCAGCAGTTCCTATAATAGTATAATCATACATTTGTCATATTCAGAAGCACAGGTTTATTTTACAGTTGTGTTCTTTTATAATTGTTTCCTGGTAGGCATATTTATGACTACAGTATACAATTAAAAAAGCAACAAACTACCTACCTTTCAGAGAAATCTTTTTTTTTTTTTTTTGCAAAAAATACAAAAAACTTTCAAACAAATTGTATCAAAATGAAGGGAAGAACAGATATACTTCTGGATATTAATTAAAACTGCAAATTATTTTTTCTATGCATAGTAGCCACACTAAACGTTCCTACGGTTTAAAAGGCGAGATTTACTGCACAGGGTACTACAATTGTTACAATTGGATTTGCCCACATAGTCAGTAATTTTAATATGGAACTGTTCAGCAGCAATGTATAGGATATTTATCTTGTATAATTAGAAGAAATTCTGATTGTCACATTATGATACTTTTAATAGCTCATATCCTCCAAGGTCCTTATGAGAGCTATGGCTTAGTTATCATTATATTATTCATTAATAAATTATTTCTTTTTATTAGGTATATATAATTGAAGCAAAATATTTCTGAACAATGCAAAATACACCGGCTATATGTCATTAAGCTTTGATCTTCTCCTTCTTAGATTTTATGTAGAGTACACCCTCATTATTAAGAGATTGGAAGCACTATCACAAGTGTTTGAAAACTTCATCTCATTCTCTCCTATGCACATTCCATTCCTATTACTATTTTAAATTTTATGCTTATTTCTAAAAAAGAAAGGCACAAAAAGTTCAAGTCAAAAGAAGGAAGCAGATATTTTTAATTATGCTTATAAAGTCTAGAAGCATTAAATCTGAAAATTAGGTATCTGAGATACAGAGTTTCAACAAAAGTTCAAAAGGCATAGAGTTCCTAGAAGAACTTAGGAGATCAACTTGGAATACTGAAAACCAAAAATAAGAAACAAGTATTCCTGGTTATAAATTTAATCTATTCTTGTTACTGAAGGCTTATAATTTTACTACAAAATTATAAAACATTCCAATATTATATTTAGGATTGACAGAAAGAAGTACTAAGTCAGCTATAAGATAAATGCTTTTGGAAGTTAACACCAAATATGTTCCAGTGAAAATGCATCTTAAAGATATTAACATACAACAGCATTACAGGAAAATCAGAAATTTCACAAGTTTCCTTTCTCTTGAAAAAGATAACTAAATTTAACAATGCAGATAGGATTTGTTCCCGTAATCTGTTTCCTTTAAGAAATCATATGTTGTTTAAAAAGTATGTGTAACTTCTATTCTTCTCCTTCGAAACCAAAACAACCCAAGCAGAAATCATAGTAAGTAGAAATAAGATAAGCAATACAAGTAAGTATTAAAATGTATCATGTACTATCAGCAAAAATCAAATACTTTTGAGTTACAAGAGAAATACATTTAAACAGGCTTCAAGATCATGAAATACTCATGCATCTAAGGAGAGAATAGTTTTAACATCATAAGGATAAATTTGACTAATTGATTACAACAAGAAAATATTGGTGCTGCCAGCCTTTCAACACCATAGTATCCAATCAGTTTCTGTTAATTATATGGGCATCTACTCAATTGGTCAACAGCCAATTTCCCATATAACATATAACAGGATAGTACTTTTTTCAACTTACTATAACATACAAGAATGCTTTTTTTTCCTAGTTAGACCTAGAATTGCAGAAATCTTGTAATTTTTTCTAAAATATGTCATTAAGCCATGATGAATAGCACAGAATCAAATTGCTGAATAAACCTAAAGACCTTTTGAAGAACATCTTACTTACAGTAGTAAATGCATTTGGAAGCACTAATATTTATAAATTATAGAAATCAAGAATGTAGATACAATTACTGTACACAGAGGCACTTAGTCAAGCCAGCATACCATCACCAGAGAAGATCAACTCTAAAGTAATAGGATGCTACTGTCTACTTTTTGTCTTTTGTATAATTAGACTATTACAATCCCAATGCACTGAGCTTTTCTTTTCATTGGGCAATGATTGGTTTTAACCTCTGTCAAGGTCTTCCTCTTCAACCTTTCAACATACAACAAACATTTTAACATACACATTTAAACTGGGTTAAAGTGCAACAGGAAAGACCAAAACCTAAACTTGACAGAAGTGAGACTGATATTCTCTAAACTCAAATTATTACAATATCAATAGGTTGAGGCAATATGTATATATTAAATTCCTTCTAATAATCCAATTTTAACAAGAATATTCTGGACAGTTGACAGGTTGAAATACATTTCTCCATTAATTTTTTAAAAAATATTTCCTTTTCTACTCTTTCCATGCATTGTATCTATTTCTTTAAAACTGTTTTTTAAAGCATCAGTAGTCAGGAGTCTGTTATTACAGCATATTTCATCTCAACTAGATATTACTACTTGTTTTGGACTCGGTCTCCAGCAACACAGGATGCCAAACAACTATTGTAATGCTCTGTATTTTTAATTTAGAAAATGGTAGGTTAATGATACCTGATCAAATATATTTTTCACTGCTCAGAAAACTTTAAATATACTAGCCACCGCAGGAAGCCATTTATTACTCAGATTAAAGTAAGGACTGTGTATTTCACTCACACCACACCCTTTCGTGTCTTTTGCCAATGTTCTCACCGCTGGCAATTCCTAGAAATTTCCTGCCAGGTCATGGTCATGGTCAAAGTGCCTATGATAACCACACCTTGCTATCCCCCCCAACACACTCACAAGTTCCCCAGGAATAGAGCACGTCCCCTGCTTGTATTTCTTTAAAAACTCAAAAGGCTTAACTGCTATGTAAAGGATGCACCCCAAGCTCAGAAGTTCATCCAAGTGAACAATTGTTAACCACGGTAAAAACTTTCATTGTTGTTTATGGACTTTCAATTCTATGCAAATACATTTGCATCTACCCACAGGATGGAACAAAATTTCATCCCCTTCCATTTTACAAGCTACCATGATTTTAAATGGAGAGATGAGATGGGAGAAGAATAAAACAAGCCGAAGGGGAAAGAAGGCATCTGCCACACACGACTCCAAGAACAACTTCCAACTTTCTGCGCGCCTAACTGACCCGGCGTCTTCCCCAACACCCAAGTCCACGACAGGAAGAGGAGAGGGCGAACAGGGGCATCCCTGGAGGAGGAGAATTGAGGGCAGAATCACCTCTGCCCTAAAAGCCACTCAGCGCTACTCACCCCATGAGCCAGTCCATGACGCCGCCTCCTGCAAGGCGCCGCTGCGGTGCTGGGCCAGGCGGGCGAGCGAGCAGGCGGCGGGTCCGGCTACGTCCTTGCCTGCCTGCTTGCTTGAGGAACTCGCTTCACCGTCCGCAATGGCCTCGGAGGTGACTCATGGGTGCCGGTCCCAACGCGGACCTTGTCCCGCCTGACTCCCGCTCTCCTCCTCCGCGTCGCCGCTGCCGCCGTCCGAAACTGCCGTTATTTTCCCCCCCCCCTCCCTCCGGGCGGCTCCGCTGGGTTCCCGCCCCTAAGGCAGCGCCCGCCGGGTCCCCTCAGCCAACCAGCCGAAGTAAGCGAGCGACACACACCCTCGGCTCTCAGGGTGGCCGGAAGTAAACACACAGCCTTTCCTCCAACATTTTCTCCTCCCCTCCCTCTCCCACGCCCGGCTACGGCAACTCGGAAGGGACAAGCGCGCCTGAGGAAAGATGGGAAATGGAGTCCGATCCAAGCCTCTTCAAGGCGCGAAGTGCGAGACCGGCTGCTGGAAGAAGAGAAAGCGGGGGATAGCTACTGAGTTGTGCGAGGGTGTGCGTTTTTTTTCCTCGGCAGGCGCGATTTAGAGCAAGTTGCAGAAGGGGAAACTACAGAGAAATTACGTGTAATAGCGGTTTTATCTTTTTTATTCTTACTTGACAAAAGTTGGGGTACGTATTTACTCAAGCCAGGTTTACTTCTGAGTAACTATGAATAGAATTATTATGGTTAGTTTCACAGTCAGCCAGATGTTTTGACCGGATTTGGCATTATTATCCAGCTATGGAGTCCCAAGGACCTGAGATAAGCAGAAGATGTTTGATGGAGTTAAAGTTATCCTCATAGAATTCAAGCTCTTCCAAGTAAAGCTACCTTTTGCAATTGACTGATGGTAATTTTGACAATGCTAATGATGCTCAAGCGGTGCTGAAGTTGCTTTGGGATTGCACCCAAGATACCTATTATTATAGGTGCTATCTTTGCTTTCTATTCCCACAGTTGTTCTATTTCTAGGTCTTTGTATTTTGAGATTTTCTCCAGTTCTTTCTTTCCTATTCTGCTGTCTCCAGGTACTGCAACATGCACTATCCAGCCAGTTTTTCTTATCTCGTCAAGAATCGTTAAGTCTGGGGTGTTATGTCACAGGTACCAGTCTTTTTGAATTCTAAAGTCCCAGGGTAGTTTAGTTTCTTCATGCTGCATTGGAATATCTGCAAGAAATACCATTTGCCCGCAAGCAAGAACTTTAATTATTCTTAATGTTTACAAATACTAAGAAATCATATACATATAATATGTATATGAATAGACTCTCTCCCTCACTTTAGACCAGGGGTATCAAACTGCAGGCCCATGGGCTGGATGCATCATAGCGAAACCGTGCCCACCCCACTGCCACCAATGACAAAAAAGTCACGATACATCATGACACGTCACCTGACGTTGCAAGTTTGACGCCCGTGCTTTAGACAATTATGAACAATTTATCTAACTTAACACCTTCTGTCATAATTAAATTCTTAAAATAGTATTTTCTTCGCATAACTCATCCTTTATCAATTGCCAGATTACAAAAAAATTCAACCCTAATTAGCAAAAAAAACTATTAAGAGCTACCAGAAATATTACCATACATATTTTAATCTTAATCAAAAAATCAATTTTATAATCCAAGCTTATCTTTTATCTAAGAAATAAAGCAGAAGAAATCTCCCCATTATAAACAAATCATTAAAGCCTTGTCATACAATCCTGGTCAAAAAGAAATCCCACTATTAGAAACCATATATATTTTAACGCTTATCCAAAGATTCACTTTATAAATTTTCCTCCATATTGAAAAAACTTGATCTTTAGTCCCATCAATACAGCTGGTCTTCAGAAAGTTCTTAACATCTAAGAAATCTGTAATAAACAACTTCCTAAAGTAATTAAGAGAGGAAATGGACAAACTCAGTGTCTCTTTGAAAGGTGTCAAGTATAGCTTTTGGCAAAATGGATAATCACCCAACTTCCAGACCTCTCAAACCTGCTGGAGAATGCTGATTTGCAATCGCTTTGCTGGGAGAATCTATTTGGAACCAAACCTGGGTGATCCTTGCCTTCTCAACCCAGAGAGGAATTCTGAAGAGCCAATCCTTCCATTCTGATTCTATGATAGTCAGAAATCCCCCTGAGAATTACATTCATTTTCCAGAGATAATGCTATTGATCCTTTTATTCTGACCTATTATTTTGACTTCACAGATAATTCAGTTGTTTGTTAAGGAGGCTATAAGTATTTTTCTTGTATTACCTTGTTGATCTATGCCGCCTCATATGTGCCCAAATAGAAAATGTTACTCCTCAAAAAAGCACCCACTAAATATTTGTTCTGATTATGGACTCAACATTTCCTTTATGATATCCTGTAGGAAGGTCCATACATAATCCAAACCTTGTTGGCTTTGCGTGCCCATAGTTGTGGTCAAGCGAAGAATTTAGGACATTGTGGAATTTGCTGTGAGAGGCTTGAGACAAGGACAAAAAAATTTTAGCACAATTTTTAATTTAGAGACATTTTTAGTTTATTATCCAGGAATAAAAGAATTTTATTTTGAATCTCTTTATTTTACCTCTGTGTTTTAACAATGCTGCATCTATATTTTGCTATGCCTGCTAAAACTAGAATGCTGACCTCTGTGATACAATTATTAATCCAGTCAATTCTCTCTTTTGCAATGACTATATTTTAAAATACAACTATTCTTTTTTAGAATAGCTATTCATTTTGTTAAGTCACAGTCCCACGTTGTTTTAGAAAAGATCTCTATGTTCATGATCATATATGTATCTGTACAAGTAACAAGTTAATCTTTTCTCCAAAAATGCTCTCAGCATTTTTACTGTTGAAGAATCTAGTGTTAAAATAGACTGACTGTTTATAATGGTAAAATACTCATGATTTCATGTGGCTCTGGACTTGGGAATGTTACAAAACACTTGAACAAGGCAATGTAGTGTTCTCAGATATGTTCAGATACTACTTCCCAAGCCTTTCCTATTGGAAAAACTGACTGAATAGTAATCTTAAATAATATTCAAGAAAATACTAACTCATCATATTTCTCCTCTGTAAATTTTAGTAGATTAGAGATTTATTTCTGAATGACCTAGTTTTCAGCGTCAATAGATCCAAAAATAATAAAACAGATAATGGCAACTGAACCATTTCTTTGTTAAGGAATGTCCAGAAGAGGGAACAGCATAAGATGTTTAATCTCTCTTCTCTCATTAACATTCCATATAACACCACAAAATTAAAATCCTAACGTCAGTTGATGAAAAAAAATCATATTTCTTCAGTAAGGGGGTCAGGATGAAGATTTAAAAGTCCAAATTATTCAGTTATCATCATCAGCCCATAAATAGCTAGAACAGATCAATTGTCATAAATGGCTGGGGTAATTGCAATTTGACCCAGGTATTGTCTATTCTTTTCTTTCGTTAAATGAATAGTTAAATGTCTTGAAATCCAGGTTCTAGGCTATCTGCAGGCTAAGACAATTGCCTACCCATAACATAGGAATTGTTCATTTTGGAAATGGTATCTTTTCAAATTGAACCAACTGAAGGTTCCATGCTCATAAGAAATTGTATTTTGATAACGTGGGAAATTACTAACTAGTCTGACAATTAAGAATCATCCTACAATTTAATCACTATGCCCTGTGTAGAATGAACTATTTACAAACTGATAGAATGCCCAGCAGAGCAGGATAATTACAACAGAATGCAAAGCTCAGAAATAACTCTAACTTAGGAAGATATTGCTCTAGTAGTATAGTTCAAATAGGAGTGGAAAATGCTAATGACTACGTACAGTTGTTGGCAGGACAGAAACTTCTTTTGCATCAGTTCCCGCTTTTCTTACCATGTTTCATAAAGATGCTGCTTTGATACAGAAAGGGATTCTTAAACTTTTTTTCTTAACATTATTTTTTGACTGTCATTCAGAATTTTCCCATGACTGAACTGCACTTTTAATTAGCATCCAGAGATTTGCTTTAACAAGTTAGTCTCTTCCTATTTGCTTCCCAAACCAGTGTGCCACTTTGCTTTGCCTGAGCCCGCAAGATAAGAACCTCTCCACTTCAATTAGATAATTATTTCCCACTTTTGCCTTAACTAGCCACCTAATACTTGCTAAATGCTTAACAATTTAGTTAATCCTTGCTAATATGTAACTTTCTCCTGTTGATGCCAAACAACAATTTCCCCCAAAGCAATCTAAGGAACTTCAATAGGGATTGGGAGGAAAGGTTGAAGGACTATAAAACTTGTCCCGAAAAAGACAGCCCCTTGTGGGCAGTTATCTCATGACTGACTTTTCCTTCTGCATCCTGCACTCACCATATTCATCTAGGAAATGATCTCTCTCTCCTGGGTATGTAAACCAGAATTATTAAATAATATTTTGTAAGTTGCTTTTATTATGGCTTCTGTCATCCATTCCTTCCTGTATTGTCGATTCCAAGCTCCTTAAGAGAAGAGAGGAATAAAAATGTAATACAATGTTCTAGATCAGAGGCCCCCAACCTTTTGGGCACCAGGGACCAGTTCCATGGAGAGAGGTTTTTCTGTGGACCAGAGGGTGTGTGGTTTTGTCTGCTGCCTGCATCCCACGGATGGGACTTCGCTTGTTTGTGCGGACAGGTAGCTGGCATGCCACGGCCCGGTACCGGTCCACAGACCAGGGGTTGGGACCCCTGGTCTAGATCTATGAAAAATAAATAGAACAAGGCATTATTCATAAATGCTACTAGAGCAAAAGAGAAAGTAACATATATAAACCTTCCCCAATCTGATAGCTCCCTTGATTTGTATTATTTCTAGTTGCTGGGAAGGAGAGAGATTGTAATCTCACACAGGTTAGGGAAGACTGATTGTTCCCTCCTTTTATTTGGTGGTATTTTTGGAAAAATGTCTTGTTCATTTGTTCCTATCAGACAGCTGATCATCTACAGCCTGTGTGTGAGCTGAAATTGTGGAATGAAAATTGCAATGAAAAATTGATAACAGTTTTTGTTGTTTTGAAATTCTACTTTATGGAAAGTAGATTATATGTTATACGGAAAAATTATAGGTCCCTTAAAAACACAGTTCCTAGAATGATGTCACATGCCCTCCTATTTTAAATGGTGAATTCTGGAGTTGCCTTCTCATGGTTAGTATCTCTATTTAACATTGTGCTAAAGCAGCACTGAGCAGGTACCTGTTGAAATGGAGCCTTTCATTTTTTTCACTCTTGGGTAATCTTTCTTTCTGCATTCACTTCAGCTTTTAGAAGTTGCTTCAACAGTAGACAGCACAGCTTAGAAGCAGAAGATCAAAGAAAAAGTAGCATTCTGCAAAGAGAAATAGGCTTCCCATTGCAAAACTAAATGCACCATCAGCATAAAAACTTAATGAGCAAAATATGGAGCCAGTTTTACTGAAAATGATCAGCCATGAGATCATAAATAACGATCTTTCTCTTCTTTGTGAAGATGAAAAAGTCCTTCATTTGCAAATTACTTTCTGCTTTAGAGAAAAAAAAATTACGTCCTGCAGAAATCACGCAAGGACAATTTCCTCCCAGATATTTTTTTAAAATACCGATAAGCCATCTGGTGAAAATAATTATCCTGTATGCAGATACTTGATCCATCATTATCTATAAATACTAGAGAACAGATGTCCCTTATTTGAATTATGGATTTTTTCTTACTCTTTATAAAAGAAATATTTTTGGCAGGGGACTGAAATTGTCTGCCATCCAGTTCTATGTATATTTATATGTTACAGGGCACACATGTTAATCCATAACTGACTTTCGGTGTATTTATGTCAAATATTTTCTGATTTTAATGGTAGCTTAACAATGAAAAAGAAAATATATATTTTTTTATTTTTAGTATAGTTTTAAATTATTTTTAAATTTGTTAGCTGCCTTGAAATATATTTTTGTAAAAGAAATATGTAACTACAAGAAGAATCTTACCCATGTCCCCTGTACTCAGTGGAGGGAGGCATCAATCATAGAATGGTTGGGATCCATGTGTTCTGGGGGAAAAAATAATATTCTTGGAAATGCTTTGTGCCTGGAATGTAGGGTTTTGCACATAATTAATTTGGTGGTGCATATTCCTAAGTAAAATACGTAGGCAGTAGCTACATGATTGTTTTTTGAGAAATATGAACATCTGTTTATTTGAAGCTACATTTACCAGTGAGCAATTCCTATTGCGTTTATTCGTGAAGCATGACACACAGAAAAGGGCACAAGTTATGTAACACATTCACCCTTCTTTCTGTCAGATAAATATCCTAACATCCTCTAGGTCAGGGGCAGGCAACCTCGGCTCTTTTATGACTCATGGACTGGCTGGCTCAGGAATTCTGGGAGTTGAAGTCCACGAGTCATAAAAGAGCCGAGGTTGCCTGCCCCTGCTCTAGGTGTTTGGGGACTACATCTTCTATAATGACAGTACTGGTTGGGAACTGGGGATTTGTATTCCAACATGTCTTGTTAGCAAGGTAGGACAAGAATGTGTTGGATCTCTGACTCTTGGCGCAGTTAGATTCCCAGCAGATGTTAGGGTAATTGAAACCTCACCATTATCACTATTGCCTGCCATTTTGGAGATTGTAGTCTTCTGATGCATAAAGTCCTCATTTGGGCTATAATAAATATTAACTTCTGTGTTTATTTCTCCTTTAATTCTTACATCTTTCAACAGGATTTCCAGACACTGATTGCTGAACACCCCCCCCCCACCTCTCCATTGGCTTCGTCCCTTTTGAATACATTGTAATCTTCCAGCATTCTAATCATGAGTATTAGCTCACCAGGTTTCAGGATGCCTGTCACATCCTATTTGATTTCCCAAGTTAGGATCTCTAGTCCTCTGTGTTTATTTTGCATATTCTGTGCACTGGTGTAGAAACATCTTGAGTTTTTAAGTGGCATCAATTACTAGCATCTTTGTTGTTAGCGTTCTGCAAAACTTTGAGGCCCTGCCCTGGCCTCCTGTTTCTCTCTTTGTTTTCTGCTTTCTTGGCCCCAGTCCTTGGCCACATAATTGGCTTTGGGCTTTCGCCACCCTCCCCTTTTATTCTTGTTTAATGCCCTCCTGATGAGACTGGTGAAGCGCCTGCCAAATATTTCCTTCCTAGTTTTTGTAAGATGCAACCCAGGAATCAGCAAAGGTAACACAGGCCACTCTTGTAGAATGTTGTAGAGCCCTTCTTCATGAGACCATCTGCATAGCCAGTTGCTTGACTTCCAACATCCTGTTTTTCCTTTTTAGGCTATAACGCTCAACTGGATTGATTGATTAAAAAACTACTTGTGCTGCCAGTACTTTCCCCTGCCTGCCAAAGGACTCATAATCTACAGAGATCCTTTCAAGGTTTTTTCTGTTGATGCCATTCAGGAAAGAATATTTGTTGGGGGGGGGGGTTGAATAGTTTTGATAGTCTCTTCATCATGTCCTGGATATGAACCTCTGGAAGACCATATCCCTTCTGCAATGTCATATCTGTTTTTATGTATGCATGTATGTGTGTATGTATGAAACTTCTTATCTTGATCTTCTCAACAGCATCTCACCCACCTCCACAACTGACTTCTTTGTTCTCAAGGTGGCTGCTAGGTTTCTTCAATCCATAGGAGCCCAAGTATAGTCTACAGTGTTCTGTGGCATGGCTTGCTTAAATGATCTGCTTTAGAATTCTAGATGGCTGCTCTAGAAGTCTAGAGAGGCAACCTGGATGTCTTCATGTCAGACTTATGAAATAGACCAAATCAGGAAATTAATTAATTAATTCCTCGGGAAGACTAGAGCTATACCTTATTGAGATAAGCTACAGTAACAGAATCTTGCAAGTCTGATTGTGCTTTTCTTCCCCTCCCTCTTATATCTCACAAGCATTTTCTCCTGTGCCTGACATTTTTTTCCAATCTCCCCTTCCCCTTTGCAGAGCAGAGAGATTGGAGAGGAAAGGATTACAAGAGAGTAAGCAGGCACACAATTGGAGATACACCAAGCTGTTTGCATAGCAGCAGCAGTTTATAAACAGTGAGCAGCATTTCTTCCCCTTTGACTTTTCTTGGTTCCCCTCTTTTTTCATTTCTCCCTCTTACAAAATGACCATCCTGCAGTTTACATCCCCCACCCTGCCAAACTCTTGTTTTCCATGTTCATTCCATGTTCTCCAAGTTCTTTCTCCCTGTGAGCCAATGATTCTTTTTATTGATAGCACAGGATCTTTCAGATGACTATTCATAAAGCCACCTCCCACCTCCTTATTCCGTCTGAGAATTAACCATTTTAAAAACAGAGTCATCAACCAAATAGACAATCTTCACCTACTAACCATTTGTTCAACAACTGTTCAAAGTTATGACAGTGCTGAAAGTAACTTTATAGCAATTTATAACCTTCACAGTATCTTTTATATGACTGACTTCACATGATCACAATCATGTGATCACTATTACAGCCAGTAAACATCATCCTGTGCCTGACTCCCTTTCAGAGCAGAGAGATTGGGGAGAAAGGGATTGCAAGTGGGTAAGCTGCTTGTTTTCTGCATATTAAAAGCAATGTGATTGCATTGGCAGCCTGAGATTGGAAGCCATGGACACGCTAGGCAAACAGCTGAAGGTTTGACTTACCTCCACAACTGGGACAAAAAAATTCATTGTTAAGCTGTGTGTCATTAAGTGAGGCATCATGTAATCACACCAATTTTATGACCTTTTTGCCACAGTTGTACAGCAAATCACTTTGGTTGTTAAGCAAGTCATCATATGACTGAATTGTGACCTTCTCTGCCAGCTTCCCCACTGATTTTGCTCATTGAAAGTTGGCTGGGAAGGTCACAAATGATAGTGCTCATAAATGCAAGCTGGTTGCCAAGGGCCCGGATCTCAATCACATGACTGCATGGATGCTGCAATAGTTGTGTGAGTGCCAGTTGTAAGTTACTTTTTACAATATTATTATAACTTCAAACAGTTGCTAAATGAACATTGTAAGTTGAGGACTATCTGTATATCAGTAGTATTCTCTTTAAATCTCTTTTTTCTCCAATCTTTCTGCTCTGCAAGGAGGGGGAGGGAGAGGAGGAAAAAAACAAGCAATTTCTTAGGCAAATTCTCCTTTGCCTGACCCTTCTCCCCAGAGAGATTGAAGAGGAAGAGAATACTGTAAGTTGTTTTGTATAGTATGCCCACAGCTCCCAAACCTGGGCTACTGGCACAATCACAGTACTTTCAATGTGTACAAGACAATAAGTGGGCACTCAATCATTCCAAAAGATGGGAATGGTTAGGAGGAAAACAAAAGCCTGAAGTTGTGAAATTGATTAATCTTGACTCTGTCCCGATGGAAAGCACAGTCACATGATCTTTCACTTAATGACTAATTAACAGAAATGCTGGTCCCAGTATTGGTTGAGGACTACCTGTACTGTCTGGATTCACACAACATGTTAGGCTAAAGTGTGGTGCCTTTTTGGTGGTTCATTAGATCATGCAAATGCAGCACTATATAGTTAAGTTCACACTGCCAATTGGGAAGTATGTGGGATCTTCTTAGAGAGGTCAGTTACATCTTACCTCAATCATAAACTCATTAGAAGATTTTTGGCTAATTACACCATACTAAACCATTGATTACCTAGCAATCCTTTGTTAATTACAGTTAGCTGTATTCATGTATGATGCTAGGCCATAACTTTATGATTTAAAGTGGTGTTGACTGATGTCATGACCCACACCCAGCATGTGTATCTTCTGAGGGAGTGTCCCTCTGCTTACTTTTAGATGTCAACGGTTGGTTTTAGAGAAGATTGACGTAGAAGAAAGTACACTTATCTGAGTTTCATTATCCCTTTGATAGTGAAGTGCTGCCAACATTCAGGAGATGCTTTTATGCTCCTCCCTTTCCTTGCATTGTTTTACAAGCAAAAGAGAGAGATTGGAATTGTTTGGCACTGGGCAGCCAGCATCTAGCCAGCACAGTAGATTATTCTGCTATTGCAGAATATTATTATCAAAATCTTAAACTTTGAGTAAATTAGCAAGAGAAATAGCATTCTGTGTTTTCTTCTCCTTTGATTGCCTGAGACAAAATGAGCTTTAGGGAACTGGCAATTTTGCAATCTCATCGCGATCTTTTCACATTTTGCATCCCTAAGGTCACGAGATCAAAATTCAGATGCTTGGCAACTGACTCATGTTTTTGATGGCTGCAGTGTCCCAGGGTCAAGTGATCACTTTTCGTGACTTTCTGACAAGCAAAGTCAATGGGGAAGCCAGATTCACTTAACAACTGTGTTACTAACTTACAGTAACAATTGCACTGATTCACTTAACAACTGTGGCTAGAAAAGACATAAAATAGGGCAAAATTCACTTAGCAACTGTCTCACTTAACAACAGAATTTTTGGGCTCAATAGTGGTTATAAGTCAAGGCCTATCTGTACTTCACATCTCTATAGATAACTATCTTTTATATGCTACATGTAACATTCAAAATTACTTGACTGACAAAATGCTTTTGTATAATACTGTAATACTAGCAAGAAAGAGTTGCTCTGTGAGTCAGATGGACGATCTCTAAATTTGAGAGAAAGAAAGAAAGAGAGAGAGAGAGAGAGAGAAAGAAAGAAAGAAAGAAAGAGAAAGAAAGAAAGAAAGAAAGAAAGAAAGAAAGAAAGAAAGAAAGAAAGAAAGAAAGAAAGAAAGCAGTACCTGATTCTATTTCAGATTTGAAACCGGCACAAAAAAAAGAGTAGCCATTTTTGATTAGGGATGCTAGAGATTGTGTTTGGAATCTAGCTGTTTTACAATATTGATGTCAGCATCTGTAATAAGAGGAGGACAAAGATTTATCACTTCAAAAATTTATTTAGCATACGAATGCAAGGATGTTTAGACAAACAACAATTTTGCACATTTTTCACTGTTATTAAATTGCTTGTCTTTGTTACACTGTTTACACTTGATTTATTTTTTGAACTCAGTGATTACTATGTCTCCCCTTTCTAATCAGCTGTATGTACATGTTTAATAATTTAAAACACTTTTTGTTTAAGGTGGAAGTATAAATGCTTGTTTGCATTGGTGCTTAAAAAGAAACTAAATAAACAATAATGTATGGAAGTCATTTTATATTGTATACCCCTGCATGGTGATTCCAGTCAAAATCAAACCAAGGGATGAATGCAAATAATTTCATTTTTATTGCTGTTAGTTTGGCTTTTGAAACCTTAACGTTTGCTGATTTTTCCTCCATTCACTGACCATAGAGGCAGCAAGAATATTTGCATACAGTGGACGTACATGAGGTGGTCACAGTCTGCTGTCTGATGTGGTGAACCAGTAGTTTCTGTCATTATTTGTGCAATATACCATCCATAATTATCTATAAAGCTCTATATAGCTCAAGGCGGCTATGAGACTAGCTATCCCAAATAAATTCTGCCTGCCCGATTTTAATGCCATCTAAAGCTGTCCCCTTCTCACAAGGTATGATGGAAGAGGACTTCAAAATGAGCATTTTCTACAGGACTTCTTTTTTATGGGACTGGTTGTCCCCAGAGGGAAAGTTGTGCCCACCGTCATGGCAGTCTGGAAGTCCTTTAGGACTTGGTTAATGTGGAATAGTCAGCACCAGTTGTGATTTTAATATAACAAGAGATGTATTTATAGTTTCCCTTGATTATGTTGCTATTACTTAAGAAAATTTGTAAATAATAAAAGTCATCCAGACTTAATGTCAAGTTAAGTTTGATATGTGGATGCATCCTCTGGTTTGTTCAGTAAACCATTGTTATAAGAAATAACAGTTAAATGCAAGTGAAGAGGTTATGGCATCCAAGTGAATCAAGCAGGCAGAAGCATGATGCATTGCACCAAGATAGTGGTGCAAGGAGGCAAAGCTATCTTTTAATCTGTAAAAGGTTGACAAATATGGTAGTGGGGCTTCAAGGTATTTACATGATCATTCTTTTATCTCTGTTGAAAGAAGCAGAGCGAAGAGCTTTTGGTTTAACACTCTTATGGAAGACTACAGTTTAATAGTGGAACAAATCTTTTCAAAAGAAAAGATTTCACCTTTCACATTTCCAAGTTGTGTTGAAAAAGATTCCAGTTGGGAAATCCGGAAGTTCAGTACTAGCCACTATGTAGGCAATGCTGAACTAAATAAACCAATGGATTAAATTAGCTATTAGATAGCATTTCTATAGATCAGTCTTAAGAAAACTGGGCAAGTACACATTATCAACTCCCAGAATTTCCTACCCAGAAAATTCTGGGAACTGAAGCCCAAACAGTGAAAAGTTGCCAAGGTTGAGAAATGCTGCTATATACTGTATATTCATTTGAAGGGGGATGGAATAACTTGGCAATTTGCTGAGCAATGGATAGGGAACACTAAGCTATTTTAGTCTTCCAGAAGGTCAGAGAAATCTAGGACCTTTCTTCTCCTAGACAGGACATGATTGTAGTTTACAACACTGTTCTCATCCTCCACTTGTTAGCAGAGAAACTGAATAATACTGGTTCCACCAAACTTGTCTGTACCATATTTTCCCAAATGATGGTTCGGTAACTATATTTCCTGTGAGCAATTTGCTCCTATAGTGAAGCCGATCCCATCCCTAAACATTATCTTAGGGAGATATAATTCCAGTAGTACGGAGGAAGGAAGCCTTGACAGGCATTACTACAATAAGGGTGGACCATTTTATAGCAGCCAGAAGCCAGTTATGAGGGGAGAACAAATCAGAAATGTATGCCTTTTCATAAAATTTGGTAGTCAGCAAAAAATCAGACTATTTCTGATTTTTGAGAATGCATCTAGTATGTAGAAGGGTTAGGCCTGGCTAATTTATTCTGTTCTTTTTGGCATTTAAAAAAATGTGTCTTATCTGACGGCATATGCTACCATTGTTATGAGTTTCCTTATCTCAAACGGCAGAAAACCAAGTTGCTGAGTTTTGGTCAGAGAAAATGCTCTGATGCTGCAAAAATGGGATTTGGATCTAGATGTTTTCAGTGCCTGAACTTCCCTTTTCTACCTTCATATTCTTCTGCCTGCCTTTTGGGGGGAAAGGAGTGGGTACAATTAGGGTAGTTCCTTTAATACAAGAGTCTGACAAGGGAAAACATGTCACATCTGCTTTCGGCAATTCCTGGAATTCACCCAACCTACTTCAAAGCTATTGTTATCCCAGACCCAATCTATTTTGTACTTGCTGCTGCTGTTGTTATACTCTTCCTGCCCTACCCATGTTGTTGCATAATTTATGATACATATTTAACCCAGACCTAACTCTGGAACTTATTAACCTGCATGTTGAACATAAAGTGAGTGTTCATGACTTACAGCACTTGCAAAACGGCAGATGGTGCAACTGCATTAATGCCTTTACGCAGTTTCATCAGCTACTGAAACTCCCATTTCATTCAAGATAACTCAGGATGCAAAATAAACAGGACTATCTTTAGATTCATACAGGAAAAGGTATCCCAAAAAAACCAGGTTTCCAACCACAAAATAGGTTTTATAGCTGGGTTCATATGCCACGATTGGTTAGCCATTTAAACCGTATCTTAAATTGGCCTTTTCCAGTATGCTGTTGTCCAGTTGTTTCAGGATTTAAATTCCCATAATTCCCAGATTTTGTTCATGTAAACTGGGAATTATGAAATGCAGCACACATCTGATGGCAGCAGACTGGAGAAGGCTAGCCTAAGGATTCAGCTATCCTGAACAGCAAAAGGCTTTTTGATGCTTGAGTATTTTCAGATTCCATCACAACCCCATTGCAAATATAAATCTACTTCCCACTAACAGAAAGAATTGGCAGTGTTGGAACATTCTGTTTTAAATACGCTATCTATACTTGCTTTTTAATCAATTCTAGCAGCAATGATAAATGCCCAGAGCCAATGCTTGAGCGATTACAATTTTATTTTATCATTGATATCTTACTTTACCTGCATGAGAAAGCCTGAAACAGCAAGCAAAAAGTTCAGTTAACCCTCAAAAATGCTGAATAATTGAATAGAAGAGAAAAAAAACCCATTCATATCTACCTACCCATCAGGTGATATCCTTTCAGGGTAAGCAGTTTTATGGAAAGAAATAATAAACACAAGGAATTATGCAATGAGATAAGGGGGAAAAAAGGAAATGCAGCTTAATCTAATTTATGTCAAACAATTCAACTATATTTCTCTATATTGCTTTAGCCTTGCAAACAACCTTTGCATCCACCAGGGCCATAAATTGCTTTGTGCATTGTCATTAGTTCTTTATACCACTTCAATTCATCTCCCTTTCACCTATCAATCAACTAAATGAAAGAAATAGAATATTTCAACAATGTAATCCATTATCGTACTGCCGGAAACATACAGTCATCCACAATCCCTGCACAAGTTGAATGAAGGTGCCCAAGCTCAATCAGATGCTAGGCAAGAAAAAGGAACTATTGAGCCATCCTCTCTAGACTTAGAACTCTAGGCCACCACTCGTTCTTTGCTGCCATCTAATGGTCGTCTGCATTTTTGCTGTCCAATTGTGATTGTCCTGATAATTTAAAGAAGGCAGTTTGGAGGATGGCGTCCTTGGTGTTGTTTGCTTGCAGAAGTTTCATTTCCCAACATCAGTGCTACTACAACGTGAGATGTCCATACCCAGAGAACAGCAAGGGCTCCATAGTTCAACCCTGAGCTCCATATAGTATCTTCTTTGGAAGCTTTGACGCTCTAGAATGTACTACTCATTTCTCTTTGAAAGATCCATTTTCAATGATCTCATTATCTCATGAGATCCACATAATTCTTTACAGATAATCCTTGACTTGTAATTATTGAAGTTATAATGACCCCCCCCCATAACAGATTTGAATTCTGACAGCACCCCCACCTCCAGCAGTCACATGGTCAAATTATGGGAGTTCAGCAACTGGCCCACATTAATGGCTGTTTTCAGTATCCCACAATCACATGACCACAATTTACAACTTTTTTTGTCAGAAACCAGCATTTATTTCTGGTTTCTGGCACAATGGGCAATGGGTTTGCTTAACAATTGCAGTATACATTTAACAACTGCTGTGTTTGCTTAATGACTGCTGGAAAAAATGCCATAAAATTGGGTTAATTAAGTGGCTAGACTTATGACCATCATGACATATAATGGAAACTCCGGGCTTTACAATGTAAGCCAGAAACTGCCTGTATAACAGCTTCTGGTAAATTGACTGCATCTTAAAAATATGGATGTTTGGCCTTAACTTATCCATATACTAATTGTTTTTAAGATGTGAACATTTAAAAAAAAAAAAAAAAAGACCCCATTAAGTTTTACTGAAGTATAGGTGCTTTAGAGCAGGAGTGTCAAACTGTTGGCCTGCTGGCTCGATGTGTCACGCGGAAGCTGCGTCCACCCCAGCTCTGGAAAGGGGAAAAAAGTTATGATACATCATGACACGTCACGTGATGTGGCGAGTTTGACACCCCCGCTTTAGAGGATTTTAAGTCTGGGTTTTCTTTGTTGTTTTTAATTAAACCCACATTCCTTTGAGAGGACAAAGTACAGCCAAGGTTGCACCATACCAGTTGGGGAATTATAGAAGCTGGATTCTAACACCCAGGAAGGCACCAACTTAGTAACAACAACAACAACAACAATAATAATAAGGTTGGAAGGGATCTGGGAGGTCATCTAGTCCAACCCCCTGCTCAGGCAGGAAACCTTATACCATTTCAGATAAATGGCTGTCCAGTCTCTTCTTAAAAACTTCCAGTGTTGGAGCATTCACCATTTCTGGAGGAGGTTGTTCCATTGGTTAATTGTTCTAACTGTTAGGAAGTTTCTCCTTAGTTCTAGGTTGCTTCTCTCCTTGATTAGTTTCCATCCGTTGCCTCTTGTCCTGCCTTCAGGTGTTTTGGAAAATAGCTTGATTCCCTCTTCTCCGTGGCAGCCCCTGAGATATTGGAACACTGCTGTCATTTCCCCCCTCATCCTTCTCTTCATTAAACTAGACATACCCAATTCCAGCAGCCGTTCCTTATATGCTTTAGCCTCCAGTCCTCTAATCATCTTTGTTGCTCTTCTCTGTACTCTTTCTAGAGTCTCAACATCTTTTTTATATCGTGGAGACCAAAACTGGATGCAGTATTCCAAGTGTGGCCTTACCAAGATAAGATAAGATAACCTTTATTGTCATTTTTTTACTGCAGACACAATGGCACACATAAAAAATGAAATTTAGTTGCCCGCTCTCAAAGTGAAACACATACATGACAGATACCTAAACATACTATGAACAACATATAAATAGACCCACATCCCTACATATACATATCAAATAAATATTAAATACTGTCCATCTTGAATATATAACGGAAGGAGGAACTTGAGAGTTCACAAGGTTAATGCTGTATGGAATGAAACTATGGCTGAATCTGGATGTTCTGCTACAGATACCACGAAGCCTCCTCCCAGAAGGTAACAAAGAAAACAGGTCATGAAGAGGATGTGTAGTGTCCCAGATAATCTTACGGACCCTGCTCAAGCAACGCTTCTTGCTATGTCCTGGATGGGAGGGAGGGAACTGCCAATGATCTTTTCGGCCATTCTCACCACTCTGCACCGCCTTCCTATCTGAAGCAGTGATGATTTCAAACCAGACTGTGATGCTGTATGACAGGATGCTCTTGATTGTCCCCCTGTAGAAAGTGGTCAGGACAGGGGAAGGAAGATGTGCTTTTCTCATGCGACACAGAAAATGCAGGCGCTGCTGTGCCCACTTCACCAGTTTCTCACTGTTGAGCGACCAAGACAGCCTACTCGTTACAAGATATTGTAAAGTGATATTAATACTTCACGTGATCTTGATTCTATCCCTCTGTTAATGCAGCCTAGCACTGTGTTGGCTTTTTTGGCAGCTGCAGCACACTGCTGGCTCATATTTAAGTGATTGTCCACTAGGACTCTGAGATCCCTCTCACAGTTACTACTATTGAGCAAGGTACCACCTTTGCTATACCTGTACATTTGGTTTTTCTTGCCTAAATGTATAATCTTACTTTTTTCACCATTGAATTTCATTTTGTTAGATAGTGCCCAGTGTCCAAGTCTGTCCAGATCCTCCTGTATCTTAAGCCTGTCTTCTGGAGTGTTGGCTATTCCTGCCAGCTTGGTGTCGTCTGCAAATTTGATGAGTTCCCCATCTATCCCCTCATCCAAATAGTTGATGAAAATGTTGAAGAGCACTGGGCCTAGAACAGAGCCCTGGGGCACCCCACTACACACTTCCCTCCATGTAGATGCAGTTCCATTGAGGACTACACGCTGAGTATGGCCAGTCAGCCAGCTATGAATGCATCTGGTGGTGATACTGTCTAATGCACATTTTTCTATCTTATCAAGTAGTAGGTTGTTATCTACTTTATCAAATGCCTTACTGAAGTCCAAGTAAATTATATCCCCAGCATTCCTCTGGTCCACTAATTTTGTCACTTGGTCAAAGAATGCAATAAGATTTGTCTGGCATGTTCTGTTTTTGATAAACCCATGTTGGCTTTTAGTAATGACTTTGTTTGCCTCTAGATATTCACTGATTCGTTATTTGATTATCTTTTCCAAAAACTTCCCAGATATTGAGGTCAGGCTGATAGGTCTGTAGTTTCCTGGATCTATGTTTTTTCCTTTTTTGAAGATGGGAACTACATCAGCTCTTTTCCAGTCCTCTGGTAGTTCCCGAATGCTCCAGGATCTTTGAAAAATATAGTTTAGTGGTTCTGAGATCACATCTGCCAGTTCCTTCAGAACCTTGGAGTGTAGTCCATCTGGTCCTGGTGATTTGAACTCATCTAGGCTGGACAGGTGGTCACAGGTGAAGGTGGCACAAGAAGAAATTTTCCAGGATGGATTCCTGTAATACAGATGGGCTAGAAATTAGTCATCCACAGTTTAATCATCATCATCTCCTCCTCCTCCTCCTCCTCCTCCTTTTCAGTATTCCACAAGTATAACAAAAGTTAATCTAAAAAGTTAGTTATGTGGTTGAGTTTGATAGATTAGATTGAAATCTTTTCTCAGCTATGCAGTCCACTGTATATCCATTATTATTTAAAGTGGGCAGGTTCTACTACACAAAATAAAATAGAGTAGCTGTCAGGTACTCATTTATTAAATATTAACTGAAAATAACTAGTATCTATTAATCTTATCTTACTCTATAAGTCGTCTTCCTCCTCTTTCTTTCTTCTTTCTTTCTTCTTCTTATGATATGAACCTAGAAAGCTGAGTTTATTGAAATGAAGTGAAGCTGAGAGAAAGTGGTTGAATTAATCATAGGTTACCATATCATGTATATGTAATTCAGTTGTATTGAACTTGGAATATATGTCCATCATCTGGCAAGACTATTGATAAAGCATCATCCTGACACAGTTCCATTCCCTAGCTCACAGGTCGGCAACCTGCAGCTCCAGAGCTACATGCGGTTCTTTGAGCCTTCCCCTGTGGCTCCCAGCCTCCTCTGCCATTTGCAGAGAGAGACAGAGAGAGGCACTTGCGCTTCCCTGCTTCTCTCTTTGTCTCTCTCTCTCTCTGTGTGTTTGTGTTTTGTGTGTATGTGTAAAAGAGAGTGGACTCATGGTGTTCTCTGACAAGCTGAAAAGCTTTTGGGGCGGGGCTCCTCCCTTTGCTGTGTCTCTGCAGGGGGCAGAAGAGAGCTAGCTAGCCCAGCTATGCTGACTCAGGAATTCTGGGAGTTGAAGTCCATGAGTCATAAAAGAGCCGAGGTTGCCTACCCCTGAGCTTGTTGGAGAACAGTTTGAAGCCAGCTTGCCAGGTGAGCAGAAGATCGGAGAGAGGGAGAGAGGGGGGAAGAGAGAAAGAGAGAGGGAGGGAGAAAGAGAGAGGAAAGAGAGAGAGAGAGAAAGAAAGAGAGTGGGGGAAGGGGACTGGCAGACCAAGGACAGAAAGAGAGAGAGGGAAGGAGAGACAGACCCTTTTGACATCTAAAATGAAGATAACATTGCATATATCCTTTTTTTACCTTTATGATATATATACCTTTATCATAAAGGTAAAAAAAGGATATATGCAGTGTTATCTTCATTTTAGATATCAAAAGGGTTTTGTGGCTTCCAGTGTTTTGTTTTTGGTGGCAAATGGGTCCAAGTGGCTCTTTGAGTGTTTTGGGTTACCTACCCCTGCCCTAGCTACTTGTTTCATATCAGCTGCAAAGTGCTGGCAATTGCTTTCAAGGGGAAAAAATACCTTCGTTAGTGTAGTTGGGCAAGAACCTTAAGCCATAGTTGCCCAGTCCTCTATCTTCAGATGTACTGGGCCTGGAGTTCCCAAGCTTCCTAGCCAACTGAAAAAGCCATGCTGGCTGGGGAATTGCAGGCCCAGCATATCTGGAAGGTCACAGGTTAGGGAAAACTGCCTAAAGCCTTAAGCACTAATTCTTTAATCTGCAGATAAGCTCTGGTGGATAGCCTTTCTATTTAATAATAAGCTCATAGAAATGCTTAGGAAGGTCGTGCTCTATTATGACTTTTTTAGAACAACTTTTCTCACTGCTTCCAAGTATGACTTGCTTTTAGCATTTATGCTTTTTATCCTCTTGCTAGCTCCTTCTCCTTCATACTCAATATTTGCATTTCATTTTAAAAAGTACAGTGTTTGCTTCACTTTGAGCTAAATTCCTTCTTTAAATTGTTACAGTTTTTAACATTAGAAATCTATTTTAATATTGACATGGCCAGCATCTATAGTTTATAAGCTACCAGGTTGAAAATATTACAAGTAGATAGATGGACGAACATCTATGTTCAGACCAAATCTATAGAAAAGACAGAAAGAATCTTGTAAAATAATCTAGGCTTCATCCCATCCTCCGGATTTCACGGAAGTGGATAGGATGTTAGCTAGTATAAACTCTGTCATATGTGAGCTGGCACTTATTCCATCTGGCTTCATCCATGTTAGACAACTATTGCCCATTATCCAGCATTATTGTGTTTGGGAAAGGATTATAGAGAGAGATTTTTTTAAATCTGAAAACTTCATTGAATTCTGATATCAGAATTCATTCCATTATGTTATATATATCATTCTATTTTATGGCTGTAATACTCTTAATGATAGAAGGATGTATTTATCTTTGGATGGAAAGTAGTAAGCCTAGATAAGAACATGCAATGGCTGAAATCCATTTTTACTAATGCCATTCTCTAAAATGTAATAATTGGGCGGGGAGACTGTGGAAATGGATATATAGTTTTATAGCTGGTTGGCTTTCTCCTTGTCCCATTGCCCAAATAAGTAGCTATTCCATTTAGCATGGTCAGAAGATTAAAATACAATTGCACCATCTAAAGGTCATGTGAAAAATAAACATTGTTTATGTACTGTATGACTTCAGATGATACTGAGGGGATTCGAGGAAAAGAAAATGCAGGTGTGAGAAAAGAAATTCTATCCTTGGTTGATATTGAAAAAGCTGTGCAAGATTAGACCTGGCTACTACTTTGACGGGAGAGGCAATCTTAGATAAGACAATTTATCTCCAGAGACTGACATTACGCTCCTAATCTCCTAGTCAGAGCTGGCTGCAGCGGGAGAACCATTCTGAGGACAATCAGTTCAGGAAATAGAGTATAAGCTTTCACCCTTACCCTAGCCTGGCAAGGTCAAGACTTAGAGGGAAGGGCTGCCGGGAGTGCCTTCTGGACCTTATACTCTGTTTAAAATTAACTCCCAAATATTTGCCTTCAAGAACATTAATGGATGCAACAGCTCTTTCTGCTACTTTTTAAAGGTCCAGTTGCATGGCTTCCTTTGCAGAATAAAGTGTTGTATATCTGTATAGACGAAGGCAGAGATTTCCTGAAACAAAAGCTCTCCGGGGGAAATGTAAATGGAGACCGATCGATAGTCAAACTTCTGAGAGCCTCAGAGACAGCCCACATCAGCTATAATGGAAGAATGAGCTCACTGCTAACAGCCCTGATAGATGCCAAGCCCAAGGGCACCTATGGGCTCAAACTGAAGAAGAAGGATGTATTTCTTTGCATCCTGTTAGTCAGCAACTATGGCGACTCACGTCCGGGGACAGCCAAAATGCTGTGCTTGGAGGCAATGCAATATGTCTTGAATGAAGCAAGGACACGCTGACAGTCACCTTGCACCAGCTGTCAAGATTATTGACATGTCTGATTTCTATTCAGTCTGCCAGGCCTGCAGTAGAGCTTTCGGAGTACTAATTCAAAAGCCGGAAATCTTCTTTCTCGTGTTCTTTCCTATAAGGCCTGTCAAGTACAGTCATTTAATTGAAGAAAACTCTTCGTGTCAGAATGTCAAATCTGACTTCATGGGCATAAAAATCATTTTCCCCCATCACATTTTCCCATGAACAAAATCTCCTTGAATATCTCATTCAGGTTGTTCCCTTCATCAAGAAATCTGAACTCCTCCTGGCCTTTTTATTGAAGATATTGTTTTTTATTCAGTACATTTTATGAATGATCCAAGTGATTTTTGGAAATGCGATTCCACCTTGGCCAGTGATTCAGGGTATGTAAACACTTAAAACCATATGGGATAATGCAAGGTAGGGTTAAAGGTTTCCCCTGTCCAATAGTGACTGGCTCAAGGGGGCAGTGCCCATGTCTGATCAAATCAAATCAATGTTTATTGTCAAAGTGCAACATGTGTACAAAGAGATTGGCTGAGCCGCCTCCATTCGTGCACCCCCCCAACACAACTCACAGTGACAACAAACCCACCATCTTATTACACCATGTGAACTTATTGCATGACGCGCTGGCCCCACAAGTCTATCATACATGGAGTTATTTCCCATTCAGGAGTCTGACAGCCCATGGGTAGAAACTGTTCTTCAGCCTGTTGGTGCGGCTGGCTATGCTTCTATATCTCCTATCCGATGGTAGGAGAATAAAGAAGTGCTGACCAGGGTGTGAGTCATCCCTGATTCTCAGCTGAGAGAACCTGTGTTGTCTCAAAGATGTTTTCCTCATCATGTGGCCAGCATGAACATACAGAATGCAGTAATCTTCCCGCCAAAGTGGTACCTATTTATCTACTTGCATTTGCATGCTTTCAAATTGCTAGGCTTACGGGTTGGGACAAGTAACAGGAACTCACCTCCATCGCACAGTGCTCAGGTCTCAAATCCAAGCTATCAGCTTTCCTGCTGACAAGCTCAGCATCTTAACTGCTGAGCCATTGTGCCCCCTGTTAATGCAAGGTAGAGAAGGGATATTTAATTCAATTTACACAGCCTTCCTTGACCAGATGTCTTCCAGGTCTGTTGATGTCATCTCCCTTAATTTCTATCCTGCATGGCCAAAAGCAAGGTGACCTGCTTATGGAAGGCTCTCATACTGATATTTTACAAAGTTGATGGCCCATGTCCTGGGAAGTCTGTGTAGGAGATTCAGACACACAACTTGCCAAAAAGCCTCAGGAGTGCTATTTTTCATACCATTCTTGAAACCAGAGTTAGCCTTCTGATCTCCATGGATGACTCATCCCTTTTGGGTCATAACCCACAAATTATAAGGCACATACACTTTTAAGCAAGACCATATATTCTGTGCAACTGACAAATTTTAAGATATCCCATAGTTGTCCTCCTCATGGGGAGTCTCTTAGTTGCTGCCAAGCATATGTCAGCCAAGAAGAGGTAGATTGTTATGAACTGTTAGCCGTAATGCTACCCTCAGAAGGTGTGAATAATCTCACCCTTGCATGAAACAATATTTGTTACTTCTCCAAATGGCTTTGGGCTAAGATATCCAGCCACTTCCCACTCTGTAAGGTACAACAGTTATGACAGTGTTTAACATAATGAACTACTTAATAGGTATCAGAATATGATAAATTTATTGGCCATCATGTGGGTAGATATCCCAATTAGTCTTTCATATTTTTCTTGGGAACAAATAGACAGGATGACCCCCTCCCCAAATGTGGAATCCAGCAAAGCAAACGTAATCAGTCTTGAGAAGACCCAAAGCAATAAAGAAATATTCTGAGTTTCAAAACAACAAACCTCAGATCAGGGACCCAAAACCATAGCATATACTTAATTGCAATAACTATACCACTGTATGATTCTGACAAGAGTTTTGTTTTTCTGTTTTTTCAGATCTTAAGTCACGACTAAGCTTATCCTTTGAAAAAGAGAGTGACACTGATATGAGAAATTGAAGCTGAAAAAGTGGTAGTGCAAAATAGTGTACCAAAAATCAAGTTGAACTGGGCAAGTTCAGGTTGAAAGGGTCCCTTTAACTGCTTTGTCACCAGATGAGTTGGTCTCAGTCTCATCCTAATTTACCATGTGAAGATAGAAATGGCAAAGACGGACAAAAATGGCACCTTGAAAGAAAAACTAGAGGCAAAGCTCATTAAAGATCATGATAATGATAAACACTAGACCCCATAATGATGATTGCACTACTTTTCACACTGGAGCCAATTCAAAGCTAATAAAGAATATTTTATTTAAAGCTGCACTTAGCTGAAGTACCACTAGATGCCACTAACAGCTTCAATTTTCCATCTGCTTTTCTCAAGCCACAAGAAGCTTTTCTAATCTCTTGAAGAATAGATAAATCTTTGTGATTTACTTAAAAGCCTTTATTCTGGTTTTTGAAGGGATGAAACAAGATGGATATTCTACGTTGAACAGTAGTTAAATAAACAAGATAAATGCAGAGGTGGTTGAACATTTTTAGACAAGTACAGTGCATGTGCAAGCTTCAATTCAAACATCCTCTTTTCGCCAGAAACTCTTTTTGGCCAGGGGCTTATTTGGATAGACATTAAGCCAGAGGACAAGGGCCCAAAATTTCTGTCGCTAAGAGAAACATTTATTAAGTGAGTTTTGCCCTGTTTTACTATCTTTCTTGCCACATTTGTGAAATGAATCACTGCCATTATTAATCTAGCAATACACTTCTTAACTTAATAATAATAACAATAACAATAATAATAATAGATTTTGCTTTATGTTGATTTTAATTCTACCATACTAGCCAAGAAATCTGTGCAACTGAGTTAATAATACAGTACTGGCACAATTAAATTATGTGCTTTGATATTTTATTAGCATATACTTTATTTTTTCTTTGTAATCAGTGGATAACTTATGCTCAATCTCAAAAGCAAAACAGAGCATTTGGGTGTGTGCATGGGTGTACAAGTATGGTAGTAACTCTCTTAATAATAATAATAATAGTAGTAAAGTTGGAAGGGACCTTGGAGGTCATCTAGTCCAACCCCCTGCTCAGGCAGGAAACCCTACACCATTTTGGACAAATGGCTGTCCAGTCTCTTCTTAAAAACTTCCAGTGTTGGAGCATTTACTGCTTCTGGAGGCAGGCTGTTCCACTGATTAATTGTTCTCACTGTCAGGAAGTTTCTCCTTAGTTCTAGGTTGCTTCTCTCCTTGCTTAGTTTCCACCTGTTGCTTCTTGTCCTGCCTTCAGGTGCTTTGGAAAATAGCTTGATTCCCTCTTCTTTATGGCAGCCCCTGAGATATTGGAATACTGCTATCATGTCCCTTGTCCTTCTCTTCGTTAAACTAGACATACCCAATTCTTCCCAACTGATCATGGCTATAGATGGAGTTACTTTAAGCAGTTGCCAGCAGCTGTACAAGCAAACTCCAAAGTATCTTTTCCTCTTCAAAAACTAAAGCATGCCCAGCCATGTTGGAAATGGCTTAGAGAAATAAATAAATAATCATAGCACAGGGACAGTGTTTAAAGCAAGGCCAAATGCAAAGTTCAAGCAGCTTTTCAATCAGGGCAAATCTGTTTCTGGGCCCCAAGATAAAGGGCACTTATCAGCTGAGAATCTTGGGGATGTTGTTTGGCAAAGTGTTTCTGCCCTGTATATTACCGTTGACTTATGTTTATTTTTATGCATGAAAGAGACGCAACAAGGTCAACTTGCAGCCCGGAAAATGGCTTTCAGTAATGGATGCCCTGAAAGAGAACTGAGAAAAAGGGTTCTCTTAACTGGCATGCAGCTCGTCTATAGAAGGCACTTCCTTGAATGAAGCAGTTCCCAAGAAGTATGCTTGTGTGCATTTTCTTTAAGAAGTAATCTTCCGAAGTTGCATGACCCAATGAGGTAAACGCATATCTGAGTCATTTATTCCACTGTGTGCAGATAATGCTTGGCACCAGATCCCTGTCTCAGGTTTCTGGAGAGACATAGTTTCTTCTGTTGGTTTTGCTGAAACCCGTTGCCGACTTCTGGTTTTGCTAATCTTCTGCCTAATCCAGTACATTGTCATGACACCAAACAGAATTATGTGTGTCAGACAATGTTTTAAGCCATGGTTTCATAAACCATGCTTTGCTGGATAAACCACATTTAACTGTTTTTCTCACACAACTTGCTAAATTGTAAACAATGGCATGTAAATTGTAGTGATTAACTGTAGTTTACATGCCATTGTAAACAAAATATATGATGGCTTAGTATGCTGTGTGAACCCATTTAAGTTTTCAGATGAGCTAAGGAAACATCTATGTAAAAGACAGACAGCACATATAATCATAACCCCAAACCTTTTTTCATCTCCACAGATCTTTTTCTATGCTGTCTGGAATAGCAAATACGTCATTTGCATCATCAACAGACTAATAATCGTACCTTGTGGAATCAGCAGAATTAAAATACAAATGTATGTGGTTTTCTTACTTATTCCACCTGTTTTTCTTAGCCAGCCTATGAGCGTATGTGACTATTTATGCCCTCCAAGACCTTGCAAATTGAAAATGTAGAGGTTACTATCTTTATTGATGGTAGGTATATTTTCAGTTTCTCTAAATACTTTGTGATTATTTCTGTAGCAGGCAGAACATAAATGTCAAAATGTATAAGCAAGCTAGACCTAAATAATCAATCAACTGGATAACTTATTCAATCATTGTTTGGTATCTATTCCTGCACTGGCTGGCTCAAGAAGCAGCGATTAGCCCAGCAATCAGCCATTGTTTGTTAGTAATGAGGCCAAGGCCAGAAGTGTGCTTGCCATGGGCAACAGAGGTTCTTGGATAAATGGTGTTGATATTGAGGTGCAGATGTTGTGAGATTTTGACTGGTGGATCATCTGGAGGCAACTGGTGGATCAGCCGGACAGCAAAAGAAATGGGATCCAAAGGACCTTATTGGGCGTATGCTGCTTATTCCATCTCCAGAATTTTTCATAATTTTGTTCCATAGAACAGGTTGAGGAAAGGATTAGGACTGGTTAATAAGGATGACAGAGAACCTTGTGGATGACATTGAAGGGCTGATGCTCACTGGGTGCAGATGTCTCCCACTTTGGCAGGATTTGTGGGTACTGTTGAGGCTCTGACTATCCCAGAGAGAGTGGGAGAAGTAAAAAGGGTGGTGTGATTAAACCCCATGTGCTTAGCTCCAATGCATGATGGTTATTGGATCTTCAATTAGTCTAGGTTTTTGGCTGCTGCTACTGAGTGCCAGGTAAGGCTATAATAATATCACTCAAGATCTGATAATGATGAGAAGGCCAACTTGTCACACATTGCCAAAAGCTGATTGAGAACAGAGGGGGTTTTCCTCTCTCAGAAATGTGCCAACTCAGGTTTTGAATGTAACACTAACCACAATCTCAAGACAGTGACTATAGTCATCTGGATGACCTTGATGGCTTTCAGAGACACTACATCATGGATTACCACTTCTGAGATCCTGTTAATAAAGCTGGGCTTTAGGAATCAAATGAGATCACTAATGGCTTCCGCACCTGAACTGTTTATTCAAGATGACCAGTTCCTCCAAGGCAGGGACAAACTGGAAAAACAGGCTGGTGTGATTTACTGTATGATTTGGTTACTCCCTAGTGGACTATTGCAATGCATTTGACATGGAGCTGCATTTGAAAAAAAACATCCAGAAGTTACACTTGGTCCAGAATACAATAACACAGGTAGATATGCACACACCACAGTAAGCCCCTTTAATACCACTACCTGGATTGGGTTACTTGGAGGACTGGTTGTATCTGATTATTTCTGCCCACCTCACAAATACACTGTGTGTCTCTTTTTTGAAACAGAGGTACAGAAAGTCTGTCTTTTCTTTCATAGTGCCTCCCTTTGGAATAGCACAGTCTGCCTGAGATTTGGACGGCCTTGATCCTGTTGGACTTAAAAACTGAGTTTCAGCACAAAAATGCACTGTTTAAGACATTTGATGAACCTGTCATAAATAGGTTTGAAATGTAAACATGCTATGATTGGCCACAGTGGTGTGGTATTGTGTTGTGTGTTGTGGTTTTTAGGTTCATTTGTTACTTTGTTCCGTGTTTTAACTATAGCTGGTCAGAGTTGCAGCTGGGTGGCCACGTACATTTATTAAAATAAATTAAATAAATGCTGACACAAAAAAACAGGAAGGCAAACACTAATTGGGCAGGTTGCTTAGTTGCTGTGTTGTGTATTTTTTCTCAGGGTCTCAGACAAATGCTAATGACTGGATATGGAAATTCATTTCCACAAATAAAAGTGTTCCATTGTCAGGTAAAACCTGTCCAGAGGCAGAGGAGTATTTGGGGGGCAAAATCTGCCTGAATCATTGAATTGTCAAGGTGGAAGGGACCTTAAAGATCTTCTAATTCAATCTGATGTTCAGTGTTGGATCCACTAGTGCAGTGTTTCTCAACCTTGACACCTTTCAACTCTAGGAGTTGTGTAGACTTCTACTTCCAGAATTCCCAGCATGCTCTCTAGGGAATTCTGCAAGTCCACACATCTTAAAGTTGCCAGGGTTGTGAAACACTGCACTCTTAAACAGATGCAATCGAGGTCTGTTGGAAGCCGTCCCAAAAAGAAGAATTCACTGCATCGTATGATAAAACATTTCACTGGATGACAGTCCATATAGTCAGAAAATTCCTTCAGTATCTCCTTGTGGTTTAGCCCACTGGCCTGGTCTTGCTTTCTTCTGAGTGACAACCCTTCAGATATTTGAAAACTGCTATTATCTCTCTCCCCCCCCCCCAAATCACCTTTTCTTTAAGGTAAACATCTTTTAATCATATATTCTAAAGTGTGCTTTTCAGACCCTTCCCCATCTTGGTGACCATCTTTGAACTAACCCAGTAGGCTGCACCCACTCTGGCCACACCCACCCAGCCCCCCCCCCCGGGCAACCGCAATGCTGATGCGGCCCTCAGTGAAATTGAGTTTGACACCCCTGTTTTAATGAATTCCAGAATGTCAGAATTCAAGCATATGTTGTTGTTGCCTGTTAATTGATCATAATCAGTGGGACAGAGACATCAAACAAAGATCCCACAGAGTCTGCAAACTCTTCATTTTAAAAATGACTTTACTCACTCTAGGAAACCATTACAGCAACTACCTGAAGTTAAGGAAGCCATACACTGGCATATGGTCTGCAATCAGAAATTACAAGGCACAAAAAGAAAGGAAGGGAGGTTTGAAAATGTCATTTGGATTGTTAGCCAGGAAGAGGCTCCATCGACTTCATTGGCAATGGCTGTAACCTCTTGTTTACATGGCAGAGCCCAACCGTCGTGGTGTCATCTTTTCTGGAAGCAGACCGGCAATGACTTCACTTCAGAGGATGCAAGAGCCAACGTGTTTGCTCCTTGTTTGGCCACAAGACACAGCAGAGCCTCAGGAACCAGGAGAGCCTGCGTGGCTGGCCCATTTGTTTTTCTTTCTTGCAATAATAATCATAAATCAAGTAAAATTACAGTTTTATCAAATAGCATCGTCATCTGCTCAGAATTCTCTGAACGAGTTATGCCACATTTCTGAACACATCAGTTTTAGAAGTAGCCAGCACTTGAATAGACATGTAGCTGAAAACTTCTCAAACTCTGACTGGCAGAGCGGAAAATTTCTTTAAACCATTCCTGTATTAATTACCAAACTTTTATTGGTAACTAATTGAGATTATGCTGAGAAATTGCTCCTGGGGCTTTACAACTACTAGTGAAAATAAGTGTGTAGTGTGTTTCTATTATCAAAATTCAATCTTCCCGCTATCTAAAAGTTCTGCAAGCTTTTTCTACGTGATCAGAGCAAGTTCCAGCAATATCTTGTCTATCCTCAGAAAAGAGATATAGATCATTGCTATTTTCCCATTAAAAAAAAGACGATCATTTGGATAATATGTGCTGGAGTGGGAGATGCATTGTATTGAAAAATTAGGCACATCTTGTCTTTTCTAGTGGCACCCTCTGGAGATGGCTACATTATAATTGCAGTCAATGGTCCATAATCATGATGGGATAATTTGAGTGTGCAAATGAGGGCTTAGTGCATTAAATATGCAAACATTGTAATACACTTTCCTTATTTATTTATTATTGAATTTATAGGCCACCAGATTCCCAGCAACTCTGGACAGAAATCTATTTTTAGTACAACATAGCCAGGTAATGTTAAGATGGCTTGCCTTTAGAAGTTGTGGAGCTTTTTAAGAAGAGATGTCTGAAATGGTATCAGGTCTCCTGCTTGAGCAAGGGGCTGGACTAGAAGACCTCCAAGGTCCCTTTCAATTCTATTATTCTGTAATTCGAAGATTGGGAGGAAGAGAGCAGTTAAATTGATCCCTCTGAGCATTGTTGAGTAGTTAAGGCACAGCAGTGGACTGATAGAATTTAAGGAGCAACAGGGCAGAAGGATACAGCAGCTTTCCATGTCTTTCCTGGTATACATGGCTGTTATCAAACCTGCAAGAGAGCAAGCCGATTTGATCAGGAAGCCACTCCTTCATGACATAGCTAAAAAGGTATTTTGCTTTTTTCCCCCCTGTGTGCATGTCTGACTGCACATTGCACTACCCAGTTGGACAGTAAATTGCTGACACAAAGAAGCAGAAAGTGATATACTGGAGGGAACTCAGCCAAGCTTTGAATGGGTGTCTTGCTTCAGTGAAGGTTCTAAACAAAGCACCCCCTTAAGAGTGTTTTGTGAAGCAATGTTGTCCCTTTGCTTCTAAGAACGAAGCAAAGCACCATATTGCTTTGCCTTGCTTGGCTGCAGAACCCTTCTTAGCCTTTTCCTACTGTGCTGACTGAAGAGTTTCTTGGATGGATGGCTTTGATGAACATAGCCAGATTGCTTGCAATGCGAACTGAAGGTGACCAGCTTAGAACGCCCTTGGCACATGCTAAAAGTATTAGGCTGAGAGGCTTGAGGGAACACTGAAGGCAATCCCATGGTATTTACCAAAACTGCCCGTTCTGCAGGTTTTTCCACACCACTCCCTCAAAGCTTTAGCAAGCATGAAGAACAGGCATTGCTTGCCAAAACTTAATCCATCCAAGATCTTCCAGATTCAATTGCTCTGGTTCCCTTAAGTAACTCATCTTGTAGGAAATCCCAGCATGCACATTGAAGCCATCCAGCATTGAACTGCCTTGAAATGTCTCAGTATAGGCAACCCTGAAGCTCCACAATCAGAAAAACCTTCAACTGTGGGACAGAGTTGAAAGAATCTTTCTTTCATGGCTGTTAAAGGCCACCCAGATTGCTTTGTTCAGGCAAATCAAGTCTCCTCTGCTTTGGCAGAAGAAACCAAGTTGCCTCCACAATGTGAATTGCTTTATTATCAGCTGGTTGAGGTTGACTGGATCAAAAAAACAGACTCCACAGGAAGATTTGGGCCAAACTTTATTGAGATAAGTATTGTAGAAAAAATACATATTTTTCCTTCTCTTCCTTCTGTCTTCCTTTCCTTTCCTCTTCCCTGAGGGTGTCAAAATCAAGCTGAATCTTTTCCTAATCTGTGCATTTATTGAAGCAAATCTAAACTGTTTCTCAGAGGCCTAATGCTTGATAACTATTTATTTATGTAATGCATATTTTGGGATATCTGAATTGGAAGGGTTAGGACTGAATCATTCTTATCAGAGTTGGTAAACACGTGATGGCTATTCATAATGTGTATTACTAGCTGCCTTACACTGAGTGGTCTATTATTGGTCTGAAAAATGGCAGAAAAAGGCTCATGAAATTGATACTTTCAGAGTAGTTTATATGCTGAGATGCAGAAATATGACATCCTTCAACTGACCCACTGCAGCTACTCAAATGGTTGCCCTCTCTTAGGTGTTCACAGCACAATTGGAATAAAACAGGGTGAGATTTGATACTGGCAGGTTGTCGTGGAAGCACAACTTAAATAAATAGATCACAGCCTGTTTCAGCAGCTTCTATATTTAGCACCAGAACACTTATTTATAGGTTTGGCGGCCATTCTGCATCAATAAAAAGCAGAGAACTAGAAAAAGAATGGTTGAAAATGCATGGAAACAAACTTCTAAAAGTTGCAAAAGTTCATCAACCTGAATGTATTAATGTTTGGAATTTCCCTTCAAGCTGCTAAAGTTTTATGAAGATCAAATGATCCATGGTTAAGATACTCCTTGATTAAATTAAAGGAATAAAGATACTCCTTGATTAAAAGAACTGCACAGCCTGGTATTATCCAGAGACTTTAGTTTCTATGGCAGAATGTTAAACTATAATATCTCCTGTAGCCAAAAATCATTCGTCCATTTTAACACTTTTTTTCCTGTATCATGCTCATGTTGTTATTTTATGATCTGTTGCAAAGGACACCGGGAAACAAACTCTACCTTTCCAACGAGGATAACAGTACTTTACCATAGATGCAAGTGGTTTTGAAAGTGAATGTATTTAATTTTTTTTTGCCTGTGGGGCATTTTTTGTTTGAGAAAATTGGAAATGCAAATATTGTCCTGGAAATTTTCTGCAGATTTGATTCATTCTTGACTGATTTAGATGTCAAAGTGTTCAGAATTTCCATATAATTTCTTTTAGAAGTGTCATTTGTGCTTAACTTTACTATTATCTAATGATCACCTAAGGAGTTCCTGTACATCTTTCTTGTGGATTTAACTGAAGTGAAGAAGCCAAGGAGGCTACAGATTCAATAGATGATTGTGTAATAAAAGGAAAAAAAAAACTCTTACAAACCCAGTTTTTGGCCACTTCATAGTAAGTGAAATGCAATCCATATAGAATAAAAATGGAATCCATATGGAGAAAAAAACAAAAACAAATAGTGAAATTCATTGTCTTTTTCTTCAAAAAAAAAAAAAAAATCAAAAGCAATTTCTTGCTCTTTAATTTTTTTTTAATCAGTTCATAATTATAAAATAGATGACAACTGCAGAATTCTGCAGGTTTGAGAATAAACCTCACTGGACTCAAACTTTTGAATTGGCACAGTTAAGAACACTTCTGAGCCTCCTTCCATGAATTAAATTCACAGAGAAAGTCCAAAACTATTTAACATAGACAAGTAGATTTCAGCTTTAAGATATGATCGCTGTTCTTTAATTTGTGATGTTGTCAACGCTGCTAACATCGGATGTTCTTGCTTTGGCAACAGATGGAAATGTAGCCATATTTTCTCTATCACTTTTAGAATTTGTTGATGCTGGGAGGGGGGATGTGGATGAGAGTCCAGCTAGTCATAACAATAGTAACTCAGCCATGAGAACTCAAGGTCATCGGGCCCAGAGTTGATAGAGTTTTGGAGAGCTGGGGAGAAAGCCCACGCTTCAAGCTAGTTAGGGAATGTGATTTATGACTGTTTATTGGAGAATGGAATTGTCCTTTGCTACTTTGTGCCAGGGGAGGGGAATTCAGTTTTTGGGCTTCAACTATGTAGTGCCAATACTTTGTTTCTCGAATAAAAGATTCTTTAAGGAAAACAATGCCTCAAAGTTCTTTTGAAGAGATTCATCTGTCAGAACCATGACAGATGCTTTGCCACTAGTAGCTGGAAGGTCATTTTTCTCAAAGGATCTCTCCCTTCTTTGAACATTGTCCAACTTTGAAAATAGGTATAAACAGACAACTCATGAGCAAACAATCTGGAAATGCTGCTTTCTAAGAACAGTACTGTAATCAGCAACACCAAAGGAAAACATCTACCAAATTTGAGGAACAATCCCTGCCTCTATTGGAATCAGAGGTTCCTACCTAGAAAAGATCCTTCTTCCAAACTGCATATGGACATTAATTCAGTTCTTGCCAGAGGAAGAAAATCAATGTATTGGCAAAATGGCATTCTACCCTGTTTGTGGCAAACATTGATCAAAGCATTGTTGGATGCTTTGTGTCAGGCATTCCAAGATGTTACTCCCCCATCCATCTTTTAATGCACTTTTGTCTTGAGCAAAATATGCTTTGCTCACAAGCTTGGCAAAGGTTCACTGGCAATCAACACCAGAATCCTGCAATCATCAGTGGGATCAAATTTATCAAGAAAAGTGGCAATATATACACATCATTTCTTGCAATTTTTAAAAATGCATAATTACCATGTTGAACTTTGATTTGCTGTTGAGATATGATCTTGCTGCCTTTATTATAACTAGAAATGCTGTCACAGATCTATTTACATTTCCAAGCTTAATTCAAGCTGCACCATTAGTAGCTGGGGGGGGGGAAGGATTGTTCACTCATTAGCATCATCTACAACAATTGAGATAGCAATGTAGAAAGAAATTTTGTGATCCACAATAGCACGAGCAATAGCAATTGCAGTTAGACTTATATACCGCTTATGTGGGAGATGAACAGGCTAAGCCCAAGGGAGAGTCAAATGTGTCATAAGTCACAAGTCCCTATGTGACTGCAAGAGATCTAAGTCCAGCCCACCTAGAATGCCTGTCTTCCTTAAGCTTGCAGTAAACTTTTATACTCATTTGAACTGCCTGAATCTCCTGATTTTCCTGGCGCTTGACAGCTTCACAGTGCTTTACAGCCTTCTCTAAGCAGTTTACAGAGTCAGCATATTGCCCCCAACAATCTTAGACCTCATTTTACCAACCTCGAAAGGATGGAAGGTTGAGCAGGTCAACCTTGAGCAGGTCAACCAATCGAACTGCTGGCATTCCGCATAATTAGCCTGTAATACTGCATTCTAACCACTTCGCCACCATGGCTCTTCGTATGCTCCCTTTATGCCCGTGTGATTTTGCAAACTGATTGCATCTACTTTGGAATCCTTTTTACTGTACAATTGCTGTAACTATTGTTAAAAATGCTAACCCCCCCCCATTTCTAGAAATAGCTTGGTACTGTAGTTCATCAACCTATTAGCTCACTAGCATGTTCCTGCTGGTGTTGGGTGCTGAATTGTTCTATCTGCTTTAAAACGGGAACAGATTTATTTCTGTTTAGAAATATTGTTTTATTCAGAGGGCTTTAATGTTTTATAGGCAGCAGTGGTAAATTGCCCTATCCCTGCTCTTCATCAGGTCTGCATCTTCAGTCTCTTGTTTTCTATATACAATGATATTTTTCAATATATTTCTAACTAATCCATTGCTTCCCCTAAACCAGGGGTTCTCAACCTTGGCAACTTTAAGACTTGTGGACTTCAACTCCCAAAATTCCTCAGCCAGCAAAGCTGGCTAAGGAATTCTGGGAGTTGAAATCCACAAGTCTTAAAGGTGCCAAGGTTGAGAACCCCTGCCCTAAACCTTAGCAGTTTCTTGCCCAGTATCCTGTAACTGAATCTGCAATGAACATTACAATGCAGGGAAGAGCAATCCTTTGCATTCCAGAGTGGGTGGAAGAAAATATTTTGGACTTGTTCACTTCTCTGGGAAGCTTTCAAAGAATATCATGGGTACTCTTTGAAAACCTAATGCCTCAAAATCTCACTGGTTTTGGGAGAAAAAAACTAAAGAAAAGTACTAATCCCTAACACCAACCCCAGCTGAAAATCTTAGTATTGTTCACTTCAATAACAAAGGCTTTGTTCGGTGGGCTTCTCCAGCTTCTCCAGATAGAAAGAAATGTAGTCTTGCCAGAGCCCGAAATTGTCTCCCTACTTCACAGTAAATGTTTGTAACAATTCCTAGCAGCTTCTTACAGTAGTGCAAATCTCTCTCTTTCTTTCTCTCTCTCTGTCTCTCTCTCTCTCTCTGATAAAGCAGATTAGCTTGGTTCATTTTGGAAAAAATGGAAGATCCCAATCAATTGTATTTACTTAAAATTACTGCTCTTTTGGCTATAAAGGAAACAATAGCTGAAAGCTTAAAAGAGCTGGGATGGGAGTAACATTCAGGAAGCTTTCTAGCTTAAAAGAAACCTGAAAACTAGAACTGATCCCTTACCAAAAGCAAAAGTAGCTTCAAGTAATCTGATATGTAATTGTTTGTAGAGTTAGAAATAAAGGTCGACTTTGGGGATAGCACAGAAATTGCATTGGACAATCTTCTGGATGACCTTTAGAGAAGCCAGGATCAGAGGCATGCACCTCCCAGGTCCACTTTGGTCTCCTGGTGGTTTGCAATACCACCAACCATGGTATCCTTCTGGAATGCTTCCAAGGGATTGGGGAAGAGCTACAATCATCCAGTGGTTCTTGTCAGCCCTGCAAGGTAGTCTAGAAGAGAAACACAATTGGGGTATACTGTAGGTTTATGTTAACAGAATGTTGCAAGAAAGCATTTCTCCTCTCGTTTCTTTTACTTTCCAGAAAACTAGGAAGGGCACCTTCTGAAATATTTCCCATGCCATCAGTCCCCCTTCTGTGCACTGAGACATATTTTATATGCCAGTTGTCCCGTCTGCAGCTCTCCTGTCTCCCAAGGTAATTTCCACATACTATCACAGTTCTACTCTTTCATGTAGGGGTAGTTCCAGCCAGTGGCAATGGTAGAGCTATCCCAAGACCTCTATTTTGTGATAAACCTCAGAAGTCCTTCCTCTCCCTACTTCTTTTCAATACATGTGTGAAACCACTGGGAGAAGGCATTTATCAGCACAGTGCCCAGTATATTCTGACAATATGCTGGTTATACTCACCCCAAGACTGAGCAAACAATGTGGTAGGCATTTGTCTCAGTACCTGGCAACTGTCGGGGTTTAGATGGGGTAGGATAGATTCCATCTGAATTCCTCCAAGATGGAGTGGCTCCAGGTTCGAGGCATGAATGATCCCAAGAAAATACCATAGAATATCTCCATCTTAGAATGGAGATATTCTATCCTGTTCAGAGAAGGTCTGCAATTTGGAATTCTTCAAGACTCACAGGCCCTGCTTTAAATTCAGGCAACAGATGTAGCTAGGAGGACCTTTATGTTTATTCTCAGACTGGGACTATGGTCACGGTCATTCACACCCCTGGTCACCTCCTGCGTGGATTACTGTAACATGTTCAAGATGCAAGTGCTTTCGAGGAACATCTGGAAGCTGATACAGAATGTGGTGGTCCAGACAGATTTCACTGGGTCAACAGTCTCCAAGTCCCATATAGGCAAGACTGCAATGTGACAGAAATGGTCTGTTTCCATTACCACCCACTGGTAATGGGTGGGACTGTCTGTGGGACTCTCTCCCAGTGGATTTTTGATTTGTCTCATTTCCCTCCCCCTAAACTTTAGGAAAGTCATAAAGGCATTTTGTTCTGGCTGGCAAAGGAAGAGACTGTTTTATAATATCCAGGTAGGGCCTCCAATGTGCATGATTTATTTATATGGATTTATTTAGATTTTGGTTTGTATGCATTTGTTGTTAGTTGCCACTCTGGCTAAGAGTGATATAAGTATAACAAATACTGTTGTACATGTGTAGACAGACATAGATATATCAGATTAAATTCAATTCTGAAAGAATTGTCTCCATGTAAATGTGTTGAGATACTCCATTTTTAAAAAATATAAGGTCATGTATTTTTACTTGATTCTGTGAATGAATAGTTAGAACAGTTAGTGAAACAGTAGCAATCACAAAGTAGATCCGGTATGTCTGAAATTTGCTGACTCCTTAACAAAAAAGCAAAATTGACACTGACTGTTAAAACATCTATCAGGAATTTATTACAACACATTGTTCCCAAATACAAAAGAAAGGAAAAGAAAGAGAGGGTAAAAAGCACTGCTGTTTACAGCCTTCAATAATAAATAAATAAAGTCAATGCAGGGGCTGAGTGCACCACTCAATCCTGCCAAGCAACATCCAATGTCAGCATTCCTTTAGCAGGCAGAAGGGGATGTAGTTTGGTTATCACGAGAGAAGGAAGGGGACAAACTCACAGACCAGATGCAGTGTCATTTCCCCTGCGCGCACTTCACCCATCCTAGATGGTACTCAGAATTTATTCCCAGGATATACAGATCTCAATATCCAAATTTCCATTCCATGAGCAATCCTTGCTTATGAATCACCCTGAGAACCAAGTCTTCATCTCTTGTTGGTGGATATTCACAGACTAAGGTCTTTGGTTCTGTGCCTGTGTCAAGAGGCTCAGCATCTCATCCCTTAGTCACATAATTCCCCGTTAATGTTTACAAGACAGAAGAACTTGCAGAATAAAAACGTGGCTCCACAGACAAGAGGGATTTCTGTGTACACCTTCTGAGAAAGTTGGGTTAAGTCAGTTTCTCTACTCTTTCCAAAAGAATTCTGAGTGACAATAAATAAACACAACATATTGCAACAGAAAATTTGCACCTCCTCTCTGAAATCTCACAACAATTTGTTGAATGGCTATTCTACTGATTCCTACTGAGAATGGCTAGGAAATACGTGGCAGATAGGTGACTAGGAAGGACTCAAATGTCCTTTGCTCACAGTTGTGTTTTGCAATACTGGCTTTCTATTCATTGGGCAATAAAGGAAAAATGGGTGGGATATAAGACTCCAAACAATTCCTGGAGACAGAGGAATCGCCCCTAGGAGTTTCAGCCATTCCGGGTTCTATGGCAAATTTGAGAGGGACGCTTGTTCTGTGTACAAACCAGCCAAACCAGTATACTGAAGAATTCAGAGAGACTTGCCCATGACACGCAACTATATAGAAAACAGTTGCAGGTTTGAATTTTGTTGGCGCAATAATACTAAATACATTAAATGATAAATATTCCACTGAAATCTAGACAACTTTAGAATGAAATAACCTGGGTCTTTCATGTTGGTATCTGAACACTGTTAACATGAAAAACCCCTTGCTGTCAATAAGGGAGCAGGCTCTGTATCTCTTCTATCCTGTCTAGTCTAATGTAATCACAATACTATGGTGACAGAAAAGTCTATATTACAAAATTGTATCTAACTGGGTTTTATTACAGGATTTGGAGACTAAATGCCTCCTTTTAATTGCTTTTGGCTTCCATCAAACCTATTTGTGTGATGGCTTTTGATACAGATTCGTGACTTGAAAAGATGTTGGGAAATTAGATTTTTTTTCCAGAGTGCAAACAATTTTTCTTGAATTCTTAGCACTCATCAAATTTTAATTCCAAGGATGGGGGAAATCATCGCACTGAAATTAGCCTGCATTAGCTCTGTGTTCACTTTCCCCCATCTAATACCATCCAGATAAGTAGGAATTTAATTCCCCATCACAGCACAATGGCTATAATAATTGTGGGGGCTGGGATTTGTAGTCCAGAAGAGGACAACTACTATCAGGTAAAAAAACAGATACCTTCTGAGGCACTCTTTAATTATCCCAAATCACGTTAGAGCTTTTATCTTTCTTCCTACAAAACTTTAGTGGATCTAGGGAAGCTTCAGTGTCTGGCAGAGTTTTGAAGAGAATACGATATCCCTGAGAGGAGAACTTCTCTACCTCCGTCTGTGCACTGTTTGGCAATCACACACGCCACAGTATTGACCAGCCTTTGCGTACAGTTGGAACCAGAGAAAGCAGAGGGCAGGCGGAGAAGGGAAAAGCCCATATATATTCACAACAGAGAAACAAAGATCAACATACATAGAAGCAAAATCACATAATAATATAATAATAAATACTTAAATCTATAATTCATACATTGCAATTACAACATTGATAGCTTATTATCATTAGCATTAGGATCCAGAGGAAAGTAGGAAAGATATCCTTTTAAGGAATTGGCATCCAGTAGAGGAGACATGAAAACAGCACATGGGATACCAGAAACAAGGAGGACAGAAATAATAAATAAAACCACAACATGATAAAAACAGGCAGAAGGGTGAAGAATCACAGCAAAGCCTTCAAAACAAAGCTAACAAAACTTTTTGTCACAGGGGGAAAAAAAAAAGGTGCTGCAAGCCAGAAAAACCCTATGTAACACCTAGGATGTTGGATAATTTTGTACCTGGTGTGAAGTTAAAGTGACGTGTCTTTCTCTCTCTCCACATTCTGGAGATGGGGAATTAGCAGCAAGACAATGGTGCTGTTAGAGTCAGCTGCACCCCAAATAAACTGCTTTATGGTTTTCAACTTGGGCTTGGTTAGCATTATATTATCATGACCTTACTTTTTCTGATACGAATTTCTCAAACTATGCCTATTTCTTGCATATATGTTAAATACTGCTTTGGTTCAAAGGTATAGTCATTCTTGTCCTATTGCTCCCAGCATAGCCAAATATAATTTTTAAGTGGGCCACCATTTATAAACTTGGTTTTTCAAAGTTTTCAAGTCTGGGGGTGAAGGCCAGAAGTTGGGTCAGGATAGGAGGAACCAGGTTTTAAATGAGCAGGGTTTTGGGTTGTTGGTTTTTTTGTCTGTATAAATTCTAAACCAGGGGTCTTCAAACATGGCCCTTTTATGACTTGTGGACTTCAACTCCCAGAATTCCTCAGCCAGGCATGCTGGCTGAGGAATTCTGGGAGTTGAAGTCCACAAGTCATAAAAGGGCCAAGTTTGAAGACCCTGTTCTAAACACATTAGACCAGACACCTTTGTATGTTTCTACAATGATAAAATGGAGCTAACTACTAAACTTTATGGGGGAATAGTAAGAAGCAAATATAAAACAATTTAGAGATACGGCACTGCTACTAATGGAATATGAACTAGTGAATTTACTTTATTCCCTGCATTTGGAATAATATTTGCTAAAGACCATGTGTAAACTATTTTTCTTAGAAAGGAGTTGAACAGAATACTTCTCAATGAGTATCAATGAGAAGAATCCAGAAGCATCTAATTCCAGTTCATCAAACATGACTGGTTAATGCTAATTCTACTTTAATGATACATTCACAAGATCAAGAATTCCTAAAGAGGAATTTTCCATCTGGGCTTCTGATGCTCACAAGCTCACAGGTGAAGTGAGGATTTTGATCTTTTAGTATCTGTGAATACTGTACCAACCCAGACTCCAAGAAACCTGCAGCAGAAGATGTCACCTTGCTTTCATCATAATAATTCAACAGTTGTTTTTTTTTTAAAAAAAGAAAATTCAACTGCCAGTGTGAGAACCTAATTGCATCTCTCCAGTCCCACTGCCCCATGCCCCTCTGCATATTACTTGCAAAATAGCATGCAGGTCCACATAAGTCACTTCTGAGCTTGCAGCATCTAATCTGAACAGACAGTGGTAAAATAAATACAATGAAGATCTCTCTACTTTGTGTCTTGGCAAAGTAGATAGCAATTACTATGGTCAGGAAACAGACAACCTGATGCAAGAACATGTTATTGCTGCTCCCCTGTGGTTTGCAAAGTCTGAACCTGAGATTGTTATTTTTGTCTTGTGTATTTTAAAAAAAATACAGCTGAACAAGAAAAGAAATGGGAAAAGAAATGCACTAAAAAGATTTTTTTTCCTTTTAAAAGCTACACAAACAACCCTGAGGTATTGGCTCAAAAAAAAAAAAAAAACCAGCACGTGATACGAAAGGAGCAAATGCAAAATCAGATACACATAGAAGAAAATGTGCTTTCAGGGAGACAGTTCTGTGCCTTTACTTTAAATAGATGAGCAGCCCCTGGAGTGCCTCTGTGTCATGAACTGAATCCTTTGCTATTCACCACAAAATACGTCCAGAATAGCCAATAATGAAAATGTGCAACATCCTTCCCACTCTTGTGTTTTGACTGGGATCGTACATTTGTGGCCAATATTACCTTGACGTGCGTGTTCATTTGCTTGCCCTAAAGTTCCATTTTGTACCTGTTCAAGGCAATGTAAACAACGTGGCCCTCCAAGATAGAGGCCTTCGACAAATATTTCATACAACACTGGGACTGTAACATTTACCAAGTTAAAGCAGCCCACTTCCACGGAGAACTTCCACACCAGTGGTTCCCAGGGAAGTGAAACACTAAAGTGGAAACCCTCTGCTTGGTTGAGCTCATCTACACAATCAGTGGCTTACAAATAATCTAAAAAAATAACAACCCAGCTGCATGTAGTATTTCTCAAACAATCTTCTCCATCAGAAATATATGTGAATCTGCCTATTGTTCAGTGATGTTAAACCATTTTTTTTCCTCAACGAAGGCCAGCCCTACTATCAAGTTGATTGAGCAGCAGATTTCTACCAGTAAGAAGTGATCTAATTTACATTCTTCATTTTATTAGTATAGTTTAACAACTGGGAACATGTTCAATTATCCACGTGGTGTGAAAAAAATCCTGAGCTGGCTATGGCCTCTTCTGATTTAAGATGCACATTTTCTAAAAGGCGCCAGAGAAACCTTTACTCCATAAGAAGAAAAGTGTTACCTGCAAAAGAACTTTAATCCAAATTATTTCCTAGCGACTTATTTAGATGAAACCTTCAGAACTAGTTTTCTTGTCCTGGTCATCGACATTAGTCTCTTAAGCTCAAGACAAATAAAATCTCTGGCCAAGCTGAAGTTCTTAATAACATTCTAGAGGCTTAGAAGATAGATGATGAAAATGGAATTTGGAATGGGCTGGCAAGAGCTTCACATTACGTCTAAAATATTCTTTATCCTTTCTAGAACTTCATTTCTTGAAAGGCTTGTTCACTTTGATGACCTGCTAAGTGAATTTTGTCTTTGGACTGTTCGCTCACTGACTGATTTGCATTCACTGAGAAATCCCTGATTGATGGTGAATGAGTACTTAAGAGGAAACAGAGATTTTGGATGGAGAATTGAAGTTAAAATGTCGGTTCTTGCAGTAGTAAAAAGGACACTGCCTCTTGGCAGCTTCCCTAAAGTAGGCCTGAGGATATTTATGAGATTTTTACTCTAGTACCACAACATAATTTATTCAACATTTCCATGGTCTTAGTTCTCCAAAATTCTCTTCCATCTCCATTTGCCTTCCACAGATGCTGGGTTTAACATTGTTTGAACAAGAGGAGCCATTCGGAATAGCCTGCCCTTGGATTTAAGAGCACAGCTCACCAGTTCTCCTAAGTCAATGGGGAATTAAATACTCTGGCCTTCTGAAAAGACCCCCCCCCCACACACACACAAACACTGGGTTCAGATCTAATGTGCTCCCTTTACAGACTGCACATATTTAATTGAATATATAGCTCCTATGCAGTCTGCTCCCCCTTCCTACTCAAGGTACCCTTTTTCTTATAGCTAAGCCTACTCTTATAGTCATAACTCTTATTATCCCCTGCTCAGACCAGGAAGGAGAAGATTTTATGGCTTTGATTGCAGGTGTGATAGAACAAGGAAATAAAGAAGCATTAAGAAGAATTCCTGGCTCAGTTTGAGTTAAAGATTTTCTCACTTTTTTAAAAAATAAAAAGCAGATGCCCATATACACACCCATACATCCATGCACATGTGCACATGCATACACACACACACACACCTCTTTTTCTTTTTGGGGGGTGCCTCCACTACTGATGCAAGGAGCCACAGGTCTAAGATATTGCTTTGAAACTTGTGTTTCAGATTTAAATACCGTACACATAAAAACGGAGCTGGAGAACTGCCCCTACATTGTCTGAAAATCATTGCCAGAATGAACAGCTTCAAATAAATTAGAAAGAAAAGTTGAAAATTATTTGTCTCAATAAAAACTGTAGTAAAACCTTTAAACTTTTTTCTTTGTGTTTTTTTTCTCTCTTTTATATTATATAATATATATTTATACATGTATAGGACTGCAGAACAGCAGCTTTAAAGAATACTAGCCAGAGAAACACAAAGGCCCATGCTCAGTATAGGAAGAGGGGAGTCTCGGAAAAGAAGCCTCTCCGGGTTTCTGCACCTGAATTTGGGAAAGAGACACCAATATATTGTACAACCCTGATGGGAATAGAAATGCCCCTGCTGTAATGGAAACGGATAGGCAAAATCTCAATTACTTCCTATACGTTAGATAGGAATGTATTAATTATAATGAGTAATACACTCTTCAAAGAAAAGAACCTGCTTCCCTTTAACTCTTCCTGTTAATCTGTGGATCAAAGAGCAACCATTTTCCTCCAAGAAAACTATCACTCCTCCCAAGCTTCAACTTCGCCCTGGTTTCTCTTTCAACCCCATTGTAGGAGACATGCATCAGCTCTCCCCCGTTCCCTCTGAAGGGGAAGAGAAAGCACCCTTTGCATGCAAAAGGAAAGAACCCAATATTTAAAGAGTTAATATACTCTCCACCTACCCAAAAAAGGGAATGTGATTGTGGTTTGTCGTGGTGGTGGTGGTGGAGGTAGGAACCAAAGGAGGCACTAAGCATGCACCATTATGTTTCTTGACTTCAGATTCCTTTAGCTTTTTGCCTTCGTTTTAGTGGATATGCCCTTTGGAAATGCACACGGGCACATGAGAAAAGGCTCTAACACATACCCACACCCTCCTCAGTTAAATATGTCACCAATCTTTCTCCTCATCCCTACCTCCCTTCCCCCCGCCCCACATCCCCAGATGCACCCACACTTGCTCTCAAATCTCACACAGTGAAAAATCAGGACACCTCTATGATCTCCATGCTGCCCGAAAAGCTAGACTGTTTGCTAATTTTGCCCAGGTCTTCCCGAGATCTGCTCTCTGACAAGGTTTCTTCAAATTCCATTTGGCAGCTCCTTCTTTTGAACTGCTTCTCGGGCATGGTGTCCTCGTGCCAGCTGTGTCGCACCTCTCGCTGCTCTCCTCGTTGCTTGTCCCTCAATCTGATCTCACAGCTTGCCTGGATTGTGCTGCAGCTGAACGAGGAGTAGGTGGTGGCACTGGCAAAGAGAGTCCCACTCCCACTGCCTTTGCTGCCTGTTGCTGAGTCTGTGCTGAAGTACCAGGGGTTCTCCGTAGAAGGCGTGCTTGGGGATTCCACGTGCATTCCCCAAGTACCAGCAGTGGAGGGGGTTGTGGCTGGCTGGGCCAGCTGCTGCCCTACATTGGGAAGGCTCAGCCGAAGGGTCTGCTTCAGATTGTCCTCCGTGCTGGTGCTTTTGTGCATGGCACACATCCCACTGAAATTCAGGCTCAGCCCATGGGCAGGGGAGCCTGCTTGGTGCCTGTGCTTCCGTCGTTGTCGTACTTTGGCCTCTAGAATGAAGTCAGGTCCACTGGGCCAGTCAGAACCATCTGGAACAGGAGAGAACTGACACGTACCATTGGGACCTGAAGGGCTGTCCAACTTACAAAGCTTGGGAGTTTCCCCTACTTCTGTAGGAACTGGGATCTCCTGCCTTTGAGTAGGACAGTAGGCTGACTTGATGTCCAGAGAAAAAGAACGCTTTAGTCGGTTGGTGTCTTGGATGCGCTCAGAAGATAAATGCAGCCCATTGAGTCCTTGCTGCAATGCCATTGGTGAGACAACCTTTGAAATTCCTAGTGATCGTTCAGAGTCAATGGAGGATGTTTCCAAGATTGTGCTTTTTAATACCTCCTCAGACTTTTCCGAGATAAACAGAGTCTGGGGTCTATTACCTTCGCAAGTCTCAAAGTATTCTTGCTGGGGTTCCCCTTCACCTTTCTCTCCTTGGGCCTTCAAAGCCTTGAGTAGCTTCAAACTTCTCTCATACTCTAGGAGTTGACCTAAGAAGTTGAAATTGGGTGATATGGAGGGACGTCTGTCTTTGACAAACCTGTTGGGGCAAGCAAAGAGCCATGATTATTACATGGCATTTTCTTACTTCCAATAAAGATATATTTTATAGATCTTGAAAGCATATATTTTATAGATCTTGAACATCTAATCAGCAAGCCATGGTTGTAAAAGATTCTTAAAAACTCTATAATTCAAAGCAACACTAGAAACTAATTATATTCATCTTTCCCACATGCCCATGGCTTTAAAAAGTAGAGATATATTTAAGGATCTCTCCTTGTCCAATAGAAGATCAACACAAATTTCAAGGGTTCAGCAAAGTGGTTATATGTGTTGATTCCATACCCATATATAAGCCCTTACTGTATAGAGCAGAGGTCCCCAATCTTTTGGGCACCAGAGACCGGTTTTGTGGAGAGAGATTTTTCCGTGGACTGGAAAATGCATGGTTTTGTGTGCTGCTTGCATTCCACAGATGTGGCTTTGCTTGTTTGTTACGGACCGGTTGCTAGTATGCCATGGACCGGTACTGGTCGACGGACCGGGGGTTGGGGACCCCTGGTATAGAGTATTAGTTCAGCACTTCATTTTTTTTTATCAGTGTGCCTTATCAGTTTAAAAAAAAACAAATTTACTGTGAATCACAAAATGACTAAATTTACATGTGAGTGATCCCAAACATTCAAAGAGTGGGAGCCAATCATCAGGCTACCACAAGCTCGACAGTTACATAAATCAGCTTCTAAACTTACACTAAGAAACTGGGCCAAGAATTAAGAATTAGAGCAGTGGTTCTCAACCTTTTTAATGCCGCGACCCCCAACCAGTCGTAAGTCGAGGACTACTCAACCGATCATAAGTCGAGGACTGTTTGCAGAATGGGACTTTTGGCAGGCTCAGCAGGGCAGAGGCAGCCTGGACAATTCCTATTGGCTTTTGAAAGCCAATAGAATTAGACTCTATTCAAGAGAGTCTATTCTATTGGCTTTCAAAAGCCAATAGAATAAAAGGGAGTAGCACAGCTAAGGAAAACGGGAAAAAAATGGCGGACTGCGTTGTTTGGCGACCCCTGTGAAATGGTCGTTCGACCCCAAATGGGGTCCCGACCCACAGGTTGAGAACCACTGAATTAGAGCTTCACAAAAGGCATAACATTTATGGTATTATTTTCTTTTTTATGTGCTCCACTTGTCTTTTTGTGGGGGGACATAGAGAAAAAAAAGCTTGACTTCAAAAACAGCTATTAAAAAAAATAAAACCTGTCCTAAGGAGCTTTTGAGGATTGGGTGGGAGGGGAGAAGGGAAGGTGGGGGTGGGTGGGGAAGAACCAGCCAGCCAACTATTCTCCTTGGAAAGGAAAAAGAATCAGCATCTTCTGGAAATTTGTAGAAACCTACCTGTAGGCATCATCTGAAGACATGCCCATGGTCTTCATGATGTATGCAATGGCAATGGTGGCCGATCGGGAAATGCCTGCCAAGCAGTGCACAATCACCTGGCAGCTAGAAACCTTGGCCTTATCTGCAGCACAAGAAAGCAGAGGTCACTTCAAGCAAAGACATCTTAAAGACTACCAAGACTCATTTCAGATCATTTCAGATTCGGTGAAGTAAAAGCTTATCTTACCAAATCTGAAATCTTAAATATGTCATAAACTTCCTTGTTGTCTTTGTTGCTGCAGACTAACCTTGCTCTCCCTTGGTGACCAGAAGGAAAAAGCAATAAACCATATGAACAAGATATTTATCTCTGCACAGGTGGATGCTTTAAGCCAAAACTTGCTTTAATTTAAGTGAAACCTTGTTTTGATTGATTAATTGGGAGGTGGGGGGATGGTCACTCTGGTAAGCTGAACACCATGGCATCATAGGGCCATATAGTTCATCATTTGTTTATTGACATCCTTATGCAAATCACATCATTTGTATAGTAATGTCATTAGGTAAATTATGGACTGTTGCAAATTAAGGTTTAGGTTTCACTGTGCTTCTCATGCTGGTTACCCAGTTTTTGCATTTAGCTTGCAGCAAGAAGAGGGAATCTGATTGTTGTAATCCAGTTGTATATTCCATATATAATATTGGAATCAGAGAACTTGCATAGTGCAAATTTAAAATAGTTTAAAGGAACCAAATAGGCAAATATGTCCACTCGTCCCTTATGAGGGGGTGATTTGATTCTTACAGCCTGGACTATGGCTGTCTATTTGACAATCATTTGCAACAAATTGTGTTGCTTTGACATGATAAAAATTATGGAACAAATAAATAAAGCCTGGATTAAAAATCTGGGCACAGAATTCATTTATTTAAGCATAGCATCAATTAAACAAGTCAACAAATATCTGCATTGTTTACAAATGTTTCATTAATTAATTAATTAATTCATTCATTCATCCATCCATCCTGTAGATATTTTGGATATTAACATTCCTAAATCCTAAAGGTCATTCTGGCTCTGAACTATGGGAGTTGATTCAATACTCCAGAACGTACCAGGATGATCAAGAGTGCTTTCACAGACAATCTGAAGCACTGCTTACATTCTATATCTTAAGAAATAAATTATTTCTTCTACATATGTAGTTGTTTAACAAATAATATCTGAATAAGCCTGGCTGTTCTGAAGTTTAAAAAGCATATTCATCAAAGGAAGGAGCAGTATTTGTCTCAAGTAGTACTAATTGTTCCTCTGTGATATCCAAATTTACATCAGCCTTATCATCTGGCCATCAGCACCAGGAACTTGTTTTGTGCAAGGGAGAAGGTCCATCTTCCAAAGGCAGGCTGGTATTTTGCACACGGTAGATCTTTAAAATATGGGATCAATGGAACGGGAGAGGGGGAACTGAGCAAATTGGTCATCATTTGCCACAACAGCAGAGAAACTGAAAAGGTATGAAAACATGTTTTTTCAAGAGCTTTTTACCAATAAGTCTGGTCTTACCAATGAACTCAATCGATTTATCCAGCCAAGGAAGCAGTTTCTCACAGTAATTGTCATTGACTGGAATGCGCATGAAGTGACTGTCACAGATGAAATCTGGTTTGGGACATGAATTGCTGGCGTTGAGAACATAGCTGATCCCATTCTGGGTCATCAGGTCCTGAAGGAAAAAAGAGCTAAGTTCTTACATTTGTCATTGAGTGCAGAATCCTCTCCCCTATTCTTCCAGATTATGCTCTAGTTTTAAGAGGCAGTGGAAATCCAGAAGATATTGAACTACAGTTCTCAACGCCACAGTCAGTATGGCCAAAGAGAAGGAGGCAAGGAATTACACATTGACAATGTTGAGAAGGTTACAGATTTTCCACTCCTAGTACATTCTCCTCCTTTCTCACTTGTACTGTATCTCCTACTAGACTGTCTACCATCAGGTTTTGTAGCCATAGAGGGCTTCTATGTATTTTAGCCACCAGTTTAAAATTGTTGAGCAGCTTCTTGTCATAACAAAGAGCTGCACCTTCACCAACCAAGTCAAGAGCAACACAATATTCCTCTTGTTGAATTACCATTTTTTTCTCCACAGTCCCTGGGCAATAAACCCCAACCTCAAATTCTAGGAGCCAGCCAAACTCCCAAGCTTACATTCTTAGCATTTTTTCATTCTTGTGTCTTTCTACTCCCTGTATAAAATGTTATTTTCTTTCTTTCTGCACCTCTAATTTAGATGCTTCCTCCCACCTCCCTGTGAGCAAATACGCTACTGGCTCCCTCCTGCCTAGGATACATGCCCACTGATATTGTAATAATGACTTCTTTCTTAGTCTCTCTTCCCTGCAGCCCTATCATAGCCAAAGCATTCTGGCACCTTTTGAAAGACAGTGCTGCTCCCTCCCTCTCTTCTACCCAATGCCCATCTTTATGCATTTGGGGGCCCTCTCAAAGGATTTTTTCTTGCAGATGTAGGCTGTGCTGCCTACACTCTCTGGCACCTCAACTTACCATCAGTCACAGCTGAATGCCAAGGCTAATACCTCATCCTCTGGCTGGACATGGAAAAGCTGAGGTCAGTGTTGTTCTTTAGCCTGGCTGGCACTGTACTCTGGCAATACAAAACTGGCTCCCCTCACATAACATTTCTTAGGGACAGCCTCACCATCCTGATATTCCCACTGCTAATGCCTTTAATGCTTCAAGGGAAGCCTATGAAGCCTCTCTCTCTCTGCACCCTTCAGAGGTCCAGAGAGAGAGAGAGAGAGAGAGAGACTGTTGTTCAACTGGGTGATGTACGATTGCCCACAGGGAGCAAACGACTCTTGGTGCCTTTACAGAAGAAGATACAGATTCTACAAGACAAGCCCAGCTCCCTCCATGCCACAGAGTACCTTATTTAAGACATCTTTCTGGGAACCTAGATAGAGGTGAGGCAAGATGCGTGTTGGGCCAACATTGGCCACTGGCAAGCATGGCTGCGAGATACTCATTGGCAGGATGGCAGTTGGTTTTCCTTCACAGAGTCCTGGGAAACAAGACGAAAAGGTGGCAAAGCCCCCTGAAGGAAAGAAAGGAAGGAAAGAGGAATTAGGAGCAATATTTTCTTTTTCATTAACTGCATTTTACTTGTAATATTCTACACTCATTCTAATCACCTATCACTTCAGTACTGAACTAAACTTTCTATCTGTGGAACTATTTGGCAGTACAGCCCTTAGCTTTCATAAAAACATTTGTTATTGTTGTTAATCGCGAAGTCGTGTCCGACGCATCGCGATCCCATGGACAAAATTCCTCCAGGCGTTCCTGTCCTCTACCATCTTCTGGAGTCCATTTAAGTTCACACCTACTGCTTCAGTGACTCCATCCAGCCACCTCATTCTCTGTCGTCCTGTTCTTCTATTGCCCTCAATCTTTCCCAACATTAGGCCCTTCTCCAGTGAGTCCTTCCTTCTCATCAGGTGGCCAAAGTATTTGAGTTTCAACTTCAGGATCTGGCCTTCTAAAGAGCAGTCGGGGTTGATCTCTTCTAGGACTGACCGGTTTGAACGCCTTGCAGTCCAAGGGACTCGCAGGAGTCTTCTCCAGCACCATAGTTCAAAGGCCTCAATTCTTTTGCGCTCAGCCTTTCTTATGGTCCAACTTTCACAGCCATACATTGCAACTGGGAAAACCATGGCCTGGACTATACGCACTTTTGTTGGCAGGGTGATGTCTCTGCTTTTTAGAATGCTGTCTAGATTTGCCATAGCTTTCCTTCCCAGGAGCAAGCGTCTTTTAATTATAAAAACATTAGACATGCATATAAAAGCAAATAACTGATTTTGGTGACAGATTTTTTTTCAAGCAACTTACAAAGGGAATGTACCTGTTCCTAGCTAAGAAGCAAGTATGGCTCTTGGGGATATTGCTATAGCTGTCCTGGTGTTAGGCTTTGTCAATGTGTTGCATTCCCACACTCTTCAACTTTCCTTTTCACTTGCCTACTACATTGTCTCCTTCTTTAGCCGCTGCAATCTGTTCCAGAGATTTTGTCATTAAATGAAATGGTCACTACATGAACACATAACTCGGAGACAGAGGAGAAGATTGCTGGTTGCTACAAAGGTTGGTGGTTGCTGCCAGCTCATTCAGATAAAATTCATGCAATCTACACTAGGGTTACTCTGACTCCAGTGTTTCTGATTGTCAGGTCCAGAAATGTGGTTATAAGCGCGCACGTTGGTTGGAGCATGAATTTATTTTACTACTATTTATTACCATTGTATTTGCAAATGATGGCTAACTAAGGTAGTTGCTAAATGGGGAGTAGCTGTTCCAGGATCAGTATTTCATTAGTGTCCGTTGTCATCTCTCTTAAAAGTTTCCTGATCTGCTATTTGCTAAAAATTGTCAACGTGAGTAATATTCTTTTGTTTTCTTACAACTCTATTTCATGAAACAGAATTTCATACGCCTACTTCATATCTTACTATTACCAAACTATTACTTAGTTAAGAAACATAGTTAAACAAATATTAATGTAAAAAATAGAAAGAGAATAAGCAAAGAAAGTATGGTTAGAAGGATGAATTAAATTGTTAACTTCAGTTTCTCATCCCTCCTTAGTTCATTTGATCCGTTTTCCACATCATTTTGAAATTGTTAAAAATACGTATACAAATGTTACTAGAAAAATCCAATTCCCTTACATTATTTTTTATTTCCTCCATACTTATTTTGTGTTTTTTTTCTTTAAATTCAGATATATACACCACAAATTGGTGGAGAACTGTGACTATTAGAAGATAATTATATTCTACTTACATTTATTTAGTAAATAGCAATAGCACTTAGACTTTACATAGTGCTTTACAGCCATCTCTAAGTGGGTTTACAGAGTCAGCATATTATCCCTAACAAACTGGGTCCTCATTTTACCAACCTTGGAAGGATGGAAGGCCAAGTCAACCTTGACCTGGTGAGGATCGAACTCCTGGCAGCAAGCAGAATCAATCTGAATACTGTATTCTAATCACTGTGCCACTATCGTTCACGCACTTTTTTAAAAAAAAAATCAAAACTCAAATGGATACAATTCTTTCTTCTTTTTTTAAGCCAGATTGTTAAAAATCAACAAAACAAACTGGAAAAATGAACCTCGAACCTACATTCTATAGTTCTAAAAACAACTTTAATAAATTTAAATCCAGTAAGAATCAATCAAATTCTCTCAAAAGAATGAGTAAGTATTTTCTAGAATTCTTCAGACTTATAGCATATTGTTCAAATAGGAATTCTGGATCCTTGGAGAAACTATTTTTTGTGGATAAATACTTGAAAAGAATTATATAAACCAACAAGGGAAAACACTTAGACTTTGATAAATAACTGTATTTCCTAAAGCAAGAGATGAGGGATATTTACAACAATGCTTCTGTCAAGACAAAGCATCAATTTGCATATATTGCATGCTCCAATAAAAATCCACATTTTAAACCTAAGATTCATGACTTAGCTCATTTATCATATGCATTAATCACTTTGTTCTTTCAGTGCTTACTGTAATAACAATGGCTGGATTTTCCATTCACTGTTGCTTTTCCTTTTTCCAAAAGCCAATTTCAAGACTGTCTGTTTATCACCCATCGATTCCAACTATTTACAGAATCTATGCTACCTAATAAAAATCCCAAGTCTCTCTAGAGAGCACCATGTTATTTTTTGACATTACGCTTTCGGTGTTTTACAGATCACTATTCCCAATGCATGAGCAAGCAGCATAGGTTTGTTCCAGCTTGCACATTTTTAACTGATTACAAAACAACTGACTATCTTAGTGATAGGAAGTAGCAGACAGACAGACAGTGTAAAATAATAAAATAAAATAAAATAAAATGAAATAAAATAAAACAAAAAATAAAATAAAAAATAAAATAAAATAAAATACAGGAATCTGCAGGGGGGAGGTGGACCGTAAGCTTGTGTGCATGTGTGTAATTCTAGGAAGGCAGGAAATAAACTACCCGGACTGGAATTTGGTCAGGGCTTTGAGGGATAATTTTACTCTTCATTTATAAATAGTCCTCTTGAGAATCTTTAGCAGTCACATGTGAGTGAGATTTGTCATCTGAGAAACAGCAGACTGAACAGTTGCCAGTGTTGTTATATCCTGGTTTAAGAGGGTCTAAGTCAAGAGAGTAGCTTTGAGCAATGGTTTTAAAAATGTTCACCGTTAGAAACCATTCCTGTGTTGATTTTTTAATCAAGGAAAGCCTGCTGTATTGCAGAAAATTGATGGCCATTTTTCCATGTGTGTTATAGCATCACTTCAGATTAGACATGCTGAACTAACTGCTATCTGCTAAGAAATGAGAATATAATATTAAGTTTTCAAGTAATGGATCAATTCTCGCATACACACAAAGGTCTGCGCCTGTTATACCAATCCAGGACTTTAAAAATATAAAGAAAAATGGTCCTGCAAGGTGTTCCTGAGTTGAAGATGTGTCCCAGGTCTGAAAAGGTAGAAAGTTATGGATCTAAACCACATCCAAGACTTTCCCATCTTTGCACACTTATAAAAGAGTTTTTTAGTTTGTTTCAGGTAAGCACGTATTTTCTAATTGAGGAACACCTAATGACAGATTTATCCCTGAAGAACCATTTGAAGATTACGGAATGAACCAATCACTCCCAGGATCTTTTCAAAGCACTGATCCCATAATTTTAGATCTTGTTCCTTTGTCCATCATCAATCATCTCTGGTTGATTCACAGCCAGTACAGAAGCTGGGTTTGTATAGTTGACAGAGACCCATGTCACTTTGGCAGTGTTTCAGCATCTTCCTTCCTTTACTCTCTCTCTCCAGCTCCTACTCAAGTACATAAAAAGATCTTTTCTCATTCAAGCTCTGGCAACTGGCCAATTAAGCAGCTCCTAGTGTAGGTTAATTAGAAAAATGAGTCTATATGCTGAGTGGGTGGTCAAGGTATTTAGACAGAGAGGGCAGGATTTCATTTCTGATCAGATCCTTTGAGCAAAACGTAATATCTGATTCATGTTTTTCCATTTTTTTTCCTCTCCCTTTTTTTTAAACTGCTCACACGCTCCTTAGCTACATTTCCTAGAACTCTTCGCTGTGGGAGTCTGGCTTACATTAACTCCTAATTCGGATCTAACAGTGTTTGTTTTTCCAGTTAAGTATCAGACTGAAAACAAGCAAAAAGTCCACTATTAACTGACAGATATTTCCTCTATGACCAGATAACTACTAAAAATATTGAAATTTGAGTTTTCAGGATCTCTTTGTCAATTTGAGATGCAGAGAGTTAATGCTTTGTGCAGCACTACCTCTCCCATGACATCATTCCCTCAACCAGGATATTAAATCAGAATGAATGAAATGAGATTAGTGCAGGTGTCCATGAGCTATGGTTACTTCTATTTATTGCCCCTCTGCCTTTTGCATTCCGTTTCACCAGAGGAGTACACTCAGATGCATGTATTTCTGCCCTTTTACTTGCACCACATGTAAGATGACAGACTAGCAGTCAAAATGGAAGCATTCCAGATGCATTTCTAACAGAAGCCATATTGTACCTAGCACAATACAACTGTTCTACCTGTTAGCATATCACAACATAAATAATTTAGTCTGTTGAAGAGAAGAAAGCATGTATTCTAACTGATTTAGTCCTCAAGGCCAGGGCAAAGCAGTACTGATGTCAGATCTGTGGATTTAGAGAAAGATTTGATCTAATGCTGCAAGGAGGAGATGATTTTAGCAGCAAAAATGATGCAAAGCAGGCTATACAGAACCCTCCCTCTTTCTGCTGATCAACCTCCTTTCCCCCCCCCAAAAAATCATTCCAAATATTCAGAACTCAAGAACGATCAATCTTCATCATGTCCATCAGGAAAAAAAAAACCCTAGGATTTTATATATGGTGACAGCAGAAAGATTGCTCTATGCACAAAAGTGGAAGGATGCCTCGATTCCTACCATGGACGAAGGGTTGCAAATGCGGATAGAATTAGCAGAGATGGCCAATTTGACTGTGCTGATCAAAGAAAAGAACACAAGTACTTTTGTTTCTACTTGGAAACTACTTCTGGATTTTGTGTTCAGGTGGAAAAAAATGATATTATGATTTGGGGTTTTACTGATTAGACTGGTGGCTTTTGCTTACAATAAAGGCTAGCTGCCTTTCTACTTTGAAATCAAGGGAGGAAAATATAACAAGCAGTTCCTTTTACCATTATGACTCTTTGGCAGGATATCTGGTTTGGGAATGGCATTCTCTTGGCATGAATGGAATTGAGAGAGGGAATGAATCCCTAAGTGGAACAGTGTGGGTAGAAGCAGCTCTTGGGTTTCTTGTAGTTCCTCCCTCTGGTAGGAAATTTGTCTGAAACCTGGCAAGATACTAATTGCTTATCCCAGTGCTTCCCAAACTGGACAATTTTAAGGCATGAGGACTTCAACTCCCAGAATTCCACAGCCAGCGTTGCTGGCTGTGGAATTTTGGGAGTTGAAGTCCACATGCCTTAAAATTGTCAAGTTTGGGAAACACTGGCTTATCCTGTCCAGAATCCCGAATCAAAGCTGCTGCATTCTTTGACACTTTAGATAAGATTCCCAGTCAACCACTAACCTGTATTTGCACTGTGGCAAGTTGAAAATAAACAGAATGGATGTAAGTAGATATGGAATATAGCATGAAGAGAAATCTTGATTGTCTACCTAGGTTCCATCTATTAGAAAGCACCTGGATATTACCAAAGGTGGGACACATCACGGCAACTGTGAACTTCTTTTTTTGTTGTTTGAAATGTTTTATCGAATTATCAACTTTAGAAGTTGGAGAACTCACAGAGTATTCTATTTAATATATTTTTTAAAAAAATTATTTCCTTTTGTCCTCCCTTCTCAAATCTGCTCTGAAGACTTCTCCAACCTGCCATTACAGATTTGGGGCAGGAGAGGTAGGAAGCATTTGTTTTATTGGTGGATGCCATTTCATCAGCGGAATGACATAACTGCACACACCCAAGAGCAACTTCCCTTTTTAAGTACCTTAAAGAATCCTAGGGATAGTGAGGCAGCCTTTTGTAGTCTGGTATCCTTTTAGAAGGTACAACCCTTAATAGCTTCCTAACTCTTAGTTTTGCTTTGACAATGTATATGGTTACACAAAAGGCTATTTACTGTACTATCCATAGCATTTCATTTGGTCTGCACTGGAGCAAGAAAATTGCTTGAACTGATCACAGCAACCATAAACAATAATTTTGTACATTATCTCTTAAAACCATAATAGAAAGGCTCATGGCACTATGTTTACTTGTAATTTGCACATGCATAAAATACAATCTAGCCCAGCCAACAAAAACACTAGCAATCTGCCTATTAGCTGAACCACAACATGATTAAACTAGCACTCTAAAGTACTTCTTACCATCTTTACATTAGCACTACACAAGCAAAAAACTAAGTCAATTACAATACAGTACATCCAGCATTGAGGTATTCAGCATTCCTTGTTTCCATCAACATAAAGAATAGAAACAGAGAGGAAGGCTTGCGTACAAGAGACAATTTTGAACCAGAAACCTTGTAAACACTCCTCCTTGTGTGAGACATGCTTCCCTACAAGAGCTATGTGTTTCTTGGGTGAATATAGAGTACAAATGACCACAAATGAGCATAAGATACGGGGCTTATTTAACATTGGAAAACCTACAAGGAATGTTGCTCTCAAAGTAGATAAGAGGAAATAATAAGGAATTTGTATGTTAGTTGTGTGTGTTACTGTGTTAGATGTAGACAACACTAGATAGAGACTGAATGTACCACCCACTTGGTGCCTTTGCAGTCACAGTCTTATAACAATCCTTTTCTGAGCCTTTCATTTACTGCTTGTAACCTCAAGCCACTGAATTTAATTAAGTCAGGAATAAACTTTCTGTCCTTGCATTTACCAAAATAAGCCTGAAAGTAGGAGAGCATGGTGTCTGCAAGGCACATTAACAACCAAGGCAAAGAATGTGGGCTTTTACATTTTTACACATAAGCCAATGTTTGTGATGCAAAATATTCAATCTATTTTAAAAAGAGCAAACCCAAAAATAAAGGATTTGCAGTATCAGATCTTGGAGTCAAGGCAATTTAGCTGGGGAGGCAAAATCCATCACAGGCATACAAGTCAGCTTATGTTGTGAAAAGAGAATATTGAAATGGAATGGAATGGAATAGAATAGAACAGAACAGAACAGAACAGAATAGAGAATTCTTTATTGGCCATGTGATTGGACACACAAGGACTTTGTCTCTAGTTCATAAGCTCTCACTGTACATACTACAAGCAACATGTACCTGCCATATGTTTTGGATTTGTATAGGTAGTCCTCGACTTATAACTGCAATTGGGATCACACTTTTCCTATAGTTAAATTTTCTACTTTTCTCCTAAGATACCCACCTAAGATAGATTTTTTCTAAATATATATCTTTCTTTCTGAACCTCATCCAACCCTGGTTTTATTCCTCCTTGTGTTTTATATATTGGGCATATTAATGTTAAAGCATTGAACATTTTACACAGATCAATCAATTCAGGAACATTCAATGTGAAAGAAAAAACACATTCCCTCAGAGATAGTGTGATAGGGGTTGCATGGCTGCTGAGGATAAGAAGCTTTAGGTGGGCCTCAGTTAAAAATAGGAGGATCTTCTCTCTGATATGTTTTCTTTTTCTTTCTGATACACCAGATGAAGCATCAAGGTTAAAAAGAAATCTGAACTGATGAGAAATCTAAAGTGATCTCTTCTCACAGGGTCTTGAAATTAGGTTAAAGCCAAAAGAAATCTGCAGGTAAACAAGCTGAGAAGCGAAATATCTTCTAGGAAAAATAAAGTCCAGTTGCCTTTTGAAAAAGCACCTTTGGGGCTGACTTCTTTGGTTTAAAAGATTTTTTTCATGCATTTCTTGCAAAAAAACCCAACAATGTTAGTTTCATGTAACAAACTGTGTTTCACAGAACTTTATGAAGCCTCACAGAAACGTCATACCGCTGTAACAAAGAGCAGAACATTCACTTCTACCTCTCCCCTATCCTGCTGCAATGTGCTGATTTTGGTATTTTGAGCCTGGTTCTCCAGGTCAATGTAACATTTTTCAAAACAGCAAAATGGGCAAGGCTCACCAAAATTTGGAATCAGGATTAAAGAGTGGTTTCAAATTTTTCTTAACAACCCTTCATTAGACATATTTCTGAATGTAACATAATGAATGTAACAAAAAGTATGAGTTAGTGTAAAAAAGTCCACAGTGAAAAAGAACAAAGGAGCAAATGAAAGCCAGCTGGACCAGTCACTGTCTTTCAGCCCAATCCACCTCACAGGGTTGCTGTGGGGAAAATAGGAGGAGGAAAGAGCATTTGGCACGTTCTCTACCTTGAGTTACTTATAAAGTAAAAATAAAACAAACAAACAAACAAGGGCCAAATGCCAATTCTTACTTATGAAGTAAAAATCATCACATTTGAACTTGCAACCTATCAGATCAAACAACTCTTCTGATGCCTATATACGTGACAGGTTCCATTTAGAATGGGGGCTGGTTTATTCTATGTATATTCAAGGCCTTTGAGCAAGATGACTGCCCAAATTGATCCTTGTTGGGACAATTAATATCTACTTCCCGAATAGTAAATATATGGTTATGCTGTTTGGCTAGTAGTGAAAATGTGAACTTGAGAATGAACAGAGTGCAAAATTTAGGTACCGTAATTGAACAACATAAAACAGGAATATAAGATCATTCAATATTTCCCAACTGAACCTGGTAATACATTGCTGGTACATTCTGTGTCCTCATCTCTAACCACAGGTAAATACCAACTATTGACCTGTTGGCAAATAGTTATTGTAAACTCAAATCATTAAAATAACATGAGTAAAACTCAAATTAATATAAGAAAAAAGAGCTTTGCAAAGCATGTTAGTATAATAAAGCACATATCTAGGAAGCACCTTTCTTTTGTAAGATTTATCTGGTGACTTTTTTTTAAGTACGTTAATTTATATCAACGTTTTTCTTGATAGGAAAATTCCATTGATTAGCTACCATGAGTTAGCTTAGCATCAGTACATTTATTTGCAATCTGCATTGTAGCATGAACCAATTGCACATCAGTTCTGAATTAATTGAAAACCAAACCATACGAACCTTGTTCAATTACGGGTGTGATCTCTATGTCAGCACTTGATCAAAGCCTGCAATTCACAGTCTACCACATTTAGAGAACAATATCTTTCCAACCCTTCCTTCTGTTTCATGCTGTATCAAATAAAGAGAACCTATGCAACTTAGATTCTTTTTTTAATAGGGATGCATTTTACACTGATTTTCTTTAACTGAAAAGTCACTGCATTTCCCTCTATATTCTGCAAGCAGTCAGCCACCCATCAAGTATCAATGGACATTTTTTTAAAAAAGGCACTTCACTTGCCAGAAGTAGCAACAATTTACTCTGATTTAGTTAGCTCACAATAATTCAAGCTTAATATTCTTCTTGGAGGCTAAAACATTAGCTCAAGTAGTATCAAATCCTTTGCTTCATTGCAGATCGTGACTTAATACAGCACTTGTCTTTGTTCTCTAAAGATGCAAGATCCCCATGGATGCCAAATCCACTTTCTAGGCAAGCTTGGATGATAAAATAGACATCAACCAGCCACCAGATGTCGCCGTGAGTGAGTTGAGCAGCCATATAAATTCTGTTAATAAAGGGGGGGGAAAAATAGATGTACTAAAATATACCTAAGAAGATTTCAGGCCAACCCAGGTCCCAGCTGGAAAGCTGTAGCCAACCTCTGTGATAACATGCCGTTTTCTCAGCAGCATCTGCAGCTTTTCAAAAAGACACATGACTGGAACTGTTGCAACCCCATTCAGCTAAATTTTGAGATCAGTTTATCTCCATCTTTCCACAACTTTCTCCCAGTTTGTTAGTGCCATTAATAATTTTTTTTATGCACCGGAAAGCAATGTTTATTGTTGGTTCCTATGTAACAGTTCCAATGAATAATCCCTAATCTCTTTGATCAGTAATCGGGATCAAAGTACGCCGCCGACATGTTCATAGGGTTCTAAAGCATTCAGTGCTGAAGGCATGAGAGGGAAAGTTTTGCCTCAAGGGTATCTCTCTTATGGGGGATATGCCAATGCTGATCACGTCTTACAAATACTGCCTGTTTGCTTTTTAAAAAATTACCTTTCCTTACTGTGTTGCTATTTTTATTCTGAACAAAGTGTGTGTGTGTGTGTGTGTGTTTGAGAGAGAGAAACAGGGGAGGGGGGAGAGGGAGATGAAATGAAGGACAAGAAATAATATGACCCAGAAACCACAGATTTTCCCCTCTTGGTTTAAACTTATAAACTCTCCTACGATATTTAGTGTTGTATGTATGGAAAGACCTGTTTCTGCCACCCTCACCCAGGTGCATGATTTTTGAAGGGTGGAAACAATCTACTTCAATGAAGAACATAGTATTTATTTCAGATGAAGTATAGAACAAAGGCATGAATTATTTCATACATGCAATGTTAGAATACCCATCCTCTACACCAGTGGTTCTCAACCTTTTTAATGCCGCAACCCCCAACCGGTTGTAAGTCGAGGACTACTCAACCGGTCATAAGTCGAGGATTACTCAACTGGTGCAGCACCGTTTGCAGAATGGGAATTTTGGCGGGCTCAGCAGGGCAGAGACAGCCTGGACAATTCCTATTGGCTTTTGAAAGCCAATAGAATTAGACTCTATTCAAGAGAGTCTATTCTATTGGCTTTCAAAAGCCAATAGAATAAAAGGGAGTAGCACAGCTAAGGAAAAGGGGGAAAAAATGGCGGACTGCGTTGTTTGGCGACCCCCGTGAAATGGTCGTTCGACCCCAAATGGGGTCCCGACCCACAGGTTGAGAACCACTGCTCTACACTAATGAAATAAGTATAAGCGTAATGAAATAAGTGTAGAGGTTAAATTAAAAGACTTTGGTCTTGAAAGGAATCTTATATGCTGTATGGGTGTTTGTGGGTGGGTAGATGTACAATATTAAGGCGGACCACAGATTATATTCCAGGTTATTTAGCATGTAAGATTCTTGTTCCTATAATTGAATCGGGGTTTTTTTTTAGGCAAGCACTTTTGTTAAGGATACAAAGCTGACATATTTGAATTATATATTCAATGTGTAGAAGGTAGTTTTAAAAAAACCCGCAACTCCTCAAATGTCAAAAACAGAAAGGAGAGGGGGAGAGGCAACCCCCCCCCTTCAATTGTATAAGAATGAATTTGGTGCCTTCTTGGAAGATCAGGAAGAGACTACATGGGGAGGTTGGACTTCCTGTTGTAAATCTCTGAGAAAACCCCAGTCTCTGACCTCATATTGCCTCCAGCATCTCTATCTTAATTAGAAGATTGGGGGGGGGGTGAGAGAGAAAGAAGCTGCCACTTGCTTAAAAGAAGCTTCTGTATGTTTTCTTATAAGCATGGCCAACAATGAACTCAGCCTTTGAAAATCTTGCAGGGTGCCTCACAAGAGAGCTTCCTTTTTGCTAAAGAGTCTGCTGCTTGCCACTCAGTCTCCTGAGTGTGAGACAACAGCCCAGATTGGTTCTTTTGTTCCCACACAAAGCAGTCATAAGCTGTCTGCTTTGGTCACCAGCAAAACCCACCGCCTTAAAAAAAAAAAAAAACCCACAAAGCTTTTCTTAGAAATCTTTAGAATAGGGTGGTATACAAATCATGTGAATCAATCGTCCTTCTATCAAACCTCTCTGATCTAGTTGAACGAGTTGGAAAAAGCAGTGATTTGTCTTTCAGGAAAGTGTTGCTTCTTCGCCCACCCCTCTGCCTAGATTTTAAGGAGAAAGGCAGGAGCGACACAAAAGAAAAAAAAGAAAAAAGATTTAAAAAGAGAAGATAGACAAATGTACCATTTTGCTTAGTATGCTGCAGTCAGGATAAAGATGGGTAGCTAAGTCAGAATTGAACAGGGTGACTGGGATGCATCAGGCCCAAAAGATGGCCACTTAAGACCATGCATGGGGCAATGGCATTTGGCACCATTTCCCCTGCTCCCCTTCATAATAGGATTAGCGTGTCAGAGTTGGCTTCCTTCCTCAAACCAACCTCAAATGGAGCTCACACTATCAGCTTGATTAGGTCACCCCTGCTGCACTGATTCTTCATCATATCCTTTTTTGTATTATCCATGGCACTGAGAATGCTCAGCATATTTCTCTTGCAGTCTCATTGCCTACCCTTGTGCAAGCCAGAACATTTGCTGTTTAACCATGACCTTTTAACAGCAGATAAGAGGGATTCTGGAAAAAAAATACATAAGCTGCTCTTACGCTTCTTTTGATGCTGTGCTCTCAATGGCTTTAGGATTTCACATCAGACTCCTATTTAAAGGCTCTTACTGCAGCAAAAGACTTACTAGATCTCTGCTATCTGGCCTCTTCCTCCTTAAATGTGCTGGCACATCAGTTGATCTCCCTTTCCATGCTATCAAGGTCCACCTTGCAGCACCACAGTTCAAGTCTCATTCATTTCTATCTCATCCAAGGCAGACTTTTTTTAAAAGCAATTACACATTTATTCCATCCACACATCACTATGAATATACCTTTCTCTTTTTTGTCTCTACGTAACTTCTCCTTATTTATATACTTAAGAAGTAAGACCAGTTGTTTCCATTTGACAGATTAGAAATTATTACTCCTTAATTATCCCAACATGGACCCAAAAGAATAAGAAACCTAATTTCATCAGGGTTCCCAAATAATATCCAAATGATAATGTCACCTTTCATACCTAAGCATAATAGGAATTTCCTTCTTAGGTGCCTAATTTTCCTCTTACTGAGAGAAAATATATGCCAGATGCAAACAGATGTGACTGTATTAATTAGAAAGAATAACCTAGGATACTTTTTTCCAATATGATGCCCTCCAATGGCTACAGTAAGAGTTGTAAACCAGGAAATTTGAAGAATATCAGCTGTATTATTAGGAAATCATTTTGGTTCACGAGTGAGTATATAGGATTCCTGACAGGTAATTTCAATTATATGCAGAAAAATTAAAAAAAATGTATAACAATTCTCAACCTGTCAATTTTTTTTTCTGAGTTTTTGCCAACTCTACTTTTTGACTGCAAAGGCTTGTATATAACAATTAGAAAATCAGTCTGAAAAAGCAACAATATGAAATATTAATAGAATCAATGCTTATGTGCTGCTGATCCAGATTTTCCTCTGGTTCATGTATTTTACTTAGACCAGCTTCACAGCTTCTAAGCAGAGAAAAATGTGTCATAACCACAAATGCCTTATTACTAATGACACCATCTCTGAGCTATGCCCTTCCTGACATAATATTAAAAACAAACTGACAAACAAAAAGGTCAAGCATTGTAGGAGAATTTCCATTTTCGTAAAGAGTGATGGAGAAACTCTCTGTCTCACCACTTGGTAAAGTAGGTCACTCTACATGTTTAAAAGGCTGCTTTCCACCCCTTTTTGCACTCACTCCCTTCTGCAAATAATAAGCTATTATGGACATGCTGAAGAATTCTTCTAGAGAACGAATGCTATCAGTCATAGGAAGAAACAAAGAAAATGTTCTGGATGCAAAGCTGCGGATAGTAACACAGGGTCTGTTGTCTCTTCCATCTACCCCACCCTCCATCTGCACATCCTTTTGACAGTGACCTCTAAAGAAGAGAGCACAGGAGAAAGGAACATGTGGTAGATTACATAAGAGATCCGTTTTCCTTCTCTTGGGATCTTTCCTTTGCACTCCTGTTTTGAGGTGTCTCAGTCAATTACAAAATTAACCTTGCTTTTTGGAAAAAAAGAAAAGAAAAAGTTCCAGCCTCCTTAAATCAAAATCTAAAAGAGTCCTCATCGCTAAATGCCCACTGACTCTCACACAGTCTTCTTGCAGGAAACAGCAACAATCAGCACATTTCCCAATTGTGGGTGTGTATGCATGTATGTATATTATATATTAGATATACATGTATGTTTATTTTGCCTCATGGTGCCAACCCAATTCAGACCGTATTTCCTCAGAAAGACATTAGAGCATGCTTAGGGTTGCTGCCCGTATCGTGTATCTGCACACCCAAGGGAACAATGGACATTTGTACCCACCACTACCACAACCAAATGCAGATATTCACCCAGTTCTAAAAGTGCAAGATGCCAGCTTTCAATCTGCCTCTTTCCCCAGCACACAGTCCATACTAAGCAAGCTCTCCACGCTACCCACCCACCCACCCCCACTTTCTTTTTCCAGTCACTTTCATGCACATCGCTGCCTTTCTTTTAAGGATAATAATCCTGGAGACCAACCTCGTATGTCTCTGCTTTGCTTCATTCGCCTGACCCTGATTTTCAACTTCATCTGCCCCTTGTGCATGTCTGGCCAGGTCTGGTCCTCAGAGGAAGCAATCATAACATCCAAAGGCATCCAGGCAGCTGGATTGTGTCTTTCCCAGAGTTATCTCTTGCCCTCGCCAAACAACAGCTGCTGGTGGGGGGGGGGGGGAGAAAGCCTCCTCTTTCCGAAAAAAGGGAAAGAGAGAGCTTGAGACACCCACAGATCCAGCTCTGAGGAGAAATTAAAAAGGGAAAGAGGAAGGTAATCGGACAAAAATATTTCTTCTCAGCAGGATTAATTTCCTCCTGACTTCGCCCCTTGTGTATGCGCAGCGCCAACTCCAGCGAGCCTGAATGAGCTCAGCACATGAGCAACAGCCGATCCACCAAGGAGCAGTCATAGCTAACGGGTCAGGCATGCAACCACATTCCTTACTCAGCACACAGACATGCAGTTTAACTCAAGAGCTACGCTATTGGCATATGGTTTGCTCAGCTGCTTAAAGAGACAACATCCCATTTCCCCCCCCCCCATCTGATTCCAGCTCTTGTTCCAAAATGCCACAAACAGCAGCTGGTAAGGGCAAGATGAATAAACTCAAGTCTCTTTAGCTCTGACAATTTAATATATTTGTAGCGATATGGGGAGTATGGTGCAGTTCAGCTAATCCATTTGCTGCACGTTCCAAAGCACAAACGAAAGCGTGGCAAAACTGTCTGCTATCTTGCCTGGATGAGTCCATTCAAACTAATAGCTCCCAGCATACTCTTTAGTACAATTTATTTATGGGTTTTTTAAATTTTTTATTATTTTTATAAGTAACTCAAGGTGGCAGGTAGGTTGGGCTGAGAGAGAGTGACTGGCCCAAAGTCACCCAGCTTTCATGACTAAGGCAGGGCTAGAACTCACAGTCTCCTAGTTTCTAGCCTGGTGCCTTAATCACTAGCATTTTTCAGCTGTACGACATTTCACTTTTTCCTCTCTATCACAAATCTTAGATTCTGCTCAGTACACAGCTCCAACTTTACTGTCCACTATTATCCCCTCCCTTTTCCAATTACAGGAGTGTTGAACTAATTTATACCAATGCGTTCAAACATTCCAACAGCTATAATCAAGTCTTTAATCGTGTTCTCCTCTACATTCCAAAACTATGTACTACATAATATATACTGAAAACAAGCTGGTATTTGTTCCAGGACAATGAGAGCATAATTTAAACAATCAAAAAAGAAAAAAAAAGCAGAAATGCTGGTTCAGGATATACTCTAAGCTAGGGAAGCCTTTGCGTCCCAACTGCACTTTCCTTTTAGGGAAATTTTAATCAGGACACAAACTGGGGCAACAAATTCACTCCCCTCTGGTTCATTTGTGAGCCCCATTCAAATTGACTGGTTGGTCAATATGACTTTCCTTAAATGCATATTTAAAAATGCAGTTAGAAGTATGTTACCTACATTTAGTATTATCAACTGAACTCTATATACGGACTCATTTTTAATGATTGAGAGTCTATTATTCTGAAACTTCTGAAACAACACATTCTGCATAAAAATTCATATCTGATATACTGCAAATCATCTGCCTTAAACAGAAACTCATCAGGTGTATCAGAGGAACGTGATTAGAAGGATGGCCAGCCTGTAGAAATTTAGCACTGACACATACTTCCTCATCTGAATCTGACCTGAAAGATCAAGGTCAATTCTTAATACATGAACTTACAAAGGGTCCAACATGCAAAGCCATCTCAGCACAAAAAGCTAAACAAAGTCTTAGTATGTATCTGAGAATACAAAATGGCTTTTATCACGAATTACTTGATTTCTCAAGATTGAAATTTGGATAGTTGAAGCCCTTCTACTCTAGGGCCCAAATTTTTCTGTAAGTAATGAACTGATGCATTTGTCAGCCGGTATCTTTATCTGAGACATGCTTACTAAATCAAGCAAGGTAAGAAGCCATCAGGAAAAAAATCTTTTAAGTTGTTGTGCCCCACTTGTGGAACAGCATTCTTATTATACTATTTTTTTTAATCAATTAACGTAACCACCCATCTCACCACAGTCACTATGGGCAGTTATAAATGGATAAAAACACTATGCAAAGTAACAACAGAAAATAAAATCTTTAATGACCACCAAGGTAAAAACCAACCTAGCAAACTTCTCAACATCCATATCTGGAGATTTATCCAGGTCTTTAAATATTTTGGAAATCTGGCAGGGCTGAGGCCAATCTAATCTTGGGTGTTTAAGGTTCCTAAGAGCAGACATGGTTGCAGAAATGGTTTGCTTTCTAGACACTGCAAGATAATATTTTGTAATCCTGCCTGGCACTTAAATTATAATGCTTTCTGTCCTGATGCTTACAGGAAGTTCTGAACTTGTGATGATTTAAAGTTATGATGGACACACACACCTCTCCACCAAAGGGTATTTATGACCAAGATCTGAAGTTCTGACAGCTGTCCCCTGGTCATGTGATGACATTTTGGGCACTTGGCAACTGGCCTGCATTTATGGAAGTTTGCAGCATAATTTACAATTTACGTTTTTGCCAAAACCTGATGCTTACTTTGAATTTTTAGCAAAAACATCCCATAGTGAACAATGAATTTGCTTAATAACTGCCACGGGGGGGGGGGAAAGGTTGTAAAATCTTTTGTGATGAATTTGTGGTCCTGTGATGATTCACTTTACAAATATCATGACTTGAAACCACAATAGATAGGTCTCCATTATGATCTTAAGTTGAGGTCTACCTATATACTCTATGCATTTAAACAACTTTTTGCATTCTGTTAAAACTTCACAGAACTGTAGTCTACTGTAGTCATCTAACAGTTCAAAAGAATGCAATATAGCAGGGGTCTTCAAACTTGGCTCTTTCATTACTTGTGGACTTCAACTCCCAGAATTCATCAGCATGCTGGCTGAGGAATTCTGGGAATTGAAGTCCACAAGTCATAAAAGGCCAAGTTTGAAGACCCCTGAAATGTAGGGTACCACTCTGGAGGGGAAAAACCTAGCTGGTGTTCATGTGTGTGGAGAGCAGAAGCCAGCGCTGGACTTGGCGGGACGCAAGGAATCGTGACATGAACCAAGGCAAGGTGAGACTGGTGGAGGAATCTGGAAAACCCAGCAACCCGAGTGCCACTAGTTAATTGTTGTAAAGCTAATTCGCTCCGCTGTGCACCAAGAATAGATGCGCAATTGCCAAACAGAATGAACTAGAAATCTAGACTGTCAGGACTGCATTGTGCAGATTTCCCTGACATTGTCTGCCAACCTGCGGGCCACTACTGGTCCATGAGGTATTCAAAACCGAGCCACCCGAAGCAGTGGGTGACTGTGCACATGCGCGTGCATCCCCCCTTGCGCAAGTAGCAGGCATGCTCCATTTGCACGAGTGGCACACATGCACTAGGGTGCCACTCGTGCAGAACCATCCCCTTCCCCCCCGCTAAATATACTCTAAATAATAATATACACTAAATAATAATTCATATTTCTGACATTAATTTTATCTCAATCCCTGTGCTGTTTTCTATAATGGTTTTTTATGCATTGTATTTTGTATATTATATTACTAAGCAAATAGGGCAGCATTCAAAGAACTGGACAAAATTGGGCAGTTCAGAAATATAATAAGTAATATTTAATGTGAGAGTCCATGAGATTTTTGTTTGGCGTACAAACAAAAGGACTGAAAAGGAACCATTTTGTTCTCTCTCAGCTAATGAATATGGACCTAACTACCCCTTTCCACATCAGCCGCTGCTTTCTGTATCAAAGTGCAGTAGTATACTTAAAAACACTGAATTGTTAATTACTATCAGCAATTCATACATCCAGTATTTGTATATGAAAAAAATTACAATTATAATCCACTAAATAATTGTAGTTTTTCTATTATGTGTGAGAAGAAAAACTGTCCATATTTGTGATATAAATACAAAAAGGGATTTATTCCAAAGATAGAAAATATATCATAGCACCTTACTGTATATAAAGTTAACAAAGTATTAAAAGTCCTGGGGTCTATATCCAACTGTCAGCACTAGCCCTAGTCAGAAATTCGGTATTACTGAACATATTTTGCATATAGACCCAGATTCAGACTTGCTGGCATCTCTGTGAAGCAAATGATAAACTCTTTCTTCAAATTGTGCAGTTAATAATTGTTTAGATGTGCTTTTCTGGTCTCCAGATGTGTTGAGTTTGCCACTCCTTTTCAGTATGGACAAAGGACATAATTGTAACATGTCACACTGGAGAATTTTAAAATGCTGTATATGTAAGGCTGGAGTTTAGTGATAGAGAATACAAAGCACCACATGTCTAGATAAGATAGGAAGGACTGGAAAATCTGTACAGTCCAATTTTCCTAACCTATGACCTATATTATAGATCAAAATCCCCCAAGCATGCATACATATATACACATATATAAAAGGCATACAGCATGATTCCTAAGCCAGGATGATGAGGTAAGTAGAAAATATATGGTGGACACTGAATTGGTGAAAACTAGTATAGACATTACTAGTCTGCATGACTTAATGGTTTGTCCTTTAAGGCCTCTTTTCTATTTTTCTGAATTGCCTCTTGCTTTTCTTCTACTAGGAGTGCATAATGGTTTAGGATTAGTTTCCTAAAAGGTGCTTTGGCATGCACAAGAGCACAAACCCAGAACCTGTTGTGAATCATTCAAACAAGGGTCCTGAAAACAGACATATCTGTTTTAATAAATTGCTGACACTTTTTGAAACTAAAGCAAAGTATTGAAAAATCCTACTTTCTGCATTCATGACTTCTAAAACAGATAGAGGGAACTCTACATCCCCATTCTCCTATAGAATTTCTTTCTTTTTTATGACTATGGGATTCACAAAAATAGTGTGGTGAAAAAGTCTGATATTAAGCTAAGGTCATTTCTTCAGTTTTTGCTTGGTATGTTGTATGATTTTAAGTTATTGGGTTTGTGAGTCAAGTTTACAACTTTCCTACAATATATAACCCATTCAATATCAGGTTCTACCAAACTGCCTGTAAAGGAAGGGGCGATTGTACTTTCTTGGAACTAGACCAAATGGCACAATATTTAAACAGCCAAATAGTAAAGGGTAATGCTACCAAATCAGGTCTGTAAAAAATTTGAATTACTACTAGATGGTAACTAAGCTATTTTTTTCCCCCTCAATGTGTGTTGCTGTCCAGTGGTTGCCCATATTTGGTAACCCAGTTCCTCTTATCCCATTTCAGGGATCCCCTGGGTTAGTGGGTATATTTTATAAATCCAATACATGTCATGGGCATCCACAGAAAACAGCTACCATGGTCTTTATGACCCTAGAATATAATGAGACTGCCTGGAAGCAAGAAAATAATCCAACTAGTAGTCTCTGTCCCTCTAGTAGTCTCTGTGTTTAAGTAGCATGTACTTAAACACAGAGATTCTTGAGCACATTGTTAAAACAAGGAGGACAAGATCTCTCCCTTCAGGCTGCCAAAACATATACTTGACCAGCCAAGCTACAAAAACAAATTAATTAAATTAACAGGTGAAGAAGCAAAAAGAACCGATGGGTACATGCACCAGTGCAGAAACACAGACTAAATTAGATGAGGGATCACCTGGAAAGTTGTACTATATAGCTTCAGTATTTAGCTATATATAGAATTCCGAGTGACAAAGTTCCATGTCCACTGACATCATGATAGTAATTTGACATCATGGGAGTAAGTAAAGTGACAAAGGACAGGTAGTCCTTGGTTAATAACTACTTTAAGTTGTGCCAGCATTGAATGAATGGTATTTATGATTGATCCTCAAAGTTCTGGCCATCCTAGCATTCCTGCAATCACATAATTGCAATCTGGCAACTGGCTTGCACGTAAGTCAGTTGCTGGATCTCGCACTAACACAATCATCATTTGCAAACCTTCCACACAATGGGGAAGTTAGCAGGGAAGGTCACAAGTTGTACTCTGTGCTGCATGCCTGCCTGCAGCACCTCCTGCCTGCACACCACAGTGCCCCCCTTGCACCCCTCCCTTGCCCATGCCCACACATTAAAATTTTTTTTAATTACTTAATTAAATTAAATTTAAATAATTTTATTACTGGCAGATGGAAAACACCCTAGAAGATAAGCACTAATCAGTGTAAAATACTACAGCCAGCTCTTCTGATCAAGGAAACAAAGTTTTCAAAGGACAAAACAAAAGTCAAGCCTCATACCAAGAGCCTGTATTTTCCAGGTATTGTTGGTTTTGTAATTTATACAAACTGTAGTGTGAGTCCTCCAGGTGACAGATGGCCAAAAAGGCCCAATTAGCTTTTATGGTTAATAGTTTTATTCTTCCATGAAAAAGGCATTAGCCAAACCCACCTTTCCTTTCCCGCAGATTTCTAAGTATTTATTAAGCAGAGCTTTGATGTCTTCTAGTTCTATTTATAAATCAGTGATTCCAAGCTGTGCAAATAATAATAATAACCTGTCCAGGATTAAATGGACCAGATAGGATGCTTTGTCTCTTTAAATCCAAATATTTACAAGGACGAGTATCCAAGGTTGAACTGCTTAATGGTAGTTCAGTGTTTTTCCTTAACAGTGACATCATTCCAGATGAAATCATCCTACCTCCTCACTCCATGATTAGAATCAGTGTTCTAATGAGGCTTGTTATTGTAACAAATGTGGGGTTGATTATTGTCAGCTGTGGAGAAAAACAGGCAACCCCTCCCCCTTCTAACCAGGAAAACAAAGTCACTATTTAAACAGTGGGAGTTTATGAAAGCCCAAAATGCTGTCCCTTGTACTCCCAAATTCATCAGCTTCACCTATGAATCAATATGTCATGCCACGGCCCTACTATGAGAAAAAGAACATTTTTAAGAGGATCAATGCAATCACTACAGAAAGTTTTAACCTGGAGAAATAAAGCAAAGCTGTTTCCATTCTATTGAGGAGAACTGATTTCTGATACTGTTTTCAAAATGATCCCCAGATTCCATGTAGATACTATCATTGAGGCCTTTGATGAAAAGCCACTCCATATGCGTAAAAAAGCTTCTGATGCTAGAGTTAGCACTTACAGATCTACAGCTGTTTCCCCTAAAAAAAATCTGCTCTGCAGATCTTACAGTTATGGTAGGTGGAGATGATGGGATATGAAGCCATTCTGGTTAGGAATGTAATACCTATTGTATGGCAAAGTTACTATTTCCTTTCTTGAAACAATACTTCTTTTTTTCTTAGGGGAGAACATGTCAGCTTTGTCAACCAGAGCATAATTTCTTACGTTATTATTCCCTAAATTCCCTTTTGTCTTTCAGAAATCAACTACAGAGTGACATCATTTCTTTTAAAAAAAACAAAAAACCTTTCTGTGTTTTCAGTTCTGTGGAGTATTCCTCCATTTCTCCTTTCCTCGTTTTTTTCGTTCTTGATCCAATTATTACAAAAACTGTAAGAGAAGAAAGTGGGCGGCAGTGCATTCCAAAGAATAATTATAGAATCAGGAAAACAAGTTTTCTGATGATAGCATTACCAAACCCAATGCCAGAATGCAAGCCTGGAATACAATTCACCAACCACGTGACCTGGCCTGTTTTTCCTGAAGGGAGCACACAGAAACATCTACAATTTTGGCTTATAATTACATCTTAATGGCCAGCCACTTTGAATGAGGTTCCAAGTCCTGACAGCAAACATAGCCAGCCATCCTTCCTCAGACTTTCTGTCCTTTACAAGTTCTAACTCAAATGGGCAACAGGGTTAAAACGTGCCAGCAAGAAAACATGTGTCTGTCTTCTTGGTAGGTCTCAGCCTGAAGATCCAAGAAAAGAAAGGAAAGAAGGAAAAAGAAGGTGTAATTCTGCACATAGTCATCCTTCTCTCAAAGCTGCTTGAAAAAAAAAGAAGGTAAGAGGAATGGGGAGAGAGAGAGAGAGAGAGAGAGAGAGAGAGAGAGAGAGAAGACGGAGACAAAAAATTGTATAAATCCTGGTATTCCCTGAGACATTCTATGAAATGAAAAGCAGGATTAAATGTTGACACCTTTTGCACTATCTGTTGGAGAGGACTCCTAAGAATAACATGGGCAGCCAAGTAAACAAACTGATGGATAACTGAACAAATTAACCCACAGTTTTCACCCAAAGCATTAATAAACAGGCTCAGGTTATTCTATTTTAGATACATTATCTAAAGAGGACTCTGGAAAAAGCTCTAATGCTGGGAAAGGAAAAAGAAGGAAAGAGAAGAAGACAACTAACTGCCTCAAGGTGGATAGACCGAGTTACAGTGGCAACGATGACTACATTCAAAAGAACAGGTTAGGGACAGTTTGTCATGGAGAAAATCTATCTGTGGGTCGCTAGGAAACAAAAAGACTTGATGGCGCATAATCGATCAATCTTTTAATTTATAAAATGAAGAATCTTAAGGTTAATTGCAAAGTCACTGGCATTCTATGAAGCATGTTCACCTTGGAGACATATTACATTTCACCAGTGCTTTTTTTCTAAAAAAAAAAAAAAATGGTGCCGGAACTCACACACGTCATACAACCCGCCTTGCCTACCTTACAAGGTTCCATCCAAAAAAGGTGCCGGAACTCCGTTCTGGGTGTTCTATGAGAAAAAAAAGCCCTGCATTTCACTCTCTAACTCAGTCCAGATTTCTAAGAAAATTGAAGAGCTGACCTGCTGAAATATGCCTTAAATAAGACAAAATAAGTTCTAGCCAACTGTTTCCCTCTGAAATTTTCAGAACAGACAGAGCCTATTATGGTTATTAACTTGATACTCAAAATCTTGAATCGCTTTTTCACCCTGGACAGAAACCAGTTTTCTTCAAATATGTATCACTTATAAAATAAAAGCTGAGACACAATATTCTAATCTGACCAAACAGATGACCTTTGTCTGTGTGTGTGTTTTTTTTTTTTAAAAAAGGAGTGGCCCAAAGTATTTGCAGAAGCTTCCATGGATATTAGCATGACTTCAGACCACTGGACAGTGCAAGCAGGCAATTTTCCAAAACCCAATTCAAAACTTGCAATTCAGACAAATGAAACAAATAAATATTGAATGGAAAGAACTTCAGCTAATAGCCCTTAATAAAAGAACTGGCTGTTCTCAGGGCTGGCTCTCTGAGTAGACAAATCTATACAAATGCATTCAATTCCAGGGTGCCCCACCTCTCCTGAGCTCACTTCTATGTAATTTCCCAGAAAAGAAACAAGTAAGCCTTTATCTGCATAAATAAATTATCATTTGTAGCTCCCTACACTCAATGGTAAAGTCTTCTATTGTAAAGGCAATATTGCAATATGATGCTACTGAAGTGAAGCTGGCATTGTTAGTGAATATTGTAACAGTATTCCCAGAATTACATATAATTTGGGGGCTAATCATTCAAGTCTTGGTTTCCTATCAGACTAGGAAAGGATAAGCCAACCCTTAAAATTACTCACTGACAGTGGGAGCTGCTGCTTACATTATAGGAGTTGTTTCATGGCTATCTCCTTTTCTCAATGATTTCCTAAACAAGCCATAGTGAACTGTATCATATAGTGTATTTTATAGGCCTCCCCTCCCATCTCCTTCAGCATGTTTTATTAGCATTTCCAATGATGCCTATCTTTCTCCAGCTTCAGTCACCACAGCAGCATGTGACAATGGACAGAAACATTGGGGGGGGGGAGATAAGTTGAATGGATGCTGACCTTACATTATCACAGCTGGCAAAAATTGTTTCAATACAACAAAGGAACGGTGCTTCTGCTCACAATTGTCTCACAAATGGTGAATAAATGTATATAATACATACTGAAAAAGCTTATGCATGGAGATGAATACTTTCATTTGGAATGAGGGTAAAGACTTATTGTTTCAGAACTCAGAGTAGCATGACTCTAAAGGGAAAACCATTTTTGATACTCAATGATCAGCTGGAGATAAGCACTGCCTGATTCAAGTTGACTCAGCCTTCCATCCTTTCGAAGTTGGTAAAATGGGGACCCAGATTGTTGGGAGCAATATGCTGACTCTGTAAACCACTTAAAGAGGGCTGTAAAAGCACTATGAAGCGGTATATAAATCTAAGTGCTATTGCTATTGCCCCCTGAAAGTCCCCAGTGTTAGGGCATCAATGTAATTGCAGGATGGCTGCAAAGTGCTTTGTGAGAGATGGTGGAGTGGAAACAATGTCAAACATCCATCTGAAGCAGCACCTATGGTGCTTCTGCAGAACATCCTATATTCAATTTGTGATACTTATAAGGAACAAGGCTAAAAAGTATTAAAGCAAGCTATATACCCTATTCTCGCCTCCTATGTACTTATTTAAAAATCCATTTGTCCCAAATTCTATTAGGGTTTCCATGGAAATTCTAGAACAGCGGTTCTCAACCTGTGGGTCGGGACCCCATTTGGGGTTGAATGACCATTTCACAGGGGTCACCAAACAACGCAGTCTGCCATTTTTTTCCCCTTTTCCTTAGCTGTGCTACTCCCTTTTATTATATTGGCTTTTGAAAGCCAATAGAATAGACTCTCTTGAATAGAGTCTAATTCTATTGGCTTTCAAAAGCCAATAGGAATTGTCCAGGCTCTGCCCTGCTGAGCCCACCAAAAGTCCCAGTCTGCAAACGGTGCTGCAAGTTGTCTGCAGCGAAGGCGAGCTGTTTGGAAGTTTCCATCCCTCCCTGCTGAACAACTACTAAAAATGTAAGTAAAAGAGGGCTAGGGGTGGGAGGTGGGAGGCCGGCGGGTGCAGGGAGGGTTCCTGGCGTGCGTGGGGCCCAGCGGGTGCCTTACCTCCCTTGGGCTGGGCCAGCTGGTGGCCCAGCCAGTGGTTGGCCTGTGCCGTCTCTGCTGCTTGCCAGCTACGGCACCACGCATGTGCGGCGCTCCCGGGCAGGGAAAGTCCTTGACTTACAACCGGTTGGGGGTCGTGGCATTAAAAAAGTTGAGAACTACTGTTCTAGAACTTGTTCTAGACCAGGGGTTCCTAATTTTTTTTTTTTTGCCATCACACCTCCTTTTAGTGCAGTGGTTCTCAACCTTCCTAATGCTGCGACCTTTTAATACAGTTCCTCATGTTGTGGTGACTCCCAACCATAAAATTATTTTCGTTGCTACTTCATAACTGTAATTTTGCTACTGTTATGAATAGTAATGTAAATATCTGATATGCAGAGTGTATTTTCATTGTTACGAATTGAACATAATTAAAGCATAGTGATTAATCACAAAAACAATATAGCAATGCTCGCTGGAGAAGCTTACTCTTCCTTGCTCAAAAATGTTGGGAGGGAGGGAAGGGGAAGGAAGGAAGATTGAAGGGGAAAGGAAGGAGATGGAGAAAGAAGGAGATTGAAGAAGGAAGGAAGGAAGGAAGGAGATTGAAGGGGAAGGGATGGAGATGGAAGGAAGGAAGATTGAAGAGGAAAGGAAGGAGATGGAGAAGGAAGGAGATTGAAGGGGAAAGGAAGGAGATGGACAAGGAAGGAGATTGAAGGGGGAAGGAAGGAAGGAAGAAAGGAGAGAGAGATTGAAGGGGAAAGGAAGGAGATGGAGAAGGAAGAAAGATTGAAGGGGAAAGGAAGGAGATGGAGAAGGAAGGAGATTGAAGGGGAAAGGAAGGAGATGGAGAAGGAAGGAGATTGAAGGGGGAAGGAAGGAAGGAGAGAGAGAGGTTGAAGGGGAAGGGATGGAGATGGAGATGGAAGGAAAGAAGGAAGATTGAAGGGGAAAGGAAGTAGATGGAGAAGGAAGGAGATTGAAGGGGGGAGGTGCTGCCAAGGACGCACAAGCAGCTCTGCACAATTGCCCAGGGGGGAAGGCTCTGGCGGAGAGCCTGGTGGAGAGCCAAGCGGCGGCACATCCAGGGCCTCAAAAGTGCGCAGAGGATCCATGCGCCTCGGAGCCGCCAGTCGCTCTCTCACGCCCGCCAACCTGGAGCCCCCCATCCTCATCCCGGCACCTCTTGCTCTCTCCCAGCCGCTCCCCACCCCTCCAGCCTCCTGAGCGCCATCGCAGTGGCGGGGTCGCGGGAGCCCCTTTCCACGCCGCGCAGCCCATCGCATGTGAGAGGGGCGTGGCCGGAGCACCAGCTCCCGCTCGGAAGGCGCCGCTTCTCCCTTCCCGGCCCGGCCGGCCTCCGACGCACATGAGGGCATCGCTGCCGCCTTGCCCTCTTCCCTGCCCCCTGGCCGCTTCCAAGCCCGGAGCCCAGCAAGCCAAGAAGGAGCCGCTCCTGCCCGGTAGTCCCACGGCCGCGCCAGGTGCCAGAAGGCCAAGGCGGCCTCCGACAGCGAGCAAGGCAGGCCGGGCGGCGCAGGGGAGGCTGGGGGTGGAGCGCGGCCGGGCAACCAGGAAGAGTGGAAACTGGCTCCGCGCCGCAGCTTAGCTCAGCCAGCAGCGGCAGCAGCGGCGGAGCAGCCCAGTGGCAGCGCCAGCAATGGCCCAGACCTGGCTCGGCCCAGCCACTGAGCCAGCCCAGGGCAGTGTCGGGGGCGCGCGCGATGGCACTGCAGCGGCAGGAGCAGGTGCTGTCAGAGAAGGGTGCCTTGGAGGCAGAGGAGCCGGCGGAGGAGGAGGAGGGCGGCGGTGGCGGCAGCCGGATAGAGGAGCGGTGTCTCGGTTTCTAAGACCATCGGAAATATGTGTTTTCTGATGGTCTTAGGCGACCCCTGTGAAAGCGTCGTTCGACCCCCAAAAGGGTCACGACCCACAGGTTCAGAACCGCTACTTTAGTGTAATCTTAATGTACACACCTCCCCTAAAAATCCACACAGGAAAATTAATAATGAAAACTACACAATGAAGTTTTGGGATAGGTGAATGCATTGTAACAATGTAATTAAAAGGTTCTTCAAGCACACCTTTGGACACTTGTCTGCACCTCCCCAAGGGAGATATACCTCACAGTTTTGGAAAGTCTAAAAACTAAAGCTCTCAAGTTATTTGGATTAGTGGGCATATCTGGAATATTGAGAGTCATTGATTTTCTTGATTTTCAAATAATTTTCAAGAGGTTTCCTTTCCATGCATGAATGGTTGACAGAACTGTCATGGCAAAATAGCTGATGCTCTAAACCAGGGTTTTCCAGTGGTTAATATCAACTCCCCATGGTCAATGGGATTATCCATTCTTGCTGTTTTGGTTGCTGGTGCTATGGTTCATTACACAGTCAGCCAGATGTTCACACTGGATTGCGCATTTTTGTCCACCTATTGAGTCCTTCCCAAGGATAGGCAGATATGGTTCAATAATATTAAGGTATCTTCATAGGAAATAAGTTGTTCCAAGTAAAACTGCCTTTTGCAATTGACTGATGGTGAATTTGTCAATGCCAATGGTGTTCATGTGGTGTTCCAATGATTCTGGGATTGCATTCAAGACACCAATTACTACCAGTACTATCTTTCTTTTCTTTTGCCAGTCATTCTATTTATTATTGTTATTCATAGTACTATTAATTAAACAAGTACTTGTTATTTTTATATAGTAAATGGAGTATATTTTGTTGCTATCTAGTGGTCACACAGAATTTTACAGCCCACTTATAATCATATGCAATGCTGTTGATATCAAACTAATTTGTTTCTAAAATAAATGGAACAAAAAGCATCTTGAAGCAGCTTAATACATGCCATTATACACAAAGCCTCCCAAATAAGTATATTAGTCCACAAAGGTTTATACTAGAATTGTTAGTCTTAAAAATACAAGACTCTTTATTTTTGATACAAAAGATAAAAAATATTATTCAACTGTTAACTGATATTTTTATTAATTTCAGGAACAGTTAACAGAATTATTTCCATTCTTCATTCTCATATTTTACTTGTCATTGTTTGATTCAATCTCAATGTAATAAGAGAAAATGGGTTTAGGAAACAATCACTTTAGTTGCAGCAAATCACACATTTCTAGACAGCTAAACCCAGGGTCCCCAACCCTCGGTCCGCAGCATGCCAGCCACCGGTCTGCACAAACAAGCAAAGCCCCATCCGTGAGATGCAGGCAGCACACAAAACCACACATCCTCCGGTCTATGGAAAAATCTTTCTCCATGGAACTGATCCCTGGTGCCCAAAAGGTTGGGGACCTCCGAGCTAAACTATGCCAGCAGAAATTATAGATAATCCTTGATTTACAATCAGTCATTTAAAGACTGCTTGAAGTTATGATGGACTTGAAAAAAGTTACTTACAATCCATGGTCAACTGCATTTCAAGCCCTTGCTAACCGGTTTGCATTTATGACAGATTGCATCATCCCACAAGTCACATGATCACATTTTGTGACATTTTCTTGCTGAAGAATGGCAAAAACTGTCCATTGGATAAGCTAAATTCAGACACATGACCACCTGATTTGCTTGAGGGTCAAACTAAAAACAATTGTAAAATTGAGTCCAACCATGTGATGATTCAACGTACGGCCATACTGACTTAGGATCAAAATTCCAGACTCAATTGCAGTTGTAAGCTGAGGACTCCCTGTATGTTCTAAAGCAGGGGTGTCAAACTTCCAGCCCGCGGGCTGGATGGATCACATGGAAGCCATGCCCACCCCAGCTCTGGCAAAGGGAAAAAAGTCAGATACATTGCAACACGTCACGTGACGTGGCAAGTTTGACACCCTTGTTCTAAAGTATCTTTAAGAATAGAAGGTCTCAAATATTTGTGCCTGTGCAAAACATTCCACTCCACGCCTTTACATAGCATTGTCCCGTAATATTGAACAGGGTTATATTCCCCCCAAATTACTTAATCTAATTTCATCAGCCACCAAAACTCAACTGGAAATCAATACAGAGATCAAGGGACGGCAGCATCTTGTCTCACAAATGAATCAGGCAACTAGGCTCAGATTCAATACTTACCGTTCACGTTCTAATCTATATTCTCCTCTCATGCCCACTGCTATGCAGCTCTCATAATAGACTCCAAACAAAAACATCAATGGCCTCATTCTGGATGTTCAATTAAACTAAATACTCTGAGGTAACCACTTCAACCATTTCTTTTACACACATAGGTACTGTATACTGGAGCCCTGTTTTGCTTCATTTCCCAGGAACCATTAAGCAAATCAGCAACAACAAATGGAAACATTAAATGGCTTGACACAAATATTAGCTCCTGACTTGTCGGATGAGTATGACAGTATTTCTCCACAGCTGAATGTAGCAACCCTTCCTGGGTCTATTTTATTTTCTGTTTCTCTCTGCCTCTCTATCTCCCTGTCTCTCTCTCTCTCTCCCAAACACACACACACTCACACACACACACATATTTCTGTATCTCACAAGAGAAAAAAAAATAAGCTGACTTGCCAAGCTTATAGAAATAGAGTGGAAAGAAAATGGGCATGCATGATATGGCTGTGAACTACACAAGCCTGCTACAGCCCTGCAGGGCTGCAAGCGGTCTGGGATTCAGGCCAGATCTGTCAGAGGCAATGTGCTTGCAGAAGAGCTGGAAGTAAGGAAGAGATCTCTCATCAATTACTGCTGTGCCACATTCTTTCCAAATAATGAGTGTCAATGGATGCTCCAAATTTAGAAAGAAGGCTGGAAAAATCTAAACATTCTTCTCAGAATTGGTACAAACTCAAGAGCGGGGAGGATGAGCTCACAAGTATATCAGAGCCAGATGAAAAGCTCCAGAAAGGAAATGAGAGGCCTTAGCACAGGTTTCTGACTGAGAGAGAAGGAAATGCAAGCGCAAACTCCTTGCATCAAAAGCAGCTTTTTCAAATCATGCGCACATGCAATAGAATTCTCCCTAAATCATGTACTGAACTGAACTGACGCAAAACCTCTTTTTTCCCCAGAAATAAAACTTGCTTCTAGTGAATACACAAGAACAGGCTATGTTTATTTTGACCCTTTAATCAAATATGCCACTGGTTTATTTCTTTATTGCATGCTAGTGCACACACAGGCACACAAGCATTGAATTTCATTCAGAACTGTCTCACTTCACTATTTCACACATGGCAACTTTCAGATGTATAGACTCCTGGAATTCCCCAGCCAGCCCCAGCCATCAAAAGAGTGCAGGGAAGAGCAACAAAGGGAACTGGAGACTAAACCGTACAATGAATGATCTGGTCCACAGGTGTCCCTTTGCTGAGCCGGGGTGGGCATGGCCTGCACATGATCCATCTGGCCCACGGGCCACCAGTTTGATCCCCCTGGTCTAGTCTAATGAAGAGAAGGACTAGGGGTGAGATGAAAGCATTCTTCCAATATATGAGGAGCTGTTGCAGAAAAGAGAGGGACAATCTATTCTCCAAAGCACCTGAAGGCAGGACAAAGAAGCAATGGATAGAAACTAATCAAGGAGAAAACCAACCTAGAATTATGAAGAAATGTCCTTACAGTTAGAACAATTAATCAGTGGAACAGCTTGTCTCCAGAAGTTGTGGATGCTCCATCACTGGAGGTTTTCTGGTATAGTGTCTCACCCTTGTGCAGGGGATTGGACTAGAAGAACTCCACGTTCCCCTCCAATTCAGTTATTTGTATTCTATATAAAAGCTAAGAGTTTTTGGAAGTTGTTGTGTTTGGGAAACAATCATCTAAAGTCATTTCTGCTTGACACGGGTTCTACTATCCAATTCATTCAAACCATGCTGAAACTGGATATGTGATATTTGAAAACACAACAACCATGCTCAGGTCACCATGTGCCAGCCCACATTCCCCTCCAGCTAGCCAGTCCTCTGAACTACTGCAGCTCTCGCTGTTGCAATAATCTTCTCACCAAACACTTCGACAACCATTTAAAAATAGCTAACATCCACAGCCATTCCTGCTCCTGAACACATGTGCATTTGTATGGGATGCTATGCCAATCATTCAGAGTCCTATTTAGAGCCATAAACATGACACAAGTGCCCAGCAACCAGGCACTTGCCTGCAGACTTTGGGGGACGGAGTAGCGAGAGTCATGAGAAGAGATACTCCTGCCAAGCTATACTTGCCCAGTCTCATCACGAACAAATATGGATTAAAACATGCAGCGGTAGAACAGGAAGGAGGTGGTGATGGATTAGATTTGTGTGTGCTGTTTAATATGAAAAAATGTGGCTTCCTTTTATCAATAAACATATAAACAATACCTATACTACTGTAAGTCTACCAGATGTAGCTACATCTGACTTAATACTGACTTTCTGGGCAGAAAATGCAAAGCCCACAGGAACGTCTTCAATTTTACTGTTATTAGTTAGCTGCAAATGCTGACTGTGTTTTTGTAGTTGAAGTAGAAGAAAATGGCCAAGGTAAACAAAGAGGCTTTCAAGGTTGAGATCCATTCTTTTGTTCCTACCTTTGTGGAAATAAGACATCTAGAACCACCATCATTCCCTTCCCCAATCTCCCAAAAGTATTTTGAAAAAGACCTGTGATTCTCCTGTTGACCTTGCAACCCTGAGTTTAAGGAGTGATGGCATAGTCAGTCTCTCTCTCTCTCTCTCTCTCTCTCTCTCTCTCTCTCTCTCTCTCTCTCTCTCTCTCTCTCTCTCTCATTCATCCTCTCAACATATCAGGGAAATAATATATCAAAGAAATAATAAATTTTTATTTCCTGCTTTGTGTATTTGTGTATATGCAAAATAATTCTAAGCAGTTTCTATGGAAAAGAACTGCATATTCATTGAGTTACTATTTCTCTTGCTAAGACCTGCTAGTGTGGCTGAACTGAAAGGTCTTGGGGCCAAATTTCTTGAAAATGGCAGAAAAAAAATCTATACGCAAGCTTCAGAAAGCTTGTTTCGAACAAACAAACAAAATTAACTACAGTTTTAAATACATTACAGCTGAATCAGAAATCTGGCTGAGCTCTTGAAAATGGCCGCTCTTGGCTCAAAAAAAGTTTAGGTCAAACGGATGCAAACTCTTTACACAGAAGTGCCCCACTTGATCTTTAAATGTCCCAAGAACCCCACTCTTCCTTCCTAAACATTGTGTTATAAGGGAGATGGGTGGCATTAAACTAGAATGAATGAATGAATGAATGAATGAATGAATGAATGAATGAATGAATGAATGAATGAACATAAGATAACTGATCTATCTCAGAATCTGCAATCTCTAATTTAAATGATCTTATATAATCATTTCACTTACTATCATAAAGGTAGGCTTCACCTCTTAATATCATACTGTCCTACCACAGCTTCAATGAGTTTGTATGATTTTGCCATTGTTTTACTTGGTGGCATGCTTATGGTGGATACCTGGAGTTCATGAATATGCCTTCTTTCTACTGGTAATAGCCAAGTTCCATAGTCACTTCTTTCCTAGTTCTGCCTTTTTCTTTAGCACTATACTTCCTCTCTATGCAGGAAGTGAACTGTTCCAGCATTCCAACACATTAGAGAAGAGGGGAACACACTCCTATTATTTCATTTGATGAAGACAAGGGGACTTCAGTCTGCACAACTTCAAAATAGCATCTTTTATTCCAGAATATATCAACTTTGGCTTTTCTCATTGTAACTACAAAAAAAAAAAAAAAAAGCTGTGGGTTTTGATTTCTTTGTCAATTTCCTATTTTTTTTCAGTTTCAATCACTTTCCCTGGTTAAAAAAAAAAGCTATCATAGATGGCCAACAGAAAATTCAGCTTGGTGGGATCTAGCTAGTGGCACATTAATGATAGGGCCTTTCTCTCTTCTCTTTGGGGATATTTTTGGTCTTATATTTCTTTCTGCATTTTATTATACCATCTGAATTAGAATTTGTTTGGTACTGAGACAGTTTTGCAATTTGTGATTGGGAGCAGTATTATTTAATTGTATCCTGCTTCTGTTATTTTTACAAATAACTCAAGGCAGAGAACATATCCAACACATCTTCCTCCTCCTACTTTACCCACAACAATAACATTTCTGTACATTTCTTCACTTTATATTATTTTGTGAGATGCCCAAATGGGGTATGATAAGAACATCAGAGAAGGCAGCTGAGAGAAGTCAACTTGGAATCCTGCCATTCCATGTCAGACCCGCCCTATTCTTGTTGCAGCCCATGAATGGCAGATGTCTCCCCACTGTCTAGTGAAGTGCCGAGGAGCATGATATATAAGTCAAAAGAGAAGAACAATCAATTTGTCTATGACTACTTTCATACCTGCAAATCTGGATAACAGAGTTTTGAATGACAGGAATTGGCAAGGCAAAGACAATAGCAAATTCTAGCATTGTTTCGGGCCAACACAAGGAGTGATATGTACTATTTTAACTCAATTGTAGATAAATGGTCTAAGTGTTTCAGTTTTCGCATTTCACTGCCAAAAACTCTCGGCTCCATCAATTATTTCTATTAGCAGGCCAGAAAGGAGAAGTAATGGTCTCAAGAAAGGTTTCACTTAAATCCATGCACTTTCTTGGGACTAAACATCACCAGACTCTATTAACTAAGTGTAACACTGAGTTGTCCATCTTTTTTTAAAAAAAGTTTATTTATAAAACAGTTAGAACAAGGATGGACATAACGTAACATTCCAGTGTATATATTCCTAACAATTTGTTCCTCATCATACATATAATTCTTAATCTCTATATATACACATTTTTCAGATCTATTTTTGAAAGTCTCTGCTGCCCCCTATCTGCAAACCTCCAATTCATATTGGACATAGCCAATGCATATCTATTCTCCACCGAGTAGCAAAAGGGCCTTGCGGTTTCACACAAAAGGCAGTGATTATGTCAGCACTTGGATCTAGCATGCCAACTCTTCACCCTTCCAAAGAGAAGACAGACTGATGCGAGTATCTTGCCTGTGCTGGTTTGACACCATTGCTGCTGACAGCTTGAACTTAAGAGGACTTCAGGCAACATGTTTGATAAGTCAATTATAATAGAAACACGGAGGTGTTAAAGGAGGGGTTGCAGATGCTGCTCTAGAATCAAGAGGTTAAAGAACAGTCAGGCTCCTGTAGGAATAGCAGTTCTCTAAAGAAGAGAATATGTAATGCACAAAATATGTTGGCTCCTTTCATTTTTTTCCCAGCACTTTTTGTGATGTCAGGAAATCCATCTAAATCAACATGTTTTCTCCTCCTTTAAGTGATAGGTAGCAAGCAGAGCTTGCTTGAAAAAAAGATAATTTAACAAGTAGCAGATTTTCAAAAGGAGGGTAGAATTTCATTTCCAGTCTTTGTCTTATCTAAGTATCCATCTTGGTCACTGTTTCTTGCCATCAAAAAAAATATTTACATCCACTAGAGCAGGGGTCCCCAACCCTCTCTCCAAAAACCAGCATTGGTCCACTACATGCCAGAATCTAAGCCGCGCAAACAAGTGAAGCCCCATCCATGGGATGCAGGCAGCATGCGAAACCACACTCCCTTCCAGTCTGCGGAAAAACCTCTCTCCACAGAACCGGTCCCTGGTGCCCAAAAGGCTGGGGGCTGCTGCCCTAGAGCAGGGGTAGACAACCTTGGCTCTTTTATGACTCATGGACTTCAACTCCCAGAATTCCTGAGCCAGCCATAAAAGAGCCAAGGTTGCCTACCCCTGCCCTAGAGCCAAAGGCAGTGGTGGGATTCAGCCGGTTTGCACCACTTCTGCAGAACCGGTAGCTAATTTTCTTTTGCCCAGGCCCAGAATGGACTTCCGGAAGTGGCATCCACGCAGAGAACCGGTTGTTTACATATTTGAATCCTACCACTGGCTATAGGGTTAGGGTTCTTCTAGTTCTTATACATCTTTTGGGTTGCTTCCGATACAAAACAACCTCTGCTGAATTCCTTATAGAACTTCTGCTCCAGCTTGTTACTCAGGGAAGCCTTGAAGCATGTTAAAAATATTACGGGGCATACCATATGTATGTATGTGTATATGTATGCATATCTGTATTTATTAAACATATATGCTATACATTACATAATATCATGATCCATAATGCAGCTATCTATGCGCCCCTGAGGCTCCACAATTAGAGATGAACACTATCAAAAAATGAGACAGCAAGCCACTCTGTGTTTCAGCTCTGTAACACTGGGAAATTCTCACAAGGTAACCAGTTTCACAGATAAAAGGGGAACTCCAGCTGGGGATTTTTGAGCTCAGGGGGAAACACTTGGTAAACCTGTCATGAAGATACATAGCCTTCCAGCAATTTTTCTCTTGATGTACGCTTAACAGAGAAAGGGGCGCCAGATTACACTTGATATATCCCCATTTGCTTAACTATCAGTTTAGCTATCTGAAATCTTGTTACCCTTCCATACCTAAGAAAATGTAATCAAAATTACTCTGCTATGCTTGCTTGCTTTTTACTAGAATATTTTGCCACTTTCATTTTTAGAATACTAACAGCAGAAAAAGATAAAAAAAATTCTGCTAATGTAAGATACACGTAATCCACATTAAAATGCAAACACAAGTGCGCTAAGCATAAAGGGAAGCATGCATAGCATGCCCAGTTATGATTTCTTTAAAATATACCTTCTTGGTTTCTGAACCTGTCTGTGCAAGGGAGAAAATAAAATCATACTCCCTTGTTCCTCTTCTCTGTCACTTTTAAGATTACATTTTAATTCAAATGTATTCAAATGGGAGGGAAGTATCCACTGATTAGCACATTATAATCAGGGAACATAACAAATTGAAAAGAGCATAAATATCTAACTTTGGTTTTGATCAGCCATAGCCTACACAAAAAAAAATTAAGCCACCTTGTTTACTTAAGCATTTACAAATGTAAAACTTAAAGTCTCTTTTTGAGGGGAACTTGATTCTGAGAATGACTTCATAAGCACAAAAAAGCTTTCCCACTCCAAATTATTTGATTCTAATTACACATTATTATGCCATTATGGAAATCAGCTTTGCAATTTTAAGTACTAGCCTGATAAAAGCAAATGACAAGAATTTCACACAAGCAAGTAAATTACTAGAGGTGAGATAGAGAACTCTGTGCACATTGCAGAAACTAAGTATATAGACAGAGAAAAAAAATCACCTCCTCTACACTTAGCACAGAAATGCAATGAAATACTGGAAATAGGATGGAGCTTTCTATCCTTCCTTATTGACAAAAAGCTAACAATATGGCTATTCATAAGTAAACACATATATTTGATTTGAGTTCAAAAAAAAAAGACTGCTAAAAAAGCAGCAGCCCAGCACTGACAGATATGTATTTATGTATTTACTATACATAATTTGTATGCTGATATCTGGTTTGAGAATAAGATGGAACAACCAAGGCCAGCTACCAAATACCGGTAGGATATTAATTGAAAAAGTGACAAGTAATAGAACTATATAGCTTCCTGAATTACATACAGCACCTTGCCTTTTTGCAGTAATATTGTCGCCAACCTATGCTGGCTAGCAAATCACTCTTATTTTGTCATATGCAGATGAAGTAACATACTTTGCTTGATTCTTTCCACTCAACCTGATGGTGTCTAGTGATGTGAAAAATCTGTTTCATGCCCTGGGATTTAGCAAAATTAAAGTGACAGTAAAGCAATAAATTCTGGATGGAGATTGACAGTATAATGTGGGGCTAAGTACTTGGTTATTACATTTTTTTTTTAAAAAAATCATCTTCTCTCCATACTCAAGCTTTTTCGGTTTACTCTTTGGAGCTCCAGCAATTAAGATGAGCGTTTTGTTGTTAGTAGCACTGAGGAAAAGTTATATCTAGGATAGAAGGCCACACCTGGCTGGGACAAGTAGAATCTTTAGCCTCCATTGTAGTAAGTGTTCTGATTAAAATAAGTAGATCTGCCTTCATTGTCTCCCTACTAGCTGAATTCCCTGGGCACACTGATGATTTGCATGCATTTTATCTATTAACAGAACAGAAAAGCTCACCACACAGAGAAGGTTGCTAAGCTTCCTGCTACTCTTCATTATGTTCTGGTCACAGGTTAATGATTGCTCAATGTGCAGTATAATTATCGGGTTGCTAATGGTCCTTATCATTTTTCTTTTAATTCAGTCTAAAATATTTTGTTTCTATTTCTTTCCTATAATGATAGGATCTCCTCTTTCTAGTTATAAATCTTAATAAAAAGAAATCTCTCTCTTTAGCACAATCATTCCCCATCAAGAGCTCGTTAGATGTGTTGACATTTCCAATCAGAGAAAGGAGATAGCCACTCAGGATTGGGATGATGGGTACAGTTGTCCAATATACCTGGAAAGGTACTAAGTTATATTTTTAGAACATGGGAGGGAGCTCAATCAATTTTAATAAACTTTGGGTACGTTATATGTTGCTTCAAATGAAAGTTAAACCACCTTCCCATTATCTTTGTATTAAGTCGAGAAGTCCCATCAGGCATTCCCTACCAATGTGATAAAGAGCAGTGTGCCACGTGGCACATCCCCTATCCATTCATTGGAGTAAAGTCTGCAATAGGGAAATCTGCCAGATATATGGAGGCTTCCTCTGTGACAAGAAGCCTTGATTATTTAAGGATCCAGAGCAGTACCAGCATTTGGCTGGGTTCTCCTCGGCAGACATTCCCTGAACATGTGGACAGCAGAAGATGCAACTGTTAATTATGTGTGGGAGGAAGTGAAAGCATACCTGAAGAGGGCTCATGAGTATCTCAAAATTACAACCAGTATCCCATTAGGAAAAGGAACTTGGCTTCAGTGTATTTTTGCTATTTTTAAATTGCAAAGGTTTTAGCAATCCAGTTTTAGCTGTGGAGCATCAAGATCTCTAAGCTACCCATCCCTGTTAAGAAAAAAGAAAAAAAGTTTCATATATATGACCTAAGGTAATGGAAAGCTGAATTTTGAAAAGAATACTATATCTGTCAAGGAAAGTTTATGTAAGGCCATTCTCCGAAAAGGAAGCAGATGTGGAAATTGTGAATAGTCACAGAGGTATCCACACAATACCTTAAGGCACATATTTTTGTGCATGACATGAACCTACAAGTTTCAGACCACCAAGGCACGGACCCATTTAATTTACTTTAATAGCCTACTTTCCATATTAAACAAAAGAGGAAATTCTGTGCATTTGTGTGTGTGTTAGAAATCTCTGCCTGCCTATTAAATTTTCAGCAGCTTTTTTCTTGCTTTGAGTCATGCTTTCCACATAAAACGCAGCAGCCGTGACCCACTGTTCTACATTTCAGTCCCTTTCCTCCAACTAGCACATTAGTGGTCTGCATTTGACATTAGTGAATTGACAGGCTCCAGGGCATGCAGCTCATGACGCCATAGCAAAAACTCAGAGATGAGTACTTGCCAAAACCTCAGGAAGGAAATTAACAGCAACTTCTGGGAACAGGCTGCCTCCCTTCCCTGAATGAAAGAGAATAATCCATGGGTGTGCGATGTGCATGGGCATATCCAACAGAGAAACAGAGTATATATGCAAGCTGGGATAAATGAATGTAAAACAGAAAAGCACCATCTTTACTGACACAAATTCTGCTGAAGATACAAAATACAAGGACATCTTCCCTTCTCATTTATACTGAAGTTTTCTTTAAAATGCATCCTACTGAATTCTACTTTCCTTTAGGAGCTAATGGGGAGGGGATGCCAATGGGAGTGCTTTATGCTGAGGGGGGTGGACTGATGGAGTAAAGATAAGATTCCCACCCCCATATCACCCATCCTCTTGGTTTTTAGTCTCCATGTAATTCTTGTTAATTGTAATCATTTCATATTATCCTTTTTATAATCAATAGTGAAGATGGGCAGCATATAAATTTAACAAATAAATAAATAAATCTCTTTCTCTTTTAAGATAATCAAAGCAGAGGAATAGCAAAAGCATTATCTATTAGCAGATCATTGGTTATAGCGAGAGTAACTTTCTTCTGATTTGTAAATATGTACCCACTCCAGCCCGCCCACCCACTCTTGTTGCCTTCAAACAGGAACTCCGAATTTAAGAAGACAAATGTCAAAAAAATAGGCAAGAAAGATCTGTCCCTGTTTCCATATTCTCATCAAACTGAAGACAATTCTGCTATTTCAAAAATCTATTATTTGTTAGATAAATAAAGTTCTCCTTTCAAGTCAACATAGTAATGCCATTTTATCAAGATCTACCATTGCTCAAAATGAGAACCACCCAAACACCAAGTAAGGAATGATAGCCAATGTTAAGAAAATAGCTACGGAGCTAGGATATATATAATGTACTAAAATGTGGTACTACTGACATAAGAACTGTAGTGGTTGGGTTTTGATGTTTTCTTAGAGAGCTGAAACAGGCCTTATAGCTTCCAATTACTGAGCTGGTCTTACAGAGGCAGAGAATATAATTCTTCAATGGGGAGGGGGTTGAGGCAGGAAGGGCAAAAGACATTCATATTCTGATCACCTTATGTCTTGACTATTGACTATTGTAATGTCCTCTATACAGAGCTGCCCTAGACCACCTGAAAGCTTCAACTGGTCCAGAATACAGTGGCGTGAGCATTGTAGTTTCGCAAGCTGCAATGGTTGCCATTTCCTTCTGGTACAGTTCAAGGTATTGGTTGTTACTTATAAAGCCCTACATAACATGGGGCCTGGTTACCTGAAGGACGATCTGTCTCTCATACTATCTGCCCAGCTGATTTGATCTGGTAGGGTTGAGTGCTCTGGGTTCTTTCAACTAAGCAATTTCATCTAGTATGATCTCGGAAGCACATCTACACCCTGCTGGGGTTTCAAAGTGGTGTGAATACCTGGCTCTTCAAACAGTCCTTTGCTTGGGAGGGGGGCGCAATTAAACCTTCCTTTTAACTTAGATTCTTTTCTTTGGTTTCCATCCAATTTGTTAACGTGTCATCTCTACCTTTATTTTGTTTCTTATCATTTACTATCAGCACTGAGAAAATTACCCATCCGTCAATTGCAAAAGGCAGCTTTACTCAGAACAGCTGACATCCTGCAATGAAACATTTAATACCATGAAACAACAACGTCTTCCTATCCCAGGACCTTGGGAAGGATTTGATAGGTAGGTAAAAATGTCAAATACAGCCTAGTCATCGGAATGGAATGGAATGGAATGGAATGGAAAGGAAAGGAAAAGGCAGAATTGGTGGCTCAGATGAATGATTCTTTCTCATAGTAAAAACAAAACGCTAGTGAAAGAGAAATGGAGAATGACAGAGGCAATGTATAGCCAAGTACTGCAGGGGTGACAAAATTTTCAATGTATATATCGATGAGAACTAATCTGATCCACCTCTAACAGAACTTGCTTGTTATTTTCAGCTGGGTTCTGGTTACGTATTTTATTAACATGCTTCCTCCCCACCCTACTGGCCTGGAAAAAGCAGAAAGGGTGTCTATGAATTAGGATTAATCACAACAGGTTTCAGATATGCTTGGCCTGCCCCACCTATTCAATAGGCTGATGTAAGATCCGATGTTGTACAATATATACAGAGCTGCTTGCCCTCATTTCATACCATCATGACTTTGCAATAGTGGGTCACACTTTGCCTGTGCCAGTTCTCCTGCAGTAAGGAATTGCTATCGTGTGAAATTCTTCAGAGCACAATAAATGTACTCACTTGAATCACTGCTCCGCTTACTCTCCACCGTTGAGTTCTGCAACAATCAAACCAAATGCAACTTGGGGCCTGTGAAGCCTTAAATACAGATATAATCTTCCTTAGGCTGATAGTTATTTTAATATTTTTATAGTAGAAACAGTAAGCATCTTTAGGCAACACAAACGGATAACAAAACTCTGTGAAGCAGTATTACTGCTTAGCAGCAATCTCCTGATAAAACACTACTAGTTACGTTATAGGAATAAAAGAAGGTTAATCATTAAACATTACAAGTCGATGGCAGGACTATTCTTCATAGATGAAGCCTATACTCATAAAATACAGGTTTATTTCAGAATGCTGAACTACTAGACACGATAGCCTAAATCATTGTTTGTTTGGACACCAAGGGGGATATTATTAATGTCATTATTTTATTTTTTATTTATTATGAAATTTATTTGCCGCCCATCTCGTATCCAATGACTCTGGATTATTTCTACAGATTGTATGGTTTTATTATTTTGTGAATACATGTAAACCAGTGGGCACCCTTATAAAACTGCAGTACATAAATATGGTAATAAATAAAATGTTGGGACTTGAATTATGAAAGCTATGCTGCAGTAAATACATCCTTAATATTTCTGAGAATATTTAAATGCGCACTATTGTCCACATATTCACCTTGCATCATCGTATTTTTTCCTATGAACTCATGCATAATATAATGCTATCCCCATCTACATTATTATGCATTTATTTCATCTTGATAAACATAGTATTGCAACAATGAAGTTGTACTCAAAAACAATCATGATGGCCCAAATCCAGTATCAAATGCAATCATGCTGGCTAGGAATTTAATTAAGTTGTAAACAGAATGCTGTAATGCAGAGCATTTCAGTTCATGATAAAGTTATATATTGCAGCACATCATGAGTTGGATTTAAATTAATTTGTTGGATGGTAATGCCTGATAACATGTTATCAAGATAGTTGTACTCAACACGCTTTTCAAAACTATTATTCTTCAAACCTAATAAGGCTTTCCCATGATTATCTCTTGTATGCAACATGAGATAGCTGTGCATGTGCCCATATGAAAAACAATCATCTTATCACAACAAAAAATCCTTCAAAGGGCTTCAGCACCTTCTGGTCAACATAAAACTTAGATGACTTTCTGCCTTAAGTTGTGAATAAGTCTAAATGCTCTAGTGTGGAGCAAGATTTAGAGTAAGGCTAAGCAATATTTCAATGTCTCTCTTCAGTGCTATTATTTCTTTTTAAGCAAGCTGTTAAATGGAAGGAAAGAAAGGAGGGTTATACCAACTTAAAGGGAGATACTGGACAATTCCTCACTGTAGTCTAAGTCCCCCATGCATCTCCCAGCTATTTCTTAAGTCCATTTTAGACATGCCAGTCCGGATTGCAGTGGTCTGATGTTCAGCCTGTGTGATGGTCACTGCAAGACCTGATTCTGGGGCAGGGAAGAGGAGCCTTCCTGTATGGACCATAGCCTGCCTTTTCCTTTTAGAGCAGTAGTTCTCAACCTTTTTATACAGCGTCCCCGGTCATAAGGACGCGGCGCGCATGCGTGGCGCGATGCGCATGCGCAGGGTGACCCCCATGCGCGGTGTGCATGCACAGGGTGATCCCATGTGCGGTGCGCATGCGCAGGGCGGCCCCCATGCGTGGCACACATGTGCGCGGCCTTCCCATGCGTGGTGCGCAGGCGCAGGCGCCCCTTGCGTGGCGTGCATGCACGGGGCACCCCATGCATGGCGTGCATGTGTAGAGGTGCCCCTTGCATGATGCGCATGCACGGGGCCGTCCCCATGAGTGGCGTGCATGCGTGGGGCCATCCCCATGCGCGGCACACATGCGTGGCGCCGTCCCCATGCGCGGCACACATGCGTGGCGCCGCCCCCTGAGGGAACAAAATGGCGGATCGCATTGTTTGGCGACCCCCGTAAAATGGTCGTTCGACCCCAAATGGGGTCGCGACCCACAGGTTGAGAACCGCTGTTTTAGAGACTGTTCTCTCTTTCCTAATCTTTATACTTTTCCTTTCTCTGAGGTTTACATACATGGATGCCTTTACCTGTACTCATAGCCCTTCATCTCCTTGGAGGGAGTGAAGCTGATCTACCTATTTACATATCTATTATCACCTATCATCTATCTCCATCCATCTATCCATCATATTGTACATGCCCTTGCTGGAAATGCTGAATAGCCCATATGGATGTTGCGCTTAGCAGAATGTAAGTCCAGTAAACTCCGACTGAATACTGTTAATTTCAAGTCACAGAAACAATGAGATATCAGTGATTCTGTAGGAGAGAGAAAAAATAGATGATACTTTGTTTAACGATTTCCTACAGATAGTTTAATAGAAATGAAAAAAAAACACCTTTAACTAAACCTAACTCTCAGCGGGACTAAGTACTAAGAAGACCAACTGGATAGAATTTGAGCAACTGAATGCTTTCTTAAAGAATATAATGTGTGAATAGAACAGATAATTTTATATATGAAGTGATTTGAGAGGTGGGGTAAGAGTTGTAATGCACTATCAACAGGCCTGTGGCTTAAATACTTGAAAATATATTCCTCTCACTGAGTATTACACCTAAAAGTCAAGCTTAAATGAACAAAAACTTCCTGAACGTGTATCCTCTAGAACTAAAATCCTAGAATTCTAAGCCAGCAGAGAAAATAGCAGCTAAAGTGGTAGAAGTATTCCACACTGGGAAAATATGGGGGGGGGGTTTAAAAAAAACTGAGTTCTCCTCTTTATTTCTCCAGTTCCTTATTTACATAGTGCAGTGGTAGCAAACCTATGGCACGGGTGCCAGAGGCGGCACTCAGAGCACTCTCTGTGGGCACGCACACCATGCCCCGGAGATGTCAACCGTCCCTCTTCAACCAGTTGCCCACTAATTCGCCGAGGTCCTATGTGGCCGGATGCATCCTGGCACGGCTGGTTTCCCTCCCCCCTGTCCCAATCCTCCTGGCCTTGTATGCTCTCCTTTTCTTGGGCACAACCCACTGCATCACCTCCTCAGCTGTCAGTCAGCTCGCCGTCCAGCTCAGAGGCAGCTTCTCTGAACTGCTGGCAGCGAGCTGCAGAGCCCCAGAGTGCGCCAGTCGAGAGGCCGGCAGGCTGTGGCTGCTGACAGACACTGTCCGCCCCCATGTGCTCGCTGGCCTCTATGTGCAGGGCCCGATGGTGTCAGGCAGCTGCTGCCCCAGCCCCTGCCTTGCCTTGCCCTGCAACAATGGCACCCCTGCCCTGCCTCACCTTGCCTCGCCTCTCCCTGCAGGATGAGCCTCCTGCCCATCGCCCCACCTACCAGAGACTCCCTGGATCTCCCCCAACCCTGCCTGGCCCCCACAGGCGTCCCTCCCCATGAGCAACATCAAGGTGACCATGCCCACCTTGGCCACACCCACCCAGTGCCATGACCACCACAACCATGCCCACCCAGTGGGCCACGCCCACCTGGCACCCGGCGATAAATAAGTGGGTTTTGTGTTGCAGTTTGGGCACTCGGTCTCTAAAAGGTTCACCATCACTGACATAGTGGAACTCCAACTGCAAAAAGTCCCCCTTGTAGCTTGTCCTCAAGTTGTTTTACCACATCTATTTTTTCTTGGCTCACAATAACCTGAACAATGAATACAGTATTTAGATCTGTAGATACTTCCGTATATGAAAAAAAAATGTCCTTAGTTTGTAGGGGTTATAAATGTGTAGAATTTGTGGCCTTCTAAACATTTTTGTTTTTTAAAACATTAACTATATACCAGTTAATGGATACATCCCATTTGGCCAGAGGTCAAAGTGATTAATTTTCAGCAAAATAAAAAAGGGAACACTAGATTCCCCAAATTCCTGCCCGGTATTAATTTATTCCAGTTTTAATCTGATTAGGCCAATGTCAAGATACATACCAAATAAACTGCATTTCTCTCTGCTTTATGATACAATCATATTTCCTGTACGGTATTAATTAGAAATCCAATGCAGATATAACTATACAGAATAGATTGCTTCTAGATGAAAGAAGACTAGGTTAGACAATTTACATGTACAGCAACCATTCTTAATCTAATACCAATTAATGTAAAAATTGAATAGCAGTCCATAAGTAACTTCATGCTTTTCTATGCCTATACTGCAGCATCCAGTACAGCTCATTATAAACTACAGCTAGTAGGTGACCAAATAAAAATATTCCTACGGTTTCAGAAGTGTGGTCCTTGGGTTATAACCGTTCACTCAGTGACAGTTCAAATTTGGGATGGCATTGAACAGAAGGGCATTGCAACTGGTCGTCAGAGTTCTTCTTGTCTCAGTAACCTCACGGTCACATAATCAATTTCTAAAGTTCCCTGCTGGCTTCCTGCAAGTCAAGGCAATGGGGAAGCCAGCAGTTCCTGCTCAGTAAGGTCCTCACTTCATGACCCCTATAGTCCTTGTTTAATGATGGCAAACAGGACTGTTGGAATTGACATCACTAAGTTACTCAGTCACATGGCATTGTACTTTACAATCATGCCATTTAATGACAACTCTGGCCCCAAATGCCATTGTAACCCACGGACTACCTGTATACACATTCAAGGATGAGACCAAACAACCTGTAAAATGTACTTCTAACTATGACCAAGATATCAATGGAATGAATGAGCACTTTGATCTCCCTCTAGCTTGTTCTAGTTCTAACCACTTGGACGATTTCATTCATATTTGCCTCCTGCTCATAGCTTGCTAGTACTAGAGTTTCATGCACTCTGCAGAAAGACTATTTAATTACAATAGCATGCTTACTTAGCCACTTTACCACAAGGGCTGTGGAAGGACTAACGGGTCCTCACCAGCCCTGATTCATTACATTGAGTCTCCCATCATCACCCTCCTTTATCTCTTTCCAAAAAGAATCCACTCTTTAAGCATGCTGGAAGAAATCCTTGCTCATTCATTCATTCTGTAAATATTAAATTAGTCAGGTAGGACTGAATTAGAGGAGGAGAGGCCTACTTGGACTTCACCTTAGTCCCCCAAACCTTTTCTGCTGCGTATGTGTATCCATATGAACATGTACACAAAGACTCCTGTTCCATATAGATAGCTGTGCTAGTTACCTATTCTTAGAGCTGACTCCAAGCAACCTATAGATCACCTATACAGGCTGCAACACAAATAAGGGAAAAGAAAGAAAAGACTCCAGTTCGCTATGGCATGATATAATGACTTATTATGTAACATAATGATTTGTAACCGTGTTGCTCATGTTAACAAATATATTATGCTCGGTTATTTAGCATGGGCTACACAGATTCCAGTGGATGGGCAATACTACCCTCTACTGGGCAAAAATAATTTATCCCAGGTGATTTTAGAAGAGGTCTTCTTGAAGAACACCACCTGGATAACAATATTTCCTTAAATATGCCACCTCTTTTCACTATGATGAATGGCAAACAATCATATGACCAAATCTGAGGTACACAATTGTAGGCTCTTATTTCACTCAAGCTGCCCTCCATTTTAGTTCTCTCCTAGAATAAGAGAGCTCAGAGGGATTTGCAGTTGAACTTCAGATCATTGGGACTACCTGTTAATGGACCAGCACTCCATCAAGTCTGTCTTAAGCCAGTGGTAAGTTGTGGTAGCCAACTTCCCACACTTTATTTTATATCAACCACACCCCTGCCCACATACCTAAGCACTGGGTATATTTAACTCGTATATGAATAAAAATGATGCAGATTGATTATAAACATTTAACAAATAGACTCTATATTTTACTATCATATATGCTACTGTATGTATATATGTATGTATGTAGGTCTTTGGTTATTTGGGTTTTCTCCCGCGTAAAATTGGAAGTGCCTTGGCGACGTTTCGACAAAGTCCCATTCGTCATCTTCAGGCTGGTGTTTTCGGCTTCATGCTCGGGAGAAAACCCAAATAACCAAAGACCTACATACAAACACCCGCGAAAACCTCAGAAAACAAATATGTATGTATAAATAATGTGCAACCACCAGGAGAATTTAAGTAAGAAAAATACTTTATTAAAAACTGCCAAGCTTTCGTTGGGAACTCCCAACATTATCAGGGCTAAAAAGCCAGTTAACAAGGATAATTTAAATAGGTTTGGCTGACATCTGCACCTGGCTCCTATACCGCGTCACCGGCCCCAGCCGGTCAATTTGTGTTCCAGATGTTTCTTTAGTGTTGTGTTCTCTTCTGTCGTTCTTTCGAATCTTCCTACCTGCCCCTTCATTATCATTTTTTGGATTTATTAACACCTTTGTATCCTCCTCCCCTCCAATGGTATTTACTCCCATTATATCCTTCCTTCTGCTACAGGTCTCAGGGGCTTTAGATTCTCTTTTAGTGTTGGTCTTCATTCCATTAGGGCTCCAAGTGCTTTTCACCCCTTTTAATTGTGGGTCGATGTTTTCTCCCTGTTCTGTATTCCCCTCCCCCTTAACCATATGGGTAGCGCTTGTCCGAGCATTGTGCATTTTAGTGCTTATGTTTCCATCCCCCACCATGGCGCTCTCTATATTAACTGTTTTCCGTTGTTTTACCCATTGATGGTTTTTATCCCTGTCCAGGGCGGGCCCTTCATACTCCTCCTGGGAGGGATCTAACTGTGAATAGGAGCGCTCTTCATCCGTGGTTTTTCGCCCATTCATGAGATGGGGGGAGGAGTATTTCTCCCCCCTTTGCTGAGTGAGCGAGTCGTCATTCCACACCTTCCCTCCCTCCTCCATATCAGGCACCCCTCTTCACTACCGTAAAATGTATCAAGTCCTGGAATCTCATCATTAGATCTTCCAGATTCCCCGCTGTCATCGCCGTTGTCTCTCCTCCACCTAAGAGATGGGGGTCTATCGGAATACTGTTGGGGAATACACGAGTCGCCTATCCAGTGGATTTTCCCCTTTTTCTTTTCCAGAGGGAGATCCACCGTTGGTATGCGTCTACGTGTATCTAGCGGCAGAAGATTCCTCAGCTGTTCGTCGGGATAAGATTGTTGTTGATTGGATGCCGAGGAGGCATTTGCAAGGCGTTGGGGGTAGGTTGTTAGGCATATTTCCACCAGTCTCACGAGGTCTTCCATTTGCAGGGAGTCCTGGTGATGACCTCCTTCTGTGTTCATCAACTGGTCTCTCAGGACTGAGATGGCTAGGTCCTGGGGGATGGAGGTGAAGAGTGAGATAACATCAAATGATACCATCATCTCATCATCCTCCACCCTGAGGGTCTTAATCTTAGTCAGGAACTCCTCTGCAGACTTGACCGTCATGGGACTGTCATCCACAAGGTGGCAAATGAGGGTGCTAAGCCACTTCGCTAACCCCAAGGTGGGTGTGCCCCTGAATGACACGATGGGGTGGAGGGGAGTGCCTTCCTTGTGGATTTTTGGTAGCCCATAAAACCTAGTGAGGGCCGTATCACAAGGGTGCACCTTCTTCAGGGTATCATCTCCAATTTTTTCACTGCATTTAAAACTATCTAGTAGTTTGTTGATTTTATTCCTAAGCGTTACTGAGGGGTCTTTCCCAATCACTCTATAAGCTGTTCTATCATTCAGGAACTCTAGCGCCTTGGTTGTATATAGTGTCTTGTCCATGACAACAGTCACCCTCCCCTTATCCGCGGGGAGTATAACAATGGTGTCATCCCTTTTAAGTTGTCCTAGGGCTTCAATTTCTTCCCTGGATAGTGTGTGATAATGCCTACAGCTTGTGAGTAACCCGGTGACTTGTTGTCTTATGGAGCTCCTAGTATCCTCATCTGTCCCCATGCAACACATAGCGGGCTCTAGCGCAGCTATAAAATCTAAAGCATGTGTGTCCATAAGGTTATGGCCTGTATTACGCTGCAGCAGGGTGAGTTGCGAATGGGTTAATATCCTGGAAGAGAGGTTACAGACTAATCCATTCATGAAACTATTACACTTGGACTCACATAGGGCATCCATCTTATGTTGGAGGCGTGTCGCCGTTTCCTGGCTCATCCTCTTCGCCACCAACTTAATGTGATGGTCCAGTGCTTGAAAGTGGTGTTCCGACAGGGTTGAACTGCATTGTCTTTGATGTTCCTGAGCCCACTTTTTTAGGGCTCCTATGCACCTGTGTTGGTCATTAATAAGGGCTCATACTGTCCTACGTTGAAACTGATGGAGGGCTTGTTGGCATTCGTTGGAGTCGACCATGAGTTTCCTTCTTAGCGTCTTGGGTGGCAAGTTCTCCCGGATGCAGGTGTGCAAGAACGCCATTTTGTGGTAGCCCGCTGAAATGCGGTGTGTCAGCTTCTCCCATTTTCTGTCTGCGAGCAACACTGCTCTATCAGAAGGAAGGATATAATGGGAGTAAATACCATCGGAGGGGAGGAGGATACAAAGGTGTTAATAAATCCAAAAATTGATAATGAAGGGGCAGGTAGGAAGATTCGAAAGAACGACAGAAGAGAACGCAACACTAAAGAAACATCTGGAACCAAACTGACCAGCTGGGGCCGGTGACACGGTCTAGGAGCCGGGTGCAGATGTCAGCCAAATCTATTTAAATTATCCTTGTTAACTGGCTTTTTAGCCCTGACGATGTTGGGAGTTCCCAACGAAAGCTTGGCAGTTTTTAATAAAGTATTTTTCTTACTTAAATTCTCCTGGTGGTCGCACATTATTTATTTTATTTATAATTATGCCCGGGAGTCGTATTTTCACAGATATCATCAAATATATATATATATATATATATATATATATATATATATATATATATATATATATATATGTATGTATGTAGGTAGGTAGGTCTTTGGTTATTCGGGTTTTCTTTCGCGTCAAATTGGAAGTGTCTTGGCGACGTTTCGACGAAGTCTCATTCGTCATTTTCAGGCTGGTGTTTTTGGCTTCGTGCTTCTAGGAGCAATGTGTGATCGTAGCTGTTTCTTCCTTTTAACTGCCAGTAGGGGTATGAACTGATTGGATGAGAGCTTGGCTGTGTTCTGATTGGATGGAGGTGTGTTCCGATTGGTTAGGAGCTTGGCTGTGCTCTGATTGGATAGGGGGTTGGCTGTGCTCTGATTGGTTGGGGGAGTGTTCTGTTTGGGTGGGGGCTTTGTTGTGGTCAGGTTAGTCTGAGTTGCACGGGGATGTGAGGTGGTCCGCTGCATTGCTATTGTTTGGCTTTGCGTTCGTGGTCGTGCCTCATCTTCATGGTGGGTGTCAGTTTGCTTCATGTATGGATTGGAGGGGTTTAAAGTGGCTAATGATGCAGCTGTGGTCTGGCTTCTGGTTTGTGGTCATGCCTCATCATCGGTGTGGGTTTGGGTTTGCTTTTTGCGTGGACGTGTGGTGGTGACATCCTGTGTGGCTTTTGTGAGTGTGGGTCTGGTGTCATTCTTTGTATTAGGGACTCGTTTGTCAATAAGGGCGGGTTTCCAAATGGCTGGTAGGCGGGAGGTATCATCTTGTTTGTTCATGCTGTGTGGGCGTTTTTCTATCTCGATGGCTTCTCTGATTATTCTCTGATTATTCAGGGTTTGTTCTGTATAAATTATAAAATGCAACTCTTCTCTGTCCCTTATCACTATCATTTGGACCAGCAATGCTTCCTCTCTGACTAAAATTAACCAAGATGTCCTAAGAACACCAGGAAATTCATATATAGATAACTCTTGTGTAATGACAACTGGGACTGGCAACTTAAGCGAAGCGGTTGTTAAATGACACCATGACTATGCTTACGGTTTTACTTTAGCTTTTCTTTGCATTATAGACCTGCCAAACTTATAAATGCGAGGATTGGTCACAAAGCTACTTTTTATCATTGTTATAGCTGCAAACAGTCTCTAAACAAGGCAGTCACTATACAAGGACCACTGTAATATTGTTCATTTCATTCTGCACTCAATGATTCTGCAAGACCACTTGCCTCCAACTATACCTGCTTGGCCATGAGACCTGGCAGAAAGCTGTGTTTCACCCCCTTCTATGAAACAGTGCCACATAGTGGGATCCACAATAGTACTTTCTCTGTTACAACCATCTCCCTGTTTGTTGGCCTTGACCCTTTAGTGCCTCCATAAGGTGCTGGAAACCTGGCTTTGCCACCAGGCATTGGACCTGAACACAAGATGAGCTCATCCAGACGGAAAGACCCTGGACAAGATATACATTGGTTAGCCTGGGTGAATTCTGCTTCTTTTTAAATTATCTCATTGTTCTTTTTTTCTTGTTCTAGATGTTTACTGCATTATATTTTCTAGTTCCTTGTTTTTGTGCTCCTACCAACTGAAAGTCTTTAAGAATCCACTTTTTACAAAATTGGATGGCCCTGCCTACCTACACAAAAGCATACTAAATAGCAAGGTAAGCAGTTTTCTACTGCCATTATACCAAAGTCTGGGTTGACATGAACACAAGCTTCTGCCTTTCCAGGGTTTGAATAAAACTTTTAGACCACCCACCCACCCAACTGCTGCCAAATCTTACCTGTGAGGATGGAGACACTGTGGAAGCAACTATCCAGCTTGCCCAGAAGAATGGATAGGAAACTATCGGTTGCCAGCCCATTTACATCCCTCGTGCTCTGATCATAGACCACAACATCTTGGTGTTTCTCTGCCTCTACCTGCAAGTGTAGCATCAAAAGAAAATGTGTGAGAGGATGCAAATGGTATTCAAAACATGCAATTGGTACAGAGCTATCAAACACATATGAAAAATAATGACAATGTCTTCACTATCCCTCTCCAGACATATAACATTCCTATGATATCTCATTATCTAAAAACTAATCCAGAAGTTTAAAAATAGAATTATTTTAGTCTACTGATGACTCCCATAAAGGGGAACAGGAGGGAAAGAAAGACAAATTTTACTTCCCATCACAAAGGCAAAATGAAACTGGATGCCATGAAAAACAATAGCATTGTTTGTTTATTGTTGTCTTCTTACTGCAGGGAAAGAGTTATTTGTAGATTGTTTAAAAACAGAGGTACTAACTTAACTGGATTGATCTGGATATTATGTACCTTTGGCAAGGGCAGGGAGAATTGGTTACTTTTAGGTAGCAAATGTCTTGGGCCAGACCCATTACAGTAAGTGGTTAAACCATAATTATTCTAGCACTTATATAGAGCCTTGAATGCAAATTGAAATCTATGTAAAGAATCTATCTGTTGTGTTCCTTTATGGATGGATTCTTCATCCAGATTGTTAAATAGCTTTTTTCAGAGCAAAAGTAGAAACAAACCTTGCACATTCTAGATTGCAGGTCATTCCCCATATTAGAATATGCTATTCTTGGCCATCTGGCAGGGCATCAGTTACTTTCTCAATTATGTTACAGTATAGGATCTTTTTGGTATGCTATATACTCAAAATGCACAGCCCCCCCCCCAGGGGACTGGGAAAAAGAGGAGGAGGTTAGCAGATTTCTTTAAAACAAAATAACTGAGCCAGCCTCATGTGTGTACCTTGCACTGATGTCTACAGAAGAGCAGATAGGGGATTCACCAGCACTAAAATTGCACAAATATACCAGTGTTCTCCAAGTAGAGATAAAAGGGGATTCTTCATAATGTCAAGGCGCATGGCATATCCAGGCATTGAGATGAATAGTGTAGGCAGAGAGCAAGGCACAGGCAAAGGTTGTTGTGCCTAATGAAAGGTTAATACATTAAAGGCTGATGAAATCCTCATGGTGCCATGGCTCAGTGCATTCACTGAATAGGCTGATCAGCGGCATACGCCGTCCTTCCGAGCTGGTGGCCTTCTGCCCTCTGGAGCAAAGCACATCTAATATTCTGCTATCAGAGAAAGGCAGATGTGATGAAGCAAGGTTACAGAAAAGCAGAGCGAGAAAGAAGCCAACTGCAAATAAAGGAAGGGGAAAAAACCCAAGTAGCTCTTTCCAAATTGTTCCACGACTACAACAATACTGGGAGGAATTTAAAATCAAGATAATTTTCATCACGCAGAAATTTTCAGTGTGTTTATATCCAAAAAAGCGGTAGAGTCAACAATGATTGAATTATGCCCTCAACAATTTTGACTTGAAATTATTTGGAACCTTTATTTATAGTTGCACCCTGGAAACTCTAATGGGGCAGTTCTCTTTAATGATTCTAAAAGTGTACAAATCACCACCTGGGTTCTGATCTCACATGCTTCATCACCCCATCAAAAGAGGAAGGGACACCACCTGATTGCAGTGTCCACTCAGAGATTCGTACAAAAGTTAGGGAAGACAATCAGAAATATCATTTTAGCCATTTTCCTTACGCTGAAGTAGTTTTCACCTTACCCCTTTCCTGATACAGGACAACTGATCCTAGTGGCATTCTCTGCTTCCATGCAAAAGATTCTCAGGCTATAAGAATAGTTTACGCTACAATCTCATTTACCCAATGGCCATGGAGTTGCTAGGTTGCAAGCAGAAGAAAACATGTTTACCTTCAAAAACTCCAACAAGCAGAACTAGAGACAGCTGCAACTTCTTCCCTTCATCCTTCCCCCCCACCCTTTGCATCTGTACTACTAGTACAGTACCCAATATATAGAAATAGGGGGTAGGGGGGGAAGAATGGGGTATTTAGTGTGGAATTCACAATTAACATGAGTATGAATAGGATATATGATGGATTAATTATAGTCAGAGTTACAGCCTGCTGACTTACCGCTTCAGGTTTGAGGGGAAAGCTTATTCCATTAGTGTGCAGGTGCTGGCAACACATTCCTCTTAAGACACAGACATGTATTTCAGACAGTAAATCAGATGTGCCATCTTTACAGGATTAAATAGGCTAGTCTGCATAATGAAGCTTGATGAATGTATTGAAAATGAGCAGCAAAATAAAGCTGATATGGATATGTACTGTTTACAATGGCAAGTTCCTCTAATCAAGCTACTCACTAGAAAAGGAAATTTAGCACATAGCTACAGCATCCTAAATTGTGAAATAAATTAGCAATGGCACTAGGAGCATCTTCACAGAGTAAGAATATGATAATCCATTTGGAATAATTCTACTGGAACATATGTGACACAACCATTTCCAAGATGGCCTTTGAGTGCATTTTATTAACCAAGGAGTGGGGAACAGTATATTTTTCTACAATTCCAAGCGACAGACATTTGAAAAGGTCAATCAAGCCTGAACAAATTCAACAACTAAGATACCTTTCTCTGAACACTGAAGAACAGGCAAAACCCACTTGTAAATCCACACAAAAAAACAGATTCTATTTTATTGTTTTGAGTTCTCTGGACCTGTTTAAGTATGTGGAGTTGCCTGGCAACTTTCAACATATCCCTTCCGATTGATTCACGTCTGCCTGACAGCATGATACTTCAGGGATGCTAATTTAACTCTCAATTATGACTGTCAAAACAAACCACTATAAGAGAACTGCAGAAATAATTATCAGGCATGTCAGATTTCACTAAATATTTCCAGGGGAAAGAGGTGTTTGCTTTTACTTATAATGTCCAAAACTCAAGAGGAATCAAATCAAGAAGCAGAAGGATCAGAGGGCATTGTGACTGAAAGGAAGAGAACTGCTTCTAAAATAAAGAGGTTTTCTAGCTGTTTTGTCCTTGCCAAACAAGTATAATCATGCATGTATATACATAAAATCTTGCTATCAGTGCTGAAGGGATAAAATCAGAGTCCAAAAGAAGCAGAAAGCATTACTCTTATTTTATTTATTTCATTTATTTGATATGGCATTAGCACTCTCAGTCCGAAGTTACAGAACAAATACCCTTGTTGGAAAATGTTAACAACATGCAATATTGTCAATATCTGTAAATATCTCAGTCATCCAGGTCATAGTTGTCTCAAAGGCGTGTTTTTCTTCAAAAGGCAACTGGACTATTTTTTCCTTGAAGAAGAAAAGAACACTTTGCTTCTCATCCAAAATTTTCATTTTGAACTTGAGAATCTGAGCTTTTCATCACATTTAGGAACATGATTGTTTCATGTCTGTTTCCTGACATGCATGTTAAAACCAGTGGGAATCCTATGCAACAGAGCAGGAGTTACTATAGCATTTCAAGAGGGATTTATGCAAATGATCATTTGTCCGTTGTTTGTTGAAAAGTACACATTTGGCCATGTAACATTATAAAAACACACTCAAAGGGGCAAGAAATAATCCCTCAGTTCCTAGATTCCAGTATGATTGAGAAAAAAGGGTCACTGATGCACAGCCTACCCTGCTACTGCTACGGGTAAAAGAACAAGCTAACACGACAGGACTGCAAGCTATGGAGGAAATAGCAGCCTCGGAAGCAGAATTATCCTACAGTAGGAATTAAAGTTGCTTGCACATGGCAAGAGCTTTGTTTGGGGCATTATTGAAGAGTTGCCGAGCAACGGCAGATACATGCCACACATTATATCTTATTAAAGTTATAGGGTTTCAGGCAGCAGAAATGCCAGACAAGCTCTGGCAATGCAGAAGCAGCCTACACTGAATAAACACAGCCCTGCCTGGACAGAGTTCAGAAGGGCAAAGGATAGCAAGAGAGGGCGGGGATGAATTAAATATGTTTCAGCTCAATAGGATCTCTTTTCCTTTAACCAGAAATGGGAGAAATCACACCTGTTGTGAACACTTGATTAGGAGTTAACAGTAACCTAATGCACAAGATTTTGAGGTATTTATACACTTTCTTCCTATTATGCTTCTACTACTTCAAATCTTCCTTCGCTGGAGAATTCTTGGCAGTTCCTTCTTCTCACTGCAAGTCTCTTGATGCCTCTAGTTTTGCCATCCACCCCCTGCCTATCCTTCAATAGCTCCTCCCCATTTAAAGTACCTGACCCATACCTTTTCCCGAAAGGAAGAGGAATGTTTAACTGCCTCATTACTGCCTACAATTTCTGTGCTGCTGTTCTAGGACCACGGCTAATACAGGTAGTCCTCAACTTATGACAGCTCTCCCTGAGGTACTAAGGACTCAGTTCTGAAGATCCAATGTCCCCTGCAGTCAAGTGATTGCATGTCAGGTCCCGAATTTATGGCTGTTTGCAGTGTTCCATGGTCAGGTGACTGTGTTTCATCACGGGTTTGCCAAAACCTGGTATTTATTTCCACTGTTCAACAAAACCAGCCCCAAGAGAACCTCCAGTTTGCTTAATGATCACGGTGTCCTCTTAATAACCGTGGGCGTCGCTTTATGATGACAGAATTTGCTTAACGACCACTGCAGAAAAAGTCATAAAATTGGGTCGGTCATTGAGGGAAGTTAGCCCAGAGAAGGAAACATTAAAAGGGCAGAAAAATATATTTTTCCTCAAAAGGAAAACTAAACCTAAACTAAACTAAACCTGGCCCCAAATCTATCTCTCTGTCCCAAGCAAGAGCTAGCCCATACAAATGCAGATGTAAAACCATCAGAAAGTTGAAGCCAGAGCACTCAAGAAGACAAAGAGAAAATCTGCATGCTCCACTCAAACTCTAGGAGTCATTAGCCCCATCACCTGGGAAGCAGGATATGATAATAGGATTAAACCACAGATATCAAGGCCTAGAAAAACACTCAGAAATAGCCTCAAGGTTCATGCCAAACAAGGCTAGAGGGGGTATAAAAACCTATTGCCCATGTGCTCAACTCCTCTTTCCTCTCCTCTGCTCTTTCTTGCAAGGACCATCTTTCTGCTTCTTCAATAAACTGTAACCTTCTTCCCAAAGCAGTCGCCATGTTGCTTATTTATCCCCGGCTTGGATGAACTAGGATGAAGACTTACTTCTGACAGTCAGGTGGATGATCCAATTTACAACCTCTACGACTCATGATTGTGATGGGCAGGCTCTATTATGGTATAAGTCAAGGACTACCTGTACTGGCATAGCCCCCCCCCACTTCAACACAGAAGGTTCCAACTCCTTCTCTGCTTTTTGAAACAGCAGCAATTGGCATCCCAGAGAACAAGAGCAGAAAGTTAGAGTGAGCCTCTCTCTAAGTATACAGCGTCTTCGTTTTCCTGAAAGTAAATGCAAGGCTGTCCTAGCTACGTTCATCCTCTCCCTCCCACCTTTTTCATAGTATAAAAGGGCATTATCTATAGAAAATATAGCAGTTAAGTGTGGATATGTTTTAAGGGGCAGCTGTTGGAATAACTAGTTAAATTAGGATTACTAAATGTCTACCCTAAGGAAGCCCTTGGGCAGGTAAATTTCTGTATGGCTTCTATTAAAGGAATTACATTTCTCAAGAAAGGAAAGGAGGGGGTGGACTCTGTGCCATTAAAGCTGTGTCATCATTCCCCCCCCCTCCCTGCCACACCAACCAATTACATAACAAGCTGTGCTGGAGAAAACTACAGGTGACCTTAACCTTCCCTGGATCTATTTACCCTGAGCAAAAGCTTCCAAGAAGTACTCAGCAAAGGCAGATAACCAAATTCTTATAGTCCCTGTTTTGTGAAAATATAAGGCAAGGATCTTTCAGATAATGGAATATCATAGCCTCTACAAATCTTTTAAAGTGTTCTTTAAAAAAAAAAGGCTGTCCTTTAAAATGAACTTGCTTGGATTACAGAAAAGAGTTTGCACATCTAAGGGAACCAATGATGTCACTCATTCATGAAGTACAATCTCTTTCGGATTTTCCCCTCATATTCAAAAGCCTGTCCCCTCAAGCCAACTATATCACCCAAATCATCCAGGTTTCAATTTCCCCTTCAATTATAGTTTGAAGCTGGGGTAGAAACTAGTTTTATAAATTAGGCAGACACAAACTAATCATATTTTCTTCTTAAATACTTTCATTCGGCGCCAAAAATAAAAGTCAGTGAAATCTATAGGATTGCAATATCTATTCATCCTATGTCTCTGTACCTGGTTATAATAAAGAATTTAGCAAGAAACACACACTTGCTTAAGGTAAGTTATCCAAAAAGGCCAACACAGTGCTGGGCTGCATTAACAGAGGGATAGAATCAAGATCACGTGAAGTATTAATACCACTTTACAATGCCTGGGAAGGCCACACTTGGAATACTCCATCCAGTTTTGGTCACCACGATGTAAAAAAGATGTTGAGACTCTAGAAAGAGTACAGAGAAGAGCAACAAAGATGATTAGGAGACTGGAGGCTAAAGCATATAAGGAACGGCTGCTGGAATTGGGTATGTCTAGTTTAATGAAGAGAAGGACAAGGGGTGACATGATAGCAGTGTTCCAATATCTCAGGGGCTGCCACAAAGAAGAGGGAGTCAAGCTATTCTCCAAAGCGCCTGAAGGCAGGACAAGAAGCAACCAATGGAAACTAATCAAGGAGAGAAGCAACCTAGAACTAAGGAGAAACTTCCTGACAGTTAGAACAATTAACCAGTGGAACAGCCTGCCTCCAGAAGAGGTGAATGCTCCAACACTGGAAGTTTTTAAGAAGAAACTGGACAGCCATTTATCTGAAATGGTATAGGGTTTTCTGCCTGAGCAAAGGGTTGGACTAGATGACCTCCAAGGTCCCTTCCAACTTTATTACTACTACTACTACTATTACTACTACTACTATCTGCCCAAGCTTCTTCTGCATAGTCTCTTATTTCTTAGTGCCTAAAAATGTTTTACCCCCTTTTCCCTATGTAACAGTTCTTGTATTAAGGCTACCTTCCTTACTCTCTGCCCTCAGAGGGTTATGGCTCTGGGCATAATGAAGGAGATCCCTAAACAAGCCACTAGGAGGCCTGGGCCCCCTGTGAATTCTTTTCTTTTCTTTTTCTTTTTAAAAATGCTTGCCTTTTTTCCTCCTAGTAAAATCTGCCACAATTTGCAGAAAGACTATCTTCTCTTCTGGGAATATTTTCTTCTCCCTGGCTCCAATCAGGAAGGAAGATTAAGTGAAGAAGCAGCCAGAGCAAGGAGAAAGAATACCAGATTCAGAAAACTCCCTAAGTTAGTCCCATGCAAAGGTTTCAGTGTTGGCAACATTATAATGCCAATTCCAAAGTCAGAGAGAAGCAAGCATTTTATCAACTCAGCTTTCCTCATCAAACAGCCAAGAAGAGAAAAGGGGGAGAGGGGAGGAGAGAGAAGGGCTTTTCAATTAAAACAGAGGAAACCTCTGAGTTAGAAATTTGCAAATTAAAGAGCTACACCTTAATGTTTGCATTATGTAAAATATGTATGTCAGTTAATGTATAAGTAAGTAAATTAATCTCCCCTTTGGGCAGTTGACATCTAATAAAAGAAATAAAACATTTATTTATTTAGTTAGTTAGTTATTTAATTAGTATATGGCATTAGTACATGAAAGCCAGAAATCTACAGTGTTAATACAGAGTAGTAGTTTGGCTGCCTAAGACTGCTAGTTCATTCAGTTCATGCTTGCGTGTGCTATCCAGGTTGCACCACAGGGGGTAACTAGCTTCATGTACAAAGCAGCTAATGGTGTTTCGCAAGAGCAGGGGTGTCAAACTCAATTGCATTGCGGGCTGTATTGTGATGTATCGGGATTTGTTTTGCCTTTGCGGGGCAGGAGTGGCATGGCCTGTGCGCGCCGCATCTGGTCCATGGGCCAAGTGTTTGACATGCCTGCAAGAGAGTCAGTGTCATCCAGGGCTTTTTTCTCCTCTGGGTTTTGTCTCACATTCAGACTGGTCTGGCACCAGTTGGTTTCTTGCTTCCACTATTAGTCCCACCAGAGTGGTACCTATTTAGATATTGGCATTTGCATGCTTTCGAACTACTACATCGGAAGAAGCCGAGGTGAGTGACGGGAGCTCACTCCATCCTGTGGTGCTAAGGCTCAAACTGGTGGAATGCAGGAAGCTGACTTTCTCCGGCCGATAATCTCAGCCTCTTTAAGCTGCTGAGCCACTGCGCCTCTCAAATAATACGAAATAATATGAAACCCAGAAATAAAGACAGTACAAAACACTATCCAAAATACAAGCACCAGTTCCAATGAATCCCTGGACAAATTTGCTGAGGGAAAAAGTCTGGCAATTAACTGTAGTGATGGGGTCACTAGTAAAGATGGGGTCCAGCAAAGATAAGCAGCAAGGCATTCAAAAAATATGGGACTCTAGAAGTCTCTCTCTCTCTCTCTCTCTCTCTCTCTCTCTCTCTCTCTCTCTCTCTCTCTCTTCTCTTCTCTTCTCTTCTCTCTCTCTTCTCTCTTGTTTAATCAAGCAGTTAAGAGAGTGCCAGTTTTGTATAGTGGGTTAAGGCATCAGATTAGAAACTGGGAGACTGTGAGTTCTAGTCCTGCCTTAGTCGCAAAGTCATCTGGGTAGCTTTAGGTCAGTCATTCTCTCTCAGTTCTAGGTAGGAGGCAATAGCAAACCACTTCTGAAATCTTGCCAAGAAAACTGCAGGGGATTTCTAGGCAGCTGACAGAAGTAAAAACTGACTCCCCTCCCCGACCCCCCAAAAAAGCAGCCCTAAATGGAAAAACGTCTGTTACAGATTTTAAAGAATGAGCAGGTTGACTTGGGTAAACAATTTTCTTCAAGTTGCTTGGCTCCAAACAGTCTAAGAAATGCAAGCACTTCAAACAAGGCAGAGGAACACACTGGGAACCAATGCAACTATGTAGAATAGAGCCACAAAATCAGTCCATCATCAAAAGCTTTATTCTGCTTCAGTGAAATTTATGAGTCATCTTCAAAAGCAGCTCCATGAAGACTGTATTTAGCAGCGGAGCCTCTCCAGATATTCTGCATCTGGCATAAACTGGTAAAAAGGACTCTTGGCTATCACAATCATCAATGCCTGCCAAGGAAATGCAGACATAGTGCAGAGTCCAAACAGACTCTCAAGCTGCCCTTTTAGGCCTTCAGGAGGAATGAAAAGCTATTCAAAATTAGGGACAAACCTCCATCAAGAACACTTAGCCTCCTTATCTGTGAAATTTCAACCCTGGCTGAGATTAAATCTCCATTTATTTGTCTTCATCTACTCAGGTAAAAAAATAAAACAATCCAAAGGTTTGGGTTCCATGGTCTCTTCTAGACAGATAGACTGCAATGCCAAGTGGAATAGAATATCATCCGCAAACAGGTTACGCTTCAACCTCACCTTCTGAGTTACTTTCCCTAGCACTTTCATGCAATGACTGAAAAGCAGAAGCAGTTTTCCAGTCTCCTATAAGTCCCCAGTGAACACCTGCTCTAGAATGGTAACCATATGCAAAACCCATTTATACAAGCTTCTTCCCATTTCGCATTTTACAGAGCGTGCATAAATTTTTCTCCTCTCCCCTCTCCCTTTTCTTTAAGTGCCGTTCTCTCAAATCACGAGTCAGAAGGCGGGCTTGCTTCTTTCCGATCATTATCTACTATACTGCTCTAGAAATAATCTGAATCTGATGACTACTAAGTAACAATTTACTCAAAAGGGAGGACTTTTTTTTAGGAATTCTGGCAAGCTTTTCTTTCCCCTTACCAAGCTTCCAATTATGTCCACAGGAAACAATAAAGGAGGGTAGGGGCCTGTCAGGAAGAATAATGGGGTAGGACAATTGTGCCTATGATGTCACCCTTCCTGCCATCTGCTATTCAGCAACAGTTCCACTCACCTCTAACTCCTCCCCTGTTATAACTAGAAGGCTTCATGTAACAGCACAAGACTGAATTACTTTGCTAGTGCCCTTCACATGTCCTTTCTCCTTCCAAGAGAAGCTGAAGAAGCATCATTGGTGACAAAAGAAAAGCTCAACCCTTATTTTCAGTGTATTTGGGTTGTTTGCTAAATAGCCCCAACAATGAAGGGCAAGACCGATGGCTATACAATATAATGAAGTTGTGTAATAAGAGAGCTGCTGCCTTCCTGAATTTTGTAGAATCAGGAATCTCAGTGGAGTAACATGTCCCCATGAACGCTTTCAGATGGCACTGACCTTACCAAAGCCCTTCTATCAACATCATCCAAATGAAGCTATCTCTAAAGATAGTCATGCATCCCAGGGGACAATCTGTAGGAAGAATATTTTCATATGTATAGTTGAAGACATATTGCCTTCCGTGTGCAGCAAGATGCAAGTGTTGATGGGAATGGAACAGACAATGTCAAAGTCATGGTTGATGTGGAATCCAACACACACTGTTAATTTACTTCTATGCGATGCACAACTACAATTCAAGGTAATTAGAAGTCAAGGTAATTTAAAAGAGATAGAGCTCAACTTGAGCAAAATCTGGAGAGACCACCAGATTTTTTAATACCCAAGGCTCATGATTCCAACAAATATGCTTCTTGAACTATCTCATGAAGACTCTCCCCTCTCACCAGCATACAAAGAAATGACTCTGTAGCCACAAGTTTAAGAGGAGGATAAAAATTAATGAACAGACTTAATTACTCCTTTCGTACTTCAAACAAGATGTCCAACATAAAGAGAAGAGGAAGAAGAAGGCCTATTTATGCTCCATGGATACATGTCTTACGATATATATGAGAAGCATGATGCCTATGGGCATCCTGATTTTAATTCCGCCCTTGCCAATTATCTGCCCAAACCGACTTTATTTTTTATTCAGTCATTTTAACATTTATAAAAACAGAGACAGCTGACAAAGCAAAACAAGCCTCTCATACCATCTTAATTTGTAACAGGCAGACAATCTATGACCCGTATGCAATCTTCCCAACCCCCATTCTTGTTGCTTCCAGGAAAGATCGCGCCATTGAAATTCAGTAGCAAAATGAAATGCAGGCTCCATTTTATTAGTACTTATCTTGGACTGTAAAATTTAACAACACAGAACAATAAATCTATTAAAAAATAGAATTGGTAATATCTGGTCATAAAAACAATGCTTACCCTCTAATCTAGAAGAATTTGTCTGGATATAATTCTTCAAGATATTTTTATAAAATAAATGGGATGGGTGACCACAGCCTAGTTTTTTGCTCAGAAGTGTATCTACCTGTACAAAAGAAAGGGCCAGGTAGCTGAAGTCATAAAGAATGTCCTAGTAACTAGAGAGGATAACAAAGAGCAATACTCTGTTTTGCAACTTATCACATCTACCGCAAGATATATCATTCTGTGGGAATAATAACAACACCCTGAAAATTCCTAAAGTGCCTCCAATCCAAGATTCTGGAAAACCCTACCGTAAAGGTAAAATAGAATGCAGAAAGCAATACTTGGAAAAAAGTATTTTTTTTATTTTGTCCCCACAACTTATTTATTAAAGTAAAATAATACTATCTCTTGCAAAATACCAATACCATCAAATGTCATTGACAATCTGAGGATTAGTCAATCCTTAGCTTCCATGGTCCCTTGGCTTTCTCTACACTTGAGGATATCTAAAGAAAAGAGCATGGTCTATCTCTGAACTCCTTGTATGACTTAGAACACTGCACGCAAATCAACTTTTTCTCTTAAACAGCTGTACATAATCTTGGCTAGCAGCTGTATAGTAAGTGCTTTAAAAAGTAAATCTTTATACAGCATGCATTAACTCCTGTTCCTGGATCTCTTTTGGTTCACTGTCCTCAGATGGATCTTTTTTATTTTCTCATGAATATGTTACAATACATTTACTAACAGATAGACCATTAAGCTTACTAATCTTATTGATGCTGAGTAGACATGGATCTCTGTGTTTACGATTCTGGGTTTGAGGTTGCCCACAGGATTCTTTCTCTTCCTTAAAAGAGATCAGAGGCAGAACTGATTGCAGGCTTTCTTGTTTGCTTGTAATTATCTAAATAAGCTAATCATTCAGCGATTCGTAACTTTTCCTTTGTATGTATCTTCACATTAGGACTGAAAACTATTAGGAATCATCGTAGGTAACATCCAAAATGTAAATAGCCAAAATCTTGAGAAATCATCTTTCAAAACAAATTGAAAATACTGCGAGAGTTAGCAATTTCCTAACATTTGGGGCATCTTTGAAATTATTTTTATTTTGACTGCTGCATCAGAAGTGATTTCTAATACCTGTAGAGACCACAGATTGGGAAGCACTATATAAATAGAGCACAGAGTCATGCTGTGACTGACCTGCAATACCGATCATCTTCAAAATATGTGGGATGGAGTGATAAAATTAGAGAATCCAGAAATGAACTCATTGCAGAAATATTTTATTGCTCATATTTAACTTTTCAAGAGAGATGATGAGATACATGGATTTGAATGTCTGGGGTTCAAATCTCAAAATTGCAATAGTCTCTGAATTAGAGAACCTAATTTATTTTTGCAGATAAATTATGCCATTGGGCCCTATCTAACACAATGAAATTCAATAATGAGAAAAGTAAGATTCTACATTTAGGCAAGAAAAAACAAATGCACAGGTACAGAATAGGTGGTACCTTGCTCAATAGTAGTAACTGTGAGAGGGACCTCGGAGTCCTAGTGGACAATCACTTAAATATAAGCCAGCAGTGTGCTACAGCTGCCAAAAAGACCAATGCAGTGCTAGGCTGCATTAACAGAAGGATAGAATCAAGATCACGTGAAGTGTTACTACCACTTTATAACGCCTTGGTAAGGCCACACTTGGAATTCTGCAACCAGTTTTGGTCACCACGATGTAAAAAAGATGCTGAGACTCTAAAAAGAGTGCAGAGAGCAATGAAGATGATTAGGGCACTGGAGGCTAAAACATATGAAGACCGGTTGCAGGAATTGGGTTTGTCTAATTTAATGTAAAGAAGGACTAGGAGTGACATGATAGCAATGTTCCAATATCTAAGGGGCTGTCACAAAGAAGGGGGGAGGTCTCAATCTATTTTGTCATAAATTTCTAATCACTTCAACAGAATATCCAATAACCTGATTGTTGGTCTCTTCATAGGAAGCAATGAACAGTTTTCACCTTAAAAAAGGTAATATGAAACCTGAGGGTAGATGGAGGTGGGAGTGGGGAGAGAAATAAAAAGGAATAAATAAATAAATCTCCTGGTTTAGCATCTTCTTCATAAATCTGATTTTTTCAATCTTGCCTGCTAATATCTACAGAGATATAAGGGGAATCTCAGAAAGCAAGTATGGAAATTAGCAATAGGAATAAATATTAAGTTCTTTTATCATTTGAAAGAAATAGGCACTGTAAACTTGGAAGGACACCCATTTTCTATCAATTGTGCAATATTTTGAAGAACCTGCTGGGAGACTATTTAGAAATATATTTGCTTGTATGCTTAATTCCCTATTCAACTGGCTTGAGTGTTTATTATTTAACTGCACAACATGATATTCATATTCATATTCATTATCTTTAGAGATTTGTATGGGTTTTTTCTTGTTTTACTCCGTTTTGTGTAGGGTAGAATTTTAAAATGTACAAAACAGGAGTATCAATTAAATGATTAAAAAGCCATATGGGGCTCAAAAGCAGCTGGAAGTTAAAATGAAAAGACATGGTAGAACAAAAAAAAAAAAAAAACATCCTAAGAGAAAAGGGATCATTAAGATTCCTTTTTGGCACAAGTATCACCAACTGGGTCTCAGCATGTGGCAGAACAGACCATCTTTACCTGGATCCAGAAGTTAAGCAGCTTTGGACCTGATTAATAGATAGGAGAGATATTGGGCTTTAGGCTCAGCTTGAAGTCACAAAAGAAAATCCCAATAGAAAACCTGAAAGCCAGTTTGTATAGTGGTGAAAACACCAGGCCAGAAACGAAGAGCCCATGAGTTTGTCCACCTTAGGTACAAAGAGAAGTAAATTGCATCTTGGGCAAGTCACTCTCTCTCAGCCCTACAAAGCAGAATAGCAAACCACTCTCAAAATCTTGCAAAGAAAACGTCAAGGAATTGTCCAGGCAGTTGCCAAAAAAAAAAAAAAAAAGTTACACTCCCCCTAAAAAAAGTTACAGTGCTGCCAAGAATGTTACTGGGATGTGTGTACGCAGTGATCCAGACTTAAGTTTGACTTGAAGGAGAATCTATTAATATCTGACATGCATAACTAGCAAGATTGTGAGCCCAGATATGTACATCATTTCCCATAGAAGAGAATATATGTAGCTCAGAATTGAACTGTGGACTCCTTAATGACATCTGAGTTTTGTTGTGGCTTGCAGATACTTCATTACCCAACTAGATATCATCAGTAGTGAGATGGGCGATATATTAAATAAATTTAAATAAGAAAGATAATAAAGGAACAAATAAATAAAATCATCAATGCTGATGAAATTACTAGTTGCGTAATGGTGATGTTACTGGTTGGCCAATGAAACACCTGCAAGAGCACCAAGGACTCCAGTCATCATTTTTTTAGACTGATGGATTGTTCACTCTGGAAACCAAAATCTGAGAACACCTACCACAACACATTTTTTTTCTTATATTTTTGTATCCAATGATTTGTAACACCCTTTATCATGTACTATCAACAGTACAGTAAGACTTTAGCACAAAAGTATTTTTAACTCAAATATAATCATATAATCCCAGGAAAAGACAAAGGTGTCTTTAATAATTTGCCAGGTACAGCAGATGTGCCCATATGTGCTCTTTCATTTCAGAACTGGAGCGCTGCACAGCTCTCCCATCTATTTATCTAAAGCCCAATGTTATATCCATAATATTACAGGAGGGAGGGAGGGAGGGAGGGAGGGAAGGAGGAAGGAAGGAAGGAAGGAAGGAAGGAAGGAAGGAAGGAAGGAAGGAAGGAAGGAAGGAAGGAAGGAAAAAATGTTTTTCAGGATGACTCAGCAATGTCCATTTAGAAGTGGCTTCTTACCTATTTCATGATTCCCTAACTGTACCACAAATTTATCTAGCTTCTTTCTATTTGGAAAACATTAATAAAGGGCTCTAAGCCAAAAACCTCTCTGAGAATTCAACATTGACATATACATGCTCACCCAGAGAGATCACTAAAAACGCATTGTGTTCTTCTGTTCTCCAGTGTTATCAGTGGCTAAAGAAAAACATTCAAGAATAATTGAATGATTATAATAGACAGAAGGCAAAGGATATTTTCCTCACATACAAAGATTCAGGCAAGGGTGATGTCAGTGCTAGCCAAATTCAATAAACCATATGCATACATTTAGGGGGAGGGGAAGACGAAAACCCTACAGATGGTTCCAGCTGGGCCCAGCATTTGATTAATCGCTTGAATTACCCTCCTTTGCTACAAAAGAATAAAAATTGGGGGAGGGAAAGGAAGAAGAAATGCTAAAAAACAATGCAACTGCTGGAAAAAGATGGCTGCTGAATTTTAAAAACTAGCTGGCTTCTTCTAAAGAAAAGCCAGGTCTACTATGTAGACCTTGCTTTTTGCTAATAAGCACCTTGCTCTTTGCTAATTTTACTGGGAAGGGCATAGGCAAAGATTTAAAAGCTAGGTACTAAAAAGAAAAAGAAAAGCATGCCTCACAAAGGTGTTTTTTCTGATATAGAGACAAGGAAAAGATGAAGCTTTTTCCTGGCATCTGGATAACATGATAGAAACCTGCTTAAGTGCTTCAAATTGAACTGTGGTTAAAGTAAATGAGAACATGTGGTATCAAGGAGTGATAATTAAGCCTCTAGTCCATTACAGGCTTACCTTGTGATGAAATGCAACTGAACTGAATGGGATCTACTGCCAAGTGTGTGCTGTGCTCATTTGGAAAGAAATTCCAGGCTGAAATTTCCTTGAAACACAACCTTCCCCACTCCACCCCTTGACTTCTTTTAAAACCATGTCCCATTCTTTTTCTTCTACCATGTAACCAACCATGTTATGAAACATAGACAACCAAGCATAATTTCACTATAGAACAGAGCTATGGAAATTTCAGAACTGTAGCAACTACTGGAACAGAGATCTATTTAGAAGAACTAAAAGCAGCCTAATAAATGCTACACTTCTGATCCAAACCAAAAAAGTTGATTTGAAGTAGGCCTGAGCACACATGCCATGCCTGTGTTCACAAATCCTTATAAAAGGTCTTGGGTTCACAAAGGGAAATATGTCTTTGGAGCCAAAGAAGCACCAAGGATATATCTCTGCCTACTTCAAAGCACCTTGCCACACTTATATTTCAAATGCAGAGTTTCCTGGGATCCTGGGAGCCGAGGTGGCGCAGCAGTTAGAGTGCAGTACTGCAGGCCACTTTAGCTGACTGTTCAGCAGGTCAGTGGTTCAAATCTCACCAGCTCAAGGTTGACTCAGCCTTCCATCCTTCCGGGGTAGATAAAATGAGGACCCAGATTGTTGGGGGCAATGTAAATATATATATATATATATATACATTGCTTACTAGTGTACACCGCTTAGAGAGTGCTTGCACTTAAAGCGGTATATAAGTCTCATAAAATAAATAAATAAATCATGAGGTTCCCATACAGACCTAGGAAAATAGAAAACGTCCTAAAAGAACACCCAACTGATATATGCTTGCTTCAAAGGATTCTTCTCACTTTGGACTGAAAGTGGAGGTTATCCTACACCAAAACCATGAAGGAACATAGACACAGAATTGAGCAACACAGTAACCCCAGTTTTCTAGCCCCCAAATTAATTTGTACTAGCGAGGGTGGAGTTTTCACAAATAAACCTATTTCCCTCTCTCCACCTCCACCATCTTTTTCATTCCAGCATTTAATTTAAAACAAGGGAAAAGGAAGTCTGCCTATCATTATTTTTTAAATACAGTAGTCCAAAAGCTCAATGATTTAAATTCTGCCCCTTCATGTTGTAAGACAATGCAAGTTATATTTGATTTGATTGACCTATAGGGGCTGTCTTTCTAGATCTCTTTGAATGACCATGCAGCTTCAACCTCTGTGAGTTCCCTTGTTAGACCACATAGTTTTCTGGGAAATATCACCCCTTCCCTTGTTCCTAGTTGTGAATTGCAATCTAAAAGAGGAGCATAGAAATTAAAGTGCACTTCTAGACAGTTACAATTCATTTCAAGACCCTGGAAGTCTGAGATTGCTAAACCTAAGTAAGAGACTCAACCTGCTTGCTTTGGAAGTACTATGGTAGAAATGTCTTAGGTGCACCGGACCTGTGCCATCTGTCAAACAAGAGAGTGGGGCAGGATAATAAGACTGGGAAAAATGTTTAAAAAGATATGAGCAGAAGCTAGTGGGGAGTCCTAAAAGGCCAGACAGAGAGAATAGCCAAATAAATCAAATGACAGATCAGCATTAATCATTTCATAGAAAATTCTGAATTGCCATTAGTAGTTTTAGCAAGGGCGGCTGTACTAATCATATAACACAAGCCTGACAGATATCTCCCTCCGGGTATCTGGTATAGCTTCCAACCTCAGTTGGAAGAATTCCACTCAGGATAAGCTAAGCAGCTGCCACCTGTTCTGGTGTGAGAAGACATCCCTCCCCTTTTCTGACAATATTCTGGAATCTGGGTAAACAGAAGGGGAAATCCCCTTCTCCAGGACTACGTTTTTAAACAAGCTGCTCCAGTCTCCCCCTTTTATTCAGAAAACAGGGCCCAAACAATGCATGGTGCTTGGGTAAGTCCCATACTAAAATAACAATAAATAAAGGATTTAAAAAATAGTAAAAAGGACAAAGTATGTATTTCAGGAATAAGAGAGCTAAATTAAGTTACGAGGCCTCTATATGCAAATTCGAGCAATCATTAACCACTACATGAACCACTAAAAAAAAAAAACCCTCAGAAGGACATTAAATGTGAACAAGGGTAAAAACTGCCAGTGTTTCTCAACCTTAGCAAGTTTAAGGTGCGTGGACTTCAGTTCCCAGAATTCCTCAGCCAGCTATCCAAGTAAGCACAGAAGCAACTGAAAGGAGATAAAACATTCCTGATGCTTCTGCCTGTACTTCCTCTATCAGCTTTACCTACAGATTCCAGTTCTTCTTCTTGAAAAGATCTGAGTCCCAGGCCCAAATAGGAAATCTATTGCTACAGTCCTTGCTACAGGTAGTCCTCAACATATGGCCACAACTGGAACCAGAATTTCCATTACTAAGCAAGGTAATTATTGAGTCGTGCCCAATTTTATGATACCTTCTTTAACCAAGGTTGTTCAATGAATTACTGCAACTGTTAAAGTGAATCAGGTGGCCATTAAGCAAATCTGCTAATTCCGCAATTAACTTTATCAGAAGCCAATTAGAAAGGTCACAAATGGTGGTTACGTGGCCCTGGGATGCTGCAATCGTGGTAAATACCTGCCAGCTGCCAAGCATCCGAATTTTGATCAAACAACTATGGGAAAGCTATGACTGTTGTAATTGCAAAGACTGGTCATCAGCCCCTTTCTTCAGTGGTGTTGCAACTTTGAATAGTTGCTAAATGAATGGTTGTTACGTTGAGGACTACCTTCAAATTTTCTGTCCCATCTTGAGCCCTACCTCTGACTTTCACTGGCAGAGAGTAGCAACTTTATACTGCTTTGGAATATTTATAGTACCTCCATCCTGCCTACAGACTCTCAAATCCATTACAGTAGTCACTCTGAGGGGTCTTTGGTGTTCTCTGAGCTTGGTTGTTTTCTTGTAGACGTTTCATTACCCAAACTAGTTAACATCATCAGTGCTAGTGACGTTAGCACTAGAACTCATGATGTTACCTAGATTGGGTAATGAAACACCCGTAAGGAAATAACCAAGCTTGAGAGAGCACCGAGGACCCCTCATTTCAACCTTGAGCTACAAATATTCTCCTTTATTAGTAACCACTCTCTCCAATTTCAGAAAAGTAGAACTGAGCACTTTCTCAGCTAAATGAACATATACAACTTTTCTGACATCCATGGACATCCAAGGCTGCCCTTAGAAAGGTAAAAGGATTGCCCACGCTCTTCCTCTTTCAGCACAAAATTTGCTCTGCCTGCAATAATTTTCACTGACATAAATCCCACTTCAAAGGATTATACGTCTGTTAACCCTAAATTCTTGAGAACAGAATATATGCATCTGGCCAGGAGTTCAGAGAGAAGCAGAATTAGCCATAGGTAGGACTGCAATGGAAATTCCATAAAGCATTTTACATATTTTACATATCTTAACCAGCTAATTCCATTTGAGATAATTTATTCTAATCTTCCAATTATTTTTCCATTCATAGCTAAACAAGGATATTGGTTTCCAGGGATGGGGAATGTGGAAGAAAACTAATATTATCAATGAAAGCATTGTGTAATGCCTGATATAATCATTCCTAATTCTTAAATGTATGTTTTCAATTCTGAATAAGTGACTAAAGTTAACAATAAATTTGTTCTTATATACAGTATTTTTTGGGTACATATAATTTGGAACATTATACTATGAGAGATACTAGAGAGATAGAGATAGTGATAGAGATAGATAGAAAGATAGAGAGAGAGAGAGAGAGAGAGAGAGAGAGAGATGGATGGATGTTAAGTCCACTAGTGCTTCCTTTTTCAGCCTATCCTATAAGCAGTGATTCAATTCAATTTCATTTTGAAGTGCAGATTACATAAAACAACTACATAACATTAGTGCTGCTGTAAATTATTGAATGGGATGTTGAATAGCTCCCATAGAATTTCTTCTGTCCTTTCCTTCCTGTTTTAATCAATTGTCTATCCATACAGGAACTGATTCATAGCCTAGGTCAGCTAAGTAGCTTCTGTTGAAAGACTGTCAACATTTTTTTGACTATCCAAGTAGAATTTATTGGATTTTTGCTATGTTTTTACTTGTTATCACCTCCAAATAGTTGGTGATGCAAGATTTCTGTGTTAAAGCTGTATGGATGCTTTCTTAACCAGGCATATTCCTCTGAACATTTAAATCATATAAGCTACTTTCTACCAACATAACTAAAGCATAGTAGTTAACCTTTAATTCTTCAGTTTTGTATTTTTTGAATTATACTCCTGCTTGAAAAAATTATCAGTCAAACTTTAGTGGCTTTCTTTATTCTCTTGGTTGACAGGCTCATTTTTAAAATGTACATTTTGTATTAATTATATTTTTGAGTGAGGATCATTCCCCTTCCACAAATCTTCTGCCCATTCATTCTTGTTGTTTTTTTATGTAGAGGGATTTTCTGATATCATAAAAGAAAGTTCATTTTGAATTGGCTTCATTTGTTCTCAGTAATGAAACCACACAAATCAAAATAGCCATAAAGATACAATACATAGTCTCCATATTATAACACCTGTGTGACAAGTCCCAGGAATAAGAGAAATAATAGATAAATCAGAAGGGAAGAAATAAAACGCTGGCCCTAAACAGGGATAGAAAAGTACAAGTTCATGTAATCTGTGAGTTCGTAAAACCAAAACTCCAGATTCCTCAACAGACCCCCTTCCCAAAGGAAACAGTACATTTTACCCAGCACCCATGCTGTACTAACATTAGATAACATTCCGCTCTCTTCTGTCCATGTTTTGGTTTAAGATGATATTACACATTACATGGAGTTCTTTGGAGTTCTTATTCTTTATAAAAAAAACAAAAAACAAAAATGTGGATATTGCAGTACTCTGCATATTGCTGAACCCCAACCAGCATTATCAATAAACAGGAAACTTAAGAAGTTAGAGCCAGAGATATCCCACCTCTGCTTTCTATCATGCAGCAAATCTAGCTACAATCAGATATGAAAAAATCTCCACAGGAGGAGATAAAAATACAAAACTGCATAAAAGGACAGGGCTATAAAATTATTTCTGAAGTCCTACACAGGACTGGCATTTGAAATTTCGACCTTGAGAATTTTTAAAAAATAAATAAACCCTAACCTACCCTTACTGCATTGCTACACACAGTATGGCATGTTCTTTAAAATTAGGACTTATGAGAGGAACACTTGGAGTCACACTACGACTTGAATTTGGTTGATAACTAAGGGCCATGGTTAAGTACCTTTATACTGGAGGCTGGCTGGATGAGCTCTGTGATGGATACCTTGTCTTGCTGAAGCCTTCTTTTGACCAACTTGGAACAGCAAATGTTGACAGAGTTGAGAACATGCCAGGAGTTGTACTCCACAAAGGAGCGGCTGTCAATGACCAACATTCCTTCGGTCCCACTTCTCAAGAGACTGGCAAGCTTCTTGGGATCCATCACTTTGTGTGGAAGTTTGTCCCCAGCCATGGTAGACTGGTCCCTTCCACAGCAAGTGGCAGCAGGAAAGGAACACCCAGGGAGGAGAAGCCAGCTCAGATATTCCAGACGTGAAGAAAGAGGAGGAAGGGGAAAGGCAACTTAAAAACAGCCAACTTTTGCCACGCTGCTAAGGCCCTGTATGACAAGTCATTGTGCCAAACCTGTTAGGAAGCGCAGAGAGAAAGAGAAAAAGAAGAGGGAAAAAGTAGTCAGATATTGCAAGTATGCTATGTTGGTACTGATATATTCTGCTCTAGCTCAGATCTGGGAAAAACCATAGTCTTTAGGGGTCTCCATACTTGGAAACTTTAAGACTTGCGAACTTCAATTCCCAGGATTCCTCAGCCAGCTATGCTGGCTTAGTTGAAATCCACAAGTCTTAAAGTTGCCAAGTTTGGAGACCCCTGGTTCAGAGTCTAAAGAAAGTTCTACCTAATATTACCATTTCAAACAAATATCCTCTACAAGCATTCAACTTATCTTCCATGCAGCAGGCACCAAGTTCGATAAATGAATCAGTTAGAGGAAAAGGAAAAAAAGTATCCTAAAGTTATAGCTTATATCATGTTTCACATCTGATTTTGATTTCAACCTAAACCAGTGGTTCTCAACCTGTGGGTCGGGACCCCATTTGGGGTCGAATGACCATTTCACGGGGGTCGGCAAACCACGCTGTCCGCCATTTTTTTCCCTTTTCCCTAGCTGTCCTATTCCCTCTTATTGGTGGCCACACCCACTTGTGGGTCACCACAACATGGGGAACTGTATTATGGGGTCACGGCATTAGAAAGGTTGAGAACCACTGTCCTAAACACTTCATCTATATTCACATAATTTACTGTTTACTGTCTTACTGTTCCCTCATAACACTCTTCTTTACAATACAGAGTTTTTATGCTTTCTTCCACAAACTACAGAACTATTACTTTTAATAAAGTAATTTGCTTACTTCCATCCAACAACCTTCAGAAGCACATATTCCAGGTTGCACATACTTTTAATTCACCTGAGGCAAAACTCAGACTTGCATGTGTATACTTTAGAATCTGGTGTAGCATTTTATCACTTTAAAATTTTTCATTACCCAAACCATTATGAGAGGGACATCATGAATATTGAGCTGAAAGCTACAAACCTAGCATATATGAAATTCCTTTCCTACATTGCAAAAATCATAGCACAGAGCATGCATAATTTAATTTTTCATATTAAGAAATCTATACATATTCCTGTTTGATCACATGCTTGTTAAAGCATCAGGCAGGGATTAATTAAAGTCTCCATGCAGACATGAAACGCACAATCAAGCCAACCAATATTGCTGAATCCAACTCACAGGTTTATTGTTATGGGAATAAAATGAGGGGAGATTCCAAGTAATCCAACTACTAGAGGCAATATGGTATATATGACCATAATGTAATAATATATATATTTAAATAAAATGCCAACTACTGAGTCTGAAGGACCAAATGTCATCTATGATATGGTTCAAATTGCATCTATACACAGCTTCCTTGCAAATGCACAGGCAGTATTTATTTAAAAGATTTATATAGCTGCCCCTCTTAAAACAGGACTCTGGGCAGCTGGTAAAACAAATAGAAAGCCAAGTTTAATAACAGCTTTTCATTCTTAGGAATGAATGGTTTCAACACAACCCAGGGTTGGAAACCACCATATTAAAAATTCTCACTTACTGAGATTCTCAGTAGAAGAATGACTATCAGGAACTACCCTCATGGCTTAAACCTGTCAAACTGCACCTGTTCTCTTGAAAAACCTATCTGGAATAGATTAGTTGCCTATTGTTAATAAAACCATTATAAAACATAAATGATTTGCAGTACATTTTGTAATTGAAAAAGAAAGACAACCTGTCTTTTTTATTATAAGAAAACCTTACATTGATCTGGCTAGAAACAAGTCTCATCAACTTCAATGGTACTTAAAAGGTACATATATTTGTGTTTGAGTAAATTGCAATGCGTTTCAATAGGCCATATTTCTATTACCCAAAACTAGATAACATCATCAATGCTGAAAACAGCCAAGATCAGAGAGCACCAAGGAGCCTTCATTTCAACCCCGAGTTACAAATATTCTCCTTTATTAGTACCAGTGCTTTTTTTCTAAAAAAAAAAAAAAAAAAAAGAAGGGTGCCGGAACTCAAACACGTCATACAACCCGCCTTGCCTACCCTACAAGGTTCCATCCAAAAAAGGTGCCGGAACTCCGTTCTGAGCGTTCTATGACAAAAAAAGCCCTGATTAGTACCAAGTATGTTTGAAAAGGAATATGCTACCATATATTCAGTTTACCTACTGATACTAAACTTGAAAACTTGTAAACACACCTTGAATTGTGTTACATGGGGGGGGGAGGTTATAATCACATCTTCTGTCAGGCCCATTGCTAAGAGTCCCAAATTATGATGGTCACCTGAAACATTTAGAGGGAGCAGGGTTGCCTATCCTTCTGAGTGAAATCACAGTAGCCTATTCTTTTTTAAAAAGAGGGTGAGGTGGGAGAACCCTGATGACAATACTGGAAGTCCTCTTTTCAATACATTATTTGTCCATTCCTTTCCCTCTCCAGTGTGGATTTTTATTTTTATTATTATTATTATTTGTGTCTTTGGTAAAAGATGAACCACTCCTTTGGCAGGTGGCTGGAACAACCCTTTTTCTTTGGTATTTTGGGGCAGGCTTTTCAAGCTGAAACAGCTCCTAATTAAGAGAAGTCTGAAGGGGAAGATGGAGGCTCCTGCGACTAGGATTCTTGATGTGTGTGTATATAATCTATTTCTCCCATCTATATTAATCTGTCTCTCTCATCTATCTATCTATCTATCTATCTATCTATCTATCTATCTATCTATCTATCTATCTATCTATCTATCTATCCCTAACCCTATCTATTTACCTATCTATCTATCTATCTATCTATCTATCTATCTATCTATCTATCTATCTATCTATCTATCTATCTCCATCTTGGCTTTTCTCTGACAAAAATACAAAATACCTAAGTAACAAATAGGAAATACGTAATGCTGAAGAGAAAATTAGCATTAATTGTTCAAAAATTTTATTCAAAGGAAGAAAGTATTTGTTATAAACTTGTTTGTGCAGAATGGATTTCTAGCCTCTGTCCTCCCTTTGTTTTCAACAGTGAAAATGGTTTGTTTAGGATGACTTAGCTAACTAAAATGTTCTGCATTTCTTTAGGCATTTGCCTTGGTAATGTCAACCAGCATCCCAGACAGGCCCAGATATTCACAAGCTGCTTTCCAGAAATAGAATCAACAACTTTATGAGGGTGATGCCCTAGATCAGTGTTTCTCAACTTCAGTAACTTTAAAAGGCGTGAACTTCAATTCCCAGAATTCCCAAGCCAACATACTAAAAGTTGTCAAGGATAAGAAACACTGTCCTAGATAACACATACTGTGTATGCAATATTTCTTTAGTGAAAGATAGACATTTTGAGCATTTTTAAAACAAAGGCAGAACTTTGAGGGAATGGAGCAAAACTGTAGTGAGCAGTCTCTGATTGCTGCTGATATCCACTATGAGAAGTGGTCATCCTTCAGAATTAGCAGAACCAGTCTGCTAGGGGAGAATGTTACTTTCAATCAGTATGTTATCACCCTCTCCTTACTTATATTTTAGGCAATTCTGTCTCAAGCCTACAATCTCTTTTCTACTTTTTTTAAAAAAAAACTACAATTTTGAATTTATTCATCTCCAAGAGAGTAGTCTTTCTCCCTGGATGTGTTGAGACCTGTAATTCTGTTCTTATTACAGAATTTATTTCTTTTTTTTCCCATGGTTATCTTTTCATCTTCGTAAAGCATCACTACTGTAGAAGCTTTCTCTCTCTCTCATACACCAGGCTCACCAGGTGAATGCTACATGAGGCGCCCCCTTAAAGATAAGGCACTATTTCCAAAGGCAGAAAGACAGAATCAGGGTGCAAAGACACAGAGAGTTTACAGCATTGAGACTTTTCTTTTTCTATCCTATGACCTCAGCCATGCCCCTAAAATCTGTTCATATTGGTTTTGATGAAATCTTGCCTAATCTTTTTTAAATAATCATTTTATTAAACTTACTGAAGTATAAAATACTAATGAAAACCCTAATCTTTAAGTGATTCCAGATTTTTTCTACAGTTAAAATCTTGACTTCATTGGGAGTCAAGGAGATATCTATTAAATCTGAAGGTTGACCTGCCCATTTCTAAAACTGAAGTTAGGACCCTTATGAAGATAGCCTTCTATGGAATGCCATTCTCTTAGGAGCCTGGGGAACTTTTAAAGGAATATTTTTTTCCAACTGCTGTCTGCAAAGACGTGTCATCTAAAGTCATGATGGATGAAAGGAATTGCTGTTGTCCACTGGCACTCCCATCTACTCAATCAATCGATCTTCCCAGCACCTTTCCTCAGCAATTCCCCAGCAAAAGGGTGAAAGTTTTTTCCATTCTCCCTCTCTTGGCTTAGTCACTGATTTGATTCCAGTGGATCACCTGTCTGCTTTTCCCTCCTCACACCAGGAACTCAAAATTGAAACAAATACAGGACATTAGGCAAGTTGGTGGAACGTAAAGAAGCAGGAATGCAGGCCAGTACATACAATAGCAGGGGGTAAAGAAAGGACATGAAGGTGCTAAGAAAATCATAAGGTATGGGTAGACATATGGATAAGCTCCACCGGGACACTGGTGGTGTTAGCTGAAGAGAGGGAGGGAAGAGAATGGATTAGGAAGATTAGGAATGGCAAACTAGTGGGACATGTTGCACTGGTAAATCAGCTGCTCAGGGAAGACAGGATGGAGAGACGACAGAAGGCAATGAAAAGATGAGAATGGACAAGCAGATGGGATGTGCCATGTTGACAGCTGCTGTGGGAAGGGGGAAGAACGACATGTGCTATTTGTTTGTTTATTAAATTTGTATGCCGGGCATCACCTCTATAAAGTGATGCCTAATTACTCTAGAATCTGTCTAGTTATGTTTTATCCAAATCCAGAAATAACCAAAGTGTTCTTGGTTTTCTTTTTGCTGAACCACAGCCCAGCTAAAATCTTTCTGCAGAATATCTGCAATGAACATATTTTTCCATTTTGTGCATACCGCTTTACTTCAGAGGCAAGTTCCTGGCTGCCTTTAATATATATATATATATATATATATATATATATATATATATATATATATATATATATATGTATGTGTATGAATTCTGTCAAAAGCCGCTATTCTGCAGAACAAAGGCCCAGTTTGTAATATCTTTTTCTCCCAAAGTAAATCTTCATGGTCATCCTGAGAAAATAAAGCAATGGATGGCTGCAGTCCACTTCCAAATCACGAAAGCAAACATCTTACAAGTTAGGAGCAATGGAATATACCTTCACTCTGTTGGCAAATGAGAGTTCTGTGATTGATGAAGTTCATCCTAACAGCTGTTTTGTGAAAGCGTCATAATATCCCCTGAAAACTGTATAATGTCCTAGGTTATGTACTCATATTAAGCTTAATTTTAAACCATTTATTTTGGCTGAGTCTACAGAAAAAGATTTATCAAACACCTAGTGAAGCCAACATATAGCTCTACTAGTCAGCAATCCTCCTTTCTGGGATGTGGTTATAAAAAAGGAAAACCTAAAGATTCCAGGTTGAAAGTCTTAGCTTTTTGCATTCCTTGAAGCTAGCTACTAAAGGCTACTCCTTCAGACATTTTTTTTAAAAAAATAATTCTTAGATAAATAAACAGCATGTTTTCAAAGGAAGAATCTAAAACTTTTCCAGTCCTTTCTTGATCAGATTGCCAGCTCAAGTAACGACACCTTCTTGGGAACCAGCAGAAATCTTGACTTAAGCTGCACACAATAGATTTAAGATTACAGTTTAGCCTAACTTGTTTAGTAACCTGGAGGAATGTACTATTTCTCAATCTCTGCAAAATAGAAGTAGTAATGTTCTCTCAGACATAAATACTTTCAAGGTAAATGTGCTAAGAGAACCTCATTTGTTCCAACTTTTGAAAAAGAAAGGTTCTGAAAGTCCACATCAGATTATCAGAGAGACTTACACATAATTTTGTAAGTTTCAGAGTGTGGCTGGTCACAGATGAGTTTTATCAAATTATTTCACAAGAATTACAAGTAAATGTGTACACTATCAACAAGAAGGCACCACGGACTCCCATGCCAACCTAGTGATAGTCCTAAAAAGTCCTGAGGTAATTAAAAAAAATCAGGCATAGTATAAACATGAAATAAAACTAAGGGTTGACATATGTCTTACCATCCCAGGACAGTAAGAGCACACCAATACTTAAAAGAGGGAGAAGTTTAACATGGGACCTAAATCAGGATTTTGGGGGCCGTTTTATCAGTTTATCAAAGCCACCATAATCCTCTTGAGTGCTTCTTAAGAACATTTCCATAATCCTTTAATCCCACACTTCTCTCTTGAATGGTAATAATGAACAGACAGACACAGGGAAGCCTGAATAAAAGTAATAAATCAGGAGATCCTGTGGTACAAGCTTAGGACAAGGTGGGCATCTAATTAAGACAGGTGTGAATTGGGAAGCTGTATAAATTGATTAATGAACAAACTACCTATTTTAAGGACAGCATTTGGCCCCCAGGGTGAACCAGGATGGAGGAAGACACAACAGAAATAATCATGCCAAGAAAGCATTAAGCTCCTTCAATATAAATGCTGAAGAGTAAAAAGAGGCAATAAAACTGAGGGAAGAAAACAGCATCTAACTTTACGGTTATATTGCCCATTTCCAATACCAGTACAAGGGACAGAGATTTCAGATAGTTGAAATTCTAGCCCACACTCTTTATTTCCCAGGCCAAGGACCCACCTTCTCTCTCTTCCACCTTCAACACAAACACCACTCAGAATTACAAACACCTTTTTTTACGTAGTAACACCTCCTATAACAGGGGTCTTCAATCTTGGCCCTTTTATGACTTGTGGACTTTAACTCCCAGAATTCCTGAGCCAGCATAAAAGGAGAAAATACGGCATGCAGGAAATGTCAGAGAACAACATTTATCAACCCTTTCTCCAAGGAGTACCTTTCAAAGATAAGGCTATATCTCCATCTTAGACACCACAGAGCAAATGCAGGCATTTAACAGGCTGGATTATTGCCCACAGGTTAAAATTCAAAAATGAGACCTTGCAACTACATTCCAAAACATCTGCCATGGATCTCTATTACTCTAATAACATTTAACATGAACAACTTAACAGTATCTCACTATACTGCAAATTTTCACACTCCTAGGAAAAGGTGATTAAATGAGCCTGGGACACTAAAACCCTCACAAATACATGCCAGCTGCCAGGCATCTTGAATTTTGATCACATTACCATGGGGATACTACAACGGTCATAAGTGTGAAAAACAGTCATAAGTTACTTTTTTCAGTGCCATTGTAACTTTGAACGATCACTAAATGAATGGTTGTAAATTGAGGACTATGTGTATTTCATCCCACAGAAGAATCTGTTTCGATAAATGGATTATCTGATGGCAAACATGGGCTTGATAGCTTCAGGTCTGAACACAATATTGACCTGAGCACATTAGTCTTTCTAGGTCAGACTCTCTTAAAACACTTGAAAAAAAAGCATCAGTCAAATGTTTCCTTCTTTTAGAAGTGAAAAGTCAGAGTAGGATAAACGAGACAAGGCAACTACAAAGCATGTATAGGGTTCTTTTCTACCCAGGACTAATAGTTATGGGAAATCTATGGTCCTCCAGATATTAGTAAACCATAATGAGCAGCAACTCCACGCAACATGGATAACTATAGGGATGCTGAGAGTTGTAGCAGCCGGCATCCACAGATATTTTATTTTTCATTCTACAAGAATGATAGGTTGTGAATTTAAACTACATTGTGGAGTCTACATGTAGCATCTGCTTCCTAGGACAGCATCTAAAAAGTAAAATATGTGGGGTCGTTGGTGCTCTCTGAGCTTGGTTGTTTTGTTGCAGATGTTTCATTACCCAAACTAGGTAGCAAGCTAGTGACTAGCACAGATCAGGTTACCTAGTTTGGGTAATGAAACATCTGCAAGAGGACAACCAAATTCAGAGAGCACCAAGGACCCCTCATTTCAATCCTGAGCTACAAATATTCACTTTTATTGGTAAAGTAAAATATACTTCCGCATGTCAAATATCAGAATAAAATAGCTATGGGGATGCCAGAAAGTAATTCTTGATTCAGCCTTCAAGAATGGCAGTTTATTATCTGTAGGATGGATTACCAAAAAAAGAGTAGCGGTTGGTTTAGAATCTGAAATGGTGGCAGGGTGGCTTAAACTAAGCAGCTATCTATTCTTATTAAGATGCAAATTGGGCATTGCAGAGGAAATCCCCCAACCATCCCTGCTTCTTTCAAGGGCTTAACAACTTGCTTTCTTACCACCCACTCAGTGCCTTATGAAAAATCCCCTCAAATCACAGCGCTACTACAGAATTATTCATATTTCTGCAGCACTGCCAATCAAGGGTGTAAGTCTTATTAAAGAATTAGCACCTTGCGTTTCCACAGCAACTTCAGCAGTGCCAGGCAACCGCTCTACCTCAGAGGCCAGGCAGAAGTTAATCAGGATTTGCAGTGCAGGTAGCCTGGCTCTCAGGTTTCTCAGTCAGTGAAACAACCTCTAGCAGCTGGAACATCTGGTGAAATGATCCAAAATGTAAATTACCACCCTGTTAGAGGTAGCCCACTTTAAGCTAAGGTGGTCTGCTGGGGGAATTTAATATATCTGAGGGATTTTCTCTTGGCTTGTTCTCTTTTCTGACTGGTCCCTACAATATCTTTGGCTGGCTGTAAAGTGAAACCAATGTTCTAAACAAGCACCACTAAAGGAAGCACACGGCATATCATCTGCATATTTATAATGCTTTTTATCATACTTGACAGGGAAACTTGGTACATTAGAGGATGGAATGCAAGCCCAAAAGCTGACATACGTTATATAAGTATTTGCTGTGATGAAGTACTAGGCTTCTAAATGGAAGAGAATAGCATGATCACTCTCCCCTGATCCAATTCAAGGATAGATACATAGACCAAAATCTATAGCCTATATAAAATTTAATTTCTCTTGACTAAGGATATCCAGGATTGCTTTGCAAAAGTTAATTAGCACTGACATTTTCAATTATGTGGAGTTATGGGCATGAGAAATACTAGATGATACACTACTGTATCTTATATAATTCCAGGTATAAATCTGCTTACATTATGGAATATACTCTAACTGCATTTATTCATGTTTCATACAGTTTTTTGTGTCTTGTCTCTTTTTTTCACTTCAGGATAATCCTATAAGGGTCACATTTGTGTGAAGATTGGCTATATAAATTTGATAAGTAATCAATCCCTGCTTTCATATTACACCCTAATTTCTGCTGTTCTCTTTCAGTATACAAAGGAACCCAAGTTTAATAGTGAAATATTATAAGAGAAGTGAATGTATCAGCACTTAAGAGATAGCAAATTTATGCTGTATGAGCTTACTCATAGAATAACTGAATTTTAATTTGACACTAAAGAATAGCCAGTAGAGGCTATTATCCAAGTCAATCACTCCACACATAAAAGTTTGTAAGAATTTTAGACACATTACTATTACCCACAATGTTACTTTTAGATACATTGTTAGTGTCACAAGTCTCACAATGTCTCTGCTAAAGACTAGGGCACGGGTAGGCAACCTTGGCTCTTTTATGACTCGTGGACTTCAACTCCCAGAATTCCTGAGCCAGCATGGCTCAGCTTGGAAACCTCTCCGTCCCCTCAGCGTGGCTGGCTCAGGAATTCTGGGAGTTGAAGTCCACGAGTCATAAAAGAGCCAAGGTTGCCTACCCCTGGACTAGGGCTACTGTGAAAGAGTCCGACATATACAGCTTCACTGGGTCTTGGAGAGATGGGGATATCTGACAGAAGCAGACTATGGATAAATGATCTGGGGACAAGGCTACTTGGTATTTCTACTAATTCACCCCTGAGAGCGCACCTCATGTTTGCTTCAACCTGATGGGATTCTTGGGTACATAGGCTGACTCATAGACTAAGAAAGCTCTGTGTTAATCAATCGGTAGTTTGGGCAGATGGAAGTCATTTAAAATATAAATACAGATATCTGACTTTTGGAATTTTTGAGCATGACAGTCCATCCTTGTGAATGCCTCTCCATGCTAGTAAATAGTCAGAATGGGCTAAGGGACTTTTAAGAGAGTCAGGTCTACCCATATGCTAACATGATAGATCAGTTCAACTGACTAAGCAAGATTTTACTGAGTGATAAGTGGTATTGCTCTGATCCCAGATTGTTTTGTCTAAATAAACCCTTCTTTTGTCCATCTCATTCTGCATCAATTCATCAACATGGTTAACCTAGGAATAAGTGAGAGGCCATTCCAAATGTGATATCACTCTGACTTCCCAAATTTCTTAAACCAATCCCAAAGACTTACTGAAATGTTCCACAATTATATGACAAACTAGATATATGTACCACTTAGCTGTTAGGTGCTGCTAATGATCTGATAGCTTCTTGAATACATGTACTTGTTAGCACTATATTTTTTTCCAAAGAATAAACTATCTAGAAATCTGGAGAGATTTTGCTTATGACACCATCTTTACATGAGGCATGAAGGAGAAAGAGCATCTGGCATTCAGATGTTGGGGCTAATATTATAAAAGGCACCATCCTCATTTTTAGTTGAGAATTTACAGTTTAAAAGCAAACTCATACCCCTGGGGCAGTGTTTCTCAACTTTGACAATTTTAAGGCATGTGGACTTCAACTCCCAGAATTCCACAGCCAGCACTGCTGGCTGTGGAATTCTGGGAGTTGAAGTCCACATGCCTTAAAATTGTCAAGGTTGAGAAACACTGCCTTTGGGGAATGGGAAACCAATTAATTATTCTTGTTCCTCCACCCATATGTGGAACAATAATTACTGTACTGCAGAATTAATGAAAAAAATTATTCTGTTGTTCCTACCTTTTTTTAAACAATTGAGACCAAGATTAACAATTTCAGAGGGACTACAATATTCCAGCTGGCAAAAAGGATCAGCCCTTAAGTCACTTTGATTGGGAAAGAAGAAACAGAAGATGTCAGTGTGTGTTTTCAAAAACAATTTAGAAGTCTGTATCTTTCAGGCCATACATCACTTTGACCAAGATTTTTCTCAATAACCTATTTCACTCCGGAAGACTATTAATTCTACTGTGAATGATTATTAAGACATTTCTAGCATTTGTCTTCAATTCTGAGAACTTCCAGAGGACCAGCTTTTTTTTCTGTTGGCCATATCTTGTATTCTCACACCTGAAATAAAGCATTCTGATAAGTTAAATAACCATGCCAATTGCAGGGGTGAGCATGCTTATTTCTCTGACAAGGAACAGAAAGCCAATCTTAACTTCATTTATTGGCCAATAGATAAGGACAGAGATGGTTCAGCCAATCAATAGCTTGTTCTTGGCCACAAATTGAGTGTATCACTCATCTTCTTCAGTTTTGCATTAAAAAAAATATCTCCCACCGTAGTATAAAAAGCCAACAGCAAGCCTCCCATTTGTCTGCCACTGTCACGTCTGAGGTATCAGGACCATACATCAAAATCCAGTTAAGCTGATTTATTGATCGTGCCTGTACACCAGTAGTCCCCAACCTTTCTGGCTCTGTGGTGGCGGCAGTGGGGGAGGGGAGGGTTTTGTGCCCATCACTTGAACAAATGGAGCTTTGTGTGCTTGCCTGCTCACCCACTTGCATGGTCCAGATTGCAGACTAGGGGTTGGGGAACCCTGCTTTACACAATATCTTATCAACTAACTCAGGGGTAGGCAACCCAAAACACTCAAAGAGCCACTTGGACACGTATCCCACTGAAAACAAAACACTGGGAGCCACAAAACATCTTGACGATGTTTCGACGAGGTCCCACTTGTCATCTTCAGGCTGGAATCTTCGGCTTTGTGCTTGTGCGAGCAAAGTGTGATCAGAGCTGCCGTCTTTCTATAAATATTGGTGGTGGTGTGTAGAGTGCTGGCTTAGTTGCTGTAGGAGGGTTGGTTGGCTGTGTTGGAGTTATTGTTTGTGGATTGTTTGGCTGTTTCATAACATCCCGAGTAGCTGAGGTGCTGGCTGTGTGCCCATTAGTCTTTTGTATTGTAACAACCTGGGTAATGGGTTGTGGGATGACATCCTGAGATTTAGTGTAGTGATATCCTGAATTCTGTGTTGCACCATCCTGGGTGGTAGGCTGTGTTGTAACCTCCTGAGCTTTAGCATTGTAACCTCCTGAGTTGTGTGGTGTGATGTCCAGGGCAGAAGGCTGTGAAGTAACATAATGGGCTTTGGTTTGGCTCTGAGTTTGCGGTCTAGCTCTGTGTTCATGGCATGTATCCGTTTGCTTTGTGTGGGGGTCAGAGGGAGGTGCAGCAGCTGGTGATGTTGTTGTGGTTTGGCTTCTGGATGGTGGTTGCATTTCATCTGAGGGATGGGTTTGAGCTTGGAGAGCCGCATGCAGCTCCAGAGCCACGGGTTGCTGACCCGTGAACTAACTGGACAGCACTAAATTGCAGTAGATAAGAGTCAACTGAACTCAAGGGGGTTTGGATTTAGACTTTTTGTGAGAATATTGGCTGATTACCCTCTTCACTCCACCCCTAGAGACTGCCTGTCCTTCTCTTACAGCAATGGTTCTCAACCTTTTTAATGCCGCGACCCCCAACCAATTGTAAGTTGAGGACTACTCAACCGGTTGTAAGTCGAGGACTACTCAACTGGTGCAGCACCGTTTGCAGAATGGGAATTTTGGCAGGCTCAGCAGGGCAGCCTGGACAATTCCTATTGGCTTTTGAAAGCCAATAGAATTAGACTCTATTCAAGAGAGTCTATTCTATTGGCTTTCAAAAGCCAATAGAATAAAAGGGAGTAGCACAGCTAAGGAAAAGGGGAAAAAAATGGCAGACTGCACTGTTTGGCGACCCCCGTGAAATGGTCATTCGACCCCAAATGGGGTCCCGACCCACAGGTTGAGAACCACTGTCTTACAGCCACAATCGCATTTGTGTTTTGGTAATAGAACTATTTCATTGTAGCCATGCTTCCTTTCCACTAAGGTGGGATACAAGAACTGGGCGAGTGAACAGTTAGTGAACCAAGCAAAACTCACTGCTTGCAAACATAACTTTTTAAGAAAGTTGAATGGTAATCTTACATTTGCTCATGATAGTTTAGAAACCTGTAAGGGGCATGGGGAAAAATCATGCACACTGTTCTGAGCTTCTGTTTGAAAGTTTGCCAGCAGCACAATACAATTCTATTTTGTCAATGGCAAGGATTTAAGCTTGTTATGTAATGGCCATTACACGATTGATCACTTGGCTACAGCATTTCTATCTGCTTTGAAGCAGACATGAGTTCATCTGAAGGCTTACATTTGAACCTTTGTTTACATGATTGCCTATTGCGTGTCTTACACGCAATTGCTACTGTAGAGAATATGTCATGTTTGAATCAGATTTAATTATGCAATGTTTTCATCTTACCTCATCTATACTTTGCTGTGGCACTCAATTGTAGCATTTCGGTAGAATTAGAGTACGGTTGCTAAGAAGTAAAATTTATACCAAAATCGGGAGGGGGGGAATCCCCACACCTTCTGTTTCAGTTCTTTCACTTGTTGTGGAAATAAGAGAACTGTGCAAGCCTTTAAAACTGTTCAGAAGGAGGTTACAGAATAAATGCAAGCATAAGCATAGCATCTCTTTAGACAGCTCAAGATTTTTAGGATTCCATATGAGCCTGGAAGAGACAAAGCTGCTTTAAGGAGCTTTATTAAAGATATCTTCAGTCTTGCATGAAAGCCTGCAAAAAGATGTGACTGTTTTAAAAAGAGGGTATTCGCCACCAGAAGTTCAAAAAATGTACAGCCCTGGGAAATAATTAACAACTTCACAGGCATAGCATGCTAAGCCATGATTTGCCTCACTGGTTTGATGACTCTGCCTTAATTGCCAAGATCTAGGTAACAGACTAAGCACAAACAATCAAAGCATATTTTCACTTATCAATATTATACGAATCAGCATAAAGTAGCTGGACTGTGTGTTAGTGAATCAAAAGCTAATCTAATCACAATGAAATGCTTCACTTTTAGTGAAAGAAAAGGTAATTTATATGTCTTGTTTCTCTAAATACAAACAATGGATATGCTCTTATTGAAACATCAGTTAGAAACAGTCACAATTTTTATTCTTATTTTGCTAACTTTGGCTGATGGCCAGACATTGCCAATGTTGGCACCTCCAATAATCCATATTTAAAAGAACAGCTCATGCATTAAAGCCATTCAAAAAGTAGCCAACCAAAATTAGAGGAATGATAGCAAGGCAACTATTCAACTATCTCCTCAGAAGCCAACAAACAATAATCAAAATTACTGTAAAACAGATCAGTACTTCTAAGGTTCAAGGGACAAAAGTTGCATACAAATATGCTATTAAATTCAGATGAAGCCAAAATATCCTAAATATTGCAATTGAATGTCTGGTCCTAATGTCACTTGAAAGGGGATGGAGAGGAAGCAGAGAATTCTTGCTCCTGCTTTATCTATTTCACTGGATTTTTAATACTGTACTGACAAACGCTTCCAAGAGCCAGGAAGTTAGAAAATTGTGTAAGTAACAAATGCAACATTTCTTATTGCAAAAAGCAGTAATGCTTTACTGCAATAAGAAGAAATACCAGCACTATCTGTATCTTTATATTTCTGCTATTTTAAAATGCTCCAAATAGCTGTATGTATGCAGTTGTATGTATGCAGTTGCTTTATTAACTATATTTTCTCCTCCTCTTCTCATTTCAACTTGATGGCGATGGATGCAAAACTCTGGAATCTTATTCTCTCAACAGTCCATTAACGTTACTGTAAGAAGCCACTCCACGTCTATAGGAAAATTGCCAAAGGCTGCCTATTACATTTTCAAAAGCATTTTATCTTTGCAAGGGCATCTGCTTTCAGTTTTCCCTAACATGCCAGAGAAGTGAATAAGCCAACTATAGCAAAATCAGCATAAATGCCCCATGAAGGCTTCCTTATATTGCTACAAAATAAAGTCTTGGTTCATCTAACTGCTCAAGTTGTAAATAAATAAACACACTAAAACAAATCTTACATCCCTGTGACTTTATTAGCTCAGCTGCAAAGGTTAAGATTTCAGCAATGATTGGAAATCAAACCCTAATTTTGTATATACATTATGCAAATACCCATCATGGTCTCCAAGAGGAGCAAGATGGCTGACATCATGCAATCAAACCCCATCCCTTTTATGTACATAGCATGTGACCCTTTTATTAAGTTAAAGATTTATACCCATAGACCAAAAATATGTAAAAAAGGGGTTGGACTTCAACTGTACATTTGTAGCTGCCATATTGCATCTTGATCCATATTATATGAAGACATGCTTAACAAGCTTTCCCTAACCTTATCTTCCTCAAATGCACAGAATTACAATTTCTACCATCCTGCAACAATATCATCAAAGAAAGATCTCCTCAAAAGATATACTTAGGCATATTAAAATATAAGCAGCAGGCTTTCATGGACTGTAAGGGAGTAAGTGTGATATTCGGTAGTCATTAAGGAATGAAGCTAGAAACTGGGAATCTATGAGTTTTAGTCATGTGTTAGACATGAAGTCAACTGGTGAACTTGGGCCTGTCACTTTCTCTCAGTCTTGGGAAGGAAGCAATGGCAAACCACTTCTGAAAAATCTTGCCAAGAAAATTCCAAGCCTTGTCCAGGTAGCCATGACAGGTCAAAAACTGATTCAAAGGAACCAAAATAAAAAGAGTTGCTTATTAACATGCTTATTAATAGAACAAATACATTTCACCATGTAAGACCCCCCTTGCCTTCTTAAACCCAACTCAACCCACTAGAGGCAGCAACCAATACATTTAAATAAACAAAGAATTCTCCATATTAAAATTGATGCACCATTTTTTTCTGAACTATCAGTTATATGCATAACCATTAGCAATCTCTAATTATACAATGAGTTCTTACCCAGGGATCCCCAAACCCCCGGTCCATGGAACAGTACCGGTCCATGGCCCATTGGGAAACAGGCTGTACAAGCACTGGGTGAACGCGCAAAGCTCCATTTGTGTAAGCTGCGAACTTGTGCATGAAATTATCCCCTCCCCCCACCGCTGCAGGTCCGTGGTGCTAGAAAGGTTGGGGAACCATTGTTCTGACCAGTTATGTTACCTTGTCCTTTCTACTTCAACTTGAATGGCTCTTTAACAGAATTCACCTTCTCTTTCCAAAATTTAGAATCAGGCAAAGAAACAGGAAAGAAGTATGTCATGGGAACATCAGCTTCAGTTTTAATCTTCCCACATATTAGGATGCAAGACACTACAAACCTTTCATAGTTACCAAATGTGCTGCAATATGCAAAGTTTATGTGCCGCCCACTATGTCAGCAACAGAACTATTGCATATTTTTCACAAATACTCAGTAATCTGACTATAAGTCAGAAAGAACTTATAAATATGATGCCTTATTTAAATATCATGCACATTTTTTCACTATCTAAAAGCTCAATGAAATTTCATGTTAAGATGGCACATGAATACATTTTGTCTTCTCTGCTCTATCAAAAAATACAGTATTCCATACAGTAGCTGCTATTCTAAATATCTTAATCACAGCAGCTTTCAAAACATAAAATGAAAAGTCTGGGATAGGAGATGTGTAAAGGGCCTGCCTAGAGAAGTTTAAGTACCGCTTTATAAAGCCTTGGTAAGACCACACCTGGAATATTGCATCCAGTTTTGGTCATTACAATATAAAAAAGATGTTGAGATTCTGGAAAGAATGCAGAGAAGAGCAACAAAAGAGATTAGGGCTGGAGGCTAAATCATATGAAGAATGGTTGGAGGAATTGGATATGTCAAATCTGGTGAAAGGGTATGTCTAATCTGGTCTAAACTGGGATGACATGATAGCAGTGTTGCAATATTTGAGGGACTGCCACAAAGAAAAAGGGATCAACCTATTTTCCAAAAAACAAGCAGAACCAGAAGCAATGGATGAGAACTAATGAAGGAGAGAACAAACCTGGAACTAAGGCGAAAATTTCTGACAGTGAGAAAAATTAATCAATGGAATGGGTTGCCTTCAGATGTTGTGAGTGCTCCATCACTGGAGGTTTTAAAGAAAAGATTAGGCAGCCATTTGTCCAGAATGGAATAGGGTCTCCTGTTTGTGCAGGGGGTTGGACCAGAAGTCTTTCAAGGTCCCTTCCAACTCTGTTATTCTGTTCTGTTCTATTCATTCATTCCATCCTGCTCAGTCAGTAAACCTAGAGTGATTTCTCAATCAATCCTAATTGACTATATAGAAACACTACAATGAATAGTTTTAAGGAGCAAACTGTCTTTATACTTCCCTACACCACCAACTTTACATAGCATATACATACAGACTGCCAGGGACAAGCAACCAGGAGCCAGGATAGAGTTCGAAAGCACTGTGAGTTTATTCCATCCAACCTATACACAATAATCTGATCTACTAACATTCAAGGCAAATTGGCGCCAGATGACAGTTAACAGACATCGGGGTGTCTGTGGACTTAGGTCTCTTTCAGGGGCTTAGGGACTGCAGACTGCTGATGCATTTGACCCTATCCTCAAGTTCCATATGGTCATCTCTTATACACACTTACACTAAAAAGCAACAACAGAGTTACTTTTATGTAGGTACAATCTGAATTTCATATGTTGCTGAACTTTAGATCCAATCAGGCCCAGCTACAATAATCAATAGTAAGCAATGCTCAGAGTAATAGTTCAACACTAGCTGAAAGACCATGGATTCCTCACCCTGATGACTTGGAAATAAGTCCCATTCTGTTCAATACAATTCATTCCAAGTTATTTATACATACAATTACAGTTTAGAAAAAGGTGATATTTACAGAGATAGTGTACAATTTATAATTAGATTGTTGGATTCATAATGGTAAGCTATGAGCTTAAATATCAGCTTAATTGTGAAATTCAGCTCACTGAATAATTTACTGTACAGCAAAATACAAATAAACCAAAGTGTTATCTTAATCATCTGATGTTATTGTTGTCACCCATATTAATCTCATTCACAGAGCAGACAACAATGGGGAAATAACTGCCAGAATAACCTAAAATTGGTGAATGTGTTTATTAAGATGCATCAGAATTCACAAGCGTTTTGAACTTTCAGAATTCTTCATTTGGCAAATTTAAAGAGCAAGGCTTAGGAGTTCTTGAAAACTTTCTATCCTATGTGTGGGTCAGACCTACAATCAGAGAATCATGCTTACACAATCTGACATCTAAATCCAAAAAGGATTATTTGTGGCTAAAGTGACATGTAGAATGATAGCCAGTAAATTGGTCCAGAAACCAACCATCTGATTTCTATTCAAAGTTCCAAAGAATGAAAACTGGAGAATGAGAATAAGGTCCAATCAAGAGTTAATATGCTAGAAAATCTAAGGCACAAAGTATAATAACAAGCTACTTCCAAAGAGCTTTATAGTAAAGACCCTATTAGCACTTCCTTTACTCAACTTTTACTCATTAAGCCTGATCTATCTGCAAGTTCATCTAAATATTCTGTAGATTTTTCATGCCCAATGTTGTCTTCATACATGTAAGAACTCAGATGGGTTCCTTTTCATTTGGGCTAGATGACATCAGTGGGTGAATCCAGGTCAGTGTCTTGATCGAAACAATTTGAACTAGTAGAAAGTGATTCTGGCTCAAACCCTGTGATAGTTTGGTGTAACAATCTTACCTACAGTATATTATAGTTCATTGCACAGTCAACCAGATGTTCAGATTGGATTTGGCATTTTTATCCAGCTATTGATTCCTTCCCAAGGGCTTGGATAGGCGGATGTGGATGCTTGATGGTGTTATATGTATCATCACAGGATGTAAGCTGTTTTAAGTAATTGACTGATGTTGATTTTGTCAATACCAATGGTGTTCAAGTGGTGCTCCAGGTGTTTTGAGATTGCACCCAAGGCGCCTATTAGTATTGGCACTACCTTTGCTTTCCTTTGCCAGTCGTTCTATTTCTATTTTGCAGGTTTTTGCATTTTGTTATTTTCTATTACTATTGTGATGATTATTGTTATTTTATATTCTGAAGAACTGAGAAGATACCACAACACTATCATACTTGTGCTATTTTGCTTAGTCCTAATAAAGCTATATTACCCAACTGTGGAATCTGCATTTTTCTCCTAGCCCAACATGGCTATAATTCCTTCTTTTGTCTGAATATAAAGAGGTTTTATTTTAGATGTTTGTTTGCTTGAGTGCTTGATTTTGTTCCAGTTCTATATTGGTTCAAATATTTATCAGAGAAAAACCAAACTACTTGAGTCTGCTTAACAAAAATGGAATTCTTGTTAAAAGAAAAAGAATCGATCAAAACTCAACCTCATTTTATGTGTAGGGAGTCATTCCTGATTACGCTTTCTCTTCTATTGTGTCAAAAAAAATCCTCCACCTTTGCTCAGTCTTATTTTAGTTAGAATCTAAATGCTCTAGGCCACTTGCATTGCTGTAAAATACGTTCTTCATTGCTACAAAAGAAATGCACACTAATAAAAATGCCTCTAGATTGTCCTTTGTCTAGCAACTGACTGGGCCTTTGACTGCCACAGCATCAAACTGAAAGTTAGGAAATGTTTACCAGAAGAAGATATACTATCACAAAGGAAAATGGATTTCTTGCCTAGCTGGGATATTCTGCAGGTGAGGCAGCAAGACATCTAGACTCCCATTGTCTCTTACGATTCAATTCTCTGTGCACATTCTAGGTCTGAATCTTTTTGGAATTGGGGTGATCTCTCTTGGTCAAGCCTTTCTTCCTGACAGATACACTGCAGCCCTGGTGACTGACACTGCATGCAAATGAAGTGTAAATCATGATACACACACCCGCAAATTATACCAACATTGTATTGCTTTTTGAATAACCATACAATATCATGGCTTTTTTCCCAATGTACACTTCTCCAGCCGACCGGTCATTTCTACCTGCCTGCCTGAGCAATCAGAGATCTTATGCTCTTCTCGACAGATTAAAAGGAAAGGCAGGGAGGAGGAAGGGGAGCAAGCAGAGAATGGGAAGCATCAATGAAGCTGTGTCTTTTGCAATCCACATCTGTAATAGGACTGAAAGAGAAGTGGACTGCTCTCCTGTATGGAATCCTCAGAGCCCTTTGGGACTTTATGACTAGACTAATTCCTGCAACCATTCTTCATTTTGCCTTTGGCAGAATACACACCAGTGTGCACATGTGTATAATCTTTGATAAAGGTTGATTGCAAGTATTCAGAAAGACAACAGAATGCAACTAGAAGTAGGTGCAGTGTAGCTAAAAACTTCTTACTCCATGATATCTTTCACATGCATGCATGCTCACTAGACAAATACGTAGAATTGCACAGAGACAAATACATACATTCATTCAGGCTTGCATATTCACATGCAAAATGAGTCAGCTGACCCATCAAATTTCTTGCTGTTGCCTGCTCAGCACACTTCCCTGGTTTGGATGTACACAGGCTTTTTAAGCTTCCTGACAAAGGGGCTTTTCCATCAATAGTAGTAAAAGTGCTGTTTGAAATGTCCAAATATGAAATATATTAAACTACACAGGGCAAAATGCATGTTGGGTTTAAAAATAGTTGGATTTTTTTATTTACTTTCCCCCCCTTTTCTACATCACCACAGTGTATCAAGGTCAGCCATGAAATCATATTTCAGAGTCAGCCTGATTTAGCAGCTTGAATGATCTGAATCACATCCAATCTTTCATTCAGGAACTCAAGGGACCCTCAACAGTGCTCCTTCTTCCTATTTTTCTGAACAACAAACTAATGGGGTAGACGTCACCAAGACAGATAAACAGAAAGAGAGAATATGGCTGGCTTGAAGTTGTCCACAGAGCTTCTGTGACTAGTCTTTCAACTCTTTAACCATCTGCCTACACACACATTAAATCAAAATCCAAACCTCTACTCACCTCTACTATTTATACCTTCTCCTGTAAGTTTGGAGGTGTTTTAAATTCCTTAGGTGTTCTATAATTCTAAAAGATAAAGGGTGGTTCTTTGGAGGCATATTGCAGCCAAATTCTAGTTTGTAAAATCTAGTTAATGTGGGGCTTCCCACTGCATTTTTTTTCATAATTCAGTGGGAATTCTGCAAAAACTAATATTCAATTAAACAGTTGCAGAATTTTAGGAATTATTTGTTATGGTTCATTCTAAGGTTACAAATTAATTAAAATCAGAACTTCATCTTACAGACCATGAAGCTGAGAACTATGCTCTGTAGCTATGAAACAAACACTAACCAACTTTTGTAAAAGGAAAATAAAGACAGGTCTATTTATTTATTTATTTTAAAAAAACCTGCTGAAAAGGCCTGGTTGTTGTAGAACTATAATATATTAGGTGAACCGGGGCCTTTAGTATCTTTAGTATCCCAATTTTCCACCGCTATTCTTCTTTCTTACAAGAAGGACTTCAACCTGGTCCACATTTTTGGGTGCCAAATCTTAGCAGACTTCAAGAATGCTTCTTTACCCTGACCCACCACGAAAAAGTTTCTCCCTGGGCTTTGCTGAACCAGGCACAAGACAAACAAGGGTGCAGAGCCTTAGTAAGAATCTTTTGCTCCTAAACGGGGCTACATGGGGCAGTCCGTGTTTTGGAGTAGTCAAGGCTGACTCACAGTACAAACATGGTTGCTGGCAAGAGCCCTGGCTCCAAATGCTTTGTGGTAGGAATGGCTTTCAACTCTCTTTAATTCATTATTTATTGACTTCTCCTAAAGACACCAGCAAGTGAAACTTCGCAGGCACCCGATTCCTTATCTCCAATTCTCTGGGGACTGAGCAAACTATTGGTAGCATCAGGAACACTGCCAGCCCGATGAAACCTCCCACCTCCCAAGAACATCAGAGCCTTCAAATTTCAGCATCCAAAAAGAGAGTTTGAAACTCGTCTTTCTTTGGGCTTTTTTCCCCCAAGCCTTGCGTCATAAACGACAATAAAGGGGAATAGAGGCTATACAATATACATACCTGCCACCCTCAACAACATCTTCAGATCTTTTTTTTTTTTTTAACTGACCCCGACTACATAACCTGTCTCTTTTCCCCCACCCCTCCTCTTTAACCCTCCTTTTATTTCAACACACGTCATAAATATGCGATGGGTTGGTTGGAGGTCTGTTTTCTCCGCATCACCGCGATCGTTGCTGCGGATTTGCGAATGCCTGCAAGAGGGTTCCTACTTGATCCTGCAGGAATTGTGCATTAAACGCACACACGCAAACTCCACCACCACCAAAGACCTCCCCACCCCCACCCTGCCCGAACAAACTTCCTCGTACAGGAAAAAAAAAAACAATAACCACAGACCAAATTCACGCACCGTCGCAGATTAAACAGAACCCAATCTGCAGCCACATTTCATCCCAGTTTCCATCTGCGGCACGCAGGAGGCGGCGTTTGGGTCCTGAGGTAATGCAGCACATGCACAGAAAATCCTTGTCAGGTTCCCACAAGATTTCAGACCCGCAAAATAGCTATGGTACTGCAGTGCTCTGCGGGATGATTAAGCCCCCCCCCCGCTCTACTATCCGCAGCTCCCATTCAAGGCAACCCTTAATAGGTGGGAACACTTACCCGCCTGGCACTTCCTCCGCAGCCCAAGATCAAAGCCCCTGCAGCGCTCCGACTGGTTGCCAAATTCTGCACATTCGTCAGGATGATTAACCACAATTACGAGAGGATCTGATGGGAACAGCTTTGAAAGGCTTGGGCAAGCGCTGAGAATGCAAGTTCTTAGCCTTCTGCAAACACAAACACGCAGCCACACCGAACTGCGGTCATTATGCCAGCCGAGGAAACTAGGGAGCAGGCATATTCCCGCACCGAGGACGCGGGCGGGCGGGCGCGCGCGCGCTGTGTATTATGTATGTGTGGGGGGGGGATAGCACAGATAAGCGTTAACAGGGCTGAAGGATCCAGGAAGACAGAAGGTTGCACTTTAGAACTAAAAATGAACTGAGGATTAGGTCATGCCTTGAAAAAAAAGCACCTGACGTCATCCCCAGCCAATCAGAGAGGGAGGCTCAGGGGCAGGATGACGTCAGCCTCTGATCCTGGGCTTTGGGTGCAGATTAAAGAGAGACAGGCAGGCAGAATTGCCTTTTAAAAGGGGCGATGGGCTGATTTTCTTTTTGTGCTTCATTCCCTTTCAGTTTTGCAAGCTCTTAAAAAGGAAATGCCCTGGTGTCGGGGGAGGGAGCGGGTGCAGAGGAATTGTAGCAACCTAAAACAAATCTCTCATTCTGAATCTACATGTCATTTATTGTTGCAAGAAGGGAGGGTAGGCTTACTTCGTTGGCACATAGATAAATCCTGCTGCTGGAAAGAAAAACTGAAAATTGCTCCCTCACTTCTTTCCACAGTGCTCAAAGGAAAGGTGGATTGATTGCAAAATGAATTAAGGTGTTTTTTTTTTCAACTCCTCTGAATTACAGAGATGGACTGAGTAACTTCCAATAGGAATACATAACCCTGGTACTGAAATTTCTGCCATGCCTTTGATGTGGAAAATAGCCACCAAATACTGGGTAGATGGCCACTTCTTAGTAGAATAGGCTAGAAACCAAACAAAAGAGTACAGTAGTGTTATACTGCTATTAGTTGTATTGCATAATTGTGTAACCTTATTGTTCTGCTGCTCCTGCCATAAACAATAATGCAGGTGATAGTCTCACACAATATCTGTTATTTTATTCATATCATATCCAGGACTGGCTTTTAGTGAGCAAACTCCCTGTGTTCTATCAGCACCCCCTTCCCGTTGTAACTAGTATCCATTCCCTCCTTTGTCATTTCAGGCTTTGTTGCTCCTTTCCTTCCCTGGGTGATACATGTCAGAAATATATGCAGTCAGGAAAACTGTATCTGAGATTTGTACACTTAATCCTATAATACTCTTAATCCAAAAAGCAGATAAATAAAAGGGAATGAGTAGATGTGATCTCTCCCAAATTCCTGTCTTGTGTAGGCTACAGTTTAATATATGTCTTTCCTCCCCTCCTTTTAGATGTATGGGCTTTTAATAATAGTAATTTCTGAGGAGAAATGTCTTAATATTACACCACATCCAATCGGCTCCTTATCTGTTCTGAAAAGACTTGCTCAAGCTTTTCCAGTTCTTTCTCAGTCATCTACTTTTCCAACAAGTGTATATTTTCAAGCAATTATGTAGAATTAATGACAACACACTTTTCAAATTTCACCATAAAAGGTCAGGAAAATCATATGATCTACAGCATAGGTGTCAAACTCGCTATGTCACGTGACGTGTCGCGACGTATCGCAAAATTTTTTGCATTGCCAGAGCTGAGGTGGGCGTGGTGTCCGTATGATGCAATTGGCCCGTGGGCCAGCAGTTTGACACCCCTGATCTACAGACTAAAGCTATCCCAGATTTGAAGGGGCTGGATTGAAGCTGATTTTATTGTATGTGTTTTATTTATTAATCAAATTTATACAAGAAGTGACTCTGGGAGGCATCTATCTATCTATCTATCTATCTATCTATCTATCTATCTATCAACACATATGGGACATTAAAAAAATTAAAAAGCAATATTAGGATAAAGATTAATTAAAAGTAAAAAGTATGCAAACTCCATACCGAGAGACAATGAATGCATTCAGCCTCAAGAGTGGAGCCATCTAAACAAGGCTTGGGTTCTCTGGGTTGACCAGGCCTGGTGACATAACCAAGTCATGAGGGACTTCCGAAATAACAAAAGGGATGGAGCTGACCTAATGTCAGAAGGAAGAATGTCTGATAAGATGGGTGCCATGACAGAGAAGATCGGCCACCTGGAACCTACCAAATGTAGTCCCTGACAGATGGTATCCTGAACATGCCCTCTCTGTCAGATCTAATAAGCCAGTTTATATAATCCTGATTGCTGAGATCAGAAAATAATTTAAATCATATAAATTTAGGCTGTCAGTGGATGAGGGGAAAAAAGAAACTGTCATTTTACAAGGTCATAATACACAAAGTTTGAATGGCTGCTGTTGGGAAAATAGAGCTAAATAAATAAATGAATACAAGACACTCAAAAAGCCAGACAATAATTGATTTCAAGGCTATGTCTGCCAGATTGAAGAGATAAGGACAAAAGAGGGCATGTTCTCCCCTTTTGCCAGACATCTTGTAAGCTTACTTAGATAGGACTTGGGATATTATATACAAGTAGTCCTTGACTTATGACTACAGTTGAACCCAAAAATTCTGTGGCTAAGCAATGGAGTTGTTAAGTGAGGTTCCCCCCCTTTTACAACCTTTTTTTGCTGTAATTGTTACGTGAATCACTGCAGTTGTTAAGTGAATTATACAGTCAGTAAATGAGTCTGGCTTCCCCCAGCTTGTTGGAAGCTGGCTGGGAAGGTTACAAATAATGATCACATGACCCCAGGAGAGCACAACTGCCATAAATACATGCCAGTTGCCAAGTGCTTCAATTTTGATCGCATGACCCTGGGAATGCCGCAACAGTTCATAAGTATGAATACTGGTCATAAATCCCTTTTTTCCAGTTCTGCTGTAACTTTGAATGGTCACTAAATGAATGGTTGAATTTCAGCTTGACAGCTCTTACTAAAGGGCCAGGCCTAGCTGGAAGCCCTGAAGTTTAACTACATTATTGCATTAAAAGTTGGAGAGGGGCAGTTTGCTTGATTATTCTTATATCACCTAAAGCAGGGGTAGGCAACCTCGGCTCTTTTATGACTCGTGGACCTCAACTCCCAGAATTCCTGAGCCAGCGAGTTGAAGTCCACGAGTCATAAAAGAGCCAAGGTTGCCTACCCCTAACCTAAAGCAAGGCTTCTCAAACTGATGATTGAAATTCCCAGAGGAATGTATGAGAATCATAAGCAGCTGGGGAGGAACAATATTTAAAAGTCCCAATCCCAATGGTATGGGAAAAACAATTGCACAAATACTTTCAAAACTACTATGTAAGAAATGCGCTGCTTTTGACATGGGAAAAAGTAAAATCAAGAATTTACATGAAAATACTAGGATGGCTTTTGACAATGGAGGCGTTTGTACACCCAAACTTAATTAATTATGAGAAACTTGTGACTTATAAAGATATTTTGAATACTGATGGGAAACTACAAACTAAACAAGAATCGGAAGAACAGGGCATTGAGCTATCATGGTGGCCACACCTGCAAATGCAAATGAGATATGAGAAAGATGTAAAAAGATATGGTTTTTACAAAGACCAGACAGCGTTAGACCAGATATTATTGTCATCAGATGACAAATTGATCAAGAAACTGTACAGCTTTCTGTTAAATTTAAAGATGGAAAATGAACAAGTTAAAGAAACAATGATAACTTGGCCAAAAAACATGAGCACAATGTAGAGTTAGAAAAATATCAAAACTTATGGGAAAGAAATTACAAAATAACAAGGGCAGCTACTTATAAAGAAAACTTATATAAAATCTTCTATAGATGGCACTTACCACCTGCAAGACTAGCAAAAATGTTTTAAAAAATGTCTAGCAATCGTTGGAAATGCAGACAAAATCCAGGCACCTATTATCATCTTTGGTGGACATGCCCTAAAGCAAAGAACTATTGGTCAAAAATACATAGGTGGCTAGAAAAGATGATAGGAGCACATGTAGACTATAAATCGGAATTATTTCTTTTAGGTATAATCTCAGAAAATTATGATAAAAATGTGTATACTTAATATTACATATATTAACAGCAGCGAGAATTACATTTGCTCAATACTGGAAAAATGAAGAAATACCATCTGAAGAAGATATAATTAAGAAAATTTTGGACTATGCAGAAATGGATAGGCTCACATTGAGAATGAAGGGGAAGCAAGATTCAGAATATTTTCAAACATGGGAAAATTTTTATAAATGGTTAGAAAAACGGAATAAAGGGTAGGAATGGAAATTGTACTATTATTAATGTCAAACATGTAAACCCAGACAATGTGTTGCTTACTAAATACTAAAGATTGTTATTGTAAAAAATTAATAAAATATACATAAAAAAGTCCCAATCACATTTTGTGGGCAGAGCTTGCTCTGGATTTTGCTCCTTGCTTTGCTTGCACAAGCCCACAGGGGACAGTTGCTGTACAGATTACTGTAAACAGTGCTTTTTTTGTAAAAAAAAAATAAAAAAAAAATAAGGTGCCAGAACTCACACACATCATACAACCCGCCTTGCCTACCCTACAAGGTTCCATCCAAAAAAGGTGCTGGAACTCTGTTCTGGGCGTTCTATGACAAAAAAAGCCCTGACTGTAATATGCAGATTAACATTTAATTATTGTAAGTGATGTATTTATTTGATCGTCCAATAAAATCATTAGTTTTACTCCAGGCAGATTCACTTAATCATTTGGGGGACTGTGGTCCCACAAAGCTTGAGAATCACTGACAAAACTGGGAATTGCACAGTTCCAAGCTGTTTAAGGGGGTTAAGATTACCCTCCTCAGTTTATACTCAAGCTCACCTACACTGAATAAAGAGCTTTCTTAAAGGGATGCACTAGGGAAGAAAACGGAAAGATGGAGATGTGTTTTCAACAATAAAACAAACATTAGGAAGCTTGATATCAATCAAATTGTAGGGACCACCCAGCAAGAGTCACTGAAGGGCGTATTCCTACAATCAAGGGAATAGGAACTGAATAATATTTTCAAACTTTCACTATATGAATGGAGTAGGGGTGGTCAAGCAGCATGTTCTGGGGATAAATTTTTATTTGCCCTTAAGGCAATATATCAACAGCAATCTGCACAAATTATAGTTAATGGGCGTTTAACAGAAGCATTTAAAATTGAAAAGGGTACAAGACAGGGATGTCCTTTATCCCCATTGTTATTTGTTTTAACCATGGAGATTTTACTTATTAAAATTCGGGAGTCACCTAGAATAAAGGGAATAAAAATAAATAAGAATGATTATAGGTTGAGAGCTTTTGCTGATGACTTGGTTGTGACATTATCTCAACCGACAGATTCGGTTAGGGATTTGGTTGAAATTTTACTTCAGTATGGGAAGGTTTCTGGGTTTAAGGTAAATAATAATAAGACTAAAATATTATCAAAAAATATGTCTATGAAGGAAAAGGATATTATAGTTAAATTAACAGGTTTTGAAATAATGAGAAAGGTCAAATATTTAGGAATTTATTTAACGTCCTCTAATGTTAAATTGTATAAAAATAATTATGAGATATTATGGGTAAAAGTGCAAAAGGATTTAAATGATTGGAAAAAATTACAATTATCTTTGTTGGGGAGAATTTCGGCAGTTAAAATGAATATACTTCCAAAGTTTCTTTTTTTATTTCAGATGATAACCTATTTTGAAAAAAGATGCCAATTTGGAAGAATGGCAGAAGGGGATTAATAAATTTATTTGGGCAGGGAAAAAGCCGAGAGTTAAATTTAAAATTATGCAGGATACACGGGAAAGGGGAGGATTAAAGGTACCAAATTTAAAATTGTATTAATATGCAGTGGTTTTAACCTTGATTAGTGATTGGGTCAACTTAACAAATAAGAATATCCTATCTCTTGAGGGATGGGATTTATTATATGGATGGCACGGATATTTAATTTATGATAAAAAAATGGATCAGGTTTTTAAAACCCATATTTTGAGAAGTGCCTTGCTGCGTGTCTGGAAAAAGTATTACTATAGGTTAAATTATAAAATCCCAATTTGGGGGGTTTCAGGACACGTGATAGAGGGAGTATCTAGGGGAGTAAATTTGGATAAGATTTCTTATAAGGAATTACTTAGTTTGGTTGGGCAGCATTAGCAATTAAAGCCTTTAACTGAGTTGAAGCAAGAAAATATTGTATATTCTTGGTTTTATTATAATCAATTGTTATTGAGGTGGAATATAGATAAAAAGGTTGGTATTATTTTAAAGGATGTGAATTTGGTAAAACAGATTAAAGATCAAAGTCGATTTCATATAAAAAGAATTTATAATGCTTTAATAGAATTGGACTCTGAAACGGAGTTAGTTAAAGATTGTATGATTAAATGGGTGCAAAATATCCAAGAGCCAATTTTATTGGATACATGGGAGACAATTTGGGTTAGAAATGTAAAATTTACTCAAGCACAAAATTTAAGAGAAAATTTTTATAAAATGTTTTATAGATGGCATTTGGATCCCCAAAAGTTGTCCCGCATGTATCCGAAATTACAGCCCAAATGTTGGAGATGTGGAAATTTAGATGCAACTTATTTTCATATTTGGTGGACTTGTAAAGATATTAAAGCTTTTTTGATTAAGATTTGGTGGAATATTCAAAAGATTTTTAAGAAAAAGATAAAGTTTACTCCGCAATTATTTTTGTTGGGTATTATTGTAGATTTGGATGTTAAAGAAACTAATTTGATGTTGAACTTCATAACTGCTGCAAGATTATTGGTGGGGCACTATTGGAAGAAAAACCTATTGCCTACTTTGGAAGAATGGATATTTAAAGTGTCTAATTTAGCAGAAATGGTGAAAATCTCCGCCTATTTGAAGGATCATTCACAAGAAAGATATATTATGGTTTGGAGAAGATGGATTGATTATATTCAGAAGAAGTATGAAACTGAAAAGTATTATCTTGCTTTTGAATAGATTTTAGATAATTATTAATAGTATTAATGGTATTATTATTTTTGTCTTAATTTGTTAATATTTGTTTTGAGAAGGAGTTAAAGTGTATTATGGTTTTGATTGATAGTTTAGTTGGTTTATGTTAGCTAGAGTATGTTTGTTTATTTGTTACCCTGTAATCAGCTCTGGGAAGTGGGGGAGGGGATGGGTGGGTTTATATTGTAATTTGTAAAACTTTTAATAATAATAATTAAAAAAGCAGCATGTTCCACCAATCCTGTGATTTGCACATAGGCAGAAAGATCCTGCCATCATTTTTGGGAGCCAGGAGATGTGATTGGAAAGGCACTGAATAAAAAAAGGGGGTTCGGCACCTGCTTTTAATGATTTTGGCATTATAAAAGGGGATTTTTCAATGATGTTTTGTACAGTGCTTGCAGTTATCTTACATGAAAGCTTGGTAGACTTTTTTTTTAAGCCAAACATACATGAAATTAAAGGCATGTGCATTCATATTTAAATCACTTTAGAGTTTACCCCAGCAACAGTTATTATTAATAAGTAAAGGAGAAAGCATCTGTTTTTCAAACTGAGGCTACTAAATCCGATTATTAAGTTAACTTTCCTTAGTAAATGTGACTTGGATTAGAGTCTGCTGAAATGGAAGTCTAAAATGTTGAATGTCTATGGAAATTCTCAGTCATCCAGGTCAGAATTATCCCAAAGGTGTTTTTCACGAGGCAACTGAACTTTCTTGTTTTTCTTTGAAGACATTTCATTTCTCATCCAAGAAGCTTCTTCAGCTCTGATTGGATGGGAGTGGGAGGGGGGGGAATGGAAAGATTTATACTTCTTGCATACAGCTGGTCATTTGCATTTATAGAAATCCTTTCATTCCCCACCATCCAGTCAGCGCTGAAGAAGCTTCTTGGATGAGAAACGAAACGTCTTCAAAGAAAAATAAGAAAGTCCAGTTGCTTTGTGAAAAAGCATCTTTGGGAGTCTAAAATGTTGACTTGCATCTTCAGTCTTCAGATCCAAAGTGCTGTTTCTGCCCAATTTCTCCTAAATTTCCTCTTTAACAATATAAAGACTCCAAGGTACAACACAACATCAACAGTCTTTATCCAAATTGTCAAACATGGTTTTTTTTGGAAGCATTTTAGTTTTGTCATGTTGCCAGGTTTTTACAGAGAGAAGGCTTTTTCACTCAAAAAAAAAAAGATGCAAAATATTGTAGCTGATTGATTTCAGGTTTCCAGATATTACTTGTATTGCATAATAGCGCTGCTCTAGTCAACACTACACAGGATCTAAACAGCAGTGTCCTCCATTTGTAATCCTACCTATTTTTCTTTTTTCAATTTATTTTCAGTGAAAATCCATTAGGAAAGAAAAGATGGAGCTACTTCACACAGTACTTTTTGGTAATATATTCTTTCAGTTATTTATCTGAAAATATCCAGAAGTTTCATTTAAGGACATAATGAGTTGCTGTCTAAACCTAATGGAGTATTTCTCAGATATCTGTATTTTGGGAGGACAACACAGTAGTTGTTAATTTAAACAGCTAGATGTACCAAGATAGGCTTATAGATGTTGAGGGAGGGAAGTAGTGATGCCATATACTTTGTGACATCACACAAATAATGGAAATTATGTACTAGATGACATTTGCTTCATAATGCACATAACACCCTTGTGGTTTCTTATAGGTATATATATATATATGCAATAAAAATAAAAATAAATAAATTCGAACACCAGGATAATGTCAAACTAAAAGCTGTTTAATATTTCGTCGGCCAGCACTGCCGACAGCATCAGAGCATAAAAGCAAGTTAATGGGAGTTCTCTTTATGTTACCAGCCGGCTTTGCGCCCGGCTTTTCAACCTAGTCATTGGTCCATTTGATATCTCTAATTGTTTTGTTTTTAAAGAGCACGTGTTTTGCTGCTCCCTTAGTAGTTTCAAAACTATGTAGGCTTCTATGTAGGCTTCTATTGTGGTTATGACATAAAGAGGTGTAGCTGAAACATTTTTATTGCTACCACTCATTTCTCATGAAACAGGCATCACATCAGTTAAAAATAGTTCGAAGTAGTACAGTACACAAACAATTATACATGTGACTTAGAAAACTCAGATTGAGCAGATAGCAGAGACGAGCCTATGATGATGTGCTTACAGCAATTAATTAACTAAGTTTTTCAAGGTAAAGAAGATTAATGTGGGATTATCCAGAATCCCACATATGGAATCCAATTTTATATGATTGATAAGATCTAAATGTACTAATAAATAGTTACCCAATACATTTAATTGGTACATACGTAAAGTTGCCATGTTTACATGTACTGGGTTAGATCTTTCTGTTCTGTCATTTCATCCCTTGCGCAGTAAATAATGTTTACATCCAGCAATATTTTCTTGCTGTGAACACAACCTGAAATTTGGATTTTTCTGCAAAATACATACACAGATGACAAGTGGTAGGGGGAAAAATCAATTTGGGCTTCAGCAAAGAGTGTGAATATATATATATATTTGCCACCCGCATTTTTCATAGTGAGCAAGTGGAAAGAAGTGGCCGATGTCACAAATAGATTGTTTGCATGATTTAGCATTCCAGTTAACTGGTTTCAATGGAATTTATTGCCACGTAGATATATGTGAGATTGCATAGATAATAGTAGGGTGGAGTAGACAATCCTTTAATTTCAAGAGTGAATAATGCGTGCTTCAGTGTGAGAAAGAATACACTTACAGCAGGGTTCTTCAAATGCAATTTTTATTGGAAATTTCCCAAGTAATCTGAAAAAAATATATATCCTAAAAGAAGGCAATGTTAAATCATTTTCAAGAAAACTGCATGAATATAATTCTCAAGCTGAGCTTGATTTGAGAGTTTCTTTACCATTTTGGATCTACCAGCTCCAATGGGGACTAACCTAAGGTAAGAGAACATGGGCGTTCTCTCATTTATTCTGCTGCAGAAATGAAAAAGCTAATGCCACGCTTAACCTCTGCTATGAGAAGAGGTGAAGGAACACAACTTCCAAAGGAAGAGTTTGTTCTCAGTGAAGACTAAAAAGGCACAAAATCATGCAGTACCTAAAGGTAAAGATTTCCTCTGTCCAATCATTTCTGACTCTAGAGGGTGGTGCTCATCTCTGTTTCTTAGCTGAGGGAGCTAGCATTGTCACAAAGCCCCTTTCCATGGTCATGTGGCCAGCATGGCTATATGCTGAGGTGCACAGAACACAGTTGCCTTCCCATTGAAGTGGTATCCAGGGCTTTTTTTTGTCATAGAACGCCCAGAATGGAGTTCTGGCACCTTTTTTGGATGGAACCTTGTAGGGTAGACAAGGCGGGTTGTATGACGTGTGTGAGTTCCGGCACCTTTTTTTTATTTTACAAAAAAAGCACTGGGGTACCTATTTATCTACTTGCATTTGCATGCTTTCATACTGCTAGGTTGGCAGAAGCTGGGGCAGGTACCAGGAGTTCACCCCTTCATGTGGTACTTGGGTCTCAAACCCAGGCTGTCAGTTCTCCAGCTGACAAGCTTGGTGTCTTTAACCACAGAGCCATCATGCCTCCATTTTTTCCAGGACCCTCTGGAGCTGTGAACTAATGGTCTTCTCCACCACCTTCCCTAAACAGCTGCATAAGCTGCACAGACTTGCAAGAGGCTTCCAGGAGTGGTGGGATTCAGCTGATTTGCACCAGTTCAGCAGAACCGGTAGCTAATTTTTTGTTGCCCAGGCCCAGAATGGATTTCTGGAAGCAGCATCCACACAGAGAACCGGTTGTTCACATATTTGAATCCCACCACTGCTTCAAGGTACAATTCAAAGTGTTGCTTAATATTTATAAAACCCTTCATGGCACAGGGCTGGGTTATCTGTGGGATGATGGTCTGTCTCCCATTAGAGCATGTGCATCAACCAGATATGGCCTGGGGTAACTACAGTCAAGGGTATAATTTTGGTATTGTAAATGCAAGATTTAGTGCTCTTAGCTATTGAGAAAGTGAACCTGAGGAACTATGGGAGGAAATAAGAGACAAAGCAATGAAAAGTCCCTAAAATTTCAAAAAGAAAAAGATCTAAGTGGCTTTCAGAAGAAACTATTCAGATAGCCAGATATAAACAAAGAATGAAAGCCCCTGGGCAATAAAAATAGCATATGGCAACTGAACACAGGCTGTTAACATTAAGTAAGAGAGGACAAGAAAGGATATCTCAAATCAGAATGTCAACTAACCAAAATATAACAAGAGAAGGAAAAAGAACATTCTCTTTTTTTTTTTTTTTTTTTTGGAAGATCAAATAAATCACAGGATTTTTTCAGAAATGCTGAAGTATAATCATGAAAGAAATAAGATAAAAGCAAATGAGGTTAAAAAAAAGAAAGAAAGACCACACTGAAACCCTTTACAAACAGGACTCTAAATGACAGAAGCATTTGTGGAGAGAGAATATATTCAGGAACTAATTCCAGTAGAAAGTGAGGTCAATAGATCAGCTGTCAGACAGGAAAGCATCAGGTGCAGATGAAATACCCAGTGAACTATTTAAAACCTCAGGAAAAGAGACTCAGAGCTCTTTGATAATAAATAAGAAACAAGCCTGTGTGACCTAGAAATTGAAAAGATTGGTGTATCTGCTTTTATTGAAAAATGGAGATAACAACAGAATGCTCAAAACACTGAACAACTGCACTAATCCAAAGACAAATGACAAAAATGACAGTCCATCCCTTTTGTTCCTTCATTGTGGTGTCAAATACACAAAATGGGTGGATCTTGCACGGCAAGGGTGCAAGGCTGCTTTCAACAATATTAGGAAAGGACTGGATTTATAGAATCTATAGATCCCCTATAACACAAGGTTAGAATATGAATGTATCAAGGCTGGTAAATGTATTTGAATAATTGGCTATAGTAGTCTTATGAGGAATCTTGACAATCAGTGAGAAGTTACTATAACTGAATTTGGAGAAACAGAATGGTTCAAAATAGAAAAGGAGCTTAGACAAGAGTCCATACAGTATTGTTCCTTTTTCTGTTTAATGCAGTGTTTTTCAAATGTGGCAGTTTTAAGATGTGTGGACTTCAACTCTTAGAATTCCCCAGCCAGCATGAGGGTTGAGAAATTTTGGAAACTGAAGTTCACACATCTTAAAAGTTGCCATGTTTGAAAAAAACCCACTGGTTTAATGTATTCAGCACAAATATTACAAGTTTGTCAAGGAGCTGACATATTGCAGTTTGTCGAAGTATTAGCAGTTTGAGACAGGCAGAGAAGACTAGTTTATTAGCTAATGTAATGATGTGCAGTGTTTTGACTGCAATGTCAAAAAGTTGCTTTGGCTCAGGCATGGGTGCTGACAATGCCTTCTTAAAGAATCTGAGTTCTTTTCCTGAACTCAGGAGTCAATATCCCACAAAGTATCCGTATGTCTTAAAGAGATGCCTGTCAGAATGGATGTGGGCACTGTTGGCACCTCCTTAAATCACACACCTACTTTCTGGGATTGCATAGTTATGGTCTGCCAACATACAGTAAAGAATGTCTAAGAAACTTGACAGAGAGAAATGCTTTAATATGTGTGGAAGTTGTGGTCAATTGAGGATGTCAAATAGATCGCCCAATAAAAATGTTACATAGCAGACCACTTGTTGACTAACATAAACTGCTTGGCTCTTCCGATTGTTAAAACCCAATTCCATGCAAGGCACAGCTTCTTGCTCCAGACTTTTTGATTGTAGAGCAAGAAATCCTTGTTCTCTCAACTTTTATGCAACATATGCATTCAATGCACGTGCATAGTGCCTAATTTATTCTTTTTCTTTTATTTTTTGCTGCTCTGCTTAGGCTTAAAGAGTATAAAACAGTAAAAAATAAAGATACAAAAGGCAAAGTGAAAAATAAAACATAAGTAAAACATTGTGAAGGGAATTTTTGATGACACACTTTCTTCTTCACTTCTATTTTTTTTCTGCCACCACTAACCACTCCTTAAATATTTGAACTATACTTTACAATGCATTGGAGGTTTTTCCTTATATCTATTTAAGTCATTTCATCCATCTGTTGTTTTGAGTCTCTTGACTCTTTTCTTAGAAATCGTATTCCAAATGCCTCAATCTGCCTTGCTGCATGATATGTCACGTAAAAAGGAGCCATTTCTGCTTAAATTTGGTTAAACTTCTATTATAACTATAGACCATCATTTTTGCAATTGCCACCTATTCAGCAACTTTAATCCCCTAATCTTCTATCAATAGAAGACTCTTTTTCAGTATTGTGCCAGGTTTTGTTCTTGCTGCTGTCAACATATATCTTCAAAAGTTTGATACTTTCAATTTAAGCTTTCTGGAATTATTTTCAAAGTACTTGTGGTTTCAATTCAAATTTCATTTAAAAATTTTTCTGAATACGTTGATGTATTTCCTTCCAAAGTAGTAGTAGTAGTAGTAGTAGTAGTAGTAGTAGTAGTAGTAGTAGTAGTAGTAATAATAATAATAATAAAGTTGGAAGGGACCTTGGAGGTCATCTAGTCCAATCCCCTGCTCAGGCAGGAAACTCTATACCATGGCATTTCAGACAAATGGCTGTCCAATCTCTTCTTAAAAACTTCCAGTGTTGGAGCATTCACCGTTTCTGGAGGCAGGTTGTTCCACTGATTAATTGTTCTAACTGTCAGGAAGTTTCTCCTGACAGTTGGGTGAGGGAAGAGTCATAGATTCATAGGGCTAGAAGGGACCTTGGAGGTGTTCTAGTCAAACTCACTGCCATACGCAGGAGTCCTTATTCCATCCCAGGCAAACGGTTGCCCAATCTTTTCTTGAAAACCTCCAGTGATGGGGCTTCCACAACACTGGGAGGCAAGTTGTTCCACTGAGTAATTGTTCCCACTGTCAGGAAGTTTCTCCTTAGTTTCAGATTGGATCTCTCCCTGACTAGCTTCCACCTATTTCTTCTTGTTCTTCCCTCAGGTGCTCTGGAACCCCTGGTTCCTTGTAACAATCCTTCAGGTATTTGAAGATGGCTATGATGTCACCTCTAAGCCTTCTCTTCATTAGGCTATACATATCTAGTTCTCTTAGCAATTTATTATATAGTTTAGCCTCCAGAACTTTTACCAACTTTGTTGCTGTTCTTGGCACTCTTTCTAGGGCCTCAGCATCATTTTTTTAATATCATGATCAGAACTGGACACAGTATTCCAGGTGTGGCCTTACTAGTGCATTATAGAATATAACTATCACTTTTTGTGTTCTTGATTCTTTCCTTTTGTTGATGCAGCCTAGAACTGCATTGGCAGGTATACTATAGGCTGCCACACAGGCTCATACTTAAGCAGTGGTCCACCAGGACACCTAAATCCCTCTCATAGTTACTACTGTTGAGCCAGGTACTGCCTATACTGTACCTGCGTGTTTGGTTTTTCCTACCTAAGAGCACCACCTTACTTTTCTCACCACTGAACTGCATCTTGTTGGATATGGCCCCATGCTCAAGTCTGTCAAGATCCTTCTGAACCTTGAGTCTATCTTCCAGAGCATTAGCAATTCCTCCCAGCTTGGTGTCATCTGAAAATTTGATGAACACCCCTTCAATCCTCTTATCTTTATCATTTATGAAGATGTTGAAGAGCACTGGGCCCAAGATAGAACCCTGAGGTATCCCACTGTATGCTTCCCTCCAAATTCATCTGATGGTACTTCTGTCTATTTGATGGTGCTACTGTTGATCCCACATTGTTCTACTTTACCAAGCAGTAGGCTGTGGTCTACTTTATCAAATGCCTCACTGAAGACTATTTATACTTACTTGAGATGAAAAGGGTGGCAAATAAATCTAATAATTAAATAAATAAATAAACTACATCCATGGCATTTCTTTGATCCACTCATTTAGTCACTTTATCAAAGAAGGCAATAAGGTTTGTTTGGCATGACCTGCCTTTAACAAACTCATACTGGCTTCTAGTAATCACCCTGCTCATTTCTAGGTGCTCACAAATGTGCTGTTTTATTATATTTTCCAGGTTTTCCCAGGTACTGATGTCAAGCTGAATGACATCAATTGTTCACTCACCTGTGTCTGCATTAGGGTGAATTCTAGTATATCATGTTTGCTGTCCCCCAAAGTTCCTATAACTTCTACTCGCTCAATCATTTTATCCCTATTAGTTAGAATTAAGTCCAGTAGAACATAGAACAGGGTTCCCCAACCCCTGGTCTGTGGACCAGTACCGGGCTGCAGCATGCCAGCAACCGTGCCGCACAAACAAGCAAAGCCCCATCCCTAGGATGCAGGCAACACACAAAACCATGCACCCTCTGGTCTGCAGAAAAACCTTTCTCCACGGAACCAGTCCCTGGTGCCCAAAGGGTTGGGGACCTCTGACATAGAATAATAGAATTGGAAGGGACCTTGGAGATCTTCTACTCCAACCTCCTGCTTGAATAGGAGACCCTATATCATTTCAGATAAATGTTTGTCCAGTCTCTTTTTGAAAACCTTCAGTGATGGAACACCCAAACTTCTGAAGGCAAGTTGTTCCGTTGGTTGATTGTTCTCACTGTCAGGAAATTTCCCCTTAGTTCTAGGTTGCTTCTCTCCTTGGTTAGTTTCCATCCATTGTTTCTCTTCTTGCCTTTTGGTGCTTTGGAAAATAGTATGACCCCCTCATCTTTATAGGAGCCCTTCAAATATTGGAACACTGCTATCGTGTCACCCCTAGTTCTTCTTTTCATTAGACTAGATGTATCCAGGCCCTGTAACCATTCTTTGCATGTTTTAGCCTCCAGCCCAGTAATCATTCTTGTTGCTCTTCTCTGAGCTCTTTCCAGAGTCTCAACATCTTTTTTATATTGGTGTTATAGCTGACCCTTTAGTTCCCGCCTTCATCTTTTGGAGGATAAAGTTGTCAGTTAGGCACCTCAAGAACCTGTTTGATCTCCTACTTGCTGCAGTTTGTCTTTCAATTGATGTTAGAGTAATTAAAGTCCCCCATTACTACATTACTAAGAAAACAGGTAGAGCACGGATTCCTACATGCCAGCAGTCCAATCCCAACTGGGACATTAAAGGAGGTATTTCCCTTCCTGCCCCTCTGTTGTGTGGAAGAGCCCTTAGAGCAGTGTTTCTCAACCTTGACAATTTTAAGGCATGTGGACTTCAACTCCCAGAATTCCACAGCCAGCAATGCTGGCTGTGGAATTCTGGGAGTTGAAGTCCACATGCCTTAAAATTGTCAAGGTTGAGAAACACTGCCTTAGAAAGAGCTGGAGATTGTTACACCTGTTGGAAACTGGCAACATTTCCTTCTCTTGGTGCGCCAGAAAAATTGCAGGGTTCCAATAACTGCCTTATACAAGCTTTTCATCCGGCTTAACAAGTTTCCCCTGTTCATCTTTTGCTCAGCACGACAGGGAAGAAGATGAATCTTCTTTGGCACAGAGAATGTTGCAGAGCAAAGGATGTTTTCTTAAACATACGTGGGCAGTGAAAAAGTTAAGTTCTTCTTCACTTATCTCTGAAGAAGTGGGAATTCTTAGTCAATCATTTTTCCCCACCAAATCTAAAACTGCTTCAGCTCTTTCTATAAGATTAGATAGTCCGAGGGGGCCCTCTGTCGGCCACATCAATAATGCTTCTTAAATAACATATACTTCTTCCTGCGCTGGAAGTCCCCAGTATGTGCAGTTCAACTCATAAATAATCTTGGCATGTTAAAGGCAAAATTTTGAATGAATCTATAATAATTTTGCAAGCATCAGTAGGACTAGGAAGTTTACTGGAGCTAAAGCAAGGCTTTATCTTATTCCAGTCTGTATAGAACAGAAATGAAACTATATTAAAGCTAAGCTTAACTTGGACCCAAAAGGAGACATATTACGAATAATCGGGAGACTATATATTAGGGAATACCACATTTTGCAAGGCCAATTAAAGATATCATCACATTCAATGAGAGGCGTGGACTCACAAACGAAGAGCCTCAGGCTGTTGGTCTAATACAGGGGTCTTCAAACTTGACCCTTTTATGACTTGTGGACTTCAACTCCCAAAATTCCTCAGCCAGCCATGCTGGCTGAGGAATTCTGGGAGTTGAAGTCCACAAGTCATAAAAGGGCCAAGTTTGAAGACCCTGGTCTAATATATTCTAGGCATTTATTATATACTATGAAGGTTCTCCAAGTGATGGGTAAAGGCCTATGTTGGATCACAGTTTTCTACAAAACTTGTCCTCCCAAATCCTCTTTCCTATTATCTCACAAGGTAGATTTCATTGCTTTCCAGACAGGACTAAAACTGACTCCTCTTGAAAAAAGGAAAGCTATTGTTTCAAGGTGACCCTAGGAACTGAAATGGTCATTTCCTAAGGACCTTTCCTCTCATTGTTGTGTTCCTCTGGAGCTATTTTAGGCATTTTATATGCCAATAAACACTGCTCAGAAATTATCTTCCTACTTGCCTCCTGCCTTTGATACAAAGCTTAGTCCCAAATCTATTTTTCTCCCAGAGTTCAGATGAGAGATTATTTGAATAGTATTCCTCCATACCTTGCATGATAATTCTTCAAATTATTTGTTGTTGATAATGATGAAGTAGTAAAAAAGTAATCCTTATTAATAAGAAAAGGCTACCAGACCTAGCCTATAAGCATCCAGATGGCCACTAGGTAGCAGCAAAGAACTAAAGAAAAGACTTTGCTGTCATTCAACGGTCATCCAGCTTTTGCATCGGTCTCAAGGTGATGTTTAATTAGGTGTTCAGAATTATATATTCCCTCATGCAGTGTAATTGGCTCTTTTGATCCTGGTAGCCCTGGGAAAGTATTGATCCTCCTATAACAAAATAATTATTCAGTTATAGAGTAAAAAACAAAAGATGACATCCCGTTAGATGCCTGCTAATCCTTCATCTTGGATTTCCTGATCCTGGCAGAGAACTCTCAAGGACCAAAGCCTGAGCCAAGAGAGCATTCCGCTAAAGCAGTGTTTTTCAAACTTAGCCACTTTAAGGTATGTGGACTTCAACTCCCAGAATTTCCCAACCAGAATACTGGCTGGGGAATTCTAGGGAATTGATGTTCATGTATCTTAAAGTTGCCAAAGTTGAGAAACATTGCTAGAGAATCATTTGACAAGATGAATGCTGCTTTGAATTTGAAACCTGGCTGAAATAAAATTAAATTAACCCTGAAATGACTTATAATATGAAATAAGGTTAGATACTCTTCCATCGTACAAGCCCTCTTCTGCCTCTTAACATCCCATTCTCACAGCCTTGCTTCAAGAGAAAACATAGGGTTAGTCTGTTTCCATTTCTCTGAACATCAAGCTAGCCATGCAGAGAATTGTAAGAAGCATATTCTTTTTAACGTTTCCTAAAGCTGAGATTATATGAACCTGTTCTTTGCCTCTTAGGCCCACTAATACCTGTTCTGTGCAACCATCTACTCACTTCTCTATTGCTAGCCAGCTAGTTTGCTTCTTCTTTTCTTGCTTTTCTTTTTTTCACCACAATTAGGATCTCTGCAAAATAATTGTTTTCAGGGACATTTCACAAGATGAAAGCAGTTTTCCATTCTTCTCATTGTTCTCATCATTCTAATCTAATCATTTAAGCTATATGTGATTCTGTCTCAATAATGCTAATCTTTATTATTGAGTTATTTTTGAATAGCCTCGTTATTCAAATATACTGTCTGGCTTCACAAGACACATGAAACTATTTTTTGTTGAACCATTTGTGATAATACAGTTCACACTACAGTCAAGTGTGATGGCATTGTAAATGATAAGCAAACAAACATCCTTATGGTGTATGTAAAATTAGCCACTGGTGCAATTTTAAACAGCCACACACATATTCTCTCTGTCTCACACATACATGCACATATATTACAAAGTCAACTCTTACTAGTAGCTTCAAATATGCTTATTTCTATTGGACTGCAATAGCTGTTGATATAAATGCCTAGATTGGGCTATATATATATATGTTATTTTCAATGTCTTCAGAATATATTGTTGTTTTGTAAATTAATTTTCTAGATATCTTTAAAAGTTAACCACTGAAGCTTATTAAGAAGCACATCCTACACCTAAAATTACTTTACGTCTTCTTTATCTCCCAATTCTGGAAACACAATCCTAGAGACAATGGGTGATGCTCCCTGGAAAGTGTTGAATGACACTATCTCACCTTCCACTTCTAATCTAAAATGGGTAAGGACGGATTGCAAGCATCTCAGATAGAGAAAAAAAGTGTTTACTCATTCTCATCCCCTTATTTTCCTCTCCAACTTGTAAATATGTGTAGATGAACCATTTCTCACAAAAATACTGTTATATAGCTCCCAAGAAAGATGGGGCATTTCGGATCAATGCTGTGGGTGCCTACTACCATCAAAAGACCAAAAGCCAATTTATACAACATACAATACTTAAGCCATGGCATTTCCATATCATCACCATTTCTGCCCCCCCCCCATTTTTTAAAAAGCTGTTTGACACTAACAATCATCTTCATTGGTACCACTAACCTCACAATGCTGAGCACATTGTTATTGCTCCCTCTAGTGACCATAAGAGTGCATTCAGTCAAGATCTGTAAAGATTCTGTCATGCAAGCCAAAGGTGCTTTTTCACAAGGTAATATGACTTTCTTTTTTCTCTTTGAAGACGTTTTGCTTCTTATCCAAGAAGCTTCTTCAGCTCTGACTGGATGGTGGGCAATGGACGGATTTATACTCCTTGCAGACAGCTGGTCATTTGCATTCTTTTAGAGAATCGTTGAGGCCACCTGGAGGCTTATCTTCATAAACATATGGCACAACATAGGAGAACAAACCCATCAGGCCAAGACTCAGCAATCAATCTGCATTTAAATGACAAAGGTTGCCTTTTCAAAGACAGGAAAGTCCACATTTTGGACAGAGAGGTCCTCTGGTTTGAAATAGGGGTCAAACAGACCCTCTCTCAATAGAGGGGGAGGGATAGGACATCATCTATCTTCAATTTACAACAGAGTCCTTTTAGCAGTTTGAAGAAGGCCCTACACCCATCTGCACTACTCAGGTGACCCTGATGACACAGATAAGCCTCCAAGTGGCCTCAATGACTCTCTGAAAGGATGCAAATGACCAGCTGTCTTTAAGGAGTGTTAATTCTTCCATTCCCCATCATCCAATCACAGCTGAAAAAGCTTCTTGGATGAGAAGCAGAATATCTTCAAAGAGAAAAAAGAAAGTCCAGTTATCTCATGAAAAAGCACCTTTGGAATTAAATCAAGGCCTTCCTCCCCATCCACTATTTTGGCTCATTTAAGTGTCTGTTTCTTTGGTTATCCTGCTGACATTAAAAGTCCAGTGAAACATGGAAATCAAACCTCTGCAGAACTCTTTTTGGAAAAGTGCAGTGAGAGTGAAGATCCCTGTTTAACTACTACCCTTATAACTTTTTATTGATAGTTCTGGCAGCATCCAATCATTCACAAGAAGTTTCATTTGAGGGGAATGTTTATTTCTTTAACCTATGTTTATTTTTTGTAATAAATTTTTATTTATTACATTTATTACATTTATTACATTATTTATGACATTTTTGTCCTAGAAGAGATCAACCCCGACTGCTCTTTAGAAGGCCAGATCCTGAAGTTGAAACTCAAGTACTTTGGCCACCTAATGAGAAGGAAGGATTCACTGGAGAAGAGCCTAATGCTGGGAAAGATTGAGGGCAATAGAAGAAGGGGACGACAGAGAATGAGATGGCTGGATGGAGTCACTGAAGCAGTAGGTGTGAATTTAAATGGACTCCAGAATATGGTAGAGGACAGGAAGACCTGGAGGAATGTTGTCCATGGGGTCGCGATGGGTCGGACACGACTTCGCAATTAACAACAACAATTTTTTGTAATAAACACTTGCCAATAAAGGAGAATATTTGTAGCTCAGGGTTGAAACGAGGGGTCCTTTCTTGCAGACTAGCACTGATGATGTTACCTAATTTGGGAAATGAAATCTCTGCAAGAAAACAACCAAGATCAGAGAGCACCAAGGATCCCTCTATAAACCCTTGATTTTGGTCCCAGGAAACTACTGGCATGATTTCATAGCTCTTCTTTGTTGTCAGGCAGTGGGCCTGGCTTGATGCTGCACCCACTTTGAAGGCAGGTTCTGTGGTTACCATAATCCAGGGCAGGGGTAGACAACCTTGGCTCTTTTATGACTCATGGACTTCAACTCCCAGAATTCCTGAGCCAGCCATGCTGAGGGGAAAGGGAGAGGTTTCCAAGCTGAGCCATGCTGGCTCAGGAATTCTGGGAGTTGAAGTCCACGAGTCATAAAAGAGCCAAGGTTGCCTACCCCTGATCCAGGGTCTTTTCAGCTGCTCTCTTTGTTCTTTTTGCTTTAAACGGGGCTTTAGAACTGGCCCAGGCAGAGATAAGGAACTGCGGTTCAGATGTTGCTGAACCGCAGTTCCTCAATATTGGCCATGCTTCCTGGGGAATTCTGGGAGTTGTAGTTCAGCAATACTTGGTAGGGCATCAATTACTTACCTCTTGTGATTAGAAATAGTTATATCTAAAGCAAATGGAGAAGAGTTTGGATGGGTAGGTGGGTGAATTATAGCAAGTCCTTTCCTGCTCAACTACTCACTGTGTTGTTTGCACAGTAGTGTATTATGTTTACCATACTTCTGCAAGCCTATTCTCCATTGGCCTCCTTTCAAACAAATGGATACCTGGACAAATTGAATTCATACCATTCAAAACGTTGTTCCTTCATGACTCCGTACTACAGCATTCCAGTAAAACATAAAACAGCCATGTTAAGTATAAGAAAGGTTCCCACTAGTGTTGGGATTAATGTATGAGGTTACGATATCTTGGCTGAAGAAATCCTTTAGATCATTGGATGCAGAAATAGGATGTGCTGATATCTAGCAGTAACATCCAGTAGCCCTATTAAAAGGAGCATCTAATCTTATCTCTACACTTACAGTTTCACAATTTTAGATGTTGCCAAAGTAAGTGTCATGCAGCCACAAAACAAATGGCTTCTTTGGATAAGGTATGCACTCAGGGCTATTTGGAATAAAAGAAAAAATAAAAACATTTGGACATGTAGGAATCCCAGGTGTTTAAATCAATTTGATGTGTCATACCAAACTTGGGCCATAAATAACATGGGTTTTTTTTTCATTTAATTGATGGAAACTTTCTGAAGTTAATGTGCCAAATCATTTAGCTTTTTTAGATACAATATTTTTTTTAACCCCACCTTTATCATTTTTATAAATAACTCAAGGTGGCAAACATACCTAATACTCCTTCCTCCTCCTCTTTTCCCCACAACAACCCTGTGAGGTGGGTTGGGCTGAGAAAAAGTGACTCATGCTGGCTTTGAAGCCTAAGGCAGGACTAGAACTCACAATCTCCCGGTTTCCAGCCAAGTGCCTCAATCACTAGACCAAATTGGCTCTTTTCTGTTATCAAACAAAGCACTACACTTATCCAACCCTGGAATAAAAAATAATAAACAATATAATTTATGTTTTTTAAGGTATGGAATCGCATTGCTGCATTATGCAACTCTAAAGGGGGAAGCAAAACCACTATAGTGTGATAGTAACATAATATTCAGAGAGTATAAAAGCAATGAATGTGTAACAAATAAAATCCAACAACTTCAAATGAGTTTCAGAAGCATACTGTAGCTTTCTCCTATTAGAGAGTAAAGGATAAGACAGAAACATGAAATTTGTAGTAATTCATTATTTGATGGTTAGAGGCGTTTTTTCTTTATTGAAAGTTGGCAGCAATACAAGAACTACGTAAATTTTCAGGGTCTCCATGACGTTCGAAGGAAAACTTTTTTTTTCCCTTTCTGTATTTACTTTGGAAAACTCCAGAACTGATCAGGAGAAGTTGTGAATAAATTCTGAGGAATCCAAATTTCCTGATGGTTGTTCTTTTGCTTTTTGTTTGTTTTTTGATGTGCTATTTTGGGCTGTGGTCAAATGTAAAAACCAATAAAACATACATGGCAAAGGATGCGTGTTGGGGGATACAGAACAGTGAGGCAAAGAAGGCAAAGACAAAACTGAAGTCTGGATGCAATTGATAACTTCCACAAAGTCATGCCTGTTCCTTAGTTCATTCTGTTCCTCTGCAATGGAATGAAAGTTGTATACACACTTGGTTGTAGAGCCCAAAGATTCTTCAGCATTCATCAGATTCCTCAAAAGGATTATCCACCCCAAACTTTCAATTTGTACTCAGCCTGGTTCTGTAACATTCACCTGAGGTTTTGTACATTCTCCCCTTGGACCAGGAAAAAAAAAAACCCATTGCACCATCAAATCCTACTTCTTTTTCAAGAAAATAAATATTTTGTGTACAAAATGTAAAACTAAAAAATTCTGCTACTTAAGTTTGCATCCCACCAGGCTGGATGGCAGATAGCCGGGGGGGGGGCAGGGGGTGAATATATGTTGAAGCTTGCAGCATATTTAGTATTGAGGAAAGGGGGCATCTGCCATTAAGAGGGGGGCTATGTAGGAGTTTTGTTCTTTGTGTCCCTTATGTGAGAAACTCCACGGCAGCTACTTCTGGCATGGAAGACTTTAAGCAGCAATGGCTGAGCCATGTTCTAGTAGTCAGTGAGTGGGTATCGTAGGAAGATAAAGACAAGAATGATGCAGAAGGTGGCAAGTGCCGAGCTGGTAATGTTAAAAAGGCGGGCGGTCTTGGCATCTTCAACAGCACCATTCAAGTCGTTGAGGAGTTTTTTATCTCGCACCTGGAAAGAACAAAGAAACAAATTTGGGGACACAGGTTAAAAAAACAGGACACTAAGAAATAAGGATGAGTTTAAAACTCCGAAACAGAGAGCAATTGTCCAGGATCATTTCTATTTTGCAATTTTAAGTGAAGTTCTGACTTGAACATGGTGAACAGAAAGATGCTGACATTTGCTGCTAGTGTCTCATATCCAACAATAATATTACCTCTGGCTGGAAATCCTAGCTACTTCTTTCAGTTTCAAACAGTGAGGGCAGAACTGCTGTATTTTGTTGGGTTTTTTTTTTTTTTGGTTTTTTTCTGTAAAGGAAAAAGCCCCCTCAATGGGAAGGTAATAAATAGGATCAATGACACAGGTGAATGGTGCTAATTAGCTTTGCCTAGAAGAAAAAAAAATTGTAAGGGCACTGCAACTCTCAACAATCCAGAAGTTTCAAAATCTGCTGCTTCGGATGTAGATCACGGGGGGGGGGGGAAGTGAGATGTGGGTGAATATGCTACCAGGACCTTGACGTGGACTGAAGTGTCATGTGAGGGAAGAAACCCATTGTACACATTTTAGTTTTCTGAGATTGCCACTTCATGGTCCTGAAACCCAGAAATGTCTCCTCTTCCAGTTATTTGAAACATGAAGTCTGTATGTGTTTCTGTGTGCATATTCTGTGCTAGGCAGGCAACTGCAGTCCTTTTCAAAGAAAAGGTGAAACATGTCACAAGCTTTCCCTGCAATAAGAAGCCATTGATGGGACTAACAGAATATTAAGAGAACTGAGTTTGCAGGATCTTCTGCAGAACATCTACAGTTTAACCTAGGGCAGGGCTTTTCAACCTTTTCACAGATTGTACCACTTTTAGGACATTTTGGGTTTTACTGGTTAGCTTCACTTGTTGAATTCCAAATAAATTCTTTATTAAAAGGTTTTATAAATTTTACAAAGAATACAATACAATACAAAAAACAAAAAACAACATATACAAATAAAAAACAGACATTACCCAACAAAAACCCCCCTCCCCCCCACCCCTACCCAACCCCCCCTTCCCCCCCCAGAACTTCCCAGAGCAGAATATAGGCTTAATTAGAAAAAAAAATTAAAAAATTTATATTTATGAAGAAGAAAATATAAAATAAAAATTATTTATATGTATATCAAAATAAAAATTATGAAAAAGCTATATAATATTTTTTTATATCCAATTTAAATTGTACAAATTTTATCCAATTATCCCAAACAGCAAGGACTTTCTCTTGCGTTTGTCCCTTTAAAAAAACCGAAATCTTTGCCATTTCCGCCAAATGAGACACTTTAAGAAACCATTCCTGCAATGTAGGCAAAGATTCCTTCTTCCAGTATTGTCCTACTAACAGCCTCGCAGCTGTAATCAAATTTAACATCAATATAACCTCCTTTGTATCACAGTCAGTAACTATACCCAACAAAAATAATTGCGGAGTAAATTTTACCCTCCTTTTAAAAATTCTCTGAATATTCCACCATATCTTAATCCAAAATGCTTTTATCTCTCTACACGACCACCAAATATGGTAATAAGTAGCATCCATACAATCACATCTCCAACATTTAGGTTTTAAGTCAGGGTACATAAGAGACATTTTTTGTGGATCAAGGTGCCATCTATAAAACATCTTATAAAAATTCTCCCTTAAGTTCTGTGCTTGCGTAAATTTGACATTTCTCACCCAAATAATTTCCCAGGTGTCCAATGAAACTGGCTCACCAAAATTCTGCGCCCATCTAATCATACAATCTTTAATTAGTTCGGTTTCTGAATCCAATTCAACTAAAACCCCATAGATTCTCTTAATGTGGGTTTGTCTCTGATCCTTCACTTGCTTAATAAGATTTTCATCTTCTCTAAGAAAACCCACCTTACGATCCATCTTCCATCTATCTGCTAATTGCCTATATTGAAACCACGAATAAATAATATTTTCTTGTGCTAACTCTTCCCGTGATTTTAACTGCCAGTTTTGTCCATCCTATCTAAGTAACTGTCTATAAGACACCATATCCATTTTAACCCCTCTTTTTATTCCTTCTATCGCATGCCAAGGTATAGCCCATAATGGCACTTTGAGATCACTTTTATAATATTTTCTCCAAATCCTAAGTAAAGAAGTTCTTAAAATATGAGATTTAAAAACCCAATCCATTTTTTTGTTAAATATTAAATAGGCATGCCACCCAAAAAGTAGATTCCATCCCTCTAAATGGAGTATCTCAAAATTTGTCAAATTTACCCAGTCACTAACTAATGTTAAAACCACCGCATCATAATATAATTTCAAATTCGGTACCTTGAGTCCTCCCCTCTCACGGAAATCTTGCATAATTTTAAACTTAACCCTTGGCTTTTTCCCTGCCCAAATAAATTTATTGAGACCTTTCTGCCATTCACTTAAATTAATCTCATTCTTCAAAATCGGTAACATTTGGAACAAAAAAAGAAACTTGGGAAGAATATTCATTTTTATCACTGCAATTCTTCCCATGAGAGATAATGGCAACTTTTCCCAATTCTTCAAGTCTTTCTGTACCCTAACCCACAACCTTTCATAATTATTTTTAAATAATTTTGCATTAGAAACAGATAACATCACCCCCAAATATTTAACCTTATTAACAATTTCAAAACCCGTTAAGTTAACCAAAGTCTGCTTCTCCAAACTAGTCATATTTTTGGGTAAAATTTTAGTCTTATTAACATTAATCTTAAAACCAGAAACCAGACCATAATTATGAATCAGCTGTACTAATTTTACTACAGAATAGGTAGGTTGCGACAAAGTAATAACCAAGTCATCCGCAAAAGCTCTTAACTTATACTCTTTTCTGTTAACTTCTATGCCTTTAATTTCCTGTGACTCTCGAATTTTGATCAACAATATTTCCAGTGTCAAAACAAACAACAATGGTGATAGTGGACATCCCTATCTAGTACCTTTCTCTATTGTAAAAACCTCTGACAAGCCTCCATTAACAATAAGTTGTGCCGTTTGTTTTTGATATATTACCGTAAGGGCTTGTAATATCTTTTCACCAAAATTCATCTCTTCCATTACTCTTAACATGAAATGCCAGTTCAGTTGGTCAAAGGCTTTTTCAGCATCTAAAAATATCAGCCCAGCAGGAACTTGGTTATTCTTATCTAAATATTCTAATAAATTAATAATTTGTCTGACATTATTTTTCATGTACCTTCCAGTTATAAACCCAGATTGGTCTTTATGCACAAGGTGATGCACAACCCTCATAAGCCTATTTACCAAAATTTTCACAAATATCTTGTAATCAACATTTAGAAGAGATATAGGCCTATAATTCTTTGGTAAAGTAAGATCTTGATCTTCCTTTGGAATATAAAAGCACTACGCCATGAAGGAGGAATCTCTAACTATAAGCTGCACGGGTCATTCTCTGCTCTTTAACCTCCGTTTGGCGTTGCCATTCAGCTTGCAGCATCCCAGCGGAGACCAAGCCTAATGCCTCAGATTGCTGCTCCTCTTTGCCACTCAAAGATTTCTGAACAGGTAAACTTGAGCCTGCGCCCAGGACCGTATTGTAAAACTCTCTAGCTTTGTCAACCGTATTCAATCTATAACGTGTCCCCGCATGGCTCAAGACAATACCCATCGGAATTTCCCATCTAAATGGCATCAATCTAGCTTTAAGCTCATTAGCTAGAAAAGCAAAATCTTTCCTGCTTCTTAAAATTTTGGATGGGATGACTTCCGGTGGTTAAAGCGGTGGAGATGGCGGCTACTTTGTAGCCGTCCTCCTGAGATGGTGTCAGATCCGCGGAGCACAGCGTTCATCAGCTGGCCCGCGGCTCGCAATCCCCTTCCCGGGCGAAGGGAAGGGGTAGAGATCGCATGAAAAGAGGTAGAACCTCTTAACCTTCCCTGGATTTTTATTTTAGGCGGGTAGAAAGAGTGCTCCCTCGGAGTTCATTGCCTTCTCCGCCTCTCAGCTGTCTTTGTTTCTTCGGAAACAAAGCGAAACGCCGCTACCATCTCCGTATTTAAAGTAACCGTGAGTAATCTTAAACCGGACAGAACTGTTTAAAGGATTTTATTTATAGTTTAGTTTTATTTTATTTCTTTTAGTTTATCTAGTTTACTTAGTATGTGTTGATTTTTCTTTCATTTTTCGAGCTTTCTCTTTTTTCTCTCGGGCGGAAAATTGAGAGTGAAAGTAAAATGGCGTTTTGAAAGTTTTTTTTTTCCTTTGAAAGACGGACTGGTTGAACTGTTGCTCAATACTGCTTTCCTTTTTAAGTTTTTTTTTATTTTTGGGGAGCTTTTAAATTGATTCTATTTTATCCTATTTTACCTTATTTTTAATTTTTTGGACTATTTATTTTTTATTGGTATTTTTATGAAGAAAGAAAGATAAATTAAAATGGCTTCAAAACGACAACCAGCTACTGCAGCTCCTAAGGTAACTTCTTCTCCTGCTACTTCTACTGTGCAACAACAACTTAAAATAATACCCTCAGCGCAGCAACCTAAATCTACTCCACCTTCACCTCCCCCATCTGGCACATCAGCACAAGACATTAAAGAAATAATGGTAAGTGCTGTGTCACAGTTTAGGGAGGAAATGAAGCAACTTTTGGAACAGAATAAATCTGAAAGCAAGGAAGAAATGAAGAAAGAGATGAAGGAGCTTTTAGAACAGAATAATACTATTCTGAGGGATGACATACTTTTAGCTTTATCTGGAGTGGCCTCAGTGGTCGTGAAGCTGGATTCTAGAGTGGAGGAAATTGAAGAAACAGTAGAACTTTTGGATTATAAATTTCAAGATATGGAGAAAAAAGTGGAAACTTCACAAGATGATATTCTTATGTTCCAGTACAGACAGATGGAATATGCTTTGAGAATAAGGGGTTTGAAAGAAGATAAAACCCAAGACTTGATGGAAATGGTGATTAATGACTTGGCTGTTATTTTGAATATAGATAAAGAAGAGTTACGTGGGGAAGTGGAAAGAATTTATAGAGTTAATTCTTGATTGCAAAACAGAGGAATCTGCCTAGAGATGTGGTGATATATTTTGCTAAGAAGTCCTTGCGAAATCAGATTCTGCAAACTTTTTACAATAAAAGATTCCAGATTGCTGCTCAAGATATTATTATTTTAAAGGAAATTCCACCTAAAATTTTAAGAAGCAGAAAAGATTTTGCTTTTCTAGCAAATGAACTTAAAGCAAGACTAATGCCATTTAGATGGGAGATTCCGACGGGCATTGTTTTGAGCCATGCGGGGACACGTTACAGACTTAATACAGTTGCTAAAGCTAAGGAATTTTACAAAACGGTCCTGGGTGCAGGCTCCCCTTTGCCCATGATGCATAAAGTCCTGAGTGATAAAGAGATGGAACAGAAATCTGAAGGTACAGGTGCGACGACTGCTGGACAGGTGGTATGGATGTCTCAAGCAGAGGTTAAAGAACAGAGAATGACCCGTGCAGCACATAAACGTAAAGAAAAAGAACAACAGAAAAAAGAAAAAGAAATTAAAGAATCTACTCAGCAAATTGTTTCAGTGCCGGTGGGAGGAGCAAGACCCAAAAGCTCTGCAACATATTCTTCAGTAGCAGAATTTGAGGGGATCTTCTCCAGGCTTAAGGCCAAGGGAGATGGCAAAGCTCCTGACCTGGAATGTTAATGGATTAAATATTCCTCAAAAGAGAAAAAAAATCTACCACTACTTGAAACAACATAACAATGATATTATCTGCTTGCAAGAAACTCATATCACATCTAAAGATCAAAAATACTTAAACAATCCTCGTCTGGGATCTCATTTTGTATCTCCCGCCCCGGGGAAAAAAGGGGGTGTGGTAATTTATGTTAAACAGAATTTATCTGCTATCCTGTTAGAATCAGATCCTCATGGAAGATATGTTATGCTTGAACTTGGTTTATATGGCAAGAAAATTCTTATTGTGGGGCTGTATGCACCAAACCAGCAACAGGAGCAATTCTATAGGTTGCTACATCAGAAAATAACTTTGTTGGACTATAGATCTGTGATTTTAATGGGAGACTGGAATGGCGTCTTAGACATACAAAAGGACAAAAAAGGCTCTTCTACCTTTTTTAAACAGGCTAAACTACCTAAAGCCTTCTTCGACATGAAAGAAGATTGGGAATTGAGAGACTATTGGCGTGAATGTAATCAAGAAGAAAGGGACTTTACCTTCTTCTCAGATAGACACCAATCTCTCTCAAGAATTGATTTCTTTTTGATCACAACAGATTTATATAACAGGGTGAAGAATGTAAAAATTTTTCCTAGGACATTGTCTGATCATAGTCCAGTTTGGATGGAACTGTTCGCAGAGAAAGAAGACAGGAGATCCTGGAGGGTGAATGAGAATTTATTTAAACAAGAAAAAAATGTTCATAAACTAAAGGAATGTTTAAAGGAATATTTTGCTTTAAATATGAATAAGGGAACATCAATGTCAATGGTGTGGGATGCAAGTAAAGCTTTTATGCGTGGTATTTTGATAAAAATGAATAACTTGCATAGACAGAAACAGACTCAGAAACGTAAAGATTTAGAAGAGGAGATTAAATTAAAAGAGAAACTCTTAATTTCAAATCCCTTAGATGAAAAGGTGAAAGGAGCTTTAAAACTGTTAAAAACACAATTTAACATGTTGATGGCTGATCAAGCTGCAACCAATTTACTATTTATGAAACAAAACACATTTTGTAACGCTAATAAACCAGGGAGATGGTTGGCTTATCAGTTAAGAAAGAAACAGAAACAGAGGAATATAGATAAAATAAATTATAATGGTAAATTGGTCTATCAGAAAGAATTGATTAAGAAATCTTTTTTAGAATATTACCAAAAATTATACAAGAGTACTAATATTCAAATTACAGATATAAACAATTATTTAGGTAAAGTTAACTTTCCTAAATTAACAGAAGATCAGGAAAAAGAGATTAATGGTTTAATTACTAAGGAAGAAATTGTTACAGCTATTAAACAATTGAAATTGGGCAAAGCGCCGGGCACGGACGGGTTGACATCTATCTATTATAAAACTTTAGTAGAAGAGATGACTCAACCGTTGTGTGAATTGTTTAATAACTTATTACAGGGGTTAGAGATCCCTCCATCTTGGCGTAATGCATTCATATCATTGATTCCAAAAGATAATCAAGATCTTACATTGCCTAAAAATTATAGGCCTATATCTCTTTTAAATGTGGATTATAAAATCTTTGCAAAAAGTTTAGCCAATAGGTTTATGGGGATCTTGCAGCAGTTTATACATAAGGAACAATCGGGTTTTATAACTGGAAGGTATATGAAAAATAATGTTAGACAAATCATTAACTTATTAGAGTATTTAGAAAAGAATAACCAAGTCTCTGCAGGCCTGATATTTTTGGATGCTGAAAAAGCCTTTGACCAAGTGAATTGGCAGTTTATGTTATGTTTAATTAAGGAGATGAATTTTGGACAAAATATATTACAAGTATTATCTAATATATATCAAAAACAGACTGCTCAACTTATTGTAAATGGGGGTTTGTCAGAGGCTTTTGTAATAGAAAAAGGTACAAGACAGGGATGCCCGTTATCTCCGTTATTGTTTGTTTTAACATTGGAAATTTTGTTGATTAAAATTCGGGAGTCTCAAGAAATAAAAGGAATAGAAATTAATAAAAAAGAATATAAATTAAGAGCCTTTGCAGATGACTTGGTTGTTACTTTGTCTCAACCTACTTGTTCGGTGGTAAAATTATTACAATTGATTCAACAATATGGACGTGTTTCTGGTTTTAAAATTAATAATAATAAGACCAAAATATTAGCTAAAAATATGACTAATGGTGATAAACAGGTTCTAGTTAACTTAACAGACTTTGAAATTGTTGATAAGGTAAAATATTTGGGGGTTACATTATCTGCTTCCAATGCAAAACTGTATAAAAATAATTATGAAAAGCTGTGGATGGAGGTACAGAAGGATTTAAAAAACTGGAACAATTTACAGTTATCCCTTATGGGTAGAATTGCAGTTATTAAAATGAATGTCCTGCCAAAGTTTATTTTTTTGTTTCAAATGTTACCTATTTTAAAGAATGAACGTAATTTAGATGAATGGCAAAAAGGTATTAATAAATTCGTTTGGGCAGGGAAAAAACCAAGGGTGAAACTTAAAATAATGCAAGATTTTTGTGAGAGAGGTGGACTCAAGGTACCAAATATGAAATTGTATTATGATGCTGTAGTATTGACATTGATTAGCGACTGGGTGAATTTAACAAATATAGAAATACTTCATTTGGAAGGCTGGGACTTACTTTTCGGATGGCATGCCTATTTAATATTTAATAAAAAAGTGGATTGGGTTTTTAAGTCTCATATTATAAGAATCTCTTTGCTTAGAGTGTGGAGAAAGTATTATAAAAGTGACTTCAAAATACCATTATGGGCTATACCTCGCCATGCCATAGAAGGCATAAGGAAAGGGGTTAATATGGATATGGTCTCTTACGCACAGCTACTTAGATGGGATGGCCAAGACTGGCAGTTAAAATCTTTGGAAGAATTAACACATGAAAATTTAACCTATTCATGGTTCCAATACAGACAAATAGTGGATAGATGGAAGATGGATTGTAAAATGGGCTGGCTTAGAGAAGATGAAATTCTTTTAAAACAAGTAAGAGATCAAAGGCCAACCCATATTAAGAGAGTTTATGGGGTTTTAGTGGAATTGGATTCAGAACCTGAACTAGTTAAAGATTGTATGATTAAATGGGCACAGAATATTGGTGAAACGATCTCAATGGATACTTGGGAACTTATTTGGATAAGAAATGTTAAATTCACACAAGCGCAAAATTTAAGAGAGAATTTTTATAAGATGTTTTATAGATGGCACCTTGACCCAAAGAAAATGTCCATTATGTACCCTAATCTACAGCCGAAATGCTGGAGATGTGGATATTTGGATGCTACTTATTACCATATTTGGTGGACGTGTAAGCATATAAAAGCTTTTTGGATTAAGATATGGTGGAATATTCAAAGAATTTTTAAAAGGAGGGTAAAATTTACTCCGCAATTATTTTTATTAGGTATTGTTATTGATTGTGATGCTAAGGAGGTTATATTGATGTTAAATTTGATTACAGCCGCCAGGCTGTTAATAGGACAATATTGGAAGAAGGAATCCTTGCCTACTTTACAAGAGTGGTTTCATAAAGTTTCGTACTTGGCAGAAATGGCAAAGATTTCGGCTTTTTTAAAGGAGCAATCTCAAGAGAAATTCTTTGCGGTATGGGAAAAATGGATAAATTTCATACAACATAATTTGGATATGGAAAAATATTATTTAGCCTTTTTATAACTTGTAATGATTGCTTTTTCTTTCTTTCTTTCTTCTTTTTCTCCTTCCCTTTTTTTTATATATATACACGCTTTACGTATTATTACTCATATATTTTTTTTATATATGTTTTACTCTTCGTCTATTTTTTTCTTTTTTCTTTCTCTTTCTCTTTTCTTTTTTCTTTTTCTTTTTTTTCTTAGTATATATTACTCATTTTAAAGCTTATGTTACGTATATTATTATTACACATATTATTATTATGACTTTTATTATTATTATTAATTATCTTATAAATTGTAAATGTTATTTTTAAAATTTGTTAAATAATCCTATATTCAGTTCTGGGAAGTCGGGGGGGGGGAGGGTGGGGCGGTTTGGGAGGGGGGGGTGGATGTTTATTTGTAAAATTTTTGAAAAATTTCAATAAAAAAAAAAATTTTGGATGGGATTTCCTTTAAAATAATAATATCTTGGGCAGCAATCTGAAATCTTTTATTATAAAAAGCTTGTATAATCTCATTACGCAGAGACTTCTTTGTAAAATAAATCACCACATCTCTAGGCAAATTCTTCTGCTTGGCAATCCAGGAATTAAGTCTATAGATTTTTTCCACTTCTCTGCGTAATTCTCCTTTATCCATATTCAAAGCCACAGCTAAATCAGTAAGCACCACCTCCATCAGATCTTGATTCATATCTTCCTTTAGGCCTCTAATCCTCAAGGCATATTCCATCTGTCTGTACTGAAACATCAGAATATCTTCTTGTGAAGTCTCCACCTTCCTTTCCACATCTTGAATTTTGTCATCAATAGAATCAGCTTTGGCTTCCACTTCCTCCAGTCTTGCATCCAGCTTCACCACCACCGTAGCCAGGCCTGAAACTGCTGCCACTATATCTTGTCGCAAAATAGTATTATTAGCTTCCAATAGGCCCTTTATCCCACTTATCTCTTCTTTAATGTCAGATTTAATGTCTGAATTAATCTGTATAGCCATTTGCTTCATTTCCGCTCTCATTTGATCGACAACCTCTCCCATTATGCTTCTAACCTCTTGAGCTGACACTCCTGATAAGGGAGGGGAGGGTGGTGGCTGAGCCGGTGGTACATGTTTAGGTTGTTGTTGTGGTTGTGCAGTAGAGATTATAGGAGAAGAAACCACCTTAGATGTTGTAGAAGGCGGCTGTCTCTTTGAAGCCATTTTATATGACACAGTTCTCACTTCCCTTCTCCCCAAGGAGAGGAGAGGGGGAGGAAAAAAAAAAAAGGTCCTTTTAAAAAAACAGCAAAGACACTGTAGTCCTTAGAAGTCCAAGAAAGGAAAAACAAAAAGGAATCAAAAAAGGAATTCAATACCAAAAGCAAAAAAAAGCAAAAACAAAATCATTAAAATCCAGTCCTTTGAAGAAAAAAGTGAAAGGGAAAAAAAACTCCGACACTTTCAAAATGCCATCTTATTTCCTCTCAATACTAACAGAAAAAGAACAAAGGAAAGATAAGCAAAACTAAAATAAAAAGAAATAAAACCCTAAACTATAAGAAAAATCCTTTAAACCGCTCTGTCCGTTTTAAAAGTTACTCACCGAAACACTGTAATCACGGAGATAGAGGCGGCGGTTTCTTTTGCTCCAAAGAAGCAAAAACAGCTGGGAGGCGGAGATCAGCAGGAGCTCTGAGGGAACGCTCCTTTCACCCCCTCTAGGAATAAATCCAGAGGGGGCTCAGGGGTTCTACCTCTACCCCTGCGTTCTCTGTCCCTTCCCTTTGCCCGGGAAGGGAATTCCGAGCCGCGGGCCAGCTGATTTACGCTGAGCTCCGCGGTTCTAACACCTTCCCAGCTGGACGGCTACAAAGTAGCCGCCATCGCCGTCGCCCCGTACCGGAAGTCCAGCGGTTAGCTTCACTTGTTGTTATAGAAATGGCTAGTTTATAATATTATGGAAAAGTAAAGAGGTTCAATGTCAATGCTTCCTTCTACCGTAACAGAGGAAGTCAGAAGTCAATGCCTTTTCTTTTTCCCTTCTCCCCCTCACTTTTCCCTTTTTCTCTCACCCTTTGCTTGCAAAGCCTCCCGCTCGCTTTCAGTCACCCACGTTGCTCGCAAAGCCTCCCACTCACTCTTTCATTCACTCACACATTGTTCGCAAAGCCTCCTGCTCTCTCTCGCTCACTCACCCTTCGCTCGCAAAGGCCGCTCCATCGCTCTCACTGTTTCGCTAAGAAAAGCCTCTTCTCTTTGTGTGTTTTGTTTCTCTCCCTCTCCTACCAAAACTTGCACCTTTTATAGCTTCTCCTTTCTCTGCCCTCCACCTCCTTTTCTCTTCTGGGTGTGCAGGAAGCTCCAATAAGTATGTAGCCGCCCACGCAAACCCTGGGGCATCTGCTGAGCCCTCCCTGCAACTCTAGCTGATCTCCTCCAGGCTTGCACAGCATCGTTTTTAGCTCGTTCCCTCCCCCACTACATTTGGCTAGGGGTCGTGTATCACCTGCCAGGTGATACGTGTATCACTGGTTGAAAAGCCCTGACCTAGGAGTAGAGAAGATAGAATGGTTTCTTAGGACAGATGGATATATTACCTTGCACATCATGATTATCCTTAAAATGTTAAAGCAGCATATTTGGGAGTGATTCTAATGAACCCAATATATTTTAGAGTAAGAGCTTAAAAATGAATAGAGTGAGAATCCAAAGTTGCATCATTGAGAATTGTTCCAGGTGTCCATACACACAATGTTCTGTTATTGTTACAACAAAATAATATGGCAATCTGATTTTTTTTCTCAACGTGAATCCAATGAACAACTAACCTGGCTCTTAGCATGATTGCCCAGTTGCCATAAATCAGGGGTAGGCAACCCAAAACACTCAAAGAGCCACTTGGACACATTTCCCACCAAAAACAAAACACTGGGAGCTGCAAAACCCTTTTGATATCTAAAATGAAGATAACGCTGCATATATCCTTTTTTACCTTTAATGTGTGTGTTTGTGTGTGTATATATAAAATAACCATGGTTTTCCCAGTTACAATGTATGGCTGTGAAAGTTGGACCATAAGAAAGGCTGAGCGCAAAAGAATTGAGGCCTTTGAACTATGGTGCTGGAGAAGACTCCTGCGAGTCCCCTGGACTGCAAGGCGTTCAAACCGGTCAGTCCTAGAAGAGATCAACCCTGACTGCTCTTTAGAAGGCCAGATCCTGAAGTTGAAACTCAAATACTTTGGCCACCAAATGAGAAGGAAGGACTCACCAGAGAAGGGCCTAATGCTGGGAAAGATTGAGGGCAATAGAAGAATGGGACGACAGAGAATGAGATGGCTGGATGGAGTCACTGAAGCAGTAGGTGTGAACTTAAATGGACTCCAGAAGATGGAAGAGGACAGGAAGACCCGGAGGAACGTTGTCCATGGGGTCGCGATGGGTCGGACACGACTTCGCAATTAACAACAACAACAATATAAAATAAAGGTAAAAAAAGGATATATGCAGTGTTATCTTCATTTTAGATGTCAAAAGGGTCTCTCTCTGTTACTTTCCTCTTTCTCTTTCCTCTAACTTTCTCTCTTTCTGTCTCTTTCCTTTCTCTTTCCTCTTTCTCTTCTTTCATTCCTCTTTCCTCTCTTTCTCTTTTCTCAATCTTTTTTCTTTCCCTTTTTCTTTCCTCTCCCCTTCTTTCTTTTCTCTTTCCCCTTTCTCTCTCTTTTCTCTCTCTTCTTTCTCTTTCCTCTTTCTCTTTCCTCTAACTTTCTCTTTTCTCTTTCTCTTCTCTTTCTCTTTCCTCTCCTTTTCCCTTTCTCTTTCCTTTCTCTTATTTCTTTCTTTTCTTCTAACTTTCTCTCTTTCCTCTTTCTCTTTTCTCAATCTTTTTTCTTTCCTCTTTTTCTCTTTCCTCTCCCCCTTTCTTTCTCTTTCCTCTCCCTTTTTCTCTCTCCCTTTCCTCTTTTTCTCTTTCCTCTCCCCCTTTCTTTCTTCTCTCTCTCTTTCCTTTCTCTTTCCTCTCGTTATCTTCCCTCTTTCTTTCTCCCTTTCTCTTTCCCTCTTTCCTCTAACTTTCTCTCTTTCCTCTCTCTTTCTCTTCTTTCTCTTTCCTCTCTTTCTCTTTCCTCTCTTTCTCTTTCCTCTCTCTCTTCTCTTCCTTTCCTCTTTTTCTCTTTTCTCTATCTCTCTCTCTCTCTCTCCCTCTCCCTCCAGGTGAAGAGAGAGAGAGAGAGCGAAAGGCAGACGGTGCCAAACGGGCAGGGAGGGGGAGGAGCAGCTCCCAGCCACCCGCCCGCTGCATCCTCAGCCGAACGGGCGGGGAGGGGGAGCAGGACGGGAGGCAGCTACTCCCAGTGCCACCAATGTCCTCAGCCAAACAGGTGGAGAGGGGGAGGAGGATGAGAGGCAGCAGCTCCCAGCTGCCACCCCTGCCGCGTCCTCAGCCGAACGGGCAGGGAGGGGGAGGATGGGAGACAGCAGCTCTGGTGGCGGTGGCGGCAGCTCCGGCAGCGGCCACTGCAGCATGGTCGTGGTCCCTGCTGTCCCCGGCCCGGCCCCCGCCGCATCCTCAGCCACTTCGACGTTGCAAGAGGAGGGTGCCAAGGCCGGGTATACCATGGGCGGCCACGCCGGCAATGGGGAGTCTGCCACGGGGATGAGGGGGAGTCCTGCCGGCCCCACCAGCCTCATAGCCTAAGGTCTCCTCCTGCAGCACAGAGGGCGGCAGTGGCGGCGGCTGCCCGAAAGCAGCTGAGGAAGGCATTACCAATGGGGCCGAGGTGGAGAGCCCTGCGGCAGCCAGGCGAGCTTCATGCCTGACTACCAGCCAGCCCGGCCTGGGGAGACATGTAGCTGGCTCGGCTTCACGGGGAACGATGCCCACATCAGCCACTGCCCCAGCAATGACTGCCGCCCGGCCCGGGGAGACATGTGGCCGGCTCAGCTTCCTGGGGAGCAATTCCCGGGCTGGCTGCTGCACCAGTAATGACTGTTGCCCGGCCCGGGGCTACATGTGGCTGGCTTGGCTGCCCAGGAAGTGGCCCGGGGATGGCCCAGGAAGCGATGCCCCAGCTGAGATTGCTCCCTAGAACAAGTAAGCCAGGGGGTGCCACCTGCTCTCCGACCAATTTGCAGCAGTGCTCCATGGACTCAGAGCCCCCTCCCTCCCTCCCTCCACCACTGACCCTCTGTCTCCGGCTCTGCTGCTGCTTGGCCAACGGTCATGCCAGCTGGGCATCGGAGGGGCTGCTCTCCTTGGGGCCATGGTTTGTGGAAGGGCTGGCTCGCTCAGTGGAGGCTCGGGCGGGCCACTCCCAGAGGGGATCTTGGGGCTTCCCTGCATGGCTCCCCAGCCACGTGTGCCTCAGATGGGGCCAGCTTGGGAAAGGGACTTCCTGTCCGCCCTTCTCCCAGGGGGTGCGGCACCCAGGCGCAGGACCAATCAGGAGCCCTGCGAGGGGGAGGGGGAGGGAGGGAGAGAGAGAGAGAGAGAGAGAGAGAGCCCCTCTCTCTCCTTGTCTGTCTCTGAAAATGGCAGGGGGAGTCTCCGGAACCACAGGGAATGGCTCAAAGAGCCGCATACGGCTCTGGAGCCGTGGGTTGCCGACCCGTGCCCTAACCTATCCACAAAAAATGGACTTTGCTTTCATACAAGCATAGTGTGGCATTGATTAAAAAAGCTTTACTCTTATTAGTAAGTTACAGTTGTCAAGGGAGGGAGGGAGAGAGAGATAGAGAGAGAGAGAGAGAGAGAGAGAGAATCTCTAAATGGTGACACAAAAAAAGCAAAAACTCTGATGACTTACAGAATTCTTGGAGAAATCTATTGGAGAGGAGCTGTTGGGAAAATGAAAGATTTTAGACCATTTCAAGAAGCAATTTTCTCGGTCCTCCAAGAGATGAGATTTCGCCCAGCTAAACACCTTGCCACCAAGTTTTATAGCCACTTTACAGTTTGGTATATATTAGGTCTACATTATTCATCTACTGGCTCCTTGATGACAGCATCAATTAGGCTTCAGATGAGTTGAACTGTTTTTGGTCACTGTATAGCACGATGTTTGTCAAACCTCTGTTCTGGTCAGTTGAACGTGGGAGGTTCATAACATTTTTCCAACTTGTTGTTTTATAGAATCATTTCCGCTCAGTCCTTCCACACCATGTATTAAGATGTTTTTGTCAACTAAATGTGTGGCGTTCAAACTGGCTACTTTATTGTTCTATGCCTATAATATAAGAATCTTCCCAGATTGGCCAGTTTGCCTGGAAAAGACTGGATAAGGCTCAAAGCATTCAAGGTGGCATCAGACCTTGCCCTCTTTTTTGTATCTGATGAGTCCCGGCTAATTCCCCACTTGAGGCCTCCTTCCAAGTGGGACAGTTGCTCTCCGTTTTTCACCCCTTCAAAAAGCCAAAATAGAACATACTGTCCACCACTATTATGAATCAGCCTTTTATTAAAAGTCTTTCTTTAAAAAAAAATCATCAAAGAAACAAGCAGGAGCCTGTTGGCTGGTTTCGTTCTCCTGGTGGTAGGAGAGAAAGATCACACCCAAGACAGGAAATTGCAATCTGCACATTTTATACAGAAATAAAGGGGCTCTCCTTCTCCAAAACCATATCCAGAAAAGGTCTTTGCAAAGCCTCTTCAGAAGACCATCCCTCCATCTCCTCTTTCAAACCCAACAGAACTGCAACTTCATTCCAAGAGACATGAACCATCTCCCATCTTCATACAGCTTCACGTATGTCTGCTTTACAGAGATGGTTTGATATTTTATGGAACCCAGATGCCACGTTGAGTCTCTTCTAGGAATTCTGGTTTCGTTTCCTAGAGTAATTTGATGTTTTAAGGAATGAGACACCAACCAGCTTGAAAGGAAAGCTAACAAAGGTCTTTGATACATGGCTTCCAGATTCATTCTCACTGGCTCCCAGCCTTCCTTTCAAGATAGTGTGTTTGGTCTTTTTTGATGCACAGTAAAATAAAAGGATAAAGTCCTGCAGCTTTCAACCCTTGTACTCTTCTCTCATTAGTTTATTAAAGGACTAACCAGAACTATCACCTTTAAGTTGATCATCCAACATGAGTTAGTCTACCTTCTAATCTATTTAAAGAAAGGCAATTTAGGGCAGCACATGGACAGCCAGCTCATTTTTTTCTGAAAGTACCACTCAGATTAATGAATGGCTACTCCTAGGACCAAATTACTTATTACACAGGAAGTAGCAGATGTTTCAATTCTGGTGAACAAGTTGGACAAAAATTAGCCTACATCTAAGGTGGGAAAGGGGCTAATGGAAGAAGTCCAAGCTGAGCATCGTAATATCTAATCCTCAAGAGGAACAAAGTATCTCCTGGATTTGGGAGTAGCAGGGTCTGTGGGGAAAAGGGAACCAGCGGAAGAGTTGTAATAATGTGATGGAAGCTGCCATCCTGACACTTATGAACACTGCCCTCTTTACGGGTAATGGAGAGGCAGAAAGCTCCATCGTGGAAAAAAAATTGCAATTCCAGAGATGATGCTGAAAATTATTTTTGTAGATTTTCCTCTGGAGCAAGAGCTGAATTCAAAGTTAAAATTTGCAAAACTTAGCATGTTAGCAAATTAGAACTTCCATGGTAGAAAAAGGCAGCTGGGAATTGTATAAAAGCTCCTGCATCGAACCCATTCTCCATCCACTTCTCTCACCTCCTCTGAACTTCTCTCCTCCAGCTCTTTGGTAAGTTGGATTCAATGTCCTACTAGATCCATAGGTCCAAGCGCTTCTTGCTATTGACTGGAGTTATGGTGGATGGGAGCTTTCCTAGCCAGAAAAATTATTCACTCCGATTATAGACTACTAACTCTCTTCATCATAAGGTGAAGAGAGTTAGTAGTCTGTAGTCAGAGTGAATAATCATTGTAAGGTGGCTGGTTCACCAGGGTGAGAAAATGGGAGCCATTCTCTCCCAGGTCTTGGTAACATCCTAAATAAGGAAGGTGTGATAGGTTGGTGGGCTGATGGATAAGGCAGAGGGAACAGCCTTGAAGGACAGGGAGAAAAGATGCTACCAAGACAACGGTCAGACACACAAGGGGCCAAGCTCAGGCAAAGAAAGTAACTTGAGGAAACATCTCAAATAGGTCCTTCCCTACTTCACACAAATTTAAGGAAGGAATGGGGGGGGGGGGAAACAGATGCAGACTTTGAAGATTCTCTAATTCCAAAAAATTGGGTCCTGATCTACTTAACCTTTGTTTCTCAGCTTAGTCAACCCTATAAGACTGACAGTTTGACATTTCTTCTTGTCTCAGGCTACCTGCCCTCATCATCTCCAGCAAGATGCTCGGCTGCTGCATGCCACCCTACCAGATGGGATCCATTGCACCTCTGTGTTTCCAGCCCCGTGAGCAGCCCTCCATCCCAATCTCCCTAACTTATCCTAGCCCACCATCTTATGGATATGGTCCTACCATCTCCATCCCATTGAGCTCCCTCAGTCCACCTCCTCCAAGTCTACCATCTTCCGGCTCTAGTCCTACCATCTCTATCCCATTGAGCTCTCTCATTCCATCTCCTCCCCTCCCTAGCCAACCATCTTCTGGTTCTGGTCTTACCATCTCCATCCCATTGAGCTCCCTCAGTCCACCTCCTCCAAGTCTACCATCTTCCGGCTCTAGTCCTACCATCCCTATCCCATTGAGCTCTCTCATTCCATCTCCTCCCCTCCCTAGCCAACCATCTTCCAGTTGTGGTCCTAGCATCTCCATCCCATTGAGCTCCCTCATTCCACGTCCTCTCCCCCCCAGCCAACCTTGTTGCATCCCAATTTGCCCCAGTCAACCTTCTTCTGGCTCTGGACCTACCATCTCCATCCCACTGAGCCCAACTACTAGCTCTAATCCACCACCACCCTGCTCGATCCCTATTTGTATCCCAAGCTGCAGGGTCTGCTGAACCCCCAAAGGACTGTTGCTGCCTGGTACAAGTTTGGTCAAGAATTGAGAACGATATGATGGATTCATAGACTACCTCTTGAGAACTGGATGCTGAAACCTCCGACCGTTCACCATTCCAGTGGAAGAAGAGAAAGAGAATGTATCCCGTGCATTTTCTACTTCCTTCACTCATTCGGCACCCAGACCCAAGGATCGTCTCCTTAGTGAAACCTGTAGTTGTTTGGTGGTGGGAAGAAGCTTCCTGGATTAGTTAATTGTTCTGCTCAAAATGAAGACCTCTGAAAATGTCCTTCAATGTAGCTTCCTGTCCTCAAGCTAGGGTAGATTTGAACAACATGCTGTTCCATCTTTGTCTATTCATTTTTCAATGCCAGAGTGTTTACCTTTCAATAAAGTCTACCTTAGTGCATGATATCAATATACTTCCTGGTGTATCTTTGTCTTTCCCATTGGACATTGTCAAGTTGTGTCTCCTGGAAGGCCAGGAAACTCAGGACAATCCATTGTTGCATTGAGTAACAGGAATTGGTTCTTCCAGAAATACCAACCTACAGGGACTACCATTTCTTAAATGATGATGTGACCTACTCTAGGAGCTTCAGTGGCTGAACAGTGGTTTCATATGCTTTCCAAAAATATACTCTAGAGCAGGGGTAGGCAACCCAAAACACTCAAAGAGCCACTTGGACACATTTCCCACCAAAAACAAAACACTGGGAGCCGCAAAACCCTTTTGATATCTAAAATGAAGATAACGCTGCATATATCCTTTTTTACCTTTAATGTGTGTGTTTGTGTGTGTGTTTGTTTGTGTGTATATAAAATAAAGGTAAATAAAGGATATATGCAGTGTTATCTTCATTTTAGATGTCAAAAGGGTCTCTCTCTGTCACTTTCCTCTTTCTCTTTCCTCTAACTTTCTCTTTCTGTCTCTTTCCTCTTTCTCTTTCTTTCCTCTTTCCTCTCTTTCTCTTTTCTCAATCTTTTTTCTTTCCTTTTTTCTTTCCTCTCCCCTTCTTCCTTTTCTCTTTCCTCTCTCTTCTTTCTCTTTCCTCTTTCTCTTTCCTCTAACTTTCTCTTCTCTTCTTTTTCTTTCCTCTCTTTTTCCCTCTCTTTCCTTTCTCTTATTTCTTTCTCTTTCTTCTTTCTCTTTCCTCTTTCTCTTTTCTCAATCTTTTTTCTTTCCTCTTTTTCTCTTTCCTCTCCCCCTTTCTTTCTCTTTCCTCTCCCTTTTCTCTCTCCCTTTCCTCTTTTTCTCTTTCCTCTCCCCCTTTCTCTTTCTTCTCTCTCTTTCCTTCCTCTTTCCTCTCGTTCTCTTCCCTCTTTCTTTCTCCCTTTCTCTCTCTTTCCCTCTTTCCTCTAACTTTCTCTCTCTTTCCTCTCTCTTTCTCTTCTTTCTCTTTCCTCTCTTTCTCTTTCCTCTCTCTCTTCTCTTCCTTTCCTCTTTCTCTCTTTCCTCTCTCTCTCTCCCTCTCCCTCCAGGTGAAGAGAGAGAGTGAGCGAAAGGCAGACGGTGCAAACCGAGCAGGGAGGGGGAGGAGCAGCTCCCAGCCACCCCACCGCTGCATCCTCAGCCGAACGGGCGGGGAGGGGGAGCAGGACGGGAGGCAGCTACTCCCAGTGCCACCAATGTCCTCAGCCAAACAGGTGGAGAGGGGGAGGAGGATGAGAGGCAGCAGCTCCCAGCTGCCACCCCTGCCGCGTCCTCAGCCGAACGGGCAGGGAGGGGGAGGATGGGAGACAGCAGCTCTGGTGGCGGTGGCGGCAGCTCCGGCAGCGGCCACTGCAGAATGGTCGGGGTCCCCGCTGTCCCCGGCCCCCGCCGCATCCTCAGCCACTTCGCCATTGCAAGAGGAGGGCGCCAAGGCCGGGTATACCATGGGCGGCCACGCTGGCAACGGGGAGTCCGCCACGGGGATGAGGGGGAGTCCCGCAGGCCCCGCCAGCCTCACAGCCTAAGGTCTCCTCCTGCAGCACAGAGGGCGGCGGTGGCGGTGGCTCCTCGAAAGCAGCTGCGGAAGGCATCACCAATGGGGCCGAGGTGGAGAGCCCTGCGGCAGCCAGGCGAGTTCATGCCTGACTGCCAGCCAGCCCGGCCTGGGGAGACATGTGGCTGGCTCGGCTTCGCAGGGAACAATGCCCGCGTCGGCCACTGCCCCAGCAATGACTGCCGCCCGGCCCGGGGAGACATGTGGCCGGCTCAGCTTCCTGGGGAGCAATGCCCGTGCTGGCTGCCGCACCAGCAATGACTGCTGCCCGGCCCGGAGCTACATGTGGTTGGCTTGGCTGCCCAGGAAGTGGCCCGGGGATGGCCCAGGAAGCGATGCCCCAGCTGAGATTGCTCCCTGGAACAAGTAAGCCAGGGGGTGCCACCTGCTTTCCGACCAATTTGCAGCAGTGCTCCATGGACTCAGAGCCCCCTCCCTCCACCACTGACCCTCTGTCTCCGGCTCTGCTGCTGCTCGGCCAACGGTCATGCCAGCTGGGCATCGGAGGGGCTGCTCTCCTTGGGGCCACGGTTTGTGGAAGGGCTGGCTCGCTCAGTGGAGGCTCGGGCGGGCCACTCCCAGAGGGGATCTTGGGGCTTCCCCGCATGGCTCCCCAGCCACGTGTGCCTCAGATGGGGCCAGCTTGGGAAAGGGACTTCCTGTCCGCCCTTCTCCCAGGGGGTGCGGCACCCAGGTGCAGGACCAATCAGGAGCCCTGCGATGGGGAGAGGGAGGGGGAGAGAGAGAGAGAGAGAGTGTGTCTGTCTCTGAAAATGGCGGGGGGAGGCTCTGGAACCACAGGGGATGGCTCAAAGAGCCGCATACGGCTCTGGAGCCGCAGGTTGCCGACCCGTGCCCTAACCTATGCACAAAAAATGGACTTTGCTTTCATACAAGCATAGTGTGGCATTGGTTAAAAAAGCTTTACTCTTATTAGTAAGTTACAGTTGTCAAGGGAGGGAGGGAGGGAGAGAGAGAGAGAGAGAGAGAGAGAGAGAGAGAGAGAGAGAGAGAGAGAGAGAGAGAGAGAGAGAGAGAGAGAGAATCTCTAAATGGTGACACAAAAAAAGCAAAAACTCTGAGGACTTACAGAATTCTTGGAGAAATCTATTGGAGAGGAGCTGTTGGGAAAATGAAAGATCTTTAGACCATTTCAAGAAGCAATTTTCTCGGTCCTCCAAGAGATGAGATTTCGCCCAGCTAAACACCTTGCCGCCAAGTTTTATAGCCACTTTACAGTTTGGTATATATTAGGTCTACATTATTCATCCACTGGCTCCTTGATGACAGCATCAATTAGGTTTCAGATGAGTTGAACTGTTTTTGGTCACTGTATAGCACGATGTTTGTCAAACCTCTGTTCTGGTCAGTTGAACGTGGGAGGTTCATAACATTTTTCCAACTTGTTGTTTTATAGAATCATTTCCGCTCAGTCCTTCCACACCATGTATTAAGATGTTTTTGTCAACTAAATGTGTGGCGTTCAAACTGGCTACTTTATTGTTCTATGCCTATAATATAAGAATCTTCCCAGATTGGCCAGTTTGCCTGGAAAAGACTGAATAAGGCTCAAAGCATTCAAGGTGGCATTAGACCTTGCCCTCTTTTTTGTATCTGATGAGTCCTGGCTAATTCCCCACTTGAGGCCTCCTTCCAAGTGGGACAGTTGCTCTCCGTTTTTCACCCCTTCAAAAAGCCAAAATAGAACATACTGTCCACCACTATTATGAATCAGCCTTTTATTAAAAGTCTTTCTTTAAAAAAAAAATCATCAAAGAAACAAGCAGGAGCCTGTTGGCTGGTTTCGTTCTCCTGGTGGTAGGAGAGAAAGATCACACCCAAGACAGGAAATTGCAATCTGCACATTCTATACAGAAATAAAGTGGCTCTCCTTCTCCAAAACCATATCCAGAAAAGGTCTTTGCCAAGTCCCTTCAGAAGACCACCCCTCCACCTCCTCTTTCAAACCCAACAGAACTGCAACTTCATTCCAAGAGACATGAACCATCTCCCATCTTCATACAGCTTCACGTATGTCTGCTTTACAGAGATGGTTTGATATTTTATGGAACCCAGATGCCACGTTGAGTCTCTTCTAGGAATTCTGGTTTCGTTTCCTAGAGTAATTTGATGTTTTTAAGGAATGAGACACCAACCAGCTGGAAAGGAAAGCTAACAAAGGTCTTTGATACATGGCTTCCAGATTCATTCTCACTGGCTCCCAGCCTTCCTTTCAAGATAGTGTGTTTGGTCTTTTTTGATGCACAATAAAATAAAAGGATAAAGTCCTGCAGCTTTCAACCCTTGTACTCTTCTCTCATTAGTTTATTAAAGGACTAACCAGAACTATCACCTTTAAGTTGATCATCCAACATGAGTTAGTCTACCTTCTAATCTATTTAAAGAAAGGCAATTTAGGGCAGCACATGGACAGCCAGCTCATTTTTTCTGAAAGTACCACTCAGATTAATGAATGGCTACTCCTAGGACCAAATTACTTATTACACAGGAAGTAGCAGATGTTTCAATTCTGGTGAACAAGTTGGACAAAAATTAGCCTACATCTAAGGTGGGAAAGGGGCTAATGGAAGAAGTCCAAGCTGAGCATCGTAATATCTAATCCTCAAGAGGAACAAAGTATCTCCTGGATTTGGGAGTAGCAGGGTCTGTGGGGAAAAGGGAACCAGCGGAAGAGTTGTAATAATGTGATGGAAGCTGCCATCCTGACACTTATGAACACTGCCCTCTTTACGGGTAATGGAGAGGCAGAAAGCTCCATCGTGGAAAAAAAATTGCAATTCCAGAGATGATGCTGAAAATTATTTTTGTAGATTTCCCTCTGGAGCAAGAGCTGAATTCAAAGTTAAAATTTGCAAAACTTAGCATGTTAGCAAATTAGAACTTCCATGGTAGAAAAAGGCAGCCCAAAACCACCATCACCACCTCAAAGCTGGAGAGAAGAGTTGTCTAAATAGACTTGCACAAAGTTGACAAAATTGAGTATAATATTTCAGGTTTTACTTCTGTAATCCAGATGGAATCAATGTCAGTTGGACAGCCATATCAATTTTCTTAATAAATAAATGATGGGAGCATCATGAACCTCAGAGACCAACTGTTTCTTAGTGTGGAAGTCATCACCCAAGGAAGGCCACTTCCAGACTCAGATCTCTTTCTACAGACGTGAGGGAGGAACTTCAACATCTAGGGATGAACCATGATATGGTACCCACCAACCCTGAAGAATAGTCAAATGTTGTGGAAGTGGTCTTCCGTGATAGGTAGCCAATGTGTAGATTCCTAAAACCTCTTAATACCTCAAAGTCAATAAAAATTGGTAGAAAAGATCTAGTAATCTACTATTAATGTAGTAACCATTTTGATCACAAGCCTGGCAAAACATCCTATTCTGACTTCTAATATTCTTCAAGGAGACAAAGAAAATAATAATCACTCTCCCGCTGCCAAATTAAAAGGGGAACACAAAGGAAAGAGTATGAACCACTTGAACCATTTCTTTGAAGATGAAATAAAAGGTTAATTGTTGGATGCTTTTGATCGGGATCCCTTCTACCTTCAGGGTAGCTGGGAATTGTATAAAAGCTCCTGCATCGAACCCATTCTCCATCCACTTCTCTCACCTCCTCTGAACTTCTCTCCTCCAGCTCTTTGGTAAGTTGGATTCAATGTCCTACTAGATCCATAGGTCCAAGCGCTTCTTGCTATTGACTGGAGTTATGGTGGATGGGAGCTTTCCTAGCCAGAAAAATTATTCACTCCGATTATAGACTACTAACTCTCTTCATCATAAGGTGAAGATAGTTAGTAGTCTGTAGTCAGAGTGAATAATCATTGTAAGGTGGCTGGTTCACCAGGGTGGGAAAATGGGAGCCATTCTCTCCCAGGTCTTGGTAACATCCTAAATAAGGAAGGTGTGATAGGTTGGTGGGCTGATGGATAAGGCAGAGGGAACGGCCTTGAAGGACAGGGAGAAAAGATGCTACCAAGACAACGGTCAGACACACAAGGGGCCAAGCACAGGCAAAAAAAGTAACTTGAGGAAACATCTCAAATAGGTCCTTCCCTACTTCACACAAATTTAAGGAAGGAATGGGGGGGGGGAAACAGATGCAGACTTTGAAGATTCTCTAATTCCAAAAAATTGGGTCCTGATCTACTTAACCTTTGTTTCTCAGCTTAGTCAACCCTATAAGACTGACAGTTTGACATTTCTTCTTGTCTCAGGCTACCTGCCCTCATCATCTCCAGCAAGATGCTCGGCTGCTGCATGCCACCCTACCAGATGGGATCCATTGCACCTCTGTGTTTCCAGCCCCGTGAGCAGCCCTCCATCCCAATCTCCCTAACTTATCCTAGCCCACCATTTTATGGATATGGTCCTACCATCTCCATCCCATTGAGCTCCCTCAGTCCACCTCCTCCAAGTCTACCATCTTCCGGCTCTAGTCCTACCATCTCTATCCCATTGAGCTCTCTCATTCCATCTCCTCCCCTCCCTAGCCAACCATCTTCTGGTTCTGGTCCTACCATCTCCATCCCATTGAGCTCCCTCAGTCCACCTCCTCCAAGTCTACCATCTTCCGGCTCTAGTCCTACCATCCCTATCCCATTGAGCTCCCTCATTCCACGTCCTCCCCCCCCCCTAGCCAACCTTGTTGCATCCCAATTTGCCCCAGTCAACCTTCTTCTGCCTCTGGACCTACCATCTCCATCCCACTGAGCCCAACTACTAGCTCTAATCCACCACCACCCTGCTCGATCCCTATTTGTATCCCAAGCTGCAGGGTCTGCTGAACCCCCAAAGGACTGTTGCTGCCTGGTACAAGTTTGGTCAAGAATTAGAACGATATGATGGATTCATAGACTACCTCCTGAGAACTGGATGCTGAAACCTCCGACCATTCACCATTCCAGTGGAAGAAGAGAAAGAGAATGTATCCCGTGCATTTTCTACTTCCTTCACTCATTCGGCACACAGACCCAAGGATCGTCTCCTTAGTGAAACCTGTAGTTGTTTGGTGGTGGGAAGAAGCTTTCCTGGATTAGTTAATTGTTCTGCTCAAAATGAAGACCTCTGAAAATGTCCTTCAATGTAGCTTCCTGTCCTCAAGCTAGGATAGATTTGAACAACATGCTGTTCCATCTTTGTCTATTCATTTTTCAATGCCAGAGTGTTTACCTTTCAATAAAGTCTACCTTAGTGCATGATATCAACATACTTCCTGGTGTATCTTTGTCTTTCCCATTGGACATTGTCAAGTTGTGTCTCCTGGAAGGCCAGGAAACTCAGGACAATCCATTGTTGCATTGAGTAACAGGAATTGGTTCTTCCAGAAATACCAACCTACAGGGACTACCATTTCTTAAATGATGATGTGACCTACTCTAGGAGCTTCAATGGCTGAACAGTGGTTTCATATGCTTTCCAAAAATATACTCTAGAGCAGGGGTAGGCAACCCAAAACACTCAAAGAGCCACTTGGACACATTTCCCACCAAAAACAAAACACTGGGAGCCGCAAAACCCTTTTGATATCTAAAATGAAGATAACGCTGCATATATCCTTTTTTACCTTTAATGTGTGTGTTTGTGTGTGTATATATAAAATAAAGGTAAATAAAGGATATATGCAGTGTTATCTTCATTTTAGATGTCAAAAGGGTCTCTCTCTGTCACTTTCCTCTTTCTCTTTCCTCTAACTTTCTCTCTGTCTCTTTCCTCTTTCTCTCCTCTTTCCTCTCTCTTTCTCTTCTTTCTCTTTTCTCAATCTTTTTTCTTTCCTCTCCCCTTCTTTTTCTCTTTCCTCTTTCTCTTTCCCCTTTCTCTCTTTCCTCTCTTCTTTCTCTTTCCTCTAACTTTCTCTTTTCTCTTTCTTTTCTTTCTCTTTCCTCTTTTTCCCTTTCTCTTATTTCTTTCTCTCTTCTAACTTTCTCTTTCTCTTTTCTCAATCTTTTTTCTTTCCTCTTTTTCTCTTTCCTCTCCCCCTTTCTTTCTCTTTCCTCTCCCTTTCCTCTTTTTCTCTTTCCTCTCCCCCTTTCTTTCTTCTCTCTTTCCTTTCTCTTTCCTCTCGTTCTCTTCCCTCTTTATTTCTCCCTTTCTCTCTCTTTCCCTTTCCTCTAACTTTCTCTCTCTTTCCTCTCTCTTTCTCTTCTTTCTCTTTCCTCTCTCTCTTTTCTTCCTTTCCTCTTTCTCTCTTTCCTCTCTCTCTCTCTCTCCCTCTCCCTCCAGGTGAAGAGAGAGAGAGAGAGCGAAAGGCAGATGGTGCCAAACGGCCAGGGAGGGGGAGCAGCAGCTCCCAGCCACCCCCCGCTGCATCCTCAGCCGAACGGGCGGGGACGGGGAGCAGGACGGGAGGCAGCTACTCCCAGTGCCACCAATGTCCTCAGCCAAACAGGTGGAGAGGGGGAGGAGGATGAGAGGCAGCAGCTCCCAGCTGCCACCCCTGCCGCGTCCTCAGCCGAATGGGCGGGGAGGGGGAGACGGGAGACAGCAGCTCTGGTGGCGGTGGCGGCAGCTCCGGCAGCGGCCACTGGAGAATGGTCGGGGTCCCCGCTGTCCCCGACCCGGCCCCCGCCGCATCCTCAGCCACTTCGCCGTTTCAAGAGGAGGGCGCTAAGGCCGGGTATACCATGGGCAGCCACGCCGGCAACGGGGAGTCCACCATGGGGATGAGGGGGAGTCCCGCCGGCCCCGCCAGCCTCACAGCCTAGGGTCTCCTCCTGCAGCACAGAGGGCGGCGGTGGCGGCGGCTCCCCGAAAGCAGCTAAGGAAGGCGTCACCAATGGGGCCGAGGTGGAGAGCCCTGCGGCAGCCAGGCGAGCTTCATGCCTGACTGCCAGCCAGCCCGGCCTGGGGAGACATGTGGCTGGCTCGGCTTCGCAGGGAACGATGCCCGCATCAGCCACTGCCCCAGCAATGACTGCCGCCCGGCCTGGGGAGACATGTGGCTGGCTCAGCTTCCTGGGGAGCAATGCCCGCGCTGGCTGCCGCACCAGCAATGACTGCTGCCCGGCCCAGGGCTACATGTGGCTGGCTTGGCTGCCCAGGAAGTGGCCCGGGGATGGCCCAGGAAGCGATGCCCCAGCTGAGATTGCTCCCTGGAACAAGTAAACCAGGGGGTGCCACCTGCTCTGCGACCAATTCGCAGCAGTGCTCCATGGACTCAGAGCCCCCTCCCTCCCTCCACCACTGACCCTCTGTCTCCAGCTCTGCTGCTGCTCGGCCAACGATCGTTCACCATTCCAGTGGAGGAAGAGAAAGAGAATGTATCCCGTGCATTTTCTACTTCCTTCACTCATTCGGCACCCAGACCCAAGGATCATCTCCTTAGTGAAACCTGTAGTTGTTTGGTAGTGGGAAGAAGCTTTCCTGGATTAGTTAATTGTTCTGCTCAAAATGAAGACCTCTGAAAATGTCCTTCAATGTAGCTTCCTGTCCTCAAGCTAGGGTAGATTTGAACAACATGCTGTTCCATCTTTGTCTATTCATTTTTCAATGCCAGAGTGTTTACCTTTCAATAAAGTCTACCTTAGTGCATGATATCAATATACTTCCTGGTGTATCTTTGTCTTTCCCATTGGACATTGTCAAGTTGTGTCTCCTGGAAGGCCAGGAAACTCAGGACAATCCATTGTTGCATTGAGTAACAGGAATTGGTTCTTCCAGAAATATCAACCTACAGGGACTACCATTTCTTAAATGATGATGTGACCTACTCTAAGAGCTTCAATGGCTGAACAGTGGTTTCATATGCTTTCCAAAAATATACTCTAGAGCAGGGGTAGGCAACCCAAAACACTCAAAGAGCCACTTGGACACATTTCCCACCAAAAACAAAACACTGGGAGCCGCAAAACCCTTTTGATATCTAAAATGAAGATAACGCTGCATATATCCTTTTTTACCTTTAATGTGTGTGTTTGTGTGTATATATAAAATAAAGGTAAAAAAAGAATATATGCAGCGTTATCTTCATTTTAGATGTCAAAAGGGTCTCTCTGTCACTTTCCTCTCTTTCTCTTTCCTCTAACTTTCTCTCTTTCTGTCTCTCTTTTCTCTCTTTCTTTCCTCTTTCTCTTTCCTCTTTCCTCTTTCTCTTCTTTCTCTTTCCTCTTTTTTCCTCTCTTTCTCTTTCCTTTGTCTTATTTCTTTCTTTCTCCTAACTTTCTTTCTCTTTTCTCAATCTTTTTTCTTTCCTCTTTTTCTCTTTCCTCCCCCTCTTTCTTTCTCTTTCCTCTCCCTCTCTCTCTCCCTCTTTCCTTTCTCTTTCCTCTTTCTCTTTCCTTTCTCTTTCCTCTCTTTTTTCCTCTTTTTCCTTTCTCTTATTTCTCTTTCTCTTTCTTCTAGCTTTCTCTTTCCTCTTTCTCTTTTCTCAATCTTTTTTCTTTCTTTTTCTCTTTCCTCTCCCCCTTTTTCTTTCCTCTCCCTCTTTCCTCTTTTTCTCTTTCCTCTCCCCCTCTTTTTCTCTTTCCTCTCTCTCTTTCTCTTTTTCTTTCCTTTTTCTTTCCTCTCTTTCTCTCATTCTCTCTTTCTCTTTCCTCTTTCTCTCTCTTTTTCTTATCTTTCTCTTTCCTCTCTTCTCTTCCTTTCCTCTTTCTCTCTTTCCTCTCTCTCTCTTTCTCTCTCCCACCAAACGGGCGGGGAAGGGGAGGACGGGAGGCAGCAGCTCTGGTGGCGGCGGTGGCGGCAGCACCGGCAGCGCCCACTGCAGCATGATCGGGGTCCCCGCCACCCCTGGCCCGGCCCCCAATGCATCCTCAGCCACTTCGCCATTGCAAGAGGAGGGCGCCAAGGCCAGGTGCACCATGGGTGGCTGCGCCGGCAACGGGGAGTGCTGCCACGGAGACGAGGGGGGTCCCGATCGCCACCGGCCCTACCAGCCTCACAGCCCAAGGTCTCCTCCTGCAGCACCGAGGGTGGCGGTGGCGGCGGCTCCCCGAAAGTGGCCAAGGAAGGCATCACCAATGGGGCCGAGGTGGGGCCGGGCAGTGGAGAGCCCTGCGGCAGCCAGGCGAGCTTTATGCCTGACTGCCGGCTGGCCCGGTGAGACATGTGGCTGGGTCGGCTTCCCGGGGAGCGATGCCTGCGCCGGCCACTGCCCCAGCAATGACTGCCGCCCGGCCCGGGGCAACAAGTGGCTGGCTCGGCTGCCCAGGGAGCGGCCTCGGGATGGCCCAGGAAGTGATGCCCCAGCTGAGACTGCTCCTGGAACAAGTAAGCCGGGGGGGGGCCACCTGCCCTGCGGCCACTTTGCAGCAGTGCTCCATGGACTCAGAGCACCCTCCCTCCCCCCAGCACTGACCCTCTGTCTCCGGGTCCACTGCTACTTGGCCAACAGTCGCGCCGGCTGGGCATCAGAAGGGCTGCTCTCTCTGGGGTCGTGGTTTGTGGAAGGGCTGGCTCGCTCAGCGAAGGCTCGGGCGGGCCGCTCCCAGAGGGGATCTTGGGGCTTCCCCATACGGCTCCCCAGCCACGTGCACCTCAGATGGGGCCAGCCTGGGAAAGGGACTTCCTGGCCGCTCTTCTCCCAGGGGGTAGGGCACCCGGGCGCAGGGCCAATCAGGAGCCCTGCGAGGGGGCAAGTCCACAAGAGAGAGAGAAAAAGAGAGAGAGAAAGTGACTCTCTCTCTCCTTGTCTGTCTCTGAAAATGGCTTTGAGAAGTGCCTTGTTGCGTGTCTGGAAAAAATATTATTATAGGTTAAATTATAAAATTCCAATTTGGGGGATTCCTGGACACATGATAGAGGGAATATCTAGGGGAGTGAATTTGGATAAGATTTCTTATAAGGAATTACTTAGTTTGGTTGGGCAAGATTGGCAATTAAAGTCATTGAGTGAGTTGAAGCAAGAAAATATTGTACACTCTTGGTTTCATTATCATCAATTGTTAGTGAGGTGGAGTTTAGATCAAAAGGTTGGTATTACTCTGGAAGATGTTAATTTGGTAAAACAGATTAAAGATCAAAGTTGAACTCATATAAAAAGAATTTATAATGTTTTAATAGAATTGGATTCTGAAACAGAATTAATTAAAGATTGTATGATTAAATGGGCGCAAAATATTCAAGAACCGATTTTATTGGATACATGGGAGACAATTTGGGTTAGAAATGTAAAGTTTACTCAGGCGCAAAATTTAAGAGAAATTTTTTATAAAATGTTTTATAGATGGCATTTGGATCCCCAAAAGTTGTCCCGCATGTATCCAAATTTACAGCCCAAACGTTGGAGATGTGGAAATTTAGATGCAACTTATTTTCATATTTGGTGGACTTGTAGAGATATTAAAGCTTTTTGGATTAAGATTCGGTGGAATATTCAAAAGATTTTTAAGAAAAAGATAAAGTTTACTCCGCAATTATTTTTGTTGGGTATTATTGTAGATTTTGATGTTAGAGAAACTAATTTGATGTTGAACCTTATAACAGCTGCAAGACTATTGGTGGGGCACTATTGGAAGAAAAACTTATTGCCTACTTTGGAAGAATGGATACTTAACGTTTCTAATTTAGCAGAAATGGCGAAAATCTCCGCCTATTTGAAGGATCAATCACAAGAAAAATATATTATGGTTTGGAGAAGATGGATTGATTATATTCAGAAGAAATATGACATTGAAAAGTATTATCTTGCTTTTGAGTAGATTTTAGATAATTATTAATAGTTATAATTATCTTATTATCTTTGATTTAATTTGTTAATATTTGTTTGGAGAAGGAGTTAAAGTGTGTTATGGTTTTGTTTGATAGTATAGTCGGTTTGTGTTAGTTAGATTATGTTTGTTTATTTTATTTTTTATCCTGTAATCGGCTCTGGGAAGTGGGGGAGGGGGAGGGGGTGGGGGGGGGTTATATTGTAATAAATTTATAAAACTTTTAAATAAAAAAAAAGAAAAGAAAATGGCAGGGGAGGCTCCGGAGCCGCAGGGGATGGCTCAAAGAGCTGCATGCGGCTCTGGAGCCACGGGTTGCCGACCTGTGCCATAAATCAATTCACAGAGTCAAGAGGGGAAGTAGTTTATTCTGGACAGGCCAGAAAGAAGCTAATTGATCCCAAGGGGTCTCTTTTATTCCAAACATCCCAATGATCCTTGCCTCACAATATAAATGACTGAGCTATTCCCTTTCCTATTCAGTGGATGTAAAAATGCCAGCAGTCTATTGTTGAGAATGGCAGGCTTTGTATTGCAACCATCATCCACACCACACAACTTTAGACAATTAGCTATCTGCTCCAGTCCATCAAAGATACAGTAACAGATTCCAGCTGCAAAAAAAAGGCAAAATGTTGCAGCTAAGTACATTACTCTGTAGTGCCTGTCAGCAAATAAATAAATCAATACAAAATGCAATCTGGGAAATTAGCCCGAGTGGAGAATCAGCCTGAAGCTTGCAGCATAAAAGAGTTTTTGACTATCTGCATCTCCCTCACTTTGCAGAGGCAAAATCTCTGAGAGATTGCAACAGCATTTTATCCATTCCCAAAGAATGCAGAATGGAGGACATTAAAGCAAGTTCTGAAGAAGGCTCATCAATATTCATGTAATTGAAAATGGATAAGTTGCAGGGAGGCTCTCTGGATCTCCCTGAGAGGGTGATACATTCCTGAAGGTTGAATTAAATCATTTTGTCACTCTGTATCTTGAATCTGCTGCTCGATTATTTCTGTGTCTTTATCTAACCCTAACAATAACAAATATTCCAGAGAGTGACATGTGACCGCAATTGATTCATAACACTTCTCCACCAGTGTGACCTAAGATTGTCAGATATTAGAAAGGAAAGCAGTCTGGCTGGAGCCAGATGGATCCTTAGCCATGTTAATAAAACAGCCTGCCAGATTTTTAGCTCTGATTCTAAACAACTCGACCTCTAGTCCCAGGTCCAAATTTAAAACACATTTAGGAGTCAAAAAGCAGGGCTTTTGATAGTGTAACAGGGTTTTGAACATAAGCCCAATTGCAGTCTATATAAGAATCTGCAATAAATATATTTAATGGGGGCTGCAATGAAGTATAGGTAGGCCTCAACTTATGATCATAATAGAGCCCAAATTTTATGTTTTGCCACATTTTACAACCCTTCTTGCCACAGTCATTAAGAGAATCACTGCAGTTGTTAAACTAGTCACATGGTTATTAAGTGAATCTGGCTTCCTCATTGACTTTGTTTGTCAGAAGGTCGCAAAATGGGATCATGTGACCCTGGGACAATGCAACTGTCATAAATATGAACCAGTTGCCAAGCATCTGAATTTTGATCATGTGACTCTGGGGGGTGTTGTAATGGTCATGTGAAAAACGGTCATAAGTCACTTTTTTTCAGTGCCGTTGTAACATTGAACGGTCTCTAAATGAACTGTTGTAAGTTGAGGACTACCTATACCTTCTTTGTGTCTGATGAAATTTTGAAACGGCCGAAAGACTATTTTGGGCCACAGAGGAGGCATGATTGGCTTGCATTGGCTTCTTTCTGGAAACCAGTTTGCAGTTAGCAATAGCACTTAGATTTACATACCACTTCACAGTGCTTTACAACCCTCTGTAAGCAGTTTACAGAGTCAGCATATTGCCTCCCTCACTAACAATCTGGGTCCTCATTTTACCGACCTCGGAAGGATGGAAAGCTGAGTCAACTCTGAGCTGGTGAGACTCAAACTGCACAATCCTGGCAGCCAGGAGTCAGCAGAAGTAGCCTGCAGAACTGCATTCTAACCACTGTACCACCCGAGCTCATAAGTTATGTTTCTTTGATGCATTTAACTTGCTCCATAAGCTGATTATCTGTATGTCACGTATGAATCTTAAAACTTTGGAGAAAACCATTTTATTTGCAATTTAGGACAAAATTGCCAACATCTGATGAAGTAAACTCTAGTTTATGGGAAAATATGTCACGGTAACTTGGTTTAGCCTATAAAATGACTTGTACTGTACTTACTTCTTCTACCTTTATGCTAGGTACATATTAACCTTCTACCATCACCTATTTTTCTAACTAAAAGCATATGTTAGTCAGCAATGCTGAGAATGGAATTACTATTATTGCTATAGAATACTGTACTAAATAATCACTATTGGAAAACCCATCCAAAATGACTTAGATCTATAGATTAGACTGAGAGGTTGAAAAAATATCCCAGAAAGAGGTATTGACAGCTTATTTCATTTTTGTGTCCCTCCCTGCAGGCAAAAAAATCTCCATGAATATTTCCATTAGTCACCAGGAAATTAGCTCAGCTTTAAGAACGTCCTATGGATTTCTTTTCAACAAAAACAAGAAGGTAGCTTCTTTTACCTTAGGTTAGTGTAGAACAATATGTAAAGCAGGCCACCGTGTTTACTTAATCATTTTATTGTAGTTAAAAATCTTGTCTTGACATTAATGTGTGAATTAAACCTGATAATCGGCACTCTCAGCTCGGCTGTAACTAAACATCAATAGCGAAGAGTATCCAATCATTTTTTGGCTAGTGGGCACATCTGGAAATTTGCAAATATATTGTCAGTACTGTGGCTGCTGGGAGGGAGCCTGACCATTCATGCTAGCAGGGCCATTCTCTCTCTCTCTCTCTCTCTCTCTCTCTCTCTCTCTCTCTCTCTCTCTCTCTCTCTCTCTCTCTCTCTCTCTCTCTCTCTCTCTCTCTCTCTCTCTCTCTCCCTCCCTCCCTCCCTCCCTCCCTCTCTCTCTCTCTCTCACTTTCTCTCTCCTACACCCAGATGGGACATGGCATTGTAACACATTAGCTTTAAGGTCTGCAGGAACATAGGTGACCTGGGTCATTGTTTGGGGATTCCAGAATTAGTGCTGTAAATCATTTACTCTAAAACAGTCTTTCAAATTGAAACATATATACTGAACATATATATTATAGATAGTTGAATTGTATGGCTGGGGGCCTTTGCTATGGACAAGGAACTGACTTTGATTATTGTTTTGCTTAGTGTCTTCCACTGGATGAATAGCTCTTGCACTGAACAAGGCTAAACACCAGATGTCAGTGGTGGAGCATGTATAGAAAACCCTTTGTTCTCTAATGCAGCAGAACTGCATAGATCAAACGATTATTTTTGATGAAGCCCAAAAATAATTCCACAAGTTCATACATGTTATTTGTTTATCATTATCACTGTATTCACACACATTTACCTGAAAGAACAGCCTCCAATATATTTTGTGAACCGAGAGTTCTGATTCTCCTCTAAGGCTTTATTATTTATCCCTGCAACTCAGGAAGGAAATTTTCCTAGAATTAAATTAGGATTTGAGTTTCCTTGCTGTCAGCACCAACATTAGAGGTTCTTCTTCCTGTAAGAGTTCATGCCAGACCTTTGAGGTAGGCCAGATCAGGAAGACTAGACTCTACAGGAAGGCTAGAAACAGAATCTGACAAGGCGGGACAAGAAGTAATGGACAGAAGATCATTAATGAGAGATGCAATCCAGAACTCAGGAGAAATTTCCTGAAAGAGAGAACAATAATTAACCAGTGGAATGACTTACATCCAGAAGTTGTGGGTGGCCATCATTGGAGGTTTTCAAGAAGACAATGGGCAACCATTTGTCTGGAATGGTATAGGATCCTCTGCTCAAGCAGAGGGGGGGGGGGGCTGGACTAGAAGACCTCTTAAGATCCCTTCCAACTCTGTTATTCTATATCTGCATCTTCTCTTATACTTCCTCTTATAGCCCAGTGAGGAATCTGGGTCTCTTTTTCAGACAATCTCCCTGCTCTCAATAGATTCTGACTACAGTATTCACTTCTAAGCTATTTCCGTGGCTTTCTTCATTCTCTGACTTGGTTTTTTTAAAAAAAAGGTTTAGTCCTATTTGTTATATTCAAGCCTCCCCCCCCCCCAGTCAAAATCATGTCATTTAAAAATTGGCTATTTTAATTTTGGGGCTGTGCATTTTATTTTCTGGACATCGTTGTTTTATAAGGTTATTCTATTTTTAAAGTACCTGATTTCTTTTAGTATGCATATGAGGTTTTTGTGATTATTGTTATGGCTTTATATTGGGAGCTGTCATAGCTTGGCTTGTTTTTGAGATAGCAGGCTAGAAATCTGTTAAAATAAATAAGAAAATAAATCACTGGTGAACTTGGTGCTTGTTTGGCGAACATTCACCTCTAACTATTGCTGCACGTCCAAGGATGCAGTTTGTGTTTCCAGCACACCAATTTCTAAAGCCTGAAGTTTATTTCAGGCCATACAGCAACACCCCGTGCATCCTAAATATGTGGAATCTTCCATTTTGTTCTTCTGTAAAGATAGTCCTTGCTTAAAAATGTAGTCTGCTTGCTCTTGGGGAAAAAAAAAACAGCTCATAAATGTTTACACAAATGCAAACACAAAATCCTTAATAAAAAAAATCTTGTATGGGAAAAACCTGTCTGAGAGGGGGGTAATTTTTCTTGCGGAAAATAAAGCAAGTTGACTTTTGTTTTGCCTTATCCAATGTCCTTTTGCTGCATCTGCCCGTTCACAATCCACAACTGTTATAGTAAACAGGAATCAAACCATCAAAAGGCATGGAATTGGAAAGTACATTGATGAAGGGTTTCAAGGCTCATTAGGGAGAGGGAGAGGAAGAGGGAGAGAGGGGGGGGGGAGAATTAAGAGAGAGACAGAGAAAGGCATATGAGCATCCTCAGATTGCTTTCATAGTGAGAGCTGAGATTTTCCGATGGCTCCCTTAAAATTGGGGAAACAACAGATACTTCTAAGCCTTGGAAAACCAGCAGCTCCACTGAGAGGATTAATTGACTTTCAAAATTTGGCCAATCTGCTTATTTCTTTTTGTAGATTAAAATATCATAACTGATGATAGGAAAAAGCAAAACCTGAATTTGGAATACATTAATAATAACTATAATTTGCAATGAGATTTTGAAAGAGGATAATTAATTGGCATTTTCTTATATAAGAAAATAATTTAACGTGCTAGCAGACCTAATATTAAAGCCAGAGTCACCATATTCAAACTTATGCAAAAGATTAGAAAAGTGGTTCTTCCACATCATATACCGACCAAAACCAAAAAACTGTATCCCACTTTTTCCATAAGAGTTCCAGGTAATTTACATGAACATCTTGTTTTATATTTATCTCCATAACTACAACCCCGTGGGGGAGGGGGGAGGTGATATTGAGCTGAGGAAAATACTGAGCAGACATCACCTACTGAGAGCTCTGTTATCAAACAAGGATTTGAAGTTGAATCTCTCTGGTCAAAGTCCAGCACATTCACACAAAATTTCCTCTGTGCTCCTTCCAACTCCTGTCCCTTTGTTGCCCATCACATTAAACAACAAGAAATGGAAGTAGGCTAGATACAAGGAAGTAGGGGAAAGGGTTTGATCCTGTATTGGGGAAAGTGGAAGCAAGGTTGGGAGAAGCGTAGTAACTGGACACAGGTGAAAGAGAAAGACCGTTCAAAGCAAGGAGAGAGAAAAGGTATAAAAGAGTGACTGGAAAGAAAGAAAAGATTTGTGCTGGGTTGCAGCCATGGTTACTAGCTTCCAAATGGTGGGTGTGACCACATGAGAAAACTCCACTCTTTTATAATGCATGCAATACACCCAATGCATCTTGATTAAGGATGGTGCTTGTTATGTCCTGAGCCTTGCAAATGGGCTCGGGGCGTTTGCAGGCAGTCCCGGGCAGGTGCAAGCTGCCCGGGACCAGAAAGGCTGTCGCCAGCGCCTGTGCGCATGCGCGGGTGCTGGCGTGGGAAAAGTAACACATTGACCCGGGAATTGCCTATATAAGAGGCTGGGAGGTTTTGGGCGTTGCTGAAGCCTTCACCTGTAAGCTGAACACAGAATAAAAGAAAACCTGAGAACTACAACTGCTTCTCGCGTCTGCTTTTCGCCAAGGACTCAACACTGGCGACGAAGGATGGGATGCCTTACATCGCCTGGAAAGGAAGAGGTGTAAGCTTACCCAAGTGAGTCCTGAGCGGCGGAACGGCGTTGACTCGGCAGCTACCCGCCAATCCAGTGCGCATTCGGGGGTAGGCTGGCTGATAGACCCGTCTCCTGAAAATGGCAAAAGTCGGAAGGCTTTCGGAATTCGACGTCTCACATCCAGAGCGGTGGGAGTCCTACGTAGCCAGGGTGGAAAATTACCTCAAGGTAAACCAAGTGAGGGAAGATAGCTTGAAGGCTGCCACCCTGCTTTGTGTCTGCGGTCAAGACGCCTTCGAAATCGCAGAGAACCTTGCAGCACCTGTCCCATTAGAGTCTGTCAGCTACGCAGATCTAAAGAAGCTATTGAAGGAGCACTTCCAGCCCAAGATGTCCGTCATCGCATGGCGCCACACCTTCGAGCAGAGGGATCAACGATCCGGAGAGTCGGCCAAAGAATACATCGCCGCATTGAGGAAGGCCGCCAAGCACTGCGAGTTCAAGGACCTCGAAGAACGACTGAGGGACCGATTCGTGTGCAGTTTAAGGCATCGAGATCTACAACAGAGGCTTTTCGCCAAAGAAGACTTGTCCTTCCAAGATGCCTTAAGAGAGGTCACCGCAGAAGAAGCAGCAGGCGGCGCCGTCAAAAACATGCGGCCGATCAGGAACAGTCCAGATGTTGCATCCGTGCACCAAGAGGACGTCCAAGGGAACTCCGAGGAGGATCCGGACGAGGAAGTCGACCGTCTCCACCCCACGAAGGAAGGGAATCAGAAAGGAAGCTCTGCAGTTCCCCTCAAGTGCATCGGCTGTGGAGGTCGCCACAGGAGAACCGACTGCAAGTTCCGCTCCGCTATCTGCCGGGCGTGCGGGAAACAAGGACATATTGCAGCTGTGTGTCTGGGCCGACGAAAGGTACAACCTCAGGAAGAACTGCGCCTGAAAGGTACCAGGGTCCCCAGCCAGAATAGGGTAGGTTTTTGCGCTTCGTGAAGAAGCATCTTCAGGACAGGCACACACAAGCCCATCAAGAAAAAGCTGTCACTCAAGGTGAAGCTACAAGGGGTTCCATTAACTATGGAACTAGACACGGGGTCTGCCCTTTCAATCATATCCTTACATACATTTAGGAAGATTTGTTCCGGCAGTGGAACTCAGGCTAAATTAAGGCCTTCTGACATTGTGTTAACAGACTTTCAAAATTCGAGAGTGTGTGTTAAGGGGGAGGCCACCCTTAACGTACAGTATAAGAATTTTGAAGGTCCACTAGACATATTAGTAGTAGGGGGTGAACGAACGAGTCTCATAGGACTCGATTGGTTTGAAGCCTTGGGGATACACGTCACGGGGCTCAACAGCTTACAAACACTCGACCTACAGGAAGTCTGCAAAGAATTTGCAGATGTCTTCAGCCCCCAGCTGGGCACATTCAAGGGACCTCCTGTGTCCTTAAAACTAGACCCCACTGTCACACCCATTAGAATTAAAGCAAGAAGGGTCCCTTTTGCTTTAAAGAGTAAAATTGACACTGAGTTAGACAAACTGATCCAACAGGGAATCCTAGAACCTGTTGATTCCAGCCCTTGGGAGACCCCCATTGTCACGCCTCTAAAGACAAATGGGGACATTCGCATTTGTGCTGACTACAAATGCACTCTTAATAAGGCATTCCAGCAACATGCCTATCCTGTTCCTGTGGTCAGTCATATTCTGGCCTCCCTCAAGGGGGGGCGCGTTTTTGCAAAGCTTGACCTAGCTCAAGCGTATCAACAGCTGCCTGTTGATGATGATGCTGCTATAGCTCAGACTATTGTGACCCACAGGGGAGCCTTTAAGGTAAAAAGGCTACAGTTTGGAGTGAATGTCGCTCCTGGGATTTTCCAAAGCATAATGGAAAACACACTACGGGGCATACCGGGGGTTTGCCCCTACTTTGATGATGTCTTAATTGCAGGAGACTCCACACACATTCTAGCTGAAAGGCTAAGGGCTGTTCTGTTAAGGTTCAGGAAAACAGGCCTCAAGCTCAAAAAAGACAAATGCAAAATTGGGGTGCCTTCTACTGAATTTCTGGGGTTCAAAATTGATGCTGCTGGGATTCACCCTGCTGAATCCAAACTAACTGCCATTTTAGAAGCACCTAGGCCAAAGTCTAAGGCCGAACTTCAGGCCTTTCTGGGCCTCCTGAATTTCTACAATTCCTTTCTTCCACATAAAGCTAGTGTAGCTGAGCCTCTTCACAGGCTATTAGACAAACAAGCAGTGTGGCAATGGTCACAAACACATGAGGCTAGTTTCAATGAGGTCAAGGCTTTACTCACTTCTAACAGTGTACTTGCACACTTCAATGAGTCCCTTCCTGTGTGCATCGCTTGTGATGCTTCCCCTTACGGGGTAGGAGCCATCCTGAGCCACCTCAGGTCTGATGGAACTCAGGTTCCTGTTGCATATTACTCCAGAACACTGTCTTCTGCTGAGCGCAACTACGCTCAGATAGACAGGGAGGCTCTGGCTGTTGTTGCTGGAATTAAAAAATTCCATGATTTTTTGTATGGCAGGCATTTCACGGTCTTCACTGACCATAAGCCTCTGCTGGGACTGTTTACCACACGTAAACAAACTCCCCAAATCATTTCCCCTAGAATGCTTAGGTGGTCTATTTTTCTGTCTGCATATGATTTTTCCTTACTCCACAAGCCTGGGAAAGAAATGGGCCATGCTGATGGCCTCAGTAGATTGCCCCTGCCAGTAGTAGAAGCTGACCCTGCGCCAGCTGTCAACATTCTATCCATCCAAGCCTTGCCCGAGTCCCCTCTGAATGCCAGGGATGTTGCCGCTGAAACAGGCACAGATCACACACTTTCACGTGTCCTTTCTTGGGTTTTGTCTGGATGGCCTGAGCACTGCCCTAGTCCTGAGTTTCAGAGTTTCTGGTCCAAAAGGAACGAGTTGTCCACTTCTCAGGGTTGTCTGCTTTGGGGAAACAGAGTTGTCATTCCCACCTCAATGAGGACTAGGATCTTAGAGTCCCTCCACGAGGGTCATCCTGGCATTGTTCGCATGAAGGCCCTTGCGTGCAGCCACTTGTGGTGGCCTGGTTTAGATAGGGACATTGAGGCTAAGGTGCATGCATGCCACCTGTGCCAGCGCTCTCGCCCAGAGATGCCCCAAGCTCCTGTGCATAGATGGGAGGAAACACAGTCCCCATGGTCTAGGGTGCACATTGATTACGCTGGGCCCTTTCAGGGCCAGTTCTTCTTGGTCCTCGTTGACAGTCATTCAAAATGGCTTGAGGTTGTACCTGTCTCATCCACCACCACTGCAAAGACTATTCAGGTACTGAGGGGGATTTTTGCTGCACACGGGCTCCCAGATGTCATCGTGTCTGACAACGGCCCTCAATTCACTTCCTCCGAATTCCAAGCTTTCATACAGGCTAACATGATTCGTCATGCCACGTCTGCACCCTTCCACCCGTCCACCAACGGTATGGCTGAACGCATGGTCCGCATCACAAAGGACGCCTTGAAAAGACTCACCTATGGGGACTGGCATCACAGGTTGGCTGACTTTCTCTTTTCTTACCGCACCACACCATCCACTTCTACAGGGAGAAGCCCAGCTGAACTTCGCTGGGGGCGCAAACTTACTACGAAGCTTGACCGGCTGCATCCGGACAGACTGTCTTCATCTACCTCACATCCTAGGGCACCTAGACAACTACTTGTGGGTGCCCCGGTTTGGACTCGCAATTACGGGCCTGGTCATACATGGGTCCCTGCTTCTATTTCCAGGGTCACAGGTCCTCTCTCCTACGAGGTTGCCCTGGACAACGGTCGTGTCCTGCGTCGGCACATCGACCAACTCTGCCCTAGGCGGGATCTTTCAGATGAGACTCCTGGGTCTTTTCCAGGGGGGGAGGGGGACCCTTTAGAGCAAAGGGAGGGGCACGAGCTGCTGCCCACCTCCAACGATGGAGCCACAAACGGCCCATTCCAGGATTCCGCAAGTGCCCCAAACAGGAATTCTAAGAGCCTATCCAACTACCAGGCATTCACGCCTACTCCAGCCAGGGAGTCACCCCGGGGGTACAATCACTATTCACCTGCACAGCACAGTACTCCAGTCAGGGAGGATACCCGGGAGCATCCCAATAAATCATACCCCGCAAGAGAGCTGGCACATAATCCCCAGAGTTGGCCTGACCTTACCCCAAGTCCTACAGGGGGTCAAACATACAGGGAGGTGGTTGAGGAACCAAGTCCCAACCGCAACACCTCTAGCCCAAATCAGGGAGTAACTGAGTTTTGGGAAGGTACAGAAACCCACACTAGCCCGGACACAGAACGGGGTTTAGGGAATGGACAGCCTCCTGACAGGTCTTGGACGGACCTAGGAGGTTCTACAGAGACGTCCAGCAGTGGCTATCACTTCAAGGGGCCCGAGGGCCTACAGCTAGGCAGGTCAACCAGGTCACAAAGTGACAGAAGCCCTGGCCTGATGAGCCCGGTGGGCGAGCAAGCAGGCCAGGCATTGGGGCACAGTCCTTGGAAGGCACCAAGGCATGATAAGGAGAACAGGCTCACGTCTCCCCTCAGTCAGGGAACACCTGTCAGAAACCCAGAGCTGAGAAGGTCACAGAGAGCAAGGAAATCTCCTAAGTACTTAGAGGATTACATAACATTGCTGGCTAAACAAAAGCCAGTAAACAGTAGGAGCACTGGGGAGTAGAACACTGCATCAAGAAATAATTGTATGTTGGTAGTAGTCTTAGCCCGGGGGAAAGGGGTGTTATGTCCCGAGCCTTGCAAACGGGCTCGGGGCGTTTGCAGGCAGTCCCGGGCAGGTGCAAGCTGCCCGGGACCAGACAGGCTGTCGCCAGCGCCTGTGCGCATGCGCGGGTGCTGGCGCGGGAAAAGTAACACATTGACCCGGGAATTGCCTATATAAGAGGCTGGGAGGTTTTGGGCGTTGCTGAAGCCTTCACCTGTAAGCTGAACACAGAATAAAAGAAAACCTGAGAACTACAACTGCTTCTCGCGTCTGCTTTTCGCCAAGGACTCAACAGCGCTCCTGATGTCCAGTTATGAATGCCATTTTAAAATCAGTGACTATGATTGTGGACACTCCTGATAATGACAAGAGGTACCTTTTCTCTATTAAACTGTTGGACGCAGAATATTGTATTAATGTTATAGAAAGAGCAATTTTGCTTACATTTTTTTAAGCTAGAGGAGTCCTTTAACAGAGAATATTTTTTGGCTTGCAAGATATTAAAGATCCTAGTTTCCACAGAATAGCATGAGACTACGTACTAGAGGTGAAACTGGACTTTGGTTGTGCTTCTTACATATTGCCAAAATGTGGCAAAACTGACAGTATTGTCTTTAGTTTTAGTGAAGAATGCTGCATTATGCATGGGTAAGATTTAGGTTGGTAATATAGTCTTAATTTCTCTGTATTACTAAAACTGAAAGCCTCAATTCACCAATGATCTTCTCATTGAGAGATAATATCTGTCTCTTCCTAAGAGACATTTCTTCTTGCTCTTAGGAGTCATTGTGGGTATGTTCCTAATGAGATCCAGGGCAATGGTGGTTGCTTCTCTGGAACTTGCAACTTTTTGGTTGCATTAAAACTCCCAGACTCCCTTATCAGCAATTCCAGCTAATGGTAACAGATTCTGGGAATTGTAGATAACTATCACCAGAAGGCCTTTGATTTCCTACCGTTGGTTTAGACTCCTTTTCTGCTGAGATGTGCAATGAGTTCTTCTGTCCATCTTTGCATTTCATTTCCCCTCTTGCATCAAAGGCAGGGCAAGCTTATGAACACAATGACACATTTGACAGAAGCTGCTTTGTGCAGTGATTTTAAATATTATTACAGCTGGGTTTATTCTTGTCTGCCTATGTGCACAGGCATTGTAGTCTTTGCTGTCATTGCAAGAACTTGTGTTCTGCAAATATCCATTGGTTGGGCAATAGAAGGAGAAGAATTACAAACTTTTCCTCTAGCTTAGAATCAGGTTCTTTGAAACTTCAGACTCAAGCTTCTGCTGTGGTTGAATCTATTGTATAAACATTCAGCATGAAAATGAACACTTCTAATATAGAAAAGAACTGCATTCTTGTAATTTTTTGGCTTGTCCTTTGCACTGATTACAGTAAGCAAAAAACAGATAGAAGATTCTTCAGTACTTTCCCCCAAATGGAGCAAGACTTGAAGGCTTGCACCAATCGCCTTTCAATAAGAAATACCAAATCCTTTAGTAAAGATTGCAGGTTATTTTTAACATGAATGAGGACTCGCAAGCTGAAAGTCTAACTGAATAGATAACTCATGTTGCCTATAGGATAACCTTCCAATTTGGAGTCAATGCATCAATAATCCTTTTTATTCAGCAGCACCAATACAATACTAACAGCAATGCACAACTACTTGAGCTTGTAAAATATCCACATGAATGGACTTCCTGAATGAACATCTCAGATGCTATTGAACCCAAGTTGTATCAGATTTTTAAAAGCATGAGAGACACTTTTAGATCTATCTACATTATCACTATGCTAGCTTTTGTTTTGCTTTGTTCCGATCAGATTTTCCTCACTAAATTGTTGCTTTAATTAATTCTTAACCTCATATTTATAAAGCACATAGAGATTACAATAATGCAAATCACAAGATTGCAAAATGGAAGTTCTGAAATATATATTATACCAACCACCAAGGCATAAGACAATGTAATTTAAAATCAGCACTTGTAATTCAAGATAAAAGATGTCCACTCCCTCTATATATTACCACATTCCCAAGAAGATAGATTAGATAGTGAATGTGAACTAAAATGGTATGAATGCTCACTGATCCAGGTTAACCTTCCCTAATATAAAGCATGTAAGAACTATCATAATTCTTAGCCAGCACATTCAAGATCCTTGAGAATATTGGAACATGTAGCCCTAAGATATCTGATAGGGAAAGTGAATATATGGTAGCCTTGTGAAGAAAAGGGAAAAGCATTTCTGCTCTTAAGCCATATCAAAGATGTGTAAATTTTTAGGAAAAGCGAAATAGTTTTTTGCTTTTCCTAGAGATTTAAAAATAAAAGTTACTGCAACTATAGCAAAAAAAGCATTGATTACTCAGAGCTATGAAAAAGACTAATTTTGGAATGGGGATGCATGCAATTTTGAAAAGCTTGCAATCCTTTCAATAAAAATCAGGTGTATATTATAAATGTGCATGAGTTTAACCTTTTTTTTAAAAAAAATTGAAGCAGCAGGGTTTATCTTATAATTATCTCTGAAATTACTATACAGCAGCATGCTAGAAAAATTTACATTGTACAAGTGATAAAATTCCACTTGCTGTTCTTGAAAATGTCAGAATTTCTCTCACAGTTGTAGCATTGTATGTTGATGAATAGAATAGAAATACTCTTTCAAACCAGTTGATTCGGTGAAATGCACCGAGAAAAAAAAATCACATTGTGAAATGTATCAGCATAGCAGTGCTTCTGAAACAATACGGTAGGTAACTACATTAAAAGTCCCTCCTTCCCTCCCATTGTCTCAATTAAGAGTCATGATAGGTTATAAAAGTGAGCAGGAAACATCTATCTGCAGCCAAAAATATTGATCCATAATAAATATAAAAAAATAAAAATTACTAATAACAATTACAAAATACAATAGTAATAATAAAATAGGTAAAGTCATAATAAAACCAAGTATCAAGATAATATAAGCAAGTTAACTTAAAATAAATTGAAAAACAAGTAAAGTAATAGTGGAAATAATAAACTAGTCAATTAAATGCTCTTCCATCTTCAGAAGCTTCCAGAACATCAGAAAGAATTGAACAGACCGAGTTCTAAGGGGATGCTGTCCCATAAGACCAGGACAGAAACAGCATCTCCTGACTTTGTCTCCTTTTATTTGTTGAAGACATCATATGACTATACTAAAGAGCCCCCACCTTATAAGTAGCCCACTGCTAAGAAGATTGAGGCCACTAAGCTGTTCCAATAAGAACTTAGTGTTTTCCTTTGGAAAACAGAAGAGGACCTTCCATCTAGATCAGGGGTGTCAAACTGCTGGCCCACGGGTCGGATGTGTCCTGCCGAAACCGCGCCCACCCCATTGCCGGCAATGGAAAAAAAGTCACGATGCGTCACAACACGTCACGTGACATTACGAGTTTGACACCCCTGATCTAGATAGTTCATGGTATATGGAGGAGGAACTGGCCTAGCTTTCTCTTCTTAACTCCTGATCTCAGGAGGTTACTGAAATTATAGTACTTTGCAATTATGAACACAATCCCTGCCCCACCTGTCTCTATTTACTTTGCTAGCTGCAAGGCAAGCTTAATGTTTCTTAATTTCTATAAATCTTTGTTCTTCAAAGAAAAATGATAAAATTATGAGAACTTGCTGACTGGATTTCTTCATTAAGAACTTGCTGCCAGCTGGCCAACTACCTGTGAATGCAAGAGCTGCAAACTCTTTTATTTCTCAGAGTGCAAACTGGAATGTCAACATTCACTAAAACTGTAATTATAAGTACCCCACTTATTAAGAAATAATCCCATTGGACTAAGTAAGCAGCAGGCTTGGCTTACCCTGCATGTTCCCATTTGCACTGGGTGTCCTAAACTACAATTTCAAGAAACCTAAAAATCTGAATGAAGAAATGACATACGACAAAAGCCACAAAAGAAAAAGAGAGAAAATTGTCTCTTAGGCATATTGCCTATAAACGGAGACAGTTCAGATATTTGGATGTAAATAATTTGTAGCGGGGCTGTCTAAGAGTGTTTGCAGGAGCTTGGTTGGGAAGGGAGAGATTGGGACAGCTGCTGCTGGCTTTGGGTGTGGCCAGCGTGGGCGGAAGATAGAAAAGGGAAGGAAAGGAAAGGGCCGGCAGCTGTTGCTGTTGCAGTTTGTCAGGTGAAGGTAAAGGGGCTGGAAATTTTATTTGCTTTTCTTCGTAACAAAGATATTTTAAACAGAGGCTAAAGCAGCGATTCTCAACCTGTGGGTCGGGACCCCATTTGGGGTTGAACGACCATTTCATGGGGGTCGCCAAACAACGCAGTCCGCCATTTTTCCCCCTTTTCCTTAGCTGTGCTACTCTCTTTTATTCTATTGACTTTTGAAAGCCAATAGAATAGACTCTCTTGAGTAGAGTCTAATTCTATTGGCTTTCAAAAGCCAATAGGAATTGTCCAGGCTGTCTCTGCCCTGCTGAGCCCGCCAAAAGTCCCATTCTGCAAATGGTGCTGCAACTTGTCTGCAGCGAAGGCAAACTGTCTGGAAGTTTCCACCCCTCCCTGCTGAGCAACTACTAAAAATGTAAGTAAAAGAGGGCCAGGGGTGGGAGGTGGGAGGCCAGTGGGCACAAGGAGGGTTGCTGGCGCCCGCTGGAGGTGGCACCATGCATGCACGGTGCTCCCAGGCAGGGAAAGTCCTCGACTTACAACTGGTTGGGTATTCCTCGACTTACGACCGGTTGGGGGGTCCTGGCATTAAAAAGGTTGAGAACCACTGGGCTAAAGAGAGCGAGTGGAGTTTTATTGCTTCCTTCGTAAGGAGGATATCTCAAATGGAGGCAAGAGAGAGAGTGAGTAGAAAGGAGTTGGCTGAGGCTCCTAACCTCAGATTTTAACATTAAAGACAGAGGGGGGAAGGGCTTTGATGTTGAAATCTGACTGAAGAAGAAGCAACAGAAGGAGAGGAGAGACTGGTGGTGACTATTGTTGCTGCGAAGCCTGGAGGCTATTTGGACTGTGACTATTGCTGTTGGTACAGGTTTTAGACATTGTGGGGGAGTTGCCCTGGGGGATGAGCTATTGCTACAGCACACTGACTGTTGTTGTTTCTACTACCGTCTGGAGCCGGGGTTTTCCTTCATCCCACTTGACTCTGAACGATCGCTGAGGAATCTTTTATTTCTGCTGCTATACCGGCCTTGGGCTGTTGGATATCATCATAGCATTGACTATTGTGGCTGGTTATTTTTGTTCTTGGAAGCCCCTCCTTGACGACAAGAGCCTGCTACCTACTAATTCTGCATGAGCTCCGGCTGGAAGAGACATCTTATCAACCCCTAGAGAACACTACTGCAGGGCTTGACAAAGGGGGCTGGGGCTGGGAGGACCTGGTTTTGGGCGGCCTCTGAGGGGGTAACACTACAAATTGATATGATGAAGCTTGAATTCATATTTATGTTTAATACAAAACATAATAAGTATCAGCAGGGAAGAGGAATTTTTAAGATATAATCCCGAAGAAAATTATTCTTTGAAACTGCTATCTGCCCTGAAAAGAAATCCTTCATTGGCACAATTTAAATTGGAATTTTATATACAAACATTTCCTATGTTTGTAGGAATGGGCTCTTCAATAGGGATTCTAGAAATTGAAGTCCAGCACATTCAGAGTGTATACTGTTAAAGAGGGTGGCTCTATACACTAAGTTGGGGTGCAATTATAATAATGTAAGCTTTGGTATGGTCCTTATTTGATAAAATGACCAAAAGGTTGTGTGGACTGACCTTTTGCTCAAAGATAAGAACCAATTCTCTAAATATTGAACTATACAATCTAAACATATATACAACTGATTTCTTCCTTTTTTTAAGACACTGGAAGAAAAATTATTTTTAATGTAGCAATGAACAGAACACACATAAAACCTCTGAGCACAGTACAAGACTGGATCCACAGATCATACCGAGGTTACTTACTTATTTATTTATTTATTTTGGACAAGAGGGAAGGAAGGTTACTTATTTTTATACTAGGATTCTGTGTCAGTCTGAAAGCAGCCCCTATAACCTCAAATTTCAGTGACAGCAGCAATAGTGGACAATTTAGGTGATTTATCTCGGGCTCAATTGCAGTGCAGCTGAAGTTGCTGACGTGCTGCAATTCCTTTTCATTTTTGGAGAGAATCTTTACCTTACCCTTCCTTCTGGTTACTGTGAATCGCTTGATCTTTCATTGTTTGGATTCACTCTTAATGTTTAGTGAATACAAATAAAATATGGCCAACTTATCTATAGTTATCAAAAAATAACTACTCAGGAACAAATCATTCAGTTACTACCTGACATTCTAACTAGATGATTGCTACTGATATCTAAATTAGACTTAAGATAATAATTTAAATAATATGGCATTTTAAAAACTGGATTATTTTATTTATTAGATTTATTTGCCACCTATCTAGCCTTGCGGAGGCTCTGGGCAGCTTACATTAAAATTGTTGGTATTTGCCAAAAAGAAGCAGATCCTTTTAAGTCAATTTCTTACTGCCTAAACAGACATTTGCTAGGTTTTGAAGGGCATGACAAAAATGTCATCCTGTTAATCAAAGTTAATCAAGATATCCCTAGACTCACAATTGCATTTACAGAATGTATAAACATGCTTTTGCCACACCAATTTCACCTGCTGAGAAAACTGAAACTTTATTTGGTAAAAATAAATACGTTATAATCAATATATCTTTTCTCTCACTCATTAGTTATTATAGGCAATTATAGTATGCTCATTGTCGAGTTGTCCTAGATCAGTGGTGGGATTCAGCCAGTTCGCACCAGTTTGGCAGAATTGATAGCTATTTTTTTGTTGCCCAGGCCCAGAATGGACTTCTGGAAGTGGCATCCACACAGAGAACTGGTTGTTCACATATTTGAATCCCACCACTGTCCTAGATGATTACCTTGGAAGCCTCAACTAGAAAAGAACATACAGCAGAGGATCTAAAAGGAACAGCAAAGATGATTAGGAGACTGGAGACTAAAACGTACGAAAAACGGCTGCAGGAACTGGGCATAGCTAGTCTAGTGAAGAGAAGGACCAGGGAGTGACATGATAACAGTGTTCCAATATTTGAAAGGCTGTCACAGAGAGGAGGGTCGACCTATTTTCCAAAGCACCTGAAGGCCAGATAAGGAACAATGGATGGAAACTGATCAATGAGAGGTTCAACCTAGAAATAAGCAAAAATCTTCTGACAGTGAAAACAATCAACCAATGGAACAGTTTGCCTTCAGATGTTGTGGGTGCTTCATCGCTGGAAGAGACTGGACAACCATGTCAGAAATGGTATAATGCTAAAGCAGGAGGTTGGACTAGATGTCCTATGAGGTCCTTTCCAATTCTGTTATTCTATTTTTCTATTGCATTTCTCCTTTGCTTTCTTTGCTGTTTTTCTATTGAATCCATCACACAGTTCAATATTTAGCCTTTGATCAATAAAATTCTTTCATATTTTCCAAGGAACTTAAATGAAAATATACCATTGGCCTCTGCCCTGCCTTCAGGATACATTGTCTAAATCAGTGTTTGCGAACCAGAGGCGGCACTCAGAGCCCTCTCTGTGGGTATGCACGCCGTTGCCCCAGACCTAGGCCTTCAGCTGGGTTTTATAAAACCATTTTGATTTAGGCCTCCGCCGACATGTGCAAAAAAAAAAAAAGATTCAATCAATCAGTCAATTTCAACCTCTCGTGGGGAAAAAAAAGATCTTGCAAATTTGGAATTGATTGATTGAACTTTTTAGTCCCACCCAGTCTGCTGTGACCATACCCACCCAATGGGCCACACCCACCAGCACCCGATGATGCATAAGTGGGTTTTGGATTGCAGTTTCGGCACTCAGTCTCTAAAAGGTTCGCCATTACTGGTCTAAATTATTTCTCTATACTATTTAACTAATATATTTAAATGAGAGATAGCACCTCTTTTTGCAACTTTGTCTGCATAACCTCAAGTATTTTAAAAAAAAATGTATTTTTCCAAAACTGATACTATCATCTCCTATAGCAGGGGTGTCAAATGCGTCACTCACAGGCCACGCCCACCCCGGCTCTGCAAAGGCAAAAAAACATCACAATGTCATGTGATGCAATCGAGTTTGACACTTGTGTCCTATAGGATACTTGTCACATGATTCTATTTCCTATGCTTCTGTCTCTGTCTTGAAGATTTTTATGCCTTCAACCTTTGTTACACAGTTTCTTTCTGTATTTTTGAAAAGATGTTTGTATTTTTCCATTTCTCCCAGCTTTTCCTCTCCTATAAAATCAAAGCCTAAAGACAGAAGAACCCTAAAGGCTTTCTACAGAAATTACTGATAAAAAAAAAAACCCTTTCCAACTTTATGTCATGTAGAATATTGTAATAATGGATCTTAACAATCCATCACAGTGACAGCTATAAAGATGCAAAAGTTGTCTTGTCTAGTACATGTCCTTCCTAACATTTCTTATATTGTGTTTAAATGCAAATAGCTATATTTCTCTGGTTTGGTGGACCTGACTTAATGACCCATTTATCTTTGCCAAGTTGAGTCATTTTTTTCAGAGCTGTTATGATGGCAAAAATTTTGATCTCTATTTTTCTCAGGAAGAATCCTAACATTGTTTTCCCAATAGGTTTTACATCAAAATTATATTTAACTAAATTATATTTAAGTAAATCAAACTTGCGGGGTATCTTCTTCAACCTTTCTAACTTCACCAAAATTGGAATAAAAACTACTTCGTTCCTCTGCATCAAAATGTAACAGACCTTTGGACTTGCTTTTTTTTTTCTTCTTAAAAATAAGTTTTTGCTCTAAATTTTCTTTAAGTTCGTAATTGTTATTATTAGAATGAAAAAGACTATCATTTCTTTTTTCTTTTCTTTTTCAAAGTTCCACATGAAGATTTGCATCCCTTCCTAAATTTTGTATGTCTTTTTTGGGGCTCCTATATATATCCAAATTTGCCGTGTACAGCTAGCCCTTTTTCATTTCCTTTCTGATTATGCATGTGTAAAGTTTTCTTTCAGCTTCACTTTTAAGTGGTTTAAGCAGTGTTAATGCCATGCTTTCATTAAAACTAAACGGCTCCCCAAGCCTTCTGCTTCTAAAAAGTATTTCTGTCCAGACTTGATTCTAAGGCTTAGACAATGTCTAAGGCATCAACTTTTAGGAGATGTCAACATTGAAAAGACTTCCAAAATACACAATAGGAGTATAAAATCTTATAATCTTTCCTCATTCTTTTTTTTCCCTATGCTTTTCAAAAGCGACTACCCATAAAGTTGGATGTGACAGATGACAACATTTGGGTCCTGATGTAATTAAAATCATTTACTGTGATTCATACTTTGAAAGTTGAAAATTTCTGAGAAAAATAAAATTTGTCCAGGGCTGAAAAGTGTAAGTATAATGCTCAAATCTCAATGCACAAAATAGAAGAGACAAGTTGGCACTTTTTAAAATTAAAAAAAAAAGAAGATGAACCAAACCATAGGGGTGCCAAAATATGACTTTGCCAAGTGTGTCAAAATGTTAAATGCTGCTGCCCCTGTCTATGCATGTTTTGAACAAAGAAGATTTGTCGCCCAAAACTGATAAGAGAAATGGTAGTGCTCAGACCAGGATTTAATTTGTAGCAGATTTCTTCAGCCCTAGAACTTCGTTGCTATCCCTGATGAGTTTTGGAATACCTCAGTTTTTAAAACTTCTTTTCCTCTACTACCAGTATAAAAGAGCTAGACTTTGTTAATAACCACCTAGAGGCTTGGAAATAAAAGCTTGCAGGACATATATGATGACTCTCAGGTACTTGTCTCCCGCATCATAACACATTAATGTTCAGTCTCCTCAAACATAAACATTTAGTTTTCTATTTGCTCCATTTTTTAGCAAACTCTTCCTCATAACGGGATTTTATTTATTTATTTTAAAAACTCTGAGTTTTTTATTTTACACTGTCAAATATTCCATGTCTCCCCATTGTAACATTTCTGGTCAAACACCATTCATGGCAGAATCGGTTCCAGTTTGATGGGATCCTCAATTAAGGATTCTCTGATGGGTCTTGGTAGAACCTGCAATGGTAGATATGTGACTGGAAACAGCGTTCTCTGACTGAACAGCCGTGGTACGTTCAGAATGGCCACATTAACTTCTACTTGCCTGTAATCTACCTTGTAGGAAGTCAACAGTGCTAAATCAGAGCCACACAGCATTGATCAAGATGCTGCTATTTTTTTTTAAATAGCAACTGGGGCAGGGGTACAGCATCTTCTACTCTTCTTACAAACATTTCAGTTTGGAGAAGATGGATAGATTATATTCAGAATAAATATGGGACTAAAAAGTTCCATTTCCTTTAGGAGTAAATTTTAGAGTATTATTATTATTAATAGTTTATTATAGTGGAATTTTTATTAGCTTTATTATTATTTTTAGTATTAGTATTGTTTAACAATTTGGATATTGTATTGTTCAAGAATTAGGATATTAACTTGTTTATATTATTATGTTTATTTTTAATTTGTTTATTTTTATGTTAAAGGGGAGTTAAAGTGCATTATGGACTTGGTTATTTATATAGTTGGTTAATGTTAGTTAGATTATGCTTATTATATTTGTTACCCTGTACTCAGCTCTGGGAAGTGGGGGAGGGAGAGGGGGGGTTTAGGGTGGGTGGGTTTTGGGGTGTATATTGTAACTTTTATAAAACTTTTCAATTTAAAAAAAAATCACTTGAAACCCCATCTTTCTACCCTTCTTTTCAATGATGGGCAGGATTCTCTCCCTCCCCAAAATGGCAACTTCTGGGTGAAGATAAGTGGTGGCATTTTTATCTATCGGTTGGAAAGGGATTAGGGGAATGGCAGAATCAATTTCACCTTCGCCACATCGCTTCACCTTTCTTCATGCAGCAGACGCTTCACACAAGAAAACCAAATATAAAATAGATATTTTCAGTAGCAGTCGTGCTGATACCAATTTGTTGGTATTCATTTGCTTATCCATTGAAAGATAATGAAGAATTAAGAGATACTGTGAAGGGCAGGATTATAGGACATAACTCTATGCCTTGAAAACAAATGACACTGATTACACAAAACATGGATCAAATGCTAGAATATCTTGGAACATGGATGAACACATTTAAGGCCTATGGAATCTATTTTGCCATTTTCCAGAATTTTATCATTGAAAACCTGACACAATAGTAATATAATCAGAACTAAGGTATTCAACATCTGCAAATTTGTTTTGATGTCACAATTCAGCTCAAAAACCTGCACACCAAATACATTTCTTGTTGGCCTCCTATTGGGCTTCTTCATTTTAGTCATATATTTTGGGACGAGATTATTATTGTTATTAAATAACAGGAAGCCAAATATTATTGAACTCTTGCAACTCCCCAGAAATCTATCAATAAGTATTGAATTATCTTCTCCTGCTTAAGATTCTTTTTTAATCTTACCCTCCTTTTGGGGTAAAATGATTGTTCAGGTGTCTATGCTGATAAGCTTTAGATCAGTGGTTCTCAATCTTTTTAATGCCGCGACCCCCCAATCGGTTGTAAGTCGAGGACTACTCAACCGGTCGTAAGTCGAGGACTACTCAACTGGTGCAGCACCGTTTGCAGAATGGGACTTTTGGTGGGCTCAGCAGGGCAGAGACAGCCTGGACAATTCCTATTGGCTTTGAAAGCCAATAGAATTAGACTCTATTCAAGAGAGTCTATTCTATTGGCTTTCAAAAGCCAATAGAATAAAAGGGAGTAGCACAGCTAAGGAAAAGGGGGAAAAAATGGCGGACTGCATTGTTTGGCAACCCCCATGAAATGGTCGTTCGACCCCAAATGGGGTCCCGACCCACAGGTTGAGAACCACTGCTTTAGATTATAGCAAAGTGTACTCTTGCTTTTCCATCATTCTAGGACATTCAAAAATTCTGTCACTGAATAAGCTAGGCAATTCAACATAAAACCAGCTTTTATAAAGACACTGAACACAAATGCAATAGCTGTTCCTAGTTTCACAGTCCCTTTGCTAACAGTACTGTACTGTGAATGAAACTATTTTCACTGTGTTCTTAGAAGCCCTTTGGGCAAAGACATTTGTCAGACTGTTACTCTTTACTTTTACCAGTGAAGGCCTTCCGATTTCTTACCCTGGCAAAGATATTAGAAACAGTCACCAGTACAGTATGTTGCAACAGACTTAGCAAAGGTCACAAAGAGGAACTGTCAATTAGCTTCCCTCTTGTCTACCCCAATGTCCTGGGGATGAATTGTTGATACATGGATATATCTGTTGCGTCCTTGGCGGGAAAACAGACACGAGAAGCAGCTGGAGTTCTCAGTTTCTTTTATTCAGCGTTCAGCTTACAGGAAGATGGCTTCAGCCTCACCCAAACGCCTCGCAGACTCTTATATAGGCAACTCCCGGGTAAATGGTTACTTTTCCCGCGCCAGCACCCGCGCATGCGCACGGCGCTGGCGACAGCCTGTCTGGTCCCGGGCAGCTTTGCACCTGCCCGGGACTGCCTGCAAACGCCCGAGCCGTTTGCAAAGGCTCGGGACATAACACCCCTTTCCCCCGGCTAAAACTACTACCAACATACAACATTTATTTTATATGACATTTTGCTCCCCAATGTTCCCACTGTTTACTGGCTTTTGTTTTGCCAGCAATGTTATGTAGTCTTCTAGGTACTTGGGAGATTTCTTTGCTCTCTGTGACCTTCTTAGCTGTGGATTTACTGATCATAAGTCCCCATCTGGAGGGAGCGGTGAGCCTGTTTTCTCTCTATTGTGTCCTGGTGTCTTCCAAGGACTGAGCCCCGTGCCTGTCCTGCTTGCTTGCCCACCGGGCTCGTCAGGCCAGGGCTTCCTGTTACTTTTGGGACCTGGTTTGACCTACCTACTGTAGACCCTCATGCCCCTTAGACAGTGGATAGCCTCTGTCTGGGCGTCTCTGTAGACCCCTAGGTCAGTCCAAGACCTGTCAGGAGGCTGTCCATTCCCTGAACCCCCTTCTGTGTTCGGGCTCGTGTGGGTTTCTGTACTTTCCCAAAACTCAGGTGTTCCCTGATTTGTGCTAGGGTTGTTGTAGTCGGGACTTGGTTCCTCGACTAACTCTGTGTATTTTTGACCCCCTGTAGGATTTGGGGTAAGGTCAGGCCAACCTTGGGAATTGTGTGCCAGTTCTCTTGCGGGGAATGATTTGTTGGGATGCCCCCGGTATACTCCGTTGCTGGAGTGCCTGTGTTATGTGTTGGTAAGTGATATGCCCCCGTGGTGACTCCCCCTGCTGGAGTAGTCGTGGAGTGCTGTTGTGGTGGTGAAGCTCCATGACTTTCTTTTCGGACCAATTGCATACCTTGGACAGCCGTTTGGTTGGGCTCCCTCATGGAGGTGGCAGTAGCTCTTGCCCTTATCCTCCCTTTGCTCCAAAGGGGTCACCCTCCCCCCCTGAAAGACCTCAGGAGTATCACAGAAAAGTCTCCGCCTAAGCGAATTGGTCGATGTGGCCGACGCAGGACACGACCGTTGTCCAGGGCAACCTCGTAGGAGAGAGGACCTGTGATCCTGGACACAGAAGCGGGGACCCATGTATGACCAGGCCCGTAATTGCGAGCCCAAACCGGGGAACCCACAAGTAGTTGTCTAGGTGCCCTAGGATGTGAGGTAGATGAAGGCAGTCTGTCCGGATGCAACCGGTCAAGTCTAGTAGTAAGTTGGCGCCCCAAACGAAGTTCAGCTGGACTTCTCCCTGTAGAAGTGGACGGTGTGGTGCGATAAGAAAGGAGAAAGTCAGCCAACCTGTGATGCCAGTCCCCGTAGGTGAGTCTCTTCAAGGCGTCCTTTGCGATGCGCACCATGCGTTCAGCCATACCGTTGGTGGACGGGTGAAAAGGCGCAGACGTGGCATGACGAATCAGGTTTGCCTGTAAGGAAGCTTGGAATTCGGAGGAGGTGAATTGAGGGCCGTTGTCGGACACAATGACATCTGGCAGCCCGTGTGCAGCAAAAATCCCCCTCAGTACCTGAATAGTCTTTGCAGTGGGGGTGGATGAGACAGGCACCACCTCAAGCCATTTTGAATGGCTGTCAACAAGGACAAGAAGAACTGCCTGAAAGGGCCCCAGTCGTAGTCATGTCCCCTAGACCATGGGGACTGTGTTTCCTCCCATCTATGCCAGAGCTTGGGGCATCTCTGGGCGAGATACGTTGTCAGCAAGGTGGCATGCGTGTACCTTAGCTTCAGATATCTTTTCTAAACCATGCCACCCAAAGTGGCTGCGCGCAAGGGCCTTCATACGAACAATGCCAGGATGCCCCTCGTGGAGGGATTCTAAGACCCTAGTCCTCATTGAGGTGGGAATGACAACTCTGTTTCCCCAAAGCAGACAACCCTGAGAAAGGGACAGCTCGTTCCTTTTGGACCATAAACTCTGAAACTCAGGACTAGGGCAGTGCTCAGGCCAACCAGACAAAACCCAGGAACGGACACGTGAAAGTGTGTGATCTGTACCTGTTTCAGCGGCAACATCCCTGGCACTAAGAGGGAGCTCGGGCAAGGCTTGGATTGATAGAATTGTTGACAGCTGGCGCAGGGTCAGCTTCTACTACTGGCAGAGGCAATCTACTGAGGCCATCAGCATGGCCCATTTCTTTTCCAGGTCTTGTTTGAGTAATGAAAATCATATGCAGACAAGAAATATACCACCTAACATTCTAGGGAAATGATGTGGGGAGTCTGCTTACGTGTGGTAAACGTCCCGCAGAGCTTATGGTCATTGAAGCCACGTGAAATGACCTGCCATATAAGAAATCTTGGAATTTTTTAATTCCAGCAACCAACAGCCAGAGCTCCCTGTCTATCTGAGCGTAGTTGCGCTCGTCAGAAGACAGTGTTCTGGATTAGTATGCAATAGGAACCTGAGTTCCATCAGACCTGAGGTGACTCAGGACAGCTCCAACCCCGTAGGGGGACGCATCACAAGCGATGCACACAGGGAGAGACTCGTTGAAATGTGCACGAACACTGTTAGAAGTGAGCAAGGCCTTGACTTCTTTAAAGCAAGCCTCATGTGCTTGTGACCACAGCCACAATCAGCTTTTTGTCTAGTAGCCTGTGAAGAGCTCAGCTACACTAGCTTTATGTGGAAGAAAGAGTGTAGAAATTCAAACCTAGGAAGGGCCTGAAGTTTCGGGGCCTTATCCTTTGGCCTGGGTGCTTCTAAAAATAAGCAGTTTAGTTTGGAATTCAGCAGGATGAATCCCCGCACATCAATTTTGAATCCCTAAATTCAGTAGAAGGCACCCCGATCTTGCATTTGTCTTTTCTGACTTGAGGCCGGATTCCCTGAATCTTAACAGGACAGCCCTAAGTCTTTCAGCTACCAGATGTATTTTTGAGTCTCCTCAATCAAGTACATCGTCAAAGTAGGGGCAGACCCTGGTATATCCTCGTAGTGTGTTTTCCATTACGCTTTGAAAAATCCCAGGAGCGACATTCACTCCAAACTGTAGCCTTTTTACCTTAAAGGCTCCCCTGTGGGTCACAATAGTCTGAGCTATAGCAGCATCATCATCAACAGGCAGCTGTTGATACGCTTGAGCTAGGTCAATCTTTGCAAAAACGCGCCCCCCCTTGAGGGAGGCCAGAATATGACTGACCACAGGAACAGGATAGGCATGTTGCTGCAATGCCTTATTCAGAGTGCATTTGTAGTCAGCACAAATGCGAATGTCCCCATTTGCCTTTAGAGGCGTGACAATGGGGGTCTCCGCACGGTCTGGAATCAAACAGGTTCGAGGCTTCCCTGTTGGATTAGTTTTGTCGTAGTTTCGAAGTGTCGATCTTTACTTTTTAAGCACAAAAGGGACCCTTCTTGCTTTAATCCTAATGGGATTGGACAGTGGGGTCTAGCTTTAAGGACAGGCGTGGGTCCTTTGAATGTGCCCAGTCTGGGGCTGAAAACATCTGCAAATTCCTTGCAGACTTCCTGTAGGTCGAGTGGTTGTAAGCTGTTGAGTCCTGTGACGTGTATCCCCAGGGCCTCAAACCAATCGAGTCCTATGAGACTCGTTCATTCACCCCCTACTACTAATAAGTCTAGTGGACCTTCAAAACTCTTGTATTGCACGTTAAGGGTGGCCTCCCCCTTAACACACACTCTTGCGTTCTGAAAATCTGTGAATACAATATCAGAAGGCCTTAACTTGGCCTTAGACCCACTACTGGAACAAATCTTCCTAAATGTATGCAATGAAATGATGGACAGGGCAGACCCTGTGTCTAGTTCCATAGATAATGGAAACCCTTGTAGCTTCACGTTGAGTGACAGCTTTTTCTTCATGGGCTTGTGTGTGCCTGTTCTACAGATGCTTCTTCGCGAAGCGCAAAACCCTACCCTATTCTGGCTGGGGAATCTGGTACCTTTCAGGCGTTCTTCTTGGGGTTGTGCCTTTCGTCGGCTCAGACACACAGCTGCAATATGCCCTTGGTTGCCGCATGCCCGGCAGGTAGCGGAGCGGAACTTGCAGTCGGTTCTCCTGTGGCGACCTCCACAGCCGATGCACTTGAGCAGAGCCGAAGAGCTTCCCGTCTGGTTCTCTTCCTTCGCGGGGTGTAGACGGTCGACTTCCTCGTCCGGATCCTCCTCGGAGTTTCGTCGGACGTCTTCCTTGTGCACGGACGCACCCTCTGCACTGTTTCTGATCGGCCGCATGTTTTTGATGGCGCCGCCTGCTGCTTCTTCTGCGGTGACTTCCCTTAAGGCGTCTTGTAAGGATAATTCTTCCTTGGCAAAAAGTCTCTGTTGTAGCTCTCGATGCCTTAGCCCGCACACGAATCGGTCCCTCAGTCGTTCCTCGAGGTCCTTGAACTCGAAGGGCTTGGCGGCCTTCCGTAGCGCGGCGATGTATTCCTTGGCTGTTTCACCGGACCGTTGATCCCTCTGCTCGAAGGTGTGGCGCCATGAGATAACGGACACCTGGGGGTGGAAGTGCTCTTTCAGCAGCTTCTTCAGGTCTGCGTAGCTTACAGACTCTACTGGAACAGGTGCTACAAGATTTTCTGCGATGTCGAAGGCGTCTTGGCCGCAAACGCAAAGCAGGGTGGCGGCCTTCAAGCTATCTTCCCTCACTTGGTTTGCCTTGAAGTAGTTCTCCATTCTGGATACGTAAGACTCCCACCGCTCTGGATGTGAGACGTCGAATTCCGAAAGCCTTCCGATTTTCGCCATCTTCGGATCTTCAGGAGACGGGTCTATCAGCCAGCCTACCCCCGAATGCGCACCGGATTGGTGGGTAGCTGCCGAGTCGACGCCGTTCCTCTTCCGCCGCTCAGGACTCCTTGGGTAAGCTTACACTTCTTCCTTTCCAGGTAGTGCAAGGCATCCCACCCTCGTCGCCAGTGTTGCGTCCTTGGCGGGAAAACAGACACGAGAAGCAGCTGGAGTCCTCAGGTTCTTTTATTCAGCGTTCAGCTTACAGGAAGATGGCTTCAGCTCAGCCCAAACGCCTCACAGCCTCTTATATAGGCAACTCCCGGGTAAATGGGTTACTTTCCCGCGCCAGCACCCGCGCATGCGCACGGCGCTGGCGACAGCCTGTCTGGTCCCGGGCAGCTTTGCACCTGCCCGGGACTGCCTGCAAACGCCCGAGCCGTTTGCAAAGGCTCGGGACATAACAATTACCATGCCTGGTGGACATGCCCTATTGCTAAGAAGTATTGGTCTAAGATCCACAGATGGTTGGAAAAGATGATGAAACTACAAATGGAATTTAAACCAGAATTGTTTTTGTTAGGAATATTAAGATCTAATTATGGCAAAGAGAATGACTACTTGATATTGCATGTTTTAACTGCTGCAAGGATAGTATTTGCCCAGCTTTGGAAAAATGAGAATTTACCATCTGATCAGATTATTATTACTAAAATTTTAGAGTGTGCAGAAATGGATAGACTAACATTAGAAATGAAAGAAAAAGATGATTCAATTTATTTTAGAACTTGGGAAAATTTTTATTAATGGTTAGAGACACGTTAGAACTTGAAGGATTCAATATTTTAGAATAGATGACTGATTTTTAATCGAGTTCTAACTAACATTTTGATGATACGATTACTTTTCCTGATTTATTGATTTTCATTTGTTACTTTTGATTGTTAGGAGTATTTTTTTTTAGATTTTATTAGTAGTGTTTATTTAATAGATCAATGTATTTGTTTACTAATTGTTTTTAATATGTTACAGTTTAAGCTTTGTTAAAAATGGTTGAATATGATATTTACTCATTATTATGATCCGGACGGTTGCTTGTTTGTTGAAATATGTGATTGTACCTATCCTTATTTTACCCTAATTCCTTTTTCCTTCCCCTCCCCCTTTCTTTTTACCCCTCCCTTTATCATACCTGTATTGTTTCTATTTTTTCTTACCTATATAAATTTAATAAAATTTTGTTTTAAAAAAAGAAAGGCTGTAAAGAACTATGAAGTGGTATATAAGTCTAGGTGCTAGTGCTACTGCTATTTTTGAAGTGTGAGTAATAACTTAGGTTTAAACAATAATGCTACCATGTTGCAGGATTTTCATCGGCAACTAGTCTCCAAGTCAATTCCAAGGGCTCATTATCACCGATAAAACCCTTCATGGCTTAGGTTTTTAGTATTTCTAAGACTCTCTCCTTTTAGTTGACATTTCCCATGGAGTGTGTATTATGAGAAAGCTTCGTGATTCCATCTCCACAGTCTTGGATAGTCTGGGAAGATAGTCTGGAGATAAGTTTTCTCTATTGCTGCTCTGAAGCTAGGACTTCTTTTTTTGTGGTGAGATTGAAAAGACTCTTTAATGGCCTTCCAGAAACAGATGAAAGCCAGTCCCTGGGTTTTGAGGATCAGACAGCTTTTTTTTTTTTTGCTGCGCTACACAAAGTTTCCATGCCTTTACGTCTCATACGATTATACACATTTGTAATGTTGGATTGGATTTCAGAGATAGAAGATGAGTTGACGTCATTTTGTGTGAGCTTGGCAGGTCCTACCTCAGAGATCACACAGTGTAATCCAATCAGGTCTAATCCAATCAAGTTCAATCTGTATCTGCTTTACACCCAATGGACAGAACCGTGACAGACTTTTAACCTACAAGGTACACATTTTGTTGTTGTTGTTAATTGCGAAGTCGTGTCCGACCCATCGCGACCCCATGGACAACGTTCCTCCAGGTCTTCCTGTCCTCTACCATCTTCTGGAGTCCATTTAAGTTCACACCTACTGCTTCAGTGATTCCATCCAGCCACCTCATTCTCTGTCGTCCCATTCTTCTATTGCCCTCAATCTTTCCCAGCATTAGGCCCTTCTCTAGTGAGTCCTTCCTTCTCATTAGGTGGCCAAAGTACTTGAGTTCCAACTTCAGGATCTGGCCTTCTAAAGAGCAATCGGGGTTGATCTCTTCTAGGACTGACCGGTTTGATCACCTTGCAGTCCAAGGGACTCACAGGAGTCTTCTCCAGCATCATAGTTCAAAGGCCTCAATTCTTTGGTGCTCAGCCTTTCTTATGGTCCAACTTTCACAGTCATACATTGCAACTGGGAAAACCATGGCCTGGACTATACGCACTTTTGTTATTGCAGGCTAACTCTGCCCACAGTCAGGAGTTCGATCCTGACAGGGCTCGAGGTTGGCTAAGCCTTCTATCCTTCTGAGGTCAGTAAAATGAGGACCCAGATTGTTGGGAGCAATGTGCAAATAATGCTTACATTGTAAATTGCACAGAGAGGGCTGTAAAGCTCTATAGGGCAACATATGAACTTAAGTGCTACTGGTGTTGTTATATATCTTGAGAAATCCTAGCATATGGCTACTCTGATCCTCTTCTTTCCTTATCCAGTTCAGAATTGCTAATTCTTTCAATCCAGACTTCTCCCTGTGTTGCCAAAACTCTTCCCCCACTGCTTCTCCAGAGCTCAATGAAGTAAAAGACATTAAAATGCTAAGGAAATGAATTGGAAACATGTAATTATATCATCCTAAAGTGACTCACTGGAGAAGGGCCTAATGCTGGGAAAGATTGAGGGCAATAGAAGAAGGGGACAACAGAGAATGAGGTGGCTGGATGGAGTCACTGAAGCAGGAGGCGTGAGCTTCAATGGACTCCAGAAGATGGTAGAGGACAGGAAGGCCTGGAGGAACATTGTCCATAGGGTCGTGATGGGTCGGACGTGACTTTGCAACTAACAACAACAAAAGTGACGATATCAAAAGTGTCACAACTAAATTCATCTCTAAGTTGGATGACTTTCTAAATCAAAGAAGAAGGTGCTAGTTGAATCCGTTCATCTGGAGCCCTGCGACCCCTTTGTCCAAATTAAGAGTAACCTAAAGTAGCAATATAATTTCAAATATAAATCATCCATTCAGTCCCCTTAGGGGAAAGTTCTGACTTTGTCATTTTTAGCTGTCCGGGTCAAACACAGAAGCATTGAATGCCATGTTGAACCTCCACTTCATGGATACCTTTACTAAATGCCTTTAATCTCACTTACTTCCCCAAACTAAAGGCAAAGTTGCTTTGTACAATAGGAATGAAAGGAGTGTTGATACATGCCACCTTTTTTTTTTACTGCTCTCTTTTGTGGTATAGCAGAAATGGAATTGACTTCACGGATACGACAAGTCACGCTTGTCAAATGAGCAGGTTTGTGCATAGCTTGAAATGACTATGGCAACGGCATTCAAAACAACCTGTTTAGATTAATTTTGGTTAGACAATAAAATCACTTTGAAAGAATTACCTGTGAATTGCAAGGCAACTCTGCCGGGGAGGGGGGAGGAACGTGAAAAAAGGATTTCTTTGAAGGATTTAGAAGAAAGTTAGTAATTGGAAGGGGCTGGAATGGAGTGGGAGAGAAAAATGATGGCCTTTGATCTACATCTCTGTTTGTCACAGTACAAATTTCGGGACAGGAGACATTGATTTATTATGTATGATTGCCAGAATTTGAGGAACAATGTCACCCACTGTGCAATTGGCATAACTAGCTGGAACAGTTTATGAATGCCAAGGATAAACACATACACACACACACACACACAATTTTTTTAATGCAATGCTGTATCTGCTATGAATGAAACGACAAGGGTGGGAGGTGAATTGGGAAGGACTTTGGACCATAAATAAGATTTATGTCTGGCAAATGAAAAATGTTGGAGTTCCCTCTCTACCACTACCGTGAATTACTCAGGTAGTAAATAACTAAGGGCACATGGCCAAAATAATCTGGAATGTGGCTGACAAATCAGTTCTTCTGTTTAATCAGGCTAATGTTATGCATTTTTTTAAAATTGTACAGGTCTAGTTTTATTGAGGGCTCAGAAATAAAGAGGGCATTACCTCATGTTTTATTTAAAACAACTGTTTGCAAAGGGGTGGAAGATGTACTTGCATTCCACAGTGTGGTGTCCTCTAGACTGCCAATTCCATAATGTCCATCTAAAATGATATTTTCTCATAGAGTACTGTTGTGATTCCTCATGAGACAGTGGACCTGGCAGCTGAGTCTGGGGAATCAAAGGAGGAGGAGGAGGAAGGGCCTGGAGTGACATTAGAGTCAGAGGAAGGCTCTGAGGAGCTCCAAGACTTACATTTGATGAGGAGCCTGGCTCTTCCACTCGCGCTCAGGCTGAGACACAGCTGTGCTGGAAGGCTGAGTTGGACAGTGATGAAGAACAGCTGGGGAAAATCCCGGATGCACGAATGCATAGGCAAGAGAAGCGAGTAGGACAGAGGAATGCAATGGGGTGGCTCCAAAGGCAAAGGAGAAGGCACGCCTTGGCTGCATAATAAAAGGGAAGGTGTGGGAGGTGCTGGTTGCCAAAGGCAACCATTCATTTTGAGGATTGAGTTTTTGTGGACTGTGTTTGTTTGCCTTGGACATTGACTCAGGTCTGTGAGAATAAAATGGGTTGGTTTTTTCTTGCGATTCCTGCCTGTTTCTTGGAAGAGTGGTTCCCTCTTGTGAGCATAACAAGGATTCACATAGGCTGGGACAGAACAGGTATATCTTAATAATAATAATAATAATAATAATAATAATAATGATGATGATGATGGTGATGATGATGATGATGATGAGTTGAGAGGGACCTTGGAGGTCATCTAGTCCAACCCCCTGCTCAGGCAGGAAACCCTACACCATTTCGGACAAATGGCTGTCCAGTCTCTTCTTAAAAACTTCCAATGTTGGAGCATTTACTGCTTCTGGAGGCAGGTTGTTCCACTGATTAATTGTTCTCACTGTCAGGAAGTTTCTCCATAGTTCTAGGTTGCTTCTCTCCTTGATTAGTTTCCACCCATTGCTTCTTGTCCTGCCTTCAGGTGCTTTGGAAAATAGCTTGATTCCCTCTTCTTTATGGCAGCCCCTGAGATATTGGAATACTGCTATCATGTCCCCCCTTGTCCTTCTCTTCGTTAAACTAGACATACCCAATTCTAGCAACCGTTCCTTATATGTTTTAGCCTCCAGTCCCCTAATCATCTTTGTTGCTCTTCTCTGTACTCTTTCTAGAGTCTCAACATCTTTTTTACATCGTGGTGACCAAAACTGGATGCAGTATACCAAGCGTGGCCTTACCAAGGCATTGCAGAGTGGCATTAATACTTCACATGATGAGGAGAATAAACAACATAAACAGTGCACATTTAACTACGTAGAATTAAAGGGTCCCCCCCGACTTACGGTTATATGAAAAAGGGAGGGAGAGTTGTGGTACCAGCACAAGCAAGGAAAGTAAGGAAATTACAGCTTGCAATACAGAAACTACGATCAAAACGCAGGTGGATTGGCTGGGACCTATGACGAGGTCAAGAAGCTGGGCGCAAAGAGAGCCACATTTATAAATAGCTTCTCCCATTGACTGGATGCTACCCTGATGATGCTGGCAGTAGCCAGCGAAAGCTTGGTTTTATTCTATTAAAACTTTTTATAGTTTTATAATTTCCTGGTGTTCGTATATTTCATTATTATATATATAGAGCTAGATAGATAGATAGATAGATAGATAGATAGATAGATAGATAGATAGATAGATAGATAGATAGATAGATAGATAGATATAGATATAGTAAAAACAGATAAATACGAACACCAGGATAATATCAAACTAGGATTTGTTTAATAAAAATGCTGAGCTTTCATCGACCAGCACTGCCGACATCATCAGAGCATAGAAACAAGTCAATGGGAATTTCCTTTTATAACACCGGCCAATTTTTGCGCAAGGCTCTTGGACCTAGTCATCGGTCCATCTGATGTCTCTGATTGTTTCATTCTTCAAAGGCATGTACTCGCTGTTCCCTTGATGGTTTTTAAAGCCACAATTCCCTTATCCACTTTCTTTTCTCCAATCCCCTCCCTTGTGCACCCCCCGCTGTCCGTCATTGCATCACCAATTTCTAGGGCTGCTGTTCCCCCCCTCTCCTTCCTTTTGCCCATTGCTTTGTTCTTATGCTTCCCATCATCCAGATTTGTTGTTCCTTCCTCCTCCTCTTTTTCGGTCGTTTCCCTCACCTGCCCACGGCTATCTGCTGTAATCTCAATATTTTTAGGATCACTACTCCCCCCTCCTCCTTTTTCCCAACCGTTGATTCATGTTTCCAACCACCCCATTGTGTTGTCTGCTTTTTAAAAACTTTTAAATATTTTATATTTAAACTTTTAACGTTTTATAAAACTTTTAATGTTTTAATTTTTCCTGGTGCTCACGTTTTATTTCCTTCCTAATATATATATATATATATATATATATATATATATATATATATATATATATATATATATATATGTTGTTCTGAGGTTTTCGCGGGTGTTTGTATGTAGGTCTTTGGTTATTCGGGTTTTCTCCTGCATAAAATTGGAAGTGTCTTGGCGACGTTTCGACGAAGTCTCATTCGTCATCTTCAGGCTGGTGCTTTCGGCTTCATGCTTCTAGGAGCTCCTAGAAGAACGAAGCTGAAAGCACCAGCCTGAAGATGACGAATGAGACTTCGTCGAAACGTCGCCAAGACACTTCCAATTTTACGTGGGAGAAAACCCGAATAACCAAAGACCTACATATATATATATGTATTTAAAGAGTCATAAGTTTCTTCTGTCTCCTTTGAGAATTTTCTGAGGTGCATTCCATGTTTCCTTTATCTCTCTAAAATGTCCTCTGGAAGCCTTGTGAAGAACACAACCTTGCTTGAGTTGGAAATAAACTATATTTCCCAAATATATCTCTCCCCACTTATTTTTGTGACAGGCCAACTCCTGGCACAGAGGGAACACCTGTCAGGAGGTTGCTCAAGTATGCAACACCCTTCAAAAAGATGACAAGAGACAACAGAGAAAGGCAGAACCACCAGAAAACCTCTATCTAAACACAGATGGTTGATAATGCAAGGACATACCATCCAGATTTATCTCTTGAAGGTGATGTCATCACATACCAAATATATGTTTTTGTACTGAAGGTCTGCCTTCTGAATGAAATTTAAAGTCACACCTATCTTTGGCCCAAAGGTGTTTTTAAAGAGGCAATTGGACTTCCTTGTTTTTATTTGAAGAAATTTCGCTTCTCAACCCAGAAGCTTCTTCAGCTCTGATTGGATGATGGGGGAATGGACGGATTTATATTCCTTGCAGACGGCTGGTCATTTGCATTCTTTTCGACAGTCGTTGAGGCCAATTGGCAGAAGAATGCAAATTTATCAGCTGCCTGTAAGGAATATAAACCCTTCCATTCCCCACCATCCAGTCAGAGCTGAAAAAGCTTCTTGGAGGAGAAGTAAAACATCTTCAAAGAAAAAGAAAGAAGTCCAGTTGCCTCTTGAAAAAGCACTTTTGGGACAACCATGATCTGGATGACTGAGGATCTCCATAGACACCCTATCTTTGCTTTCCTTCACACCCTGCTTGGACCAGTCTTTCTGAGCAGAACATCTTTGAATCTTGTTGTTTGAGGAAATTGTATAACATTCTCAGGGACTCTTCCCATCCTGCTTACAATCTTTTTGGACTGTTGCCTTCTGGCAGAAGATACAGAACAATTAAAACTCAGACCACACGTTTTCTGAATAGTTTTTATCCCAGAGCTATAATTGCACTCAACAGTTAGAGTGCAGTACTGCAGGCCACTTTAGCTGACTGTGTTCAGCAGGTCAGCGGTTCATATCTCACCGGCTCAAGGTTGACTCAGCCTTCCATCCTTCTGGGGTAGGTAAAATGAGGACCCAGATTGTTGGGGGCAATGTAAATATATATATACATTGCTTACTGGTGTACACCGCTTAGAGAGTGCTTGCACTTAAAGTGGTATATAAGTCTCATAAATAAATAAATAAATAAATAAACAATGAACTAAAGGGCCACCATCAGTGAACTGTTGGACAGTATTACTTGGTCTGTTGTGTGGATGTTTGAGTGGTTTTAGGGGTGGGGAATTGTGGTGGGTGGGAGTGTGTTTGGGGATTATGTGTGTGGGACCTGGTCTTTGTGTGTCACGCAAATTTTGTTGTATGTGTACACTGTGTATACACATACAATGACAATAAAGTTTATTATTATTATTATTATCAAAAGACACTTTCAGCTTCTTCTATTGTCTATATTCTCTCTCTGGGGGTGATGGTGTTGGATTCATTCTTCACCTCTTCCGACGGAACACTTTGGAGAGAAGTGGATATGAGAGATTGTGGGGAGGCTGAAAAAAGGAACAGCAGGAACAGGGGACTCGAAGTACCATGGGACAGAGCATGGATCACTTGACAGCTACTCAGTCAAGGGAGTCTGAGAAGGAAGTATTTCCAGCAATCCTACCTTAGAGAACATGCTTCCAAGATTCTATGTTTACTGATCTTCAAAATACTTTACTGAAATCTGTGATGTTCTGGCTTGGGTGCTTAACAGCAGACGGATAAAGAAAATATAAAGCAGAACATTGCTTGGTTCATTGTTTTTTCCGTTGGTGTGTGTGTGTTTGTGTGTGTGTGTGTTCAATTTCAAAGGATTTTTTTTTCCTTTTGCTGCCGCTCTGCTTAACATTGACATAAATTATGCATGATCTAGGTGTGGATCTCTTCTTGCTCCATTACTCTGTTATTCACTTCTTTGCTTAATCATAAATTGTAATTATTAGTCCCAAATTACCCAATTTTCAACTTGTGTGTGTGCTTCTCTCTGTGCGTAGCCAGGCTTTTTTTCTGCCTAATTAACAGTACCTTTGAAAGTAAATTATGTATTTCTAATTACAACAGCCTAGATACAGTGGGGGGAGGTGAATATTGCAGAACATATGCTTATAAGATTTTATCCTGAACCTTAGAAACTTCTTTTTTTAGATTATCTCATACAGACCAATGATGGTGAAACTTTTAGAGATTGAGTGCCCAAACTGCAACCCAAAACCCACTTATTTATCGCTGGGTGCCAGGTGGGCATGGCCCACTGGGTGGGCATGGCTGTGGTGGTCATGGCAGATTGGGTGGGTGTGGCCAGTTGTTCGTGGGGAAGGATGCCTGTGGGGGCCAGGCAGGGTTGGAGGAGATCCAGGGGGTCTCTGGCAGGTGGGGCAGTGGGCAGGAGGCTCACGAGGCAAGGGGAGGCACGGCGGGAGTGCCATTGTCACAGGGCAAGGCGAGTCAGGGGCCAGGGTGTCTTCTGCCTGACATCATTAGCCCCTGCACACAGAGGCCAGCGAACGCAAGGGGTGCTGGGATACATCCGGCCATGTGGGACCTCAATGATTTAGCGGGTGGCTGGTTGAAGAGGGACAGTTGCCATCTCCGAGGCATGGCTCGCGTGCCCATAGAGAGGGCTCTGAGTGCCGCCTCTGGCACGCATGCCATAGGTTCACCACCACTGTCCTATAGGTTTCCAGAATTTCATCACTAAACTACACAAGCTTAGAGCTGAGGTCTTTTTATTGCTTTTATTTCAAAGGGGCTTCTCTTGTTTTTTTAATAAGAAATTAATGAGAAACATACATTTTGCCTTTCACTATAAAACATAACAAGTAGGCAATAGACTATAATCAACAAGATTTTTACTTCATGTCTGGTACATTGGGAATGTGTTTGTAAGTGTGCATGTTTTTGAATGATAAAGTTTATACTTTATTTAGAAAACGGCTTCCTATATACTTTTATTTGTGGCAGTATCAATAGAAGACCTGGGTGTTGATATGTTTACCTAATAATAATAATAATAATTGTTTCTCAACCACTGTGAGGATTACTTCTTTTATTTAATCGTATCAGTTATTCCAATATATTAGTTTACTGTTTCTAGCTTTTTATTGTTATATCTCTTACAGTTCATCAAAATTCTATTGTACACTCTATTGTTCCTGGAGATTTATTCTGCAGCTGAGAATTTAGCTACATAGAAAACACTATATATTTTTGTTGGTTTTTAAAAGCCCTCAGAAACTATCATTCTCAGTTCAGAGAAGAATGGCAATATTCAAGAACTTTTTGATATGTGCAACCAGAGGCAACTACACAAATTTCCAAAGTGTCCATTTAGTTTTCACTGGATCTACACAACTCGTCTCTCACATTCTCTTTACAATTAGTTTCAGTGGACTTTAAGCAGTTAGTCTGTAACTTGAAGGTTATGCTAGCTAATTATAAGAATAATAATCTCTTTGTCTTCATTTTGTCCTTAAGGATCTTTTCCCCATCTAGTTAAAATGAAAAGATGGGAAAGCAAGGAAAAGGCCATCTCTTCAGCCTAGAATTGGTCTTGGACAATGGTGGCACCTGCTTGTCCCTGCCTGAGAGTGAAGCAGGGCTGAACTTGGACCAGGCTGTAGATCCAACTAGGAAGTTCAAAGAACATCTGGAAAGAAAGTAACAGGAAGTCACTTCCATAATATTTCCAAGAAAAGTACTTGGTTACGTCCATGTAATCTTCAAGAGTTGGACATGACTCAAGGATGTGCTTAGTTCCACCATCTTTCAGAAGCTCAGCTTTGTACCAGTGGGATATAATAGTAGCCTCCGTTGTTTCCTCTTCAACAATTTGAATTCTTGGAGCTGCAAAAACCTGGTGTAATCCCTCCTGGCACTAGACATCCCTCAATCTCATTTCAGAGGCCAGATCCTCATTTCCCATTTCCATCATCCTAGATATTCTGAAGCTTCTCTCCAATCTTCTTTTCCTATCAGTGTCAACTTATAGCCTGTATTTTTGTTTGGATAAAGTTGATTTTCTTTGACAGCCATTGAGGTTCTTAGACTTTTTTTTTTTAAAAAAAATAATTTTATTTCTATCTCCTTTTTCTCATTTGCCTTTGAGTTTAAATGGGGAAGGTGAAACTTAACGAGATCTTGCCTTTCACCAAGCTACCTGATTCCTGAATTTCCAGGATTTATCTGTGAACCAATCCACTTGTAGGGAGTTGTATAAAATCTAAGGGCTACTTAGACTCATCTTTATGTATTTTATTCCCATGCAGATTAGAAAGAAAGGAATTTAATTTAATCATTAGCATCAAGGGGGGGGGTTGTATGAGACAGTTTTCTAGTGTTTGTTCACGGTTATTGACAGAAAGACCTGCTCCCTCTTTTTACAGTAGTGCTCAGTGGTGGGATTCAAATATGGGAACAAGCGGTTCTCTGTGTGGATGCCACTTCCAGAAGTCCATTCTGGGCCTGGGCAACAAAAAAATTAGCTACCGGTTCTGCTGAAGTGGTGCAAACCAGTTGAATCCCACCACTGGTAGTGCTAAGCTGTAATTTCATCTGATTATGTGATATGACGTATTTAAGTAGTGAACCTCAACTAGAGTTCTTGGTGTTAACTATAGCAGAGATCTCTGCCACTTTTGTATTATAACAGAAATTATGGTCAGAGGCATTAAGGATAAACAGATAAATAAACTATTTTTGAAGATAATCATAATATAAACAATCTTTGAGTCAGCAAACGGGTCTTCTGACTAGTAGGGACTCTAATTCCATAATAAAATCAAGGTTGCAAAGACATCGCTGTGTTTATTGGAGAAGAATAAGGAGGAAGGATGCCAGTTTAACGAAGCAATGGGTGTTTACTTTCTTCTACTTTCTTTCCAATATACGGCACAAAGGTGGACTGTAAATGACCTAGCCATATCTTGCAAACATGGAGCAGGGAATCTAGGATTGGTCATTGCTTCCTGTCCTAAAGCTGTGCTTGTTGATTAGGCCTAATTCATTCCACTTAATTAGTAAATGTAAGTGTAATGCATAATAATCAGAATTCTGTTCGAACATTTATGAAGATGTTCTTCTGGCTAGGCACTGAAAAGAGCAATTTTCAAATTATACTGGCTTTGTGAACATCAAGGAAAGTTTACAAAAAAGCATATAATACCGGGTTCAGATGATGAAAAAAGGGGTATTATTGAAAATACTGAGAATGTGTTGTTAATAAGGCATGCATGTAGAATTGCTGTATTTTCAAGTGATATGTCACACACAGGGCCTTCCCTCCCCTCCCCTTTCCCACCTCCCCTTTCCCTTCCCATCCCTTCCCTTCCCTCCCTTCCTTTCTTTTCCTTTCCTTTCCTTTCCTTTCCTTTCCTTTCCTTTCCTTTCCTTCCCTCCCCTCCCCTTCCCTTCCCTTCCCTTCCCTCCCCTCCCCTTTCCCCCTCCCCCTCCATTTTCCCTTTCCCTTTCCCTTCCCTTCCCTTTCCTTCCCTTCCCTTTCCTCCCCTCCTCCTCCCCCCTCTCCTCTCCCCTCCCCTCCCCTCCCCTCCTCTCTTCTCCCCTCCCCTCCCCTCTCGTCTCCCCCTTTCCCTTCCCTTCCCTTATCTACAAGGTGCACCAATGAAATCAAAATATATGGGTCTTACCTGAATGTTGTTTTGTATTTGTATTTTGCTTCCCCCCCCCCTATTTAAATTACTTTCAGTTTTCAGTGCTAGCCTGGGTTGCTTTTTTCAAGATTAATAAGGAGAAAAAAAGCAATCTGTATGAAACTTGCTAGATCAAATAAGTGTAAATTATTGATACCAGTTCATTTTTACACATTATTGCTGCGGGTTGATCACAGGATACAGTCCTTTCTTCTTTTATTTGTAATCACTCAGTCTGAAATATTTTGCTCATTCACAGGTAAACCTGATTTGGTTTGGATTGCACCAAGGTAATGTGATAGAAACTTTGAATAAAGATCGAAGCTTCAGTTTTTAATACGTCATCGTTCCGTTTTGATCATTCTCGGGCTTCTGAAAGACTAGCGTCTCACCTTCCATTGCTAGCAAAGTTATTTCTGATTTAATTTTGGTTATTTTATAATGTTTGACCTACTAGGGCTAATGAGATTAATTATTTAACGGCTAAATAAAGGCATTGCTGTAATATTTCATGGAACAGAGGAGCACATTTTGCTGCGATCGGTTTCACAAATGTTCCACTTTTCCACTCAAAACTAAGTGGAGTGCTAAAGCTGTATTTGTTACATGACTAAAAGCAAGAGGTTCTGATAATTACAGGTTGTAGTGTTTGTACATAATGGGCCAACTTTTTTTAAGCAATTGTATGCTGCCGTTTCATACAGATAGTCCTTGACATACGGCCACAATGAAACCCAAAGTTTCTGTTGGTGACTGAGACATTTGTTAAGTGAGCTTTGCCCCATTTTGCATTTTTTCTTGCCAAAGTTGTTAAAGGAATCCCTTAACAGTTGTCAAGTTAGTAACATCGTGGTTAAGTGAATCTGGCTTCCCCATTGACTTTGCTTGTCAGAAGATTGTAAAAGGAGATCACTTGACCCCAGGACACTACAACCGTCATAAACATGAGTCCGTTGCCAAGTGTCTATGGACTCAGTCATCCAGGTCCTGGTTGTTCCAAAGGTGCTTTTTCAAGAGGCAACTGGACTTTCTTGTTTTTCTTTGAAGATGTTTCACTTCTCCTCCAAGAAGCTCCTTCAGCTCTGAAGAAGCTTCTTGGATGAGCCGAAGAAGCTTCTTGGATAAGAAGCGAAATGTCTTCAGAGAAAAACTAGAAAGTCCAGTTGCCTCTTGAAAAGCACCTTTGGGTCAGTTGCCAAGCATTTTAATTTTGATCATGTGATCATGGAGATGCTGCAACAATCATAGGTGTAAAAAATGGTCATACGTCGCATTTTTCAGTGCCATTGTTAACTATAAATGGTCGATTTCGGAAAAGGCAGGCACAGCCACACTCCACTGTGCATTAATGATTCACCTGTGGAGATGGTTACTGGCATCAAATTCTTGGGTGTGCATTAACAAGTTGGCTGGCTTGGTTGCTCAACAGCAAGACCCTGTTGAAGCGGGCACAGCAGCGCCTGCATTTTCTGTGTCGCATGAGAAAAGCACATCTTCCTTCTCCTGTCCTCACCACTTTCTATAAAGGGACAATTGAGAGCATCCTGTCATACAGCATCACAGTCTGGTTTGGAAGCATCCCTGCTTCAGACAGGAAGGCGGTGCAGAGAGTGGTGAGGACGGCAAAAAAGATTATTGGCAGTCCCCTCCCTGCCATCCAGGGCATGGCATATAAGCAATGCTTGAGCAGGGTCCACAAGATTGTTTGGGACACTACACATCCTCTTCACAACCTGTTTTCCTTGTTATCTTCTGGGAGGAAGGGGTTCCGGGGTATCCGAAACAGAACATCCAGATTGTCACGGTTTTGTTCCATTCAGTGTCAACCTTGTGAACTCTCCTTCTGTTATGTATTCAAGATGGACAGTGATTAATATTTATAAGTTACTTATATGTAAGGGTGTAGGTCTACACATATGTTGTATATAGTATGTTTAAATGTGTGTTATGTATGTGTACACTTTGAGAGCAAGCAACCAAATTTCATTTTAATGTGTGCCATTGTGCCCACAGTAAAAAATGACAACAAAGGTTGTCTGTCTGCCTGTCTATCCATCTATCAGTCTATCTGTCTATCCGTCCATCCGTCCATCCGTCCATCCATCCATCCATCCATCCATCCATCCATCCATCCATCCATCCATCCATCTATCTATCTATCTATCTATCTATCTATCTATCTATCACCTATCTATCATCTATTTATCCTCTATCTATTTATCTGAACTGTTGTAAGCTGAGGACTTTCTGTACTGAAAGAGGTGATCAGAAGACGTGTAAATGCTATACCACTAACAAAAGTATCCATTTCTCAGATTATTTAGACTGTTGCTGTTAATATAGTTTGCAGGATATTTCAATATGATGCTGTGTCTATCCAGAAGAGATATTAGCTGATCTTTATTGATGAACCAGCAGAGGATGTGATTAGGAAATGGAAAGCTGGAATAAAATTCCCTGCATGATTTGTAGATCCAAGCAACAGAATTTTTTTTTCTTTAATAAAATCAGAACATACTTGAGAAATTTGATTTATTGCAGACAGAGGAAAAGTTGAGAGAGTATTAGAGTCTTTTTTCATAGCCTCTGAAGAAAAATAATCTGGATAGATGTGAGGGAGGATGCATGTTCTGATCCTCTGAGCAAATAAATAGATCTAGGGGACTTTTTCAGACAATATCAATTTTAATTCAATGCAGCTTATATTGTTTGCTTCAGATAAATGTTACAAAAAAAACCCACCCCTCAAATTACTGCTATGTGACCAATTTGGGAGTCGATTATTCTTGCTGGAAAGCAAGGAAAAAAATCAGATGGTTGCAGAAAGAAGGAAAATATATTTCTTCTCCAAAATTTCAAGGTACTGAATAGATGCCTTTCCACCTATTCTCATGCTAACATATGGGTCCTGTGTTACTTGACCCATTTCAATCAATGTTCGAATTCTTAAACATGGGACATGATGGCTACTGCAGATTAGGACCCTGTCATTCAAAAGTGACATTGGAGAGTTCAAACTTATATTGTTGTCTTTCAAAAAAAAGCTTTTAGAAGTTTATTTCCATCCTGTGATGCAGAATCTTATGACATTATCTCCTACCTAAACCAGGTCTGCTTGCCTTATGAAAGGTTTTTGACCTTTGGTATATGGGAAATATAATTTTATAGATTCATTGGCTGTAGCCTGTCTTTGACTGAGCTGTTTTTACTGCTCAGATCTAACCTTGCTTAAAATATTGTTGAATTCAATATTATTTTCTTTAAAATGGCGACACATTTACTTCTCACAGATTTGGCATCTGAACCTAGCATTCTGGAATATTTGCTAGGCATCATACAATTCGACATCCAACTCTCTTTGTTTGTTCGTTTATTTTACTCATGGTTAGTTTTATTCCATTTGAGAAAATATTGCCCTCCTTCCATTTTTAGATATGCTTCAAAATTGTACACACACACACACACACATCTTTTGAAGGTTAATGCTGGATACTATTCTTTTTTGCCTTGTAAATGTGATTAGGCATTTTAGCTAATGATTGCCCATCAGCCATGAATTAGAGTGAACCTACTGATGCTAATTAATTTCTACTCGTGAATCAGAATTAACTCCCCCATGTTAGTGACACAAACTATATTTAAATCTATGATGTGCGTGCCAAATCTCTTCAAAAACAACACATGGTTTATGACTATACAGGTATACTTCTGAGTATACAAATAACAAATGATGAACTACATTGAGACCATATCGTGTGGAGAAGTCTTCATTGATAGAATCTAGATTACCATGAAATGGAGGAAGGAAGATCGTCTCAGGGTTAGCACCTTCCAATAGAAAAAAGTGATAAAAGAATAATCCCTTTAATCCGGGGTCTCTTTAAGACATGTGGACTTCAACTCCCAGAATTCCACAGCCAGGCACGCTGGCTGAGGATTTCTGGGAATTGAAGCCCACGAGTCATAAAAGGGCCAAGTTTGAAGACCCCTGGTATAGATGATTGCCCATCCCCTTTTAATAAGATTACTTATACAAACATGGTATATTGTATGAATGGTCGCCCTGGGCAAAAATGCACTACTTATTGAGTGGCTTAAAAATACAGTTTTCCATACTGGAATAGCATTCAAAAGAGTTTAATCCTGTTCAAAACATTGAAACCTGAGATGCTTCCTACAATGAATGTATGCAATTTTAAAATGCATGATGAATAGCTCCAGAAATGGTGCATTTCTTTTGGGAAGAGAATTAGAATGCAATAAGTGAATGGTGGAAATAATTCTAGCCATATTTAAAAGGCATCAATGCTGCACATTACAATACTGAAAGTTGTTTTATTTTACCCTACACTGGTGGCTAAACTATAGTTCAACATGCAAACTCCTTATGGCACACAACTAGAAAATACATAGGGCAATCTAGATAAATTATTGAGTAAATACATGTTTTACTTCATAGCCCTTTGCTGTTTAGCCTATGGTTTTAGTTGAGCGATAAATAAAAGGGGAAATGTTGGATTTTTTAAAAAAGTCTTTCTTAGTTTAAGGGATATAAGAATATGAACCAGTGGGTTAATCTTGCTGTCCCTCAAGAATGCAGTACTATTGCCAACAGAAATGTAGGAACAAGGAGAATTCTCTTAAAACTGTTAATTTTACTGGAACTGTTGACAATCCTCAGCATTTCCTTTATGTTTCTAACAAGATAGATAATTTTAATAACTTAATAAGAATGATCATCTTACATAATCTTACATTTGTGTTGAAAGGAAGCTGTAAGTAAGATAATTATGTCAAATTTTCAAGTGAGGAACTGAATCACATTAAAGTATCATTTAAAAAAAAAACAACCAAAAAAACGAGAAACTGAGATTTTATACTAACTGTGGATCATCCAAAGCACCTGAAGGCAGGACAAGAAGCAACGGATGGAAACTAATCAAGGAGAGAAGCAACTTAGAACTAAGGAGAAACTTCCTGACAGTTAGAACAGTGGAACAACCTGCCTCCAGAAGCTGTGAATGCTCCAACACTGGAAGTTTTTAAGAAGAGACTGGACAGCCATTTGTCTGAAATGGTATAGGATTTTCTGCCTAAGCAGGAGGTTGGACTAGATGACCTCCAAGGTCCCTCCCAACTCATCATCATCATCATCATCATCATCATCATCATCATTATTATTATTATTATTATTATTATTATTATTATTATTATTATTATTATTATCTTCCAGTCTACAATAGCCAAACCTTAATTTACCTTTTCAATTCTGTTCTGCCCTCCAGTTTCATGGAACTGAATTTGCTTCCAGTAAATCTGAAAAGTAGAGAACAATTTAAAAATGTAGATTTAAATTCTTGATCATAATTGTGAAGAATTCCTGGCATACCTACATTTTGTAGTGACTCATACTGCGAAACTATGGATTCCAAGGCATTCAAACATCACCTGTAAAGTAGTTTGTATTTTTTTTCCCTCTATGATTATATTGTTGCCCAGGAAAAGCTACATTTGATTTAAAGATTTCATTTAAGGGAGACCCCCATCTGCTCCCATATACCTACCTGTTTCCTTTGGTTCTTGCAAAGAATAAGTTTCATATTCCATCAAGGTCTTGTTCTAACCCAAATTCTATTCTTGAAGTGGCCATTGATACTAATTTTAATTACTGTACTTTTAATTTTAGCTGTTCTATTTGTTTTGATGGTTGCTGTTTTATAATGTTCATTGTTTTAATGTGTTAAGATTGCTTTAAACTGTATTTTAATTGCATTTCTATGAGCCATCCTCAACCAGTAAGGGAATAAGCAGTATGCAAATTCTCTAAAATTATAATAACGGCAATTCTAATGTGTCTGCAATTATTTTTTTGCTGAGCAGTATCAATATGTAATAGTGGTTAATTTTTGGTAGCTGGCTGATCTTCTAACCAATTAAGCGACATGGATATTAGGAATGGTGCCAGGGGCACAAATGTCTTTGTTTCAAGGGGGAAAAAGGGAAGAAAGCCTACGTTTCTATAGGATATTAAACTTTAAGCTACAAAAAAGAAAACACATTTTATCTTGTATGTGTGTGGGAGCGTGCACATACAAACATGCATACTTGTTCATAAGACACACCAAAATGTAAGTATCTACTAGTGTTGTGCATGTTTTAAAAATGAGTTGGAATCAAGGCTTTAAAATTTGTGTCAGCATCAGACTTTTCTGCTGTCAATTAAAAGTAGCCGCCTCCTTTTTTGCAAACTTCCAAGTCAGTGTGAAAACAGATGCCCTTGTTTTAATGAGTCTGTTTATTAAAAGTATGCTTAAAGCAATGGCCTCTTTAGTCAGGCATTTACAGAAGCTCAAAAGCTGCATCTATTTTAATCAACTTCAGAGAGGGACTACCGTAAATGCCGGCATACAAGGCGACCCGGCGTATAAGACGACCCCCGTCTTTATAGCCGGGCTGCATTCCTAGAACGTCGTCTTATACGCCGGAAACTACCAGTATTTCCGGCGTATAAGACGACTCGGCGTATAAGACGACCCCCGTCTTTGGCGCCGATTTCAGCGCTCGCGGAAGTCTCCTTATACGCCGGCATTTACGGTAATAGTTAGTGTTGGGATTCAGCCAGTTCGCACCAGTTCAGCAGAACCAGTAGCTCATTTTTGGTTGCCCAGGCCCAGAATGGATTTCCAGAAGCGGCATCCAAACAGACAACTGGTTGTTCACATATTTGAATCCCTCCACTGGATTTGGGCTTATGTGATATTTAATGTACTTCTGAACATTTTCCAAAGAGTGCAAAGACTGTCATTTACAAATCTTTTTTAAGAAATGTCACTGTGCAATATTACTCTATGCAATATTACTGATTTTTCAGATGACTAGCTATCATAAATAATCATGTTGGAAATGCAGAAGTAAACACATTAACAGTAAATATCCACCCACAAAGCCCAACTGATTAGCGAGGAAAGAATGTATCCTGCAGCAAAAGTATTCAGCTGAAGTTCAGAGGGGCAAATAGGCAAAAGGATGGAGAGATAACACTAAAAATATAGAGCCATCCGTCAGGTTAAGCTTCCTTTAAATCAAACTCAAATTTGAGCCTTCTCCCTCCTTATCTTCCTGGTTGTTTTCATGAGTGTCCCAACATCTGCCTGGAGGTCCTTGAAGTGATGCAATAAAGCACATTTATTATCTGAAATAATTATGGGTCCAGGATAGCCTTCAAAATTGCCAGAGAGAAATCCATAAAGCATGACCCAAGGCCCAGCAGAAAGAGCTAGTGACTCTGCATAGTGCAAACTGCAACTGTAATTGGGGGGGGGGGGAGAGAGAGACATAATTCTTACTTGTAGCTTTAGTAATTATAAGATGCTTTATTTATAACTCGGAACCTTTGGAGCTCTTCTGATTAATAAAGCTGGCCTTCTTTTCCCGTACAATGGACCTGCACAGCTGAATTTATTCGGCAGGCATGCTTGCAGCTATTTTGCATCTGATGATGCTGTGGGTTGCCTGAAAACAAAAGGATGACTTACTCACGTAATACAATTCTTCATGCTTCCTCCCTCCCCCCCCCAGATTTTGGGAATGTGGATTTGAAAGGGAGCATAGGTCCTCTGAAAGGTCAATTGTTTTAGATTGCTCCCACCCAGCTACCAAGAGAAGTTTTAAATTTCATCTTTCGGAATCCCGTTTTAAGAATAGGGGCAAAGAAAGGAGTTTTGCCATGAGAGAAAGAGCTAATTTGCACTCTAAGGAGCTTGGCTTCATGGGAATATAATAGGGGGGACTTTGAAGCACGGAAATGGAGATCCTTATAAACATTAAGGCAAATAGGAGGAAAGTGAGGTAGAGATGGAGGAAAGAGATAATCGGCTGTTAGCAGAGAATTGGAAGTTCTGGAAAAAGAAGGGGATTATCCCCCAAGGAGCAGAGAGGGAAGAAATTAAAGTTAAGATGCTGGAAGTACATAAAGTGAGCTGCATGACTTTGACAGAAGTTGAAAGGATTAATTTTTGAGCTCAGACTGGGCTGAAGCAGGAGCTCCTGAAGCAAGGTGAGATCTCACTAAATTAGGGGTATCAAACTGCTGGCCCGCAGGCCAGGCGTGTCACAAGGAAACCATGCCCACCCCATTGCCGGCAATGGGGAAAAAGTTCCGATACGTCTAGCGATGTCACGTGACGTTGCGAGTTTGACATGTCTGCGCTAAAGGAAGGCCCACTGGAGAAGGGACGGTGGTCAGAGAAGACGAAAGAATGGTGCAAGAAAGACAAACAAGATGGAGAAAAGGACTGAAGAAAGCAACAGCACTTAGACTTATATACCACTTCACAGTGCTTTACAGCCCTCTCTAAGTGGTTTACAGAGTCACCATATTGCCACCAACAATCTGGGTCCTCATGTTACCGACCTTGGAAGGATGAAAGGCTGAGTCAACCTTGAGCCGGTGAGAACTGAACTGCTGGCGGTGGGCAGTCAGCAGAAATAGCCTGTAGTACTGCATTCTAACCACTGCGCCACCACGGCTCTTAGATGGGGGTGTATTCCATATTGGGAATAGAGTGGTTCACTAAAATGGCATCCAGCAGTGGTCCTAGGAAGACAAGTGCTTAAGGCTGTCATTCCTTGGCTCTACTAAGCCTAGAAGATAATTCTTGCATAGGAAGTAGAGAAAGAAGAGTGCAAGTAGACTAGGTTTAATTCTTTATTACGTAGAATCATAGGGCTGGAACGGACCTTGGAGGTCATGTAGTCCAAACCCCTGCCAGACAAATGGCTGTCCAAATCTCTTTTATAATAATAATAGTAATAATAATAATAGTAGTAGTAAAGTTGGAAGGGTCCTTGGAGGTCATCTAGTCCAACCCCCTGCTCAGGCAGGAAACCCTACATCATTTCGGACAAATGGCTGTCCAGCCTCTTCTTAAAAACTTCCAGTGTTGGAGCATTTACTGCTTCTGGAGGCAGGCTCTTCCACTGATTAATTGTTCTCCCTGTCAGGAAGTTTCTCCTTAGTTCTAGGTTGCTTCTCTCCTTGATTAGTTTCCACCCATTGCCTCTTGTCCTGCCTTCAGGGGATTTGGAGAATAGCTTGACTCCCTCTTTTTTGGGGCAGCCCCTGAGATATTGGAGTACTGCTATCATGTCCCCCCTTGTCCTTCTCTTCGCTAAACTAGACATACCCAATTCTAGCAACCGTTCCTTATATGTTTTAGCCTCCAGTCCCCTAATCATCTTTGTTGCTCTTTTGACAACCTCCACTGATGGAGCACCCATAACTTCTGGAGGCAAGTCGTTCCACTGATCAGTTGTTTTGACTGGCAGGAAGTTTCTCTTTGGTTCCAGGTTGAATCTCTCTTGGACAAATGATACATCTCTTTTTGCAAGTAATTGTAACCCAGTAATATGTATTAAGGAACGAGGGACATAAAATGTACGTATTGGGGAAACTATTGCAGAAACGCAAATCAAAACGATTTTCAGAAACGGCGGAGTTGAAAATTCCTAAAAATGGACATGCAAAAAAGTGGGGAGTGCAAGCTTTGTCGGTTAGGTGGTTATATTATTTTTGTCTGTGAGTCTTTTATTCCTACTTATAACAATTAAGATAGAGGGCAGTCTTGCTGCAGTCTTGCATGCTAGAATTATTATTTTTTCCATGAAAATATTCTCAGCAAAAAGTCACTGATTTGGCTTCTGAAGTTATTGACCAAATATGTCACCAGGCTATCTCCAGATGGTGACTGCTAAGGACCCTGTCTTATTAAAAATATATCTGGCAGAATGTTTACTTGTCTGATGTCCCTAATAACATGTGCTCCCCATCCATTTCCAGATGTTATTGTTTACGTTCCCTGCTCTTAAGAAAAATGCTAAAATATTAAAAAAGCCCCCAGATAGTTAGAACTTTTAAAGTCTTATTGTAGGGCTGTGCTGCCATTCTCGGTCTGCCCGCTGAGCTGACAGAATGTGAATTGGTATCTTTTTCTCTGTGACTCTTTTAATATTTATTCAGTAAAATCTTATTGTCTCTGCCTCCTAAAGTACCTGCTGTCTCTTGGCTGGCCAGCAGGTGGCAATGCAGCATGCTTTCTCACCTTTCATCCATGTTTGAAGGATCATGTGTATCTTGGTGTCTCTGCACATATGTTCAAGGGTTCGATTTCTGTCTGAATAGATTATTTTTTTTTAAAAAAAGTGTACATCTATCCTTACTTCAGGAATTCAAGACTGTCTAGGGGGAAATCTCCCTGCCTTGTATCCCCACAATGCCTGAGGTAGGTAGGGCTATGAGAGAATGGCTGGCAGAAAGTCAACCCATGAAATTTCCATGGTTGATGATGGATCAAAGATAATCTCATGGGTCTTAGTACAACTCAATCAGGTGCTCCGTTGCTGGAGGATTTTAAGAAAAGATTAGATAACCATTTGTCTGGGATGTCTATGGAGATTCTCAGTCAACCAGGCCATGGTTGTCCCCCAGGTGTTTTTTTCACAAGGCAACTGGAGCTTCTTGTTTTTCTTTGAAGATGTTTCACTTCTAATCCAAGAAGCTTTTTGAGCTCTGACTGGATGGTGGGGGAATGGAAGGATTTATACTCCTTGCAGATAGCTGGTTATTTGCATTCTTTTAAAGAGTCGTTGAGGTCATTTGGAGGCTTATCTGTGTCACCAAGGTCACTTAAGTCATGCAAATGGGCATGGAGCCTTCTTGGAACTGCTGAAAGGACTGTGTGGTAGACTGGAGATAGATGATGTGGTATCCTTCCCCCTCTGTGGAGAGAGGGCTGTTCAATGTTGACATAGATAGCCTGTTTGACCTCTCTTTCAAACCATCTCTGTCCAAAATGTTGACATTTCTGTCTTCAAAAGAGTGGCCTTTGTCTTTTAAATGAGCCGAGGTGGCGCAGCAGTTAGAGTGGAGTACTGCAGGCCACTTTAGCTGACTGTGTTCAGCAGGTCAGCAGTTCAAATCTCACCGGCTCAAGGTTGACTCAGCCTTCCATCCTTCTGAGGTAGGTAAAATGAGGACCCAGATTGTTGGGGGCAATGTAAATATATATATATATACATTGCTTACTGGTGTATACCACTTAGAGAGTGCTTGCACTTAAAGCAGTATATAAGTCTCACAAATAAATAAATAAATAAATAAATAAATAAATGCAGATTGACTGCTGAATTTTGTCTTGATTGGGTTGTTCTCCTATGTTATACTATGTGTTTATGAAGTAGTTGCCCCCCCCAATGTACAGATCTGCACATGGCCCACTGCAGTGTACTGCATATACAATGTTGCTCAGTTTGTGTCTGGGAGTTTTATCCGTGGGGTGGACAAGCTTCCGCCTTAGTGTAGTTGTGGGTTTGATGTGTGCATGTGTGTTGTGTTGGCTAAAATTCCTCCTGAGCTTTTCTGATATTCCTGCAACAATAACATTTTTTCCCCCTTGAGAACGATGGAATTGGGTTCTGCAAATATTCCTTCAGAGATTTGAGTCCAAGGTAATTCAGCTGAATCTTCGAACTAAACGGATTTTCTGGATTATAAGGTCATTTCAAATCATTTGATGAGGTTTCTCTGAATTGGCTTCAACGATTCTGATGCTTTGGTGGCTGTTCAGGGCTGGCTTCCTTGAATCCGTTCAATCTGATTTGACAAACATCCCAAAGGAGTCAGATAGATTGTCTGAATCAATTCAGATTATTGAACTGAATGACATCAGGTTTCTATATCAAGTCAACAATTCTACTCAGATTTTGTTTAATTTACACCAACCTCTGTAGGGATTTTTTCAAACAGAAATAGAAATTCATTAACCCTCCTTTGCGCTGTGAGTAATTGGCAAAGAATATCTTTCAGGTCTTCCATAGGTTTATTTTCCAGCTTACTCCTCAAATCAGAAGAGTTTGAAGTGTCATTTGGCAAGCAACCTGTTTATTTTTCACTGTTTACTCTCTAGGAACTGTGGCTTTCGTCATACAGTTAAAAAAAGTTCATCAGAAATCCTGCAGAAAAAGCAGGTTAGGCGTTTTTGTGTCGTTTATAAATAGGAGGATATGTCCCCCCTCCCAAAAAACAAATTATCTATTTTCCAGAGTCAAGTTTAGATAAGATCAGTGTAAGTAGCTGTTTAGGATGCAATGAAGAAGAAAGGATTATCCTGTATTATGGGCAAGCTTGGCCCTCAGTATCTGTGTGTTCAGGATCAGAATCAGAATAGACCTAGAAGGGACCTTGGAAATAATTAATAATAATAATAATAATAATACTGAATAATAATAATACTGAATAACATAACTCAGGACATGGCTATCAAACATCAAAAACATCTACCAGACTATCCCATCTCTTTTACATGGATGATCTGAAGCTGTATGGAAAAACATCATCTGAAATAGAATCGCTGCTCAACACTGTCCGTATATATAGCCAAGATATTGTTATGGAGTTTGGCTTGGACAAATGTGCCACACTTACTATCAAACAAGGAAAAATAGTGAAAACTGAAGGAATCAAGATGCCCCACGAAAATAACATTAAGAGTCTGGATGAGGAAGAGTACTACAAATACTTGGGTATCCTTCAAGCTGACAACATCAAGCACACTGAAGTCAAGAAAAAGATTAGAGGTGAATACATCAAGAGAGTGAAGAAGATTTTAAAGTCCAAACTCAATGGAGGAAATACCATAAAGGCAATCAACACCTGGGCAATCCCAGTCATTAGGTACACAGCTGGAATAGTGGACTGGACTCAAGCAGAACTAAAAGCAATGGATAGGCAGACCAGAAAAATAATGACAATGAATCATGCCCTTCATCCACGCAGTGACATTGATAGACTTTATCTACCAAGGCAAATAGGTGGGCGTGGAATGCTACAAGTACATCAGATGGTTGAAGAAGAAAAAATGGCTTTGGAAGAATATCTGAAGAACAATGATGAAGATGCACTGAAATTAGTATATCAGGAAGGCTTACTAACTACTGGAGAGACCAAACTGGCCTACAAGAAAGACCAAATGAAGAACAGAATAGAGGCATGGGAAGACAAAGCACTACATGGCCAATACATTAAAAAAATAGCTGGGAAAGCAGATAATAATAAAACCTGGCAATGGCTAAGAGCAGGAAAATTGAAGAAAGAGACCGAGGGACTAATTCTGGCTGCACAAGACCAAGCCTTAAGGACAAATGCATACAAAGTCAAAATTGAGAAGACAGCAACAGACAGTAAGTGCCGCCTATGCAAAGAAGCTGAAGAAACAGTGGACCACTTGGTAAGCTGTTGCAAGAAGATTGCACAGACTGATTACAAGCAGCGGCATGACAAAGTAGCAACAATGGTGCATTGGAAGATCTGCAAAAAATATCATTTGCCTGTAAGCAAAAACTGGTGGGATCATAAAATAGAGAAAGTCATAGAAAATGATAAAATTAAACTGCTCTGGGACTTCAGAATTCAAACAGACAAGCACCTGCAACATAACACCCCAGACTTAACAATTGTCGATAAGAAAGACAAAAAAGTCTGGATAGTGGACGTGGCAGTGCCTGGAGATAGCAGAATAGAAGAGAAAGAACTGGAGAAGATAACAAAATACAAAGACCTACAAATAGAAATAGAAAGACTGTGGCAAAAGCAAGCAAGGGTAGTACCAATAGTCATAGGCTCCTTGGGCGCAATCCCAAAACAACTGGAGCACCACTTGAACACCATTGGCATTGACAAATTTGCTATTAGTCAATTGCAAAAGGCGGCCTTATTAGGAACTGCTTCCATCCTGCGACGATACCTGTAATACCATCAAACATCCACATCTGCCTATCCCAGGTCCTGGGTAAGGACTCGATAGGTAGACAAAATGCCAAATCCAGTCTGAACATCTGGCTGACTGTGCGATGAATGATAATAATAATAATACTGAATAACATAACTCAGGACATGGCTATCAAACATCAAAGGCATCTGCCAGACTATCCCACCTCCTTTATATGGATGATCTGAAGCTGTACGGAAAAACATCATCTAAAATAGAATCGCTGCTCAACACTGTCCGTATATATAGCCAAGATATTGTAATGGAGTTTGGCTTGGACAAATGTGCCACACTTACTATCAAACAAGGAAAAATAGTGAAAACTGAAGGAATCAAGATGCCCCACGAAAATAACATTAAGAGTCTGGATGAGGAAGATTATTACAAATACTTGGGTATCCTTCAAGCTGACAACATCAAGCACACTGAAGTCAAGAAAAAGATTAGAGTGAATACATCAAGAGAGTGAAGAAGATCTTAAAATCCAAACTCAATGGAGGAAATACCATAAAGGCAATCAACACCTGGGCAATCCCAGTCATTAGGTACACAGCTGGAATAGTGGACTGGACTCAAGCAGAACTAAAAGCAATGGATAGGCAGACCAGAAAAATAATGACAATGAATCACGCCCTTCATCCACGCAGTGACATTGATAGACTTTATCTACCAAGGCAAATAGGTGGGCGTGGAATGCTATAAGTACATCAGATGGTTGAAGAAAAAAAATGGCTTTGGAAGAATATCTGAAGAACAATGATGAAGATGCACTGAAATTAGTATATCAGGAAGGCTTACTAACTACTGGAGAGACCAAACTGGCCTACAAGAAAGACCAAATGAAGAACAGAATAGAGGCATGGGAAGACAAAGCACTACATGGCCAATACATTTAAAAAATAGCTGGGAAAGCAGATATTAACAAGACCTGGCAATGGCTAAGAGCAGGAAAATTGAAGAAAGAGACTGAGGGACTAATTCTGGCTGCACAAGACCAAGCCTTAAGGACAAATGCATACAAAGTCAAAATTGAGAAGACAGCAACAGACAGTAAGTGCCGCCTATGCAAAGAAGCTTAAGAAACAGTGGACCACTTGGTAAGCTGTTGCAAGAAGATTGCACAGACTGATTACAAGCAGCGGCATGACAAAGTAGCAGCAATGGTGCATTGGAAGATCTGCAAAAAATATCATTTTCCTGTAAGCAAAAACTGGTGGGATCATAAAATAGAGAAAGTCATAGAAAATGATAAAATTAAACTGCTCTGGGACTTCAGAATTCAAACAGACAAGCACCTGCAACATAACACCCCAGACTTAACAATTGTCGATAAGACAGACAAAAAAGTCTGGATAGTGGATGTGGCAGTGCCTGGAGACAGCAGAATAGAAGAGAAAGAGCTGGAGAAGATAACAAAATACAAAGACCTACAAATAGAAATAGAAAGACTGTGGCAAAAGCAAGCAAGAGTAGTACCTTGGGTGCAATCCCAAAACAACTGGAGCACCGCTTGAACACCATTGGCATTGACAAATTTGTCATTAGTCAATTGCAAAAGGCGGCCTTATTGGAACTGCTTCCATCCTGCGACGATACCTGTAATACCATCAAACATCCACATCTGCCTATCCCAGGTCCTGGGTAAGGACTCGATAGGTAGACAAAAATGCCAAATCCAGTCTGAACATCTGGCTGACTGTGCGATGATCAATAATAATAATGTTGGAAGGGACCTTGGAGGTTATCTAGTCCAACCCACTGCTCAGGCAGGAAACCCTATACTATTTCGGACAAATGGCCGTCCAGTCTCCTCTTAAAAATTCCAGTGTTGGAGCATTCACTGCTTCTGGAGGCAGGTTGTTCCACTGGTTAATTGTTCTAACTGTCAGGAAGATTGTCCTTAGTTCTAGGTTGCTTCTCTCCTTGATTAGTTTCCATCTGCTGCTTCTTGTTTTGCCTTCAGGTGCTTTGGAGAATAGCTTGACTCCTTCTTCTTTGGGGCAACCCCTGAGATATTGGAAGGCTGCTATCATGTCACCTGTTGTGTCCTGAGTCTGCTGAAGTATTCAGCAGGCTCAGAAATGTTGCAAACGGTCCCGGGCAAACCAAAAGCTGCCTGGGACCAGACTAGCTGGAGCCAACCTTGCGCGTATGCGCAAGGCGCAAAATAGCCAGATTCTTATTGGTTGTTGTTATCCGGGTTCAGGATGCTATAAAAGGCCTGCATGCCTTTTGCTGTTTGCTGGTTGTAAGGAGAAGATCAATAAAGAAGCTTGTTGTTCATAATGTGCCTTCGTGTGATGCCTGAATCCCCAATACATAAAATCACCCCTCTTCCTTCTATTCATTAAACTAGACATACCCAATTCCAGCAACTATTCCTTATATGTTTTAGCCTCCAGTCCCCTAATCCAGCCCCTGCTCATGCAGGAGACCCTATACTATTTCAGACAGGTGGCTATCCAGTCTCTTCTTAAAAGCTTCCAGTGCTGGAGCATTCACAGCTTCTGGAGGCAGGTTGTTCCACTGGTTAATTGTCCTCACTGTTAGGAAGTTTCTCCTTAATTCCAGGTTGCTTCTCATCCTGATTAGGTTCCATCCATTGTTTCTTGTCCTGCCCTCTGGTGCTTTGGAAAATAAATTGACCCATTCCTCCTTGTGTCAGCCTCTCTAATGCTGGAATACTGCTATCATGTCTCCCCTAGTTCCTTTTTCTCTCTAGACTGGCCATACCCAAATCCTGCAACCATTTGTCATATGTTTTAGAATCTTTTAGGATGTTTTAACCATTGTAAGGGAAAATGATCATTGCATCATCTAAGAAACGGTATTATTATTAATGACTTGAACGTTCAGAAATCTTTTGATTCCCAAGATGTTGGAAGTGTTCGTGATGCAACTGCAATGCGTAATAAATATCTTTAACATTCCTCTCCACAAACAGATATTGAACCATGAATTCTTCATAGGTTATCTAAAGTTACAGATTTTGTTGAGAGGAGCTGGCATATATATCAGTCATCAAACTTCAAAGTAAAATCGTGCATCCTTGCCTGAATACACGCTGATGTTGTGGTGCATTTTTATGAGTTCAATTTTAAAGACAAATATTATTATCTAGAAAGCCAGCTTGGTGTAACGGTTAAGGCATTCGGCCAGAAATGGGGAGACCATGAGTTCTACATTGAGTCCTCAGCCTATGACCCCAACTGAGCCTCAGTTTTTCTGTTGCTATGCAAGACCGTTGTTAAGTGACTTTTGCCCTGTTTTACGAACTTCATTGCCACAGTTGTTAAGTGAATCACTGCAGGGGTTAAATTAGTAACAACGTTGTTAAGTGAATAAGGCTTCCCCGTTGACTTTGCTGGTCAGAAAGTTGCAAAAGGTGATCACATGACCCCGGGACACAGTGACAGGCATAAGAGTCAGTTGCCAAGCATTTCAATTTTGATCACATGACCCTGGGTCAGTCATAAGTGTGAAAAACAGTCACTTTTTTTCAGTCCAGCTGTAACTTCAAACAGTCACTAAATGAAATGTTGTAAATTGAGGACTATCTGTGGTCTTGCTCTAGGCGCAAAGCCAGCTGGGTGACTTTCCGCCAGTCATTCTCTCTCAGCCCAAGGAAGGAAGCAATGGCAAGCCATTTCCAAAATCTTATCAAGATGACTGCAAACACACATATACACAAACACACATCCCTAGATAGCTGAAGAAGGTTCTACATTTAGGCAAGAAAAACCAAATGCCCAAGTATAGTATGGGTGGTACCTTACTCAATAGTAGTAACTCGGATCTCAGAGTCCGTGTGGACAATCACTTAAATAGGAGCCAGCAGTGTGCTGCAGCTGCCAAAAAAGCCAACACAGTGCTGGGCTGCATTAACAGATGGATAGAATCAAGATCACATGAAGTGTTAATACCACTTTACAATGCTGTGGTAAGGTCATACCTGGAATACTGCATCCAGTTTTGGTCACCACAATGTAAAAAAGATGTTGAGACTCTAGAAAGAGTACAGAGAAGAGCAACAAAGATGTTCAGGGGACTGGAGACTAAAACATACAAGGAACAGTTGCTAGAATTGGGAATGTCTAGTCTAATGAAGAGAAGGACGAGGGGTGACATGATAGCAGTCTTCCACTATCTCAGGGGTTGCTACAAAGAAGAGGGAATTAAGCTATTTTCCAAAGCACCTGAAGGCAGGACAAGAAGCAACAGATGGAAACTAATCAAGGAGAGAAGCAACCTAGAACTAAGGAGAAACTTTTTGACAGTTAGACCAATTAACCAGTGGAACCACCTGCCTCCAGAAGCGGTAAATGCTCCAACACTGGAAGTTTTTAAGAAGAGACTGGACAGCCATTTGTCCGAAATGGTATAGGGTTTCCTGCGTGAGGGGGTTGGACTAGATCAGTGGTTCTTAACCTGGGTGATATTGCCCCCCATGGGGTAATTTCATTTTTCAGGGGGGCGATGGAACGAAAAGGGGCAACATGGGGGTGAAGGAATGAAAAGGGGGCGACATGGGGGCGATGGAGCGAGAAGTTTGGGGGACACTTTTGAGACTTTTTCGTACAGTGAATCGCTGTATATCTGTCATACAAAAACATCAGATTGCTCGCTATTAGTGGATTGAATTGTGTTTTCAAAGGTTCCTCCAGCTAGCTTCAGTACAGAACGCCGTACATAGGTGAAGACGCATCGCTTATCTTCATGCGCATTGCGCAGCAGCCTCTACCCATACAGTGGCACGCCATTGGCCAGAATGGGCAGTGATAGAGGGGGGAGTGCTTCTTTTGAAACATCGCATGCTGAGTGGCTGTCCCCTGTGACATCAGCTGTAATGTTGACATCACAGTTTGAGTTTTCAGCTTTGTTTTCAAATTTTTGTTGCGCTCTGTAAAACATTTTGTGTGTCTCTTTGTACTGTACTTTTTTTAGCATGTACTCCAGTTTGATATTATATTTTCTTTGCGTCTTTTTAATCCTTTTTACAGTGTGCGTGACTATATATACTTTCCTCGAATCTTAATTTAGTTTCAGAGTTTTCGTCTTGAAATTCTTAGTTCCTGCATTGCGGTTTGTTCTTATGCCCTTTTTATATTTCTTTTTGCGTCTTAAATTTCACTTGTAATTCAATCATTAAATGTTACTGTTTTTCTTTTCGGGCATTTCACTTTCTTGCAATTGAATTTTGTTTTCAATGGTCACTACATTTAAGTCTCTTGAATAAATAAGATAATAATGAAATACATGTAGCACGAAGTTTGGGAATAAAGTGACGGGTGGCACCAAAATTTTTCACACAGTTGAGATATGGGAAAAAGACTGGAAATAAACTATTTGCATCAATATGTCCTGATGACAATTTTAAAGAAAACAAAAAAAAGGGTTTGCATAAATTGAAGAATTATTTCCTATGTTGTGATTGACAGGTTATGTTGGGGGAGGGGGGCGATGACAACTTCCTCATTGGCTCAAGGGGGCGATTCGTTCAAAAAGGTTAAGAACCACTGGACTAGATGACCTCCAAGGTCCCTTACAACTTTGATTATGATTAAGATTAAGATTAAATATCACGATACCGTAGCTCTTTGTAGCCAGTGAGATTCAGCTGTATTGATGGAAGTAATGAAGAAGGACACTTCCAAATGAACAAGCTTTTCCTTCATACAATCCCTGAATCCATCTTAAAAATGTGCCGGGCTTTTTATTATTATTATTAATAGCATTTGATTGCTATATATTTTCAAATATTACAGTAGGTGGCAGCTGAATTTTCTGTAGGCGGACGCCGTCATTTTGCTCTTTTTGTTACTTGAATAAAACCTATCAAAAGGTGCATTTATTGTGACTCAACTGAGAAGGAAAGTCACTTTCTCCTTCTAACGCTCTCACACTTCCTTTCTGCATAGTTCCTTGCGCGTGTACCAATCTGAAAAGGCTGAATGTTGAGATGTTGAAAAGGTTCACAACACGCTTGATTTCAGCTCTTTGCTAATTTGAGGCAGGAAGAAAATTATACTTTTTTGGAAATATTATAATTTTTGGAAATACTTGGCAGAAAATTGGCTTAAGTGGATGCTTTTGCTATCACGGTACTAATACATCGCACATTCCGTCTAGAACAGTGGTTCTCAACCTGTGGGTTGGGACCCCATTTGGGGTCAAACGACCATTTCACGGGGGTCGCCAAACAAGGCTGTCCGCCATTTTCCCCCCTTTTCTTTGGCCACGCCCCTGGCACCCAGTGATGTATAAGTGGTTGGGGGTCACCACAACATGGGGAACTGTATTATGGGGTCACAGCATTAGAAAGGTTGAGAACCACTGGTCTGGCAAGTGGTCTGGAAGTGAGCTTTTAGTTGCATTATTGCGAGAGGAAACAGATATTAAATGCGATGTGATCTTCATACCTTAAAATATTTTCCAGGTTTACTTAATGTATATAGTAGTAGTTCTTATTTAAAACTACCTTTAGAAAGAGCTCTAGGACAGCGGTTCTCAACCTGTGGGTCGCGGCCCCATTTGGGGTCGAACGACCATTTCACGGGGGTCACCAAACAACGCGATCCGCCATTTTCTTCTCATCTGGTGCCACCGCACATGCGCGTCGCGCATGGGGCACCACTGCGCATGCATGCCGCGCATGGGGCACCACTGCGCATGTGTGCCGCGCATGGGGCACCACTGCGCATGCGCGCTGCGCATGGGGCACCGCCGTGCATGCGCGCCGTGCATGGGGCGCCGCCGCACATGTCCGCCAAGCATGGGCCGCCACGCATGCGCGCCACGCATGGGGGCGCCACGCATGCACGGCATGTCCTTATGGCCGGGGTCATTGTATAAAAAGTTTGAGAACCACTGCTCTAGGAGGAAAGCTTTAGCTCAGCCTTTTGATATAAGTGATTATTTAAATAGTTCATTTTCCCAGAATTTGTTTCTAGCAGCTACTTTATTTCCAAGTCTACCTTGTCTTCCAATTAACATCTTATTTATCTATAACATCTGTACACAACTGGGCAATTATAGCCAAAATTAGTAGATTCAGTTTCCATCTCTCTCTCTCTCTTACTCTCTCCCTCCCTCCCTCCCTCCCTCCCTCCCTCCCTCCCTCTCTCTCTCTCCCTTCCTCTCTCTCTCTCTTTCTTTCTCTCTCTCTCCCCCCCTCTCTCTCTCTCTCTGTTCCTCTCTCTCTCCCTCCCTCCCTCTCTCTCTCTCTCCTTCTGCATTTATTTTAAAATTCTGAGACTTTGCTTGGAAGATCTGAAATCCAATCAATCTGAGCTCCATTTTCTATAGAGCCCAGTGGTTGAGTTCATACATTATGCTCAGTTATGCTCAGCTTTCTATCTCTGATTTATTTAGTTAGACATTAACCCAAAGCAAAGCATTAAAACAAGACACAATTGGCTGCCAGTAAAATGTTAAGCCATAAGTCATGATTTGTGGGCTTTTTCAATGGTGGCTCCTTCCCTGTGGAACATCATCCCTGCAGAAATAAGGCTGCCCCCAACTTTGATGTTATTTCCCAAGGCCCTGAAGTCCTGGTTTTGCCAACTGGCCTGGGGAACCCAGAGTGGGGTGGAATCCATGAAATGGTTTATTAGATTAACTCTAGTCACCAGGAGGGAGCAGTTAATTGCTTTTTATTGTTTTACATTACGTTCTTATCTTTGTAAGCCACCCAGAGTCACTGAGAGTGAACTGGACAGCCATATAAATCTTCTTAAAGAAGTAAATATATTTACAAACCACAGTAGTTTTGCTTATACAGTGATTCCCTCCAAAAGCAATGGGTAACATGATGATGATGATGATGAAGAAGACTATCATCAAAGTTGGAAAGATCTACAGAAGGATCACAAACCTCTGCCCGATATATGAATCCAAAGTAAAGGACCCAGAGAGATGGCAGTCTAATCTCAATTTGAACGTAGTCATCTTTCTGATTCCTCCGTTGAACTATTTTTTACTGTTAGAACAATTTTTGCAAAGTTAAATCAGAACCAGCCTTCTTCTGAGTCAGGTGCCCTGATCTCTTTCCCGTGTTCTCCAACGAATGAACAGACCTTGATTTACTTCAACGTGATGTCCTTTCTGATATTTGAATGCTATTTCTTCTTCTTCTTCTTGGCCTTTCCCCCCCCCTCAAGGCTAAACAAATCTGCATCCTTCTGTCCAGTGCTGGGATTCAAATATGTGAACAACTGGTTCTCTGTGTAGATGCCGCTTCTGGAAATCCATTTTGGGCCTGGGCAACAAAAATGCTGAACTGGTGTGAACTGGCTGAATCCCACCACTGCTTCTGTCTCACTTTAAAGCAGTGGTTCTCAACCTGTGGGTCGGGACCCCATTTGGGGTCGAATGACCATTTCACGGGGGTCGCCAAACAACGCAGTCCACCATTTTTTCCCCTTTTCCTTAGCTGTGCTACTCCTTTTTATTCTATTGACTTTTGAAAGCCAATAGAAGAGACTCTCTTGAATAGAGTCTAATTCTATTGGCTTTCAAAAGCCAATAGGAATTGTCCAGGCTGTCTCTGCCCTGCTGAGCCCGCCAAATGTCCCATTCTGCAAACGGTGCTGCACCAGTTGAGTAGTCCTCGACTTACGACCGGTTGAGTAGTCCTCGACTTACGACCGGTTGGGGGTCACGGCATTAAAAAGGTTGAGAACCACTGCTTTAAAGTCTGAGGAGTCAGCCAGTCCATCTTATTTCCGAGTAAACATGTGTGTGTTTTGTAAGGAGGTCTACCCAATCTGAACTGCAAAAATTCCAGAAGATTTTAATGAAATCAAGGAGATAAAGAAACTTTTACTTATGGGCTAGTCTCTGATGTCTTCTAGATGTTGGCTGCCCAGATCTGGTACTCTAACATCCTAGATATTGAAAACAAGTCCTCGTTTGTATAAATCTGCCTCAGGAGAGTGCCCACTGGCAAAGCCATTCAACACAAATGTCTATGGAGATTCTCAATCATCAAGGTCATAGTTACCCCAAAGATGCTTTTTCATGAGGCAAGTGGACGTCTTTGTTTGTCTTTGAAGATGTTTCACTTGTCATCCAAGAAGCTTCTTCGGGAATGGAAGGAATGGAAGGATCCCATCCAGTCAGAGCTGAAGAAGCTTCTTGGATGAGAAGCGAAACATCTTCAAAGGAAAAACCAAGAAAGTCCAGTTGCCTCATGAAAAAGCATCTTTGGAATGACTTTGAGAGAATAACAACAACAATAACAATAATAAAGTTGGAAGGGACCTTGGAAGTCATCTAGTCCAAACCCCTGCTCAGGCAGGAAACCCTATACCATTTCAGACAAATGGCTGTCCAGTCTCTTCTTAAAAACCTCCAGTGTTGGAGCATTCACCACTTCTGGAGGCAGGTTGTTCCACTGGTTAATTGTTCTCACTGTCAGGAAATTTCTCCTTAGTTCTAGGTTGCTTCTCTCCTTGATTAGTTTCTATGTGTTGCTTCTTGTCCTGCCTTCAGGTGCTTTGGAGAATAGCTTCACTCCCTCTTCTTTGTGGCAGCCCCTGAGATGTTGGAAGACTGCTATCGTGTCCCCCCTCGTCCTTCTCTTCATTAAACTAGACATACCCAATTCCAGCAACCGTTCCTTATATGTTTTAGCCTTCAGCCCCCTAATCATCTTTGTTGCTCTTCTCTGCACACTTTCTAGAGCCTCAACATCTTTTTTACATGAGCAAAACTGGATGCAGTATTCCAAGTGTGGCCTTACCAAGGCCTTGTAAAGTGGCATTAACGCTTCACATGATCTTGCAAGAACCATTCCCTGGAAATATGTTTTATGTTCTAACGGGGAAAATATACTGTATTCAGAAGTAGCTCAGGCAAATGCTTCCTTGTGCACCGGGCTACAAAAAGGGGAGGGGTGGGGAATCACAATCAGTTGCAAGATTGTGTTATTGCAACTTATATTAGTAAAATAGAGTCCAGTACTCCTGTGGGGTTGATTTTTCTGGTCTGGTTTACCTAATGGGTTTGACAGGGAGTTCAAATGATGTTATCTCAAGTGATCTGCCCATAAAATGTCTGTCAAACACGAGCTACGCGCAAGTCAGTAAATATTACATTAGGAAGGATATCAAAGAAGACACGATGGTGAAATCCCTTCAGGTTTTTGAAATGAAAAACTCAATTTCATCTAATTGCTGTGTGGGTTTGGATCACCCTGTTAAGCAATTACTTTACAAGCCTTGCTGCAGAAATTGGTTAGTGATTTCAGTGGGCAAATGCCGCACTGGGCTAAGCTTGTTTCGTTGTCTCCTGATGCAGGTTTGTCTCATTTTCACATGCAGTACATTTAGAGGCTATAGGAAGCTTTTGGATTTGTAGGCCAAAAGATGCTTCAGAGCCTGGAATAGGACAACTTGCCACAGTCAACTTGCTGCGGGATAACTGGTCGTGGGACAATTCAACCATCGGGTTTTAATTATTTAGAATATTTTTTTTAAAAAAATGTTTTAATTTTTATCATTTACATTTCATTTTGTCCTCCCTTTTGCAGACTTTCTTTAAGGATTTTGTTCCACCATTTCTTCAATATTAGTGTAACTCTTGTCCTGCGATGAGTTGTCCCATGACAAGTTGGTCGTGGTGAGTTGGCCATGGTGAGTTGGCCATGGTGAGTTGATCATGGTGAGTTGGACATGGTGAGCTGGCCATGGTGAGTTGGCCATGGTGAGTTGATCATGGTGAGTTGGACATGGTGAGCTGGCCATGGTGAGTTGGCCATGGTGAGTTGATCATGGTGAGTTGGACATGGTGAGTTGATCATGGTGAGTTGGCTGTGGCAAGCTGGCCATGGTGAGTTGGCTGTGGTGAGCTGGCCATGGTGAGTTGACCATGGTGAGTTGGACATGGTGAGTTGATCATGGTGAGTTGGCCGTGGCAAGCTGGACATGGTGAGTTGGCTGTGGTGAGCTGGACATGGTGAGTTGGCTGTGGCGAATTGGCCTCAGGAAGTTTTTCTAGCCCCTTCAGAGCCTGTGAAGAGACCCCAACAGCAGCTCCCTACAGTTTCTGAAAGCAGCCATATCTTTTTCCTAGGAGTGTGCAGCTGCAAAATTAAGAAAAGACCTTTAGTTCAAGCGGTTGCAGACTGGAGCTACAGATGGATCCATGTACACATTAAAGGACCTTTCAGCTTTTCAGACCTAGAATTGTGACCCAAGCAAGTAGCTTAAAAAAAACCCAAAGACCTTTTATTTATACAATAGAATTTTGGATTTCTATGTACTCTAGATGAGAAGGAAGGACTCACTGGAGAAGGGCCTAATGCTGGGAAAGATTGAGGGCAAGAGAAGAAGGGGAAGACAGAGAATGAGGTGGCTGGATGGAGTCCCTGAAACAGTAGATGTGAACTTAAATGGATGCCAGAAGATGGTAGAGGACAGGAAGACCTGGAGGAACGTTGTCCATGGGGTTGCGATGGGTCTGACATGACTTCGCAATTAACAACAACAACAACATGTACTCTAGATTTCTGTACCATTTTATTTACAATCTAAAACAGCACTTGGAAATACAACTGTTTGCAAAAATGCAACATTCAGCAACTGAGTTGCAGTTTTGATTTATGATGTTCATAACTCCCAAATGTTGAATACGCAAAAAATTGTGCATCAACACTGAACATTGGCAATGCACATCCTGTTATTTTATACACTGCGACTTTTGAAGGATTTTTTTTTTTTTTAACAAATGTGTTTCAGGTTTCTGTGGTGTCTGAATGTTTTCCAAAGAAATGAATGCAACACCAAATGCCCTATTTGAGAAACACCAATCTCTGGGATTTGCACTCAGAGTCACCTGAGTGGTGCAAGTGGGTGTGGAGCCATCTTTCAACACTTCCAAGAAGTCTTCACACCCATTTGCACTACTCAGGTGACCCTGATGACACAGATAAACCTCCAGATGGCCTCAACATCTCTCTGAAGAATGCAAATGACCAGCTGTCTGTAAGGAGTATACAGTAGTGGCCAAAATTTTGGAAACCTTTTGGGAAAAGTGTATTTTTGAGGCTTGATAGCTAATAACATCCCAACTTTTTGAAGTAGTACCATAAAATTATATATCAATGGAAAGATCATTTAATCAAGAATGTAATGCAACAAAGTTTGTTCAATTATCTGTACTGTATTCTATGAAAAGTTATAGCCCAATAACCAGAAAAAGGAAGCACAACTTGCTTAGGTTGATATCGGGTAGCTTTCCTTCAACTGATTGTAGCCCATGAGCAATGAGTGTTTAGAGAGCCAATCAGGTGTCATCTTGTTTTGGCAATGAGCCAATCAGATCACAGTAGGATTCAGTTATGGATGTCATGTATTGAAGCTGAGAGGAGGACATTGGTCAGTGTGTTATGTGATGGCTATCAAGTTGGTTGGGTTTTTTGGTGTTCTTTCATTTAAAGAGCTTGTAAAACATAATAAAATTAAAATAATGGTGCAAAGAGTTGACTAGTTGCCCAGAAAGTGATGTAAAATAGTATTATTAAGTGAACGAGACTACAGTTATAAAGAAATTAGAAGAAAAATGGGTGGAAACTTAACCCAAGGTGGCATTTCTACTGTACACTTTTCCCAAAAGGTTTCCACAATTTTGGCCACTACTGTAAATTCTGCCATTCCCCACCACCCAGTCAGAACTGAAGAAGCTTCTTGGATGAAAAGTGAAACTTCTTCAAAAAAACAAAACAAACAAACCAACAAGAAAATCCAGTTGCCTCTTGAAAAAGCACCTTGGAGACAATTATGACACATGAATTTTTTTCTTCCTTCTGCAAGGTTTGTGATGTAGATCACTAATTAGAGCACTGATGTTGTGCATATATTCCTGTTTTAATTTATAAGATGTCTGCAATATTGAAACTGTTGGGAATATTGTAAATCCTTTAATTAGGATAGCGTACATAATGTCCTATTCCTTTGTCAAGTGGGATAAAAGACTCTTCAGGATGACTAGTTTTTTCTTCTTCTTGCAGAGCTGCACACAGTTGAAAATGTACTTGAAATTCTTTCTTGCAATTAGATTTTCATTATCATTATTACTATTTTGAAATACATTCAGGAATCATGCTGCTATTAACGTAGATACATCTGAAACCTGGAGAACTCAGAGTAGTTTGTGATCACTGGGTGCTTCTACCTTTTAGCTATAGTTGAACACAAAGAAATATCAACCAAGTAGTGCTTCATCTGGCAATATAATAAGTTCTTTGCATAAATGCACGTATTTTCACCTCTATCACAGATGGACAAAAACATAATAATAATTTGCTAGCATTGTCCCAGGTCTGTGAAGAAAACCTTTGCTGCCTTCCAGATTCTTAATCCTAGTCAGAGAGGTCCCAAGATGTGAAAAGTATAACTAGCAAAGAACATTGTCCTGTGAGAGCAGATATATTTACTGTTGAAAAGGCAGGAATACTATATGTTGCTATATCTAGTCTGGCATTCTTTGGGTAGAAATGATTCTTCCTTCCTTCCTTCCTTCCTTCCTTCCTTCCTTCCTTCCTTCCTTCCTTCCTTCCTTCCTTCCTTCTTTCCTTCCTCCTTAATTTCTTTCTTGTCATTTTCCTCCCTCCCTCCCTCATTTCTTTCTTGTCACCTTCCTTCCTTCCTTCCTTCCTTCCTTCCTTCCTTCCTTCCTTCCTTCCTTCCTTCCTTCCTTCCTTCCTTCCAGATTCCATGCTAGAAATATATGTCATGCTTACTCAGCAGAGTCTGGCAATCCATAATAAACCAATCAATCCAAAAACAAAAAACAAACCCATCCTTTTATCTTCTCTTAGCATGGGGATATATCTACTTAAAAAAAAAAAATCCAAATCCATTTTCATTTGTAGCTTTTGCTATAGGGAGCAGTTGTTGCTGGTCTAGTGGTTAAGACATCAGGCTAGAAAACTGGACCTCACGGGTTCTAGTCCCGCCTTAGCCATGGAAGCTGAAGGGGTGACTTTGGGCCAGTCATACTCTCTTACCCCAACTCACTTCACAGGGTGATTGCTGTGAGGAAAATAGGAGGAGGAAAGCGTGTTGGAGAAGTTCACCACCGTGAGTGATTTGTGAAAATAAAAAAAAGTGGGATATAAAATAAACAACTTGATAAAAGTTTGACAGTGACTTATCTTCCAGGAACCGTGTTTTCCTGTGGAGCATCTCAGAAAAAAAGCTTTAACATGTGAAACTATATTGGATAGTTGACCTGGCTTCATTTTTTTTCCTATCAATGAAACCAACTGAAAATGGAAATTGCACTTTTCATACTGTAGACCAGTGGTTCTCAACCTTTTTAATGCCGCGACCCCCCAACCGGTCGTAAGTCGAGGACTACTCAAACGGTCGTAAGTCGAGGACTACTCAACTGGTGCAGCACCGTTTGCAGAATGGGACTTTTGGCGGGCTCAGCAGGGCAGAGACAGCCTGGACAATTCCTATTGGCTTTTGAAAGCAATAGAATTAGACTCTATTCAAGAGAGTCTATTCTATTGGCTTTCAAAAGCCAATAGAATAAAAGGGAGTAGCACAGCTAAGGAAAAGGGGGAAAAAATGGCGGACTGCGTTGTTTGGCGACCCCCGTGAAATGGTCGTTCGACCCCAAATGGGGTCCCGACCCACAGGTTGAGAACCACTGCTGTAGACAAATATAGATTATAGTTTTCCCTCCGTTTTGCCAGTTTTCCATTATGTATGGGGCTTACATCCAGTATGTCTGTCTGATAGAAATGCAATTCTTCTCTAAAGCAGCGGACTTTACTGGAATCCGTAGGAAAGAAATAAACAAGCAAAATACCTTCAGATACTCTTTATTTACTTATCTAGGGCGTTTGTGTGCTGCCTACTCCCTCAACGGCATGCAGAAATGAAATTAAAATAGCAAACGAACAATTAGAACAAACGTTAAAACATTATTAAACAATAAAACAATGCAATTTAAAAGCAGTTATTAACATTGGAAATATTTGGTTAAGCCAGTGGATTTTGAGCTTGTTCCTGTAACTGTAATACTTGCTTCCGAGGGTAGCTTGTTCCATCTATATTGATTCCCTGGTGGAAAAGTATAATTACTCGCAAATGCCACATGTGTCTATGATGGGTCCCATGGAAGATGGCCTGTTAATATCAGAGGGATGCTGTATGGGAATAAAAATAGCTTTGCACATTGTGAGAATCTTGAATTTGTCTGACCACCAGTGAAACTCTTCCAAGGCAGAATTATATAGAGTCTTTAGGAGCTTCCACTTACTATACAACATAATGGGACAACTGCAATAATAGGAATTTATTGAACTTGCAACCTTTAAGCAAATTACAGTGACATGAAGTTGAAGTTAACAGCACATGATTCATAGAAGCTGGGTCTCCTTCTTACAGGTAGAGAAAAGTTTTATCAATCAAATCAATAATGAAAAAGTCCTCCTTGAGATTGGTGTTATAAGACTGTCCAGCATCAATGCTAGCATCCAGGAGAAATGAAGACTTCAAATCTGATTCTTAAACGGGAGTACCTTCCATCTCAAACAGGCTGCCAGATTTTGGTGCTTAGCTCCCAGAATCAATAAAAACATTTTTTTTCTCCCTACAATGAATTTCAGTTAACCAGTTAAATTTCAATTAACTAGTGGAACAACCTGCCCCCAGAAGTGGTGAATGCTCCAACACTGGAGGTCTTTAAGAAGAGACTGGACAACCATTTGTCTGAAATAGTATAGGGTTTCCTGCCTGAGCAGGAGGTTGGATTAAATGACCTCCAAGATCCCTTCCAACTTGTATTATTACTATTATTATTATTATTATTATTGATCATTATTATTATTATGGATCATCACACAGTCAGCCAGATGTTCAGACTGGATTTGGCATTTTGTCTACCTATCGAGTCCTTACCCAGGACCTGGGATAGGCAGATGTGGATGTTTGATGGTATTACAGATATCATCGCAGGATGGAAGCAGTTCCTAGTAAGGCCGCCTTTTGCAATTGACTAATAGCGAATTTGTCAATGCCAATGGTGTTCAAGTGGTGCTCTAGTTGTTTTGGGATTGTACCCAAGGAGCCTATTACTATTGGTACTACCCTTGCTTGCTTTTGCCACAGTCTTTCTATTTCTATTTGTAGGTCTTTGTATTTTGTCATCTTCTCCAGTTCTTTCTCGTCTATTCTGCTGTCTCCAGGCACTGCCACGTCCACTATCCAGACTTTTTTGTCTTTCTTATCGACAATTGTTAAGTCTGGGGTGTTATGTTGCAGGTGCTTGTCTGTTTGAATTCTGAAGTCCCAGAGCAGTTTAATTTTATCATTTTCTATGACTTTCTCTATTTTATGATCCCACCAGTTTTTGCTTACGGGATCATAAAAAAAGCGTAAGCAAAAACGCTTTTTTAATGCGTATTATTATTATTATTTCATTCTCCAAACCCATGTGGAGATATTCAGACAGATGCCGGAGACCCCAATTCTGCAAGAAAATAGATATTTAGTTGTATTATCAGCAAATTATTCATTGGCTCCAAACACTCAGATTATCATTCTCAGTGATTTCATAACATATTAAATAGCACAGGAAAACAGAATTATTCCCAGAGGGTTATGTGGAGATATTCCAGTATCACTTTGTGATAGCAGTAGAAACACCACCGAGTCCTCCTCCAGTCTGCTCAAGAGTTACAAGCAAGATACTTTGGGAGACTCAGGAATGCTAATAGAGTCACACTCATCCATCCTTTCCCCAAGAATCATCAATAGATCCAGGGTTGACTCTGCGCAAAATTTGAATCTAATTCCAGACTGAACAGAAGTTTTCATTCATATTTTTTTGAAGCTACGGCATGATCGCCTTATCTACAACACTGGCTAGTTCTCCATTCCCATTCAACCCCCTTAAAGGCAAATAAGGTAAATTCCACATTAAACTATATTAATGGTCTCAGTGATCACGGGCTAAATCAGCTTCCTTTAGAACTTCTTGTGAAATAAATTCTGAGAAAGCTTTTAAAGAGAATGAGTGGCATGTGTCTATCAAAATTTAAAAGAGGAAAAGAAACAAAAACAGAATGAAGTAAATAAATACAATGCTGTGCTAATGTTTAGCAGAATAAAACACAGAATATAACATTTGCTCATCTGTTATGAAATCAATACAGTTATTACTCTTCCATAAGTAACTTCTGGCCAAACTACTAATGAATTTGCCACTTGTCTTGCTGATGCAGTAGTGACTATGCTGAACAAATAAAGGAAGCTAGTAACTGATTTCCTTTGAGGGAAAAAGATTGATGGCAACATTTTTAGGCTTTCTGGTAATTGTATAGAGGATTGGGGGTGGAAGGCTTGCAGATGCCTTAAGGCAGACATGTCAAACACAACACCCGGGGGCCGGATGCGGCCTGCAAAGTGGTTTCATGTGGCCCACGAAGCCATCCTGGAAACAGTGAGGGAACGGCCCCCGCTGCCTTGGCCCTGGCCCAGGCCAGCTGGGAGCCAATGTACAAATTTCTGATGGCCATTTTGGCACTTGCCCCGGTGGACCATGCTTTGGCACTTGCCCCGGTCCCATCCCCTTCTGCCAGAGACCCTCAGATCTGTCCCACTCCTGCCCAGGCCCCCATAGGCACCCTTGATGTGAATGATGTAGAACTGGCCACGCCCACCCAGTAGGCCACACCCACTCTATCCATGTCCACCCAGTAGGCCACACCCACTCTGGCAACACACCCACCCCAGGGCAACTGCAAATTGAGTTTGACACCCCTGCCTTAAGGGAATGACCAGGCTCCAATTCACCATGTAGTATGTGTGCATTGCTTATGTAAGGGAATATTGCAACTTTCCCCAAACAGAATTTTCATTCTTTTGCTCTCTGCTGATTTCTCCTAGGCGGTTCTCCTGCTGAACAACATCAGGCAAGAGGAATTCAAATTTTTTAGTGCTCCATTCACATCAGCACAGATACAATCCAATTACATTTTTGCAACAAAAGATAAAGAATAGTCATCAATCCTTCACAAAGGGTGTCTCTAAACATAACCAGCCCTTTGACCTACACTTAGAAACTGACTAGGAGCTAATAAAAATGAACAGCTGTCATAGTATCTTTATTCTGACCTGAAAATTATTATCTGATAATTATTATCACTGCAGTCACATTATATCTTTGGTGCAGTGTCTGGCCCATGTTCTAAAGTAGCCCTGCAGAGAAATTAAGTACTAATCTCAGTGGGATGTTATCAGCACATAGATTACTTCTGCCAAGCTATCCCCAGAGTGAGTTTCATTGGCTTGCTATATACTGTAAGCAGTGGTGGGATTCAAATATGTGAACAACTATCCCCAGAGTGAGTTTCATTGGCTTGCTATATACTGTAAGCAGTGGTGGGATTCAAATATGTGAACAACTATCCCCAGAGTGAGTTTCATTGGCTTGCTATATACTGTAAGCAGTGGTGGGATTCAAATATGTGAACACCTATCCCCAGAGTGAGTTTCATTGGCTTGCTATATACTGTAAGCAGTGGTGGGATTCAAATATGTGAACAACTATCCCCAGAGTGAGTTTCATTGGCTTGCTATATACTGTAAGCAGTGGTGGGATTCAAATATGTGAACAACTGGTTCTCTGTGTGGATGCCACTTCCGGAAATCCATTCTGGGCCTGGCCAACAAAAAATTAGCTACCAGTTCTAGCGAAGTGGCTGAATCCCACCGATTGTAAGCCTGAACTGTTGACAAGTTGGGGAATACATTTGTGTCTTTAGAGGAAAGGATGATACCAATAAAGGAAAGTATTGGTAGCTTAGTATTGAAATGAGGGGTCATTTGTGCTCTCTGAGCTTAGTTGTTTTCCTGCAGATGTTCCATTACCCAAACTAAGTAATATCATCAGTGTTAGTGACATGCTCGGTGCTCAGAGAGCATCAAGGGCCTACAAACACCTCAAATTATATATCTCACATTTAGAAGAATTTTTCTAGTTAAGACTTAATTCTATCTGCCTCTAAACATGAACTTTCCACTGATATTTCTATGTTGTCTGATGTAAGCTTCAATTTAATGGTCTTGATTCTATCCGTTACTGAATCTAAGAATTACTTCACCTCTACTGTATCACCTCTAGTTCGTGAAAAAGGAACTATTCAGTGCGATACTAAACAAAGATGAAGTCCAGTACTCCAGATATCTTCATGCAGTTTCATCTTTATATGAGGTGGGAGGAAGGCAGCCATCCCTGAGTTCCTCAGAAAAAGGGATGTCGAATTTGTTTAAGGTGAAGGTCACAGCTGTGTTCAGTTGAGTGGCTTCAGAGAACATCAATATGGTTTTGTTTTTTACAGAATAGAAATGGATTGTTTTTGTCTTACTCAATGGAGATTTTTTTTGGCTTCTCAGTCTGGCTTATGCATAGTGATTTCCTAGTAGTTTCCCATCCAAATACTAATCAAGTCTAATCTTGCTTGGTTCCCAGAAAAAGCCAAACAGCTGCTCAAAATGTAACTTCAGCTCCTGAAGGACAACAGTCTCCATATTCAATCCAACAGGAGGTTACCATGGTCAAGGGCCATCACATCAGAAGCTTCAGAAAGTCCAGGAAAATGGGTGAGAATCCCAACCTCTACCGTCTGTTTCTGTCCTGGTGTCAAACCCACAAACCACATAATAACCAAAATGTATCCAGTACCCAAATCAGATCTGAATCTATACAAAAATAGACTGGGGGAATCCGATTCCTCCAGAAGGGTTTAAATTTGACCAGCAACCAGATCTCCAAAAACATGGCCAACGGAGGGAAGATTTGTCCCAGTCTCTCATTATTGAAACCCTGCCTGCTGTAGGTGAGACTTTCCATAGAGGAAACTTGTTCCTTTTCTTAACCGCATGTACATTTGCAAGCTCCCTATGAGGTGGGAGATCTTATTTCTTCCTGAATAGAGTCCTTTCATGTTCCGACTTTGGAGCAATGACAAAGGAGCCACTCATCAAATATGACTGGCAGAGACGAAGGAAAGAAATTCAATTATAGTGGAACAATCTCTTTTTGGTGGGGAGGAACTGGGAATCTGACTATCTTAGCAGGCTTTCCCAGCATCAACAGTCTTGTCAGCTACTGTGCTTGTTCACCTGCATGACCGAGTAGCTAGGTTGCTTGTTTGTTACAGGAGATAAAAGAAGGTGGAAAAAAAAACCCTTCAGTAGTTATGAAACAGGATCCAGGTGGCCAGTAATTCATGCAGTAATTCCATCATCTTTGCATATTTACTGAGATGGGTATTCAGATGCCAAGTATAAGGAAGAACTGCAGTAATTTGGAGACAAGTCTCGGAGGCGTGTGCATGCCTCTGCTTAAAGGAATGATCTATGTTATGACCAGCAAAGCTATTTTTAAGGGAAAATTATTCTGGTTAAAAAATAATCTATTTTTTTTTTTTAAAAAGTCACCCTGGTATTACTTTGCAAGTAATTTACACAGCTTTTTACAGGCAGAGAGAGCTTTGCCTGGCGTTTTAATGGACAATGTTGCTCCTGCAGATGACTTTGTTGTTCTGCCTTGAAAGGGCTCTCTAAAAAAAAAAAAAAAATAGAAGTAATAAAGTGTCGGGCAAATTTCTTATTTTTGAAATTAGGAAGAACTTCCCAGTTGGTGTATTTGTAGTCCCTGGACAACATAGGCAGGATAAGACAAGAAGTGATGCATTTAATTTTTCTTAAAAAGAAGTGTTATAGAAATGAATTTAAAAATGACCGATGAAAGGGCTATTCATTCCTGGAGAGAACATGCCATAAAAGCAGTCCCATCGCTAACAGAGCCCTGTCTTATTTAGCATTTTAGCAGTGTCTTTCCCATAGTAAGTATTTAATGATGTGGACATACTTGATGTGGATATCATAACTTTTACCCAGAGTAAAAGGTCTTCAATTTTCTGTCTTTGGGCTATACTAAATTGCTCTGGAAGAACTACTCAATTGTCCACTAAAACTCTGGAAATACCATACTATTCTTGAGTTAGAAGGGGTATTAATTCATATTCCATTCCACTTCCTTTCTTGATTAGAATAGAATAGAATATAGAGTAGAGTAGAGTAGAATAGAATTAGAATAGAAAAAGAGTAGGAATAGAATAGAATAGAACAGAACAGAATAGAATATATTGACAGCAGCCCGCATAGTGTTGGAAGGGTGAAAACATACCTACAAACGATATGATTACATACAAAATTCTTGAATGTGTGGAAATGAATAAACTTATGCTAGAATTAAAAGACAAGGAGGCAACAGAATTTTATGAAATATGGAACAAATGTTATGATTGGCTAGAACAAAGAAAGAAAAAGACATGATTACTGATGTAAATAAATTGTAAATAATATATATGAGATGTATAACACAGTTTTGTTAAGGGAAAAAATGTATTTTTCAGGTTTATTTTTGTTGTATAGTGAAAAAAGGAAAAATAAAAACTAAAGAAGAAGAAGAATAGAATAGAATAGAAAATAGAATAGAATGGAATGGAATGGAATGGAGTGGAGTGGAGTGGAGTGGAATATAATAGAAGAACAGAACAGAACAGAACAGAACAGAACAGAACAGAACAGAATAGAATAGAATAGAATAGAATAGAATAGAATAGAATAGAATAGAGGAGTTGGAAGGGATCTTGGAGGTCTTCTAGTCCAACCCCCTGCTTAGGCAGGAAAGCCTATACCATTTCAGACAAATGATTGTCCAATCTCTTCTTAAAAACTACCAGTGTTTCTTAAAAAATTCCAATGTTCCTTAAAACCTTCCAGTGTTTTTACTGAAGATCTGTCTGCTGGTAGGTTCTCCACTACAGTGAGAGACTTTATTAGTTGCTTGATAAAGCTGGATTTGTATGCTTTTGAAGAGTCTATATCTTGCTGATTGCTGTGCTATGTAACAGACCATTTCTCCTTTCAAATAAGCTGGTTGATTTTTTTTTTAAATGATTTGGGCTGTGTTGACATGTTAGACCTATTGTATATGTTGATTTGTCTCAAAAATGTGAAACCACTTAACCAGATGCATCGATTTAACTTGCCATTCTAGAATAACTAGAGAATTCTTAGATCATGCATTGATTTGGTGTTCATCTGACTACTTCTATGGAACCAGAGATTAGTTGATTAGATATTGGGATTCATTAATCATAACCCCAATCTATAATCCCCATAGCAATTTCTGATTTTAGCTGTCAGATAGGTTTTTTTTTTCTATTATTAGAAGGCTCAGCATACATTTAGTTTGTCAACCCTATGTCAAGGTTCAATTGCTAAGATGCCTGCTGATTGCTGTCACTACTCAACTTGACATAGAAACAGGGGGGAGGGGTAGAAAACATGGGGAGGAAATTGAATTCTAAGAAGCCGTCCATGGATATGAGCCGAGGTGGCGCAGCAGTTAGAGTGCAGTACTGCAGGCCACTTTAGCTGACTGTGTTCAGCAGGTCAGCAGTTCAAATCTCACCGGCTCCAGGTTGACTCAGCCTTCCATCCTTCCGGGGTAGGTAAAATGAGGACCCAGATGGTTGGGGGCAATGTAAATATATAGATACATTGCTTACTGGTGTACACCACTTAGAGAGTGCCTGCACTTAAAGCGGTATATAAGTCTCATAAATAAATAAATAATAAATAAATATTGAGAGCCTACAAGAATGGCAAGATCACTAATGCAGGTGTCAGATGGAGAAGTGGACCATTCCCATAACAAACCAAAGAATTATGATTGGGCAGCATTAACACCCCGTGGGTGGGGGTTAAGGGGAGCTATTGTTAACTAGGTAAAATTTCACACTGGAAAACCAGAGCAAGTTTTGCTTCTTCAGTTCCAAGATGTGTATTCAATAAAGTTTACCTTTCATGGTGCTCCAAAGCCTTGAAGATTCCTTGATTTTGAGTTCACTAGTCGGGCGGTTGACACCCTACTTCCCTGGTGTTTTGCTCATGGACCCTTATCACACAATATCTTAGTCCTTTGCCACCCACAAAGATTCATTCAAAGAAGGAGCTCACTCCTCAAGATTGCACAGATACATATACTATAGAAACATACGGTGCCATATAACGTTATGTTTCTATAGAATCTAGAAATCCAGTCTGTTCTATTTGTTACTAACACGCCTTTCATGGCACAGTTCATTTACAAAGGAAATTCCTAGCTCCTGTGGCTGCAAATATGGCATGCACCTGGATGTTTAGCAAACAAAAAGTATGCCTTGAGAATCTTTAATTTAGTACTTGGCCCACTATTGTAATTCTGTCTCAATTACTTCCAGATGAATGAAGTTCCTTGAGTAACTTTCATATTGTCCCAGAATGCAGGACCCAGAATAATGGGTTCAAATTATGGGAAGACAGATTCTGTTTGAAAGCTGGGGGGGGGGAAACAACCTTCCAAACAATAAGATCATTCAACATGGGAACTAATTACCCAGAGAACTGATGGATTTCACTTCTCTGGAGGTATTCAACCAGAGGCTAACTGCCATCTGTTAGGGGTGGTTTAATCTGGACTGCTGATGATCAAAACATTCTTTTCCAACTATAAACTTGTATCCGGTTATCTAATCCCATATAATCCTATTGTCCCCTGTTAGCTGCAATTGATTACAATAATAATAATAATATAATTTTACCAAGTATTATGGAAATGCATTCTGTGCAAGCAATGTGTTCTCAGGAAGGACCCCTTAGCAGTTTGACGGCGTTGCATGGTTCCAGCAAGCTTTCAATTTGTTGCATCACTCAGCCAAATAAATCAGGCCATCTGCTAATTGATTATGCTTCATTCAGTGTCAGGCTACTGGCAGAAGAAACAATTAGCCTCTCCCTTAAGGCCATCTTTTATGATTAGGATTTAATTAATCTTTGTTGCTGGAAAATATAACTGAACAACGATAACTTTCATATGGGGCCTTGGTTGAATTTGCTTAGTTTTTTTTTTCTTGCAATGAACTGCAGCTGCACTGATGTTTTGCTGCTGAAAGCTGTTTGGAATTTAAACCTGGACCTTTCACTGAATAACCCTTTTATATTCAGATTCTGCTGTATATTGTCACATAAAAGCAAAATACTGGCATGGGACAGTAAATATTAGCAGTTCTGCAATCCCCTTGTGAAACCACTGTGGTGGTTTAACTGCAAGTGTATATGTGTTTGAAAGAAATTTCATTCCAAGCTGAATATTGAACTATATATAAAACAGAAAACTGGAGCACATTGTATGTTCAGATTCACTCAGGAAGATTGCATGGGTGTATTGACAGAAGGTTGTGAACCACAATCTTTCAAGGACGTTCATCAAAGCAACCAGAATCAGCCAACCAGCCTGATTAAAATTACCTCGATCAGCAATTTCAAACTGAATGCCTTATGGTGCAACATAAAGTGAACTTTTCTTAACTTAGAAGTTTGCTCAAGGATACATTTTCCATGTGTCAAAAATATTTCAAAGGGGAAATTAACTCAGGAAATGTTGAGGATTAAATTTAGGTCACCCTTCAGACAACAGATGTATACTGCCAACCTTGTATTCCTGCAAAGCTTCTCCAGGTGCTTATTTTGCTTAGTGGAAAATCTAGGGAAAGTTTCAAAAATTGGATTGGGTTTCATCAAGGAGAAGCTGGATCAATGGTAGCTGATCAAGGAGATTCTTCCATCATGATCTGGTTAATTTAAGGCAAAGCTCAGAGTTTTAACCAAGAGGAGAAATGTAATGGGGAAGAGTCCATCATATACAGAGAGACTAATATCCCTACTGTGGCTATTTACTGAAGCTGGATCAACAGTGACTGATCGAGAAGATTCTTCCGTCATGATCTGTTTAATCTGAGTCAAAGCTCAGAGTTTTAACCAAGAGGGAATACATATTTGGCTAGAAAAGATGTTAAGAAAACATGTAGATTTTAAACCGGAACTATTTTTATTAGGTATATTATCAGGAAAATATGATGAAGGAAGTGTATATTTAATGTTGCGTGTATTAACAGCAGGAAGAATTGTATTAGCTCAGTGTTGGAAAAATGAAGAAACACCATCTGAAGAAGAGATAATCACGAAAATACTGGACTGTGCAGAAATGGATAGACTTACACTGAAGATTAAAGAAAAAGAAGACACTGAATATTTTCAAATATGAGATGTATTTTATCAATGGCTGGAAAAAAGGAGTCGAGATTAGGAATTTAATGTAAAACAAATGGACCCAGACAACACATTGTTTACCAAGCACTTATGAATTGAAAATGAAGAAAACTAATACAATATTATATACTGTATATATATATAAAGAGTTTTAACCAAGGAGGTTTAGAGTGATAGAGAAGGGTTCCATCAGCTACAGAGATATCACTATCCATAACACATCTTTTCTACTAACAAGAACAACAGAGAAAGATCTTCTAACTTCACTATTCACTGTGATCTCCTGTGAGATTAAGACTGTTTGATATAGTTTCATTCAATATTAATAAGTTTAAGTAAAGGAACAAGTGGAAAACTGCTCTGAGAATGACGCTGGAAGAACATTTTTTTCCTGACCTATTTTTTTTTAAAAAAACTCTGAACACACCAAAAAAGGACTGTTCTTGGATTTTTTAAAAAAATGATCAGTTCTAAAAAATGATATGCACTGTTTAAAAACGGGAAAATATCCCTGTCAGGCTGACAAATGAGGGGTGTAACTAATAAACATGTATCATCTGCCCAGGAAAATATTCCCTGTAGTTTTTACAGGGATCATCTACCAATTTATCTTTAGGATAAAGAAGATAGACCTGGAATATGAAGAATATTTTGGGGCTGATGACAAAAAATTGTCAATTCAATCATGATTTCCGCTACAGTGATTGCATGTACTATTAATGTGAAAATGACTGTAGCCCAGCCAAGTTTTTCAAATGGATCTTAGATTTAATGACAAGCAAGAACAACACTGAAAAAAATGTTTACCTGAAAAGTGAAAAACAAAAACACAAAAATAAAATCCTTACCACCTCTCTTAAACATCAAAGACATACTGTATCTGTATATTTAAAAATATAAAAATATTCAGTATAGAACAGGGATAGGCAACCTTGGCTCTTTTATGACTCGTGGACTTCAACTCCCAGAATTCCTGAGCCAGCCATGCTGAGGGGAAAGGGAGAGGTTTCCAAGCTGAGCCATGCTGGCTCAGGAATTCTGGGAGTTAAAGTCCCCAAGTCATGAGGGGGCCATAGTTCCCTCATGCTGGCTCAGGAATTCTGGGAGTTGAAGTCCACGAGTCATGAAGGGGCCAAGGTTGAGGACCTCTGATATAGGGCAGGGGTGGGGAACCTTGGCTCTTTTATGACTCATGGACTTCAACTCCCAGAATTCCTGACCAGCCATGCTGAGGGGAAAGGGAGAGGTTTCCAAGCTGAGCCATTCTGGCTCAAGAATTCTGGGAGTTGAAGTCCACAAGTCATAAAAAACCCAAGGTTTCCTACTCCTGATATAGAACAGTAGAATTGGAAACGGCCTTGGAAGTCTATGGAGATTCTCAGTCATCCAGGTCATAATTATCCCAAAGATGCTTTTTCATGAGGCAACTAGGCTTCCTTGTTTTTCTTTGAAACCATTTGATAAAAAGCATCCACAAAAGCATCTACTTGATAAAAAGCATCTACTTGATAAAAATCATCCATAAAAGAGACCTAAGGTGTTTTGCTTCTCACCCAAGGAGCTTCTTCAACTCTGACTGGATGGTGGGGGAATGGAAAGATTTATACTCCTTGCAGACAGCTGGTCATTTGCATTCTTTTAGAGAGTCATTGAGGCCACCTGGAGATTTACCTGTGTCCTGGGGTCACCTGAGTGGTGCAAATGGGTGTGCAGCCTTCTTGGAACTTTTGAAACAACTGTGTCATCTATCTCCAGTTTACAACATAGTCCTTTCCACAGTTCCAAGAAGGCTCCACGCTCATTTGCACCACTCAGGTCACCCTGAAGACACAGATAAGCCTCCAGCTAGCACCAACGACTTGCTAAAAGAATGCAAATGACCAGCCATGTGCAAAGAGTATAAATCTTTCCATTCTCCACCAATGAGAAGTGAAACATCTTCAAAGAAAAATAAGAAAGTCCAGTTGCCTTGTGAAATAAATGATCTTTGGGGTGACCTTGGAGGTCTTCTGATCCAACCTCCTGCTCAAGACAGAGAACTCTATACCATTTCTGAAAAATGGCTGTCCAGTCTCTATTTGAAAGTCTCCAGTGATGGAGCGCCCACAACTTCTGCAGGCAAGCTGTTCCATTGAATAAATGTGCTTAGATATCTATGTTGCCATTATAGACAATATAGTCCTTTCTAGCATGGAGCTAAATGGGGCAATGCTAATCACTTGCCCAGTCATACTGTGTGACCAGACAATTTATGATTAGCAAGTGAGAATCACAATGACAAGCCGTTATTTAAATTGTGACTCCACTCCATCATTTAACAACAACAACAAAAAAAAATCTATGATCTTTTTGTCCCTTAACATCATTTTCAACTTCCCCCCAAGCAGCAAAGATGTAAACTTGTGTGACCCTGCTTAAACATCTCTAATGTCTCTATGGCTAAACTCCCTTAATATTTCTGCCAATACAATTCAGAACAATGTATGTAGTCATCCAATTGTATACATTTATTATCTGTACAGTATAATGGTTTGATATATGCATGCCACCTCATTAAAAGGGAGATTTACTTTCCCAGGCCATTCAGATGCACAGAATTATTATTCTGCCTATAAACGAATATAAAGTTTATGAGAAAGTAACTTGAAAGGAATCAGAACACTATATTGGCTGTGCAAGACAGGAAGCCAATTCTGACACTAAAGCAATAGTAATTCTTCCTACACCTTGTTAATTTTTTAAAGGAGAAATAGAAAATTTTAATGTTTAACCAAATTATTATAAATCATTTTACAATATATAGTGGTTGGTCCTTTTAATGTACTTTTTTCTCCACAATATTCTTTTTTTTTAATACCTATATTGCATTTTAGATTTCTAGCAAGCAATAATTAAACATACATGAATTAATGTTTTCTTAAAATAAAAACAAAATATTTCTACATTTAAACTCTGCATCCCTATTTTTATTTATTCAGCACTTTTCAATCTTTACCATCTTTTCACATAACATACTGTACATATATATATTTACAGTAGAAAGACTCTAGAAAGAGTACAGAGAAGAGCAACAAAGATGATTAGGGGACTGGAGGCTAAAACATATAAGGAACGGTTGCTGGACTTGGGCATGTCTAGTTTAATGAAGAGAAGGATGAGAGGTGACATGATAGCAGTCTTCCAGTATCTCAGGGGCTGACCCAAAGAAGAGGGAGTCAAGCTATTCTCCAAAGCACCTGAAGGCAGGACAAGAAGAAATGGATGGAAACTAAGCAAGGAGAGAAGCAACCTAGAACTAAGGAGAAATTTCCTGACAATTAAAACAATTAATCAGTGGAACAACCTGCCTCCAGAAGCTGTGAATGCTCCAACATTGGAAGTTTTTAAGAAGAGATTGGACATCCATTTGTCTGAAATGGTATAGGGTTTCCTGCCTGAGCAGGGGGGTTGGACTAGATGACCTTCAAGGTCCCTTCCAACTATTATTATTATTATTATTATTATTATTATTGATAACCGCACAGTCAGCCAGATGTTCAGACTGGATTTGACATTTTTGTCTACCTATCGAGTCCTTGCCAAGGACCTGGGATAGGCAGATGTGGATGTTTGATGGTGTTACAGATATTGTTACAGGATGGAAGCTGTTCCTAGTAAGGCTGCCTTTTGCAAGTGACTGATGGCAAATATGTCAATGCCAATGGTGTTCAAGTGGTGCTCTAGCTGCTTTGGGATTGCACCTAAGGCACCTATTATTATTGGTACTACCCTTGCTTGCCTTTGCCACAGTCTTTCTATTTCTATTTATAGATCTTTGCATTTTGTTATCTTCTCCAGTTCTTTCTCGTCTATTCTGCTGTCTCCAGGCACTGCCATGTTTATTATTATTATTATTATTATTATTATTATTATTATTATTATTATTATTATTATTATTATTATTATTACATGCATATATACACACGTAAAGATATACATTCTCTCATCTAGAAAGTCCAAAATTTAAATAAAACGGTAGTGTGAAACAAAAAATGTCTAAATGCATAGAATAAAACCACTATTAAGAATATATCAGTATAGCATAGAAAGTAAACTGTAAAATGTGAGAAGATTAAGCAAGTATTAAAACACCATCATGCAAGTGGAATTAAGATAATAAAAGCTTAAAAGATTTTAACAGTAATCTGAAGTAAGTGCTTGCATTTTACAGGGTTTTGTGAGATTAGAAAATCTCAAATACGTCAAATACGTTCTAATAGCAAACATTTTAAAGGCAAGGTTGAAACATACCGCTAAATAGTATCTCTGTACGACAGCTGGTCTGGTCCCTAAAGGAAAATATATTTTGGTAAAAGCTCTTTAAATCTCGAGCTTAAAAACGCATGATTCCAACAAGACTATTACATTTCAAGAAGAGAGTTACATGTGTGTTTTATTTTACTTGCAATATTTATTTATTTTTGTCCGTTCTCAAGAAAACTGTAATGGGTATTTTGACTGCAGGAATTTCATAAATAAGAAGATGAGGAGTGGATATCAAGTATCTGACAATTATTTTTCCCACGATATTGACAAAACTCTTCATCCCAAGGCTACAGGTCATCAATCTGTAACATACTGTTTTTTCTTAATCTGCCCACCATGATGATCTGGGGGGGGGGGATTCCATGAATCATACCTTGGCAATACAAGGACTCTATTTTGGACTCTCTCAAGCCAATGGAAATAAGAACTAGAAATTTTCACTCCACATACTAGGTTCTTCACATTGTTCTCCATGTCTACGTCCATTCTCAGTCATCCAGGTCATGGTAGTCCCAAAGGTGCTTTTACAAGAGGCAGCTGGACTTTCTTGTTTTTCTTTGAAGATATTTCGCTTCTCATCTATCTCCTTCAGAGCTGAAGAAACTTCTTGGATGAGAAGTGAAGTGCCTTCAAAGAAAAACAAGAAACTCCAGTTGCCTCGTGAAAAAGCACCTTTTGGGACATTGTTCTCCAATGATCCTACATCAGGGGTCTTCAAACTTGGCCCTTTTATGACTTGTGGACTTCAACTCCCAGAATTCCTCAGCCAGCATGCCTGGTTGAGGAATTCTGGGAGTTGAAGTCCACAAGTCATAAAAGGGCCAAATTTGAAGACCCCTGTCTTAAATCTAACAAACAAAATGGAAGCTGGCTGAGGAATTCTGGGAGTTGAAGTCCACAAGTCATTAAAAAGGCCAAGTTTGAAGACCCCTGTTCTAGATGATGGAGATATAACTTTTAGTGACAGAATGGTGCACTCTGCCAATATTTAGATGTGGATTGAAATCTAATAATAAACTAAACAATAAATAAATAATATTTTTTTAAAAAATATTGTGATATGCATTACCTTATCTTTCTTCCTCCTCCTCCTCCTCCTCCTCCTCCTCCTCCTCCTCCTCCTCCTCCTCCTCCTCCTCCTCCTCCTCCTCTTCTTCTTCTTCTTCTTCTTCTTCTTCTTCTTCTTCTTCTTCTTCTTCTTCTTCTTCTTCATAGTTTATTCAAATGTAATTTTGCATTTTGCAGTTCAGTGTTCTGTTTGAGCATTCAGGGTTTGCTTAGGCAAATCTTTGCATTTTAAAAATCATAATAGATATGAATACATTAGCCCACAATTTGAAGGGTCAAAATTCTTACTGGGTCAGTTGGCAGAGAGCCAGTTTGTAAGGCAAGCTTATGGTGCTTTAGGTAAATAGCTTATTTTTTTGTTTTAATGGAAGGGAATATAATCCTCCCTGCTAGTTTATGGTCCTTATTTGTAACACTTTAAAACTGTACTACTGTAAAATGTAATAATATGGCCTTATTGGCAAATGCACTCTGTAACAGAGTAAAACATATTTCTCTGGATATGCATTTGAGAGAAAAAAATATCTGTCAATTTAGAAGCTGTTGGTTTTTAGTTAAAATTGGAATATTAACAGACTACACCTACTCGTCTTTATTGCCTACAAACCTGGTTTGTGCATCTGTACATTAGCACGTTTCTTGCGCCAATGTACAGAGGCACAAAACTAGTAGAAACCAATACTAGTTTTGTTCATCTGTACATTAGCACAAGAAATGTAGTTCTTTTTCTTGCCACACTGAAAATGGTACGCCTTTGTGGAGGTGAATTGTATTTCAATTTGTAATTTAGTCTTGATAAAAATTATATTGTATTTCCTTCATCTTAGATCTAAACTTGGCTTCCTCTTGGCAGAGTTAAGGAGAATCTTCTTGATTCATGTACTGAAAAGGGTTGAAACAGGAGCTCCTTTGCACTGTGAAGGAGAAATCAGGTAGATTTGGAGAACTTCTTACTCAGATTGAATTCAGATTAGGAAATACTGAAGCTCAAGGCCTACAATGATGAATCCCGTATAATTTATTAAAATTTCAAAATTTCACTATAAAGCTTGTTGCTCTTCTTCTTCTTCTTCTTCTTCTTCTTCTTCTTCTTCTTCTTCTTCTTCTTCTTCTTCTTCTTCTTCTTCTTCTTCTTCTTCTTCTTCTTCTTCTTCTTCTTCTTCTTCTTTTCTTCTCCTTCTCCTTCTCCTCCTCTTCCTTCTCCTCCTCTTCCACCACCACCACCACCACCACCACCACCATTATGATTATTGTTGTTGCTGTTGTTTTCTCCCCCTCCTCCTCCTTCTGTCTTCTTCTTCTTCTTCTTCTTCTTCTTCTTCTTCTTCTTCTTCTTCTTCTTCTTCTTCTTCTTCTTCTTCTTCTTCTTCTTCTTCTTCTTCTTCTTCTTCTTCTTTTCTTCTCCTTCTCCTTCTCCTCCTCTTCCTTCTCCTCCTCTTCCACCACCACCACCACCACCACCACCACCATTATGATTATTGTTGTTGCTGTTGTTTTCTCCCCCTCCTCCTCCTTCTGTCTTCTTCTTCTTCTTCTTCTTCTTCTTCTTCTTCTTCTTCTTCTTCTTCTTCTTCTTCTTCTTCTTCTTCTTCTTCTTCTTCTTCTTCTTCTTCTCAAAATTACTTTTAGTTAATGATGCAAACATAGTATTGTAAATGACTAATATAAATACAAAAATGAAAACTAGTATCTGTAATGTTAGAATACCATCCTTTCCTCTTACTCACTTCACTTTATCTGGCAGGAATTCCTGGAGGAAAATCTTTAGCACTGACATCAACATTTCATGGGAAGGCTGAAGTATGAATACTGTGGAGAGAGGTTATATAGTAGGATATGGTGACAGAATGCAGAAGTTCTCAAATTGTAGAAAATGGATTACTGGCCCTGGCATTCTTTGGAAGGAAAATAATTAAAGGAAGATATTTTTTCCTAGGGAAAGAAAAATATATACTTTGCCCACCAGAAATTCCCCATTTCATTTCAGAACTTCCTTAACTGGAAAGATTCTGTATTTAAAATTTGGAGACCTACTGATGGAATGCATACTGTGTGTTCTGCTTGGGACAATTAAATGTCTCAGGGGACTGTGCTAACTCTAATTTGCTATTGTTTTGATTTAAAATGCTGAATGCAAATTAAAAAAAAAAGCACTCGAACAGATAAAAGGACAATATTCTTGAAGAACTATCTCCATTCTCTTAGACCAGTGATGGTGAACCTATGGCATGGGTGCCAGAGGCAGCACTCAGAGCCCTCTCTGTAGGCACGCATGCTGTCGCCCCAGTCCTAGGCCTTCAGCTGGGTTTTATAAAACCTTTTTGCTTTAGTCCTCTGCCGCCGTGTACAAAAAAAAAAATGGTTCAATCAATCAGTCAATTTCAACTTCTTGCGGGAAAAAAAAGATCTTGCAAAGTTGGGATTGATTGAACTTTTTAGTCCCACCCACTCTGCTGTTACTATCGCAACCACACCTACCCAATGGGCCACACCCACCCAATGGGCCATACCCACCCAGCACCCGACGATGCATAAGTGGGTTTTGGGTTGCAGTTTGGGCACTCAGTCTCTAAAAGGTTCGCCATCACTGTCTTAAAGCAAGGGTTTCTGAAGGGTATGGTCAAAAAGTCAATGCATAATGTAGGGTCCAACCTCCCTCTTGATCTTTTTTTAAAAGTAAATAAAAAAGATGTTTTACAGGAATTACATAACAAACATTAAGGCTCATGTGGAACTCTGTGTAAACTTTCATATAAATGCATTATTGGAAGGTTTCACAATCAGCCATATGTTTAGTCTGAATTTGGCATTTTTCTCCACCTATCAAGTCCTTCCCAAGGACCTGGATTAGGCCAACGTTATTGTTTAATATTACTAAAGGTATTGTTGCAGGATGTAAGATGTTCAAAATAAAGCTGCCTTTTGCATTTGACTGATGGGGATTTTGTCAATGTCAATGGTGTTCAATTGGTGCTCCAGATGTTTTGGGATTGCACTCAAGGCACCTATTATTAGTGGTGCTATCTTTGCTTTCTTTTGCCGCAGTCATTCTATCTTCATTTGCAAGTCTTTGTATTTTGTTTCTTCTTCTTCTTCTTCTTCTTCTTCTTCTTCTTCTTCTTCTTCTTCTTCTTCTTCTTCTTCTTCTTCTTCTTCTTCTTCTTCTTCTTCTTCTTCTTCTTCTTCTTCTTTCTCCTCCTCCTCCTCCTCCTCCAAAAGTGGAAAATCTCATGTCCTACATAACTGTGTTACTGGAGAGGAGAAGGGCAACCGGCAACTAGTACAACTTATGAATTGTAAAGAACTGGTCAAATGGTTGACAAGAAAAGAGACAGAGCAGATTATCTTTGTGATATTTTGTTCTGCCTGAACTTGGACAAAGGCAGTTGTGGATGTATGACTAGTCAGCTCTTAGACTGGCTGATGATCCTTGGAATGAAATATTGATGAAGCATGTTATATAGAAAGCATTCCTTATAACATCTGGAGTTGAAAAAGATCTAGCAATTCAGACAGTTATTACCGGACCTCCTATAAGCATTTCATATAAAAGATTTATCCAGTACAAAAGCGCTGCTATATTAAAAGCTTGTATGTATTTCACCACATTGACCACAATTCATGAAATAGTCAGAAGAGCATCCACTTTGTTATGTCAGCAGAATACCTTGGTGAATTATGACCTGTTCTGCTCTCAGAAATTATTCTTGCTGAAATATTTCACAAAATTAGCCGTAGGTGGAAATATTAGATAATAAGCCCATTATCCCAGTTTCAAAGCATTTAACATTATCGGTTAATGGCAGCTTGACTGCATCATCAAATCCAAGCAAATATACAGTAGCTATAAAGTAGAATGACTCTCTCTGCTTCCTAGCTGAATGAAGCTGTGCCTTCAAAATCTTTTCAGATCTGAAAACAGGCCAAAACATTTGAGTTTCTTTCATTTTAAATCTGTTACAACAAAGAAGAGTTGGCTTACTTCTTTGAAATCAAATTTCAAAGGAAGGACTCACTGGAGAAGAGCCTAATGCTGGGAAAGATTGAGGGCAATAGAAGACAAAGAATGAGGTGAAGTCACTGAAGCAGTAGGCGTGAGCTTAAATGGAGTCTGGAAGATGGTAGAGGACAGGAAGGCCTGGAGGAATGTTGTCCATGGGGTCGTGATGGGTCGGACACGACTTTGCAGCCAATAACAACAATGTTAAATGCCAGAGCTTTCTATAAATACAGTACAAAGGAATGCAGAGAGGTAGAGCATACTTTATTCTCCTTGTCATAGTGTAAATATTTTCTGCATATTGTTGTAACTTGACTGGTGTTTATTTTTAAGCTTATGTGTATGTATCATCACTGGTTTAGATCTCATAGTTTTTGAATAATGATAGGAAGCAATTCAAAGGTCAACACCGAAGCACAGCCCACATAATTGCGATGCAAGAAATACTGGCCTGTTTTGTTTTGTTTTTTATTGTTATTTCTCGACAGGTAACAAAACAAACACTTAGCATTCGCACTGATAGAAGATGTTTCGCTCTCCAAAAATGGGCATTTGTTTTCTTTCTAATATGATGGATTATGAGACAATCTTTATTACTTAGGGAATCTTACAGGTGGAATGCAGGTAAAGGCATAAGTCATTCTTTGGTTCCACACTTTTTCCTTTTTCTTCCCCATCTCTCAAACAATAGATATCACACAGCTTCCCCCATAGCAGAAATCTATCGTTAACTTATTAGCCTAAGTTCTTTGCATACAATAGAAGAATTCAGAACAGTATGGCTTGCATGATTTGTGTGTGTGTGTGTGGGGGGGAATGCCAATGTTTCTTTATTTTTTCTTCTTATGGCTTTTTATAAAAGAGTTGGTATGTCACCAATGGACGTTTTGTTTGTGAGGGTGAAGAGTCCTTCTCTGAGCTTGTGAGTTGGTTTCTGAACATTTCGTTACCAGGCTAGGTAGTATCTTCAGTGGAGTTAAGGGGGATGTCTAAAGGACGTTTATAAGGGCTTCAGGTGTGGGTGTGACAAGTGAGGCTCTTGTGATGGGTCAGGTGTGAGCAGTGATGGGATTTAGTGGGTTCACACCAGTTCGGTAGAACCAGTAGCTAAATTTTGTTGAATTTGGAGAACCGGCTGAACCCATGCTGCTTCTGGAAGTCTGTTCTAGGCCTCAGAGGCCTGGAGGAGGACTCCCAGGCCTAGAATGGCCCAACGGAAGTTGTTGTTGTCACTTCCAGAAGTCCATTCTGGGCCTCAGAGGCCCAGGCCTGCATCCATGCAGAGAACACCAGATGTTAAGTTATTTGAATCCCACCACTGGGTGTGAGTCATCAATGAGAGGCTTGTGATGAGGAGGTTACATCAGATGAAGGTCATTGGGAGTTGAAGTGCTGTTTGAGGGACTTATATGGGTTGGTTGAGGGTTGATGCTATCTCTGGTTGATTTGGATTCTGAGGGGTCCATATTGTTTGTTTTCTACAAGATGTTCCCTTTTTTACTTCTAGAACTGATGAGACTGTCCTCCTGTATTGATCTCAGTAGGTAGAGCTTGGAAAGCATGAATAAGCGCCAATAAGGGCTTTTCCACGGTACCGTATAATCAGTTTACTAAAATTACTCTTCTATTTCTCCTTATATAATATGTACGTCCCATTATTGTATGAGAGCCATGCTCACTTTCGACCCTCAATTTCTTTTGGGGATGGCTGATGGTGTGAACAAAGCAAAGCAACTCATTTTCCCTTGCAAAATAGAGCAGTTCAGTTCTTGATGGTCACAGACTCTTATAACCAATAAAATAATCTAAATAACACATGACAGTAGTATGTATAGTCACAGAGAAAGGGGGAAACCACTATTCCAGAAAATGGATGATTAAACCAATTGGCATTAATGCCTGACTGTTTTATTATAGTCAGCGTTGCTTCCAGGTAAAATAATCAGGAAAGATTTAAGCAGCCACTAATTGCAAGCAACACTGATGAATTTGGGGGTATTAAACCTCAGCTTTGAGCCCTCCTCAAAACAAAGATAATGAACGAGAAAGCTTTGGTCCTGGTGACTGATGCAGACTGGATCCTGGAACATTGTCCTGGGACACATATATTTGCCTTCATTTGCAATAATGAACAAGAGGTCAGCTGGCCAGGAAAATGTTTAATAAGGATGCTATCAATACATACCTGTAAAATGGGGCATGAACCAGCAATTCAAATAATTTTAGCTCCCAGAAGACAGCTTTTATTAACATGTAATAATATTCCTTATTTTGACTTTGGAGACAGCCTGGAAACTCTAACTGGTGCAAAATCCAGTAAGTGGTGCAATTTTGCCCTGCTAGGAAAACACTAATCTTGGAATCTGTCTCTGAAGATTCTCAGTCATGGTTGTGTCAAAAGTGCTTTTTTTTTTCCTCCAAAAGGCAAGTGGACTGTTTTTCCTTGAAGACATTTTGCTTCTCACCCAAGAAGCTTCTTCAGTTCTGACTGAACTGAAGAAGCTTCTTGGATACTTCTTCAGATCTGAAGAAATTTCTTGGGTGAGAAGTGAAATGTCTGGACTTTGTTTTTTCTTGAAAACATTTCACTGCTCAGACAAGAAGCTTCTTCGGTTTTGACTGAACTGAAGAAGCTTCTTGGATACTTCTTCAGATCTGAAGAAACTTCTTGGATGAGAAGTGAAATGTCTGGACTTTGTTTTTCCTTGAAGACATTTCGCTGCTCAGCCAAGAAGCTTCTTCGGTTCTGACTGAACTGAAGAAGCTTCTTGGGTACTTCATGGAAAAACAAAATCCAACTGCCTTTTGGAAAAAGCATCTTTGGGATAATCTTGGAGTCATTGATTATTGTTAAGATGCTGGGCCCTATTCATAATCCTGGTCATTACCTTTAAAGACATTGATGGTAGAATTCCAGGACATTTCAGATAACACCTTCCCAGGACCGAAATTGCCTGCTTGGTCCAGTTGTCAAAAGACACCCTGTTGTTGTGAGCCATCCCTTGTTGAGGGATGACTGGATTCTTGTGGGTGACTGAATTCTTGGTGAGGGTCTCCCTTTTCTGAATACTCTTTCTCCAGAAAATAATGGCCTTTCACAAACTAGCCAAATGGACACCATTAAGTTATTGGCCCTTATGAAAAATTTTACTTTTTATTGGTGTATAGTTTCTGTTTTCTTTTTTTGTGTATGATCTTCTTATAACCCATCCAGAGTCCTGGTTGATTGGTGTAGGCTATAAATATTTCAAGTTAAGTAAGTGAAGGCAGATTGTACATGGATATTTGTCACTAGAAGATCCATGCCTGAAGAAATGAGAAGAATGCATTAGAGGTCCTTGGCGCTCTCTGAGCTTGGTTGTTTTCTTGCAGATGTTTTATTACTCAGGTAAGTAACATCATCATTGCTGGGCAAAAACAACTGTTGAGGGAAAAATCTTTACTAGGGTGCAGTCCAAGCTGGGAATAATCAAAATGGAGACTGCTTTAGAAAGAAGGTTGTAGTTTATTGAAGAGGAGAGCCAGACAGAAAGTTGGCTCTGGAAAAAACTGACCATATGTAGTAGAGAGTGGTGGGTTTTTATACCTTCTGGGGCTCTTGAGGTTGTTTCCTGTTCCTGTTTGAGGCTTTGTATTTCCTGTGTCATGTACTTTGACCTGAATCTGAGTGTGCCCTTTTGGTATTGGTGGGTTAATCCTATTATGTCCCCAAAGGCCATATCTTTTAGAATTTGGGGGGGGGTATGTAGATTTTAGGTCTCTTTTCTCTCCCTAATAGCTTCCTGGCTCCAATCTTCCTGAATGGATTATCACTTCTGCATTTCTAAAAGCTGGCCTCGGCCTAGTTTCTGCTTGGGGGAGAGGGGCTGGGGCTGGTTTCTGGGGGCTGGTTTCTGTCTTTCTTAAAGATCGTCTCCATTATTCCTCTGGGGAAATATATTCTGCCTTTTTAATGTTCCCCAAAATATTTCTTTCTTTGGATTCTTCCCACACAACCAAGCTCAGAGAACACCAAGGATCCAACAGTTCAACTGTGAGCTACAAATATTCTATCTGTAGAATACACTATTTACTGACAAGCTTGAATGTATAAACCAAATGTTGTTGTACTGCTCCGTGACAAAAGATGGAGACTCTATGTTTGCCCCAGTTATGATTGCAATGTATCACATGCCCCTTTGGCCTTGCTCTTTATCTCCTCATTTCTAGTTTCTTTTCCTGCATTCTAGACTGCATAAGAGTGGTAGGGATTAAGAATGTATGGTTAAATGGGCACAAAATTTTGATGAACCGGTTTCATTAGATACCTGGGAAATTATTTGGGTGAGGAATGTTAAATTTACACAAGCCCAAAATTTAAGGGAAAATTTCTATAAAATGTTTTATAGATGGCACCTTGAACAACAAAAAATGTGTCATATGTATCCTGACTTGCAGCCTAAATGTTGGAGATGTGGATGTTTGGATGCTACTTATTATCATATCTGGTGGTCATGTAAAAATATAAAAGCTTTTTGGATTAAGATATGGTGGAATATTCAAAGAATTTTCAGAAGAAGCGTAAAATTTACCCCACAATTGTTTTTGTTAGGTATTGTTTCTGATTGTGATAGTAAAGAGACTATATTGATGTTAAATTTAATTACAGCGGCTAGGTTGTTAGTAGGGCAATGTTGGAAAAAGGAATCTTTGCCTACTTTGCAAGAGTGGTTTCTTAAAGTTTCTTATTTGGCGGAAATGGCAAAGATTTTGGCTTTCTTGAAAGATCAACCGCAAGAGAAGTATTTCCTGGTATGGAAAAAATGGATAGATTTCATACAATATAAGTTGGACATAAAAAAATATTATTTAGTTTTTGAATAATTTATATTTAAAATTAAAGATATTTTATAGACATTTTTTTAAATTTTCTTTTCATTTTTTTTATTTGATTTTTTCTTTTTCTGTTTCTTTTTTCCTTCCTTCTTGTATTTTCTTTTTATATATTGTTTTTAACTATTTTATAATTTGTTTAATTAATGTATTTAGATTTGCTTATGGTTTATATGTGTTTTAAGATTTTTTAATTTTTTTTTAATTAAGCCTGTATTCAGCTCTGGGAAGGTCGGGGGAAGGTAGGGGAGGGTTGGGAGGGTTTGGGGAAGGGAATTGTTTTGTAAAACTTAAAAATTTTCAATAAAAAAAAAAAGAGTGGTAGGGATTAGTTCAAAACCAAATACATGGATTAAACCAGTATTGCTGGCTCTTTCATTCTGGCTCATAACTAACTAGTTGTGACAACTGAAAATAGTTGACAACAGTTCCTTATCTTCCTCTTTCCAGAGAAAGTAAAGTCCTTCCTGTTTGGAAACTGTAGAAACTATTGATAGCTAGAAACTACAGTAGATTGTTTTAATATTCTCAGAAGATCAAATTTGGAAAATGCATTCTTAATCAGGGGCTTTGTCTTTGGCTGGCAGAGTCAGGCGGGTCTGAGCTATGAAAAAAAGGACAGATAGTTGAAGGAGAGAATTATTTTATCACATAATCGGGTCACTGCCTTCATCATGATTTCAACTCCATGCAACCCAACCTCCTGCTTTATCAATTTGATAATTGATTCTGTTCATGCTAGGGAAAGAACAATGGAGTCTATGTGGAAACGTGATCTTCCTATGAGTAATACTAACAACTCCCTGTCCACACAATTAAATAATTCAGTGTAATTGCAGATATGATACTCTTTTTTTTTTCCTGGAATCATTTGTCTGGGGAAAGTTAATATTAACCCCTGGAGGGGGAGAAAAAAAAACCTCAAACCAGAAAAAAACAAACAAACAGAATTTTGTAGAAGCTGGTGTCCGAAAGAGAAGCAATGAGAAGGAGATGAAAAATTATATTTTCTCCACCTGGTTTGTTTCCTCAGATGTGAGTTATAGAATGACATGTTATAGATCAGTGCAGCTCTGTTTAAAATAACACCCTTCAAACAAACCTTGGCGTTTTCATACTGAATAGTGTATGAGCCAGTCAACCCACAACTTGGATTTTTTTGTTAAAAAGAAAAAAAAGTAAGAAAATACAGTTTTTTGGGTCAAACTTTGGGAAAACCAGATAGAATATGGCCTCATTGTTCTGATACATTAAACGTTTTTTTTCTCAAATACAATTGGCTAAATCAGGGGTAGGCAACCTTGGTTCTTTTATGACTGGTGGACTTCAACTCCCAGAATTCCTGAGTCAGCCATGCTAACTCAGGAATTCTGGGAGTTGAAGTCCACGAGTCATAAAAGAGCCAAGGTTGCCTACCCCTGGTCTAGGTTCATAAACTTCTCTTGATGTGAGTTTGACAGCTGAGGATCAACAGACTTCTAAAGCTTTCCTGACAACAATATGGAAGTAGATTGTCTCTGGGACTCACTCTTCCAATTAGACTTCCAAAATTATAATTTTGTAGAATAATGTGATGGGAAATTCCCTGTAATGGAGAGCTGAAGGAACAGACATTTTATCCCATCTCCCCCCAAAAGGAACAAAAATAAACATGAATTTGTCCAAAGGGTGTCGAGCTTGACTTGAAAGAAACTTCGCCATTAGGTCTTGTTGTAATTTAATCTAACATTATAATGTCACTTATTATTTTATATAAGAAAAGTTTAGGAATGCTTCTGGAATATCTGACAGGGTTAGGTTTACATTGGCAAATGGTATACCAAATCATCGATGATCTTTTATCATTTTTCTTCTTTTTCTTCCTTCACTTCACATATTCATAAGACTTTTATGTCTGGACTTCCAGAATCATATGATCTGGGTATCGAAGCAAATAAACAAAATCCTTAGAATCACTGTAGCAAGGATTTTTTTTAAAATAAAAATAAAAATAATCTATATATCCTACAGGCATTGGTAGGATTCAAAAGGAGAAACATCTAAGAAAAATATGTTTGTTTATTTGACTTTCCAGCATGAAGTCACATGTAATACACACACACACACATACACACACACACATTTCATTGTCATAAATCAATGTATATTTAATGAGAATGGATTTGCTTTTGATTTGGGATTGCCGCACCATATTCCATTAGTGTAATGAGATCAATTTTATATTTAATTAATTATGCATTCTTATTTTCTCCATTTTTACCCTCATACACCTCCAGGATAAGCCTGAATTTTTATATAATATTAATATTCTTCTTCTTCTTCTTCTTCTTCTTCTTCTTCTTCTTCTTCTTCTTCTTCTTCTTCTTCTTCTTCTTCTTCTTCTTCTTCTTCTTCTTCTTCGTCTTCTTCTTCTTCTTCTCTTCTTCTTCTTCTTCTTCTTCTTCTTCTTCTTCTTCTTCTTCTTCTTCTTCTTCTTCTTCTTCTTCTTCTTCTTCTTCTTCTTCTTCTTCTTCTTCTTCTTCTTCTTCTTCTTCTTCTTCTTCTTCTTCTTTTCTTCTTCTTCTTCTTCTTCTTCTTCTTCTTCTTCTTCTTCTTCTTCTTCTTCTTCTTCTTCTTCTTCTTCTTCTTCTTCTTCTTCTTCTCGTCCTCTTCCTCCTCCTCCACATACCATAGCTGCTTTTAAAAAAACTGGTGTGGCTAATAAAAAAAATGAATCTAGACTAAGAAAAGTTAAATTTCTGCCAAGCCTTTGAGGGTGGCAAGTTCAGGAAATGAGAAACACCTGGATTCTTTAAAACATCTCTACAGCTGGTCAGGTAATGTAACGGAACCTTGAAAACCTCCCAAAGTAATTCTCTCATGCAACTTACACTAACTTTGATTAGGACAATTCTGAGTCTCTTTAATCATACTTCGCCTTCTCTTGGGGTGACATGTCTGTTTGGCAAAAGTCCTTGCACTTCTTATAATTGTCCTCTATGTGGCCAATGTCTGATAGACATTTCAGCCCAATTAGCTTTAATTTATTTTAATGCCATTTAACTTAATTCAATAATTTAAAGTTCGCTGAAAATAAATTAGAAGGAGCATTATGACCACTGGTTTTGGATTTGAGAATTTTCTCCATTTTTTAATTATGCATGGGTTCTCATGGTTTGTGTCCCACACCAGAGGGCATTTGCATTAAAGTAGGCTAACATTAAAATTTAAATTGGGTGGCAGTTTTAGACAGGCCTGTGAAACATCTCCACGGAGTCCTTCACGTAGTTGTCATAATTCAGAGAATCGTAGAAAACAGAAAATGATGCTGCTGGAACTGCAGTGCTATTTAAGTGGAAATATGGCCTCTAAATGGTTGAAATTGGCAGCAAGGCTGATACACATATAAATATTCAATGTACATGTAAAGGATAAGATTGGCGTGGAGGATGGAGTGAAGGGGAATTAATTAGTTAGCTGATGATGACACCGGGGCCATTAACAGTGAAACTTCTGTGGCTCTTAAGATATTTGATAGAGGTCTATTACACCACTCCTTTTTATTGGTAAGAAACTATTTCTTTTGAGCCAGATATAAGAGGTGACAGTCTTTCCTATAACAAGATGTACAGATCGACGTATCTCTGTTTCATTTTCCATTTTATGATATTCATGCTTTTTACAGCGTAAATTTGATGATTCTAAAAAGTCTGACTGCCAAATTTTGAAGCATTTATACATTTTCGGCTCATAATTGGCAGCATATATGTTAAGTATATAATAATAATAATAATAATAATAATAATAATAATAATAATAATAATAATAATAATAATAGGCACTACCTTGACGTGGTTGTGGGGCTTGTGTACTCTGAGGAAGATGAGAGCTATGCCAGAGGTTCAACCATACTGGACAGGTCTCATCAGAGGAGTCAGACAAAGAGTGTCTCTCCCATAAAAAATATGGTGAGACGCAAATTTCAGAATGCCATACCGGCTCGGACGTCGCCCGGGTTAACAAGGTCCGCACTAGATATTGGAGTTCCTGGATATCTGGTGAAAAATGGGTTACAGGACTCAGGACTGTTGGCTGAGCAACCAGGGCCAGCAGCTGCAGAACTACTGGAAGAAAAGGTGTTTACCCGTCGCAGATACACAGTGATGGAAAACAAAGAAATAATGATCTGTTACTACAGATCAAGTCCAACAAGGCGAGGATATCTAAAACGAATGCACCAATTCTGGAAAGAACAACATCCAGAATCAGAAATAACAGAACAGAGACTAGCAGATCAACGCCGATTTATAACACGAAATAAAGTATTTACAGAAACAGAATTGGACGAACTGCAAAGGTTTACCCAGGGCAAAGAAATCAAAGCCTTACCAGAAGTAATTCAGAATGTAGAGGCAAACCAGGGGGAGTTGGCAGTGAAGGAATCCAGTAGAGATATACAACTGTTCTCATTTGGAAACCAGGCACCTCTTCCTCAGGAAGAACAAAACCCTCTAACTAAAGAAATAAAAGAATTGAAACAAAGAATAACTGAGCATCTAGAACAGCACAAAAACAACAGAATAAGGCTGCCTGCATTGAAGCTTGTTCCAAAGAAACAGCTAGCACAAGCATTAAAAGATGCAAATACTGCAATAGCAAGTATAAGCACCAATTCACTGCAAGAAACAAACCAATTAATGTACAGCACAGCTGCAGTTATAACAGAATACCTGGGATGTAAAATCAACAAAAAAGAAAAACAAACAAACAGTGCACCACAAAAATGGAAGGTTAGACTAGAAAATAAGATCAGCAAGTTAAGATCACATGCAAGCAAGCTAGAACAGATGAAAGAAAAGAAGCTGAAGAACAAGAAGACCAAAGAATACCTAATCAAGAAATACCACTTAGAAACAAGGAAGATCAAGGAAGCACTGGAAATAATAAAGCAACAAATAACAGCTATAGCCAGGAAAATCAGTAGATATGAAGCTCGAATTGCAAACTATAGGCAGAACCTCCAATTTCAATCCAATCAGAAACGTTTCTACCAATCCATCAATGGAGAAACTGCAAGGAATCAGTCAGTACCTGACAAGGAAGAAACAGTGCAGTTCTGGAAGCAGATATGGGATAACCCAAAGAAATACAACAAGGATGCGGCTTGGTTAAAAGAGGTGGATGCAAATAAAACAGAAGTTGAAATGAAAGAACTAGTAATAACAACAAAAATGGTAGAAAAAAGAGCAAAGAAAATCAAAAATTGGTCAGCACCAGGTGAAGATGAACTGCATGGGTTTTGGTTGAAACATCTAACTGTTATACACCCACTCATTGCCAAGCAGTTCAACAATATACTACAAGGAGGAGAAATTGAAAAGTGGCTAACAACTGGGAAAACCTACCTAATAATGAAAAATCCAGCAAAAGGGGCAACACCAGGTAACTACAGGCCAATTACCTGCTTACCAACAACTTTCAAATTACTAACTGGTGTGGTAGCTGATGCAGTACAACAGCATCTAGTTGAAAACAATCTCTTTCCACCTGAGCAGAAAGGAAACCGCCCCAATAGCAGAGGAACAAAAGATCAACTCCTAATAGACAAAATGATCTTGGAAAACTGCAAGAGAAGGAAGACCAACCTGAATGTGGCATGGATTGACTACAAAAAGGCATTTGACTCTCTGCCACATGATTGGATAATCAAGTGCCTAGAAATAACAGGAGTCAGTAGAAACATCAGAAAATTTGTGCAAACATCGATGGCACAATGGAAGACACAGTTGCAGATCAATGGTGAAAAGCTGGGAGAGGTTAATATCAAGAGAGGAATATTTCAAGGAGATTCATTATCACCATTACTATTTGTTATTGCACTGTTTCCTCTGTCAACAATACTGAATAACTCAGGACATGGTTATCAAACATCAAAAACATCTGCTAGACTATCCCATCTCCTTTACATGGATGATCTGAAGCTGTATGGAAAAACATCATCTGAAATAGAATCGCTGCTCAACACTGTCCGTATATATAGCCAAGATATTGTAATGGAGTTTGGCTTGGACAAATGTGCCACACTTACTATCAAACAAGGAAAAATAGTGAAAACTGAAGGAATCAAGATGCCCCACGAAAATAACATTAAGAGTCTGGATGAGGAAGAGTACTACAAATACTTGGGTATCCTTCAAGCTGACAACATCAAGCACACTGAAGTCAAGAAAAAGATTAGAGGTGAATACATCAAGAGAGTGAAGAAGATCTTAAAGTCCAAACTCAATGGAGGAAATACCATAAAGGCAATCAACACCTGGGCAATCCCAGTCATTAGGTACACAGCTGGAATAGTGGACTGGACTCAAGCAGAACTAAAAGCAATGGATAGGCAGACCAGAAAAATAATGACAATGAATCATGCCCTTCATCCACGCAGTGACATTGATAGACTTTATCTACCAAGGCAAATAGGTGGGCGTGGAATGCTACAAGTACATCAGATGGTTGAAGAAGAAAAAATGGCTTTGGAAGAATATCTGAAGAACAATGATGAAGATGCACTGAAATTAGTATATCAGGAAGGCTTACTACTACTGGAGAGACCAAACTGGCCTACAAGAAAGACCAAATGAAGAACAGAATAGAGGCATGGGAAGACAAAGCACTACATGGCCAATACATGAAAAAAATAGCTGGGAAAGCAGATAATAATAAAACCTGGCAATGGCTAAGAGCAGGAAAATTGAAGAAAGAGACCGAGGGACTAATTCTGGCTGCACAAGACCAAGCCTTAAGGACAAATGCATACAAAGTCAAAATTGAGAAGACAGCAACAGACAGTAAGTGCCGCCTATGCAAAGAAGCTGAAGAAACAGTGGACCACTTGGTAAGCTGTTGCAAGAAGATTGCACAGACTGATTACAAGCAGCGGCATGACAAAGTAGCAACAATGGTGCATTGGAAGATCTGCAAAAAATATCATTTGCCTGTAAGCAAAAACTGGTGGGATCATAAAATAGAGAAAGTCATAGAAAATGATAAAATTAAACTGCTCTGGGACTTCAGAATTCAAACAGACAAGCACCTGCAACATAACACCCCAGACTTAACAATTGTCGATAAGAAAGACAAAAAAGTCTGGATAGTGGACGTGGCAGTGCCTGGAGACAGCAGAATAGAAGAGAAAGAACTGGAGAAGATAACAAAATACAAAGACCTACAAATAGAAATAGAAAGACTGTGGCAAAAGCAAGCAAGGGTAGTACCAATAGTATAGGCTCCTTGGGTGCAATCCCAAAACAACTGGAGCACCACTTGAACACCATTGGCATTGACAAATTTGCTATTAGTCAATTGCAAAAGGCGGCCTTATTAGGAACTGCTTCCATCCTGCGACGATATCTGTAATACCATCAAACATCCACATCTGCCTATCCCAGGTCCTGGGTAAGGACTCGATAGGTAGACAAAATGCCAAATCCAGTCTGAACATCTGGCTGACTGTGCGATGATTGATAATAATAATAACAAATAGAAATAGAAAGACTGTGGCAAAAGCAAGCAAGGGTAGTACCAATAGTAATAGGCTCCTTGGGTGCAATCCCAAAACAACTGGAGCACCACTTGAACACCATTGGCATTGACAAATTCGCTATTAGTCAATTGCAAAAGGCGCCTTATTAGGAACTGCTTCCATCCTGCGACGATATCTGTAATACCATCAAACATCCACATCTGCCTATCCCAGGTCCTGGGTAAGGACTCGATAGGTAGACAAAATGCCAAATCCAGTCTGAACATCTGGCTGACTGTGCGATGATCGATAATAATAATAATAATAATAATAATAATAATAATAATAATAATAATAATAATAATAGTAGTAGTAGTAGTAATATAAAGTTGGAAGGGACCTTGGAGGTCATCTAGTCCAACCCTCTGCTCAGGCAGGAAACCCTATACCATCTCGGACAAATGGCTGTCCAGTCTCTTAAAAACTTTCAGTGTTGGAGCATTCACAGCTTCTAGAGGCAGGTTGTTCCAATGTTCTAACTGTCAAGAAATTTCTCCTTAGTTCTAGGTTGCTTCTCTTCTTGCTTAGTTTCCACCCGTTGCTTCTTGTCCTGCCTTCAGGCGCTTTGGAGAATAGCTTGACTCCCTCTTCTTTGGGGCAGCCCCTGAGATATTGGAAGATGGCTATCATGTCCCCCCTCGTCCTTCTCTTCATTAAACTAGACATACCCAATTCCAGCAGCCATTCCTTATATGTTTTAGCCTCCAGTCCCCTAATCATCTTTGTTGCTCTTCTCTGAATGAATGAATGAACAAACGAATGAATGATCAACCATATGCATTCCACAGTTTCCTCCATCGCACCTATCTCCATTGAATGATTTAGATCTCCATGCTTCTCTCTTACTTGTTTCTTGCGCATTTTTTCCCATTCTGCTTTGCCACCCTAATTTTTCCTGCAGTCATGTTCCTCAAATCACACATTTAAAAAAAAAATAAAAAATCTTGGAATTACATCATACAGTATGGAAATTAAATTAGTCCAGGAAATTAAAATGTGGATTATTCACATTAATGTATTAATATGTGCAACAAATAAATTGTGTTCCTATCATTACTTGTTCACTGTGCTGTGTACTCATCATCAGCATTGTCTTCCTAATATTCTTAGACTGTATTTATCTACAGACAAAAGAATTAATTACTTTAATGTACTGATAATTGACTATTAGAGATGCTCAATGCTGTAGTTTTGAACCTCCTATCAAACATCTACAAATAAGCCATTAGGAATGAATCACTCTGAACCACACAAGAGGCATGGGGGCACACTGGTTAGAATACAGTATTGCAGTATTGCATTCTAACTGCAGTATTGCAGGCTAACTCTGCTCACTGCCAGGAGTTCGATCTTGACCGGTTCAAGGTTGACTCAGCTTTCCATCCTTCCGAGGTCAGTTAAATGAGGACCCAGATTGTTGGGGCCAACATGACTCTGTAAAGCAGTTAGAGAGGGCTGTAAAGTGGTATATAAGTCTAGGTGCTATTGTTATAGACGGAAACAAACCACAGATTCCATCGCACAAGTAGCTGATCCCAGCCCAGGGTCAAAAAGCCAATAAAATTGGCAGCAAACATCCTTCTTGGAGAAGGATTTTTGGGGTTCAGCAGACCCTGTATAACGTTTTCTTATTACATTTATCCTGACTGGAAAGGTAAACATTCTTGATTGATGCAACCAACATGGACACAAACAACAACAATAAAAAATGTGAGTTGGCATTGCGTTCTTCCAAGATCTTTTTCGGCTTCCCAACTTAGCCTACAGCTCTGGAATTCTTCAGTAGCTCCTTCTCCCAGCATTTCACGCCGCTGAATTTCAGAGCTGGACAAGGTCGGGCACTAAAGAAGTAAGAAATCATAGGACATATATGTAGCATGGGTTTCAGATTTTGACTATGGCTTGTTCACTCACTCAAGAAGTTAGTTTGGTGAATGTTGTATATTCGTACAGCAGCATACTTCCTTGACTGTAAAAAAGAGAAAAATAAAAATATCCCCAATAAGCAAATTAACCGTAAATCTTAGATGTTGTAAGAAACGCACTTTCTTACAGTACTCAGTACCAGTAATGGGACAGAAAAGAAGCTCAACCAAACCATGCTAATTTTAATAGCTACCCTGTTGTATTCCTTCATGGGAAAAATTGGTACAGAAAACTAATTATAGGGTGTTTAGATTCAACATTATAGTGGACCTGTTTTGGAACAGAAATATAAATCAGCTTTGTTAGTTTCTCTCTCTCTCTCTCTCTCTCTCTCTCCTCCTCTTTTTTTCTCTCACTCTTTCTCTTTGTCTCTTTTCTCTCTTTCTCTCTCTCTTTCTCTTTCTCACTCTCTCTTCTCTCTCTCTTCTCTCTTTTTCCCCTCCTCTCTTTCTCTCACTCTTTCTCTTTCTCTCTTTCTCTCTCTCTTTCTTTCTCTCTCTCTTTCTCACTCTCTCTTCTCTCTCCCTTTCTCTCTCTTCTCTCTCTTTCTATCTCTTTTTCTTTCTCTTTCTCACTCTCTCTTCTCTCTCTTTCCCTCTCTTCTCTCTGTCTCCCCCCTCTCTCTTTCTCCCTCTCTCCCTCTCTCTCTTTATCTGTCTCTGTCTTTCTCTCTCTTTCTCTTTCTCTCTTTTCTCTCTCTCTCTCCTCTCTAAAAGATACTGTTGGGCAGTATCAATATTAGGTGGATAATTGCAACCTTACAATTTCTTGTTCTTCCTACCTTTTCATGTTGTCATCCTCTGCCAGATTAAAGTCAGGGCTGCATATTATCCTTGTGCTGCATTAAGGCATCTGCCACCGGTGGAGCAATTGATATAAATCATTGTAATGACAATTGGCTGAAATGATAGGTTATTAAGGGAGGAAGCATTATGAAGTAAATTCAGGTGTAAATTATTTCATATGTGTAGAGCTGCCATGCTTAGAAAGAGATGTCTTATCTTGCTAACGGCTTTTATGAAACTGTATATAATGTTCGTATAACTCTGTTTCATTTTTCTCTGTAGTCAACTTCTTTTAATCTAAAAAAAAAAAAGCTGTGTTGTTCTGCACTATCCATCTAGTTCAGAACAGGCATTTCACTATCTTAAAATGAAAACAATTCAGTAGAAAGACAATTCTCACTTTTATGAAAGGACTAGACAAATGCTATTTATAATAGTCAAGCCAAAATTTATATACCCCCAGTTTAAATGACCCTGGCTAGTTTATAAAATTTAAAATGATCACTTCAGCATGAGAGCTACAGTCTAATGCATTCAAATGCTGCAGCCATTCAGAAGCTGAATTCCGTTTATGACCACTTTACAATGCCTTGGTAAGGCCACACTTGGAATACTGTGTCCAGTTTTGGTCACCACGAAGTAAAAAAGATGTTGAGACTCTAGAAAGAATTCAGAAAAGAGCAACAAAGATGATCAGGTGACTGGAGGCTAAAACATATAAGGAACAGTTGCTGGAATTGGGTATGTCTAGTCTAAGGAAGAGAAGGACGAGGGGTGACATGATAGCAGTGTTCCAATATCTCAGGGGCTGCCACAAAGTAGAGGGAGTCAAGCTATTCTCCAAAGCACTTAAAGGCAGGACTAGAAGTCATGGATGGAAAGTAATCAAGGAGAGAAGCAGAACTAAGGAGAAATTTCCTGACAGAACAATTAATCAGTAGAACAATCTGCCTCCAGAAGTTGTGAATGCTCCAACACTGGAGGTTTTTAAGAAGAGACTGGACAGCCATTTGTCTGAAATGGTATAGGGTTTCCTGCCTGTGCAGGGAGGTGGATTAGAAGACCTGCAAGGTCCCTTCCAACTCCATTATTGTTATTGTCATTTTTTTCCCCCATGGAGCTCCTGCTAAGTGTCCTTCTAACATTTATCGCCTCCAGCTAATTGTTATATGATTTACAGCTATTTCTGAATACCTGGATTATTAGACCAAATGAGCAAGCAGTCATAAGGAACTAATAACAGAAGAATGATTGGCCTGCCAATACTGAATGGTGTTTTTTTTCAAGACCCCTCAAATCATAGCTCTGTGAATAAGATAGGACTTTGGTCCGTTGTCCTTTGTTTAGTACTACTTGTGTACTACTTTAGTACGACTTGAGTTGGACCATAATAAAGGCTGAGTGACAAAGTTTTGAGGCCTTTGAACTCTGGTGCTGGAGAAGATTCCTGTGAGTCCCCTGGACTGCAAGGCGTTCAAACCGGTCAGTCCAAGAAGAGATCAACCCTGACTGCTCTTTAGAACTCTAGATCCTGCAGTTGAAACTCAAGTACTTTGTCCACCTAATGAGAAGGAAGGACTCACTGGAGAGGAGCCTAATGCTGGGAAAGATGGAGGGCAATAGAAGAAGGGGACGACAGAGAATGAGGTGGCTGGATGGAGTCACTGAAGCAGTAGGCGTGAACTTAAATGGACTCCAGAAGATGGTAGAGGACAGGAAGGCCTGGAGGAACATTGTCCATGGTGTCACGATGGGCCAGACATGACTTCACAATTAACAACAACAACATCAACTTGTCATAAAGCACAGATAATCAAATGAGCACCTAAAACCAGACAGATGCCTAGCTGGCTGCTATCATAATAGAAAAGATGAAAGGAAAAGCTGGAAGTACTGTGTCCACACTGGCTCAGACAGGGAGCACTATGCTTTTGTTCCATCATTTCCTCTTTTTTGGTGATCCCTAGGAAATTCACTGGACCAAGCAGTTATGAATCTCCACCCCGAGTCTAACCATTCTTGAGATGTATGCCTAGCGCTAAAGGCAATTTGAATCCTTTTCTGCAACTTCATTGTTGTTTCAAACACCAGGTCAAAGTGAGGCACAAAACAGCTCTCAACACATGAAGGTCCAATTAAAATGATTTATTGCTACAAGGTCTACACACAGGAGTCTTCTCAACTAATGGTTAGCACCTGCTTAGAGTTACCGTATTTTCCGCCGTATAAGGCAACCCAGCATATAAGGCGACCCCCAACTTCGGCACTGAGTTGCATGCCTAGAAAGTCATCTTATACGCCGGAAACTACTGTTATTTCCAGTGTATAAGACAACTTGGCGTATAAGGCGACCCTCGACTTCAGCGCCGAGTTGCATGCCTAGAAAGTCATCTTATACGCCGGAAACTACTGTTATTTCCAGCATATAAGACGACTCGGTGTATAAGGCGACCCCTGACTTTGGCGCCAATTTCAACACTTTCGAAAGTCATATGCCGGAAAGTACGGTAGATAAGGGGCAATAGAATTCAAGAGGAGTTGGAGTGGACTTGCTTCACTTATGGTTATGTAGGGATTCTAGGCTACACCATCTTTTAATTCTGGCCCCAGGTTCTGCCACTCCTTCTCCTATATCAAAGTATTGAGATTCCACATTACCTACCTTGGGTCCTTAATCATACTTACCTTGCTTACTAATCATACTTAGAGTACTTATCTCTCCTCCCCCAACATAATGTGTTGTGTGTACTTTTATTTTAGTTATCCTTTAGTTTCTTTGAACTTTGCTGATTAGGTGAAAACAGACATACTCATCTGTAGGACTAATTAGGGCATATAAATTGGTTTAGTATGTTTCATTTAATCCACCTGATTTGGGAAATTCTACATTCAATTTCAATTTGGAAATTCACACCAAATTTACAACATTAGATTTTTCCCAGTGTATTGGTTTGTTTCTGCAAATTAGTGTTCTTTACATGTGCATGAGGCCTTGAATCAAGCTAATTTGATGACTTGAGGATGATGTACTACACACACACACACACACACACACACAAAAAAAAGCTTGGTAGAGCCCAGATTGGTAAAAATTGAGTTGCAATTTGGATTTAAGTATCGACCGCTCCATCTTACCCATTATTTACAGTTGCTTTTGTTGAGCATATGCTCTTTGTTTTATTTAAAGCACTCTGATTGGAAAGACAGGGGAAACATGTATCATCAATTCAAGGACCCAGAGATAATTGGAATTAGGGCGGAAAGCTTCCAGATCACAATTTATGACTTTTAGATAGATCTCAGATCCCAATTTACTGTTTAGAAATAAAATATCTCTAGAGTTTTGTTTAAACTTTGTCTTCTCCATGGACAGCCCTACTTTAAATGTTTGCAAGTTGTCACTCTGCTCCTTGAATGGTGATGTCCACAAAGGGTTGATTTCAGTGGTGGGATTCAAATAATTTAACAACCGGTTCCCTGCCCTAATGACTGTTTTAACTATTAAAAAAAATGATATACTGAAAGGTAGATTATTATTTCATGCCTTTAATACTTAAATAAGAACAATAAAAGAGGTACACAAGACTAGATTATGTTGTAAGAAAGAGTTTTAAAATATTAATGAAAAAATATTAAATAATAGCTGACAAAAAACCCTTTAAGAGCTTTCCCACTCATCATTAGTTGTGCTCCGTATAGCTAGAAAAGGAAAAAGTTCCAAAGCCACAACTCCAGATAATACTTGGTGATCCCGCCCCCTTTCCTGTATGCACCAATCAGAAAATGTCTGATGAAGCATCTATTCCTGAAATTACCTCTGAGAAGCACCACCTAGTTTTCACCTGTGATGTGATCAAAGGTGCCCCATCTCCATTTTGTTCCATCACTGGTTGAATGAAAACCAGACATGTCCTGGGAAACACAGATTTATCATAACCGGTTCACCGAACTCAACAAAAAATTAGGTATTGGGTTCTGCCGAACTGGTGCGAGCTGGCTGAATCCCACCTGATTTTCTCCTTAAGTCATGGTTGTCATTCAGCTGAATCTTCTTGATTGTAAGAGTTTTATTCAGTCTTTTTTATTGTCTAAGCCAGGGGTCTTCAAACTTGGCCCTTTTATGACTTGTGGACTTCAACTCCCAGAATTCCTCAGCCAGGCACGCTAGCTGAGGAATACTGGGAGTTAAAGTCCACAAGTCATAAAAGGGCCAAGTTTGAAGAGCCCTGCTTGTGGACTTCAACCCCCAGAATTCCTCAGCCAGACACGCTGGCTGAGGAATTCTGGGAGTTGAAGTCCATAAGTCATAAACGGGCCAAGTTTGAAGACTCCTGGTCTAAGCACTCTTTTCTCCCTACATTTTAAATGTTCACAGCCAGCCTTTCCATTTTTTTTTTTTTTTTTTTTTTTTGAAAATTTAGCTTAGCCTGTGCTGTTTCTGGCATTGATAAATGTGCCACCTACTCTTTTTTTATTATTATTACAGGGATTTTGAAAAAAAAATGAGTACAAAAACATTTTTCTGTGTATCCTAGCTTTCAAGGACTCTATTCTCCCCTTGATGTTTTAATTTTTAATTTAAATAATCAAGGAGAGAAGCAACCTAGAACTAAGGAGAAACTTCCTGCCAGTTAGAACAATTAACCGGTGGAACAGCCTGCCTCCAGAAGTTCTGAATGCTCCAACACTGGAAGTTTTTAAGAAGAGACTGGACAGCCATTTGTCTGAAATGGTATAGGGTTTCCTGCCTGAGCAGGGGGTTGGACTAGATGACCTCCAAGGTCCGTTCCAATTTTATTATTATTATTAATTTGAAGAAGAGTCCATGCTCTGCTAGATCCTTACAGCTGTAAAAGCCTATCGAGGTTGATTGTTCCCTTTGATCCTTATTCCCCTAGAGGTAGAAAACCTCTTATGCCCCAAGATAATCAATGACCAATTCAGAAATAAGCACTGGCTGAAACTAATGTTCAACTTTGCAAATTAACTGATTAAATATTAAGAGTTGATGTTCTTTTAAAAGCTTAGGATCTCTTTCCTTTCTGTTCAGAGTGGTGATTAAGCTGCAGTGGCTGATGAAAGTGAAAGTCACAGACATTTTAGAGTTCACTTTAGTCTTTGTTTCAGGGGGATTCTCCAGGGAGATATTAACACAGTGGTGAAGCTTGCAAAAGAGCAGAGGAAAATGGGTCTGCCAGAAGCATAGATTTTAAGGACATTCTAGTGAGTTGGTTAATCTATCATCCTTGGATTCCCTGTACTAAACTCATTCATGTCAACTGCACCCACACTCATGTAATTTTTCAGGTTTTTTTCCTCCATTATAGACCCTTATCAATAAACTCTAACCCAGTGTTTCTCAACCTTGACCATTTTAAGGCATGTGGACTTCAACTCCCAGAATTCCACAGCCAGCATTGTTGGCTGTGGACTTCTGGGAGTTGAAGTCCACATGCCTTAAAATGGTCAAGGTTGAGAAACACTGCTCTAACTCAACCCAAAAATGATATTGTGTGGATTTCAGCTTTGGAGTTTAGGAAAAGCACACTTCCATTGAAATACATAGTCCTAGAGATTATATTTAATGCTCACAAGTTTTGCCTCCTGTTGTTGTTGTTGTTGTTAATTGCGAAGTCGTGTCCGACCCATCGCGACCCCATGGACAACGTTCCTCCAGGTCTTCCTGTCCTCTACCATCTTCTGGAGTCCATTTAAGTTCACACCTACTGCTTCAGTGACTCCATCCAGCCATCTCATTCTCTGTCGTCCCCTTCTTCTATTGCCCTCAATCTTTCCCAGCATTAGGCCCTTCTCAGTGAGTCCTTCCTTCTCATTAGGTGGCCAAAGTACTTGAGTTTCAACTTCAGGATCTGGCCTTCTAAAGAGCAGTCGGGGTTGATCTCTTCTAGGAGTGACCGGTTTGAACGCCTTGCAGTCCAAGGGACTCGCAGGAGTCTTCTCCAGCACCATAGTTCAAAGGCCTCAATTCTTTGACGCTCAGCCTTTCTTATGGTCCAACTTTCACAGCCATACATTGCAACTGGGAAAACCATGGCCTGGACTATACGTACTTTTGTTGGCAGGGTGATGTCTCTGCTTTTTAGTATGCTGTCTAGATTTGCCATAGCTTTCCTCCCCAGGAGCAGGCGTCTTTTAATTTCTTGGCTGCAGTCTCAATTTGAGGTGATCTTTGAGCCCAGAAAAATAAAATCTGTCACTACCTCCATTTCTTCCCCATCTATTTGCCAGGAATTGAGAGGGCTGGATGCCATGATTTTGGTTTTCTTAATGTTGAGTTTCAAGCCTACTTTTGCACTCTCCTTCTTCACCCGCATCAAGAGGCTCTTTAGTTCCTCTTCACTTTCTGCCATTAGAGTGGTATCATCTGCCTCCTATGGACAGCTAAATATTTGCAGAAATTCCTCATCTCTTTTGTTACCTTTATTCAACCCCTGATGGGTGGTTTTTCACTACACGACCTGGCAATTAAAATTATATTGATGTGATTATTCTCTTATTCTCTTCACCTGTACGTGGTTTGTTTGTGATTGATTCAAATAGCTGCTGAACCGGTTTGGATTGATCATTTTGAAGTTCACCAACTGCTGTTTTTTTTTTTTTAATATTCAAAAGATTAAATTGAAAAATCCAAGAGACAAAACCAAATTAGACAAGAACCATTAAAAATGTGAGTTAAAAAGAACATATTATTCCCCCTAAATGAACACTGACAAATCTATTGCATCAATAGGCTCTACTTAGAATACTGCATCCAGTTTTGGTCACCACAATGTAAAAAAGATGTTGAGACTCTAGAAAGAGTACAGAAAAGAGCAACAAAGATAATCAGGGGACTGGAGACTAAAACATATAAGGAACAGTTGCTAGAATTGGGAATGTCTAGTCTAATGAAGAGCAGGACGAGGGGTGACATGATAGCAGCCTTCCACTATCTCAGGGAATGCCACAAAGAAGAAGGGGTCAAGCTATTCTCCAAAGCGCCTGAAGGCAGGACAAGAAGCAAGGGATAGAAACTAACCAAAGAGAGAAGCAACCTAGAACTAAGGAGAAACTTCCTGACAGTTAGAACAATTAACCAGTGGAACAACCTGCCTCCAGAAGTGGTGAATGCTCCAACACTGGAAGTTTTTAAGAAGAACTGGACAGCCATTTGTCTGAAATGGTATAGGGTTACCTGCCTGAGCAGGGGGTTGGACTTGATGACCTCCAAGGTCCCTTCCAACTTTACTATTATTATTCTAATAATAAGTCATCCTCCCCTTGCAAAGCAGATCCAAAATTTATAAGCCTCTGCATCTATTTGCAGCCCAATTGATCCGTCATACATTAATTGACTTGTCATATATTGAACTTCAGCAACTGTTGTTCTAGCCATGATGACTCTATGGTCATGTAACCACAAATTTGAGCCTCACTTTAATTATGCTTGTGGGAAAAGACTGAAACCCATAAGCAGAGAACTATTTCTGAGTTTCTTACTGACATATTAGTGAATGATATTTAGCCTTGAATCAGTGATTCAAGAGATAGAATAGAATAGAATAGAATAGAATAGAATAGATCTTGGAGGTCTTCTAGTCCAGCCCCCTGCTCAAGCAGGAGAACCTACACCATCTCAGACAGGTGATTGTCTAGTCTCTTCTTAAAAATCTCCAGTGATGGAGTGCCCACAATTTCTGGGGGTAAGCTGGTTGATTGTCCTCACTGTCAGGAAGTTTCTCCTTAATTCCAGGTTGCTTCTCCCTTTGATTAGTTTCCATCCATTGTTTCTTGTCCTGCCCTCTGATGCTCTGGTGAACAACCTGGCCCCCTCTGCCTTGTGGCAGCCCCTCAGATACTGGAACACTGTTGTCATGTCTCCCCTATTTCTTCTTTTCTGTAGACTAGCCAAACTCAAGTTCCACAGCCGTTCTTCATATGTTTTAGTCTCCAGGCCTTTGATCTTCATAGTTGCTCTTCTCTGAATTTTTTTCCAAACTCTCGACATCTTTTTTGTGATAAGGTGACCAAAATTGGCTGCAGTGTTCCAGGTGTGGTCTTACCAGGGTGTTATAAATATTAATGGACATAATAAGCACACTCAGGATTATATGGGAGTGAGATTAAGGTTGAACCAAGCAACTTCGTCTCTTTTGGCTTTTTCCTATCTCCTCAAAGTACAGTGCAAATATAAGAGGGATCTTACTTTATAAAACACTGGAACACTGGAAAAATCCAGATTGGTAGCCATTAGTCTAGGCAACAATAGATCAGGGACAATAAGGCAGTTCCAGCTTTATCACTACTTACTGTTAGAAGAATCGTCCCATATAATTAATCTTCAAGAAACAATAGGATTTAATTTTCAGTTCAACATGACACACACAGGGCTGCATTTTTTCTCCGCTTTTGATATATATCTTTAACTTGTTGATTTTTATCTTGAACGCAGTAGCATTTATTCCAATGAAAGGATGACACCCGTGCACATCTTTGCCTGCTCTTTTGAATGCTCACAATTTTAACTATTTTTTTTAAATTAAAAAAAAATTAAAGGAATATTAAAATCATTGGTAAATCCATTAAAAGTAATTTGTGCGATTTCGAAAAGTTCTTTGCAATTCTACTTACTATGTCGCTTGTACTCTGCGCCTAATGCATTTAGGATAGCATTCTCTGTTCCTTTTTTAAATAAAAGTGTTCACCTAGAAAAGTTTGCTTGGGTACTCAGGAAGAACAATTTATTCCCTAATAAAAACATCCAAGACATAAAACTCTGTTTCATTTATTAGATGGTTTTAGTGGCCACTTCTCTCGAATGTCTGTTTGACAATTCATTTGTATGAATTGCTGTTCGAAGACAAATGATTGTGGTTGTCCACTGGAACACCTAAACCAAACTCAGGGAATTACTATTTATGATCTCAAGCCAACTGCAGCCACTGGACCGTCTTTCATTTTATTTTTAATTAAGTTAATAATCTCATCATTCAATTTCTCCACCGTTGTTGGTGGAATAGATTCCTCAGGAAATCCATTTGCCTGTCTCCTTCTGGATAGTATAGCTCTGGGCTCTGTCTAAAGCAGTGGTTCTCAACCTTTTTAATGCCGTGACCCCAACCGGTCGTAAGTCGAGGACTACCCAACCGGTCGTAAGTCGAGGACTACTCAACCGGTCATAAGTCAAGGACTACCCAACTGGTCGTAAGTCAAGGACTTTCCCTGCCCAGGAGCACCGCGCATGCGTGGTGTCGCCCCCTGCACCAGCCGAGGCATAGCTGGCAAGGGGCAGCGATGGCGCAGGGCGACCACCAGCTGGGTCACCAGCTGGCCCAGCCCATGGGAGGTAAGGCACCCGCCGGGCCCCACATGCACCAGCAACCCTCCCTGCGCCCGCCAGCCTTCCACCTCCCACCCCTGACCCTCTTTTACTTACATTTTTAGTAGTTGCTCAGCAGGGAGAGGTGGAAACTTCCGGACAGCTCGCCTTCGCTGCAGACAACTTGCAGCACCGTTTGCAGAATGGGACTTTTGGTGGGCTCAGCAGGGCAGAGACAGCCTGGACAATTCCTATTGGCTTTTGAAAGCCAATAGAATTAGACTCTATTCAAGAGAGTCTATTCTATTGGCTTTCAAAAGCCAATAAAATAAAAGGGAGTAGCACAGCTAAGGAAAAGGGGAAAAAATGGCGGACTGCATTGTTTGGCGACCTCCGTGAAATGGTCGTTCGACCCCAAATGGGGTCATGACCCACAGGTTGAGAACCGCTGGTCTAAAGGATTAAAAAGAGTTGCCCTTATTTAAGTTAAAATTCACTTAGGCTAAAAGGGAGTTTTAACTTCAACTGACCTAATTGGAACCCCATTTTTTTTCAGAACAGTTTATTGCATGATTATTTCATGTCTTGTTTTGCCTACTTTATTTCCATGCTCTACTAAATATCCCTCATTAACCCAGCCTCACTCTTTCCTTAGTCACTTCTTCTATTCTTTATTTTTATTCTTTAATTTGCCCCAAAAGACCATTACCCATGTTTTTCTCTACTTTTATCTTTTTAAAGTTATTTTAAAATTTGTTGTGATTCCGTGTCAGCCTGTGATCCTGGTAGTTGAGTCTGGGGAATCAAAGGAAGAGGAGGAGGAGGGGCCTGGAGAGCCATCAGAGTCGGAGGAAAGCTCTGATGAGCTGCAGGACTTACAAACTAATGAAGAGGCTGGTCCTTCCACTAGTGATCAAGCTGAGAGCCAGCTGTGCTGGGAAGCTGAGTCGGACTTGGAAGAAGCACAGCTGGAAGACCTCAGAGACACTCGTAAATGTAGACAGGTCACATGGGTAGGACAGAGGGAGGCAATGGGGCGACTTCAGGGGAAGACAAGAAAGCAATGAGAAGCCATGACTTGGGGGCTGCATAACAAAAAGGGAATGTGTGGGCAGGGCTGGTTACTGGAGGCAACCGTTTGCAAAGAATTTCAGTGTCAAGAGATCATGGTCTGTTTATTTTGCCTGTGAGTTATTTCGTATTTGACTCATGCTCCATTTTGCTTTTGGACAAGGTCTCCATTGGAAAAGTGTTCTGTTGTTTTTGTTTTCTGGGACAATTATCAGGTCTGTAACTCAAATAAAAAGGGTTTATTTTTCAGTCTACTGTTAAAAGAGGGGTTGTCTTTGTGAAGTAACAAAGACGTGTGCAGACTGGGACAGAACAAAATTATTTTACTATCGCATTGTTGAATTTAGGAATACCCTCCTCATAATCTCAGAATTTCCTTCAACTTTTAGGATCCTTTAAAAAGAAAGCTTGTGGAGAAGTTAGGAGTCTTTAAGCATCGTTTCAAATTCTCAAGCCCTTGCTACTTGAGTTAACGCTCTATTTCATTCTGAAAACTGACAATCCAAAATAATAGTAACAAAAAAAAATGGATTGGGATTTTTACCATAACAATTCCATTATGCGATGATGATATTGAAAGTGGTCACTGCAGATATTCTCAGTGTGAAAAAAAAAAAAAACATTGCTTCCCTATGTCTAAGGAGTGAGAATATTAATTAATACATTTTTCAGTGCATCAGAATTATTGCTTGTCCTCTCTCTTTCTGGGTAAACACTGAACATGAATCCTTGTCTGAACTAATCATTCTTCACTGTCTCAATCTGAGTATTTATTGATCCAAGTGGTTCCCCGCTGCTGAATACATTAGGAGATGCTATTCCTCAAATAAGTGAAAAAATGGTGCAGAAATCTCTTGTGTACCTGTCACTCCACAGAGAAAATATGTCCCATTGAGCCATATACATGAAGGTTTGTGAGCCAGTGTGAATGGTGGATGCTAGAGAAAATAATCAAGGAATAGAATAGAATAGAATAGAATAGAATAGAATAGAATAGAATAGAATAGAATAGAATAGAATAGAATAGAATAGAGCTGGAAGGCACCTCGGAGGTCTTCTAGTCCAGTTCCCTGCTCAAGCAGGAGAACCTATACCATCTTTGATAGATGATTGTCTAGTCCAGTGGTTCTCAACCTTTTTAATGCCACGACCCCCAACTGGTCGTAAGTCAAGGACTACTCAACCGGTCGTAAGTCAAGGACTACTCAACTGGTGCAGCACCGTTTGCAGAATGGGACTTCCAGAAGGGGATTAGGGCTAGCAGATTTGCTTTGGCTCTTTTACAGTGGTCACCTGCAACCCAGAACTGGTAGCCTTGAAGAGGATGAAAAATATGCTCTTAGGGGTGTGTTTTGCCTCTTCCAGAGGCAGGCATGGGTGACAACCTCAGAAGGTTGCACATTAAATGGATGGTTAGGCCCAGGCAAGCCAGCTGGAGTGGAGTAGAGTGGAGTGGAGTAGAGTAGAGTAGAGCCCTTTGGAGAATAGCTTGACTCCCTCTTCTTTGTGACAAACCCTGAGATATTGGAAGACGGCTATCATGTCCCCCCTCGTCCTTCTCTTCGTTAAACTAGACATACCCAATTCCAGCAACCGTTCCTTATATGTTTTAGTCTCCAATCCCCTAATAATCTTTGTTGCTCTTCTTTGCACTCTTTCTAGAGCAGTGGTTCTCAATCTTTTTAATGCCGCAACCCCCAACCGGTCGTAAGTCAAGGACTACTCAACTGGTCGTAAGTCGAGGACTACTCAACTGGTGCAGCACCGTTTGCAGACTGGGACTTTTGGTGGGCTCAGCAGGGCAGAGACAGCCTGGACAATTCCTATTGGCTTTTGAAAGCCAATAGAATTAGCCTCTATTCAAGAGAGTCTATTCTATTGGCTTTCAAAAGCCAATAGAATAAAAGGGAGTAGCACAGGTAAGGAAAAGGGGGAAAAAATGGCGGACTGCATTGTTTGGCGACCCCCGTGAAATGGTCGTTTGATCCCAAATGGGGTCCCAATCCACAGGCTGAGAACCGCTGGTCTAGTCTCTTCTTGAAGATTTCCAGTGATGGAGCGCCCACAATTTCTGGGGGTAAGCTGGTTGATTGTCTCACTGTCAGGAAGTTTCTCCTTAATTCCAGGTTGCTTCTCCTTTTGATTAGTTTCCAATCATTGATTCTCGTCCTTCCCTCTGATGCTCTGGTGAACAACCTGACCCCCTCTGCCTTGTGGAAGCCCCTCAGATACTGGAACACTGCCATCATGTCTCCCCTATTTCTTCTTTTCTTTAGACTGGCCAAACCCAAGTCCTGTAGCGGTTCTTCGTATATTTTAGACTTCAGGCCTTGGATCATTTTAGCTGCTCTTCTCTGACTTTTTTTCCAAACTCTCAATGTCTTTTCTGTGATATGGTGACCAAAATTGACTGCAGTATTCGAGGTATGGTCTTACTAGGGTTTTATAAAGCAGTACTAATACTTTGTGTGACTTAAAGATGCACCACCAGTCCATCTCACCTGCCCCATTGGGGAGTGGAGCATGAGCAAGTGTGCTAGGACAGAGGTAAAAAGAGAATGGAGAGATGGTTCTCCTAGCCAGGGTACAACCAGATCCCATAAATCTCTTTTTTTTTCCTGCCATGCCCCATGATGTGGTGATTCCTGGACAATATCTAGGGACAATATCTGAAGATAACATTATCTCTTCAAGCTTCAATATAACATTTTTCTTCTCCTGACCCAGATTTTTTTTGCCATGAAATACACTCACAGATGCTATGTCAGTCACATACTGGCTGACATAGTCAGAAGTTTGAGATCTGCCCGTCTCTGATGCACGCCTGCAACTTCAGGTTGTTGAGGCTATTTTCTTTTCCTTACGGTCATACTGATAGCCATAGCGACATGTTCTCAAAGTGTAGGAGGATGCAAGAGGTTCTGCTGAGTTATCTGCCCCTGTCATGCCTCTGTGGGAAATTTCCTAGTGTTTATCCAGCCTTTTGCAAGCAACCTTAAGAAAATAGTCTACACCCCTGTTGTACAGAAGGTCAATTTGAACTGGGAAAGACAAATGGCTGATTGTGTGTTGCTAGATAGGTCATCGCTGTGTGCTTACCGGTTTTCTCTTTCTTGTGCCAACAAGGAGTTGTGGGCAGCTGTACTTTTAACTGAATTTATTATTTTTTAATCGTTTCTACTCTTACAAAACTACTGTAAATGGCACCCTGCAAATGCAATTCCTACAGTGTGTTTGTGCACTGCACCACTGTCTGCTGTACGTCCTCTGAAGACATGTGTGTTTTGCCCATTCCATTGTGACTTTAAGTGTAACTGGGTACCGTTACTGATGATAGTTGCTATTATAGGCAGGTCAATCCTCAATGCATGATTCTGGAAGTTGTGTACAGGTTGACTTATGACCAAAACAGGGACTGAAATTTCAATGCCTAAGTGACACAGCCATTAAGTGTGTCATAGATGATTTCACAACCTTTTTTCTGGTCACAGCCATTAATTGCCATGCTCTTTAAGTGAGTCCCCATCCAGAAAATCCAGCTTTCCCCATTGACTTTGCTTGTCAGAAGGGTGCCATTGACGATCAGGTGACCTCCCAAGGAGCTACAACCATCCTAAAACTATGCCAGTTGCCAAGCATTTGGATTTTGATCACAGGATTGTGGGGGTGCTATGAGAATTGTAAGTGAGAGGGCAGCTTGTAAGTCACTTTTTTCCCAGCATTATCCAAACTTTGAACAGTCATTCAAAGCTTGAATGACTAGCCAGCAGTTCTATTCAGTTCAGTTCAGTTCAGTTCAGTTCAATTCTACTCTACTCTACTCTACTCTACTCTACTCTACTCTACTCTACTCTACTCTACTCTACTCTACTCTACTCTTTTTATTCTATTCTCCTCTACTCTTTCTATTCTATTCTATTCTATTCTATTCTATTCTATTCTATTCTATTCTATTCTATTCTATTCTATTCATTCTGAATTCTATTCCATTCCATTCCATTCTTCTCTTCTCTTCTCTTCTCTTCTCTTCTCTTCTCTTCTCTTCTCTTCTCTTCTCTTCTCTTCTATATGAAGTTGGACAAAAATGCCCAGTACCTCCAAGGTCCCTTCCAGCTCTATTCTATTCTGTTCTGTTCTGTTCTGTTCTGTTCTGTTCTGTTATTTCTGTTACATTATGTTCTGTTCTTTGAACAAATGATTGTAAATTGAGGACTACCAGCTCATCCCGGATTTCCTGAAGATTCCCTGCCAAATTGCCCTTCCTTTCCAGCAGTATTTTGGGACAAAGCTTGCTTGTTTTCAATTGCTCCTCCCCCCCCACTTCACCCTATTCACCTCTAGGCCTGTTACCTATCAGCTGGGCTAATTTTAAATGTGGCCTTAGTGGTCTTTCACAAAAGCAATGGAACTGTTTTTCAGAAATAGTCCGATTAGCAGGCAATGGACCTGAAGGAGAGGGTATGCCAAGCAGAACTATCCAAAGGTCTCCTTCCTACTTTATTGCATGGTCTTCCATCAGGCCTGCCATCTATAGACAAATGTCTATGGAGATTCTCAGTCATTTGGGCATGGTTGACCCAAAGGTGCTTTTGCAGGAGGCAACTGGACCTCCTTGATTTTCATTGAAGACATTTTGCTTCTCCTGCAAGAAAGCTTCAAAGAAAAACAAGAAAGTCCAGTTGACTCCTTTGGGTCACCTATAGGCAACTTGACTACTGGCTAAACTTGCTCATTCCAGCTCACATTGTGACTGGCGATTATTTTCTTATTGACAGGTGGGTGGAGGAGACGGGAAGCTGGCGGAATCTGCCAATCACTTTCTTTAAGTTGGCCTGTTATAAATGAACAAGGATCACCTCAGGTGGGGACTGCAGCCAAGAAATTAAAAGACGCTTGCTCCTGGGGAGGAAAGCTATGGCAAATCTAGACAGCATACTAAAAAGCAGAGACATCACCCTGCCAACAAAAGTACGTATAATCAAGGCCATGGTTTTCCCAGTTGCAATGTCTGGCTGTGAAAGTTGGACCATAAGAAAGGCTGAGCGCCAAAGAATGGAGGCCTTTGAACTATGGTGCTGGAGAAGACTCCTGCGAGTCCCTTGGACTGCAAGGCGTTCAAACCGGTCAGTCCTAGAAGAAATCAACCCCGACTGCTCTTTAGAAGGCCAGATCCTGAAGTTGAAACTCAAGTACTTTGGCCACCTAATGAGAAGGAAGGACTCACTGGAGAAGAGCCTAATGCTGGGAAAGATTGAGGGCAATAGAAGAAGGGGACGACAGAGAATGAGATGGCTGGATGGAGTCACTGAAGTAGTAGGTGTGAACTTAAATGGACTCCAGAAGATGTTAGAGGACAGGAAGACCTGGAGGAACATTGTCCATGGGGTCGCGATGGGTCGGACACGACTTCGCAGCTAACAACAACAACAATCAACTCAGTTCTGAGGAAAAGCTCCAAGAAAGAACTCTGTCTTGTAACCCTTTATAACTAATGAAATAAACAAGTATTAAATTTCCCCATCTCCTGTCATTCTCTGGAATATCATTAAGCCAATCCTTGAGTTGTATATCCAGGAAGTTTCTGGGTAATCATTTTTTTGCACCAATAAATCAATGGCTAGAAAGAGGCTGTCCTCTCAGGAGAATCTCTTCAGTCTTGTGTTATTCCTGTATTTCTCATCTATTTTGACACATTTTGCTGTTCACGGAGAATTTGCAACCATTTTTGGTTATACCAAGCAGTCAGCCTGCATATGCTTGCAATATGTCTGCTATCTAAGAAACCATTCTAAATGAAAAGCAACAGCTCTATAACTAGAACTGGATTGTATTGTTTTTCTGTGTCATATATGTGTATGTATGGGGATATATGCATAATTTTTGGTCATGTTTATGTAGTGCATATTGGAGGTGGTTATCCTTTGAGAGCTGACTGCAATGAAATGTATACTCATTAGTGTACATTTAAAGTGACAATAAAGTTATTCTATTCTATTCTATTCTATTCTATTCTATTCTATTCTATTCTATTCTATTCTATTCTATTCTATTCTATTCTATTCTAGTAGTGGTGTGGAATTCCTTAGATGTCTACTGTATGTTGGCCTGAAGTAGGAAGCTTCTTCCTCCCCTCTCCTAATTTCCTAGTGCACAAAGAATCCTAATCACTAAAACAACAACAACACCTACATATTTGTTTTCCCCAACAGCTGTCTCAAAACTATTTTACAATATATTAATGACTCCCTCTAAAGCTGTCTAAAGCTTTAGGCGGACACAAAGCGTGAAATAAGAATCACAATGTTTGGATGCTGTGCATTTCATTCCAGATACTGGGAAGAAGCTGGCAGAGAGAAAGTCAATAACAAAGAAAGATCTTATATGTATCACAGCCCTTGAGAAAATATAGGAAGGATTTGCATTAAAGCAAAGCCATGTCATTTTTCACTGCTGTAATGAAAGCACCACATCATCCCATTTTGCTTTATAATGTTTATGAACTGGAGGGGGGGATTATTTTAGGCTGGTGATATTTGGGGACGCTAATCACATTTTAACAATTCTGCTTATTTTTGCAGAAAGTGTCAAAATATCTGCCAGAGAGGCTGTAAATATTTAGAATGTTTCTGTTGTGTTAAAAAAATAAAACCAAAATCTGTGATTGTCAATGGAGAAGAGCATGCTAGAAATTATCAGAGAACTTAAAATTAGAATGCTAGAAAAACTCAAAATAAAACCCATCACATTTGTTACAGGAAATTATGTAAGGTTTTCATTTCTTACCAAGTGGTACCTGAAATTTCCTCGGCTAATGGATAGTCAAGGATGGGCCTTCTCAGTGTTACCCTTCTGGCCTATTAAGTGGACTATTCATGAACACAGTTCAATGCTCATCTAAAGGAGTTCTAAATATATATTCAAACATAACCAGGCTTACAATATGTCAAAGGATGCAGGCTGAATCACCAACACAAGGTTACTCTTCAATGATTACAATGAGCTATTAAAGGTTTGATGAACTTGGAACTTTGTTAATAGATCTCTCTCTCTCTCTCTCTCTCTCTATCTATCTATCTCTATCTATCTCTCTATCTATCATATCTATCTATCTATCTATCTATCATCTATCAATCATCTATCTATCTATCTATCTATCATCTATCAATTATCTATCTATTTATCTATCTATCTATCATCTATCTCTCTATCATCTCTCTATCTATCTCTCTATTATCTATCTATCTCTCTATCATCTCTCTCTATCTATCATATCTATCTATCTATCTATCTATCTATCTATCTATCTATCTATCTATCTATCTATCTATCATAATCCCATAATCTTTTTGGCTGTCCTCACCACTCTCTGCACTGCCTTCCTGTCTGAAGCAGTGATGCTTCCAAACCAGACTGTGATGCTGTATGACAGGATGCTCTTGATCATCCCTCTGCAGAAAGTGGTAAGGACAGGGGAAGGAAGATGTACTTTTCACATGTGACGCAGAAAATGCAGGTCCATTATTTCTCCTAGAATTTATAAGAAACTGAATGGTGAAGCTTTCTTCAAGGTGAATGCGATTCCTAGGTGCATCTGTGCAGGGTCTAAGACAATTTGCTGTGGTCAGCTTGACCCAGCTGACTCACCGTGGCCAACTTGCCGTGGGACAACTCGCAGTGGCCAACTCACTGTGGCCAACTCGCCTTAAGACCATTCAACGCGGGATAAGTCAAGAGAAGGACAGTGGGCCTTGTCATGCTTTAGGTTTGAACCTTCTCAAATTAGAAGTCCTCCACGCAGGGGTGAGCTGCAATTCTACTTGTCCCTCTCTTATCCCATGTTGAATTGTCCCATGGTGAGTTGGCCATGGTGAGTCGGCAAGGGCAAGCCGACTGTGGCGAGTTGTCCCATTCTGATTTGCGCAATTCTCTTTGTGTGCAGTGGAAGTGCTTCCCCCCAGGGTTTCCAACTGCATAGTCCAACCTAGTTAGATCGCTTGTTGTTGGTTTTTTTTGACAAAGCTGCCAACAAAGCAGTTAGTGTTATATTTGCTTGACCCTGACCAGCTTTAAAATAGAATGTCGCCAAATCCAATAACTTTTTCTTTTTCTTTTTGCTTCTTTTCTTGTTCCAAGTAGATCTAAGCTAATGCACTCATCTAATCATCATTTGTCCTATTAAAGCTATTGGCACTGCGACTTGCTTGAACGGCCAAAACTTTTGCCTCCAGTTATAAACACTAATTTTGAATTACCTTATATACAATAAATATCAGTGGGCAAAAGGCCATGTGGTTTCAAACCGATTCATTATTACAGCCTGAGAATGGAACTGTTGCTATCTTGGCTGGTGACCCACAAACTTGTGAAATAGAGACGTGCAATTTATGTTGTGCTATCTTGAAATTGCTATTGTTAAGAAAGGTGCTGGCGACAGCTCCTGTGAAAAGAGATAATCTGTGAATTACACTGAATTTCGATTGTCCAGAAATGACGTGCTACTTATAACTTCATCCATCCTTCTATTGTCCTACTTTTTGTGGCAGTTGCTCACCTTGGTTTTCCTCAAATGGTTTCCTTTCCTTATATTTTCGATTGCTTCCCTCTGTAGTGTGGTAATAGTTCACCTCTAATTTACTTTTTTGGGTATATAATGGTAATGATTACTGTAATTATATAGTTGGGTACTAGTGAGAAAAATCCAGTACTTGATCACAAATATGAGCCATCTTAAACCTGAATTAGTAATAGCTTCCAGTTCTTCCAAGGATATTCCAATAAATGTGATATTGCCAGGTTTTTTTGTTGTTTTTTTTTGCTGCTTTCTCTTCTTCTCCTCCCCCATCAAGCTTTGCCAAATAGATTTGTTTTTCTGGAAGCCCATCCCCTCCCATCACATGCCAAAAAATATGATAATGCTGATCATCACCTCCAGGGAGCAATTAATTACTTGACTGAGAAGGCTTTGGAAAGCCTAGAGTAGAAATTTCTGCTTCAATTGCCTTAATAGCTTAGGCAAAGTATTAGTCGCATTGCAAACGGGATGAACATGACTTTGCCACATCCAGCACACATGGAAGTAGCAAGGTCTTTCAAAGACAAGGGTTAATCCAGGACAGTTGCTTATGGCTGAGATGATCTGAAAGCCTGTAAAGATTTGGTAGCAAGAGGCACTGTTCCTGGCGCTGTTTGTGATCAATATTCTTTGATATTGAGCATATGTGAATTATCTACTTCTTCTTCTTCTTCTTCTTCTCCTCCTCCTCCTCCTCCTTTTCTCTCTCTCTCACACACACAGACAAAATTATTTTCTCAAGGATGCTTTAAATCAGTGGTTCTCAACCTGTGGGTCGGGACCCCATTTGGGGTCAAACGACCATTTCATGGGGGTCACCAAACAATGCAGTCCGCCATTTCCCCCCCCCCCTTTTCCTTAGCTGTACTACTCCCTTTTATTTTATTGGCTTTTGAAAGCCAATAGAATAGACTCTCTTGAATAGAGTCTAATTCTATTGGCTTTCAAAAGCCAATAGGAATTGTCCAGGCTGTCTCTGCCCTGCTGAGCCCGCCAAAAGTCCCATTCTGCAAACGGTGCTGCACCAGTTGAGTAGTCCTCGACTTACGACCAGTTGAGTAGTCCTCGACTTACGACCGGTTGGGGGTCGCGGCATTAAAAAGGTTGAGAACCACTGCTTTAAATCTATTCTATTCTCTTCTGGCTAAAGCAGCCCAAAACAGTTTATAAAACCACAGTAAATGCAATTCAACCATTAATAATAGCATCCTTTACCTTAATTAAAAAAAAGGAAAAATACCCAGTGCGCCCCTGTGGTTTAGCAGTTAAGATATTTAATAACAGTTGGAAAGACCTAAGTTAGATTTTTTTCTTGGAAACTGACTGGATGCTTTCCAGAGCAGTCACTTTTCCTTAACCCAGCCTTGCTTATAAACTAAGGGTAGTAATAGTTCTGGGGATTAAAAACCAGCGAAATGCAAATCTAGTAAGCAAAGAGCTAGAAATGAATAAAAATAAAAGCGATTTAGTTTGAAAACTAAACAGCAAACTTTTATTCAGATCCAAACCTGTTAATATGTTGTTTGCAACTGATTTTGACATCTTTCAAGCCAATTTTGGAAAGAAAAGTCTTTCTATTGAAAAAATAATAATAATCTCAGGACTGAGATGACAACGACCTCCTGCATGTTTATATTCAAGACATGAAGAGTTAATCTATGCAGAGATTCGCTCTAATCAGGGCACCCTTCAAATCTGCAGGCAGATTCAACATTAAGTCCTGTGCAGATTCTCTCCCTCTGCTTTATCACAGTGCCAAGCGTGGCATTCTTGGGAATAAAAATATAATTTTTTTCTGTAGCACAAATAATTTTACCAAACACGGGCAGAGAGCCGTACAAACATAGAGACAAGCGGCCATGGAGCTGTGTGCCAATTTTCTCTTTCAGTTTAAAAGCAATCCCTTCTGCTCACACACACACACATTCCCCCCCCCTTTTTTTTTTTAGAGTAGAGAATCTGGTAAGAATAAATGTCGCACTGGGATACTGTACTTCATTTTGCACCGGCTCTCTCTGTCCCTCTTAATTACATCAGACAAAAAGCACCTTCACTTGCTCTTCGTCTGCTCACTGGCCAGAGTGATATTTCATGAATGAAGTGTTTATTTTTGTGCCAAGTCAGCTAACAAGATTAACAACCATTTGAGCAAAGACACTTCCACCAGGTTTTTAAAAACAGGGAAGGAGGAAGGAGCTTTTGCCTGGGGCTGCCGCGGCTTGGCAATTGCAAACATTTAAATACAGCAGAAGAGAAGGCAACTGGATCAGACCAAATATAAAGGTTTAAGATGAAGGAGAGAGCCAACCTAGAACTAAAGAGAAAGCTAGAACAATTAATGAGTGGAAATGATTGGCCTCAGGAAGTTGTGGGTGCTTCATCACTGGAGATTTTTAAGAAGAGGTTGGACAGCCATTTATCTGACATGGTTTAGGTTCTCCTGCTTGAGCAGGGGGCTGGACTGGAAGACCTCCAAGGTCCCTTCCAACTCTATTCCATTCCATTCCATTCCATTCTTCTACTCTACTCTACTCTACTCTACTCTACTCTACTCTACTCTACTCTACTCTACTCTACTTTACTCTACTCTACTCTACTCCATTCCATTCCATTCCATTCCATGTCAGAACATCATTGTATGAAATTGGCCACACTAGTAACCTTTATGTGAGTAACACCTATGGGAGATTACTTGGCAGGTGGAATTGGGGACACATTCCTGCACAGCCCTAGAGAAAACAGAGTACCAAGTTTCCCTGAGCTAGTACAGAGTGCAAAGAGACACGTAGATGTCAATAAGGCAAAGGAACAGAGTTCATGCAGACCAAGGGTGTCAAACTCAATTTCATTGAGGGCTGCATCAGCATTGCGGTTGCGCTTGGGGATCTGGGTGGGTGTGGCCTACTGGGTAGGCATGGCCAGCTCTATATCATTCGCGTCAAGAGTGCCTTTGGGGGCCTGGGCAGGACTGGGACAGATCTGAGGGTCTCTGGCAGAATGGGGTGGGACCGGGGCAAGCGCCAAGGCATGGTCCATTCCTTCATTCCTCACAAGGGGTGACACCTCCCCAGCATGCACCCAGGGGGCGGGGCCAATGTGGCAGGGGCTGGTTCCTTGCTGTTTCCAGATGGCCTTGTGAAGCTAAGACTGAATGTGTTTCAGCATAGATGGCCACCACAAAATTGTACATTGGCTCCCGGCCGGCCTGGGCCAGGGCCAAGGCAGCGGGGACCGTTCCCTCACTGTTCCCAGGATGGCTTCGCGGGCCACATGAAACCACTTCGTTGGCCACATCCGCCCCCCAGGCCTTGTGTTTGACATGTCTGATGTAGAAAGTGGAAAATCTTTGTTTCCAGTTTTAGCCTCTTAGGCAGACAAACCTTGCTGAGACTTTCCGTAGGATTTGCCTGTTTAATACGTGCAGACAGAAAATCGATTCGGCATCCAATAATTTGCTCTCAACGGTGGTTTTACAGTATCAACATTCTAGGACCATTTCCTCCTTTTTTGTATGCAGAGCTAGAGCAAGGCAGTCTTGGCTGAGAGACCGGTGGTCTCTGGTGTTCAGCAGACTTTGAGAATTACCTCCATGTGGATGATGTGACACCATCATCCATCACAACCGAGGGAACATATATTAAGTGAGCACAAGGCAGGCTCAAAGAAGGATGGGGGGCCATGTTTTACTATCTGGCATCACTACACTTGCATGGACAGCTTAATGTGTCTAAAACTGAGCTGGCCTTTAGCTTGTGTAGGGAATGACTTTGTCTAAAAATATTCATTCACTCACCTTGCCTAACCCCTCAGAATTCTGGGAGTTGAAGTCCACAGGTCTTAAAGTTGCCAAGGTCGGGGACCCCTGTTCTAGTAAAATCCACCACACAAGCAGGAGACCCTATACTGTTCTGGATAAATGGCTGTCCAATCTCTTTTTAACAACCTCCAATGATGGATCACTCACAACTTTTGAAGGCAAGCTATTCCACTGATTAATTGTTCTGGAAATATCTCTTTGGTTCTGACTTGGTTCTCTGCTTGATTAGTGTCCATCCCTTGCTTCTTGTCTTTCCTTCAAGGGCTTTGGAGAATAAATTGACCCCCTCTTCTTTGGGGCAGCCCCTCAAATATTGGAACACTGCTGTCATACCACTCCTAGTCCTTCTTTTTATTAAACTGGACATACAGTGCCCAATTCCTGCAACTTCTTAAAAACCTCCAGTGATGGAGTACCCACACCTGAACAGAACAATCTTTTTCGAACACAGAGCATAGAATCCTAGAGCTGGAAGAGGCCTCTGAGCTTTTTAGTCCAACCCCTTGTTCAAGGCAGGAGTCTTACGCTATCCCAGTCAAGTGGGCTGTCCAGTCAATTTTTGAAAATCTCCAGTGGACACAGAGGAACAATCTGCATTTTGGACTTCTAACGGATTGTGTAGAAGCAATCTGAAATGATGAAGTCTTCCTTGCCAGACATTTTTAACAGTAGAGAACTATTGCACGTTCAGATTTAACAGTCTATTGTGTAGAATAAGGAAGGTCCTCTCATTTACAAAGGAGACCTTGCCACACTGACCTGGGAGAGCAAAGAGACAATGGATGCATTTATGGTGGCTACCAAGAGCGTTTTATTGCATTTTGCAAAATTTCTCTCTGAGCCCGAGTAGTTATTTTTCTTTCAGATGGAGAGTATTCTTTGGAAGCAGAGTGATATTGCCCTTGAGGTAAAGCTAATTGTAAATCTGTAAGCATAAAATATAGCTCCTGAATGAAGCAATGTGCATAAAAGTATAGTACAAAGATTAACAACAAATTGTGTGGGGTGTGCTTTTTTTCAATGCTGAGATTTCAAGGTTAGGTTTAGGCCAGTGGTGGGATTCAAATATGTGAACAACCAGTTCTCTGTATGGATGCTGCTTCTGGAAGTCCATTCTGGGAATGGGCAACAAAAAATTAGCTACCGGTTCTGCCGAAGTGGTGCGAATTGTCTGAATCCCACTACTAGTTTAGGCTTTGTTCAACATTTGCTCCCTAGGAAATGCAAAATTATAAGTGCAGTGTTTATGCTTCCTATCTGTTTTCCTGAATGTTATTTGTGCATCTTCATGCAGTCCTAGAAAAAACAGGCAGAGAAGTCTAGCATATCTGCTGATCCTTGCCTGACTAATATCTACTTACTAATCAGATTGCAAACACATACAGTAAATAAATGCTACAGGGATTACTATAAAGTATTCAAATCATGTCCATCTTCAAAACAACAACAACCACCACAAAACAATCTCTTGCCTAATTTTTCTGGAGATTAGTTAGAGGTAGCAGTCACCATTGATTACCATTGCATCTACCTCTCTGGGATGGAGAATGTGAGCTTTATTCCAAGTTTTTGATTGTTTACTATGGTCAGGATGCTGAAATATTCCAAGTATTGGTCCACGTGGAGCACAGGAAGTTAAAATTGTTGTGTCCTTCTTGATGCAGCCAATTTGGAATATTCCAGAAAAACCTTTTGAGTCCGGCAATTTATCGTTTCAGTGGAATTAAATTGCCTTTATTTCAGCCATTGAACGAACTCAGCTAATGGAAGTCAAGGTAGAAATAAGACAGAAACAATTAAAACAGCAATATACACATACCTATGTAGATAGATAGATAGATAGATAGATAGATAGATAGATAGATAGATAGATAGATAGATAGATAGATAGATAGAGACAGAGATAGATAGAGACAGAGATAGATAGAGATAGAGAGATAGACAGTTAGAAAGATAGAAATAGATAGATAGATAGATAGATAGATAGATAGATAAATAGAGATAGAGAGATAGAGATAGATAGACAGTTAGAAAGATAGAAATAGATAGATAGATAGATGGATGGATAGATAGATAGATAGATAGATAGATAGATAGATAGATAGATAGATAGATAGATAGGTATGTAGGTAGGTAGGTAGGTAGGTAGGTAGATAGATAGATAGATAGATAGATAGATAGATAGATAGATAGATAGATAGATAGATAGACAGTTAGAAAGATAGAAATAGATAGATAGATAGATAGATAGATAGATAGATAGATAGATAGATAGGTAGGTAGGTAGGTAGGTAGGTAGGTAGGTAGATAGATAGATAGATAGATAGATAGATAGATAGATAGATAGATAGATAGATAGATAGATAGATAATGCAACATTTGGACAGCCACAGAACAGAACTGGTAAAGCTTATAATTCAGGAAATCCATAATTAAATTGCTTGTGCTAGGAATTAACGTGGTTGTAGTCAAAACAGATGTCTTTCAACTACAAGCCTTCTTATTACCCATCTGCAACTTCTTGAAGCAGCTAGCCCTTTAAGAATGAGGAAACAGGAAGAAGGAATAGCCTAGGGCAGGAGTAGGCAACCTTGGCTCTTTTATGACTTGTGGACTTCAGCTCCCAGAATTCCTGAGCCAGCATGACTGGCTCAAGAATTCTGGGAGTTGAAGCCCACGAGTCATAAAAGAGCCAAGGTTGCCTACGCCCACCCTAGGGCTACAAAAAATGGGAATAATAAATCTATATATATTTAAGAAGCAAAAAAACTAGCTAATGATTTTTTTTTGTTTGAATCAAGAATTGTTATTGAAAGAGAAAAATAACTTCTGAACAGCCTCTGTTCAACAAATGCCCATACCAACTGAAGGCAATGATATTTGTAGTCTTTTAAAGCAATGGGATTGGGAATCTCAACATAACTGCTTGCAATAGTGGCGAATATCTGTAGCTCGGGTGTAGGATGAGGGTGACGTTTCGTTTTCCAAACTTGTGGGTTGGTTTCCAAACGTTTTGTTACCAGGTTAGGTAGCATCTTCAGTGGAGTTTAGGGGACGTCACACCTGGCACTCCACAAGCAATTCCATCCACAGACACATCTATCTACAACCAGCCTATGAACCCCTCAGAATCCAAATCTGATGACTCACACCTGACCCATCACAAGACCCATCACATGAGGTACTAATGCCATTCTATAAAGCCTTAGTAAGACCACACCTAGAATACCGCAACCAATTTTGGTCTCCACACTATAAAAAAGATGCTGAGACTCTAGAGCAGTGGTTCTCAACCTGTGGGTCGGGACCCCATTTGGAGTCGAATGACCATTTCACGGGGGTCGCCAAACAATGCAGTCCGCCATTTTTCCCCCTTTCCTTAGCTGTGCTACTCCCTTTTATTCTATTGGCATTTGAAAGCCAATAGAATAGACTCTCTTGAATAGAGTCTAATTCTATTGGCTTTCAAAAGCCAATAGGAATTGTCCAGGCTGTCTCTGCCCTGCTGAGCCCGCCAAAAGTCCCATTCTGCAAACGGTGCTGCACCAGTTGAGTAGTCCTCGACTTACGACCGGTTGGGGGGTTGCGGCATTAAAAAGATGGAGAACTGCTACTTTAGAGAGAGTGCAGAGAAGAGCAACAAGGGTGATTAGGGGACTGGAGGCTAAAACATATGAAGAACGGTTACAGGAATTGGGCATGGCTAGTCTAGTGAAGAGAAGGACCAGGGGAGAATCTCCACAGACAAATGGCTTGTTATTTGTGAGTTGCAACTGAAACTAGGGACTTGCGGACCGAAGGAAACCGAATCCAAAAAACAAGGAAGGAATTCCACATGCCTTCAGCCCCACTTCATTTGCAAACCTGCTTCAGTCCAGTCAGTCCTCAGTCTGCACAACTTACGATCATTCATTTAAGAACCCATTCAAAGTTATGACCGCCCTGGGAAAAAAATGGACTTATGACCGATCCTCACACTTATGACCGTTGCAGCATTCCTGCAGTCAAGCGATCAAAAGTCAGGTGCTGGCCAACTGACAGAGCTTTATAATGGTTGCAGTGTCCCAGGGTGACATGATTGTTATAGATGACTGCACGCTTCGCTGAACTGCAGTGGTGATCCGCTTAATGACTGCAAATGAGGTTGTAAAACTGGGCGCAATTCACTTAAGAACCGCACCCTTTAGCGATGGAAGTTCTCATCCCAGTTATGGTCTCCCAGTGCCTGACCTCGATCACAAATTTATGTTGCAAAGTGAGACATGTGTTCAGTGAGTTTTGCCCTGTTTTTCACCACTTTTCTTGCTGTGTTTTTTTAAGGGAATCCTTAGTGGTTGTTAAATGAGTAACACCGTTGTTAAGTGAATCTTGGCTTGTCAGAAGGGTGGCAGAAGGGGATCACACGGTGACCATCATAAATATGAACCACTTGTCAAACATCTGAACGTAAATTATGCGACCATGGGGAGGCTGCAACGATTGTTAAGCGGGAAAAAATGGTCATAAGTCACTTTTTTCCCCAGTGCCATTGTAAATTTGGACGGTCACTAAATGAACCCATTATAAGTCGAGGACTTACCTGTATCTTGTGGGTTAATAACTATCATTTGCAAATGACTGTATTTTCTATTATTTCAAAAACTGCTGTTGACGCTGATACGCCTGACTTACTGTACTTATGTATTTATATTTCCTATTTCTTAACTGATCATCTCTCTCTCTTATTCATATGAATATACAAGGCCCACACCGGTTTTAAGAAGATCTTGCAGCAACTACTTACTAGAGTAAGTAAGAAAGTGGTATATTGAGGGAGCTGGCAAATCTACTAATAACTGTAAATCATCCCAACCTTTCTATATACCTCTTACGACATGCTCTAAGCAGCAACACTTTCTTTATTCCAGCTAAAGCGGATTGAAAATGTAGATTAAATTCCTATTTGTGGCATTTCAACATTTTTTTTAGCATATTTGGACACAGTAGAAAATAAAACCGAGAGAAAGATGAATCAGGGCTGCAGAAAAGGCTCACAAATTTTAGAAAATTATGAAAATAGAGAGTTTTATTTTTCAGACATATAAACACTTTTGATACAGTACAGACGTTATTGTCAGAGCTCCAGAAAAATTGTCCGTTTTATGGATAACCACCCTTTTATGCCTTGCTTTTATACTGATCAAAATTGATGCAGGCTCACAACACGATGAAAGTTGTTTTTTTTCCCCAACTCTTTTTAGATCAATACTGAAGGTGTGTGCATTGCTGATAACCTCTTTGCATTTTAGCTGCGGAGAGAGGAAAGGTGATTAAACGCCTGGGAAATATTGCACCAGTTTTCAGGAAGGTAGATTTGGGTGTAATCCAGAATGCTAAGTTAATGAAAAGGAGGGCAGCCATAAGTCAGTAATTAGACACTGATCTTTCACACAAAACACAGAGAATAAAAACAGTCAATAAATAACAGTCTCTGCAAAAAAATAAATAAAACTGCCTCCTTTCAAAGTTTTTTTTTGCATATCTTTTCCATGGATTTATCTGCTAGCTGGTGTTGCTGAAAGGTCAAGACCAGGGGTCTTCAAACTTGGCCCTTTTATGACTTGTGGACTTCAACTCCCAGAATTCCTCAGTCAGCATGCCTGGCTGAGGTATTCTGGGAGTTGAAGTCCACAAGTCATAAAAGGGCAAGTTTGAAGACCCCTGTCTTAAATCTAACAAACAAAATGGAGGCTGGCTGAGGAATTCTGGGAGTTGAAGTCCACAAGTCATAAAAGGGCCAAGTTTAAAGACCCCTGGTCAAGACAGTAGCTCAACTGCTGAGCTGAAAACCTTGCTCTCTTCTGCATGTTCCTACTGATATAAAAGGAGCAATCGGCAAGATCGAACAAGAGCCCCCTCCTCAAGAAACAGAATCCACAAACCTAAAGGGATGGATCGCTGCTTACCGATCCTGAAACGAGGGAGTCAAAATCCAACTCATATCTAGAAGAACTTAAATTGTTTTGGAATGGATGGAGCTGCAGTCCTGTACAGTGAAGAGACACTAACTCAGTGGTTCTCCACCTGTGGGTCGGGACCCCATTTGGGGTCGAACGACCATTTCACGGGGGTTGCCAAACAACGCAGTCCGCCATTTTTTCCCCCTTTTCCTTAGCTGTGCTACTCCCTTTTATTCTATTGGCTTTCAAAAGCCAATAGGAATTGTCCAGGCTGTCTCTGCCCTGCTGAGCCCGCCAAAAGCCCCAGTCTGCAAACGGTGCTGTACCAGTTGAGTAGTCCTCGACTTACGACCAGTTGAGTAGTCCTCAACTTACGACCAGTTGGGGGTCGCGGCATTAAAAAGGTTGAGAACCACTGCACTAACTAGACTCCCTTTACAGAGATATTCACTCCCAGGGCCCATATTAAATTCCACTATTTTCATGGAGTGGAGCACCCTTCACCCTAACTGGTCTTTCAGCCTTTTCTTCTGACATTGCATTTAGACTACAACTCTACATATTCTTCCTCCTGTAGGGAAAAAAACCTCATGGAACATAGTGTAACCACCACCAGATATATAGAGCAGACAGTGGTGGGATTCAAATATGTGAACAACCGGTTCCCTGTGTGGATGCTGCTTCCAGAAGTTCATTCTGGGCCTGGGCAAGAAAAAATTCTGCTGAAGTGGTGCGAACCAGCTGAATCCCAGCACTGAGAGAAAAGGTCCCCTAACTTTTTGGCTTGACGGCTGGGAAGGAAAAGGAGCAGCAGGGAAATGCGTGCGCGTGCAGCCCCATGTGTGAATCTGCAAATGGATGAGCGCATGACAGTGGTGCTAGCCTGTACACGCATGTGCTCACATGGCACCTGCGCTGGCGCCCACGTGCCTGTGCAAACAGGCCATGTGCACCCTCGTGATGCTGGCGGCGGTGCTAGTGTCCCTGTGCATGCGCAAATGGGGCCGCTAATGCCCGTGCGGTGGTGCTACCATGAGTGGGAAGGCTTGCCAGCTATTCTCAGGGCCGCAGACCATAGGTTGGGGACCCTGATATACAGGATCAAATTGATTGCATTTTGGAATACTTAGGGGACACAATCCCCTGCATAGACTTGGGTCCCTTTCTAAAACAATCCCAAGGCACAAAGAACTTTTCAGAGAGATTGTCCATCAACAATAGAGCCATGGTGGCGCAGCGGTTAGAATGCAGTATTGCAGGCTAATTCTGCTGACTGCTGATTGTAGGCAGTTCGATTCTTACCGGCTCAAGGTTGACTCAGCCTTCTATCCTTCTGTGGTTGGTAAAATGAGGAGCCAGATTGCTGAGGGTAAAAGTCTGCCTCTGTAAACCGCTTAGAGAGGGCTGTAAAGTGGTATGTAAGTCTAAGTGCTATTGCTGCTAAGTGCTAACTAAAGGACTTCAGCTAGACAGGAGATCAGCTAACACAGTGGTTCTCAACCTTTTTAATGCCGCGAGCCCCAACCGGTCGTAAGTTGAGGACTACTCAACTGGTGCAGCACCGTTTGCAGAATGGGACTTTTGGCGGGCTCAGCAGGGCAGAGACAGCCTGGACAATTCCTATTGGTTTTTGAAAGCCAATAGAATTAGACTCTATTCAAGAGAATCTATTCTATTGGCTTTCAAAAGCCAATAGAATTAGATTCTATTCAAGAGAATCTATTCTATTGGCTTTCAAAAGCCAACAGAATAAAAGGGAGTAGCACAGCTAAGGAAAAGAGGAAAAAAAATGGCGGACTGCGTTGTTTAGCGACCCCGGTGAAATGGTTGTTCGACCCCAAATGGGGTCCCGACCCACAGGTTGAGAACCACTGAGCTAACATAATGCCTTCTCTGTCCCATGTGCCTATGGACAGAAGCATCTTTTCGTTCCATGAAATATTGACCAAAACATTTTGCGATGATGGATCAGCCACCACAGCGATTTTACCATTTGTCTGCAGTGACAAAAAAAGGTGAACATCTCCCTTTTCAACCCAAGCTCACTTTCTGATGGTGGGATTCTAAGAAATTTCATGGAAGTTTGACTGAATTACTGAAAGTTTTTGTCTGATTTACCAGCATATTTTTTTCCCTTGACAATTTCACACAGGTACAATGGAATAGATGTGCATAATACTCCAAAGTCCAAACATTATACTACTCTTTTTTCTTGGCAGAGGGTGGATGAGGTGGGAGAACAATACATTTTAAAATATACCTTTTATTTTCTCTCCAACCGTTCGATTGATAAGAATGGGTGATAATGCCCCCTCGTGGTCAAAAAAAATAAATGAAGGAAATCATTCTCTTACCTTTGATTTTAGGGGTACTGACTGGATTTATAGATGGTGCAGATGACATATCTATACAGTCAGTTTGCTAGGTTTTTGTTTTGTTTTGTTTTTTTAAAAAATCTGTACACTGAATTTCTCTTTTTCTTTCTTTTTTCTTAAAAACCTATCAACAGCTGTTTACAAGAAGTTATAAACCAGTGGTTTTTCATCACACCCACTGTTGAAAACCCACTCCAGAGTTTAGGAAGGTAGATAGTGTCACTGTTTTTGGTGTGAGTCTATATGTAGTCCATGGAATACACCATCAGATGTTGGAAATTTCCACCGGTTTCTTCTCCAGCCGATGCAGGTCAATTCTCCCGTTTAATGGGATTTGTACTTCCAAACCCTCATCCCCTCGGTGGTATTTTCTCCCCTTCCTTAGGCAAATATAAATCCCCATACCTGTAACCAGGCTGATGGAACTCAAGCTTATTATGGAGAGGGTGACCAAGGTGGGCATGCAGCTTACGGCCTCTGCTCTCCTGTGCGTAGGCTCTATGGAAATTTGGGGTTCTTTCTCCTCAATACTGAGGTCTGATTCTTTTCTCAGAAGACTTTCAATGTAGCTCTCATTGCTCACAGTGTCATTGACGAAGAGGTTCACCATGACGGTGGAATGCAGAGGTTCTGGATATCCATGGTCACTCACCTTCACCAGAAGGCGATACAGGCCGTAGTCGTTTTGCATGAGTGACTCTTCCAGAGTGATGTTGCCTGTTTTGGGGTCAATCTTGAAGGACTCCGGCCGAGGGCCTCTTCTCCCGATGATGCTGTACGCAATAACCGCATTCATGCCGGTGTCATTATCTATAGCATAGACCTCTGTGATGGGAGACCCAGGCAATGTAGAAGGAAGGACCAGAAGGTAGGACATGTTAGACTGGGGGAACAAAACCAATGGGGGATTATCATTGATGTCTAGTAAAAGGATGGTGATTTTTGCAGTTGAGGACAAGGGTGGGTCACCCCCATCCACTGCTTCAACCCACAAGACATAGGAGCTTTGCTGTTCCCTGTCAAGGGAGACCTTAGCTCTCAACACACCTTTGCCAGTGTCGATCACAAAGATATCACTTCGGTTGACCACAGAGAGGGCCACCCATCCATTTTGCCCAATATCTGCATCGCTGACACTTATAACTCCAATTTCACCAAAGCCTGGGAAATTCTCTGGTACAAAGAAACTGAAATCCTTGTTGATAAACCTCGGGCTGTTGTCATTTTTATCCAACACAGAGAGGGTCACAGTGGCGATGGATTCTCGCGAGGGCACGCCGGAATCCACAGCTCTGACAGTGTAGCGATATTTTTCTCGTTCTTCTCTATCCAGCTGGGTAGAAACAGTAAGGATCCCAGTAACTTTGTCTAAGGAAAAATAGGAAGGTGCCTCAGGCCCAAGGAAGTAGGATACTTGACCTCTTTCTCCACTGTCAGCATCGGTGGCGTGCAGTTTGGTCAGAAATGCATTGGGGACATTATTTTCCTCTATGGATAACTCTATCAAGACTTGGGAGAAAACTGGAGCATTGTCATTGTCATCCAGAACCTGCACTTGGATGATTTTATTCACATGAAATCCCTCTGTATTCCACGCAACTACAGAAATCTCATACAACTGCTGAGCCTCATAATCCAAGGCCTTTGTAGTCTCCAAAAGATACTCATTGTGATAGGGTTGATAAGGTGTCAGTTGGAAAGGGCCATCCCCTTCCAAATAGCAATCAACTTTATATTTTTCATCGGGGTCTTTGATGGTGAAAAAAGCAATGGGGGTGTTGACGGGTTCCAACTCTCTCAAGTAAACCACCCCCTCTGCTTCATTAGCTATAAAACGGGGAGTCACTTCAGGTGGTCTCATGGTAACTTTGATGATGGACACCAACACAGTTATCACCGCTGGGATGCAACCAGGACCATTGGCTAACACGCTCAGCCGATGCAGAAGAGGTGTGTCCCCGTTGATCCTCTTGAACAACTTAATCACCCCCGTGCTTTCGTTGAGACGGAAGAGCGTGCGGGACAGAAAGGAAACCTTTTGGCTGTAGGAATAGGTTATTTCGGCATTGATTCCGTGATCAATATCCACAGCATGGACCGACGCTATGTGCAACCCAGTACTAGAGTTGCCAAAGATGGTGACGTTGATCTGTGTCTCACTGAACTGGGGACAGTTGTCATTAATGTCACTGATCCCAATGGTGAGGGTGGCACTACCCACCAGTGGTGGAACCCCACCATCCTCTGCAATCATAAGAGTGACATATTGGTCGGTAGTCTCCCTATCCAGGGCACCCATGACAATAAGATAAGGTGTTCTTTCTCCACTTTCATTCTCCTCCACGTCCAAAGTAAAAACCCCATAATCATCTTGTAGTTGGTACGTCTGCACCCCATTGGTTCCCATGTCTGGGTCCACAGCTGGATGCTCTATAGCTAAACGGGTATTGATGGGCGAATTTTCAGGCACAGAGAGGTGTATCTGTGGCACAGGGAACCACGGTGCATTGTCATTGATGTCATGGATGGCAATCTTCACCTTAACCAGACGGAAATACTCCTGGGGTAACACCAGAACATCTAGCAAGAGCAAGCACGACTCTGAGGATGGAAGTGGAGAAGAGGAAGAAGATGAAACCACCGTGGAGCCAACATTATCCTCCAAGCAGAGTGTTTCTCGGTCAATTTCCTGGGTCGAGGTGCACAGGACCCCTGTCTGATTGTCCAGGTTGATGTATTGGCTCCCCAGTCCTTGGGAAGCAAAGCTGAAGGAGAGTAGACTTTTCCCCCATTGGTCAGTCTCCTGCTTCCTCACCAGTCCTCCTTTCTCTTCGTCCTCTGCAGTCCCCACAAGCTGTAAATCCTGGGCTAGGTTCCCAATGAGGAATCCAGCGGGAAGTCCTTCGTTGATGCTGTAGAAGAGTTCGCTGGCCCGACTGTAGCTTGCAAAGCAGTTAAACGGTTCCAAGAAAAGCAGGAAAATGAATACGTTCTGGGAAAAGAGAAACACAGAGTGTTAGTAGAAAGAACATCCTCCACGGTCAAACTTAAAGAGATGTCCATCCCCCCCCACCCCCACCCAAGAGAACCATGTCTGGTGTCAATCAAGCCAACCATCTACTCAACACTCAATAGCCCTCATCACAAAGCATCTTTCTGCAAATTCAGATGCAACCAGCCACCGATCCTTCATTTCCAGATCACCCAATGGACAATGAAAGGAGAGAGACTCTTAGCCACAACAATGATTTCTTTCTGTGATCTGTTTGGGGTGCCTTCAGCCTTCACCATGAAATGATGGATCAGGTTTACCTTTCATTTTATCTACCCCTTGCTTAGGATGAAATCCACTGGGGGGGGGGGAAACAGGAGAGGGGTGATCGATCCCTATGAAGCATGTCTATTCATGATACTCTTTACAATATTGCCCCATTGCCTTCTGCGTTCCAAGGAATAATCCTGAGGAGAGAATGCAGATGTTTAACTTCAATTTCAATCCTCCCCCTTTTTCTTAAAACAACAACAACAACAACAACATCAATCTGTTGGTCAAATGATAAGCAGATTATCCCAGGGACAAGAGACTGCATTAAGATTTGGCATAAAATGCATCGTTAAAAAAATAAAAATAAAAAAATTGAAAACAAACCCTAACCCTGCAAGCAAAAAAAAAAAAAAAAATATGTGCAATCCTAGAAGAACCTCATTCCACCTTCCAGTCGGATGTGCATTTTCCTCTCAAGTGACTCTCCCCCCCCCTTTACAAAACCAACCAAGCAGAACGGAATCTACCGTCCCTGGATAACTTTCCTAACAGGAACCCCTCTTGGAGTCTGCAAAGCAGACCTTGGCAACTTGGAAAGATTACCTAGCCAAAACCTGCTTTGAAACTCCTTTGCCACGGTGGTGGTGCGGCAACTCTTTACTTGGAAACAAAGCTGCACGCATGGGCTTATTTCCAAATCAGTTGGCAGAGGAACAGGCTGCAGGTAAACGGGGACTTTTAGGCTGCTGCCCCCCCCTTCCCCCATTACACCTGCATGGGATGGCCACCTTGAGCAAGGATATTATGTAGGGCAGCTAGAGCACAATCCGAATCCTGTAACTCTAATAGCAGGTTAATAGCAGCAGGAGCCTCCTGTTGCTTTTCTTTCTTTCTTTCTTTCTTTCTTTCTTTCTTTCTTTCTTTCTTTCTTTCTTTCTTTCTTTCTTTCTTTCTCTTTCTATCTTCCTTTCTTCTTTCCTCTCCTCCTCAACCTTTTCTCCCCTCCCTTCTCCTTCCCCCTTCCTTCCTTCCTCCCTCCCTTCCCCCTCTTCTTTTTTCTCTCTCTCTTTTCCTTCCTTCCTTCCCCCTTTTTCTCTTTTTCTCTCTTTCTTTCTTTTCCTTCCTTCCTTCCTTCCTTCCTTCCTTCCTTCCCCTCTCTTCCCTTTTCTCTTTCTCTTTCTCTTTCTCCCTTCCTTCCTTCTTCCTTCCTTCTCCTCTTTCTCTCTCTTTTCCTTCCTTCCTTCCTTCCTTCCTTCTTTCCTTCCCTCCCCCTCTTCTCTTTTTCTCTCTTTTCCTTCCTTCCTTCCTTCCTTCCCTCCCCCTCTTCTCTTTTTCTCTCTTTTCCTTCCTTCCTTCCTTCCTTCCCCCTCCTCTTCTCTTTTTCTCTTTTTCTCTCTTTTCCTTTCTTCCTTCCTTCCCCTCTCTTCCCTTTTTCTCTTTCTCCCTCCCGTCCTTCTTCCTTCCTTCCCCTCTTCTCTTTCTCTGTTTTCCTTCCTTCCTTCCTTTCCTCCTTCCCCTCTTCTCTTTTTCTTTCTTTCTCTCTCTCTCTCTTTTCCTTCCTTCCTTCTTCCTCCCTTCCTTCCATCCCCCCTCTTCTCTTTTTACCCATCCTCCATCCCCCACCCCCAATTTTAGGGAAGCCTCAGGACGCTCCTAGTTCCCCCGCTTCTCTCCTCCGGTCAACTTGAGCCCGATCTGGGCTCGGGGAGGGCTTCCAACCGTTCCCACGCTTCCGCGCGACCCCCTCCTTGAACCCGCTTTTTTCCCTCCCCCCTCCCCTCTCTCTCCGGGCGTACCGACAGGCTTCTCTGACCGGCGGCTGCTCTGCTGCTGCTGCTGCTGCTGCTGCTGCTCCCAGGGCTGGAGGGCTGCCCCATAGCCGGCTGCCGGCTCCGCTCGCCTCGCCGCCAGCTGGACTCCAGGGCCGGGGGCGAGGCGCGCCGCGTCTCATTCCCTGGGCGGCGCATCCCAAATGCGGTCCTGGAGGTTCCCCCCCCGTCTTCGCGGGGAGGACGGGAGGGGGGGAAGGAGGAGGAGGAGGAGAAGGAGAAAAAGAAAAGAAGAAAAGAAGAGGGAGAGGAAAAAAAATAGGAAGGGAGGAAAAAAAAGGGAAGGAAGGAAAGAGGAGGGGGCCGCTTCCTCGGCTGGGGGAGGGCAGGCGAGCTAAACTAAGTGGCCCTCCCTCCCTCTCTCTCTAATTATGCAAATCTCCAGCCAATGGCCACGCGGGACGCTCAATTAGCCGAGGGGGCGCGGGATGCGGGGGGGGGGACCCCCGCGAGGGTCGCTCCGAAGCGGCTCTTTCTGCTCCTCTGTCCGGCTCAGCCTCCGCCGACGCCGCGCTCGGAGTGCGGCTGCCGCCGACCCCGGGCTGGTGGAGGAGCGCCTTCCCTCCGCGCGCCTCGCCGCCCCTTCCGCCCCCCTTTTTGTTTCTCTCCCTCCCCCCAAGCCCCCGGACGGGGATCGGCCGGGCCAGGCGGGCCGATCGGAGGCCCCGGAGGGCCCGAAGAGGCTGGATTCCCCCCTTCCGCCGAGGAAGGGAGAAAAAGAGAAGGGAGAAGGGAGGCTGGAAGACGGGGGGGGGGGGAGAGAGCTGGCTTCGCGCTTTGCTGCGCCCTTTACTTTCTTTGGAGAGGTTGGCTCAGGCTAGGCTGAAGTGCTGGGATTTCTTGATGGTCTCCTTCCCAAGGACTGTGTATTGTTGTTGTTGTTGTTGTTGTTTTCTCCTCCTCCTGTTGTCTTCTTCTCCTTTTCCTTCTTCTTCTCCTCTCCTCCTGTTTTCTTCTTCTTCTTCTTCTTCTTCTTCTTCTTCTTCTTCTTCTTCTTCTTCTTCTTCTTCTTCTTCTTCTTCTTCTTCTTCTTCTTCTTCTCCCTTCTCCTTCTCCTTCTCCTTCTTCTTCTTTTCTTCTTCTCCTCCTCCTCCTCCTGTGTTCTTCTTCTTCCTCCTCCTCTTCCTGTGTTCTTCTTCCTCCTCCTCCTCCTCCTCCTCCTCCTCCTCCTCTTCTTCTTCTTCTTCTTCTTCTTCTTTCTTTTTTCTCCTCCTCCTCCTGTTGTCTTCTTCTCCTCCTTCTTTCTTTTTTCTCCTCCTCCTCCTCCTCCTCCTCCTGTTGTCTTCTTCTTCTTCTCCTCTTCCTCCTGTCTTCTTCTTCTTCTTCTTCTTCTTCTTCTTCTTCTTCTTCTTCTTCTTCTTCTTCTTCTTCTTCTTCTTCTTCTTCTTCTTCTTCTTCTTCTTCTCTTCCTCCTGTCTTCTTCTTCTTCTTCCTCCTCCTCCATTATTATTATTGTTGTTGTTGTTGTTGTTGTTATTGTTATCTTTTATTCATTAGACATGAACCTCAGTCAAGTCAAATTTTTCGACATAGTTCCCAGTGCCCTGATGACAACAGGTACCACTGTTACACGTTTCATCCATAACTGCGCAGTTTCGATGGCCAGGTCGCGATATTTCGTAATTTTTTCCAGTTCTTTTTCTTCGACTCTGGCATCTCCTGGTACAGCGATATCCGTCAGCTGTACGCTTCAGTTCTCTACAACTGCGATATCTGGCGTGTTGTGTTCCAAATGGTGATCTGTCTGTATTCGAAAGTCCCACAAGATCTTCATCCTCTCATTCTCAACAACTTTTTCCACCCTATGTTCCCACAACTTTTTGGCACAGGCAAGTTGTATTTTTTACACAATGCCCAGTGGATCAATTTGGCAACTCAGTCATGTCTATTAGTATTATTTTGAAACCATCAGGCTGACTCTACCTGGACTCCTGAGAAGAGCAAGGAGGAGTGGAGATGGTTGTGTAGCAGGAGTTAGGATGCTGTTGGGTGACTGGCTTTTCCAGGATGGAAATGTCCAGATCATCTTCCAAACCAAGTTTCACCATCTTTGGCCCAGGTTGAGGTTGTCCACGTGCTGCTGCTGCTGCTGCCTAGCTGGATTGCCAAAGAGGGGGAAAATGCCATGGTGATCGCAACCACTGTTGGTATCTCAACATCATTTGACCTCCATCCGTATAATATCTTTATTTTTTAACCCACTGAAATCAACAGCCCAGTTTCTGAGAATGCGGGGAGAAGTTTATGATCCTAAAAACATTTTTGCTGTCATCCAGCTAGTTTTGATGTTTGGAATGAAAAAAAAAAAAAAACCAATCAATGCAGAAGATCACTTCTAATTTTCAATTGTACCTTCTCTGGTGCAAGTTGGATTTCTTCATGGCTCCCTCTATCAAAGGAGATTGTCTGAGTCTTCTAGTCCTTAAGACCTTTGTGTATTTCTGCGTTTGTGTGCACCCATGCCTTTAAGTCAGTGACAGTTGCAGGATTTGGGTTTGTCTAGTCTAGAGAAAAGAAGGGCTGGGGTGACATGATAGCAGTAGTCCAGTATTTAAGAGGTTGCGATGAAGAATTGGGGGTCAGCCTGTTCTCTGAAGCATCTAAAGGCAATGACTGGAAACTGACCAAAGAGAGAAGCAATCTGGAATTAAGGAGAAACTTCCTGACAGTGAGGACAATTAACCAGTGGAACAGCTTGCCCCCAGAAATCGTGGGTGCTCCATCAATGGAGGTTTTTAAGAAAAGACTACTAGACAGTCACTTGTCTGAGACGGTATAGGTTTTCCTGCTTGAGCAGGGGGCTGGACTAGAAGACCTCCAAGGTCCCTTCCAGCTACTGTTCTATTCTAATCAAGCAGAGAACTTACCTAGAACTAAGGAGGAATTTCCTGACACTTAGAACAGTTAACCAGTGGAATGGCTTGCTTTCAGAAGTTGCAGGAGTTTCATCACTGGAGGTTTTTAAGAAGAGACTGGGCAGCCATTTTTCTGACATGATATAAGGTCTCCTGCCTAAGCAGGCAGTTGGACTAGAAGACCTCCAAAGTCCCTTCCAGCTCATATTCCTATTCTATTCTATTCTATTCTATTCTGTTCTGTTCTGTTCTAGTCTATTCTATTCTATTCTATTCTATTCTATTCTATTCTATTCTATTCTATTCTATTCTATTCTATTCTATTCTATTCTATTCTATTCTGATTCTGATTGACTGACTCCTGGACCAGTCCCTGCCGTTTTCTGCACAAGATTTCAGAACTGCTTTGGCATTACCTCTTTCTTAGGGCTAAGACAGAACGACTGGCCCAAAGTCACCAATCTGACTTTGTGTCCAAGCAGAATGCCCAATCTTCTGGTTTCTACCCTGATGCCCTTACCACTAGGCAAAACTGCCTCCCCCTGTCTCTTAAACCCTAAGAGCAGGATAATGCTTCCCATTTTCATATGACCAGCTTTCCCCCAATCTTTTCCTTTGCTTTCTCTCCCATCTTCTGTGGTGTCAACAATGAAGGTCACGCCTGTTGCCTGTGGTGTCCTTGACTAAGAATGGCCAGTCCTTTCCACAGTGCGACAGTGATTCCCATAGCTCTAGACTCTAGAACAGTGGTTCTCAACCTGTGGGTTGGGACCCCATTTGGGGTCGAACGACCATTTCACGGGGGTCGCCAAACAACGCAGTCCGCCATTCCCCCCCCCTTTTCCTTAGCTGTGCCACTCCCTTTTATTCTATTGGCTTTTGAAAGCCAATAGAATAGACTCTCTTGAATAGAGTCTAATTCTATTGGCTTTCAAAAGCCAATAGGAATTGTCGAGGCTGTCTCTGCCCTGCTGAGCCAACCAAAAGTCCCAGTCTGCAAACGGTGCTACACCAGTTGAGTAGTCCTTGACTTACAACCGGTTGAGTAGTCCTTGACTTACGACCGGTTGGGGGTTGCGGCATTAAAAAGGTTGAGAACCACTGCTCTAGAAAGAGTGCAAAGAAGAGCAACAAAGATTATTAGGGGATTGGAGACTAAAACATATTAGGAACGATTGCTGGAATTGGGTATGTCTAGTTTAACGAAGAGAAGGACGAGGGGGGACATGATAGCCGTCTTCCAATATCTCAGGGTTTGTCACAAAGAAGAGGGAGTCAAGCTATTCTCCAAAGGGCTCTACTCTACTCTACTCTACTCCACTCCACTCCACTCCACTCCACTCCAGCTGCCTCGCCTGGGCCTAACCATCCATTTAATGTGCAACCTTCTGAGATTGTCACCCATGCCTGCCTCTGGAAGAGGCAAAACACACCCCTAAGAGCATATTTTTCATCCTCTTCAAGGCTACCAGTTCTGGGTTGCAGGTGACCACTGTAAAACAGCCAAAGCAAATCTGCTAGCCCTAATCCCCTTCCCATGTAGTCTGTCACAGCCATTTTACTTTCATCGGTGTAGGAGACCTGATCACAGACAGGATCTCATTTGTGAGTTCAGCAATGTGTTTGTAGGTTCTTCTTGTGGTGCCTGATTTCCACAGAAAGAATACTAGGCAGAGTCAACCATATCTATTTCTCTATCACACACAAGGTGTTTGTAGTTCTCTGGGGCTTTGTGTCATTCTAACTTGGTTATCTTTCAATCTTCAACCCTTGCTGTTGAGATTTCTAGCCTGTCCCCGCCCCACCCCTAATACATTCGTTCTGCTAATGCATTTGGATTTTATTGGGAGGCCCCCAATTAAATTTGGAAGCATTCTTTTCCCAGGCAAAGTAATGTTCCAACTGACTTGCCGTATAAAAGCAGAGACTCCCTTGAGCTGAATTTGATCTACACCACCTTGTGTTGTTTTCTGGGCAACAGCACCAAATTGGTTTGCCTCGTTCCGGATTATTTTATTTCTGAGTCTTCCCTGCCTATTCTGCATACCTGAAATATATTGGTTGGGCCCCGATCTAAGCAGCCTGATCCTGTTTTAGAAATCAGTCTTGGATTTCTTCACTTTGCTACGAGGCTTCGCAAAGATAACCAGACCAAAACAAGAACAGTAGTTGCCAGACACAACAGCAGCAAAATACATATTGCTTTCTTCACACCGTCCTGGAAGAAAGAGACAATTGCTTCCAGCTGCTGAAGAAAGGAACTTTTTGGAGAGTGACTCTGAAACATCGCACTGAACAGATGCAATATGTATTGTGCATTGCATAAACGGATCGCCTCCATTTGACACATTTTCCTAAGCGGCCTCTCAGATCCACCCTGGCTGCTAGCAAAACAAACAATTTTGCAACTTCTTCCATTAATGAGAACCGTCATCACCAAAACATCAATGAAAAGCTAGACTAGATGAGATCTGGCTTGCCCAGGCAAGTATAAAAGCAGAGACTCCCTTGAGCTGAATTTGATCTACACCAACTTGTGTTGTTTTCTGGGCAACAGCACCAAATTGGTTTGCCTCGTTCCGGATTATTTTATTTCTGAGTCTTCCCTGCCTATTCTGCAGACCTGAAATATATTGGTTGGGCCCCGATCTAAGCAGCCTGATCCTGTTTTATTTATTTATTTATTTATTTATGAGACTTATATACCGCTTTAAGTGCAAGCACTCTCTAAGCGGTGTACACCAGTAAGCAATGTATATATATATATATATATATATATATATTTAGATTGCCCCCAACAATCTTGGTCCTCATTTTACCTACCCCGGAAGGATGGAAGGCTGAGTCAACCTTGAGCAGGTGAGATTTGAACCGCTGACCTGCTGAACACAGTCAGCTAAAGTGGTCTGCAGTACTGCACTCTAACTGCTGCGCCACCTCGGCTCTTTTTTAGAAATCAGTCTTGGATTTCTCCACTTTGCTACGAGGCTTCGCAAAGATAGCCAGACCAAAACAAGAACAGTAGTTGCCAGACACAACAGCAGCAAAATACATATTGCTTTCTTCACACCATCCTGGAAGAAAGAGACAATTGCTTCCAGCTGCTGAAGAAAGGAACTTTTTGGAGAGTGACTCTGAAACATCGCACTGAACAGATGCAATATGTATTGTGCATTGCATAAACGGATCGCCTCCATTTGACACATTTTCCTAAGCGGCCTCTCAGATCCACCCTGTCTGCTAGCAAAACAAACAATTTTGCAACTTCTTCCATTAATGAGAACCGTCATCACCAAAACATCAATGAAAAGCTAGACTAGATGAGATCTGGCTTGCCCAGGCTGCTTATTAATTAAAAATAAAATAAAAATAAAAATCAATTCCCTCAAGGCAATCCTTTGACAAAACATCATGTCTAGGCTAGCATTTGACAAATAGTTCGATGACAAACACATATCACTATAATAGCTTGCTAGCTAAAAATACAATAATATCAAAATGTTGCAACTGTAAATAGATTGAGCACAATCTATAACAATGATCGTGAGCAAATGGAGTCAGCCTGGACTCCTGGTTCCTGTTAAGAATGGTGGAGAAGGGAGGCAATTTGAACTTGGCCTACAGACAAGAGACCAAAAGTCACAATGCCATAAAAGTTTTTAAAAAATAATAATAATCAAGTCTACCAAATAAGAAACGGGCTGTGCATTTACACGATTTTTTTTTTAACTTCTCCATAATTAAATTAAAGCTTCTTAGCCTCGAGCAAGCTCAAATTTTGGCGTTCTTTTGCTCTGAGGTTGCATTTTTTCCCTGTGCCCTAAAATAACCCATTTTGGAGCCTTGCCAATATCCTGAAGCATACGCTAACCATCCCAGGAAGGAAATCTAGGCCAAATTGTTTAGTAGGACTTTCATGGAGACTGTGTATAAGACAATGTCATTTTCATTTCATTATTTCAATTCATGTTTTGTTTTTGTACTTGTGGGTTTTGATGAACACGTTACTTTGTTCATCACATTGGGTGGTTTTCACACCTCCATCTTTCCCATTGGTGTATAAAAAGGTGATCAACCAAGCAATTCATTAGACCAGGTTTGGGTAACTTGGAAATCCAAAGAAAATAATCAAAATGCAACTAACCAGGATTTGCATACTGTCTGAATGCAACTGGCAGTTCTTCAGCTGGCTTAGCTACCTGTGTTTTGTGAGCATAAATTCTGTGTGCACTTTCTCTCAATAGACATGCTTTTTTTTCTTTTGGACCAGGATCTCTTTTGGACCGGGATCTCACTGCTAATAAATTGTGGTTCCCAAAAGCTGTAGAACAGCGGTTCTCAACGTTTGTGTGACGGCGACCCCCGTCACACAAACGTTATGCGCATGCACGGTGCTGCCCCCATGAGTGGCACGCATGCGTGGCGCCGCCCCCGGAGGGGAGAAAATGGCGGATCGCCGCCTTTGGCAACCCCCGAAAAATGGTCGATCGACCCCAAATGGGGTCGCGACCCATAGGTTGAGAACCGCTGCTGTAGAAAGACAGGTGATGCATCATCTACCTTGATGTGGCTAAACTCCTAGTGTATCTTCATAGTGGCCCTACATTCAGGAAGTCCTGCAGTATAAAAAAAGTTGTGACACTGTGCAACCCAAGAGTAAGGGTAGCTAGTATTTCCAATGAATTTGAAATGTAATGTACCATGGTCAGGAGCACATTATAGCTGCCTCATCTTCCAATCAGACCCAATCAACTGTCTCTACTAGCATCATTTATTGAATTAAGCCAAGACACTCTCAAGGCCGTATCTGTGTGGTGTTGAGATGCACCTGAGCTGAAGATAAATCTTAAGAAGGAGTGGGAGAACTTAGTTCAGTGACAAGAGGAAAAGTGATCCATAGTGTTTTTAGTACTTCAAATAGTTGTTGCATGTTGCTATAGACTAGCAGCCAACGAGTCCACACCTGGAATACTGCAACCAATTTTGGTCACCATACCACAAGAAAAATGTAAAGTTCAGAGAAGAGCAACTAAGATGATCAAAGGCCTGGAGACCAAAACATATGAAGAACGGCTGCAGGATTTCAGTTTGGTTAGTCTAAAGAAAAGGACTAGGGGTGACATGATGGCAATATTCCAGTGTTTGAGAGGTTGTCACAAAGAGGAGAGGGTCAACTTATTTTTCAAAGCACTAAAAGGCAAGACAAGAAACAATGGTTGGAAACTGACCGAACAGAGAAGGAATTAAGGAGAAATTTCCTAACAGGACAATTAACCAGCAGATCAACTTGCCTTCAGAAATCATGGGCACTCCATCACTGGAGGTTTTTAAGAAGAGACTAGACAACCACTTATCTGAAATGGTATAGGTTCTTCTGTTTGAGCAGGGGGCTGGACTAGAAGACCTCCAAGGTCCCTTCCAGATTCTATTCTATTCTATTCTATTCTATTCTATTCTATTCTATTCTATTCTATTCTATTCTATTCCATATTCCACATTCCACATTCCACATTCCATTCCATTCCATTCCATTCCATTCTATTCTATTCTATTCTATTCTATTCACTTGTGGCTCTCCAAATACAGCTTCTCTCAATGCTGATCATGCTGGCTGAATGCTGTTCATTGAGCAACATCTGTAAGGCTGATAGCTCTCCACCTCCATTATGGAAGGTCAACTCCACTTCTGACCCACTTCTCCACCAACATTGCTTACCATACATGCAAGACAGAGTAATAACTGCATGAGACATAAAAGACCTAATGTTGTTTTCCGTGGCTGTCAAGTATATTTTAGGAGGCTGTTTTAATTAAATACTGTCCGATGTTCTGTTGAAATGCTGATACCTTTTAGCCTGGTATCCCAGAACTGGTCACTCCAGATAAAACACGGTGAAAGATCATGTCAAGTGCAGGAAATCTGGAGTCCAGGCAGTTCAACTGAATGTAGGTTTATTGTATGCTGAACTACTAACAGTGAAAACGAGTTGGCAATAGAGAAGAGTCAATGGAATTTAAGGTGGGCTGGACTTAAATCTCTTGTGGGCACGAAGGGATACAAAACTGATGATGTGTTTGACTCCCTCCCTCAGAGTCAGCCTGGTCACCTCCTACAGATCACGACTGTCTCTTTTATATTAAAACTGTTTATTGAATTATTACTGAATAGCACCATGGAGCTGGTCAGTAATATTTGACATCTGGGAGTGCAATTAGCAGGATGGTGGCAAAAGTATATCAGTATTTTGCCCATTTAGAAGATCAGTTGTGGGCATTTACATAATGTCATTAAAAAAGGATGTAGTTTCATTTTTCTCCTTCCAAGAGAGAGAGAGAGACAAGGAAACCATTATCAGACAGTAGAACTAAGCCTTGATAATTTGTGACATTAGCACTTCTATGAATTTTTTTTTATAAGACTGATCAAAATCTTTCTATTACATTGGAGAGCAAATGTGTGCCAACTGAAAATTAGTGAATTCTATAAGATTCCTGTTCTGCTCCTTATCAAGTTAACAGAGGGTGCTGCTGCTTCTGTAAGCCTGCTATTTTATATATGCACACGTTGCCTGCACGTGTCAGAAGCTCGTGAATATGGAAATGTTTGTGAATAAAGCTTTCATTGACATTAATCCCTGACTTCAGAGTTGCTGTCATGACCTCTGGAGCAAGAAATCAGATTTTCATGAGCAGACTTGCAGTAGCTATGAGATACTCAGTTTTTTTTTTTTTTTTTTTTTAAGTGCCTTTTGTTGCTTTCTGTACTTTTTTAGGGCCATCTAGTGGTGCTGGAGAAGACTCCTGCAAGTCCCTTGGACTGCAAGGCATTCAAACTGGTCAGTCCTAGAAGAGATCAACCCTGACCGCTCTTTAGAAGGCCAGATCCTGAAAATGAAACTCAAGTACTTTGACCACTTAATGAGAAGGAAGGACTCACTGGAGAAGAGCCTAATGCTGAGAAAGATGGAGGGCAAGAGAAGAAGGGGACGACAGAGAAGGAGGTGGCTGGATGGAATCACTGAAGCAGTAGGCGTGAGCTTAAATGGACTCCAGAAGATGGTAGAGGACAGGAAGGCCTGGAGGAATGTTGTCCATGGGGTTGCGATGGGTCGAACATAACTTCGCAACTAACAACAACAAGTGGTCAAGGTTTGCAACCTTGCTCTATTCCATTGGCCAGCTCAAGAAGCCAAAGGGCTAAATTAAGCCCTCTTTCCTCCTTCACAGATAAATCACAGAATAAAATAGCTGTAGTAATCTTGCATTTGTATTGGTGTAGTAATACTATGTACTGCCTATTCCTCCCCTGGAGACTCTTTGGTTACTTTTAGCCTCGTGTGCACGTACTTGAGATATTCTTCATTTGTTTTCATCAATATGTAAGCCATATCAAAACATTTGTCTTCGCAGTCTATAGATCTTTGTTCGTAAACACGTTGTGCCATTCATTTATAATTAAAGGAATGGGACTTGGAAAAGAGCCAGGGCTGAGTTTTGCAAATGTATCAGCAATCGTTTGGTGATGTAACTTGGGGGTGACAAACGGAGGGAGGAACAAAGCGTATCCTATAAATCCTAAGACAAAGAAAGGTTGTAGTTTCACCAATCTCCCAGGATCTCCCCTCCTGCCCCCAAATAATCAAACAAATCCTTGCTCAACACAATCTCTTACTCATCACTGGCCAAATTCTTATTTCATTTGGAAAAAAAGGGACGGAGTTCCAAGGTAATCTACACCAGAGGTCCCCAATCATTTGGGCATCAGGGACTGGTTACGCGGAGAGAGGTTTTTCCGTGGACTGGAGGGGGCATGGTTGTGTGTGCTGCCTGCATCCCACAGATGCCCGATGTCACATCTTAGCTCTGAGTCTTCATGCTCCTCAGAGCCTTCCACAGACTCTGATGTGACCTCAAGGCAATCTTTCCCCCTCATCCGATCATCGGACTCGGCTGCCGGATCTGCTGGCAGACGAGGACTCACAACACATATATTCTCAAATGAAAGACTTTTTACTTGAAGAAAGAAACTGGTAGATTCAGCTCAAATGTTGCTCCTTGAAACACCAGGGTCAAATATCACTGGCTTCTAAACTTCTAATTCAAGACTGGTGATAAAAACAGTCTCCTACTTCAGCAAAAGCCAGGAAGCCCACAAATCTATCCTACTAATCACTTGGTTTATTGCCCTGCAACTATTCCTGGTCTCCAATATCCCTTTGAGACAGTTCCCTCACTACATCTTATGGTCTTATAAGGAGTTATATTGAACCCTGGCTATCTAAAAAGTTGCAACGAAGTCCTTGAATGCATAAATCAAGCCTCACGCTCTAATTAGATTATAGTTTGTCTTTATGAATGTGAAGTTCAAATACATCTTCTATTTGTCTTATGCGTTAGATATCTAGCTTTTGTGCCCCAGAAATTCAAAGACATATAGGGGGTCTTTCGTTTTGTCCCCAAAGTGACCCTGTGAATCAGATTGTGGGGAAAGTCAGTAACAGATTCAAATTTGCCTAGTGAAGGCTGATTAGAAATTTGAAACTAGGTTTCCAGTTTAACTTAGTTCTCCAAGCACCATACCACACTGGTTCCATATACCTTACCACAATGTTGCTTATTGGTTTTTGAATCACCTAGAGCCAAAATTCTTTGGTCTCATCCAAAACTGATTCAAAATAATTCCACTTTAACACAATATTCTCATCCCGATATAGTTCTGCAGCTTCTAAGTGGGTCTAACTTCACGAGAGGAAAAAAAATTCACTGGTTCATTCTAGGACTGAAGATCAATAACCTTACAGCTCCTGCTGTGTTACAAAGCTTCATTTATGCTTTGCCCCAACTCTTTTGTCTCATTTTGTAGATCAATCTGAACACAGAATATCTTTGTCGTCACTGTGGCAATGTGATCCCCCCCATCCTCCTAATTTCCAGAGCTCCTTATTACTTGTTCTGGAGACTACTTAGTGTAATCAAGATGCCAATTCCAGTGAGTTTATTTTGATTTTTTTTTTAAGCAAGCCTCGATTATAATTCTCTAGCCTTTTGTGCTCTGCTTTCATGTCATGTGATATGACCCCCCCCCCGTGCAGCCTGACTGATTTTTCTCTTGGTTGTGCAACCAAATGCTTTCTTCAATGTTCTTTTACTTTTTGAGATCTGTGAGTGGTAAAAGGAAAAAAAAAATACACCATGTAGAGGTAGGAGAAAATGTTTGAGAGAATTGAGTTTGGATAGCCTTGCTCATGAAACCCTTGAATAAAATCATGATTAACTCATGAAAGCTTTTAATAAAATGTGTTAGTCCAGAAAAGTCTTCCTTTTTTTTTTTTTTGGCCACTATAGCCTCCAACTTGATCCGTTCCAATGGTGGGATTCAAATATGTGAACAACCAGTTTGGGGTGTATATTGTAACTTTTATAAAACTTTTCAATAAAACAAGGGAGGAGGGAAAATGTTTGATTTGCATTTTAATGTGAATTTACTCAGTTGGCAATTCTTGAACGTGTCAATCTTAACACATTTCCAATTTTTGCAACGCAGTCTTCTCAACAATCCTATGCCTTCCAAATGCGGAATAGAGGAAGGGTATATGCCGAAACTGACATCTTAAGAAGAAGCACACATAAAAATGTGTGTGGGGGAGGAAAAAAAATAGAATTCTATGTTACTGTTGGAAACCGAAAAAAATTACGCCTTTTATTATGTGGTGTGTTTGTAAATTATTTTTTAAAAGCGTGATAAAGTCTGCATCTTTGAGGTATCGTGCAGACTCTAAAGCTTCAGAAATCAGTGCAGGAGAAACACAGTGGCATGTATGCAATACACTGCCAGCTACATGTTACAAGATTACAAAACCTTTTTTTTTTTCCCCCAAAGAAAAGTGAAAAAGCGACTTTAAAGGCATTGATTATTCTGGAGGACTATCTACTAAGTAAACGGCCAGATTCTACAGCATGTATTGACGAACTGAAGTCAAATGTAGCCACTCTTCTCTAGGACAGATTCAACCCCCTACGCTTATTTTTCAAGTACTTTAATAACCTCTTACATTAAATTGAACCCTTCCTTTGCAGTGTGGGTGTCTCCCATATGCTTCTGATTTATGGCTGAGACCAGAAATCGGAGATGATGTTGACATTGTTGATATGATGTGTCTTCTAATTAATGCCATTCTGCTCTTGCCGATGGGGATGGGGATGACAGCCATGCTTTGATTTGCAGGCTGCAGAGAGGAGAGGAGGACAATGAAAGAGAACTGAGACTTCCTTGCTTGTGGAGGAATAAGCTGCTGTTTCAAGCATCGAGCTGAACTCTTTTGCTTCCTTGGGTTAGCTAATTTTTAACCAAACTGCAGTAGAATGGAGAAGAGCTATCTCTATGGTGCTAGGAGTTGATAGCTACTTGATGGCAGATAATCAGTCAATCAATATCCTCCTCCCAATATCCTATCTGCAGGAGTTGTATTGCCCAGCTTACCCGCAGAAATCGTGGGTGCTCCATTGCTGGAAGTTTTTAAAAAGAGACTTGTCAATCACCTGTCTGAGATGGTATAGGTCCTCCTGCTTGAGCAGGGGGCTGAACTAGAAGACCTCCAAGGTCCCTTCCAGCTCTATTCTATTCTACAGTAGATTACCAGATCTTTCTTTGCCAACCTTACCCAACCGTGCATTAAATATGATCCTTTCTTGTTGTCACTAGATCCTTTAGTTGAAGATCCTTCTGTTGAAGCCATCCAGTGGCTGTAAATACAAGCACCATAAAACAAGTCCAGGAAACCTCAACATCTATCTGTAATGTGAGATGACACTTGAAGTGTCAACAACAGAAACATTTATTTATTTATTTCTAAAATTTATATGCCGCCCAATCCCAAGGGACTCAGGGCGGCGTACAAAATTAAAACAATAATCTGACAATAAAACAATAAAATAAATACATTCATACAGCATGTCCGATCATATCCTCCCCCCCTGGGGACATCAGCCCCAGGCCTGCCGGAACAGGAGAGTTTTAATGGCTTTCTTAAAGGCTGGCAGGGTGGGAGTAGTTCCCCGAGGGCCCGCCAGCTGACATTGTCTGGCCGACGGGACCTGAAGGAGGCCCAATCTATGGGACCTCACTGTCTCTGGGAACTGTGCGGCAGTATGCGGTCCTGTAAGTAAGTAACATTTCAAGAAAGTCACAGATAATTTAGGGGTTGGGATTGAGATCTGCTCACTTTTGGCCAACAAAGTAGCTGTGACTGTGGTTGATTTCAGAAAGTCCCATAGGTTGAGGCCTAATTAGTAATAGACAAGACAAGACAGGGTTGAGGTCTAGACTGGGAAAAGACTATGGTCAAACCAGTGGTGGGATTCAAATAGGTGAACAACCGGTTCTCTGTGTGGATGCAACTTCTGGAAGTCAATTCTGGGCCTGGGCAACAAAAAATTAGCTACTGGTTCTGCCGAAGTGGTGCGAACCGGCTGAATCCCACCACTGGGTCAAACCCTTTTGTATTTTGAATAAATGTGTCTGTGAAAACAGCCCAGGTTGAATACACCATTAAAATTTTCAACAACAACAACTTTAGCTGTGAATTTTGGTCAAACTTGACGCAAGGGGGACTTTCATTCCCTGAGACCGTTAGGAGTCGTTGGTGCTGTTTGAAATTGTTCTGCCGGTAGCAAGATCTGACTGCTGGCCTAGCAACGGATTCTATTGCAAATCAGGGCTGTTTCCAAGGGAGGCAGAGCAGGAGAGGTCCCGGGGCTTATGGAGTGAAGGAATTGGAAGAGGCTGTTGGCAGGCCCAGAGGATGGGAGAGGGGCTTTTGGAGGAGTTGGTGGCAGTGGTAGCGTACTCCAGGGGCGAAAAGGAGTGAGGCCCCTTTAAGGAAAAGGTGGAAGAGGCAAGATCAGAAAAAGGAAAGGAGGTGAGGTTGTCGTGCAGGATACAAGCTAATTTGAGGGATAATCCACATGGAGCTCCATTTCCATCTGGCCTGTTTGCCATCGTTCGCTCCCTAGAGACTAAAATGGAAGATCTGTGACTTGAGCTGACCACGAACAAGGAGTATAGATCAGAGGTGGTGGTGACCCTTTGAGAGCTGTATGCAATGAAATTTCATTTTGATGTATGCCGATTGGTGTACTTTCAAAGTGACAATAAAGTTATTATTATTACTATTACTATTATTATTATTATTATTATTATTATTATTGATCATCACACAGTCAGCCAGATGTTCAGACTGGATTTGGCATTTTGTCTACCTATCGAGTCCTTACCCAGGACCTGGGATAGGCAGATGTGGATGTTTGATGGTATTACAGGTATTGTCGCAGGATGGAAACAGTTCCTAGTAAGGCCGCCTTTTGCAATTGACTAATGGTGAATCTGTCGATGCCAATGGTGTTCAAGTGGTGCTCCAGTTGTTGTTTTGTTTTGTATTATTATTATTATTATTATTATTATTATTCATCACACAGTCAGCCAGATGTTCAGACTGGATTTGGCATTTTGTCTACCTATCGAGTCCTTACCAAGGACCTGGGATAGGCAGATGTGGATGTTTGATAATATTACAGATATTGTTGCAAGATGGAAGCAGTTCCTATTATTATTATTATTATTATTATTATTATTATTATTATTATTGATCATCGCACAGTCAGCCAGATGTTCAGACTGGATTTGGCATTTTGTCTACCTATCAAGTCCTTATCCAGGACCTGGGATAGGCAGATGTGGATGTTTGATGGTATTACAGATATCGTCGCAGAATGGAAGCAGTTCCTAGTAAGGAATTATTATTATTATTATTATTATTATTATTATTATTGTTATTATTATTATTATTTAACACCTCCTTCCCCATAACTTTTATGCAGTTATTTTTGCTCCCTACATCACATTTTTAAATTTCAATTAATTCATCTTGCCATGTGTGTTTTCTTGTGTTATGCCACTATTATTTATATCCTTCAGCTCCACCCCACATTAATTACTTGGGCATCTTAGAAGCCTTGTCATCAGAACATCCATCATTGTGTTCATTCGTCCATATTTTCTGAAGAATACATCTACATTCCGTTCCTCTTTCTTTCAAGCTCCCCACCAAAGATGCATATTTGCTTCCATTCAGATCTAATCTTCCATTAACATTAATAATTCTAATCATTCTTATCATTCGTTTCAACAATTTTGCCTAAAGCTGGAATAATGTACTTCCCATGTAGAGATTCTAAAAATTCTATTGAAATTAAAATAATAACGAGGAAAGACAGGCAGATTTATACGCACGGGCTAAAGCAGACGTTTCATTTTAATAAGTTTTCAGTGAGAAGAAAAAGAAAAGGAAGATAAATGTGTTTAGAGTCAAATCTATCAAGCTTTATGCTACATCTAAAATTTCCAATGGAAAAAAAAACATAATTAACAAGGTAAGTATTATATGTTGGTAATACTTGAAACCATTCATAAGAAAATATGCTTAGAGTTCAGTTGAAATACTCCTGCATGTTTATTCTTCTTTTATAACCATGAGTCATGCAGAGTGTCATTTTATTTCTTGATTTAGATCACTCAGCAGGTGAGAAACAATTTCTACATGGTTTTATCCAGTGATTTACAAAAATAAATTAAAAAAATATATTTTTTAAACAGCATATTTTGTTGTTTGTCTTCGAACAATGTATTCTTTCCATCAAAACTTAATTTGATAAAATATTCCTTTTATTCTTTTGTGATTTGGGCAAGACTGGAAAACAGGTTGTCCCATCAAACATGGTTTGATCTAAAATTCTAGGCCAGGGGTAGGCAACCTTGGCTCTCTTATGACTTGTGGACTTCAACTCCCAGAATTCCCAAGAGTCATAAAAGAGCCAAGGTTGCCTAGCCCTGTTCTAGGCAAAAGGAATTTAACTGCTGCATAAGCCAAATGTACAGTAGCCAAATAAGATAGACAATCAGACTATGGTAGCCTTCAAAGCATTTGAAGAGCATCAACTTTATTCACTGGCAGAAAACCTTCTCCTTTTGCTGCTTAACTGGAATTTGAAAGCCTTTTGTGCAGTGGTGTGATTCAAATATGGGAACAACCAGTTCTCTGTGTGGATGCCACTTCCAGAAGCCTTATGGGTCACTGAATGTACATACGGACTTTTGACAAACATTGCTTAACAATGAAAGCTGACTTTGCTTTTTTTTTTTAAAAAAATAGTTTATTGTCTTAGTTAAGAAGGATTTCCACTCTTCTACTACTTGGGATGAAAACCCTAACAGCTTCCAACACAGTTTAAAATAAAATTTTAATCATAGTGTCATCTTGCAGTTGATAATGACCAGGAAAGACCAGCTGATATTAGGGGAGAGGGGAGAAAACATCAGAGTAGCAACAGCAGAAGAATAAATATCTAACATAAAAGAATTTGTGGTTTTCATTTGGCTCCTGAGGAGATTCGGTATTGGGAGAAATTAACTAAAAAGTCTTAAGAGACGTACCACAACAGTGTCGCTTTATTGCAATCATTGCAACCCACGACTTCCATCTTCAACCTGATGATTTGGAAGCAAAATATGAAGGGACAGCATCCTGTGAGAAAATTAACAAAAAATCAGGCTTATCATCACACATGCTGGCTACTGCTATGCTTTTCATTGTCTGTTTCCAGGACATTGTGTGAATCAGATCCATGGGTTACTATCCAGATGTCTAAAAGTCAACATTTTTCCCAGTTGCAATGTATGGCTGTGAAAATTAGACCATAAGAAAGGCTGAGCGCCAAAGAATGGAGGCCTTTGAACTCTGGTGCTGGAGAAGCCTCCTGCGAGTCCCCTGGACTGCAAGGCGATCAAGCCGGTCAGTCCTAGACGAGATCAACCCTGACTGCTCTTTAGAAGGCCAGATCCTGAAGTTGAAACTCAAGTACTTTGGCCACCTAATGAGAAGGAAGGACTCACTGGAGAAGAGCCTGATGCTGAGAAAGATGGAGGGCAATAGAAGATGGGGACGACAGAGAAGGAGGTGGCTGGATGGAGTCACTGAAGCAGTAGGCATGAGCTTCAATGGACTCCAGAAGATGGTAGAGGACAGGAAGGCCTGGAGGAACGTTGTCCATGGAGTCGCGATGGGTCAGACACGACTTCACAACAACAACAACAAAAGTCAATGATCAAATATACATACAGAATTTTTTTTTAATCGCATTTGTTTAATGATGGCATCAATAGATTTAAAAGCTCTGCAACCTCTCATTCAAAAATGGCCAACCTGCGTGGTGGACAAAGTGTTTGGAAACAAATAAAACCTCTGGACACTGTGATCCCCACTATGGATGAATGGCTTCACAAGTGGATGGAGTTAGCAGAGAGGGCTAAATCAACTCCTTTGATTAAAGAAAAGGTCACTGTTTTGTTTCTGCTTGGAAACCACTTTGGGATTTTGTGCTCAAGGTGGAAAAAAATCTGGCATGATTTTGGGGTTTGCTGATTAGATAGGTTTGGTGTTATAGAAATGGCTAGTACATATTATTATATAAAAGTAAAACGTGGAGGTTTTATGCTAGTGCCTTATTCTACTGCACCAAAAGAAGTCAGAGGTCAGTGCTTTTTTTAAAATAATAATAATAATAATAATAATAATAATAATAATAATAATAATAATAAAAAAAAAAAAAGTTGGAAGGGACCTTGGAGGTCATCGAGTCCAACTCCCTGGTCAGGGAGGAAATACACCATTTCAGACAAATGGCTGTCCAGTCTCTTCTTAAAAACTTCCAGTGTTGGAGCATTCACAGCTTCTGGAAGCAGGTAGTTAATTAATCTAACTGTCAGGAAGTTTCTCCTTAGTTCTAGGTTGTTTCTCTCCTTGATCAGTTTCCATCCGTTGCTTCTTGTCCTGCCCTCAGGTGCTTTGGAAAATAGCTTGACTCCCTCTTCTTCATGGCAGCCCCTGAGATATTGGAATACTGCTATTCTGTCCCCCCTTGTCCTTCTCTTCATTAAACTAGACATACCAAATTCCAGCAACCGTTCCTTATAACCGTTCCAGTCCCCTAATCATCTTTGTTGCTCTTCTCTGTACTCTTTCTAGAGTCTCAATATCTCTTTTACATTGTGGTGATCAAAACTGGATGCAGTATTCCAAGTGTGGCCTTACCAAGGCATTGTAAAGTGATATTAACACTTCACGTGATCTTGATTCTATTTTTCTTTTTTCTCCCTCTATCCTACATTTTTCTCTCTTCCCTTTTTCCTTCCTTATTTTACCTTGATTTTCATTTTTCTTTATATTTTTGTATTTTAGGCTTTGATAAACCAATTTAAAAAAAATTGAATGAGAAAACAAACAGAACCTCTGTCTAACCCCATTCATGTTCAAGAAGAAGGCTGGGCTGAAAAAAAATCAGATGACGTAGGTATAAAAATAACTTAAAATGTTCCTGAAACAAGTATAAATCAGCCTAAGAGGGTCTTAAAAGGAACGGCCTCCCCTGAAACGTGGACTAAACAAAATTTTGTTTTCCTTGTCCCATTTGGATTTTCTGCCCAAGGCATCAAAATATTTTGGGCTATCTCTGAACGCGGGCGCCCGTGGGGAGAACGAACAACTTGTTCATGGCAGAATGTAATAACACTACATCATTCTCTGCAGAATCAATAGCCTCAAATCACTGTACTTCACAGCTAGTCCAGGAGATGGATCGGGACATGCTGGCATAAGCTTTTCCATCTGCTGGCACTGAAATCAAAGAGGACTTTCAGCAGTTGAAGAAATCAATGAGAAATCCAGGTGTGTTTGGCAACAGGAGAAAGAGAAAGCAGAAGGAAGAAATCCACCCGCATCAAAGCAGCCTTTTCTGATACTATTTTTGAGGCTCCTTTTTTTTTTTTTTAGTTCTGTGATTTTTGAAAGTGCTCCCAGAGGTCTTACTTTCCATCCAATCTCAAGAAGCGATGCCTCAATTCTTTCTCCATTAATTAGCATTTTCATCAATACAAGTATAACGTGGTAGATGTGCAGCAGCCAAAAAAACTAATACAATCCTGGATTGTATAAACATAGGCATAGAATCAAGATCATGCAAAGTATTAGTTCCATTAAAAAAAAACAACAACCTAGTGCAGGTGTCTTCAAACTCGGCCCTTTTATGATTCCTGGACTTCAACTCCCAGAATTCCTCAGCCAGCATATCTGGCTGAGGAATTCTGGGAATTGAAGTTCACGAGTCATAAACAGGCCAAGTTGGAAGACCCCTGCCCTAGTGAGACCACACTTGGAATACTGCAGCCCATTTTGGTCACCATACTACAAAAAAGATGCTGAGACCTTGGAGAAAGTTCAGAGAAGAGCAACTAAAACAGTGGTTCTCAACCTGTGGGTCGGGACCCCATTTGGGGTCGAACGACCATTTCACGGGGGTCGCCAAACAAGGCTGTCTGCCATTTTTTTCTCCTTTTCTTTGGCCACGCCCCTGGCACCCGGTGATGTATAAGTGGTTGGGGGTCACCACAACATGGGGAACTGTATTATGGGGTCGCGGCATTACAAAGGTTGAGAACCACTGAACTAAAATGATCAGAAACCTGGAGACTAAAACATATGAAGAACAGCTGCAGGTCTTGGGTTTGGCTAGCCTAAAGAAAATAAGAAACAGGGGAGACATGATAACAGTGTTCCAATAACTGAGGGGCTGCCACAAGGCAGAGGGGGCCAGGTTGTTCACCAAAGCACCAGAGGGAAGGATGAGAAACAATGGTTGGAAACTGATCAAAGAGAAAAGCAACCTGGAATTAAGGAGAAACTTCCTGACAGTGAGGACAATCAACCAGTGGAATGGCTTGCTTTCAGAAGCTATGGGTGCTCCATCACTGGAGGTTTTTAAGAAGAGACTGGACAGCCACTTGTCTGAAATTGTATAGGTTTTCCTGCTCAAGCAGGAGACTGGACTAGAAGACCTCCAAGGTCCCTTCCAGCTCTATTCTAGTCTAAAGATCCAGCATTCTGAGAGGAAAGGAAGTTTAAAAGTGAAGACCAACTGCAGCTACTTCATTCGCCAAGGCCAATGAATAGAGGGAGGAGCCAAGAACCGTTTTAGTAGCTGTCAGTGCTATGATTAGCAGACAAAGGATTTGATTGTTCAGGTTTTTGCATAATGAGTGGCAAAGAGATAAAAATAAAGTCTTTTTTTTTCCTGGCTGAGCATGACTGCTAGTGAATTCATGGACATGTCTATGTACTTTTTTATGGAAGTAATTTGCTATTGTTTTTGTACAGGCTGTGTCTTTCCTCCCCCAAATTCCCATTTTGGATTATAGCTAGTATTCTCCCATAGAAGTTAGAACCAATCTTAAATTACGTACATAAATAGCAAATAAAGTGGTTTGCTCACCTGGGGAGGATGTTGTGGCATTCCACACTGTACAAGGCATATACAAAAAGAGGAGAAGGTCAGAGAATACAAGGCAGACCCAGAAAAAGAGGGAGAGAGTACATCAAAGACACACTAAAAGAACATCAATTAACAAGGCTGCCAGAAGAGCAAGAACTAGAACATTTTATCTCCCTCGACACCCAAAGTGGTAAAGGAGAAGGAGAAAGGGAGAGGAGAGGGAGAGGAAGAAGAAGGAGAATCTTACACGGGAAAAGACCCGAATATGCCAAGACCAGCATACCTGTACCCGTGAAAATCTACGAAAACACACACACACACACACACACACACACACACACACACACACACACATATATACCAGTGGTTCTCAACCTTTTTAATGCCGCGACCCCCAACCAGTCGTAAGTCGAGGACTACTCAACTGGTGCAGCACTGTTTGCAGAATGGGACTTTTGGCAGGCTCAGCAGGGCAGAGACAGCCTGGACAATTCCTATTGGCTTTTGAAAGCCAATAGAATTAGACTCTATTCAAGAGAGTCTATTCTATTGGCTTTCAAAAGCCAATAGAATAAAAGCTAAGGAAAAGGGGGAAAAATGGTGGACGGCGTTGTTTGGCGACCCCCGTGAAATGGTCGTTCGACCTCAAATGGGGTCCCGATCCACAGGTTGAGAACCACTGATATATACAGTATTTGTTTTCTGAGGTTTTTGCGGGTGTTTGTATGTAGGTCTTTGGTTATTCAGGTTTTCTCCCGCGTCAAATTGGAAGTGTCTTGGCGATGTTTCGATGAAGTCTCATTCATCATCTTCGGGCTGGTGTTTTCTGCTTCGTGCTTCTAAACACCAGCCTGAAGATGACGAATGAGACTTCGTCGAAACGTCGCCAACACACTTCCAATTTGATGCGAGAGAAAACACGAATAACCAAAGACCTACATATATACAGTATGTATATATATATTCATAGTTATTTAGCCCCCTGAGCCCCCTCAAATTATTATATTTAGAATATATGCCTGTCTTAAAATATCTTTTCAGGCTTTAAAACTGCAGCTAATTGTTTCTGAGAAATTAATCATATGAAACCTGAAATTTGATTGCTTTGTGATCACCCCTTTGTCACAGTTCTTGTTTTTAAAAGTCTTGTGTTAATTAGAGATTAAAAAAAGAAACCATGATGGCAAAATATGACTTTTCTCCCTAAGAAAATAATTGCTTTTGTCTATCTATGCATGTGTTAGACATGAGGTAGCTTGCATTTTTTTTTCACTGTCTGAAAAAGCCACCTACGTTGAGCCTTGGGTAATAATGTCAATTTATTTAAACTTCAACACTTAATTTCTTTTTATGCTAAAAAAGAGAGGAAAGATTAAACAAGTCATACTTTTAGCTGAGAATGTGATCACTTATCGTCAATGCAAATGTCACAAACATTTTTTTTTCACGGTAGATTCTTCATGCTTCCGAGTGCTGCATTTTAAAGTAAATGAGACATCATTCAAGAGATAGCAATGAAGGATTACACCTTAAAACCTCAGAACAGGTTATCCCCTTTAGCTGACAAAAGACAAGGCCTATGTTTGCTTATAGATAAGCATGTATGAGAAAGGGTCTTTTTTTCCTTTCCCAAATGGAACTAAATCATTAATATAGAATTCTAGATAAGGTCATATTTTTGATCCATTTGGAATACTGGACCTAGGAAATGTCCTCATTTTGAACCATGGGTAGTTGTTCCTTTATTTAAACATTCAACTCAACTGCAGAACAATATTCTTTAGGAAATGTCAAGAAGCAGCAGCTCCACGAATTCTCAGATTAAGAAATATCAGCAAGTAGGGGCCATTATTAGTCCATATCTCCCAAACTCATATAATGTGGGGGTTCTAAGAATTATCTCTTTAATGTTACTACATAGGCAGATTCAATGAAATTGAATGATAGAATGACAAATTAAATGATTGTTGTTGTTGTTAGTTGCGAAGTCGTGTCTGACCCATTGTGACCCCATGGACAACGTTCCTCCAGGCCTTCCTGTCCTCTGCCATCTTCTGGAGTCCATTTAAGCTCATGCCTACTGCTTTAGTGACTCCATCCAGCCACCTCATTCTCTGTCGTCCCATTCTTCTATTGCCTCAATCTTTCCCAGCATTAGGCCCTTCTCCAGTGAGTCCTTCCTTCTCATTAGGTGGTCAAAGTATTTGAGTTTCAACTTCAGGATCTGACTTTCTAAAGAGCAGTCAGGGTTGATCTCCTCTAGGACTGACTGGTTTGATCGCCTTGCAGTCCAGGGGACTCATAAGAGTCTTCTCCAGCACCATAGTTCAAAGGCCTCAGTTCTTTGGTGCTCAGCCTTTCTTATGGTCCAACTTTGAATTGAATGATAAAGAATATATTTCTCCTGGACGTGCCAGCTAAAATTCCTTGACTGACTGGATTTGCAATATACCCCTTTTGCTAGCACAGGTGGGAAGGGCCAGCCCCATCGGGGTGAGACGGTGCCTCAAGTAACCTGGAAATGTTTGATATGGACGAATTCTGAGAAAGAAAGAAAAAAAGAAAGCAGCAAAGTAACACTCGATCTTTTGGCATTATGAAATTCAGGCTGCATAACTTCCTCCCAGGAACAGCTCAGCTGACTGATGAAAAGAAGGAAATTGCACCAAAAATAGAACAGAGAAACAGTTCTTTTTTGTCTAATGCTCTGTTATTCCCATTTACCTTTCATATGTTATTACTAAAAAAAAAAAGACGAAAGAAAAAATGTCAAATCCATCTCGACTTATTTAAAATGGCATTGCTACTAGAGTGTTACATTGTCCGTAAGTCGTGCAAAATAAATGCAATTTTTGACAATCTTGCTATATTCCACTTCCCGTCTCTTGCAGTTCAAGTTTCACTAATTTAAGATATGTCTTTCAGTCCTGTATAGATTCTTATTGTATGATGAAGAAGGTGTCACGATCTGCTAGTTTGTGTCACTATCATTGTATGACCTATTCTGATTAAATAATTTTCTGACACATTACTATACTTTTCTTTTCTGAAGCATCCAAGATAGGACTTTTTTCTCCCTTCCAGCAGTGATGGGGTATCGTGTAAAACTGTACTTCAACCCTAAATCAATAGGTTTCAATGTGGAGAAAAGCAAAATCTTACATTTAGGCAGGAAACATCAAAGGTACAAATACAGATTGGGTGAGATCTGGCTTAAAAACAGTAACTATGAGAGGGACCTTGGAGTCCTAGTGGACGATCACTTAACCATGAGCCAGCAGTGTGCAGCAGCAAGCAAAAAAGCTAATACAATCCTGGATTGTATAAACAGAGGCGTAGAATCAAGATCACACGAGGTATTATGTTGAGACTCTAGAAAGAGTACAGAGAAGAGCAACAAAGATGATTAGGGGACTGGAGGCTAAAACATATAAGGAACGGTTGTTGGAATTGGGTATGACTAGTTTAACGAAGAGAAGGACGAAGGGGGACATGATAGCAGTGTTCCAAGATCTCAGGGGCTGTCCCAAAGAAGAGGGAGTCAAGCTATTTTCCAAAGCGCCTGAAGGCAGGAGAAGAAGCAACGGATGGAAATTAACCAAAGAGAGAAGCAACCTAGAACTAAGGAGAAACTTCCTGACAGTTAGAACAATTAACCAGTGGGACAACCTGCCTCCAGAAGTTGTGAATGCTCTAACACTGGAAGTTTTTAAGAAGAAACTGGACAGCCATTGTCCAAAATGGTATAGGGTTACCTGCCTGATCAGGGGGTTGGACTTGATGACTTCCAAGGTCCCTTCCAACTTTATGATTATTATGATTATTATTATTATTAGTACTGCTTTATAAAAACCCTAGTAAGACCAGACCTGGAATACTGCAGCCAATTTTGGTCACCAAAATTGTTGAGAGTTTGGAAAAAAATTCAAAGAGCAACTAAGATGATCAAAGGCCTGGAGGCTAAAACATGTGAAGAACGGCTGCAGGACTTGGGTTTGGCTAGTCTAAAGAAAAGAAGAAATAGGGGAGACATGATAGCGGTATGCCAGTATGTGTGGGGCTGCCACAAGGCAGAGGGGGCCAGGTTGTTCACCAGAGCACCAGAGAGAAGGATGAGAAACATAGAATGGAAACTGATCAAAGAGAGAAGCAACCTGGAATTAAGGAATTAATTTCCTGGCAGTGAGGACGATCAATCAATGGAACAGCTTGCCACTAGAAATCGTGGGTGCTCCATTGCTGGAAGTTTTTTAAAAAGAGACTGGATAATCACCTGTCTGAGATAGTATAGGTCCTCCTGCTTGAGCAGGGGGCTGGACTAGAAGACCTCCAAGGTCCCCTCCAGCTTCTATTCTATTCTATTCTATTCTATTCTATTCTATTCTATTCTATTCTATTCTATTCTATTCTATTCTATTCTAAATTCCTCAGAGAGTTGAGATAGAACATTATTTCCTGAATCTATGCTTTTCTAAAAAAGACATATACCCCCTATGGTCTAAGTAAATTTATCAGCTCTCAGGTTCATTTCATTCTGAGCTATGGGATAGATTACTGCTGTTTCCATTCTGCATAATGCATGAAAAACTTTTTAGCAGGCTGAAGTCTAGCTAGCAATGCTTTGGAGGGGGGTCCACCATGCATTGCCCCAATTTAGATAAAGAGACCATTTTTTACAAAAATGGCAGGCATACAATGATGAAAGAGCAGAGAGAAATGGTAGGCCTGTTTTAAAAAATAAATAAAAACAGGCACAGAATTGTTACTTGTCCACTGTTATGGACCATTCATGTTGCACGGCAAAGGAACTTTTGTATGACATGGCCAATGTCACCCTTGGGCTTATAGGATAATGAAGATGGGTCCAAATGAAGATCATTACTAGGTATGAATTTCCTGAATCTTATTTCCAATTCACTTCAATTCACAGCACTAAGCTGTGGTTGTTTGGTCAACTACCAAAGATAGGATCCTAGATTAGGGTTAAGGCATAACCCATGCTTTGCAACTAGGTTACCTTCATAATTTCTAAAGGTGGCCTGTTGTGAGTTACCGTATATGATTTATATGATATATAAATGTAAATAAGCAAACAAACAAATAATGCTAATACAAAACTACACTACAGAGTACATTACGTCGTTCATGTTTGAATCATAGCTCTCATCGCCCTCATTTAATGCCTCATCATTTTTTGTTTAATTATTTTTTAGGGAATGGGGTGGGGGGAATCCTTTGATTGTCCTGGTTACACTGAAGCCATTTATAACTTCTTTAGCTACAATATTCACACGAATGGAAGAGCATTTAATATGTTGCCAGACAATAACACGATGATGATGATGATGATGGTGATGGTATCCATTCAATTGTGTTCGACCTCTTGGTGATTCTATAGACCTGATGTCTCCACATCTTCCGATCTTGCACGACTACTTTGAGTTTTTCTGTGCTCAGGCTATTGTCAACTTTGATGGTCTCCAGCCACCATGTTGTTTGCCGGCCTGTTTTCTTTAACAATAACACCATGGTGGTTGTTGAATCCTAACTTAATTTAGGATGAAGCCAAATCTTAAGTTAAGACATTTGGTCAAGAAAGCCCTTGCAGAAATACCGAGAGGTTATAGAGCTCCAGAAAGTTGTGTCAATTCCAGTTACCATGTTTTCACTGTTAATATAACATGTCATTATCCTTACCTCCCTGTGCTATAGCTTACATTTTACTATTATGACTCTCATTTAAGCAGGTTAGTGATCTTGTCCGGCCTAGAAAGCTATGTGGGGTCAGACTTGGTTAGTATTGGAAGGAGACTTCTAAAACTGGCTTTTTCATATTGCTGTCAAGAATGCTATATGAAGACATCAGGACTCATGTTGATCTGGAGGGGACACAAAGCCACTGATGGTTGCTCTCCTTCCTTTTGTTTCCAAAAGATTGTGTAATTCTGCCCTGAACCAAGGAATAAATGCTGGGAACATTTTATTATGAAATCTAGTTTGATAGCACAGTCCAATGATCCTTCCTCATTTTTTTTCTTCAGATGGGAAGTTATTTGCAAATTCTGCCCTCCCAGTGAACAAAAGGGTAGGCTATTGAATTGTTGATAAAAGAAAATCCATTATAAATTATGTTTTGTGTAGCATTTCTAGGCTGAGCCATGTGCTCACAATTCTACTTTGTATTCAGTAGGTCCCCTCCTTTATTCAAAATTTCTTTATTCTAAAACAGTGGTTCTCAACCTTTCTAATGCCGTGAGCCCATAATACAGTTCCCCATGTTGTGGTGACCCCCAACCACTTATACATCACCGGGTGCCAGGGGCATGGCCAAAGAAAAGGGGAAAAAATGGCAGTCAGCCTTGTTTGGCGACCCCCGTGAAAATGTCGTTCGACCCCAAATGGGGTCCCGACCCACAGGTTGAGAACCACTGTTCTAAAAGTAAAGATACTCAGAGATTAGGTCTTAAAACATGTGCTCAATTATAATTTGTGTATTACCAGATCGGAAAGAGATTCTTAGAGAGCTTGAAGGGAAAAAAAGAAAAGTTTTACAAAACTATATGCTTCACAAAAATAGGTGGGCAAAAGAGAAGTAGATAATTCTGATACATTTAAAAAACTGCTTAGAGTTTTCTGATAACAAGTTGGGTTTGATGCAGAACTGATGAAGGTAGTAGAAGAAGGGATTGTTGAGGTTTAAATCCACAGGAGAACAAGGGAACGGCAAAAAAACCTTCCTAATCTATGCCTTTTAGTTATAAATTACTCATTTGTAGAGAGAAAATACCCTTTAATTCAGAGGTGTCCGTGCTGTCTGGGGATTTATCAGACCTTAAGTCCACAAGTCTTAAAGCTGCTAAGATTAGACACCTCTGCTCTAATCCTTATCCTCAGGAGTATTGTTTTTCTGTTTGCTTCCTGTCCTGCATGCTGAACAATTTCTTTGATGTGTTCACTGTTCTGGAATCCATCCCCTAATTCTTGTCCTCAACGTTCCTCAGCCTTAGAACAGACCAATGGCCATTGTATGATGCAAACATAGTCCCATTCTGGGTCTTACCTGTCTGTGACTTGCTCACTAAATGTTGAGTTGCCTGGATACCATTTTCCTTATATTACGTTAGACCTTGGAGTCCTAGTGGATGATCACTTGACCATGAGCCAACCATGTGCAGCAGCAACCAAAAAAGCTAGTACAATCCTGGGTTGTATAAACAGAGGAGTAGAATCAAGATCATGTGAGGTATTAGTACCGCTTTATAAAACCCTAGTAAGACCATACCTGGAATACTCCAGCCAATTTTGGTCACCATATCACAAAAAAGATGTTGAGAGTTTGGAAAAAAATCAGAGAAGAGCAACTAAGATGATCCAAGGCCTGGAGACCAAAACATATGAAGAATGGCTACAGAATTTGGGTTTGGGTAGTCTAAAGAAAAGAAGAAATAGGGGAGACATGATAGCAGTGTACCAGTATCTGAGGGGTTGCCATAAGGCAGAGTGGGCCAGGTTGTTCACCAGAGCCCCAGAGGGAAGGACGAGAAACAATGGTTGGAAACTGACCAAAGAGAGATGCAACCTGGAATTAAGGAGAAACGTCTTGACAGTAAGGACAATTAACCAGTGGAACAGCTTGCCTCCAGAAATCATGGGTGCTCCATCACTGAAGATTTTTAAGAAGAGACTCTAGACAGTCACTTGTCTGAAATGGTATAGGTTCTCCTGCTCAAGCAGGGGGCTGGACTAAAAGACCTCCAAGGTCCCTTCCAGATTCTATTCTATTCTATTCTATTCTATTCTATTCTATTCTATTCTATTCTATTCTATTCTATTCTTTGGGTTGCTTAGAGCAGATCTGAATCCAGATATTGTTGATTGTATCCCTGATCAGCCATTGTTTAGCATCCCATTTACTCAGGTACAAAGATATTGTTGCTTTGTGTGTGAAATCCTAGTGGGTATACATTGATTTGAACTTGTTTATTATACTTCTTTCTTATTTAAAATTAAATACCAGAGTACTCAAGAATGCTGTTCTTCCATCCATAGTTTGACAACAAGCAATCCATTCTCCCATAATTAGATTCTTCTACTTATGTAAAGATGGAGTGGAACACAAGAAAGCAATTATTTCAACTCTCTCTTTTGTTTACTTCCATCTCTGGCTGTTCCTTGATGGGGATCTTCCACATCAAAGCATCATCCCAGTACAAATATAAGGTGAGTCCCAACTGATCACATGACACTGTAGCTGAAAGTTTTTAATTGTGAACAAGGTCAACCTATGTGTGTGTGAATAATCTGTCAGTAGTTCAACATACAAATGTGCCAATAATATTATATCCATTGATGGGGAAAGGATATTTCAATTTTGCAAATGCTACTTTAGAAGTAGCAAGGAATTAGAATAACAGAATTGGAAGGGACCTTGTAGGTCTTCTTCCAACTTCCTGATCAAGCAGGATACCCTATACTATTTCAGACAAGTGGTTGTCCAATCTCTTTGTAAAAATCTCCAGTGAAGCTGGAGAACCCACAACATCTTGAGGTAAGCCATTCCACTTATTCCACTTATTACCTGTTCTCACTGTCAAAAAACCTCTCCTTAGTTCTGTGTTGGTTGTCTTCTTGATTAGTTTCCATTAGTTACTTCTACCCTTAGGTGCTTTGGAGAATAGATAGACCCCTCTTCTCTATGACAGCCCCTCATAAATTGGAAGACTGCTATCATGTCACCCCTAGTCCTTCTCTTTGTTAGACCAAACATATCCATTCCCTACAACCGTTCATCATATGTATTAGCTTCCAGTCCCCTAATCATCTTTGCTTTACCTTGAACGACTGGTGTAAATTCTCATCAAAGAGGCTTCTTGGCTCACTCCGCGAATCATCTCCTGGGATCCTATTGCAAGCATGTGCTGGGATGATTAGATAAAGGAGATCAAACATGGAATTACAAGTACACTAGCAATTTATGCTCTTTTTGTGCACTGTGCAAGAGAAGAAACATTTGTCTCAGCATAAACCTGAAAGGATAGTATGAGTTTCCCAGCTGTCTATTTTCTGTGCTCAGCCATTGGCCAGAAGGAGAAAGCATTGGTTGTTTGATAGTTCTCTGAAAATTCTGCATAAACATGCCCAAGCTGTTAGCACCCTATTGTATGACAGTTCTGGAGATGAGTGGATTCGTGATGGTTGGAAGATGGCAGCTGCTATGGTCCAAAAGTCAATTTTAATTCTTAGTCTCTTGATCCTCATGCTTAATGCTTCCTTGTCTGTAACAGCATGGCAACTTGGTTCTCCCAGTCAGCCTTCTTGCCTTTCATTGTATTGTAAACTAAACTTGATTTGTTCCTTTGATTTGACTTTTTTCTTTCTTTCCCTTAGACAGAAGGCGTTCTTGAACATTAAAAATCCAGATTGTCTTCTTTAATAAACGCTGGCTCTGTATAGTAAATCTGGAAAATAGTGGACTATCAAGTTTCTCAAATTGTGAGAGATAAACTTTGGAAAAACACGTCTTATTCATGAATAATGACTATTTTTTCCATAAGTCTGACTTCAGACCTCCATAGATGACTTCTTGTTAACGTTGTTAGGGAGGACTTGGAAACTGAGCAGTTTCTTTATGGAGTTTGATGCTACAGACAAGAGACACAACCTTTTGGTGCAAGCCAAAGTTGGCACAAACACAGGAATATTGGTATGTTCAGATTTGCTCCATTTCCTTGCTTCAGAAGGTAGTTTTAGCTTTCTCAGTGTTGGTAATGGCTCTCAGGAGCAAAAAAGCAGAACACTCACTGAGTTCAAAGCACTGAAGAGTTTATTATTGCTGTCTATGCCCAAGAATCTAGTCCACTAATGGTCAAAGTTAAAGAGGTGCTAGATAAAGGTCATCAGAATTCAACAGGGCTGGACTGAGGTCTCTTGTGGCAACTCAATGACTTCAAAGTGATGATAGTTTGACCCAATCTTCCAGCTTAGCCTGTTCATCTGCTACAATTCCATTGCAAGAAGAAATATTTTTGGAGGGGATAGGGAAAAAAAACACTTTAACAAAGCAGAAGCATTATTGGATCTGTGTGCCTGCCTTACTTTACTTCATTTTTTTTAAAAAATGTAGCTCTTCTTAAAAACTTCCAGTGTTGGAACATTCACAGCTTCTGGAGGCAAGTTGTTCCACTGGTTAATTGTTCTAACTGTCAGGAAATTTCTCCTTGGTTCTCTCTTTGGTTAGTTTCCATCTGTTGCTTCTTGTCCTGCCTTCAGGTGCTTTGGAGAATAGCTTGACTCCCTCTTCCTTGTGGCAACTCCTGAGATATTGGAACATTATCACAGCCCATCATCACAGTTTCCATAAAGTTGTGCAGAACAAGTCAAACCCTGATTCCGAGTATATTTTTGGATCACCCTGATTTGCCATACATGGCAGTTCTGTTATTCTCTTTCCTTGCCTGAAGCCAAATTTGTAACAGCTTCATTGAGCAAGGATGATCCTGCATAAAATTGCATTGGAGAAGCGTGCCGAAGAAGAAGCTTTAGTTAGTCCCAACTCTTATCTCCTTTCAGGTTTTTCCGAAGTCTGTGGAGAAAAAAAAATAAATTCATCTGAATTAAGTACAGCGGGAGATCTGACTCCATTTCTCCAGAAAGGCTCAGCTTATCGTACAGCAGAAATTAACTTCTTAGCAAGTCTTTGCAGATATTGTAGTTTCCCAGTCCAAGAGAGGGGAAATAATTGCAGCATCTCCCTGATCCGAGCTTGAGGGCTGATCAGGGTGTAAACCAGCAAATCAGTCCTTGCCCAAGTGTATAAAAAGAAAAATTAGGCAAGATCTCCTCCCCCCATTTTTTTTGTTTAACCATACCGAACCGCTGCGTGATGCACTGTTTTCAATTTATTTCTTTTTCGTCAGCATTCCAAATGAAATTAGGCCACTTAGCTGCAAGATAATCAGTTTTTGAGGAATGAATTCTGAATGCTGAAGCTACGGATCTATACTTCGAAGATTCAAATGCCAGAGAGGAAGGGAAATCAAAGAAAACACTCAGAAATACTGTTCTCTTCCCGGGTAATTGTTCTTTGAAAGGTTTGACAGTCACTTGTAGAATCTGCTTTGTATTTGTACTTCACTGCAGCAAGTTGCTAAGAAAGAAAATTCCTAAGACACAGATATAGATTGTAAAGAACTAGAGAGGAATTGACAAATGCCAGCACAATGGAAATGACGAGTATTGCCTCTTTGCCTAATCTTGGGCTGTTGATTCTGTCAGGAGTGTTTCATATAAAAATTTCAGAAGGGTAGAAATGGATGCTGAAATTAGAAAAGTGCCCCTTGCTTTTCTCCACCCTATTCTTGTTTCGTCAAGCATGTTTTGACTCCTCTTTTTCACACCTCATTTCCTCAATTCAACCCCGCCCGTTTGATTGCTACTTTAGGGTATCGTGTTATCACGTCTCAGAAAAATGACAGGAACTATACCAGCTAACCTATATTCTGGTTATAAATAATACACCTTTTAAAAATGGAATATCTGGAAATATGCATTAAAGAAAAAAAAACACCTTTCTGCACTTGAGAAAGGAAAATGGCTGAGAAGTTAATGCAGCTTATTAGGTCACGTGAAGTATTAATACCACTTTACAATGCCTTGGTAAGGCCACACTTGGAATACTGCATCCAGTTTTGGTCACCATGATGTAAAAAAGATGTTGAGACTCTAAAAAGAGTACAGAGAAGAGCAACAGATATTTGTCCAAAATGGTATAGGGTTTTCTCCCTGAGCAGGGGGTTGGACTAGATGACCTCCAAGGTCCCTTCCAACATCATCATCATCATCATTATTATTATTATTATTATTATTATTATTATTATTATTGTTATTATTATTATGGATCATCGCATAGTCAGCCAGATATTCAGACTGGATTTAGCATTTTGTCTACCTATCGAGTCCTTCCCAAGGACCTGGGATAGGCAGATCTGGATGTTTGATGGTATTACAGATATCATCGCAGGATGGAAGCAGTTCCTAATAAGGCCGCCTTTTGCAATTGACTAATGGCGAATTTGTCAATGCCAATGGTGTTCAATTGGTGCTCCAGTTGTTTTGGGATTGCACCCAAGGAGCCTATTACTATTGGTACTACCCTTGCTTGCTTTTGCCAGTCTTTCTATTTCTATTTGTAGGTCTTTGTATTTTGTTATCTTCTCCAGTTTTTTCTCATCTATTCTGCTGTCTCCAGGCACTGCCACGTCCACTATCCAGACTTTTTTGTCTTTTTTATCAACAATTGTTAAGTCCAGGGTGTTATATTGCAGGTGCTTATCTGTTTGAATTCTGAAGTCCCAGAGCAGTTTAATTTTATCATTTTCTATGACTTTCTCTATTTTATGATCCCACCAGTTCTTGCTTACAGGTAAATGATATTTCTTGCAGATCTTCCAATGCACCATTGTTGCTACTTTGTCATGCCGCTGCTTGTAGTCAGTCTGTGCAATCTTCTTGCAGCAGCTTACCAGGTGGTCCACTGTTTCTTCAGCTTCTTTGCATAGGCGGCACTTACTGTCTGTTGCTGTCTTCTCAATTTTGACATTATATGCATTTGTCCTTAAGGCTTGGTCTTGTGCAGCCAGAATTAGTCCCTCGGTCTCTTACTTCAATTTTCCTGCTCTTAGCCATTGCCAGGTCTTGTTATTATCTGCTTTCCCAGCTATTTTTTTCATGTATTGGCCATGTAGTGCTTTGTCTTCCCATGCCTCTATTCTGTTCTTCATTTGGTCTTTCTTGTAGGCCAGTTTGGTCTCTCCAGTAGTCACTAAGCCTTTCTGATATACTAATTTCAGTGCATCTTCATCATTGTTCTTCAGATATTCTTCCAAAGTCATTTTTTCTTCTTCAACCATCTGATGTACTTGCAGCATTCCACGCCCACCTATTTGCCTTGGTAGATAAAGTCTGTCAATGTCGCTGTGTGGATGAAGGGCATGATTCATTGTCATTATTTTTCTGGTTTCCCTATCCATTGCTTTTAGTTCTGCTTGAGTCCAGTCCACTATTCCAGCTGTATACCTAATGACTGGAATTGCCCAGGTGTTGATCGCCTTTATGGTATTTCCTCCATTGAGTTTGGACTTTAAGATCTTCTTCACTCTCTTGATGTATTCACCTCTAATCTTTTTCTTGACTTCAGTGTGCTTGATGTTGGCAGCTTGAAGGATACCCAAGTATTTGTAGTAATCTTCCTTATCCAGACTCTTAATGTTATTTTCATGGGGCATCTTGATTCCTTCAGTTTTCACTATTTTTCCTTGTTTGATAGTAAGTTTGGCACATTTATTATTATTATTATTATTATTATTATTATTATTATTATTATTATTATTACTACTACTACTACTACTACTACTACTACTACTACTACTACTACTACTACTACTATTATGTGCTTAACCAAGAAAGGGATTTAGGGAGTATAACTGTGATGGCTTTTTTTTCCTTTTCCCTAAAGGTCCCCAGTAAAATAGCATTTTTTTTGTAACAAGATCTGGCATTTATTTTCTGCTGTAGCTTATGTGAAAAGGAAGACAAAGAGAGGGAAAAACATGATTAAACTAAAAGGATATGGCATGCTGTTTTTGTACTGATGCTAAAAGCAAAGTTTTCTTCAAAATTAACTTCTAGCTAGATCATCATTCCATTTTTTTTTTAAGCCTGATGTTGAGGTAAAAAATGATTACCTTTATTGATGACACAAATGTTCTGCTTGATTTTGGATGGAAAATATCTGACACCTATCTTTAGAGGCTTTCTTTTCCCTAAAAATATTATTCATTCTTATGTATCAGTTATCCGTGGAGTAAATGTTGGCATTTTCCTTCAGCTATTCCTGCGTAAGATTGCTAAAAATGTTTTTAGTAATGTTACGCAGGAATAGCTCAAGGAAAATGCCAACATTTACTCCACTGATCACTGATACATAAGAATGAATCAATAACTCCATTAAGACAAAACAGCCTTTGATTTGAATGTCAGAACTGTATGTTGCTGAATGATAGATGTTTATACTTTAATTGCAAAAATGATGCTTATTAACATTAGCTCAGAAACATCACTGATTCTTTGAATGGTGAGAGAGAATCAGCTTGGCTCATATTTTCTCAGTGAACTTAATTTCGTGTTTACTTCTAAAAATATATTTTTGGGATTGTTAAAAGGAAAAAAAAACACACCTCTAAATGGCTTCAAATTGCAACACTATGTTAACTTCCAGGAATGTAATAAAGATTAGGAAAGTCTTTTACACATGCAGTTGCAGTCGGTGTTAGAGCAATTATTTTTTGGGAAAATATTGATGGAATTTTTTTTTAACCCAATTAATTTTTACCGAAAAGTGATGCTTTAGAAATTCAGAAATTGCTCCTGCAGATTTCAGGTTTATTCGGTGTCATTTTTTAACCAAAGATAGCAATAGCGCCCAGACTTATCTACTGCTTCATAGTGCTTTACAATCCTCTCTAAGCAGTTTACAGAGTCAGCATATTGACCCCCCCCAACAATTTGGGTCCTCATTTTACCGACCTCGGAAGGATTGAAGGCTGAGTCAACTAGGAACCGGTCAAGAATGAACTCCTGGCTGTGGGCAGAGTCAGCCTGCAATACTGCATCCTAACCACTGTGCAACCACACCCCTTCCTTCTTTCCTTCTTTCCTTCTTTCCTTCTTTCCTCCCTCCCTCCCTCCCTCCCTCCCTTTTTTCCTTCTTTCCTTCTTTGTTCTTTCCCTCCCTCCCTCCCTCCCTCCCTCCATCCCTCCATCCCTTCCTTCTTTCCCACTTTCCAATAGCACTTAGACTTATATACCACTTCACAGTGTTTTACACCCCTCTCTAAGCAGCATATTGTCCCAACAATCTGTGTCCTCATTTTACCGACCTTGGAAAGATGGTTGGCTGAATCAACCTTGAGCCACACTGGATCAAAGAAATCGAACTCCTGGCAATGTGAGCAGAGTTAGCCTGCAACACTGCATTCTAACCAGTGCACCACCACGGCTCTCAAGATGCTGTAGGAGTGTTGCACTCCCTCTTTTGATGCCTGCTTTGATGTCGCATGCATGTACAGTATCTAGGTGACAAGAAATGCTCCTGCTATTTTTCAGAGTTTTCCTCCTCCTTGCAGACGTCCATGATCTCATGTAATTGTAAGATACTGCAGCCTTCTGGTTTCATTAAAAACCTAAGATTCGGAGAACAATCAATTATGGAGCGTGGAAAAGAAAAGGAGCATCTGGAGACCTCTCGCTGGATTCCTCTCAAGGTTCTTCATGGTAGCTTCTGCCATTACATGCCCTTGAGCAGGGGTCTTCAAACCTGGCCCTTTTATGACTTGTGGACTTCAACTCCCAGAATTCCTAGCCAGCGTGGCTGGCTGAGGAATTCTGGGAGTCGAAGTCCACAAGAAATAAAAGGGCCAAGTTTGAAGACCCCTGCTCTTGAGGAAGATAGGAGCCCAAAGAGGAGTTAGCAATGTGCTCAGAGGAGAGAACATGTCTATAGTCACACAAGAAGACACAGTAGCTGTTTTACTGACTCAGCTGCATTTTCGTGGCTTGGACCATATATTGAAGCCTAAATCTCAGCTTAGGTTCCAAGAACACATGAAATCATCAGCACAATAATACCACAAAGTCTGGCAGGCCGTGAGAGCTTATACACTATCTTTATAACTGACCTAGTGATGCACGCTATGTGCTATTCATTGAAGCAACACACTTTGCCCAAGAGGATATCTTTGGTGTAACTTTAGGCTGGAAGGAAATGACAGTCTAAGGTAGGACCTCATCCACCACTTTAGTAAGACCACACCTGGCATACTGCATCCAGTTTTAGTCACCACATTACAAAAAAGAGGTTGAGACTTTGGAAAAAGGGCAAAGAAGAGCAACTAAGATAATTAAGGGCCTGGAGATTAAAACATATGAAGGACGGTTGCAGGATTTGGGCTTGGCTAGTCTAGAGAGAAGAAGGATTAGGAGAGAGATGGTAGCACTATTCCAATATTTGAGAAGCTGCCATGAAGAGGAGGGGGGTCAATTTATTTTGCAAAGCACCGGAGGGCAGGACAAGAAACAATGGATGGAAACTAATCAAGGAAGGAAACAACATGGAATTAAGGAGAAACTTCCTAACAGTGAGGACAATTAACAGGAGAACAATTTGCCTTCAGATGTTGTGGGTGCTTCATCACTTGAGGTTTTTAAGAAGAGACTGAACCAGTGGTGAGATTCAGCCGGTTCGCACCACTTTGGCAGAACCGGTAGCTAATTTTTTTGTTGCCCAGGCCCAGAATGGACTTCTAGAAGCAGCATCCACACAGAGAACCGGTTGTTCACATATTGGAATCCCACCACTGGACTGGACTGGACAGTCACTTGCCTGAAATGGTATAGGATCTCCTGCTTGAGCAGGGAGTGGATTAGAAGACGTCCAAGGTCCCTTCCAGCTCTATTCTGATTCAAGATTCACCATATGGCCTACATAATAATAATAATAATAATAATAATAATAATCATCATCATCATCATCATCATCATAATAGTAAAATTGGAAGGGACCTTGGAGGTCATCTAGTCCAACCCCCTGCTCAGGCAAGAAACTCTACACCATTTCAGACAAATGGCTGTCCAGTCTCTTCTTAAAAAACTTCCAGTGTTGGAGCATTTACTGCTTCTGGAGGCAGGCTGTTCCTCTGATTAATTGTTCTCACTGTCAGGAAGTTTCTTCGTAGTTATAGGTTGCTTCTCTCCTTGATTAGTTTCCACCCGTTGCTTCTTGTCCTGCCTTCAGGTGCTTTGGAAAATAGCTTGACTCCCTCTTCTTTATGGCAGCCCCTGAGATATTGGAAGACTGCTATCATGTCCCCCCTTGTCCTTCTCTTCGTTAAACTAGCAACCGTTCCTCATATGTTTTAGCCTCCAGTCCCCTAATCATCTTTGTTGCTCTACTTGTTTAAATATCCCATCTCCTATATATCTCTGAGGAAGATTCAAGCTAGACAAAAATAGTACAGAAAGGAACAAGTATTTGAAAAAAAAAACAACAACACTACAGAGAACAGGTCAAGTCATCAGAATGGTTGTTCTTAAAGTGACCAACTATTTTACAATGAAAAGGAGGGCACAAATAAATTGAAGAAAAAAAAATCGTAAATAAAAAAAAAACATTTTATTCATTGCAACAATAATACAGACGACTTGCATGTGCAAAGTTTGCCAGCCTGGGTGTTTTGGCGCACTCAGCAGCAATTCCTATTGGCTTTCGAAAGCCAATAGGGGAAGTAGCACAGCTCATGCAAAAGTTGGGAAAAAAAAACATCAAAAAAAACGGTGCCGGAACGCCGTTCTGAGCATTCTATGAGGGGCAAAAAAAGGCCTGCAGATTAGTCTTCAAATATCGAAAAGGAGAACATGAAGGAGGACACTTTTTGAGGGAGGACAGAACTTACAAAAGGAGGACTGTCCTCCCTAAAGGAGGACGGTTGGTCACCTCACTGTTCTTGACAAAGTGAGGAAGTAAAAATCAAGGAAGAATTGTAGGTTTTCAATCCAACCAGGACGGTTATCTAGAGCAGCATCCCTAGAGCTAATATAAATGGATACCAGGGAATGTGCTAGATGAATTGGAGTAAGGCCTTAATCAGCTAAGGCAGACAAAAGAGATTTTAAGGGAGATTTTTAAATGATTTAAATCCTCAGAAATTGAATTTCCTTCACTGAATTGGTCTCGGGTGACCTTTTTTTGGCTGTGCATCTCTCTTAGCCATAATAAATAAACCGACATGGTGTCTCAGAGGGCAGGGAATTAAGTATTTAAATGCTGAAAAGTAAACAGTAGAGGATAAAAGGTAAAGAGTAAGGCCTATTTTGTCTAATGGTGAGGCTAGAAATCAAGATATGATGAATTTTAATTCCACCTTAAACGTGAAATGTGGCTGGGTGATTTGGGCCTAATCACCAGGAGGTGGTGAGTTCTAGTCCCACCTTAGGCATGACAGTCAGTTGGGTGACTTTGGGCCAATCATTCTCTCTCAGTCCAATTCACCTCATGGTGTTGTTGTGGAAAACCTAGGAAAAGGAAGAAGTATTAGGTATGCTTGACGCTGTAGGAAGTCAGCACTCCCAGCCTTTAGGGAATGAAACTCTAGAGACTCTAGAACAGTGCTTTTCAACCTTGACAATTTTAAGGCATGTGGACTTCAACTCCCAGAACTCCATAGCCAGCAATGCTGGCTGTGGAATTCTGGGAGTTGAAGTCCACATGCCTTAAAATTGTCAAGGTTGAGAACCACTGCTCTAGAAAGAGCACAGAGAAGAACAACAAAGATGATTAGGGACTGGAAGCTAAAACATATACGGAACAGCTGCTGCTAACATTTGTTTAGAAAGGAAGAACAATCCATTTTAAGTAAATTTTAAAATGAATGCTGCATGTATGATAAAAGAAAAAGATGTATTATTCGGATAAGTAAAGAAATCTAGGACAATAATTGCCTTCTTGAATAGCTTTCAAGTGGTAGGCCAGGACAATACACACACACACACACACACACACACACACACACACACACACACACACTCTCTCTCTCTCTCTCTCACACACACACACACACACATAGAAAAGGGAGCCAAGCTATTCTCCAAAGCGCCTGAAGGCAGGCCAAGAAGCAACACATAGAAACTAATCAAGGAGAGAAGTAACCTAGAACTAAGGAGAAATTTCTTGACAATGAGAACAATTAACCAGTGGAACAACCTGCCTCCAGAAGCAGTAAATGCTCCAACACTGGAAGTTTTTAAGAAGAGACTGGACAGCCATTTGTCCAAAATGGTAATAGGGTTTCCTGCCTGAGCAGGGGGTTGGATTCGATGACCTCCAAAGTCCCTTCCAACTTTATTATTATTATTACACACACACACACACACACACACACACACACACACACACACACACAGAACGGTCTGATTGGTTACACTTTGACATTTTTAACTACTATACTGCAGTTATACTTTTTACAATCTCTTTTGCCTTGCAGCCCCCCCAACTAGGGGCGTTAAGCAGGCTCAAGTCGCAACTGCAAAACATTTACAAATCCAAATTTCTTTTTCTGACAAAGAGTTAAAGAATTAAATTGGGAGACTAAGATGGCCATTTCGAGCTCATTCTGCTCTCTTCAGTTAGCCACACCCTTTATAGGATTTGAACCTGGGCAGTTTACGTACTAGGCAGTGATTTAACCACCAAGCCACAGGCTCTCCTCCCCTCTTTGCCAGCCAAATCAAAGGAGTATATACAGGAAGTTTTTCAGACAGACTGGTCTGATATATATTTCTGTCGAGCTTTTAATGAAGAGCACTGGCTGTCAGAGTTTAATCCTGCCATCCCATTTTATTGCAGTACGTTTTTAAAAATCTTTTTATTCTTTTTTATCATTATGGTCACATTGGAGTCTTTACTGATTTTACTTTGATCATATATCATCTCAAGCACATTTTGAGTGGAAGAATGATATATAAATATGCCAACTAAAGGAGTCTCTGGACCGCGATAAAAAGGGAGGGGATATATGCTAACCATTTTTGTCATCCACTGCTGAACATTTGGAAGACTTATTCTTGGCTGCAACATCTCCTAGGAAGGAATGGTGCCACAGCCAGAGTCAGTGATGTTCTCTAACACAGGACAGGGTAATCTGTAAAAATGGGGTGCTATTCCCTCCTCCCCAGATTTATTTAGATAATTTTTTTTATTAAGCCTCGTCACCTTCAGCCTTTTTTTTCCCCTGCAATTTTCAGCTTCCTCTCTCTGAATTTTTTCAACCAGTTCTTCTAAACCAGGGATCTTCAAACTTGGTCCTTTTACGACTTGTGGACTTCAACTCCCAGAATTTCTCAGCCAGCATGCCTGGCTGAGGAATTCTGGGAACTGAAGTCCACAAGTCATAAAAGGGCCAAGTTTGAAGACCCCTGTCTTAAATCTAACAAACAAAATGGAGGCTGGCTGAGGAATTCTGGGAGTTGAAGTCCACAAGTCATAAAAGGGCCAAGTTTGAAGACCCCTGTCTTAAATCTAACAAACAAAATGGAGACTGGCTGAGGAATTCTGGGAGTTGAAGTCCACAAGTCATAAAAGGGCCAAGTTTGAAGACCTCTCTTTTAAACCTCGTCTAGAACTCACCCGTCTAAGAAGTTCTCCCCAAAGCTCAGCTTACTTTCATATTTATATTACCTCACCTAAGTGTCTATGAAGATTCTCAGTCATCCAGGTCATGGTTGTCCCAAAGGTGCTTTTTCAGGAGAGAACTGGACTTTCTTGTTTTTCTTTGAAGATTTTTCACTTCTCATCCAAGAAGCATCTTCAGCTCTGACAGGATGGAGGGGGAATGGCAGGATTTATACTTCTTGCAGACAGCTGGTCATTTGCATTCCTTTAGAGCAGTGGTTCTCAACCTTTTTAATGCCGTGACCCCCAACCGGTCATAAGTTGAGGACTACTCAACCGGTCGTAAGTCGAGGACTACTCAACTGGTGCAGCACCATTTGCAGAATAGGACTTTTGGTGGGCTCAGCAGGGCAGAGACAGCCTGGACAATTCCTATTGGCTTTTGAAAGCCAATAGAATTAGACTCTATTCAAGAGAGTCTGTTCTATTGGCTTTCAAAAGCCAATAGAATAAAAGGGAGTAGCACAGCTAAGGAAAAGGGGAAAAAATGGCGGACTGCATTGTTTGGCGACCCTGGTGAAATGGTCGTTCGACCCCAAATGGGGTCCTGACTCACAGGTTGAGAACCACTGCTTTAGAGGGTCATTGAGGCCACTTGGAGGTTTACCTGTGTCTTCAGGGTCACCTAAATAGTGCAAATGTGTGTGGAGACTTTTTGGCTGAAGGATGTCCCTTCGCTGTTTAAGACAGGCACAGATTGTTGGGGATGAAATGTCTTAAAAAAAAACAAAACAAGAAATTCCAGTTGCCTCCTGAAAAAGCATCTTTGGGATTATCCCATCTACTCCTCAAGATTCCATCTTGCTTCCATTAAGCAAGGAAGGCATGACTGACAGTTATCTGCATATCTATCTATCTATCTATCTATCTATCTATCTATCTATCTATCTATCTATCTTTGGTTATTCGGGTTTTCTCCCGCATAAAATTGGAACTGTCTTGGTGACGTTTCCACAAAGTCCCATTCATCATCTTCAGGCTGGTGTTTTCGGCTTCGTGCTTCTAGGAGCAATGTGTGATCATAGCTGTTTCTTCCTTTTAACTGCCAATGGGGGTATGAACTGATTGGGTGGGAGCTTGGCTGTGTTCTGATTGGGTGGAGGTGTATTCTGATTGGTTAGGGACTTGGCTGTGCTCTGATTGGATGGGGGAGTGTTCTGTTTGGATGGGGGCTTTGTTGTGCTCAGGTTAGTCTGAGTTGCCGGGGGATGTGAGATGGTGAGCTGTGTTGCTGTTGTTTGGCTTTGCGTTTGTGGTCGTGCCTCATCTTCATGGTGGGTGTCAGTTTGCTTCATGAATGGATTGGAGGGGTTTAAAGACCTACACTCACGAAAACCACACAGGATGTCACCACCACACATCCACGCAAAAAACAAACCCAAACCCACACCGATGATGAGGCATGACAACAAACCAGAAACCAGACCACAGCTACATCATTAGCCACTTTAAACCCCTCCAATCCATCGGAGCTGCTGTCTCTCTATAAATATTGGTGTGAGTGTGTGGAGTGCTGGCTTAGTGCTATAGGTGGGTTGGTTGGCTGTGTTGGAGTTATTGTTTGTGGATTGTTCGGCTGTTTTGTAACATCTTGAGTAGCTGAGGTGCTGGTTGTGTGCCCATATATGTGCTCAACCATATATATATTGTGTTTTATATATCAATATGTTTGAAAATGTATGTACATGTGATGTACATGTATGTACATGTAAGTACATGTACATGTATGAAAATGTATGTACATGTGAGAAATAGATGGAGAGGGATGGGTAGCCACTCTCCTTCTATCTACTATGAGGTCTTAGAAGCCACTGAGGATGCTTGAACTTCAACAGATCTCCACAGAGATTTTGTGGACTTTGATCTGAAAATTTTCTCATGCCCATGTCGTGGGAAAACCCAATGAAAAAGACAAGAGATAGCAGCACAAAACAATAATTCTTACATTAAGATTCAGAGGTTTATTTTGCTAATAATTTGGAACATAGCAAGCATAATAACACAACATCACTTACATTAATAAGCCATTGTGATGAGGGCCATATGGTATAGCAGATCCCAAAGGACAGCTATAAGCCAATGGCAAATCAATCAGGTCCAGTCCCAACCCTTTATAGCCTTTCTCATTCTAAGATGGTAGTTTGCTGACTTTTGCTGACTTTCTACTGACTGCCTGCTGACCTTCTGCTGAACATACCTCTCCACATATACCTGTGTACATCCATCAGCTACTTTCAGTTCCTCTTTTCCCACAATTACAATCCTCATGTTCCAAATATGCACAGAACTACCTACTTTGCAATTTCATATTGCACAAAGCTCAGCAGATTACAAATAATACATCCATATTGAGAAACAGCATAAAGTTCAAGTTAAAGCTTCCAATTACTTCTATGGGGGCCTATTTCAGGTTTGTTCCAGCCCTATTTACCCTTATGAGAAGGGGGCTATATTTCCATCTCCCACACCCAGTTCTGGAGACATATTAGGAGCTCACAGATTTACTGCACTATCAAACTATATAAACGAAGGGAACACAAATCAGTATGAATTTTCTCCGTCTATCCCAGAAGTATATCTTCACAGAAATAAATAATCAATGTCCATTGCTGTGTAATGAAGCCTATGTACATATTATTAATTAATAGATTAAAATCCAGTCCATGGAAATTGGTAGAGTTTTTTCTACAGACACAATTTGGGGTAAAAGATGGTAAATAACTTAGCTGAAAATTACATGATATCGGAGAAATGAATTCAGTTCTACAAACATTCGTATGAATATTTCAATCAGTTTAGTTTAGTTAGACTGAAAGATGTTCAGTTATAGGCAAATATTATGGAAGGTTCCTGATGTAAAGGCTGTCAAGAAACTACATATTTACATTAGCCCATGACTGTAAATTCTTTCTATATACTCCATTAAGAGATCTTAAACCTCTATGTGTCAGTTCTGCTAGCAGTAAATTATTATTTACAATTTTTAACCTTGAAATTCAGTGTCTGATTGAAAAAACCTTAGAGACAACCAGATTTAAAATATTTATTTTCCAGCTAGAAATTGCATATTCCAGATTACACTGTGGAATAACAGTGATATGTATTTGGATATGTGCAAATTATTCAATACATGCTGTTTTACCCCAGATAAAGTAGATCTCAGAGGACGACTAATAACAAGTAATTTTGCATCGCTGCATTTTACCATCCTAGTTTTTTTGTAAGATATCTTTTCCAGTCAGAATGATCGCCTGGATGGCAAATAACACCGGCCCCCAAATAAATGTATTAATATCAAATGCAACCCTAAAAGATATGAAGAACAGTTACAGGAATTGTGTATGTCTAGTTTAATGAAAAGAAGGACTAGGGGTGACATGATAGCAGTATTCCAATATCTCAGGGGCTGCCATAAAGAAGAGGGAATTAAGCTATTTTCCAAAGCACCTGAAGGCAGGACAAGAAGCAACGGGTGGAAACTCATCAAGGAGAGAAGCAACCTAGAACTAAGGAGAAACTTCCTGACAGTGAGAACAATGAATCAGTGGAACAGCTTGCCTCCAGAAGCAGTAAATGCTCCAACACTGGAAGTTTTTAAGAAGAGACTGGACAGCCATTTGTCCGAAATAGCGTAGGGTTTCCTGCCCGAGCAGGGGGTTGGACTAGATGACCTCCAAGGTCCCTTCCAACTTTACTACTATTACTAGATTACTATAAAGAAGAGGGGGTCAACATATTCTCCAAAGCACCTGAAGGCAGAACAAGAAGCAATGGGTGGAAACTAATCAAGGAGAGAAGCAACCTAGAACTAAGGAGAAATTTCCTGACAGTTAGAACAATTAATCAATGGAACAACTTTCCTACAGAAGGTGAAGGTGCTCTATCAGTGGAGGTCTTTAAGAAGAGATTGGACAACCATTTGTCTGAAATGGTATAGGGTTTCCTGTTTGAGCAGGGGTTGGGTAGGAATAGCCAACACTCCAGAATACAGGCTTAAGACCTGGACAGATTTGAACACTGTGTGCTATTTAACAAAATGAAATTCAATGGTAAAAAAAGGAAGGTTCTACATTTAGGCAAGAAAAACCAAATGCACAGGTATAGTATAGGTGGTACCTTGCTCAATAGTAACAACTGTGAGAGAGATCTCGGAGTCCTAGTGGACAATCACTTAAATATGAGCCAGCAGTGTGCTGCAACTGCCAAAAAAGCCAACTCAGTGCTGGGCTGCATTAACAGAGGGATAGAATCAAGATCACATGAAGTATTAATACCACTTTACAAGGCCTTGGTAAGGCCACACTTGGAATACTGCATCCAGTTTTGGTCACCATGATGTAAAAAAGATGCTAAGACTCTAGAAAGAGTACAGAGAGGAGCAACAAAGATGATTAGGGGACTGGAGACTAAAACATATAAGGAACGGTTGCTGGAATTGGGAATGACTAGTTTAACAAAGAAAAGGACGGGGGACATGATAGCAGTGTTCCAATACCTCAGGGGCTGCCCCAAAGAAGAGGGAGTCAAGCTATTCTCTAAAGCACCTGAAGGCAGGACAAGAAGCAACGGATGGAAATTAGTCAAGGAGAGAAGCAACCTGGAACTAAGGAGAAACTTCCTGACAGTTAGAACAATTAACCAATGGAACAGCCTCCCTCCAGAAGCGGTGAATGCTCCAACACTGGAAGTTTTTAAGAAGAGACTGGATAGCCATCTGTCCCAAATGGTGTAGGGTTTCCTGCCTGAACAGGGGGTTGGACTCGATGACTTCCAAGGTCCCTTCCAACTTTATTATTATTATAGTAATAGTAATAGTAGTAAAGTTGGAAGGGACCTTGGAGATTATCTAGTCCAACCCCCTGCTCAGGCAGGAAACCCTACACCATTTCGGACAAATGGCTGTCCAGTCTCTTCTTAAAAACCTCCAGTGTTGGAGCATTATTATTATTATTATTATTATTATTATTATTATTATTATTATTATTATTATTATTATTACTGTTCTGTTATATGATCACTATGAAAAACAATTTGAAAAAGGTACCTCAATTAACCAATAAATATGTAATTCAACCATTAGAATGAGATCTTTCCCAAACATCTTTCCCAAAACAAATGTTTTTTTAATTATCCAACTACTGAATAATAGTCAACAAACATGCTTTGAAACTAATTTTCAAGGAGTATTTCAGATCTGCAGAAAGACTGCATCTCCCTATTCTTCATTAAAGAAGGCTGACTTTTGCCAGATGTCCACACGAGCCTGAAGAAAAATTGCAACTTTAAGGAATCATTAAAATTAATGTGACTGTTAAAGCAGCAGTGCCTTCATTCCTGAGTAGTACTCAGTTTACCTTCTTTTGTTCATTTGTTTTGTCATTATTTCATCAGATAGAACAAAGGAAAATGAAATTAAACAACAGGAATAGAAAAAGAAGGCAAGGAAACAAAGAAAGCCAAATGCTAAAATTATACATACATAATCTCATCACTTTATATGCAACTGTTTCCATAAAAGATGTTGATAGTTTTGTAATTATCCATATAAAAACTCAAATCATTCACACATTGCAAAAAACACCATGCCTTTGATTCACTGAATAATGGTGGCTATAATTTTATCTTTCCAATATTGGAAGTCTAGTTTCTTAACAAAAGAGACAAGCATGAAAACATCCATTTCTGTTATCCAGCTGTCGATTTCCATGGAGTAAAATCATATGGACTCTAAAAATATTAAAAACTGCCTCAAAGTGAGATTAAGATATGCAGTTGTATCTTTCCAGCATTTAATCATTTTAGAACATCACATAGACATGTATGAATGAAGCATTAGTGTTATATCTCCATGAACACAATGTTTTGCTCATTTCCCTCTAAAAATGCAGCGGGGTACAATAAGTCTGAAACAATACTTTCTTTGTTGAATAAGCCATAATCTAAGATCTATTGTGATGTGCTGAAATATGAATATGAATTGTAATATGATTTCCCACTGTTTAGAAACGATAGGGACTTTAATTTCTTATTATATTCAACCTTTCAAATTAATTTATGGGGAACAGGTACTTATAATGAACTAAATGTAGGCGTTTTGTCTCATGCTAGTTAGTGATTGCTCCTAATATAAGAGATCTCTCTGAAACTAGTCCAATAAATGCTCTGGCTGTAAACAGTGCCTACAAATGGCAACAAAGATATGTTATTTATCCCTAGCAGACTAAGATAAAATTTCTAATTATCACCCAATAATTGACCTAAGATAAAAATCCCAGTACCCATTCAAAACTTTCATAGAACAGAGTTTGGTGCTTTTGTTTTGTTTTAAATCAATTTTAAGGTCCATTAAGTTCCTTGTGTCAATTTGGTAGGAGAAAAAAAAATGATCAAAGTGCAATTTTCCAGAAATAATCTAAGGCCGACTTTAAATTAATGTGATAGTGATCTGAGATGTATCTCATCTGATACACTGAATCTAAAACAGTCCAATTGATTAAAGATTCTATTTAGGAAGATTGAAAAAGTGCACAGGAAAAAAATATTATACTAAGTAAAGCTATCCAAAATTTGGTAGTTCTCAATGGAATTCAGTGGTATAATTTGAGAAACCAAAGTCCCATCTTTACCTCACAATTGTTTGTTTTTTTCCCCAGAGGTGATTTGCTTTAATGAATACTATTGAGGTCACTATTGGAAGATCTGAAGGACCAGATTAGAGAAGTATTATCAAGCAAAAATATACTACTATGTGATTGCTAAATGTTGACAACAAGGTGATGGCACATAATCTTTCAATCAAAAGAAAGGTCAAGGGTATGTTCAGGATATCTATCTATCTATCTATCTATCTATCTATCTATCTATCTATCTATCTATCTATCTACCTATCTACCTATCTATCTCTATCTCTATATCTATCTATCCATCTACCCCTCTACCTCTCTACCTCTACCGCTCTCTCTCCATCCATCCACCTACCTACCTACCTACCTACCTACCTACCTACCTACCTACCTATCTATCTCTATCTATATCTATCTACCCATCTACCCCTCTACCTCTCTACCGCTCTCTCTCCATCCATCCATCCATCCATCCATCCATCCATCCATCCACCTACCTACCTACCTACCTACATCTCTCTCTCCCTACCTACCTACCTCTCTCTCTCTCTCTCTCTCTATCCATCCATCCATCCATCCATCCATCCATCCATCCATCCATCCATCCCATTATAAACTTCCTAGAGTCCAACTAGATTGTGGTGATATGCACATTTCATTAAAAATATGTATTTTCTTGAAACAGGATGCCTTTTTCCCCCCCAAAAAAAACATGGGGCACTTTACATCTGTGCCAGAGTGCATGGCTGATAGCATAGGTAAACTTGTAACTTAGCTTTTTTATGCTTCCCCCCCCCCACACAAAATGCTATTTCAAATTTCAGTGATATTAATAAAGCTTGTAAAATTTAAAGAGGTTTAATAAAGTTCCATGGCTTTACTCAGGTGAAAAAAAATAGGACACTACAACGCATTGAAGAGATGTCTGACAAGGGAAGCCTGATCAGATCCCTCATGTTACATAAAGTGCACCATCTGAAACTTACTGATGCCACACACAGCTCTAAAGTCTGAAACCTTGATTCATGGCCCAGAATTTTCTTTGGTGGGATTACAAGGACAAATACACTGAGATTGGCTCCTTCTGTCTGAAGTTTGCTTTGCATGATTTTAGAAGTAGTTTTTTTTTTTTTTTTTTAATAATGGTGGCCAATGTAGAAATTGCAGGATGGATACCAAAACAGGAAATGTGGAAATTAAAGTTGATGCTAGGTCCAAAAAACAAAGAGTATCATGATTATTTACATTGTCTCCATTAATTACTTACAGTATCAGGGACCTTTCCTCCATCTGCCACAGAGAGTTCAAGGGGGTAAAGGCAGTGTCTGGAATGAACAGAATAATAAAGTTGGAAGGGACCTTGGAGGTCATCTAGTCCAACCCCCTGCTCAGGCAGGAAACCCTATACCATTTCAGACAAATGGCTGTCCAGTCTCTTCTTAAAAACCTCCAGTGTTGGAGCATTCACTGCTTCTGGAGGCAGGTTGTTCCACTGGTTAATTGTTCTCACTGTCTGGAAGTTTCTCCTTAGTTCTAGGTAGCTTCTCTCCTTGATTAGTTTCCATCCATTGCTTCCTGTCCTGCCTTCAGGCACTTTGGAAAATAGCTTGACTCCCTCTTCTTTGGGGCAGCCCCTGAGATATTGGAACACTGCTATCATGCCCCCCCCCCCTCTGTCTTCTCTTCGTTAAACTAGACCTACCCAATTCCAGCAACCGTTCCTTATGTGTTCCTTATCTCATTGCAGCTGGCCAAAGACCATGTGTAAGTAAGGCTGTGATGGTTATGCAAATAACCCATCAAGAGAAACAATAGCACCATATTTAATTTGCTTTAATTTCCTGCATGCCAAAGAGGCAAGTATATTTTATAGAATTTCCTGTTTCAAGAGTTTCATAGCGGCTGGTTCCTATTTAAGCTGGAAGCACTGTAGCTGTTTTCCCTCCAGTGAAACCAGGTGTCAAAAATAACCAACTCAGCAAACTAAACACCAAATATCTGATATAAACTGACTATATAGGGAAAGTAAAGGGCTTACTGATATATACTAGTGCATCCTGCAGAGGCTTAAAAACAGGATTTGTTTGTATGTTGCATTTTTTTTTCAAATGTGAAATTGTGCCTCTAGGTAGATATTATGCTATCATGTATATTCTGCTTTTCTGTAGGAATGAATGAAGGAAAGAAATAAGTCAGAAGCATTATCATTATCCAAGGAAGGAAGGAAGGAAGGAAGGAAGGAAGGAAGGAAGGAAGGAAGGAAGGAAGGAAGGAAGGAAGGAAGGAAATTTCATTATTTTTCTGGGGATCTTTTTAAAGAGATAAACCAGAAGCACTTAGGAAGATTTCATAGATTATCAATTCCTCTGGTTTGTCAGTTCCTATGGAAGTTTCCAAGAATACGATCATTAATCAACCAAGAATAGACTGGAAAAAAAACTCTGTGTTGATGGTGTGTGTAGCATTTCAAAAACAAAAAGAATCCAGGAGTTTTCCAAGCAGTAGATTGTGTGAAATGCACTGTTTACATACCGTATTTTCCTGCATATAAGACAACTTTCTAAACCATGCAAATCTTCTCCAAAGTCGGGGGTCGTCTTGTACACCCAGTCGTCTTATATGCTGGAAAATATGGTAATTGTTTCATTGAATTAGTCTGAGTATGAATTCATTTTGGATTGCAAGTACTTGAGGTTTAAAAAAAATGGTGTCTCCCCAAAGTCATGAAATCTTCCTCTGTGTGTCTTTTAATAGGGATGCTTTAAAAGAATCGCCCCAATACTATGCTTTGTTTTCAGTATCTTTCAAAATCTATATGCCAGATTCAAAACAATTGTTTCTTTTTGGAGCATTTCCATAACCACTGTGGAGTAGTTGATGAGATACTTGAGTCGTAGCTATGATTTCCTTTTCAAGGATGAAAATAGTGCTTCTGAATTCAGCCAGAATCAACATATCTACTTTAAAAGCTGCGACACTGAAGCGAAGGTTTGAAAATAAATTCCAGAGAGAGCAAGTAATTCAAACAAGACTCGGGTGCTCTTATGTTGTTCTAGTTGTTGTTAAGGATGCTAGATTTATAATTAGCATATGCTTTTATAACTTCTCTGTGCTGTTCTGGCTGGAAAATGATCTAATTCTTTTTTGAACTCATCAATGACCTCCAGTTGAATTGATCTACTTTACCCCCTCATTAGCTTTTTCATGTGACACTCTTTCCTGTTTTAGAATCACATTTTTCTGTTGTTTATTGAATAGTTGTGTGTCAAAGTGTAAAATACATTCAAAGATCCTTTGATTAAATCCAGTTATGTCACCACTTTGTTTGCAATGGCTTCAGAGCCTCTTTTTCTCATTCAAGCTGCTTCAGAACATCAATTAAATATTATGCTACTACAAAGAAGTAGTGTTAATCAGTGGGTGCAATTATAAATTTATCTCTTACTCCATGGTTACAATGTAACTCTCTTCTTTCTACAATGTCTAATCAGATACCTACAAAACTACAAATCATAATCATTTTTTCTGTTTTATGCAAAAAAATCCATAAGAGTTTTTCAGTCAGCAATGAGCATAAACATAAACTTTCTTTTCACAAATCAAATCAAATATACATGTTCCAGGACAATCCTGCAGGGTCCAATTTAAGTCAGTCACCGGGACCAAGGATTAAACTCTGACCAAAGAAGTCAAATTAGCCATCCCAGCAAGTTCCATCATCTTCAGCCACCATTCCTCAGTTGCAATAATGCTGATTTGTTTTCTATTTCTGTGAGTACAACAATCTTAGTTTTCATGTACAAAAACAAAGTTCCAGTCTTCTTTTACCACTTTAATTCCTCTCCACTTGTGGGAGCATTTGAATGTATCTGAGTGTGCTCAGAATGCTTTTTTATTAGAGAGCAGATGGGTACATACATGCCTAGAAGAACTCTAAGGGATCAAAGCAGTTGTATTAAATCAGGGGTCTTCAAACTTGGTCCTTTTATGACTTGTGGACTTCAACTCCCAGAATTCCTCAGCCAGTGTGCCTCGCTGAGGAATTCTGGGAGTTGAAGTCCACAAGTCATAAAAGGACCAAGTTTAAAGACCCCTGTATTAAACCTTTGAGGCTCAGAAGTACATAGGCTATTTCACCTGGGAACAAAATGGCTTCCCTAAAGATTTGCAAAGGCCTAATTCATGCCGTCATGCCCAGTTAGGAGGCAGAATGGACCCAAATTTGGGTGATCTAGAAAGACATGCAAGTTATTACTTGAATGAGGTGGATGAAATATTGTCTAGAACAGTGATGGCGAAGCATTTAGAGACCGAGTGCCCAAACTGCAACCCAAAACTCACTTATTTATCGCTGGGTGCCAGGTGGGCATGACCCACTGGGTGGATGTGGCTGTGGTGGTCATGGCAGACTGGGTCGGTGTGGCTAAGGTGGGCGTGATCACCTCAATGGTGATTCTGGGGAGGGATGCCTGTGGGGGCCATGGTAGCTGATGCCTGACACCATCAGTCCCCGAACAAAGAGGTCAGCAAGCGCATGGTGCTGGGATCCATCTGGCCACATGGGACCTCAGTGAGTTAGCAGGTGGCTGGTTGAAGAGGGACAGTTGCCATCTCCAGGGCATGGTGCACATGCCCACAGAGAGGGCTCTGAGTGCCACCTCTGGCATGCGTGCCATAGGTTCACCACCACTGGCCTAGGACTGGGGCGACGGCACGCGTGTCCACCAAGAGGGCTCTGATTGCTGCCTCTGGCACCCATGCCATAGGTTCGCCACCACTGGTCTAGAAACTCTAGAGCAGTGGTTCTCAACCAGGACCCCATTTGGGGTCGAACGACCATTTCACGGGGGTCGCCAAACAAGGCTGTCCGCCATTTTTTTCCCCTTTTCTTTGGCTACGCCCCTGGCACCCGGTGATGTATAAGTGCTTGGGGGTCACCACAACATGGGGAACTATATTATGGGGTTGCGACATTAGAAAGGTTGATAACCACTGCTCTAGAGCCATAGGATACACTGTGGAATTTTTTTAAAAAAAAATCCAGAAGACAATAGCAAACGACTTTTGCCTCATACTAAGAAATTGTGTGAATGTGTCCATCAATCCACCAGGGAGCTGAGCTTGTCTCAAAAGCAATTTGAATTTTAGCAATTTAGGATTGTCAAGATGCATATTTGTTCATAATTAGCATTGTGTCAAACTATTTGTTAAATCTGCCATACTAGGAACAAGATTTCCAGTTTGAAAATCATTTTGGTGTTCCCAAAAAGCTTGCAGAGATTTGTTACTGAAAAGAAATTTGCCCTCAGTGTTTGTGGGAGGAAGCAAGGAAGGAAGGGAAGCGAAGGGAAAGGAAAGAAGGAGGAAAGGAAAGGAAAGGAAAGGAAAGAAAAGGAGAGGAGAGGAGAGGAGAGGAGAGGAAAGGAAAGGAAAGGAATCTTCCCTATCAAACAAGTCTCACCAAGTTATATAGGCAGAAATTTTAAAGTTGCTGGGAACCAAGCTGTGATTATGACACTGAACAGAGAACAAAATTCTCTCTGGAGAATTTTCCACTTTGCATGCACCCATGTGATTGTACTGGGTTTCATATCTTTCTGTGGTTCACTGCCTTTTCTATTGAAGAGGTTGGCAAGTTAGAAAGTCAGTCTACATTATCCTCTTGAGTGTTGTAATTTTGCTTCTTAACAGTTAGACAATAGATTCCCAGTGATACTTCTAAGCTGTTTCTTTGTCCTTGAATAATGAAGTAGTGGAGAACAGACTGTCAAGATAGTCATGCAGTAAAAGAAGGGCAGGGTGAAATTCCTGACCTACATAATCCACGTTCTGAGTTGGACGCAGGATCAGAATTTCCCCTGCTTTTTTGCTGTGATTCCCTATAAAAGTTGATCCTTCTCTTCCGCATCATAAATACGGAAGCAAACTTCAGTTGCCAATAATTCAAAAATACAATTTGGAAGAGGATAAAGCCTTTGAAAAACAAAGAATAATAATTTATAAAGTATCTGTCCTTTTGCCAATGATTGAGTAAGAAAGGATCTTCCTTGGGTGAAGATCCCCAGCTTTAAAAGTTAGCTCCTGCTTTGCAAATCTTATAATAATAATACAGTTGGAAGGGACCTTGGAGGTCATCTAGTCCAACCCCCTGCTCAGGGAGGAAACCCCTATACTATTTCAGACAAATGGTTGTCCAGTCTCTTCTTACAAACTTTCAGTGTTGGAGCCTTCACCGCTTCTGGGGGCAGGTTGTTCCACTGGTTAATTGTTTTAACTGTCAGGAAGTTTCTCCTTAGTTCTAGGTTGCTTCTCTCCTTGATTAGTTTCCATCCGTTGCTTCTTGTCCTGCCTTCAGGTGCCTTGGAAAATAGCTTGACTCCCTCTTCTTTGGGGCAGCCCCTGAGATATTGGAACATTGCTATCATGTCCCCCCTCATCCTTCTCTTCATTAAACTAGACATACCCAATTCCAGCAACCGTTCCTTATATGTTTTAGCCTCCAGTCCCCTAATCGTCTTTGTTGCTCTTCTCTGTACTCTTTCTAGAGTCTCAACATCTTTTTTACATCGTGGTGACCAAAACTGGATGCAGTATTCCAAGTGTGGCCTTACCAAGGCATTGTAAAGTGGTATTAATACTTCACGTGATCTTGATTCTATCCCTCTGTCAATGCAGCCCAGCACTGTGTTGGCCTTTTTGGCAACTGTCCTCCAGGTGGACAGTTCATTCAATGATCTAGTAATCTCTTGTTAAATTAAAAGTATTTTTTTTTCCAGAACATTAACATTATGAGAATAAAAATTATCTAAAACAAATTTAATTATTTAAATTTATTTTTTTAAACAAATATCCATTGTTATCAAACACTGATGTGGAATTGAAGAACGACAATTCCTTGTGTTATTAGATTTCCATTCAGTTCTCTTGTTGCATACCTGAGGGATGAATATGCCTGTTTTTATTCTCACAAAATGTCAAAGAAGTAGGTTGGGGCAAAGTACCTATTATAATGTGAACAGCTATATATCTTTGATTTTTTTTTTTCTTTCTTTCTTTCTTTCTTTCTTTCTTTCTTTCTTTCTTTCTTTCTTTCTTTCTTTCTTTAAATTGCAGGAAGAAGCAAAAGAATTTCTGTTTTATCACTTTACTTGATGATTATGACTGAAGGGGAAAAAAATCTTCTTCCGTGACTAGGCTACAAAAAGTTTTTAAATTCCTATTTTGTCAGTAGATGTTTTCCCTTCTACTTCATAGAAATACATGGTGGGTAGTAGGAAGCAGAGACACATTTTGATCATACCAAGAAAGAAAATTTGTAATAGCCAACATTTCCCAGTGGTAATTAGTTTTTTAAAAAGTACCAAAGATATAAACTGCCATTACATGCATTTAGCATAATTAAATAGCTTGTCACAGAGTAGATGTTGCACAAATAAAATTTTAGATCCCCCACAAAGTCACCTTGTGTTGTTGAAGAAAAGTCAAGTTTAAATCGAACAAAGAAACAATCTTGAGTACTCTATGTGAGTAGAATGGACAATTAAGAAAGGAGGGAGGATTATGGAAACAAAATTAAGATCAAACCAATATACCTTCTGCATACAGAAAACACTTACAGTATTCTATTCTATTCTATTCTATTCTATTCTATTCTATTCTATTCTATATTCCATTTCCATCCATATTCCATTCCCATCCCTATTCTATTCTGTTCTGTTCTGTTCTGTTCTGTTCTGTTCCTGTTCTGTTCTACTCTACTCTACTCTACTCTACTCTACTCTACTCTACTCTACTCTACTCTACTCTATTCTATTCTATTCTATTCTATTCTATTCTCCATTCCCATCCACATTCCATTCCCATCCTTATTCTATTCTATTCTATTCTATTCTATTCTATTCTATTCTATTCTATTCTATTCTATTCTATTCTATTCTATTCTCATGTTCATTTATTTGGTTGATAACATATTTGAGGAATGAATTCCTAAAGGTTCCTTGGAGGAAGACTTCAAGGCCAGTAAAGAATATAATCCTGTCATGAAACAAAATCCTTTGGATAAATATGGGAAAATGCTTTGATTCATTTTTTTGTGTGTGTGCTTAGAATACAGTATTGCAGGCTGACTCTGCCCACTGCCAGGAGTTCGATCCTGACCAGCTCAAGGTTGACTCAGCCTTCCATCCTTCTGAGGTCGATAAAATGAGGACCCAGATTGTTGGGGGGGGGGAGATACGCTCACATTGTAAACTGCCAATAGAATGCTGTAAAGCACTATGGTATATAAATCTAAGTGCTATTGCTATTGATACACCATGATAAATATGATTGTGATGATGATGACTGACAGGGAGAAAAACAGGAGTGTTCTGCTCTGCTGATGGACATGTAATAAACGAAGCAAGCAAGCTTATTTCAAAGGAGATCCTTTTATTCACGTTTTTCTTAGAGTGAAGACAGATAAAGAAACAATGTGCATTCAAAATAAAGTTCATTAAATATTGTGGTTTTGGTTTGACCATGAAATCCTGGTCTAGAGCAGAGCTCTCTTTGTGTCTGAGTTGTTGCTTTGTTTGTTTATTTCAACCACAATCAGTAGACTACAATATGTGAGAACTTGCTAACAAAGCCTGCAAAGTGTATTCTATTTTTACAGCAACTTTCTGTGTCGCAAAAAAAAAAAAAAAAAAAAAAAAAAAGGGGAATAATGGAAGAAGGAAAAGACTTTGGAAAAACTTATCTGCAGACTTTCCTGGACAATATTTCCATGCAATTCCTTCATCACCACCCTAGCCTTACTATCTGCTTCTTCCATTTTCTTTTTCTTTTCTTTTTTTAATTTTTTTATTAACATTTTCCTTTATACAGTACATATTCAGCAGACTATGTCATTTTTATATACCATGGATCTACATTCTATATAATATATACACTATGTACATTCAATCTAACCCACAATAACCTAATTTGCACAGTAACCTTATGTATATTTCCAATTTTTGTTTCTGTTGTCTATCCAAATATACCAATTTTCCCAAACCGCATAAAATTCCGAGTCATCTTTTAATTCTAAGGTGAGTTTGTCCATCTCGGCACATTCATAAATTTTCTGAATAATCAACCCCTTTGGTGGTATATTGCGTTCCTTGCAATATTGCACGAATGCAATTCTTGCCGCAGTTAGTATATTGTAAGATCAGATATCTTATTTTCTTATCAAATTTCTTTTTAAGTATTCCCAGGAGAAATGTTTCTGGATTTAATTTGATTTGACATTTTGTTAAGTCTTGTAGCCACCCTTGTATTTTAATCCAATATTTTTTCGCTTCAGGACACAGCCACCAAGCATTAAAGAAGGTACCTTGACGATAATTACATTTCCAACAATTTCGGCTTTGGTTCGGATATATTTTGGCTAATCTTGCAGGGGCTAGGTGCCAACGATATAGCATTTTATATTGATTTTCCTTATATGCAGCGGATTTTGTTATTTTGTGATTTTTATTCCAAATTCTTCCCCAATCTTCTAATTCTATGTTGTGCCCTTTGTTTTTTGCCCATGCAATCATTGGTTCTTTCACTATCTCCTCTACTCTATCAAATTCTAATAAATAGTTATATATTTTGGATATTAATTTTCCTTCAGGGCCTATCAATAGTTTGTCTAATTGTTTTAATTCCATGTCAATTCCATAATCTTCCACATCCCTCTTATATCTAGATTGCAATTGTAAGTATGGCCACCAATCAATAGATATTCCCTGTTCTTTTAGTAACCGTCTATTTTTGAGCTTCCCCTGTTTGTCTAAAACAGTGGTTCTCAACCTGTGGGTCGGGACCCCATTTGGGGTCGAACGACCATTTCACGGGGGTCGCCAAACAAGGCTGTCCGCCATTTTTTTCTCCCCTTTTCCTTGGCCACGCCCCTGGTACCCGGTGATGTATAAGTGGTTGGGGGTCACCACAACATGGGGAACTGTATTATGGGGTCACGGCATTAGAAAGGTTGAGAACCACTGGTCTAAAATTTCCGAATATCTGGGCATTTTGCTTATATTCATCTTCCTCCATTTTCTAACCTTCTTGCTTTCCTATGTACAGTAGTTCCTTCACTGTGCTTTAGGAGAGAATGACTCAACTCTTAATACAATGAGTTTTAATTCTCTTTCTTACTATGGCTATGACAGCTAGATCTGCGTGGTCAATTCAAAATCTGATTCAAATCATTATTTTGATTCACAAAACAATTTTGATTTGTCCCTTAGAACTCCCAAAGATGTTTCTGTCTAGAACAGCGGTTCTCAACCTTTGTGTGACGGCGACCCCCGTCACACGGACGTGGCGCGCCTGCGTGGCCCCGCCCCCATGCGTGGCGCACATGCGCGGCCCGCCCCATGCGTGGTGCGCATGTGCGGCGCCGCCCCCTGAGGGGGAAAAATGGCAGATTGCATTGTTTGGCGACCCCTGTAAAATGGTCGTTCGACCCCAAATGGGGTCGCGACCCATAGGTTGAGAACCGCTGGTCTAGAAACATCTTTATTGCCTGAATTGATGATTCATTTTGACTTTCAGATTCAATTAGAAAAGGTGATTGCATTTAGATTTGATTGACTTGCATTGAAATTGAAGTTTGGAATCAAATAGTTGCTCTGCATGATGCTAACAATTGCCTAATAGCATCTTTAAGAGACGAAGATTTGCAGAAAGGGAAAAAGAAATTAAAACACACTATATTGATAGAGAGAGTCTATTCACCATTCTTGATGGATCTCTAATTTTATTTATGATAGAAACATGTTGCTTATACTTGCTGAAATGAGTAACACTAACATCCAGTAATAAACCATAACAAAAATAAGCTATCATCAAACAGCAGGAAGATTCAAGGGTGAAAGGTGTGTTATTAGAAGTGTAAGACAAATTTTTAAGTCATTCTGTGAGAAAACAAAGTTATGTTGGCTCAAAATATAACGATAATGACTAATAGCATGCCTAAACTCACATACCAGATGTGTCCACAGAGGGTGGGCAAAAAAGGTCAAGATGAAAAACCACAAGCATGCGATCGAAGCCCTACCCCACTTTTTTTTTCATGTGCCTCACAATGTTGGGATGGGTAGTAGAGTTGAATAGTTTCCTGCATGTGTCCGTGAAGAGTTTCTTCTGATAGGAATAAATTGATGGACCAATGGCCTGATTCACTTTGATGAAACATCACATGGGGTTTATGCAATGGGATGTAATTAGTTGAAAGGAAGTTGAAGATTCTTCAGCCTTACTTTATTAACTCATCCCCAAGTCAGTGCAATGGACCAACATTTCAGAGAAGAGCAAAGCCAAATCCTAAGGACAATATTTACTAAGAATTAGATAGGTTTAAAGAAGGGAAGGCTGTGTGCAGTGGTCGGATTCAACTGGTTTGCACCACTTTGGCAGAACTGGTATCTAATTTTTTGTTGCCCAGGCCCAGAATGGACTTCCAGAAGTGGCATCCACACAGAGAACTGGTTGTTCGCCTATTTGAATCCCACCACTGACTCTGTGTATACATGATAGCAGTCTTCCAGTCCTTGAAAGTCTGTCACAGGAAGTGGATTGACCCTGCATACAACAAGAAGCAACCTGTGAAAGCTTCATGGAGAGAAATTTAAATTTAAAATAAGAATAAGAAGCAATTTCTTGACCAGTGGAACCCTAACCAGTGGAATAGTCACCGTGCTGGAATCTCAGGTGTTTAAACAGCCAGTTGTCTGGCATAATTTGAGGATTCTTGCCCTGCTTTAGGGGGTTAGACTAGCACAGGGGTAGGCAAGCTTGGCTCTTTTATGACTCGTGGACTTCAACTCCCAGAATTCCTGAGCCAGCCATGCTGAGGGGAAAGGGAGAGGTTTCCAAGCTGAACCATGCTGGCTCAGGAATTCTGGGAGTTGAAGTCCATGAGTCATAAAGTGGCCTAGGCTAGGCCAGAGATAGGCAACCTTGGCTCTTTTATGACTCGTGGACTTCAACTCCCAGAATTCCTGAGCCAGCCATGCTGAGGGGAAAGGGAGAGGTTTCCAAGCTGAGCCAGGCTGGCTCAGGAATTCTGGGAGTTGAAGTCCACGAGTCATAAAGTGGCCTAGGCCTAGGCCAGAGGTAGGCCACCTTGGCTCTTTTATGGCTCGTGGACTTCAACTCCCAGAATTCCTGAGCCAGCCATGCTGAGGGGAAAGGGAGAGGTTTCCAAGCTGAGCCAGGCTGGCTCAGGAATTCTGGGAGTTGAAGTCCACGAGTCATAAAGTGGCCTAGGCCTAGGCCAGAGGTAGGCCACCTTGGCTCTTTTATGGCTCGTGGACTTCAACTCCCAGAATTCCTGAGCCAGCCATGCTGAGGGGAAAGGGAGAGGTTTCCAAGCTGAGCCAGCTGGCTCAGGAATTCTGGGAGTTGAAGTCCACGAGTCATAAAGTGGCCTAGGCCTAGGCCAGAGGTAGGCACCTTGGCTCTTTTATGACTCGTGGACTTCAACTCCCAGAATTCCTGAGCCAGTCGTTCTGAGGGGAAAGGGAGAGGTTTCCAAGCTGAGCCAGGCTGGCTCAGGAATTCTGGGAGTTGAAGTCCACCAGTCATAAAAGAGCCAAGGTTGCCTACCCCTGGACTAGACCTTCAATGAACTTTCTATGGTATAAATCCAGGAATTTAAAAATCTCTCCCCTTTAAAGTACCTTACAAGAGCTTTTTAATGTTGTACTGTCTGTATAAGGAAATTAGGATGCTATTCTAATGACGGAAGTGATATTATCTCCACTGCCCATCAACCCCTGCATTTCCTGAGGTCATTGTAATCTTTGAATGTGGTTCTCCAGTTGCAATTTGAAAACCCTGGCATGCTTTAATGGTAATGAGAAAGCAATTAATTTGGATGGCAGAGGTCTTTGAAAAAGCAGTAAAATCTTCTCCAATAACTTTCGGCTGAGAAACTGGAAAAAATCAATTTTGATCCTTGAAATGAGTTCTGATATTGTCTGTTGGCAGTTTCTCATCTCCCCCCCCCCATCCCATAACTCGGAAATGCTCATTTTCTTGTACTTGACGACTGATTAAAAAATTAGCAATTGGCTCGCCAAATTTTGGAAATGAGAAGAAGAACCTTTTAAGAAAATGGAAGGCTGCGTTTGAGAATTAAGAAATGTGCATATTGTACTCATTTGGGCTGGATGGAAGTTATTACATGCATGCTTAATGTAGCCCATTAATTTTCGAACCAAATCAAAGCATACTGGCTGGAAAAAAAAAATTAAGCTACCATGCAAACTGAGAAAGTTCAATGTGGTGCAATATTTTCTCCATCCTGAATCTTTTGACAACCGATTTCGCTAGCAACCTCTACATTCTAATAGCATTACAAGGGCAGGAAAGTATTGCTTTTTATGTCTTTACAGCATGGAATGTTTAATAAAACCTTCAGCTTTCTCCTTAAACCCAAAAACGGTGAAAATTTCAACCTCAATTTCTGCCCCATAAAAGTCAGGGCTATTTTTCCTCTCTCGTTTCGCCTTTAAAAAAACAAAACAGAACAAAAACAAATTGTATTACAATGCAAAACAACTAACCTGCAGTCATTTGCACATTTTCCTGGAAGAAGTCGGAATAAACTCCAACGGAGTAAGTGCCAGATAGTATCGTCTACGTAGGTTTGGGATGTATATTTTCCAGAGTTCGGTTATATTTGGTTTTTTATTATTAAAGCATGAAAATTAAATGAAATTTTCCTGTCAATATACTTGTAAATGTATTAGAGACATGCTTTAGAACTTTGCATCTGAAAATAGCAGTGGTAATTTTAACAATTTAGTCATGTCCGACTCTTGGCGACTTTATAGGCAGGTGCTCTCCTTGCTACTCTGTCAAGCACAGCTTCTTTCATTTGTTGAATAATAATACTAATAATACTAATACTAATTATTATTATTAATAATACTAATTATTATTATTATTATTATTATTATTAATAATAATAATAGTAATAAAGTTGGAAGGGACCTTGGAGGTCATCTAGTCCAACCCCCTACTCAGGCAGGAAACCCTATACCATTTCGGACATATGGCTGTCCAGTCTCTTCTTAAAAACTTCCAGTGTTGGAGCATTCACCACTTCTGGAGGCAGGTTGTTCCACTGGTTAATTGTCCTCACTGTCAGGAAGTTTCTCCTTAGTTCCAGGTTGCTTCTCTCCTTGATTAATTTCCATCTGTTGCTTCTTGTCCTGCCTTCAGGCGCTTTGGAGAATAGCTTGACTCCCTCTTCTTTGGGGCAGCCCCTGAGATATTGGGACACTGCTATCATGTCCCCCCTCGTCCTTCTCTTCATTAGACTAGACATACCCAATTCCAGTAACCGTTCCTTCGTGTGTTTTAGCCTCCAGTCCCTGATCATCATCTTTGTTGCTCTTCTTTGTGCTCTTTCTAGAGTCTCAACATCTTTTTTACATCGTGGTGAACAAAACTGGATGTTCATCTTTGCATGTTATCAAGCCAGAGTGTTCTTTGCTTGCCCCTCCTTCTTGTTCCATTAACGATTCCTAGCATCATTGACTTCTCCAATGAATTTGCACTCATGATAGGGCCAAAGTAAATCAGACATAGTCTCATGATTTTGGCTTCTAGTGATGTTTCTGGTTTTATACGATTGCATGTGAAAAAAGGTGTTTGAAAATAGGTGTTTGAAAATACATGTACACTGTACTGTACATGTACATGTAAGTGTGTTAGGGAATTGGGAATAGTTGCAGTTGGAACGTTTTTATGTCCTGGAGTTTTCAGGAATTTGGTAGGAATGAGGGCCAATATTTCCTAATTGAACGTTTATAAGGAGCAAATATTTTGAGCACAACATTTCAGGTGGTCAGAACTGGCTCAAATGTTCATGGACAGATTTTAATATTTCTCACTTGATTATCTGCCTGCTCTTGGCAGACACTTGAATTTCACATTAACTTGGAGCTCACGAGTAACAAGAAGATCTCTTATTATTAAATGGAGATTTTCTATTTCTCCTTCCCATTTCAGTGTCTGAAAAGACAGCCTGACTATCTTGGAGCAATGGGGAAATGATAGAAGTACCATATCTTCCATTTCCCTTATGTATTCCTTTCAACCCTATCCATTCTTTGCAAGATAGCCAAGTGATAGACTTTGTGATAGACCCTATCCACTAGGTAGCCTAGTGGTCATGTCTTTGATTTCAATTTGTAATCTACATCACATAGATATAGGATGCGTTTTTAGGTCTGGGTTGCTGACTTGTAACTGGCTGGCTGATCTGCAGTAAATAATTTGACTTGATTGATAAGCAGGCATGTATGAAACAAACCATAGTATGTATAAGCAACCATCGCTGATGACTATGTGGTCATGTCTCTGCAATTTTCTGGGTAGCAATAAACCCCAGAGAGTTTAGCTACCAGGTTCAATAGTTCCTGACTGACCAGACATCTTTGCCTTAGTCCCATCTAAATAGTTTTGTTGTCCATGGCTTCTAAAACAGTCTTGTGCCTCATGGATTTTTCTTCCAGCAGGAACATAGGGAACATAGGCTGCTTAAAGTTCACCGTTAGCATTCCACAGGGCATTTCATCCCCACTGTAGAGATTTAAACTTCTGCCACTGATATCTAAGAGAGTCAGAAGGATTTATATGTAGATAAATCACATCCATAGTAAATTGGGGGGAGAGAGGTCTCAATGGTTCTATTTCTCAATTGGACAGAAATACCCGGACAGTCACAGCTTTACAATGTCTTGGTAAGGCCACACTTGGAATACTGCATCCAGTTTTGGTCACCATGATGTAAAAAAGATGTCGAGACTCTAGAAAGTCTGCAGAGAAGAGCAACAAAGATGATCAGGGAACTGGAGGCTAAAACATATAAGGAACGGTTGCTGGAATTGTCTAGTTTAATGAAGAGAAGGACGAGGGGGGACATGATAGCAGTGTTCCAATATCTCAGGGGCTGCCCCAAATAAGAGGGAGTCAAGCTCTTCTCCAAAGCACCTGAAGGCAGGACAAGAAGCAACAGATGGAAACTAATCAAGGAGAGAAGCAACCTAGAACTAAGGAGGAATTTTCTGACTGTCAGAACAATTAACCTGCCCCCAGAAGAGGTGAATGCTCCAACATTGGAAGTTTTTAAGAAGAGACTGGATGGCCATTTGTCTGAAATAGTATAGGGTTTCCTGCCTGAGCAATGGGTTGGACTAGATGACCTCCAAGGTTTCTTCTTCTTCTTCCTCCTCCTCCTCCTCCTCCTCCTCCTCCTCCTCCTCCTCCTCCTCCTCCTCCTCCTCTTCTTCTTCTTCTTCTTCTTCTTCTTCTTCTTCTTCTTCTTCTTCTTCTTCTTCTTTTCTTCTTCTTCTTCTTCTTCTTCTTCTTCTTCTTCTTCTTCTTCTTCTTCTTCTTCTTCTTCTTCTTCTTCTTCTTCTTCTTCTTCTTCTTCTTCTTCTTCTTCATCATTATTATTATTGATCATCGCACAGTCACCCAGATGTTCAGATTGGATTTGGCATTTTTGTCTACTTATCGAGTCCTTACCAAGAACCTGGGATAGGCAGATTTGGATGTTTGATGGTATTATAGATATTGTCGCAGGATGGAAGCAGTTCCTTTTCAGGCTGCCTTTTGCAATTGACTAATAGCAAATTTGTCAATGCCAATGGTGTTCAAGTGGTGCTCCAGTTGTTTTGGGATTGCACCCAAGGAGCCTATTACTATTGGTACTACCCTATCCAGACTTTTTTGTCTTTCTTATTGACAATTGTTAAGTCTGGGGTGTTATGTTGCAGGTGCTTGTCTGTTTGAATTCTGAACTCCCAGAGCAGTTTAATTTTATCATTTTCTATGACTTTCTCTATTTTATGATCCCACCAGTTCTTGTTTATAGGCAAATGGTATTTCTTGCAGATCTTCCAATGCACCATTGTTGCTATTATTATTATTATTATTATTATTATTATTATTATTATTATTATTATTATTATTATGGATCATCGCACAGTCAGCCAGATGTTCAGACTGGATTTGGCATTTTGTCTACCTATCGAGTCCTTATCCAGGACCTGAGATAGGCAGATGTGGATGTTTGATGGCATTACAGATCTCGTCGCAGGATGGAAGCAGTTCCTAGTAAGGCCGCCTTTTGCAATTGACTAATAGCAAATTTGTCAATGCCAATGGTGTTCTATTATTATTATTATCATCATCATCATTATCATCATCGTCATCATCATCTCAACTGGAAACATTCAGAGGCTTGAGAGGGCTTGTAGAGGACTGCTGAGTGGGGAGAATAACTTTCTGTCCAAGTTAGTAGCATTCGACAATAAAAACAGCCACGGGATGGCTCTATCATTTAACAGGGAAAAAGAATCATTGAATCTAAGTCATCCCTGGGACCAGAAATTTACTGTTCTGAGCTTTCAGACTCAGGGAACTTTCACCTTCAGTGAACCTAGCTCCACTGGGCTCTATTCTTATAGCCCAAAGCACATATTCCAGTAGAGAGAAGTTCCCTGAAGAGTGATTAAGTCTTGCAACTTAATTCTGGGACCCGTATATTTGCCAAGGAAAGAAAAGAGTCCTGCTTTTCTTGGGCTATGTTGGAATGCAGGACTACGGGAGATAAAAAGAACAAGGCCAAAGGATTCCTGAAGTAAGATTTTTATTCCAAGGCTCGTGGTTTACAGTTCTATTTTTAACTGGCACCCCGCACAATTAGTTAATGCCGAATAAAGTAGAGATTAATTCAGAGCAGCTGGGAAGAAGTCTGCCCCACATACTTTGCTTGCCAATTATGAAAGTCAGAAGTTCATTTGGATTCGTTTTCTGATATGCCTGCATTTCAATTCCCTCGCCCCCTCTCACATTTTCCTTTCTAAAGCTCTGGAAACTCTAGGCTATTTCCTCTGGACGAATCCACAAATGAAAGCCTGTCCTTGAAAAGACTGGTAAATTTGGGTGCAATTTTTCCCACTGACTCCACTATAATAATCTTCTGATTTAAAACCCAATTGACAAGCTTTCACATATAACAAAGTAAAGGAAAGGTGATTAGTATAATGCCTGCTGCAGACTTCCAGCAGCTGAAAATTATTGCGTATATAAAAAGGACAGCTTTTCGTGCCCTATCGACATGTAAGAATCAAAAGATTCTTCCAATCTGGGATTATTCGGAATTTTAAAAAATCCTTTAGACAGTCTTTGAGGGCAATTTATAAACAAGTTAAATATCCCAGTGAGCAAGGTATTGGAGATATCCTCCAAGGATTTTAAGAAAAAATATTATTTCGGAGGATTATTTCCATTGAAATTAAAGCAGTTCCAAGTAGAACAATCAAGATCCTCATATTTGGCTTTGTTTATATTATGGGGGGTACCACCTCATTTCCTCTTCTCAGGTATGTAAAACCTCCAGCCATTTTACAGCTCAGATATTATCAGTTGTTAGTTGTCACAAGATGAACCTGTTTCCTCCTACATATGAAGAAGTGGACTTTCTGTAGAAGACATTTCCCTGTTGTAAAATTTCTAGGAGAACCTACAATAGTCCCAGTCTTTCTGAGACTGCAAAATTCCTGGTGTGTCCCATCACACTTGGCCAATAAAAAACTTCTCTAGTCTAATCTAGTCTAGTCTTCTTCTTCTTGTTGTTAGTTGCAAAGTTGTGTCCGACCCATCGTGATCCCATGGACAACACTCCTCCAAGCCTTCCTGTCCTCTACCATCTTCTGGAGTCCATTTAAGCTCACGCCTACTCTTTCAGTGACTCCATCCAGCCACCTCATTCTCTGTCATCCCCTTCTTCTGTTGCCCTCAATCTTTCCCAGCATTAGGCTCTTCTCCAGTGAGTCCTTTCTTCTCATTAGGTGGTCAAAGTATTTGAGTTTCAACTTCAGGATCTGGCTTTCTAAAGAGCAGTCAGGGTTGATCTCCTCTAGGGCTGACCGGTTTGATCACCGCTTGTCTAGTCTAGTCTAGTCTAGTCTAGTCTAGTCTATATACTCTACTCTACCCCACTCCACTCCACTCCACTCCACTCCACTCCACTCCACTCCACTCCACTCCACTCCACTCCACTCCACTCCATTCTATTCTATTCTATTCTATTCTATTCTATTCTATTCTATTCTATTCTATTCTATTCTATTCTATTCTATTCTATTCTATTCTATTCTATTCTACTCTATTCTATTCTACTCTATTCTATTAAAATGGGTGAGACGAATAGAGAATCTTGCTTTTTCCTCTCCTTATAACCCCTTTTGCTGAGCAAGATCTTCTTTGTTCTTGATCTCATGACTCAGAAATCAAATTCCACCTTCTTCAATCTCTGTGAAACTTTTATAGCCTTTAAGAGGTGTTTAGAGACCCTTCTAACTGATTGGTTAGGTCCTGGAAAACAGCTGCTTATTACCCTCTATTCATAATAACCTTGATCATTTCTAGATTAATACCTAGAAATTTAAATTATGGGCACATCATGAGCACGTACGCACACACACATGCACACGAACACACAAACATATTGCAAACGTTAGGTTAAATTTGTGTGAGTGCTATATTTAATTTGCCTTAGTGTTAACTTTTGCATATGGTTTTGTTGTTAAAAGTATGCAGCAATGTTAATGGATTGGGCTTTTCCTAAGTGGTATATTTTGGTTAATTGTGTTGTGCTATGGTAAATATATTGTCAACGCTGCTAACATCGGATGTTCTTGCTTTGACAACATATGGAGATGCAGCCATTTTCCTTCTTATGTTTTACTCTTAGAATTAGATGATACTGGGGGGGGGAGGAATGTGTACGGAAGTTTAGTTAGACATAACATAATTGTAACTAGTGTGAGAACCAAGGTTTTTTTAAAATAAGAGATGATAAGAAATGGCGGATTAAAGAACTGGAGGGAAAGCCTGCATTTCAAACTAATTGGAGAATGTGATTTATGACTGTCAATTAGAGGAGGGAGGGAAATTCAGATTTTGGCTTTTCCTATGTACATGCCGATGCTATGTTACTCAAATAAAGATTCTTTAAGGTAAACAATGCCTTGAAGTTCGTTGAGAGTTTCATCTGTCGGAACCATGACATATATTTAATAAAAAACAAAAACAACAAAGCCAAATATATTCATTATTTTCTTCTTATTTCTGTTTGACAGTGAGGAATTACAGCTATGGGAAAACCATTTCTGGAAATAACACATGGAATAGAAGTAGGAACATGGGAAAACATGCAATATATTGTTTCTTATTAGGCAACTTTAGAACTTGAATTATACTTGCAAAAATCTATTTCAATAAATATTTTCTGTTTAAGGATTAATATGTGTTCCAGAAATTAGAAAGAGAAATAAGTCCAGAAACCTCATCTGTCTTTAGTAGTCTAAGCCATAATAAATAAATAGAAATCTGTTTATGAGTCCTAAATTTCCTTAAGGATTAGAATATTTTTTTAGTAATTTTATTTTAAAAAAGATTTGTGTATAAATAATATAAACCAAAATTATAAAAAAAGAAAGAAAAAAGAGAAGGTAAAAGAGAAGGTATTAGAAACAAGAAAGGAAAAATAGAGGGATGGAATCAAGATCACGTGAAGTATTAATACCACTCTACAAGGCCTTGGTAAGGCCACACTTGGAATACAGCATCCAGTTTGGGTCACCACGATGTAAAAAAGATGTGGAGACTCTAGAAAGAGTACAGAGAAGAGCAACAAAGATGATTAGGGGACATATAAGGAACGGTTGCTAGAATTGGGTATGTCTCGTTTAACGAAGAGAAGAACGAGGGGGGACATGATAGCCAATGTTCCAATATCTCAGGGGCTTCCACAAAGAAGAGGGAGTCAAGCTATTCTCCAAGGTGCCTGAAGGCAGGATGAGAAGCAACAAATGGAAACTAACTAAGGAGAGAAGCAACCTAGAACTAAGGAGAAACTTCCTGACAGTGAGAACAATTAATCAGTGGAACAACCTGCCTCCAGAAGCAGTAAATGCTCCAACACTGGAAGTTTTTAAGAAGAGACTGGACAGCCATTTGTCCGAAATGGTATAGGGTTTCCTGCCTGAGCAGGGGTTGGACTAGATGACCTCCAAGGTCCCTTCCAACTTTATTATTATTATTATTATTATACATAAAGAAGTCACTCTTGGTCTTTACAGCAATTGCAAGCCAACTAATCTTCACATCTCTATTTATATTTACATAATATTTCCCTTTTTCTGATATTCAGCTCTTTTAATCAGCAAACTCATAAATGACCAAGTATTTTTTTTCTGCTTTCAAATTTCCAACCTTGGATAAATTACTTGCTATTCTTATCCTTGATCAAACAGGTCAAATTTGCCATCATCTTCACAATCCAGTGTTTTCATTGTGGGTAGATTAGAATTGTTCTATATATAGGGGTGCGTATTTACATGCATGCACTTGCATGTACACACATGTATGTTTGTGCCTGTGTGTATGCAAGATAGATAGATAGATAGATAGATAGATAGATAGATAGATAGATAGATAGATGATAGATAAATGATTAATGGTAAAGATAGAAAGAGAAAGATGATGTTGACGATAAATAGATAGATAGATAGAGATAGCTATAGAGAGATATATAGAGAGATAGAGATATATAGAGATAGGTATAGAGAGGTAGAGATAGAGATAGATAGATAGATAGATAGATAGATAGATAGATAGATAGATAGATAGATAGATAGATAGATAGATAGATAGATAGATAGATAGGAGAGAAATGGCCATTAGTATTAATTATAGAGATCTTACATTCAAAAGCAAATGCAGCTAAGAACCAGGATTTCAAGTTCTATAAATCCTAGTACAAAATAAATATATTTATAATGAAAGCATGCAAGACCAAATACTTGATTTGAGTATGTCGTGCAATCAACCCATAATTGCACATATTTTTTGCTGCAGAATATTTCTTTTTCTGATCACATCACTAAATGCTTGAGAGTCAAACTTCTTTGCCAGCCTACTTACTGTATTCATCCCACAGTATAAACTTTATTTACCTTCAAGTTTACCTAATATTTTCAAAACTGTAAAAAAAAAATAATAATCACCTACCCAAACAACATCAGTGTAATGAGAAACAAAGAGAAGTTATTTTGGAGGGTCTTAAAATAGTTTGTAAATTGTCGGTGCAATTGTGCACTGCATTGTCATTCAGAAACAAAGCATTGTCCTCATTCTTTGGAGAGGAAGAACATGAAAAATGTTTGCATAATGTCATTACAGACAAGTAACACACTGAATTATTCAGCACTATTTCGTCATCATCCCCAGGAGTGGCACAGTATCAATAGTCACAGTTAGCTATCCAGAACCAGCCTTCTTCTCAGAAAATAATATATCTTTTAAAATAGAGCATAATTCAAATTTGTTTCCCTAATCAGAGTTAGTGTTGCTCTCTATCTTCTAATTTTTTTTTTTTAAAAAAAAAAATTACTTGCAGCAAATCAAAGGATTTCAATTATTCTTTCACCGGAAAATGGACAAATCTGTCTTCTACAAAAGTCATTTTGTACCTTCTCGCAAAATTAGCCTTTTCATAAACATGACATTTTCTTCAAACCATCTGTCATTTTTGTTTTAATACTCTTCACAGATTGCTTTTTTATTGCTTCTAACTAATTTGAAGATATGTAATTTAAGAGTGTATGCCTTCATTATTGCAGGAGTTTGACTTGTAAACCATCATTATAATATAATTGGATGCAATCCCAAAATGCTATTGGCATTGACAAATTCATCATCAGTCAATTGCAAAAGGCAGCTTTACTTGGAACAGCTTAGAGCCGGCATTTTGCTGACCATTGACCGAAGAAATATGATTGAGATTGATTAATTGATTTCATCTCGTGAATATAGCCTTAACACCATCAGACAACAATATCTGCCTATGCCAGGTCCTTGAGAAGAACTTGATAGTCCAGTCTAAATATCTGGCTACACCATTTTTAAATTGTTTAATAATATAATGTAAAGCCCATTTTATAGTTCCTCATAGAGCATAACTGCATAAGTAAGACAAATATACCGTAAATGCCGGCGTATAAGGCGACTTCCGCGAGCGCTGAAATCGGCGCCAAAGACGGGGGTCGTCTTATACGCCGAGTCGTCTTATACGCCGGAAATACTGGTAGTTTCCGGCGTATAAGACGACGTTCTAGGAATACGGCCCGGCTATAAAGACAGGGGTCGTCTTATACGCCGGGTCGCCTTGTACGCCGGCATTTACGGTATTACAGATTATATTGGAAGGCAGACATTTTGGCTGATCTTAAATGTAAAATTAAAAACAAAACAAAATCTTGGAAAATTCTGGAGAGCTTTTGTTTTCTTTAACTCAATTTAAAGATTTCTGTCTCCATATATTTCTTTCAGCTCTGTCATACCTTCTTTTCTTTCTTTCTTTCTTTCTTTCTTTCTTTCTTTCTTTCTTTCTTTCTTTCTTTCTTTCTTTCTTTCTTTTTCCTTTTTGTAAAAAATATGTACACTATTATATAGCTCTAGTTGGTAGACCTATATAGCTATATAGCATTACCAATTATGTAGCCATGTGGAGCTATCTATAATTTATCTTTCTAGATGTTCCTTGTCATTTAACCTCATTATCTCAGGAGGGGGAATTCAGATTTTTACAAGTCAGCAGAGAAATCAGATTCCTCTTTTATCTCAGTCTCACTAAGTGATACTTTCTCTTAGGGAGGAATAAACAGTGCTCAGGTTTAAGCAGTTTTCCGATTTCGTTGAGAGTTTGTGAGTTTTCGTGGTCAGCTCAATAATTCAGTTTGGGCATCCATTTAGACCAGGGGTTCTCAACCTTGGCAACTTTAAGACTTGCTGGCTGAGGAATTCTGGAAGTTGAAGTCCACAAGTCTTAAAGTTGCCAAGGTTGAGAACCCCTGATTTAGACTTTTATACTGAGCAATTCTTGACTAAGTGCCATTTGCTATTTTTCAACCTTCTTATCTGTTTCCATTTCCTCCTTGATATTTTTTTTTTTCATTCTGTCATCTTCTGAGTCAATGCCAGCCTATTTTCTGAACTTTGTAATTGCCAAATCAGGGTGCAAATGGCACTGAAATAGTTTGAAGGATTCCCAATATCTCTGTTGCTGTTCATTTCATGCAGTATCACTTCTACATTAGGTGTAAAAATAATATGTCTATGCCTGGACTGATACCATAGTAACAACTAACTGCTTTTTATATGACATTTTTTAGTCAGTCCCTAAAGTAAACTAAGCATGTTTAGTTTCTGCAATAAACCAAAGGCCACATCTACATTGGTTTCTCTTTCCCCCCCCAGAATTACATGACATTTTGGTGTCCTGAATGTCTACATTAAATGTCTATATTTAGGTTTCTTTTTCTTTTAAAAAAGCAGTTGGGTACTAGATGTTTTCTCTTGCCAATCTAAATGTTGATGTTAAAATTAAGACAAGACACTGCTCTGTTGTTTATATATGTAAACTATCTGTTTATCTATATACACACACACATACACATATAACGAGTAGGCTGACTTGGTCGCTCAACAGCGAGAAAATGGTGAAGCGAGCATAGCAGTGCCTGCATTTTCTGCGTCACATGAGAAAAGCACATCTCCCTTCCCCTGTCCTGACCACTTTCTACAGGGGGACAATCGAGAGCATCCTATCATACAGCATCACAGTCTGGTTTGGAAGCATCATTACTTCAGATAGGAAGGCAGTGCAGAGAGTGGTGAAAATGGCTGAAAAGATCATTGGCTGTTCCCTCCCTCCCATCCAGGACATAGCACAGAAGCGTTGTTTGAGCAGGGTCCGTAAGATTATCTGGGACACTACACATCCTCTTCACAACCTGTTTTCCTTGTTACCTTCTGGGATGGGCTTCGTGGTATCCGAAGCAGAACATCCAGATTCAGCCAGAGTTTCATTCCATACAGCATTAACCTTGTGAACTCTCAAGCTTCCTCCTTCCGTTATATATTCAAGATGGACAATATTTAATATTTATTTGCTACGTACAGTATATGTAGAGATGTCGGTCTATACATATGTTCTTCATACTATGTTTAGGTGTGTGTCATGCATGTGTTTCACTTTGAGAGCGGGCAACTAAATTTCATTTTTGATGTGTGCCATTATGCCCACAGTAAAAAAAAATGACAATAAAGTTTATCTTATCTTATCTTATCTTATCTTATCTTATCTTATCTTATCTTATCTTATCTTATCTTATCTTATCTATACACAGAGAGAGACAGAAAAAGACAAAGTGTGTGTGTGTGTGTGTGTGTGTGTGTGTGTATGCTTGTAATTGTGCCAATTGTTTCAGTGGTCTGAAAACAAACTAATTAAGAGGAAGCAGGTACATCTTGCTGGGATACTTTATGTCCTATATGATATCAGAATAAGAGACCTCGGAGGTTTTCCAGTCCAACTACCTTGTCAAGTAGGAGACACTTCTCAGCCTGTGGACTACAGAACCCTGGGGATGTACAGTGTTGTCACTTGAAGAAATGTTATGATTTAAACCTTGAGTGAAGTGTTGGTGATCCGTGGCCACGATCCATGGCCACAAATGATAGTTAAAGCGGTTCCATAGTGAGGAAAAGGTTGAGAACCACTACCCTATGCCCTTCTGGACAAATAATTGTCCAATCTCTTCTTTAAAAACCTCCAGGGATGGAGCACCCAAAACTTCTGAAGGTGAGCCATTCCACTGATTAAATGTTTTTACTGTCAGGAAATTTTTCCTTATTTCTAAGTTGGTTATCTTCTTGATTAGTTTCCATCCATTGTTTCTTCTTATACCTTCAGGTGCTTTGGAGATTAGATTGACCTCCTCTTCCTTGTGGCAGCCCCTCAAATATTGGAACAATGCTATCATGTCACCTCTAGTCCTTTTTTTCATTATACTAGATATACCCATACATTTACATTCTTGCCTTCCTCTGATTGATGGTCCTACTAAAGCTCATTTCAGCTTTCAAATGTGTTTGAATCACCCAAAATATGAGGAGGAGGAGGAGGAGGAGGAGGAGGAGATAATGATGATATGATGGTGGTGATGACATATATTAAATCTCTCTTGCTCCTGAATAAGGTTTGCCTTTTCTTACTTTGAAAGCAATTTTAAATAAACACAGCAATGCTCAACCCAAATAATACCAAGTTATTTGTCAATCTAGGAGAACTTCTGGATTTAGAATGGATGGTAAATCTACATAGTTCTGGATGAACAGGTCAGCTTTCAGTTGTCATCTGAATGAAAGCCATGCGTCTCTTAGGAGACAGTTGGAACTATTGGGGAATTGTCATTGGTCAATGTGTTCTGAGGAAATATTTACTTAAGATTCTAGTGATGTTGTGTTGGAAAAGCATGCTTGCTTGCTTCTAAGAGCATCTTCTTCCTACGCTCAACACATGAGAATGAACATATGAAGGAGATAGATCAGAATGAAGAATAGATAACGTAAACAACTTTGTTGCTTCTTTGGTTCAGGAAGAAATCATATCTTCTCTAAGGCACAAAGCTCTTAGGGGCTAACTGAAATGGTCTCACTAAGGAGAAAGAATTGAAATTACTGTTGTAGAGAATGGTTTTTGCCTTCAAATACGGTAAACGAGCTAATGTCAGATACAACATCTTCTTCAAATGAGGTCTCCATGGCATAGTTTACTTTGCATCTTAACTTACTTGTCTTATTCATCAAAAATATATTGCAATATATATGGTAATTATCTGTAATCACTTGTTAGAATGTACTAAATTAGAACTTTGGAATATTTGGAGGTAAGGATTAACAAACTGAAATCTTCAGTACATGAACACCAAGGGAAGAATATTTGGGAATCTATAGGCCAATTTTCTCCAGATTTACCATTTTTATTTTGCATTTATTGGACGCCCACGCGTCATTGCAGGAATGAATTGATTGATTGATTCAGCAAATGTGCTATTCAGAACGCAACATTCATTCCTATGGTGCAGCTCCCACTTGAGCAGAAATTATTTTACTTGTTAATTTTCCTCTGGAAGATCACAGATGCTCATGTTGTTTGAACTGTGCATCAATGATCTGGAAATTAGCAGAAAGACAACAAAAATGAATCTCACGCCCTGCTATGAGTGTGGCAAAAAAAGTGTAATTCTTCAATTACACAAGCATTTTGAAAAAAAAAATCACCTTGGCTGTATCTATAATTGAACCAATATATTGCCACTGGGAATATTGACTGGCTATCTTTTAAAAACCTATACGCTCCTACATATGTTTAATTTTTCAATTTCTCTGCCCGTTATAGAGTAAACCAATGTAAAGGTTACCATTTTAATAATATAGAATTACATCACTATATGTATAAAACTGATTTTCATTTGAGTTTTAGAGATTATCTCCTCCCTTCTTTGTTAATATTATTATTAATTTTTTTGGTCTTCTTTCCTAATATGAAATACTAAAGTATTTTTTTTCTAAAATAAAACCAAATGCACAGATTTAAAATGTTTAATTATTAAATTAATTAAGCATATAGTTGAAAATAAAATGTAACACAGTTTGCAGACATAAAGATAGAAAACTGGACATCTGTTTTGGCATATTTAATTGATAAGCCCTTGTTCAATGATCAGAACTAATAATTATGTCTATGCAGATGTATCTATTTGCACTTTAGATGGCTTGAAATGTTCACACAGTTTGATCTCAGTAAACCCACTTCCAACTTGGCAAGTACTTTAGTGGTTTCAAATTGTTTGCTACTCTGAATTTTACTAGTGGGGTAAACCAGGCAGCTGAAGAGATCTGGACTATTTTAATCACCTTAAAATGCTCTTTCATTTTCAGAGAAAGCAAATGACTATCCATATAGAATGGAATTAGAAGGTACAAGAAGCAGTGCAAGAATTTGTCATTATATTGATTCATTGCACAGTCAGCCAGGTATTTAAACTAGAATTGGCATTTTTATCCACCTATTAAGTCACTCCCGAGGACCTGGGATAGGCAGATATTGATGTTTGATGATGTTAAAGGTGTCATAGCCGGATATAAGCCAGGGGTCTTCAAACTTGGCCTTTTTATGACTTGTGGACTTCAACTCCCAGAATTCCTCAGCCAGACATGCTGGCTGAGGAATTCTGGGAGTTGAAGTCCACAAGTCATAAAAGGGCCAAGTTTGAAGACCCCCTGATGTAAACTGTTTCAAGTAAAGCTGGCTTTTGCAATTGACGGAATGTGATTTTGTCAATGCCAATGATGTTCAAGAGATGTTTTGTGTGTTTTGGGATTGCACCCAAGGTGTCAAGCTTCGAAAGACTCCTATGCTGTTTCTTCCATTATTGCTTCATAGTTTGCCTACAGACTCGGAGGGAGGAGTGGAGTGAATGGAATGCAGACCTCAAGATAGAAGGCTGCGGGTCTGTGAGAACCAGGGTCATTTGAGAGCTGCTTGCTAAGAACTGAAGACTCTCTCTCATAACAAATGTATAAAGTTTAATTGGACAATGTGAGCTGCTTGGGTTAGGGAAAGAGACTTCTAGCTTTTAATATACTGTTTTTGATGCCAATTAACCAGAGCTGGTTTTCCTTTTATCTCTGCCGAAATGATTTACTCAATAAAGTTTTGCATTAGAGATTTGACCATATCAGTTGTGCTCTCTTCCTTGGGTTCGTCACTCGGAACCTTGACAGAAGGTACACATTGGATAAGATCAGTAGAGGGATTCAAATAGGTGAACAACTAGTTCTCTGTGTGGATGCTGCTTCTGGAAGTCCATTCTGGGCCTGGGCAACAAACAATTAGCTACTGGTTCTGCTGAAGTGGTGGGAACTGGCTGAATCCCACCACTGGATAAGATACTACCTTTGCTTTCTTTTGCCACTTCTACTTCTATTTGCAGATCTTTGTATTTTGTTATTTTCTCCAGTTCTTCCTCTTCTATTCTATTCTTCTATCTCCAGATTCTGCCACATCCACTATCCAAACTTCTTTGTCTTTGTTTTTATCAATAATTGCTAAGCTGTTTTTTTTTTTTTTTTTTATGTCAGGTGCTTCTCTGTTTGAATTCTAAAGTCTCAGAGCACTTTAGGTTCTTCGTTTTCTATTAGTTTGCCTATTTTGTGGTCCCAGCAGTTTTTGCTTGCAGGCAAACCATATTTCTTGCAGATGCTTCAATGCACTATGGTTGCTACTTCGTTGTGCCGCTGTTTGTAATTCTGTGCACTCTCACAGCAGCTAAATAGTCTATTGTTTGTTCAGATTCTTTGCTGTGGTTGCATTTGCTGTGTATTGCTGTCTTCTCAATTCTGTCTATGAATTTCTTCTTAAGACTTCGCCTTATGTAGCTAGAATTAACTTCTCTGTCAATTTTCCTCCTCTTGGCCATTGCCATGTTATCGCCTCCTCCTCCTCCTTCCTCCTCCTCCTTCCTCCTCCTCCTCCTCCTCCTCCTTCTTTTCCTCCTCCTCCTCCTCCTCCTCCTCCTCCTCCTCCTCCTCCTCCTCCTCCTCCTCCTCCTCCTCTTCTTCTTCTTCTTCTTCTTCTTCTTCCTCCTCCTCCTCCTCTTCCTCTTCTTCTTCTTCTTCTTCTTCTTCTTCTTCTTCTTCTTCTTCTTCTTCTTCTTCTTCTTCTTCTTCTTCTTCTTCTTCTTCTTCTTCTTCTTCCTCTTAGCTCTTCCTCTTCTTCTTCTTCTTCTTCTTCTTCTTCTTCTTCTTCTTCTTCTTCTTCTGTCTTCTTCTCCCCTGCCTCATGTTCCTCCTCCGCCTCCTCCTCCTCCTCCTCCTCCTCCTCCTCCTCCTCCTCCTCCTCCTCCTCCTCCTCCTCCTCCTCCTCCTTCCCCTGCCCATGTAATAGTTTGCTTTCCTGGGTCTCTTTTCTACTCTTCATTGCACTTTTCTTGTAGGGCAGTTTGGTCTTTCCAATATTCACTATTCACTATTCATGATATACTAACTTCAGTGCATCTTCTTCAGAGTCCCTTAGATATTATTGTTGTTGTCATTTTGGAGGGGGAAAATTATACTTTGCAATTGGGTAATTGTTACTTGTGTATTCAGACTTTCCACCATGCCGATACTTTGTAACTAATAAACATGTTCTTTGAGGGATATTCAAGCCTTGGGCTTCTGCTTTATTTGTCTCTGTCTCTCAGAACATTGACATAGGGTTAGGATCAGAAAAGAAGAAGAAAAGAAGAAAAACGACTCATGCACAGTAGCTAATTTCAGATAGAGGTTCATCATTAATGTAATCTAAAGAGTAACCTATGTGCAACATGGCCCTTCAATTGTTATCCCATAAGTGGCAAAGCATATCGTAAGCAGCACTACTATCCCTTTCCCCCCCTCCTTGGTTTAATAAAATGACAACAATAATAATATCTAAAGGACTCTGAAGAAGATGCAAGCAACTACATTCCCCAATCATTTAAAAGGTGGGCTTTTTTATACAACACCCTGTTCCTGGTCGTGGGAGTAGTAGATGACCTTGGTTCCCACAGGACAGAAGAGTATTTTGATTAATGAAGCACCTGGGCAAGCACCCCTCCATTTTATGTGGTAACCTAGAATGAGAAGAAAAATGGCTGCAGCCATCCTTATTGTAGAATTGACACCCTACTTGGCTTCCTTGCTTTATACTCTCAGTATGGTTATGGTATCTATTCATACTTCAGCTACACTTTTATTATGTCCATGTGTCTGCCTGCTGTTTTTATATTTTCAGTATCTAGTCCTTAGGTCTGACTTTATATATTCACAACTAAAGCTATGGTACTTGAGGAAAACAATGGAAGCATTGACACAAATTTTGTTCAGAATCATCTTTTGTTTACTTCATAACTATGTTTTGTATTTATATAGGTTCCCAAGTGTTCGTAGAAGGGAAAATATATATATTTATTTTCCAGCCATATCCTCTCTATATACTTAGAGACTATCCCATTATTTTCAGTTGGATTTACTCTAAAAGGGATGAGTTGTGTTTTGTTGCAATATTCATGTTAAGACTTTCCTAAATCCTAACTTTGTGTCCTTTTCTCAGATGTATGTTTACTTCTTATAACAAAGCAATCACAACTGCAATTATTTACCCCAGGAAACAACAACTGAGGGAATTGCACTAGTAAATAGTCCAACGGGATCATCAAAATTATAATAGCACCATGTGCTGTTATTTTATGTATTATCATCATTGTACATGACATTTTATAAAGTTCAACAATGATGGGAATAAAAGAAATGTTTGTTTTTAACAATGAATTCAATATCAGTTAATCATCACTATTGGTCAATTAAGAGTTTGTGAACAAAAGACAGCAGGAATTAATGTGAGATGTATATAGTTTCCCTTTTGTTATTTCTTTCTCTGTGTGTTTAGTGTTGATTGTTTTTAAAATCTCCTTCTCTTATGCTTCTTCTTATCTATTTTGTATTTTTTTTTTTAAAAAAAAAATCTGTTTATAAAACTTGTTAGGAAAAATATTTTTTTAAATTTTTTTTAATTATTATTTTAGACCAACAAAACAAAACAAAACACAACAAACATTACATACATATATCCCCCCCCTCTTTCTTCTTTGAAATATTTATCCTTATTGCCCCTTATTGTTTCTTATTTACATTTTCCTTCTTTCATATTCTACTACTTACTAGGAATCCAACATTATTCACTGTAGTAACACTCATATTTTTTATAAGACTCGACCGGAATTCCATCTAAGCATGGTGATCATACAAATATTCTCGTATTATTTTAGTGCATATGCTGTTTTTACTCTAATACTATTTCCAACATTAAAATTCACCCCTTTTCATCCAAGTATATTTATTTAATTTTATTTTTCTTTGACCTAAATAATAATTCCTCCTTTCTTGTTTTATGCTAATATTGTGTATAATGTTTCTACATTTTACTTTCTCTAGTAATTTTCTATAATCCTATTTTATGTAAACTTCCTAAAGATACATCCCATCTACATCCAATTTCCTTAAATTGTTAAACGTCTAAACTCTTTTTCTTGATATATTTAATCCATTAATATTTATAGAAAAGAGCTTAATTACGTCTCCCATTTTTAACTTGATCTATTTTTTTTGTTTTTATTTTGTTTTATACTTATTGTCTCTATAAGTCTTCCTTTTGCTTCTCTTTCTAACCTTTCTCTTTCTTGTAACTTTTGTATTTCTCGCTCTCAATCAACTTCCTCTGATAAATCTTCATCATAATTTTTACTTTCTGGCTCTTCCCTACTTTCTTGTTCTTCTCCTTGTGAAAAGTAACCCTCATAAAAGTCCTGTGCTTTCTCAAGTGTATGTATCTTGTAAGGAAAAAATATTTTAATAGAAGAAAATAATTAAAAGAAAAAAACAATGATGTCCAAGATTTAGTGCACATTTAATTACATTTTGCAGTAGAGTGAAATGTGTCCAGGTTGTAAATTGATATTTTGGTGGGATTATGTTTGAAGAGAAGAGCATTGGGCAAAGTACAGGCAAAGTCTCCCTTGAGACAAATCAAATTCTTCATGACTTGATGAATACATCTGTGCAGTTTTCTTGGCAATAACATCAGTTTGGCTCATTTATGGAGATTCTCAGTCATCCAGGTCATGGTTGTCCCAAAGATGCTTTTTTATGAGGCAGATGGACTTATTTTTTTTTCTCTTTGAAGACATTTCGCTTGTTGGATGTGAAGCGAAACGTCTTCAAAGAGAAAACAAAAAAGTCCAGTTACCTCATGAAAATGCACCTTTGGGATCAGTTTGGCTTATTATCATCTTCTGGATGTTTCTTCCAGAAATATCAATAATTTTGATATTTTTGTTCTTGATATCACTCAACCTCAAGCTTTCTGCCTTGGGATTTCCTGGACATTTCTCATCCAATTGTTTACTAGGTCTGACCCAACTTAATGTTTTAAATCACCCTAATTTGGCTAGGTAGCACCACCTGCCTTAACTGAGAGAAAGTATAAGTTAGCTTATTGCTATCATTTTTCTTGTCTTTATATCAGGGCTCTTCAAACTTGGCCCTTTTATGACTTGTGGACTTCAACTCCCAGAATTCCTCAGCCAGTCCACAAGTCATAAAAGGGCCAAGTTTGAAGACCCCTGCTTTATATGGATGGTTTCAAAGTGAAGACAGGAATGGTTGATTCTGTCTTGATTTATGTTGTTGGCTGATCACGCGTGATGACACTGGAAGCCAAATTAGAATCATTGCAGTGTTTCTTGACCAAACATTATGAGTAAGAACAATATGAAAGAAAGACTTTCTGTGAAGGATTCAGAACAGGTTGGGGTAGCATCCTGAAAGAGATGCACCTGAAAAAAATGTGACTAGCTTATGATTATTTCATCATTCATTGCAACCATCCCCTCACTTTTCCTGGAAAGGTCATCTGAATCTGCTGTTTGACATTCATGCTGGTTCTAAAAAGTGGAGGCAAAAAGCTAGCTCAGGGGTCTTCAAACCTGGCCCTTTTATGACTTGTGGACTTCAACTTCAAGTTTGAAGACCCCTGGGCTAGCTGATTCAGGATTGTAATTCAGGATGGAAAACCGTAGAAATGACAGTAACTCTGATGTTGTTGTTTTAGAATAGCAGCTCACATATTTTCCAGGCAACAAAACCCAGATTCAGTTGCTGGAATTCCAAATTAGAAGTCAACAAGGTTTGACAAACTGGCACTGGCCTTGACGGACAAGCAAATCTGGCATAGACCAGCTCTTGATGTTCATCATTTAATGATTTAGAAATAATGGCGACTGCTCAAGAGTTTGAGAAATGGCATATAAATTTGACTATCAGTTATTAGATAGCCAAAACATTAGTCTTAATTTATTTCTATACCATAAGGTCTTCACTACTCTGCTGTCATTTTTCCTCATCCTCTCCATTTTATTTTGGGCTTTTTTTTTCATTTTCTTCTTATGGGGAATGCAAAATAGCTTGTGTGTGACATATACATCATCAAATATTACACCCCCCCTAGATAGTTTATCTCCTCTGTGTTGCTTTCTATCTACTGGGGGCAACTAGGCCAGGCATCAGCTGGATGCTAGTAGCTCTTTCAATCAGGAGCAGCCTATCTGATGTTTCGGCATGAGCTTTGCCAGGTTGTGTGTGAAATGATAATTATTGTTATTGGCTGTTGTTATTTTTCTTTTTCTGCTTATGTTCTGGCTTCCAGTGGCCCCCTCCTCAGAGGGTATGGTTAATTGATGTGAAAGAAAATATATACGTGAAGGAGGAAGAAAAATGTAAAAAGATGTTCTCTTCACTTCTATAAGCTGTAAAGCTGTATTTGGGATTCTTTTCCCAAATAAAAGGAGATTGGAAATACTTGCCCTAGTTTATAGAGCGCTATGGCTGCTTCTTTGCAGGTCTACGATCATATACTTAATGTTTAGAAAACTATTTAGAACTGGTGTTCATGTCCGATAAAATCCATGCCATAAGAGACAAAAGATTTTAGAATTAGGGTTTTTCTCAACTCCCTTGGAATTCCTTGCTTTCTTCGTGCGACATCACAATAGCATCGTTAACTTTATTATCTCAGTGTTATACGTGGAAGTTATTATTAATTAGATTTGTATCATACCTTTATTTTAGACAATTTAATATAGTGTTTATGTGTATGTGTATAGTCAGTAAGCCAGTCTCTCTCTCTCTCTCTCTCTCTCTCTCTCTCTCTCTCTCTCTCTCTCTCTCTCTCATCTCTATATCTATGTATCTATCATCTCTATATTTCTATATCCATTATCTATGTATCTATCATCTCTATATCTATGTATATGTATCTATCATCTCTATATTTCTATATCCATTATCTATGTATCTATCATCTCTATATCTATGTATCTATGTATCTATCATCTCTATATTTCTATATCCATTATCTATGTATCTATCATCTCTATATCTATGTATCTATCACCTCTATATTTCTATATCCATTATCTATGTATCTATCATCTCTATATCTATGTATATGTATCTATCATCTCTATATTTCTATATCCATTATCTATGTATCTATCATCTCTATATCTATGTATCTATCATCTCTATATTTCTATACCATTATCTATGCATCTATCATCTCTATATCTATATATCTATCACCTCTATATTTCTATATCCATTATCTATGTATCTATCATCTCTATATCTATGTATCTATGTATCTATCATCTCTATATTTCTATATCCATTATCTATGTATCTATCATCTCTATATCTATGTATCTATCACCTCTATATTTCTATATCCATTATCTATGTATCTATCATCTCTATATCTATGTATCTATCATCTCTATATTTCTATATCTATGTATCTATCTATCTATCTATCTATCTATCTATCTATCTATCTATCTATCTATCTATCTATCATAATAATAATAATGACGACAGATAGATACATAAATACATAGATAAATACATAGATAGATACATAGATAATAGATATATCATCCATCCATCCATCCATCCATCTATCTATCCATCTAGCTAGCTATCATCAATTGGCTGAGGGCCTGATCGACCGAAGACCAGCCAACCAGCTTCCATGTCTTGGGTTCTAATCTAGCACTTTAAACACTGCACCAAATGGGTTCTCATTTCTCATTTAATGTATTACTAGAGGGAGAACTTGACTCAAGGATGCCATTTTGGTTTAGCCACTCTTGGTAATGTCAGGCACTTTCAGAGAACAGCTTGTATCTGTTTGCAAAGCAAATTGATCCTCTCCCTGCTGGTCATTTGACACGGTGTGAGCAGCCGTGCTGAATCATGGCTTCCTCTGGACTTCAGATCAACAGGATTTCTTTTGCAAAGAAAACACCTGTTGGCAAGTAAAGCAGAGGTGACTGAGTTTTGTCTGGAGTTCAGTGGGAGGTCAATAGCACAACACCAAGCAAGGAAAAGAATGCTCTTTTTTAATACTTTTTTTTTGTACAAAGAACATAAAAACCAACATAAGCTAATCAAGACTGAAAGCAACACAGAAAGAAAGAAGAATGGAAAACAATGCAGAGAGAAAGAAGAAAAAGAAAGAAAAAGAAGCTTCCGATTCCTTTTGCAACAAATATAAGTAGAATTACAAAATTATATCTTACTCTGTAATTACAAAAGAAAGTTTGTTTGTTTTTCTATTTTCCAGTTTTTCTTTTTTTATCATCAAAACCCTGCAATGAAAGGATGTTCTGATTGAATATCATTCTCCATCAATGCTTTAAATTTGTAGTACAGAGCACGTCAAATTATCCTGATATTTGTAAGTTACATCTTAATGGATACAGTATATAACTTTCTGTTAAGCTAGTCTGATTTCTGTAGAGGTTGATCTGATCTCTGCTGAGATCCACACGCTTAGTGAATTCACCCTTTGTGCTAACAACTAAAATACTTATAGGCCCTTTTGCTATCCCCTCACCCAAAATTTGATGCTTTCAGAAATTTCCTTTTCCACATGAACTGACTGGAGAGAGAGAGAGAGAGAGAGAGAGAGAGAGAGAGAGAGAGAGAGAGAGAGAGAGAGAGAGAGAGAGAGAGAGAGAACCATCTTATGTTTTTTTGCAAAATGTACGTATATTTGCAGTCACAATAAATGATAGATGGTACAAATCTGCCATTATTTGACAGAAGCATACTAGCCAGAATCCAGTTTTTGTTGATAAAGTATTTCAAATAATTTTATCATATTCCGTTGAGAAGCTGCCACAGAACGAACCACCATGACACATCAGACTATGACAAATATCAAAAATTAGCCAGCATGGCAGAATTAGAACCTGTGCAGGGTACATAACAGAATGATCAAGCTGACAAAACTGAAGCCAGGAGGAAACATAATTGTTAAACTGGATTAAGCCAAATTAAATAAAAGTCAGTTCAACAGCAGGACAGTCTGATATCTTTGCTGGTTATTGTTAGCATTGGGTGTGCAAAGACTTTCTTCCAAAGTAATTCAAATTCAAAGAATAGAATTGAATGTTTCGGGTTTTTATATATATATATATAAATCATTTTAGAAGGTGCAGTCACAATTTCTATTTTTTTTTCAATCATCACCTTGTTTTTTTTCCCCCCAATGGCACATTTGCTCAGAGCTTTGCTATTTGATAGATACAATGCTAGAGTTACAGAAATAAATATAGTTTGCTTTTTACTGAGTCCATAGAAGACGCCTTCAAATATAACCTGTGATATTTTAATAATTAAAACAAAGGCATCCCTCTAGAGAGAGAGAAAAGGGCAGATGTGATCCTTCTCCATGAGGACACATGATGTACTTTAAGGAACATATTTTTTTTATGAAAGTGAGAAAGTCTTGTTACAATGCCTTCCTTAAAGGAAAAAAGCTGGAAGAAAAGGCTGTCTGCTCAGTGAAAAATCCCAACAGCTGAAGGAGAATCCTTGATTATTACAGCTGACAATCTGGATAGAAGGCTGTTATCAAGATCTTGTTTTATAAAGCTCCATATATATGGCTTGTATGAGGAGGAAGGAGATATTCAAGGGATTCAGTCTGACGTGGAGTCCGAGAACATTGATAATGGGGTGAAAGAGCAAGTAGATGTCAGACGGAATGGCAACGACAGAAACGGAGTTTATGCAGCCAAAGAGAGGGAAATGGAAAGCAAGGGATGGGGAGAAAGGCTGAGAGCGCGCCCCCATAGAATGAGGGATGACAATTGGGGAGCAAGTAAAGATCAGAAGAAGGAGAAAGGTAGGAGACACAGAGGTGTGAAGAGGGAACAACTTAGAGATACAAATGACCAAAAAAGGGGAGGAAAGAACCTCCCTAATTCAAGACAGTGGGAGGTAGAGGGGAATAATGACACACCCACAAGCAGTAAAAGCAAGAAAAGAGGAGTCATCAGTATGGAAGCCATAATTAAAAAGCAGTTAAATCAATTAGGACCTACGACAAGATCTAAGAGCCGTGTGCAAATGACGGCTCACCTATAAAGGCACTCTCCCACAGACCAGCATTAACCCTGACGATGTCAGAAGTATCTGACGAAAGCTTGGTGATCGGTGATGGTATTAAACTTTTATAGTTTATTATATTCCTGGTGTTCACGCTTTATTGGTAATTGACTATATATATATATATATATATATATATATATATATATATATATATATATATATATATATTTAGAGGTTAGAGGTTAGAGGTTATAACAACTGCCTAACATGCAGATAAGCCCAGGTTCGAATCTCAGAAGAGTAAGTCTGGCTGAAGAGAGTTAAAGGAACTCAAAATAGCTATACCAGTTCTCTCTTTATTCTTTGTTAGCAACCTAAATATATATTCTGAGGTTTTTGCGGGTGTTTGTATGTAGGTCTTTGATTATTCGGGTTTTCTCCCACGTAATCCAAAAAGAAACCCCCACTAAAATCCAAGATAGAGAACAAGAAAATGGCAAAGCCCTCCTCCCATACATAAAAGGCACCACAGACAGAATCAGCAAGATCCTCCACAAACACAACATCAAGACAGCGTTCTGCACAAACAGAAAAATATCCATCATCCTAAGAAACCCCAAAGACAAAATTGAGTTAGAAAATCAAGGAGTATATGAAATCCCATGCACCGCTTGCCCTACCACATACATCGGACAAACCAACAGAAGAATAAGTGCACGCATTGAAGAACACAAGAACTCAGTCAAAAAAAAGGAACCAACTTCTTCCCTGGTACAACACCTTAATTACGCAGGAGAAAACCCGAATAACCAAAGATATATCTATATCTATATCTATAGATATACACACACATACATACACAGATTTCAAAAATAAATTGAACACGGGAGAAGCTATCTAATGATTGGATAAAAATCATAAAAAGGAACATATAGTTATGCAAAAAGTACAACCAGTATTGAAAGCCTAAAGCAGTGATGGTGAACCTTTTAGAGACTGAGTGCCCAAACTGCAACCCAAAACCTACTTATGTATCGTCAGGTGCTGGGTGGGCGTGGCCCATTGGGTGGATGTGGCCCATTGGGTGGGCGTGACCCATTGGGTTGGCATGGCTGTGGTGGTAATGGCAGACTGGGTGGGACTAAAAAGTTCAATCAATCAATTCCAACTTTGCAAGATCCTTTTTTTCCCCCACGAGAAGTTGAAATTGATTGCTTGATTGAACCTTTTTTTTGCACATGGAGGCGGAAACCAAAAGCGAAAAGGTTTTATAAAACCCAGACTGGGGCAATGGCATGTGTGGCCACAGAGAGGGCTTTGTGTGCCACCTGTGGCACACGTGCCATAGGTTCTCCACCATGGGTCTAAAGAATAAAAGGGAATGTAAACAAAAGTATAGGGCAGGGATCTTCAAACTTGGCCCTTTTATGACTTGTGGACTTCAACTCCCAGAATTCCTCAGCCAGGCATGCTGACTGAGGAATTCTGGGAGTTGAAGTGCACAAGTAGGGGAATGAGTGAGAACTGGAATCCTTTACAAGGCTTTGAAAATCTGGAGAGTGAAAAATGTTGGTGTAAACTACTGTTAACTATGTAGGTCTTTGGTTGTTCAGGTTTTCTCCCGTGTAAAATTGGAAGTGTCTTGGCGACGTTTCGACGAAGTCCCATTCGTCATCTTCAGGCTGGTGTTTTCATCTTCGTGCTTCGAGGAGCATACTGTTAACTCTGTTTCCCCTTTCTTTCCTACCTCATCCCTTCAATTTCTTGGTTTATATTTCTAATTCTTTTTCTTGGGGCTGCATGAGGCTGGTTGCCCTCAAGGAAAATTCCACAAAGATGATATATCTAAGTATGTATTTATGCCCTGAAAAGCAAAATTTGGGGTGCAAAGCATTATCATTAAAACCTAATAGAGATTGCATTTATTTTTATCTACCTGTACATATCACTGGTTCGTTTCTCTTACACCATGCTGGGGAAAAGACACAGATATTCTTGGGAAACTGGAAGTGCAAATTGGCAAAGACTGGAGGGAACATTGTCACATCATTGCCTGTACAAAAGAGACAGCATTTCCATTGCAACATTATATAGTTGTTCAGCTTTGGTATCTTTTCCCACAACACCCATTTGCCCACAGATCTGCTTGGACAAGAATCCATGAAAAAGCAACATTTTTTTTTTAGTTGAACAGTAAAACATAATACATATCAGTTTATTATAGCTCTAAGGCCAGATACTACCAAATATCTAACAGAAGAATTGTTTCATAAGAGTAAAACATAAACCTGTTACTTCCTTCCAGAGGCTAGCAAAAACGTTCAGAGATGCTCCCAATAAAAAAAATAAAAAAAGGTTAAAAAAGATTTTAAAACGTTAAGGTGATATCTGCAACATTACAGTCATATAGGTTTTCAAAAGTACTTTCTGTTAAAGATTTTAGTAACAGTACAAGATGATACAAACTACAGTCTAAAAGAACCGAAACAAAGAAATTAAATAAAATGTCAATAAAGAAGAAAGAAAAAGAAATAATTAAAATGACTTCTCATCTTCTTTACCCCAAACTTGATATCTGCCCACTTCCTTTAAAGATGTATTATATAGTGCGTATCTTCCCTTATCACAACAACCCTTATCATAAATCCAAAAATCATTAACCCCGATGTCAGAAAAAGTTCATAAAGGGTTTCCAGAATTTTAAAGAAATATTTCTTACTTTAACTCTGATCAAACGAGTCAACTTCATATTCTTTTCTTCTGTTCCACCGGCTAACATTCTTCACCCCTAATTTAACATTAAGATGTTGCAGGAGAAACTATCTTTGGCCAAATCTTCTTTCACCCATCACAATTTTTTTTTTGTTCCCTCAATACTTTAAATCAGGGGTCTTCAAACTTGGCCCTTTTATGACTTGTGGACTTCGACTCCCAGAATTCCTCAGCCAGGCATGCTGACTGAGGAATTCTGGGAGTCGAAGTCCACAAGTCATAAAAGGGCCAAGTTTGAAGACCCCCGCTTTAAATTTTCTTTTTGTAAGTCCAGTAACGGGTCATATACTTATGTTTATACGTTTCAACGAAGTCTCATTCGTCATCTTCAGGCTGGTGCTTTCGGCTTCGTGCTTCTAGGAGCCGAAGCACGAAGCCGAAAGCACCAGCCTGAAGATGACGAATGAGACTTCATTGAAATGTCGCCAAGACACTTCCAATTTTATGTGGGAGAAAACCCGAATAACCAAAGACCTACATACAAACACCCGCGAAAACCTCAGAAAACAAATATATGTATGTATGTATGTATGCATGCATTTCTTATGCTCTGCTTCAACTTTGAAAGTCTCAAAGATCTGGTTGATTTCTCTGTAAAGAAAGAGCACCTGACTTGAGTTTTGGTCAGTGAAAAGCAGGCAAGCAAAAGTTTGCTATGTCTTTCTTTTTTTTTTTTAAAGTTAAAGTTAAAAAAAGTCCTTTTGCCCCTCATTTGGGCATCATCGTACAATTGTGGCTTAAAGTAAGCAAAAGACAGTTTTGATTTCTTAAGTGGCAAAATCGAAGAGTATATTGTTAATATTATTACCATCATTATTGCTGCTTCTATTGTTATTATTACTACAACTATTTACTTTTGTAAATGTTTTAAACAGGTTGCACTGGAGTGCTTGTCTGTTTAAAATTTGATCATGTCATGTTTAGTAATAAATTCAGATATTTGGTGGGTAAAAAAAATCAACACAGATCTAGTTTAGATCATTGATTCCGGATGAAAGAGTGCTAAAATGAGTCAGCCACTCAAATCACAGTTGCTATGGAGGCACCAAAGCAATCAACTCATAGTACAGTTTGATGGAATTTATTATCTTGGTGGTTCCATATGATGAATCAGTCAATTCAGAGACACCTCCAAATCCTTTTGAATTAGTTCTCTGAATTGAATTGTCACACAGATCTATGCACATACATTGCCCTGTGGGAAGAATACAGAGAAATAAATATTTTGGGGGATATTAAAAAGGCAGAATCTACAGTACTTCCATTATTCAAAGGAATAATGGATCTTTTAAAAGGCAGAAATTTCTCCACACATACACACAGCTCAGAGGGCCCCAGAGGGTATAAAAACCCACTCCCTGCTACATGTGGTCACTCTCTTTTTTCCAGAACCATCTTTCTGTCTGGTTCTCCTCTTCAATAAACTACAACCTTCTCTTTAAAGCAGTCTCCATTTTGTTTATTCCCGGCTTGGACTGGATCCTGGTGAAGATTTTTCCTTCAACAGCCCTATGTCCTTCAGTCAAAGCTAAGATCCTATGAGATACTTTTGAGCTTTAGAGAAATTATCCATTTGATGCAAGGCCCAAACAGACAGTTTTGCCTTCATCCACAGCAAAAGTGCTCTGCCTGCAATGTCAGAATCCCACCATGTTTGATTTACACTGTTAAATATATTTCTTTGCAAAAAAGCAAACCTACAAGACAAATTATCTTAGTCTAGAAAATATGTTTGTTATTTAAATAGAGAACTTGTTTGCTTTTATATCTATTTTAGCTTGGTTGCATCAAAGGATGGCACCTACAATATAAATTGAGTGAAAATTAACTTGTTCTCCACTTTTCAGAAGAGAAAAATCGGGACTATGACTAACAGACAGTAATTCAATCATGATTTTTCTCAGTTATCACAACTCCCATCTTTGTATGTTGACACTAACTTTTCCTTGATTATTCACTTTTCTATAGACCTGTCATATCTTCATTTGTTGTAGGCCAGGGGTAGGCAACCTTGGCTCTTTTATGACTTATGGACTTCAACTCCCAGAATTCCTGAGCCAGCATAGCTGGGAGCTGAAGCCCATGAGTCATAAAAGGACCAAGTTTGCCTACCCCTGTTGTAGACTATTCTACCTGAGAACCTCCTATGGGCTCCAGCACAAAAGAGTAAACCTCTGTTCCCAGTGACTGGAACCAGACTGGATCTTGTAGAAACATTCATATATAAACTGAGAGTTATGGAGAAGGCAACATGATTGTGTGTACGTATGGGTACAGATACTAAGAGGTGAACCTATAGTTTGCTATATCCTCACAATTTGAGGACTGGAGTTAATGCCAATGATTTTTTCCCAGTTGTCTAACCTTTGGTTTATGCTATTATCCTAAACCTGTTCCCTAGGTTTTCTCAACTATCAGCCTGTTGTGATTAACAAGAACCCTTTCGAACATAGATGCTGAAAAATAGAAAATGAAGGGCTATTATTTTCTACTTTTTTCATACTGAATTTCCCCAGCCCATTGGATCCTTATGCAATTCTCCTTTTTTTTTTCAGGAGAAAAATCTATAAAGGGAGAGACTATTTCCATTACAATTGCTTTTTTCTTTGCTTGTGATATATTTATATTAAAAAGAACCACTTCTTAGGGACTGACTAAAAATATATCAGTATTCATTTTCCCCCTCTTTTTTTTAAAAAAAAAATTAGCACAGCTAAATAACATTTTATTGACCCCATTTCATGCAGTCTCTATAGGAACCGGTAACTAAAATAGCATTTTAAGTTACAGTGATTCCCTAAGAAATGGAAAACGCAAGGTCACAGTTGGTTGATTTTTTTTCTTTTTGTCTACTTTGCCTGCCTCTTTAACATGAAGCTTATTCTTAGCTGATAGGTCAACTGGACTGGATTGAAGGATTAATTCCTCTGTAGAGAAAACAATACAGGGAAATATGATGTAACAGAACTCTGTAAATAAGAGGGCCGGTTGTATGCTTGGTAAAATAAGAAGTTTGGTTTAGAGCAGGGGTTCTCAACCTTGGCAACTTTAAGACTTGTGGACTTCAACTCCCAGAATTCCTCAGCCAGCTTAGCTGGCTGAGGAATTCTGGGAGTTGAAGTCCACAAGTCTTAAAATTGCCAAGGTTGAGAACCCCTGGTTTAGACGTTAGTAGCGATAAACCTTAATTCCCATCCCAAAGATGCTTTTTCACGAGACAACTGGACTTCCTTGTTTTTCTTTGAAGACGTTTCGCTTCTCATCCAAGAAGCTTCTTCAGCTCTGACTGGATGGTGGGGAACGGAAGGATTTATACTCCTTGAAGACAGCTGGTTATTTGGATTCTTTTAGTGAGCCCGTTAAAGCTACTTGCAGGCTTATCTGTGGAGTGGTGCAAATGGCTGTGGAGCCTTCTTGGAACTGTTGAAAGGACTGTCTTGTAGACTGGAGATAGAGGATGTCATATCCCTCAGTTGAGAGAGGGCTGTTCAATTTTGACATAGATGGCCTCTTTGACCCCTCTTTCATCTATGTCAAAATTGAACGGCCCTCTCTCAATATAGAGGGAGAGGGATCCGGCATCATCTGTCTCCAGTCTACAACACAGTCCTTTCAACAGTTCCAAGAAGGCCCCACACCCATTTGCACCACTCAGGTGACCCTGATGGCACAGATAAGCTTCCAGGTGACCTCAACGACTCTCTAAAAGAAGGCAAATGACCAGCTGTCTGCAAGGAGTATAAATCCTTCCATTCCCCACTATCCAGTCAGAGCTGAAGAAGCTTCTTGGATGAAAAGCAAAACATCTTCAAAGAAAAACAAGGAAGTCCAGTTGCCTCGTGAAAAAGCATCTTAGGGATAACTATGACCTGGATGGCTGAGAATCTCCATAGACCAGGGGTAGGCAACCTTAGCTCTTTTATGGACTCATGGACTTCAACTCCCAGAATTCCTGAGCCAGCCACGCTGAGGGGAAAGGGAGAGGTTTCCAAGCTGAGCCATGCTGGCTCAGGAATTCTGGGAGTTGAAGTCCACGAGTCATAAAAGAGCCAAGGTTGCCTACCCCTGCCATAGACACTTAATTCCCATCCATAAAACACCACATTTTATTATTGAAAGAGCATCCAAACTTGGAAGGTAAGTTTTCCTCCTCTCCGTGTCTATTTTTAATCAACATTGTTCCTATAATAAAACTGAAGTTCAGTGCTGGCATCTCAAACCCAGTTGTGCTCTTAATTGAGTGTTTGAAATATGGTAATTACTGGTTTTTTGTACTGTGAGTTACAAGGTTGAGATGGGTGATTATATGCATTTTTATAAATAAATAACCTGGGAAAATTGTTCCTAAGTCTCTGTGTGTTTTATATGTATCAGACATACTGCCCCCTAATTGCAATGGTCAGGGATGTGAACTTAAACTGGCAAAGGGATAAATGGGATATATTAGGTTAAGTACAGTTTTTCTCCTTGCCTTGTGCTTAGCGCTGATAGACCTTTCATTAAAATATAAATCTGATACTTTTAATATTAACTTTTTGACTTGGTTCACTCAGTGAGTATTTGACCATCTCTGTGTAGGATCAGAAACGAGTTCCAGCTAAATCTGGATGTGCACTGTGTAAAACAGAACCCTACATTCAAATGGTCCTCCTCTGTTTGTTACATCCTCCAATTTATCATAATCATGCCCTGTGCTAAGCACATTGGGCTACAAGTATCATCCACAATCTTCAGTCCACAGCTACAGTGTCTGCATCCTTCCATTTAAGGTTCATGTTTTTCAAATCCTCCTGAAAATGTTTGATGCCACATTTTCTTTGGCCTTCATCTTTTACTCCAACAATCCGGTGGTATCCAACTGATTGGGTTTTTTGCTGGATGTAGTGTGGTGGTCTTGCCTGTTTTCTCCTACCTATATAGTACCAAAATTCTCATTGTGTTTACCTGTTTGTATATTTGTACCATCAAATTAGCCTAAATAATGCATTATAACAGAACATTTTTTGGGGGATCAAGTGACTTAAAATCTGCTAGCTTAAAGAATTGCGTAAAACAACCCCACGACTCATTTGTCCTATGGAAACTGAAATTTCCATGGTAGAATAGAATAGAACAGAACAGAACAGAACAGAACAGAACAGAATAGAATAGAATAGAATAGAGCAGAGCAGAGCAGAGAAGAGCAGTGCAGCGTAGAGTAGAGTAGAGTAGAGTAGAGTAGAGTAGAGGAGTGGAGTGGAGTGGAATGGAATGGAATGGAATGGAATGGAATAGAATAGAATAGAATAGAATAGAATAGAATTGTATAGAATAGAACAGAACAGAACAGAACAGAACAGAATAGAATAGAAACAAAACTTTACTGTCATTTTGAATGTACCCTAATCGTCATACATTAAAATGAAATTTTATTGCATTCATCTCTCAAAGGGTCACCATCTCCAATATACACTACATAAATATGGCAAAAATAAATAAATAAATACAGAATTATGCATATACCCACATATATTATATGACACAGAGAAACAACACACTCTAGTTTGGATTATGTATAAATGTGCATGGCGAGCTGATTTGTTGAGCTGATTTGTATTTGCAAAGTTGTGATTGTTGCATCATGTGATTGTGATTTCTGACGCTTCCTGCCTATGAGCAAAGTCAATGGGGAAGCTGGAAGGAAGTTAAACATCAGTCCCATGTTCACGGCTTATCTGTGATCTTTCTGTCTATCTGGTTAGGCAAGTAAATATTATCATATTAGTGAAGTTTAGTTGCCACTACCATTTTGTTTTTCTATTTTTTATATATATACACTTTTTAGTTGAGCATAGGGCTACTGTAGGAGATGACCAGGCTGAGGCCGAGGGAGAGGTCAAACGAGTTATCAGTCTCAAGTTCCTTCATGCCCACAAGAGATCTAAATCCAGTCCAACTTGAATTCCACCGACTTGTATGTACCGCCAATTTGCTTTGACTGTTAGTAGATCAGATTCTTATAGAGAACTTAAGCTTGCAATAAATATTCATTTGGATTGCCTGGATTTCCTGATTTCTCATGCTTGACAACTACCCACAAATACATATGTTCAGCTTAAAATGTAGTGTTTATTCTGGTCTACATTAGCCTGCATTGTTTTTCTTTTAAAGGATGACCTACAGAGTTGTCTACCGTTATATCTTCTTTTTTCTATCCTGCTTCCTATTGGCAAAGCCTGAGTGCCCACCGCTTTGCTTATAAGCACGCCTTGCTTCTCATAGGAAACCCCCTTCAGTTTGTACCAGCTTTATTTATTCCTCTAACTTTACTGCAACACCGGGCTGCAAACGTATTAAGGGTACATTTTTAGACATTTAGTGCTTAAAACAGTGATCGTAATCATTCTCCATCAATAGATACTGTGTGTGTTGATCCCTAAAAACAGAAATGTAAAATCTGTTTCTGGATTTCATTTTATGAAGTCAATGTCATAGCTGATTAAAAAAAAACCTATAATATTTAAAAGCTGCAACGCTTATTACCATATTGAGTGTGTTAACCTGCAGCAAATTTCTTGGCTGCTGTTTCCTTGTGCGGTTGTTTATTGTCCGTCCTAAATGCCAGAAGCTACCCACCAGTACAATATCTTCCCTGTCAGTTCTAAGCTGGTTCCTATGCCTGTGGTCATTGGTTTGATGTTCTTTTATTTTTAATTGTATTCCAATTTTTCTGACCAGGCTCTTTAACTTTCATGACTTGAAGCTTCTACCTGATTTGCATTTCCAGCATTTCAGAGAGGCATCACCAAGCTTGCCCAGATTGTGGATATTTCCTCTCTGGTTTTCAACCAGTCCGCCTTCATAATTATTGTATTTAGCATGTAGGCTGAAGAAATCATGATTTCATATTCAGCCCTGTATGTCTATGGAGATTCTCAGTCATCCAGGTCATGGCTATCCCGAACACTGGGACATTCACTCCTGTATCACTCCTTTGATGACCGGAAGCCAGTTTGTTTCACCATGTTGTGTCTGTAGTGTGTTTTCCTTCCATATGTATAGATTTCAACAATAAGATCTTCCTGGATTCCCATTTGGAGTGATTTTCTGCTGTATACCGTTCAGGTCATGGTGGAATTGGGCAGCCTATAAATTCAATAATAAATAAATCCTTCTTGTATGTTCCTTAAGATTGAAGATTACCATAAAGCCCTTCAGCCTTCTTTTCTTCTGCATCAGTAGCTGGAACATAAACTAGGATAGTTGTCATATTAAGGGAAGTCTGTGAAGTCTAACTGATATTATTCAGCCATTGAACATATTATACCTAGGTTCTGTCTTTGCTTTATCATTCTTCATATGGAAATTAAAGCCATTCCTTTTTTGTTTTGTATGTCCTTAGTAGTAAGAATTTGTCAGTTCCACTCCATTTTGGTCTGCTAATGTCCAGTATGCCAATTGGATCTTTCCTTGCTTCCTTCCTTCTCTCCCTCCCTCCCCCTCCTTCACTCACTCCATCCCTCTCTCCTTGCTTCCCTCCCACCTAATCTCCCTCCCTTGCTTCTTTCCTTGCTTACTTCCTTCCTTCCCTCCCTCCTTCCCTCCTCCTCCTTTACTCACTCTATCCCTCCTTTCCTCTCTTGCTTGGTACTCAGCTGCTTAGGCCGCTTGGAAAGGCCTGACTGCAGAATGCAGGCCCAAGTGCAGCTGCAGAACATTGGCCCCAGAAAAAGTGGACCAGCTGGGTGGGGCTGTCAGTGTCAGAGGTGAGGTAAAGCCTACCCCGAAAATAAGACCTGGTGCCTACTTTGGAGGCAAAAAATAATAATAAGACCCAGTCTTATTTTCGGGCAAACCTGGTACTTCAGGTCATGGTCATTGGAAGGTGTGAATTAGTGGCTCAGGAGTGAGTCATCAGTGGGAGACTGGTGATGGGTCTTGTGATGGGGAGATTATGTCAAGCCAGGGTCATTGGGAAATGAACTGCTAGGGAGGGTTGATGCTGTCTCTGGATGGCTATTCAATTGATTTGGATCCTGCAGGGTTCAATTGCTGGTTATAGATCAATGTGTCTGTTGATGGAATTGCTTGTGGATTGCCAGGCTTCAATGAATTCACAAGCATGGTGGGTGATAGCATGGCCGATGATTTGGTGAACCAAATTTTAGATGAGGAAAATTTGAGAGGAAGAAACAAAAAATGATGCATTTGTCCATTCATGGCTGCCATTCTCAATCCTGAAGGAAACCAATCCTGACTGTTCTTTGGAAGAACAGATACTGAAGCTGAAACTCAAATATATTGGCCACCAAATGAGAAGGGAGGACTCGCTGGAAAAGATGTTGGGAAAGATTGAAGGCAAAGGGAGAAGAGGATGGGCAAGGATGAGATGGTTAGATAGCCTCATCAACACAGAGAACCTGAGTTTGGGCAAACTGCAGGAGACAGTGGAGAACAGGGGATCCTGACATGCTATGGTCCATGGGGTCATGAAGAGTTGGAGTCTACTTAGTGATTGAACATAGCAATAGCATGATTTTGCTTCTACTGATTCTTTTTACCTGGTACAACAGTACTGGTAATGCTCAACTTCTTTGATATAAATAAGATCTAGTCAATCATGGAATTTTATGGCTGGAAGAGAGCATTGAACATCTCGAGTACTCAATGCAAGAACTTAAATTAATACAATCCTGCCAGATGGCTGATTGTTCTTCTTTTCCCATTTAGCAAGGATGTATTTTGCTCAGAAATTGAATGATTTGGACTTTTGTCATTTGTTTTTTAGATTTCTAAAGCTGGAAGAATTTTTGTGGAGATTTTCCTGCTTTGGTAAGGCTACACTTGGAATACTGCATCAAGTTCTGGTCACCATGATAGAAAAAAGGTGTGGAGACTTTGGAAAGAATGAAGAGTAAAGCAACAAAATAATTAGGGGACAGAAGGCTAGAGCGTATAAAGAATGGTTGTAGGAACTGGGTGTGTCTAGTCTTACGAAGAGAAGGACTAGGGGTGACATAGCAATAGCAATAGCAATAGCACTTAGACTTGTATACCACTTCATAGTGCTTTATAGCTCTCTCTAAGTGGTTTATAGAGTCAGCATATTGTCCCCAACAACCTGGGTCCCAAACAATCTGGGTCCTGATTTTAGTGACCTTGGATGGATGGAAGGCTGAGTCAACTTTGAGATGGTCAGGATCGAACTCCAGGCAGTGAATAAAGTCAGCCTGCAATACTGAATTCTAACTATTGCGCCACCATGGAACAACAGAGCTGCCATGTATAATTGGCTGCTGACTTCTATGTTTTTGGTCCCCTCCCCCCAATAAAATAATAAAATAAAGCGAATAAAATAAAATTGGAGAGGAACATCTTGAGCTAGTCTCTCCTAACCTCTCAGAATGATTAGTGTTACAAGAATATGATCTTTGGAAACTGCCACAGTATACCAGGGTCATGTACCTCAAATCAATCTCTCTAGACTTGGTGGGAAGAAACAAAACTGGTCAATGAACATTTTGTTTGTTTCTTTTAAATACCCTCACCCATTTTTATTCCTTTATGAATGGGAAGGAAGCAATCTGCAAATGGATCAATTTTTAATATAGGAGAACTTGAAACTGATAGATTCAAGTCCCTTGGCAGAACACGTTGAGAGCTTAGTTCTTCACAGCCTGGATAGAAATCTGTCTGTGTTCAGCTATATTTGTGCTGCTAAATTAGAGCTCAGTCAACAAACTGAAAAACCTGTTAATTTGCAGTTAGTATGAATATTATGCATGTATGTATGAATAAAAATACATTTATTTTGGGGGGGTTTCCTTTTTATAAGAACTTACTCAAATTAGCAAACCTCTGTCTAATCAAAATGGAAAGAAGGCTATATTTTCTGCTTCCCCCCCTCTTCCTTTTCTTTGTTTAATGCCACTATAGAGGAGAGCAAAGTTAGCTAGACAATGTTTCATACTTTCCAAATTTTACATGCATGGAAGCCAGAAATTTAATGAAGAATCATACGATGGAAAGGACCAAATGTGAAACAGGTTATTCATCTAGGATTGGATTATCCTATCCTGGAACACAATAAGGAAACTTTAGGTACTCAAGTGCCACTTAGTGACGATTACTTCTTATTGCGGAGGGAAATGAATGAGGCTAAGTAGAAGCACAGATTGCTTGTCTAAGAAAGCTGTGACCTTCATTAATCTTGTATTAATAGGAGCAAGTGGATAAGAGCAATGTACTTACTCTTCTCTCTCCTTACTCTTCTCTGCTACCAGGGATCAAATCTCATGAAGTCAAACTCATCTAACTAAGAGATGGCTCCATGGTTAAAGACACTGAGTTTATCAGTTAGGGAAGCTGACAGCGGGGGATTCAAAACCTATGTGCTGCATAATGGGTGAGCTCCTGTTATTTGTCCCAGCTCCTATCTACTGAGCATTTAGATAAGATAAGATAAGATAAGATAAGATAAGATAAGATAAGATAATCTTTATTGTCATTTTTTTTTACTGTGGGCACAACGGCACACATCAAAAATGAAATTTAGTTGCCCGCTCTCAAAGTGAAACACATACACAACACACACCTAAACATACTATATACAACATATGTATAGACCCACACCTACCCCTAAATATACATAACAACTCAATATTAAATACTGTCCATCTTGAATATATAACGGAAGGAGGAAGCTTGAGAGTTCACAAAGTTAATGCTGTATGGAATGAAACTCTGGCTGCATCTGGATGTTCTGCTGTGGATACCACGAAGCCTCCTCACAGAAGGTAACAAGAAAAACAGGTCACGAAGAGGATGTGTAGTGTCCCAGACAATCTTGTGGACCCTGCTCAAGCAACGCTTCTGCACTATGTTCTGGATGGAAGGGAGGGAACAGCCAATGATCTTTTTGGCCATCCTCCCCACTCTCTGCACCGCCTTCCTGTCTGAAGCAGGGATGCTTCATTTTGAAAGCATGCAAATGTGAGTAGATAAATAAGGACCAGTTCAGTGGGAAGGCAGCAGCATTCCATGCTTTATGCTGGCCACATGACCACAGACGTGTCTTCGGACAACATTGGCTCTCTTTGGCTAAGAAATGGAGGTGAGCATTGCCCCACCCCAGGATTAGATACCACTGGACAGGGGAAACCCTTACCTTTTTATCAGGAAATATTTGGAGGCCACATAATTAGTAGACATCCCATTGATTCTCTCTGGTCTAAGATGAACTGGGATGTACAATAAGTCAAACGTGACGCTTCTGGGACAAAAAAAAGATTTCTGCCAAAAACAGCATAAAAATGTACATGAAACAAGTCACAGAACAGTTGTAACCTTTTGATGTTCATTTCGAAGGCTACAGAGGACAAGGTGAACGAAATGACTTCATAAATTAGGGGCAGTGATGGCAAACCTTTTAGAGAATGAGTGCCCAAACTGCAACCCAAAATCCACTTATTTATTGTCGGGTGCCAGGTGGGCGTGGCCCACGGGGTGGGCATGGCTGTGGTGGTCATGGCAGATTGGGTGAGTGTGGCCAAGGTGGGCATGGTCACCTCAATGTTGCTCGGGAGAGATGCCTGTGGGGGGTGGGCAGGGTTGGTGGAGATCCAGAGGGTCTCTGGCAGGTGGGGCGGTAGGTAGGAGACTCGTCCTACGGGGTGAGGTGAGGCAGGGTGGGTGTTCCAATGCCATGGGGCAAGGCAAGGCCCAGACTGGTTGCTGCCTGACACCATTGGCCCCCAACACACAGAGGCCAGCAAGCGCATGGGGGCCGACGTGTCCGTCAGCAGCCACAGCCTGCTGACCCCTCGACCGGCACACTCTGGGGCTCCACAGCCTGCTGCTAGCAGCTCAAAGAAGCCACCTCTGAGCTGAATGGCCAGCCGATGGCTGAGGAGATGATGCAGTGGATTATGCCTGGGAAAAGGAGAGCATGCAAGACCAGGAAGGATGGGACGGGAGGGAGGAAACCAGCCATGCCGGGATGCATCCAGCCACATGGGACCTCGGCGAGTTAACAGGAGGCTGGTTGAAGAGAGACAGTTGCTATCTCCCGGGCATGGTGCGCGTGTCTACAGAGAGAGCTCTGAGTGCCGCCTCTGGCACACATGCCATAGGTTCGCCACCACTGAATTAGGGTTTCTCTCTTTTGTTTCTATATGTGCAGTGAAAACAATAAATTTATAATACCCCATAAATAAATATCACTATTTTTCTTTACAAGATGGCAGAGATGCCTTCTGCTTCCATCTTGGAAGGAAAAAAGAGAGGTGATTACTTCTTTCCTTTTGCCCACTCTCCAATTTCACTTGCATCAACAAAATTTATATTTGCTAATCTGCATTCCGAATTGTGTGAGCTAACAAAAGGCTCTTGTGCATTGCTGGACTGCATATAAATGTGTACATACAAATCAACAAAGTTTCAGGAGAAGCAGTCTGGATGTGGTGTTGATTGCTTGTCCTCTCTGTAATGATTCCAAGTAATTTCCCTTCTTTTGCTGCCAAACTGGCTTATTGTAATAGTTGCTCAGCAAAGAACAATAAAAAGTATTTCTTTCTGTTGCAAAGTTATTTACAACGGTAGCAAATACTTCTTACTATTTTTAATTGAATCAATGTGTGTTGGCGTTCACGGTACATTTTTAAAAACCGGGAAAACCGTGGAGCTGGACATGCTTGATATTTAGACGTATAGACAACGATCCTTTAGCAAGCATTCGAACTTACAACAACACTGAAAAATGCGACTTATGACCGGACCTCATACTTACAACTGTCACAGCATGCACACGGTCATGCAGCTCACTTAACAGTCGTCTTAGCCATGAAAATTCTGGTTTCAATTGTGTTTGAGGACTAGCTGTGCTTCTTGAATAAATGCTAGGATTAATAATTAGTAGACAACATGTCTGCTTTTTCCAAAACCCTTCTGGATTCTGTTTTCTGCCCGTTCTTCCGTAACATAGAGCAGGGGTTCCCAACCACTACCGGGCCATGGCCTATTCGGAATTGGGCCATATGAGTGGCTTGGCTGGAGTGCCATGCAGCTCAGCTTGCCCAAGTGGCAGGCTGCTGGGTACTTGCGCACCTGCACGCCAGCCTGCCGCTACTGTAAGGGATGTGTGATTGTGCATGCACATGCCGGCCCATCACACACATGGAAACTAATCAAGCAGAGAACCAACCTAGAACTAAGGAGAAATTTTGTGAGAGTTAGAACAATTAACCAGTGAAACAACCTGCCTCCAGAAGCTGTGGGGGCTCCAAAACTGGAAGTTTTTAAGAAGAGACTGGACAGCCATTTGTCAGAAATGATACAGGGTTTCCTGCTTGAGTGGGGGGTGCTGGACTAGAAGACTTCCAACTCTTCTTTTCTCTTCCGTTCCATTCCATTCCATTCCATTCTATTCCATCCCCATCCCCATCCCCATCCCCATCCCCAACCCCATCCCCATCCCCATCCCCATCCCCATCCCATCCCATCCCATCCCATCCCATCCCATCCATCCCATCCCTATCCCTATCCCTATTCCCATCCCCATCCCCATCCCCATCCCCATCCCATCCCATCCCATCCCATCCCATCCCATCCCATCCCATCCTATCCTATCCTATCCTATCCTATCCTATCATATTCTTTTCCTCTTTGATTAAAAGGATATTTTATTTCTACAGGACCCATTGCTACTGCAAGCAAGGATACCCAGCACTTCATCCTGATATCCAGCAGGTATCATACATGTAATATTTGATGCAACATACTATTCTCGGCCCCAAAAGTTCTGAAACTCATAGATGGAGGAATGGCTATTGATACCGTAGGCTTCTTTCCCCTAAAACATTAACTTAGATGCAGTTTGTCAGTCTTGCCTTTTGTATATGTAAGGAGATGAAAGTTAGTAAGAATCTTGTTGGGGTAGAATTAGAACAATGTTAATTAATCTCAAAAAGTTAAGCAGGACCAGGATGGGCTGTAAGATAAATTAAGATGTTGCCCCCCCAAAAAAAAATCCTGAAAAAAAAACAATGTCAAGATTATCTCCAAGGTCTTCAAGGGAAACTCAGAAAAAGATGTTTCACTTTAATTTCATTGCAATTTTATTTAAAAAGTCTCTACAGGTAGGTCTCATCTTACAGAAGTTGGTTGAGCAACTGCTCAAAGTTACAACGGCACTGAAAACAGTGATTTATGACCGTTTTTCACGCTTACAACTGTTTTTTACACTTAGGACCATTGTAGCATCCCACAATCAAAATTCAGATGCTTGGCAACCGATTCATCTTTATGATGATTGCAATGTCATGGGGGTCAACGCTGCCAACGTTGGATGTTTTTGCATTGACACCAGATGGAGATGCAACCATTTTCTTCTTTTTGCTTTTAGAGTTAGATTATGCTGGGAAAGGGGGAGGAAGATGCATGTGAGTCTAGCTAGACATAACAATACTGAACCTAGTGTGAGAATCAAGGTTATTGAAAAAAGAGATAATAAGAATTGCAGGCTGGAGAGCTGGAGGGGAAGCCCGCATTTCAAACTAATTGGGGAATGTTATTTGTTAACTGGGGGAGGGAATTGTGCTTTGATACTATGTGTTCAGGGGAGGGGAACTCAGTTTTTGGCTTCGATTATATTAGTGCCGGTGCTATGCTACTCAGATAAAGATTCTTTAAGATACACAATGCCTCGGGGTTCTTTTGAAGAGTTTCATCTGTCGGAACCGTGACAGTGGGGTTATGTGATCATCATCATCTGACAAGCATAGTCAATGGGGAAGCCAGATTCACTTAATAACCATGTTACTAATCTAACATCCGCAAGGATTTCTCAGGAAGCCAAGCTGGTGATATATGATGGCTCCTTCTGCCTTCTAATTCTTTCCACCATAACCAATTTAGCTACATTCAGCCACACTGGTGGTGCAGTGGTTAGAAAGCAGTATTGCAGGCTGACTCTTCCCACTGTCAGAAATTTGATCCTGACCAGCTCAAGGTTAACTTAGCCTTCTACCCTTCTGAGGTTGATAAAATGAGGACCAGATTATTGGGGAGCATTATGTTGACTCTACAAGCAGCATAGAGAGGGCTGTAGAACATTATGAAGTGGTATATTAGTCTAAGTGCTATTTCTATTGCTAAACTGGTAGTCTCAACTCCTCAAGGATGCTCTATTTTCTGATTCTGAGAATATAATCTACCATCATAATGTCTCAACCTCATTTATTTCTCTCTGGATTTTGTAATTATCTAATTTGTAATGGCAAAACTTACTTAACAAATGTCTCAGTTAGGGACATGAATTTTGGGCTCAATTGTGGCTGTAAGCCAAAGACTACTGTTGTATAAGTTGAGAATGTTCTTGTTGTCCAGAACAGAGAAGAAGGCAACTGCGTATTATGCACATCATCTTATGATTGGAGGCCTGCTGAACAAATCAAAGATCGTAAAAGCGGTCATCAGCTATTTATAAAGATATTATATAAGCCTATTCATGGACAGCAAGAAAAAAAAAAACCATCCAGCACAGGAAATCCAGAAATGCAAAGTCCGACAGCAGAACAGAACACTTCTTTTGGAACATTCTAAACTTTACAAAAGAGGCAGATCTTGCATAATGTGGCATAAATCCTCTTTCATGCCTTCCTTTTGGGCATCTCCATGGCCTACTTTATCATAAAGTAAGAAAGTATTACCTTTGGGAAAGTACCAAGTCATTTCAATCAATGAGGTATTTTGAAGAATAAGCTTCTTATTTCTCTCTCTCTCTCTCTCTCTCTCTCTCTCTCTCTCTCTCTCTCTCTTTCTCTCTCCCCCCCCAATGCCTTGAGGTATGGGTAGATGAAGAGATCTCACTGTTAATATTTGGAAAAATGCATCTGTGCAAAATATATTCCGCATAAACCCGAATGTGTTAAGGACATGCAAATGATGATATTTATACATTGATGTGTTTATTGGAGAAAACACTAAATCATCATGATTTGCTTTGGAGTGATGAGAATAAAGTTAAATTAAAGGAACATACAAAGCAGCAGCTCTTGATAAACAGAGAACAAAGTTCTGAAAGGCATATTTTGGAGGCAAAACATACAAGTTTAAAGTAATTAACTATCATCAAACCTGTGACTAACAATTGTATAGCCACATGCTTTATGGTCTACATATGGGAAAGAAAAAGAGCTTATCAAAATCGAAACAAAATTATGCAAGCTGTTTATGCTGATTGAGAAAACTTGATCTGTTATGTTTTTAGGCTATATGCAGCATAGTTTGTTTTGTCTGGAAAAAAACTTGGTCTTTTCTGTGTTTTTTTTTTAAATTGTTTTTACTCTTTTAAAGTTCAACATTGGAAACTAAATTGCTTTTTTTCTTATCCCTTTCTCTTATTTTTTTTTCCTTGCATTTTAATTGTCAGATTTACTTTATTCGTTTTATTTTATTTTTTTCATCTTGCACAAATTATATTAAGTAGCAATACAGCGGAGACCTTTAAACTAAGTAACCAGCTCAAGATAGAAACCCTTATTATACAACAACTATTTTGATGCAATCTGCAGTGTGTTTTTTTTTTTTTTAATGTTATCTTCAGTTCTGGATATAAATGATCTTATGTTCAGGAATATTTTAAATCGTAAGTAATATTGATATAACATTCCTCTCTTTTTTATGTTTGATGGTCTGAGTTATCTAAACATTAGAGTGTTAATAATCTTTTCAGCAGTGGCCAAAATTGTGGAAACCTTTTGGGAAAAGTGTACTTTTGAGGTTTGATGGCTAATAACACCACTTTTTTGGGGGGGGGGGAGTAGTACCATAAAATTATATATCAATGGAAAGATAATTTAATCAAGAATGTAATGCAACCAAGTTTGTTCAATTATCTGTACTGTATTCTATGAAAAGGTATAGCCAAATAACCAGAAAAAGGAAGCACAACTTGCTTAGGTTGATATCAGGTAGCTTTCCTTCATCTGATTGCCACCAATGAACATGAATATTTAGAGAGCCAATCAGGTGTCATCTTGTTTTGGCAGTGAGCCAATCAGATCACAGGATTCAATTATTGATGTCAATGTATTGAAGCTGAGAGGAGGATATTTGTCAGTGTGTTGTGTGATCGCTATCACGTTGGTTGGAGTTTTTTGTGTTGTTTCATTTAGTGAGCTTGTAAAACGTAATAAAATTAAAGTAATGGTGCAAAGAGTTGACTGGTTGCCCAGAAAGCAATGTAAAATAGTATTATTAATTGAACAATGTTACAGTTATAAAGAAGTTAGAAGAAAAATTGGTGGAAACTTAACCAAGGATGGCATTTCTACTATACACTTTTCCCAAAATGTTTCCACAATTTTGGCCACTACTGTAGAAAAACCATTGTATTGAAATAATATAATGTATTATGGATGACAGATAGCAAAGTTTTGACTTTCTTGCTTGCATTACCAGATGGAAAGTCTTCCTCATATCAGGAACATCAAGGGCTTATGCTTTTGCTATTTCTCCTTCTCCTCCTCCTCCTCCTCCTCCTCCTCCTCCTCCTCCTCCTCCTCCTCCTCCTCCAATATTTCTATAATTTACTCAACACCTATAAACACTGCACTAAAATTTAACACATAGAGTATATATAAGGCTTAAAAGGGAAACAAAAAACAATTCATAAAACTAGATATTAATAATTCCTTAATATTCCTCTGACACATAAATGCATTCATGTGGACTGCCTGCAGTTTGAGGAAAATTTCTTTAATTTGATCTGAGGATGATGACAATGGTTTCCATGTTTTACTCCAATTTCGATTCTTAATTTCTTGTTGAAAATCATTCTCCCTGGGTGTTTCCAACCAATTAGAGGTTGGTTTGTTTGATCGTTGAATACATTATATAATGTAGAGATAATTCCTTTAGCTGAATATGAAGGATTCAACTTCTCTACTTCAAAGTTTATCAAGAATCTGTTTGCCTGGGCATTTATTTCTGAATTAACAAGAAAAGATCTAAAATGTAACTGAAATAGCCAAGCACATTTTCAAGAAGTTCACTCATTAATTATCAACCCCAAATTAATAGGATTGTTGCAATGATAAAAATCTTACCATCTGTACAATTTCTGATTGATCCTTGATTTATAAAATGTAGCAGAAGAAAACCTGGAATTTAGCATGGCTGAAATAGAAATAAGAAGAGAACAAGGAAAAGCTTTTAGCCATTTCACTCAGATTTTAAAATCAGCACTCCAAAAAAAGGATTGTCAATGGCTTTAAACCTTTTAAGTGTGTCTGACAGGAATAAGGACTTTTTAGCATCCCAAGTGGAAATATTTCAACCCAGATTTAGTTTCTGCTAATAACCATACAGAAAGCCACAGAATGGAAAGGTAAAATTGGAATTCTAAATCAACCCTAAGATGTTTTAAATAGAATATTTAAGACTCAGCCGTTTCCCAGAAAGTATAAAAATTAATAAATACGTTTTGCCATGGTGGAAGAGTTAATGAAGGTAAATGAAGTGATCGAACATTGATTCCAAATCGTTAATGTGATATGTAACGAGACTGGGATCTAAACCAATGAGGGATCTGGATGCTTTATAGGATCCTCTTTGGGCTGGCTCTTTAAATTCTGAGTTCCCCTTATTGAGGTTATACATTTTGGAAGTATCTTAGAATGAAGATGCCTAAGGAATCAGATTAAACTAGCCCTTGCCTATCTTACTGGGGAAATTGAACCTTCTAGAACAGGGGTGTCAAACTCAATTTCATTGAGGGCCGCATCAGCATTGCAGTTGCCTTCGGGGGGCCTGGTGGGTGTGGCCAGGGTGGGTGCAGCCTACTGGGTGGGTGTGGAGGGAGTGGGTGTGGCCTACTGGGTGGGCATGGACAGCTCTACATTGTTTGCATTAATGGTGCTGTGGGGGCCTGGGTAGGAGTGGGACAGTTCTGAGGGTCTCTGGCAGGAGGGGGTGGGACCAGGGCAAGTGCCAAGGCATGATCCACTGGAGGAGCTCACTGTTCCTCTCAGGCCATGTGGGGGGTTGGATGGTGGTGTGAGCTGCCTGAAACCCTGGGCAGCAGAGGTCAAATGCTCAGCCTGGCCCTCGATCACCCATGGCACCAAGCCCAGCCCCACTTCCCCAAGGGGGCACCCAGCTGCACTTACCTCGTCCTCAAAGCTGCTGCTGCTGTTCTTGCTCTCCTTAGCCAGATTGTTCATGATGGGTACCAGGGCAAAGTCAGAGGGAGACTGAATGTGTTTCAGCATAGATGGCCACCACAAAATTGTACATTGGCTCCCAGCCAGCCGGCCTGGGCCAGGGCCAAGGCAATGGGAGATGTTCCCTCACTGTTTCCAGGATGGCTTTGCATGCAGCCCCCTTGTGTTTGATATGTCTGTTCTAGAAACTAGGAGAGCCTTCTGCTGCCTCTTACCTTTCTTTTAAGTGAGATAATACATTCCACCAGGAAATTTTAAAACCTTGCCTGTACAATGAGACAGCTGAGGAAAAACAAAGCTTCAATTAAAACAAGTATTAATTGAAGCGGTGTTTCCCCAAAGACAGAATAATAAATGTCAAGGCTCAAAGGCCATACTTTACACTTATTGTATGAAAGGGCTAAGGGATGAGTTCAGTTTATGTTCTTTTTTTGTCTTTGATATGCTTAAGACTCACTTTACAGTTTTCGTGTTTCATCTGAAAAAGCTGAAAGCTGTCACAATGAGAGAAATGGAGAAAAAAAATATCCTTGGTTTAGAAAAAGGTGAAGCATGACCAGAAGCTTCCACCAATAAAAATGGTGTGATAATGCTGAGAATTTGTAGGTCTGAATTTGGACTGTGGGATGCTGAAATGTTATGAAAAGTTGTTCTTTCCCTCCAATGTAAGTGTAAATTTGAGCTCAGACAGATGAGCTCTGGGTTTGTGGGGGCCCCTACAAACCCAGAGCTTGGTTCTGGGGAGGATTTGCTACCCTAAAAGATCCAGTATACAATCATGGAATTCATCACTTCTGCTCAAAGAGCCAGTAGAAACTGTGGCCAATGAGGGCCTTTGCATAACTTCATGTTGTGGGCCATTTGTGCCTGTTCCTGGATAAGGAAGCTCTACTCTCTGTCATTTATGCCCTGGTCACCTCTCAAGTGATTACTCTAATGGATTGTATATGGGGTTGCCTCAAAGAGCATCTGGAAGCTATAGCTATAACAAAATGTAGTGGCCTGAGCAGTTATATACACTTCTCAATTAGCACATACTACCACACTTTACTATAAACTACATGCTTGTCTGTTTATTTCTGAGTTAACTTTGAGATTCTGGTAACAATATATAAAACCATGTAGGAAGAAAAATCAGGTCAAGTTCCAAGCTGGGAGTAAGACACTGAGAATAAAATGGAGGCTAAGATGCTGGAAATAAAATGGAGGCTGCTTAGGAAAGAAGGTTTCTGTGTATTGATGAGCAGAATCAGCAACCGAATTAAGTTCTGGGAAAGCTGACAAAATGGCTGAGTGAATGAATGGATCTTTATAGGGTTCTGAATGAGATGCTCCAGGGGCTTGTGCAATGTAGTGAGCCTCGTGTCATTTGCTATTCTAATGGTGGTGGGGAAATCCTATTATGTCCTAAAGTTCATGTCCTGTCCTTAGAATTTGGGTAGGGGGATGTAAATTCTTAATCCCATCAACTCCAGACTTCTGTGGCTGAAGGCATTTTGTTCATGAATAGATTGGCCAAGTCTTCCTGAATGGATAAGAACATCTGCATTACTAAAGGCCAGCCTCTTCAGGTTTCTTAGTTTGAAGCTGTTTTCCTATGGCAGGGAGACTGGGGCTGCTTTCTGCCTTTGTTAAGATGTTTTCTCTATATCTCCTTTGGGGAAATATAATATTATGCCTCTTTTAATATTAAGAATAAAGAATATTTTAATCTGGAGTAGGGGGGGTCTTCCTACAACCTATATAGGTTTTTTTGAGTGACTGCCTCTCTCCAGTGACATTGACACATCCCATTAGGTCTAGCAGAAGGGGCCTATTCTGGGTCCTATCTATGGAAAAGTGCCAGTAGAAGAAGCGTTCCACCATGGACAGCACCCCCCCCCTTTGGGGAATCATTCCCCAAAACTTAGATTAGACTTTCCCGGCCTTTAGGAAGGATGCTTCTACCATGATCGTGTTGAATATGGCATAGTGATGGATTCTGCTGCTAATTATGATTAATTTTAATGTTTTATTGGGGGGGGGCTTTATATATCTGCATATTTGCTTATAACATGTTTCTATTTGGTTCTGGGTTTTTTAGTCATTATGAGCCATCCAAAGTCACTTGGGTGAGATGGATGACTTTAGAAATAAGCAATTCTGTCTCTCAGCAGAAAAAAAAAATAATGATTATATCATTTCATTCTCTATTTAGTTTCTTTCATTTATAGAGTGAGAACAACAGAGATAAAAGCCACTGAAATGTAGTGATATGTTGTGGTTTTCTGCACTACAGGATGATATGATAATGTGCATCTTTTCCAAATGGAAAACGAACCGGTTTTTTCCCACATAGAAGTGATTTATAGTTCTTTTTTTCTCCTTCCTCTTAAGATCAGGTTTGCTTTTATGACAGCCAGAAAATTAATTACACTGCTTTTAATTGGTGAAGGGAAATAAAAATCGCCCCAATTATGTCAAAACCTCCAGTGAAACAGTGACACAAAGTACTGGGTATAAATCATTTTATGTAGGGAGAAAATGAATGTTCTGACAAAGAGAAAAATCTTTGGTTGGCAGATGTTTGTGGTCAGTTTAAGAGAGCAAAAAACAAAATATAATTACTTTCTTTTCCATTTGGGCAATAAAAGTGGAATTTCTTAGCAAATGGCTTTTCACTCTTCGATAGAGCCCAATAGGAATGGATGAATCAACATGAAAACAATTTATTCTAGATGTTCTGTTATTAAATTAATAGCAATAGCAGTAGTGTTTAGACTTATATACCACTTCGCAGTGCTTCACAGCCCTCTCTAAGCAGTTTACAGAGTCAGCCTCTTGCCCCCCAACAATCTGGGTCCCCATTTTATGGACCTCAGAAGGATGGAAGTTAAGTCAACCTTGATCCTGATGAGAATCGAACTCCTGGAGTGAGCAGTGAGTTAGCTTGCTATGCTTCATTCTAACCCAGTGTTTCTCAACCTTGACAATTTTAAGGCATGTGGACTTCAACTCCCAGAATTCCATAGCCAGCAATGCTGGCTATGGAATTCTGGGAGTTGAAGTCCACATGCCTTAAAATTGTCAAGGTTGAGAAACACTGTTCTAACCACTGTGCCATCATGATTCTTCTCTTAAATTAAATAATTACACCTGAATTTGCAAACTAAATATAAACATGCCTTTTACCACATCATGCCAAAATGCCTGGGCTAATGTTTTGAACCTGAGACGAGGGGAGGTTCCAATAAATCAACCTTTTTTTTCCTCAGTGTTATATTTTTTGGGGAATTTCAACTGCAAATTGAAATTCTTGGACATCCTTTGGCTACCTGGTCTATTTTTCAGTCTATCTCTTACATTTCTGCTGAAAGTAGTATCAATATACATGAACTAGAAAAGCAGATACAAAATCATAAATAAAAGTCAGGAATTGGCAAAAGAGATTCTGGGATCACTCAAATGGAAATGTCATCAGATTATGCCATGAGGATGAATTCGTGTTCATATGCATGAAAGGTATTTTAGTAATAGTAGTAAAGTTGGAAGGGACCTTGGAGGTCATCTAGTCCAACCCCCTGCTCAGGCAGGAAACCCTACACCATTTTGGACAAATGGCTGTCCAGTCTCTTCTTAAAAACTTCCAGTGTTGGAGCATTTACTGCTTCTGGAGGCAGGCTGTTCCACTGATTAATTGTTCTCACTGTCAGGAAGTTTCTCCTATAAACTATAAGATATTACAGGTCAAAATATTATTTTGAATAGAGAGCTCAATGTCTTTGTGCCCCACTTGTGGATCCCCAACATCTGGAAGGATTGATGGGGAAGAGAATCCATAATATTCTTAAATAGGTCTCAACCATTAGTAATCTAAATGTCCACTATGAAAAATCCAAAACTGTCTTGAGGAATCAACTGAAGAATTATATAATGCATCCAATCTTTGGAGGATCCAATTTTGTCAGGCAATTATATATTTCAATTATACTTTTAATTGTCAAGTTGAAAAATCCAGAGGTACACCAAATAGGTTAAGTAGCTTAGAAAGTAAAGACTGTGAAGTGGTATATAAGTCTAAAGTGCTATTGCTTTTCCTTCCTTCCTTCCTTCCTTCCTTCCTTCCTTCCTTCCTTCCTTCCTTCCTTCCTTCCTTCCTTCCTTCCTTCCTTCCTTCCTTCCTTCCTTCCTTCCTTCCCTAGTGGCACAGTGGTTAGAATGCAGTATTGCAGGCTACTTCTGCTGACAGTCTGGCAGTTCAACTCTCACTGGCTCAAGGTTGACTCAGCCTTCCATTCTTCCAAGGTTGGTAAAATGAGGACCCAGATTGTTGGGGTCAATATGCTGACTCTGTAAACACTTAGAGAGGGCTGTAAAGCACCATGAAGTGGTAAACAAGTCTAAATGCTATTGCTACTGCTATGTCATCCCTAGTCCTTCTCTTTGTAAAACTAGACATACCCAGTTCCTATAACCATTCTTTATATGCTCTAGCCTTCAGTCCCCTAATCATTTTGTTGCTCTTCTTTTCATCCTTTCCAAAGTCTCAACACCTTTTTTTCTATCATGGTGACCAGAACTTGATGCAATATTCCAACTGTGATCTTACCAAAGCAGTAGAATCGCTACAAAAATCCTTCCAGCTTTAGAAATCTAAAAACCAAATGACAAAAGTCCAAATCATTCAATTTCTGAGCAAAATATATCCTTGCTAAATGGAGGGGGGGGAAAGAACAATCAGCCATCTGGCAGGATTGTATTAATTTAAGTTCTTGCATGAGTACAAGGTTGAATACTTGAGATGTAAAATGCTCTCTTCCAGCCATAAAATTCCATGATTGACTAGGTCTTATTAATATTAAAGAAGTTGAGCATTACCAGTACGGTTGTACTAGGTAAAAAGAATCAATAGAAGCAAAATCAAGAGGACTGCTTAATGGTGGGAGAGGAGGCAGTTCTAAGGGACGATAGTATGAAATTCTATTCTTCCGTGCAGGATCTGTACAAAACATTTTTGATCACGATACATCAGCAGCTTTTCAGGTGCTTGGGCTTCTGAGTTATACAAGCTGGTGGTAGAGGGTAAATAGGGGGTAAAATCTAGCATTTGTGCATGCAGAGATTTGATCACAGAAAGAGGCTACATTGTGCCCTTTCATAATCAAATTTGCAAAAGATAACTTCGTATTCCAGTCAGAAATACTTGGGAGTTTGTTCTGGAGATTGTGCTGATGCTAAGAGTTCTTTGGAGGTAGGTGGCTAATAAATTCAAATAAAATAAACACAAAATATTTTTAGCCATGTTACAACAATGGGCCCTGGAGCACTAAAGATCCATTGTAGTCGTGATGTTTTGATTCATTTGTTGCTTATTGCTCTCCTACTGTTGTCAAGGCAACTGAATGGATGTGCCCACAGAATCTTCCGGATTTCAGGTCAAATCAAGTCTCTGACTATAAATTTAGAGCAAACAGAGCAAGAAGGAAGCATCTCATGTTAATATGTGTCTGTACCAATGAAGGAGAACATTTGTAGCTCAGGGTTGACATCAGGGGTCCCTGGTGCTCTCTGAGCTTGCTTGTTTTCTTGCAGACCCTAACTAGGTAACATCATCAGTGCTAGTCAGGGACTGATGATGTTACCTGGTTAGAGTAATGAAACATCTGCAAAGAAACAAGCAAGCTCAGAGAGCACCAAGGACCCCTCATATGTGTTTATTTTTTTAAAGCAATATTGCTTCTCAGTATATCCAGCTTTCACTTTGAATCTTTGTTGTTTTTTGTTTTTCTTTGAAGTACAATAGTTGTTCATTTGGACTGTAAGAAACGCTGAGCGCCAAAGAATTAAGCCCTTTGAACTATGGTGCTTGTAAAGACTCCTGTGAGTCCCCTGGACTGCAAGGCGATCAAACCGGTCTGTCTTAGAGGAGATCAACCCTGACTGCTCTTTAGAAGGCCAGATCCTGAAGTTGAAATTCAAATACTCTGGCCACCTAATGAGAAGGAAGGGCTCACTGGAGAAGGGTCTAATGCTGGGAAAGATTGAGGGCAAGAGAAGGAGGGGACGACAGAGAATGAGGTGGCTGGATGGAGTCACTGAAGCAGTAGACATGAGCTTAAATGGACTCCAGAAGATGGTAGAGGACAGGAAGGCCTGGAGGAACGTTGTCCATGGAGTCGCAATGGGTCGGACAAGTTGTTCATAGTTTTTTGTGTGGGTGCCATTAAGTCAGTACAGACTCTTGGACATGTCCCTGCAGTCTTCCTGACAAGATTTTAGAAGTGGTTTGCCATTGCATCCTTCCTAGGGCTGAGTGAGAGGGACTAGTCAAAGGTCACCCAGTTGGCTTTGTGCCTAATGTGACACTAGAACTCACGGTATCCCAGTTTCTAGCCTGACGCTTTGACTATCTCACCAGACTGGTTCCCATGGAATAATGACATGGAAGCAAACCCATCAAAACTTGAGTGTTATTTGAGTCCATGACTGATATTTCATACATGTAGAACTGTGAGGTTCCATCTTTTGGATGTTATAAGATTCTCTGCCTCCAGCACTATAAGGATACTTAGCTCTTTATTTCCTTATTTATATCTGATTTTTTTTTCCTCCAGAAACTCAAGACAGTGCATGGTTATCCAACAAACATACACACAAATACATCATACCCAATGGTGGGATTCAACCGGTTCGCACCACTTTGGCAGAACTGGTAACTAATTGCCCAGGCCCAGAATGGATTTCCAGAAGTGGCATCCACAGAGAGAACCGGTTGTTCACATATTTGAATCCCACCACTGATCACACCCCACTCATGTGTGGTTCACTGGGCTGAGGGACAATGGCTGGCCAAAAATGACTGCATGTTCTTCCATAACTGAGGCTGGATTTGAGAATTGGATCTACCTGGCTGGTAATTTGACTGCTTCACTGACAGTTTGGACTTAATATTTGTTCAAGGGAGAATCTACAATTCTGAAACAAAAGGCAGCTGCCTTTATCACCTTTGTCCTTTGGATCGTCTCTTTTTCGTTGCATGCTACCTATTTAATGCCTTTCGTACACTATGCTTAATGCAAGATTTTGGCTTTCCATGGACCGTTTCGGTGTCATTTATTCAAAACGAGAACTGATAACATTACTATTGGTAGTAGTAAAGATGGCGGTAGTTGTCATCGTAGTTCTTTTGCTCTGAACACATTTATTCCTGCTGAAATTTCTGCTGGCAACCTTTAAAGTGAATCCATGCCTAATGGAATAATCTAAAACTAACGTCTCCTTCAAGTCAAGCTTGATTTCTCACAATCGGCTTGAATACCTATCTAGCTTTCTTGGCGACAGTTCAGAAGTGATTTCCCATTCTTATCTTCTAGGGTTATTTTTGTTTTTGTTTATGCTTCCCAGTCTGTGTTTTTTGATAGTCTCAGCTGAATGCTAACCAGGTCTGGCTCTCTGTAGCTTTTCAAGGTCAGCCACATTTGGCAAGATTGCTACCCCTTAGCTGGCTTTGGAATTACATGCTGGTACAATAAAAACAAAGACCCACAGAGCTATTTTGATGATGCCCTCGTTAGAATCCTCTCAAGTGATTTGAAACCTGAGTGATTTGTATGAACCAGCCTAAGCAGCTCTATCAACAGCATCAAGCTCCAGATGCTAAACAAAAACAAAAAGCAAAAAAGCTTGGGGAACAATTAATGTGGAGAAAAGCTAAGTCTTACATTTAGGCAGGAAAAACCAAAGGTACAAATACAGATTAGGTGAGACCTGGCTCAAAAACAGTAACTGTAGAGGGACCTCGGAGTCCTAGTGGACGATCACTTGACCATGAGCCAGCAGTGTGCAGCAGCAGCCAAAAAAACTAATACAATCCTGGGTTGTATAAACAGAGGCATAGAATCAAAATCACGTGAAGTATTAGTACCGCTTTATAAAACCCTAGTGAGACCAGACCTGGAATACTGCAGCCAATTTTGGTCACCATACTACAAAAAAGATGTGGAGACTTTAGAAAAAGTTCAGAGAAGAGCAACTAAAATGATCAAAGGCCTGGAGACTAAAACATGTGAAGAATGGCTGCAGGACTCGGGTTTGGCTAGTCTAAAGAAAAGAAGAAACAGAGGCAACATGATAGCAGTATTCCAGTATTTGAGGGTTGCCACAAAAAAGAGGGGGTCAAACTATTCTCCAAAGCACCAGAGGGCAGGACAAGAAACAATGGTTGGAAACTGACCAAAGAGAGAAGCAACCTAGAATTAAGGAGAAACTTCCTAACAGTGAGGACAGCTTGCCTCAAGAAATCTTGGGAGCTCCATCATGGGAGGCTTTTAAGAAGAGACTAGACAGTCACCTGTCTGATAGGGTAAAGGTTCTCCTGCTTGAGCAGGGAGCTGGACTAGAAGATCTCCAAGGTCCCTTCCTATTCTATTCTATTCTATTCTATTCTATTCTATTCTATTCTATTCTACTCTACTCTACTCTACTCTACTCTACTCTACTCTACTCTACTCTACTCTATTCTATTCTATTCTATTCTATTCTATTCTATTCTATTCTATTCTATTCTTTCTTCCATATTGTCTATTCTATTCTATTCTATTCTATTCTATTCTATTCTATTCTATTCTATTCTATTCTATTCTATTCTATTCTATTCTATTCTCTCTCTACTCTATTCTATTCTATTCTATTCTTTCTTCCATATTGTCTATTCTATTCTATTCTATTCTATTCTATTCTATTCTATTCTATTCTATTCTATTCTATTCTATTCTTTCTTCATATTGTCTATTCTATTCTATTCTATTCTATTCTATTCTATTCTATTCTATTCTATTCTATTCTATTCTATATGAAGTTGGAAAAAAATGCCCAGTTACCCTGCTTATTAGACAATCACTGAAACTGTTTTTTTTTTTTTTTAAAGACCACATCAAGGAGATGGAGATAAGTGAAGATAATTGTCTCTGACTCAAGCACTGAGGCAATTATGGAGTATTAGTACAATAATAAGTGCTTTTGGACAGGAACAACTTGTTATCTTTCTGTAAATAATTTGTGTGATTAAATATCTCCTCCCTTGTTACCACCTTGCAAGCTGGAAAATGGCCTTGAATGCAAATATGAGGCTCGTGCAAGCAGGGAACACTTCTTCAAGAGGCAAATGCGAGCAGATGTATCCTATTTGCAAGATTTCTCTTCATTTCCAAGCCAGTCTGCTCAGGATGACAAGTTTCCCCACTGAGATGACTGGAAGTTGTAAAAGCAATCAGTAGCAATTAGATGTGGAAAATGTACACACGGAGTCTTCCCTGTGGTTACCCTGCAGCAGGGGTGTCAAACTGCCAACCCGCGGGCCGGACGCGTCACCAGGAAATGGCGCCCACCCCATTGCCGGCAATGGGGAAAAAAAGCTCTGATACATTGTGCGACATCATGTGATGTCACGAGTTTGACACGTCTGCCCTTTAGTGACAGCAGCACCCGGGTTGACCCATAAGTTTTCCTAAGTCAGTGGTGGCGAACCTATGGCACACATGCCAAAGGTGGCACTCGGAGCCCTCTCTGTGGGCACATGCACTGTAGCCTCCCCCTGTCGCCCCCTCCTCACTAGCAGGCCCCCCAGAGGAGAGTTGCCTCCAGGCACGGCCTGTGCGGAGCAGTGCAGCCAAGGACATGGCAGCTGGACAGCGGGGACAAGACTCTGCCCTCGCGCCCCGTCTTGTTGATGCTGTGGGGCATGAGTGGAGGGTGTGGCCACCACGGAACTGCTAGGCCCCTGGGCGATCTGCTGAGGGCCATGGAGACAGTGGGTGGCCCTGCAGGCCGGTGGAGCAGGGAAGAGTGTGGGCTGAGCAGGGGGCGGGGATGGGCAGGGGGGTGGACAAGGGGCAGTGCGGTTTTTGGGCACCCGGTCTTTAAAAGCTTCGCCACCAATGTCCTAAGTGATATCGGCACATGGGTGACCTTGGTGGACCTAAAAAAGCTACTAAGCAGAGCTGGTATGGAATTAGAAAACCATCAAAAAGTCCCCGGATCTAGGCTAGAAAGAAGTCAGGAAAAAAGTGATGGTAAACCATATCCAAAGAAAATAGAAGGATGCTCCCATGAAGTCAACCTCAATGCAAAGAAATAAAAACCACAGAATGCCAGGTACTTTCCTGGGGCTGTACTCACCTTTTGGTATATCACATTTACAGATCCTACTAATCTCCTTTAGGCCACTAAACACCCTTCTCAAAGAGCGTTTTGCCCCCACTTCAACTAGGAACAGCATTCTTGCACCCTGACGTATGTGTTTTCTCACTTTCTTGAACAGCCCACCTTCTTTTTTTTTGTTTGCCAGTGGCAACTGCTAAAGATGGCCTTTGATCCCTCTCTTTCCTTCTGGTCTTAGGTATGTTCATTGATCACGTGAAGGGTTAATACCACTTTACAAGGCCTTGGTAAGGCCACACTTGGAATACGGCATCCAATTTTGGTCACCATGATGCAAAAAAGATGCTGAGACTCTAGAAAGAGTACAGAGAAGAGCAACAAAGATGATCAGGGGACTGGAGGCTAAAACATACAAGGAATGGTTGCTGGAATAGGGTATGTCTAGTTTAATGAAGAGAAGGACGAAGGGGGACATGATAGCAGTGTTCCAATATCTCAGGGGTTGCTACAAAGCAGAGGGAGTCAAGCTATTCTCCAAAGCACCTGAAGGCAGGACAAGAAGCAACGAATGGAAACTAACCAAGTAGAGAAGCAATCACCTGACAGTGAGAACAATTAACCAGTGGAACAACCTGCCTGCAGAAGTTGTGGATGGTCCAACACTGGAAGTTTTTAAGAAGAGACTGGACAGCCATCTGTCTGAGTAGGGGGTTGGATTAGATGAGCTCCAACATCTCTTCCAACATTATTATTCATTAGACGTGAACCTCAGTCAACTGAACATTCAAATTGGCTGGCACTGATGGTTGACATGGGTTGCTGCCAGCATCCTAGGTATCAACCAGGTACCTCCTTAAAATGTAAGATGTTCTGAGTAGCACAGTTTTTTGTAGCATTGCTGGAGTTATTGCAGGAAGCTGCAGTTTCTTGAAATATTTTGCAAAGTTTTTGGAAATAGTTCCCAGTGCCTCGATGATAATGAGTATCACTGTTAAGTGTTTCATCCATAATAGTGCAGTTTCGATGTAATTTGTAATTTTTTTCCAGTTTTCCAGTTAATATTACCATGTTAGTAACTTAAGAACTGCAGTGATTCCCTTAACAAATGTGGTAAGAAAAGTCGTAAAATGGGATAGAAATTCACTTAACAAATGTCTTAGCAGCATAAAGTTGTGGCCATCCTTGAGCAGCACCTGTATTATATTCCTGATAAATGGCAAATAAAAGATATTTATTTTAGAAGACTAAACTTCTGGTCTTGGTGACCGACCCAGATTGTATCCAGCAAAAGATATTGTCTTAATTGCTTTACCTATACAAAACAGAAGATACCATCAAGCAACCATTTGGGGGGAAAAAAGCATGTTTTTATACTTGCCTTCAGGTTAAACTCAGTTCAGAGTTGAAATTGAAACCATTATCTATTTCTAAATATGCTTACATTATTACTAATGCCTTACATGATGTCTCTTGCAGGCCATGAAAAGTACAAAGGCATGAAATGAAGGGAAAAGGTGGGAACAATTAGATGAAGGCAGAAAATGGAATAAAAGCCATTACTTGTACAGAAACATATAGTCATTGTATAACCAAAATGCTGAGTCCAGAATGAAAGAGCCATGGATAACTTTAATTATGAAAGATAACAGAGTCAAATTGGATATATTGTAATATAAAGCATGCATACGGTAAATTCAGTTCAGGAGACGATCCATTGGGAATCCTGGGAAGTAGTTAAGCAGTGTGCTTTAATGATGGATCATGACATATAAAATGTAACATTGTGTTGGATCTGTTTTCCAAACAGTTAATGGGAAGAACCTGACAACAATAAGGAAGGAGGGGAAAACTAAGATGTCTATAGAGATTCTCAGTCCTCCAAGTCATGGTTGTCCCAATGGTGCTTTTATGGAAGATGGAACGATTTATATTCTTTGCAGTCATCTGGTCATTAGTATTCTTTCTGAGAGTTGTTGAAGCCACTTGGAGGTGTATCTGTGGCCCTCGGGGTCACCTGAATAGGTGTGGAAGCTTCTTGGAACTGCTGAAAGGACTCTGTTGTAAACAGGAGATAGATGGTGTGGTATCCCTACCCTTCTTTCAAATCAGCGGTCCTCTCTGTCCAGAATGTGGACTTTGTTGTCTTCAAAAGACTCTGCAAGGAATATAGGCCCTTCCATTCCCCACCATTCAGCCAGAAGAGAAGAAGTTTCTTGGATGAGAAGTGAAACGTCTTCAAGGAAAGTCCAGTTGCCTCTTGAAAAAAAAAAAAAAACACCTTTGGGACTACCATTTTGGACGGATGAGCATTGGTGTTCTGCTCATCTCCTTCCATGGAAACATAGATCCATTCAATGGTGGAACCGCCCATGTCAAACGTTTTCTTGAAATTTAAGTACACTATTTCACAGCATTCCCTTGCTGTACTAATCTCGTCATTTTGTTAACAAAAAATGGCATTTAGATTTAGTAAACCCATGCTGGCTTTTAGGAATCATCCCATTCCTTTCTCAGTGTTTGCAAAAAGCTACTGTTTGAATTGATTATCTTATCTTGGATTTTACCAGATGCTAATGTCAGGCTGATCAGATCCACTTTCCCCCTCTTTCTAAGACGGAAATAACATTTGTTATTCTCCACTATTCTGGTACTTCACCAGGAATTCACAAAATTACAATCTGTAGTTCCAAGATAACACCTCAACTGGTGTTAAAAAGATAACACCCTCAACTGAGATGACATCCTCAACTAGGATCAAAAAAAATAAAAATAAAACCTAAAGCCAAAAAGTGTAGTTTTCTTTTAAACCATTGACTGCACAAACATCATATCTAGCTTATATTTATGGAGACAACCTGAAAACGTCTTGAAAAGAGGTCATTCTCAGTTGCATGCATCCTTTTTTCAAAAAAAAAAAAAATCCAATAAATAACTTTTTTCACTCCCTGAAAATTTGTCATAAGAGAAAAAACAAAACATGCCATAGAAAAATGACAAAATAAGCTTTTAGATCAGAATGCACATGCATACACACATTAAAAAAATGGAGATTGTATTTGCATCAGAATATAGAAATCAAAGTTGTTTTTCAATATCCATATAGTGGAAATATTTTTAAAGGATGATTGGAAGTCCAATGTTATATATATATACTTTATGAGACTCAATTGTGTTTATTATTTTACAGTATGGTTTCAAACATCTTTTATAAGTCTGAAGTCCTTCTAGGGCACTTAAGAAAACTTGGATCTAGTGCAGTGATGGTGAAACTTTTAGAGACTGAGTGCCCAAACTGCAACCCAAAAGCCACTTATTTATCGCCAGGTGCCAGGTGGGCATAGCCCACTGGGTGGGTGTGGCTGTGGTGGTCATAGCAGACTGGGAGGATGTGGCCAAGGTAGGCATTATCACCTTGATGTTGCTCGTGGGGAGGGATCCTGTGGGTGTTCTATCCCAGCCTATAGCCGTCCTTGTTAAAGGCACAAGGACCAAACCCCTGTTGATAAAATAGGCTGGAGACTTTAAAAAAAACAAACCCCTTTTAATATGGGTGACAAACCTGCCAAATAGTCCAAAACACAAATAGCAAAACTCAATCCAAATGAAGGAAATAGTCCACAGGAAACACGATGCAAACAGAAGATTAGTCACAAGCCAGACAAACAGACCAGAATCCAAAGAAGTACTTTGCAAAAGGTTGCCTTCAGCAACCAGCACTGCCCACACCTCCTCTTTTTATACAGCAGTCCCAAGGTGTTGCCTCTTGGTGCCTTCTCCTTTTACCCTGGAGTTGCTGTATTGACTGCTGCTGATTTACTCTTGCTAATTGACAATGTGTGCGTGCATCAATTAGCATGTCCATCAGGTGTGAATCCTCCAAGCCTGACTCATTCTCCTCAGACAGCTGAACTTCATCAGGAACACGACTGGAGGGCCCAGGCTCTGCATCAAATCATGAGTCCTGTAATTCATCAGAGCCTCCCTCGGCCCCTGATGGCCCTTCAAATGCCTCTTCCACCTCCTCCTCAGATCCCTCAGCCTCAGCTGTTGGGAGCACAGGCTGGCACGGAATCACAACAGCGGGGGCCAGGCAGGGTTGGGGGAGATCCAGAAAGTCTCTGGCAGGTGGGGAAGTGGGCTCATCCTGCGAGATGAGGTGAGGCAAGGCGAGGCAGGGTGGGGTGCCTGCTGCCTGACACCATCTGTCCGCGCACAGAGAGGCCAGGGAGTGCATGGATGCTGGGATGCATCTGGCCACGTGGTACCTCAGCGAGTTAGCGGGCAGTTGGTTGAAGAGGGACAGTTGCCATCTCTAGGGCATGGCACACATACCCAAAGAGAAGGCTCTGAATGCCGCCTCTGGCATGCGTGCCATAGGCTCGCCACCACTGGTATAGTGGTTAAGGCCCTAGGCTAGAGAATAAGAGACTGTGAGTTCAAGTCCCACCTTAGCCATGAAAGCCAGCTGGGCTACTTTGAGCCAGTCCTTCTCTCTCAGCCCAACCCACCTCACACCTCACATTCGGAGGAAAATACAAGAAGGAACATATTGTATATATTCATCACCTTGACTTATTTGTAAAAATAATAAGCAAGCAAACAAACAAACAAATGCCCAAACATCAGGGCCAAATTTCTCCAAGATCAATGCTACCGGGTTCCAATAGGATTCGTTCTCTCTGAAGTCCATCTGCAAGTGTTCTGCTCCAGAGGAAGAATTCTGCAGTATATATTTTCCTCTGAAGCTGTAAATGGTTTCCTCCGGAAGGAAGTCCCACCTCATCCTATTTCCCAGCTTCTGTTTTCTCCTCTCCTCATGAAGCAAAGTCATCACAGTGCTTGCTAAGATTCTTTTGATGCTTTCTGGCCATCCTGAGGAGGAGCTTGGCTATGTTCCAACTATTGTTGGTCATCCTAGCTTTTATAATAATAATAATAATAGTAGTAGTAGTAGTAGTAGTAGTAGTAGTAGTAGTAGTAAAGTTGGAAGGGACCTTGGAGATCATCTAGTCCAACCCCCTGCTCAGGCAGAAAACCCTATACCATTTCGGACAAATGGCTGTCCAGTCTCTTCTTAAAAATTTCCAGTGTTGGAGCATTCAGAACTTCTGGAGGCAGGTTGTTCCACTGGTTAATTGTTCTAACTGTCAGGAAGTTTCTCCTTAGTTCTAGGTTGCTTCTCTTCTTGATTAGTTTCCATCCTGCCTTCAAGCGCCTTGGAAAATCGCTTGACTCCCTCTTCTTTGGGGAAGCCCCTGAGATATACCCAATTCCAGCAACTGTTCCTTATATGTTTTAGCCTCCAGTCTCCTAATCATCTTTGTTGCTCTTCTCTGCACTCTTTCTAGAGTCTCAACATCTTTTTTACATTGTGGTGACCAAACTGGATGCAATATTCCCAAGTGTAGCTTTACCAAGTGGTTGTTGAATAACTCCAACTTACCCATTGATTTTCCTTGTCAGAAGGTTGAAAAAGGGGATCCCATGACCCTGGGACAATACGACCGTCATAAATATGAAGCAATTGCCAGGCACCCCAATGTAAAACACATGACCCCAAGGATGCAGCAACAGTCATAAATGTGAAAAATGGTCATCAGTCACTTTTTTCCTTGCCCTTGTAACCTCGAACAGTCAGTAAATGAACTGTTGTAAGTTGAGAACTACTTTTTAAAGGTCAGTGAGTATGTGAAATGTTTTCAATTTGAATAACTCTTCATTTGAACACCTTTCCACAGTATCTCTCAATGCATTTATTGTCTTGTTGAAGGAAAAGTCTTCATCGCGTTCAGTCCAAGCTGGGAATAAACAATATGGTGACTGCTTTAGAAAGAAGGTTGCAGTTTATTGAAGAGGAGAGCCAGACAGAAAGATGACCCTGGAACAAAAGGGAGAGAGCACATGTAGGGAATGGGTTTTTATACCCTCTGGGGCTCTTGAGGTTTTTTTCTATTCCTGTTTGAGGCTTTTGTATTTCCTGTGTTATATATTCTGACCTGTGTCCCTTTGGCATCTGTGGGTTAATCCTATTATGTCCTGTCTTAGACTTTGGATGGGATATGTAGATTTTAGGTGTCTTTGTCTTCTTAATCTTCTAGCTGGGGGCCTCCAATCTTCCTGAATGGATTATTTACATCTGCATTTCTACAGAGCTGGTTTCTGCTTGGGTGGGGGAGACTTGAGGCTATTAAGAAAAAACTTATTATAGCATGCGCCATAATATAGAATTAGAAAAATGGCAAATGTTATGGGAGAGAAACTACAAATTAACAATGTCAACCTCATTCAAAGAAAATCTGTATAAAATGTTTTATAGATGGCATCTGCCGCCAGCAAGTTTAGCAAAAATGTTTAAAAATGTGTCAGATAGATGTTGGAAATGTAAACATAACATAGGCACGTATTATCACATTTGGTGGACATGTGGTAAGGCAAAGGCCTATTGGAGAAAGATACATATGTGGTTAGAAAAAATATTGGGTGAACAAGTGGATTTTAAACCTGAACTTTTTTTACTAGGTATTATGCCTGAAAAGACTAATAAGCAGAAATTATATTTTATCTTACACATTACTACAGCAGCGAGAATATTTTTTGCACAGTACTGGAAGAATGAAGGACTGCCATCAGAAGAAGAAATAATCAGGAAAATATTGGAATGTGCAGAGATGGACAGATTAACTATGAGGTTGAAAGATAAAGAAGATACAGACTACTATCAAATTTGGAACCTATTTTATTCTTGGCTAGAGGAAAGAATGAAGGATTAGGAATTGAACATGTATTAGCATAGCAAACTCCAGAAGACTTGTTGATTGGAAAAATTAACATATGTTGATGGAAAAAAAATCAATAAAATCTTTACTCAAAAAAAAAAGAAGAAAGAAAGAAAAAAGAAAAAACTGGGCATGCTTTTCTGTCTCTTTAAGATCCTTTGAGGAAATATATTTTTCTGCCCTTTTAATATTTCCTTTTCTGAGAGGGCTGACTTCCCACAGTCTTGACCCCCAGTTATAACAAAGAGGGCAAAGCCTGCATAAAAGTGACAAAATGGTAGCAAAATACATTCAAATGTACAGACATCAGTAAAAACTGAGTGTTATCCTAGCAGCAAAATATTAGGAAAATGTTAGGACCTAACCTCTTTGCTTAGCACCATGTAAACAATATAAACACAAATAATCATAAAGCTGTATGTCACCCGCTTGTTAGTTTCATGTATTAAACGCAAGGCTTCAGTCTATAGTAATGTATCAGTATTTGGAATCAATTAAATCCCCTTTCCTTTCCGTTTCTCTTCCCAGCTGCATTTGTTAATCCAAACCACTCTTAGAGTTTTAAAATGCCTTACAAAGTTATGGAATAATTTATTTGTGCGTTAATGCAACAGACGGTTCTTGAGAAGTGTTTTTAAGGGGGTAACGTTGACTGACATTAAGTTTAATATTTGGAAAGATGAGGCAATTTACCATTTGGAGAGGGGGAAAAAGTCCATTCTTAGTTCCACCATTAATGCCCAGTGATAATAGACACAGATGAATCTTGCTGAAAATTAGATTTTCTATGTCCACGTAACTATTTTCCTTGTTTCTCTGAGTCAAATTAAATACAATCTTTCTTCCTAAGCATTGTAAAATGTATCTAAAATATCCAAACAAATCTATATTAATAAGCCTGGCTAGAAATGAGCAGATTCTTTTCCTAGTGGCATTGCTCCATCACTAGAGGCTTTTAAAAAAAGACTGGACAACTATTTATCTGAATTGGTACAGAGCAAGGGCGTCAAACTGCCGGCCTGCAGGCTGGACGCGTCACGCGGAAGCCGTGCCTACCCCATGGCCGGCAATGGCAAAACAGTCACGATAACATTGTGTGATGTCATGTGACGTCCCAAGTTTGACATGTCTGGTATAGAGTCTCTATTATTCTATGTTCTCTTATTCTATGTTCTCTTCTCCAAAGCACCTGAAGGCAAATTAAAAAACGGTTGTCAACAGACGTTAGACTAATAGTTAGCATAATAGATAGCAATGCTCTAATATCTAACGGGCTGCCACAAAGATGAGGGGGTCAACCCTAATCCTTAAATCCTCTGAAGGCAGGACAAGAAGCAAGGGCTGGAAACTAATCAAGGAAAGAACCAAACTAGAACTAAGGAGAAATTTGCTGTGGAATGGCTTGTCTTTCAGAAGTTGCGGTGCTCCATCACTGGAGGTTTTAAGATTGGACAGTCCTTTGCCTGAAATGGTATAGGTTCTCCTGCCTGAGCAGGGGGTTGGACTAGATGACCTCCAAGGTACCTTCCAAGTCTGTTATTTTGTTGTTCTCGTGCTATGTCCCCATTTGTGGCCCATTTCCATATTCTAAGTCAGGGGTCTTCAAACTTGACCCTTTTAGGACTTGTGGACTTCAACTCCCAGAATTCCTGAGCCAGCGTGCCTGGCTGAGGAATTCTGGGAGTTGAAGTCCACAAGTCCTCAAAGGGCCAAGTCTGAAGACCCCTGTTCTAGGTCAACTTGGATGACAATCCAAAAGGGATTTCCTCAAGGTTTCCTTGAACTCTGTTATTCTGTTACTCTGAATGAGTAAAACAGGTGTTTTCTTGCAGCTATTGCATGATTGCTTTCCCCTGAATCCAGATGTGTTCTGCTTTGAGCAAAGCACAGGCATTTTAAAATGAAACCTTGGCCAACACTTTGTCAGAGCCATAGCAGAAAGCAAATCAGATAATGTAGGACCTAAAGAGGTTTCCCATTTCCCAGATGGTTATCAACTGTTCTCTACTTCATTCATGTATTCATTAGAGCTAGAAAGCCATTTTACAACTTTTTGTTCCCAAGTCAGTACTGGTTTCTCCTTTCAGGATAGGTATCATTTGGCCTAGATAGGTTTTCCACCTGCTCTCTGACCGATTGCCATGCTCTTCTCAACCCTGTCTTTCCACTTTAAGGCACTTTTTAAAATTCCATATAAAAACAACCTCACCTGCAGCATATTTGTCGGATGCCATGGCCTGGTAAGTCAAGGCTACATACCAGTGCTCACCTAAGCCTCCTAACTCAGTGGAGTAATGCTAAACTAAGAAACTCTCTTGATCCATAGTAATACTGTCATACAGGATGGTTCTGGTCTGTAGGTACCCTCACACAGCTCACTGAGAGCTTATGCACTGGAGACAAATTCCTTGTGTATTCAATCACATTTGGTCAATAAAGCTCTCCTCTCCTCTCCTCTCCTCTCCTCCATTCCATTCCATTCCATTCCATTCCATTCTGCATCCTCTCCTCTCCTCTCCTCTCCTCCATTCCATTCCATTCTGCATCCTCTCCTCTCCTCTCCTCTCCTCTCCTCTCCTCTCCTCTCTCTTCTCCTCTCCTCTCCTCCATTCCATTCCATTCTGCATCCTCTCCTCTCCTCCATTCCATTCCATTCTGCATCCTCTCCTCTCCTCTCTCTTCTCCTCTCTCTCTCCTCTCATTCCATTCCATTCCTTTCTGCATTCCATTCCATTCCTGCATCCTCTCCTCTCCTCTCTCCTCTCCTCTCCTCTCCTCTCCTCTCCTCCATTCCATTCCATTCCATTCTGCATCCTCTCCTCTCCTCTCCTCTCCACTCCTCTCCTCTCCTCTCTGGCGGGAAACCCTCCCCATTCAGTTAACATGACAGCTATCAGAGGAAATAGTAAGTCAGATCTTCGTTCATTTAACAATCCATTTGATTTAATTAATGAATTTGATTTTGAAAATTTGTAAAATTGCATCTGATTCATTTGATGAGTTTTTTGACTTACGAGCCTTTAGGCTCTTACCTTGAAGACTATCTGGACCTTTTTTCTTGGCATCTGATGAGAAGACTTCTTGTCTTCCTCCTCCTCCTCCTCCTCCTCCTCCTCCTCCTCCTCCTCCTCCTCCTCCTCCTCCTCCTCCTCCTCCTCCTCCTCCTCCTCCTCCTCCTCCTCCCTTCAGTTTTCAGTGTTGAACTCAGCTACACTTCAGCCTCCTTAGATGCTATCAGGCATTCTGGCTGCCATGCTCAAACCCAAACAACGTCACTCCAAAAAATTTGAGGCGCCATGAAGCTAACTAAAGAATCCATGCCTGCCCACAAAAAGTATTCACTCCTTCGCTGGTGTATCCCTCCTTGTTCATCCCTGCTAACGTTAAGCATATTCTTAACTTTGCATAGTTTACCTGCCTCAGCGATATGAGCCGTTAATTAAGATGATATTTCACTCGGAAAGTGTATTAGTGCTTTATTAGTTGGTCATAAATAAGCAGCTCTTAATACATTCTACGGCATCTCTGTAGAAACTATTATATCCCAGGCGAGATAATTAGGGATGCGAAGTAAGGAAAAGCCAGAAGTCCAGAGTGGTTTGACCATTGCTTTATCCTGAATGAAAAAATGGGCAGTTGAAATTCTTAGGGAATAACAGCTTCTGTTTGACAATGACAATGTGGAATCCTTGTCCAGATTACTTTAATCAATTCTGGTCTGATGTATCGTATTCTGCTTGCCAGTTCAGATCTATTTGCTGTAACAGGCAACACTTTCTTTATTTTTCTTTCATTGCATTTTTGTGAAACAAGCAGTTACACCCCATAAATAATACATTACATACAATCTTTGCATTGGGTTATTGATGTTTCCTTTTTCTTTTTATGTTATATTAGATTTTGTTAGTCCTGATTCCATGCTGTGAATAAATGGAACCCTAGGATGGATTCTGCTGTGGATGTAATTTTGTTTGACCACCCATGTGGGTGGTCAAACTCAACATATAAAATGATATTAATTAAAGCACCTTGCTGTAAAAGTTCAGTGAATTTCCCACTTTAATCTTTATTTAATATATGAATCTAGGCCTCTCTGAAAATAATATCTCATATTCTTTTAACAGAGGGGCACTGCTTTTGTTTTAAATTTAGGTTTATGAATTTTATCAAGGTACGCCCACGTGTCACCTATCCTCCGCGAGCTGCACTGGCTTCCTGTGGGTCTCCGGACGCAATTCAAGGTGTTGGTTATCACCTTTAAAGCCCTTCATGGCATAGGGCCAGGTTGCTTACAGGAGCGTATACTGCCGCACAGTTCCCAGAGACCGGTGGGGTCCCATAGATTGGGCCTCCTTCAGGTCCTGTCGGCCAGACAATGTCGGCTGGCGGGCCCTCGAGGAAGGGCCTTTTCTGTGGTGGCTCCGACCTGGTGGAATCAACTTCCCCCCCGAGGTTCGAACTACTCCCACCCTGCCGACCTTTAAGAAAGCCATTAAAACTCTCCTGTGCCGGCAGGCCTGGGGCTGATGTCCTGGGGGGGGGCGGGATATGATCGGACATGCTGTATGATTGTATTATTTTATTGTTAGATGATTGTTTTAATTTTGTACGCCGCCCTGAGTCCTTTGGGATTGGGCGGCATATAAATAAAATTAAATAAATAAATAAATAAATAAATAAATAAATCACAGAGAGAAATTTAACTTTTCTTTAAAATGTGTGTGTGTGTGTGTGTGTGTGTGTGTGTGTGTGTTGCAGAATAGCACAAAATGTTTAATAGCTTCATTTCCAATGTGTGGCAATCCAACATACCTGTAAAAAGGAGGACATTTTTCCCCCAGGGAGGTTGAGGTACTGGGTTATACCAGGACATTTGAAAAACAAAAGGGGTGATTATGAAAACTACATGGATATTTCCATATAATAATAATAATAGTAGTAGTAAAGTTGGAAGGGACCTTGGAGGTCATCTAGTCTAACCCCCTGCTCAGGCAGGAAACCCTATACCATTTCGGACAAATGGCTGTCCAGTCTCTTCTTAAAAACTTCCAGTGTTGGGACATTTACTGCTTCTGGAGGCAGGCTGTTCCACTGGTTAATTGGTCTCACTGTCAGGAAGTTTCTCTGTAGTTCTAGGTTGCTTCTCTCCTTGATTAGTTTCCACCCGTTGCTTCTTGTCCTGCCTTCAGGTGCTTTGGAAAATAGCTTGACTCCCTCTTCTTTATGGCAGCCCCTGAGATATTGGAATACTGCTATCATGTCCCCCCTTGTCCTTTTCTTCGTTAAACTAGACATACCCAATTCTAGCAACTGTTCATTATATGTTTTAGCTCCAGTCCCCTAATCATCTTTGTTGCTCTTCTCTGTACTCTTTCTAGAGTCTCAACATCTTTTTTACATCGTGGTGACAAAACTAGATGCAGTATTCCAAGTGTGGCCTTACCAAGGCATTGTAGAGTGGTATTAATACTTCACATGATCTTGATTCTATCCCTCTGTTAATGCAGCCTAGCACTGTGTTGGCCTTTTTGGCAGCTGCAGCACACTGCTGGCTCATATTTAGGTGATTGTCTACTAGGACTCCGAGGTCCCTCTCATAGTTACTACTATTGAGCATGGTGCCACCTATGCTGTACTTGTGCATTTGGTTTTTCTTGCCTAAATGTAGAACCTTGCTTTTTTCACCATTGAATTTCATTTTGTTAGTTAGTGCCCAGTGTTCAAGTCTGTCCAGATCCTTCTGTATCTTAAGCCTGTCTTCTGGAGTGTTGGCTATTCCTGCCAGCTTGGTGTCGTCTGCAAATTTGATAAGGTCCCCATCTATCCGTCCAAATCGTTGATGAAGATGTTGAAGAGACTGGGCCAAGAACAGAGCCCTGGGGCACCCCACTACACATTTCCCTCCATATAGATGCACATAGATTGTTGTGACAAGCTTGAGAGAGAAGTAACTTAATGATTCAGAAGACAGCTCTGAGAGAATTAAATGACTGATGTTGCTACTAAACCGGTGGGTTTCAACAACCTTTTGTAGGAGGTTATAGGTTCCTTAAGAATTTCTCAATTAAAGTTTAGGATTAATAGACCCTTATCAATTGGTAGTCCTCCAGCTAATCTTGGTTGAACTCACAAGTTATATAAAACCAAGCTGAACAGTACAGGTTCTTCCTTCAGGATCTGATACTTCTCATACTTCTGTTAATCCTTCTTCCTGATGTTGCTGTCTCTTGGCCCTGCTACATCTATCTCAGTAGTGGGATTCAAATAATTTAACCAGTTCCCTGCCCCAATGACCGTTTTAAGTATATATAAAAAAATGATATACCGAAAAGTAGTATTTGGTGGCCTCAACCCATTTCCCGTACTTTTTGCACCAACCGGCTATTCTGGCAATCTATAGCAGGGGTCTTCAAACATGGCTACACCTACACCGATATACTACATATTAGCTGCCATGTGCTGATTTTGCATAGTTTTTAATTCTGCTTGCTTTCTACAGCTGTCTAAATTCCCTAGGAAGTAGTGGGAATCAGTATTAAGATTCTTTCTTAAATATGTTTCTCATTTTATCTTTGGCCTTTGGCCTTCTCTGACATAGTTCTTGCACCTTAAATCTGGGCTGTTTCAAATGATATTCTTGTGGGAAGAATCCAGAGAAAGAAATGTTTTGGGGAATATTAAAAAGGCAGAATAATATATTTCCCCAAAGGGTCTTAAAGGCAGAACCCCTCTCCCCCCCCAAGCCTCAAACAGAAACCAAGGTCTGCAGAAATGTAGATGTGATAACCTTGTCAGAAAGATTGGAGCCAGGAAGCTTGGATTAGAAACACAAAGATCCCTAGAATCAACAATCCCTCACACCAAAAAAATCCAACACAGGACATAGCCATTAGCCACAGCCCCAGGGAAGCAGGATATGACTTTTGGGACATAATAGGATTAACCCACCACCATCAGAAAGGCACATTCAGACTCAGCTCAAAGTTCATGCCACAGGAACAACTCCAAACAAAAGCTCGTTGTTGTTAATTGCGAAGTCGTGTCCGACCCATCGCGACCCCATGGACAACGTTCCTCCAGGTCTTCCTGTCCTCTACCATCCCCAGGAGCAAGCGTCTTTTAATTTCTTGGCTGCAGTCCCCATCTGAGGTGATCTTTGAGCCCAGAAAAATAAAATCTGTCACTACCTCCATTTCTTCCCCATCTATTTGCCAGGAATTGAGAGTGCCGGATGCCATGATTTTGGTTTTCTTAATGTTGAGTTTCAAGCCAACTTTTGCACTCTCCTTCTTCACCCGCATCAAGAGGCTCTTTAGTTCCTCTTCACTTTCTGCCATTAGAGTGGTATCATCTGCATATCTTAGGTTGTTGATATTTCTCCCGGCAATCTTAATTCCAACTTTTGATTCATCTAGCCCTGCCTTTCTCATGATGTGCTCTGCATATAAGTTAAATAAGCAGGGCGACAGTATACAGCCTTGCCGGACTCCTTTTCCAATTTTGAACCAATCAGTGGTTCCGTGTTCGGTTCTCACTGTTGCTTCTTGACCCACATATAGGTTTCTCAAGAGACAAATGAGATGGTCTGGTACTCCCATCTCTTTAAGGACTTGCCACAATTTGTTGTGATCCACACAATCAAAGGCTTTTGCATAGTCAATGAAGCAGAAGTAGATGTTTTTCTGGAGCTCCCTAGCTTTCTCCATGATCCAGCGTATGTTGGCAATTTGATCTCTAGTTCCTCTGCCTCTTCGAAATCCTGCCTGTACTTCTGGTAGTTCTCGATCCACATACTGCTGGAATCTAGCTGGTAGGATTTTAAGCATAACTTTACTAGCATGTGAAATGAGTGCAATGGTGCGATAGTTTGAACATTCTTTGACATTGCCTTTCTTTGGAATTGGAATGTAAACGACCTTTTCCAATCCTGTGGCCACTGTTGAGTTTTCCAAATTTGCTGGCAAATTGAGTGTAGCACTTTTACTGCATCGTCTTTTAAGATTTTGAATAGCTCAGCTGGAATACTGTCACCTCCACTAGCTTTGTTGTTGCTCAGATTTTCTAAGGCCCATTACACTTCACATTCTAGGATGTCTGGTTCGAGGTCAGTGACCATCTCATTGTGGTTATCTGGGATGTTAAGCTCATTCTTGTATAGTTCTTCTGTGTAGTTTTGCCATCTCTTCTTAATCTCTTCTGCCTCTGTTAGGTCCCTGCCATTTTGGTCCTTTATCATGCCCATCTTTGCATGAACGTTCCCTTCATATCTCCAATTTTCTTGAAGAGATCTCTGGTCCTCCCTATTCTGTTGTTTTCTTCTATTTCTTTGCACTGTTCATTTAAGAAGGCATTCTTCTCTCTTCTAGCTATTCTCTGGAATTCTGCATTCAGTTGGGTGTATCTTTCTCTTTCTCCTTTGTCTTTCGCTTCCCTTCTTTCCTCAGCTATTTGCAAAGCTTCCTCAGACAGCCATTTTGCTTTCTTGCATTTCTTTTTCTTTGGGATGGTTTTAGTTGCTACCTCTTGTACAATGTTGCGAACTTCCATCCATAGTTCTTCATGCACTCTGTCTATCAGATCTAATTCCTTAAATCTATTTGTCACCTCTACTGTATATTCATCAGGAATATGATTTAGTTCATACCTGAGTGGCCTAGTGCTTTCCCTACTTTTTTCAATTTAAGCCTAAATTTTGCAACGAGAAGCTCATGATCTGAGCCACAGTCAGCTCCTGGTCTTGTTTTTACTGACTGTATAGAGCTTCTCCATCTTTGGCTGCAGAGCACATAGTCAATCTGATTTCTATGTTGACCGTATGGTGATGTCCATGTGTAGAGCCGTCTCTTGAGTTGTTGGAAAAGAGTGTTTGTTATGACCATCGTATTCGCTTGACAAAATTCTATCAGCCTGTGCCCTGCTTCATTTTGTACTCCAAGGCCAAACTTGCCTGTTATTCCGGTTATCTTTTGGCTTCCTACCTTAGCATTCCAATCCCCCATGATGATAAGGACATCATTTTTTGGTGTTAATTCTATAAGGTGCTGTAGGGCTTCATAGAATCGGTCAATTTCATCCTCTTCAGCACCAGTGGTTGGGGCATAGATTTGGACTACTGTGATATTGAATGGTTTGCCTTGGATTCGAATAGAGATCATTCTGTCATTTTGAGGATTGTATCCCAGTATTGCTTTTCCTATTTTTTTATTGACTATGAAGGCTACTCCATTTCTTCTGAGGGATTCTTGCCCACAGTAGTATACCTGATGGTCATCTGAGTTAAATTCACCCATTCCTGTCCATTTTAGTTCGCTGATTCCTAAGATGTCGATGTTCATTCTTGTCCTCTCTTTTTTGACTACGTCTAGCTTGCCTTGATTCATGGATCTTACATTCCAGGTTCCTATGGAGAAAAAATCTTTACAGCATCGGACTTTCCTTTCACCACCAGATATATCCACAGCTGAGGGTCCTTTCGGCTTTGGCCCAGTTACTTCATTCTTTCTGGCGCTACTAGTACTAGCCCTCTGCTCTTTCCCAGTAGCATATTGGACACCTTCCGACCTGAGGGGCTCATCTTCCAGCGTCATATCTTTTTTCCTTTTAGTACTGTCCATGGGGTTTTCATGGCAAAGATGCTGGAGTGGTTTGCCATTTCCTTCTCCAGTGGATCACATTTTGTCAGAACTCTCTGCTATAACCTGTCCATCTTGGGTGGCCCTGCAGGGCATAGCTTATAGCTTCATTGAGTTACGCAAGCCCCTTTGCCACGACAAGGCAGTAATCCATAAAGGGGAACAAAAGCTCAAGAAGGTATAAAAACCCACCACTCCCTGCTACCTGTGGTCAGCCTTTCCCAGAGCCGTCTTTCTGTCTGGCTCTGCTCTTCAATAAACTGCAACCTTCTTTCTAAAGCAGTCTCCATTTTGATTATTCCCAGCTTGGACTGGACCCCGATGAAGATTTTACTTTCAACAACATTCTGAAGGGCTGGAATAATTGCGGAGATCCTTCTCTCAATGTGCGCGTCCCTTGTAGTTGGCCTATAAAACAAATGATTCTGTTTCCTGATTTGGCACTACACAGATGCTGTTTAGACCTAATCCAGTCTGCTACAGGCTGTCCATAGCAACGTAACAGATGACTTGAGAGCCAAGCTACAAGAGGCAGATAATTATATGGTGCATCACTTAGCTTCACTCTTTCAGTGATACAAAAATATATATATGTAAGAAAGGAGTTAGGAGCTTCTCTCTGCTTTTGCCCCCCTGTCTCCCTTCATTTCTTCCCAAGCTAGACAATAGGTTATACCAATTCTGACCTTCCCCAATTATAAAGCTCTGTTGTTACTCTAGCAGTTATTGCTAACATTTAATGCTTCCTTGATTGTAACTCAATTTCCTAAACATTATTGAAAAGCAAGACACAGAGTTCATTATGGCTTAAGGTGCAGCTCTATCTACCCAGACGTTACCCCTGTTGAATTCAAGCAGATGTACGCCTAAGTAAGTGTATATTGTATTATAGCAAAAAGTTAGATTTTAGAGAATGATATAAAATATAAAAATGTTAGATTCAAGAAATGTCAGAATTCCTTTGGGTCTGCTATCTTGCCACGTTATAGCTGCATCCCAGTGTGTTCCATAGATGCTATTTGTTTTTGAATTCTCATTTTATAAAAATCCAAGAAAGGGGAATTTAGAGAAGACTTCTGAAGACATATATTCCCCAGATAGTGGTTTTCCAATACCTCAGGGGTTGCCACAAAGAAGGGGGGGTCAAGCTATTCTCCAAAGCACCTGAAGGCAGGACAAGAAGCAACGGATGGAAACTAACCAAAGAGAGAAGCAACCTAGAACTAAGGAGGAATTTTCTGACTGTCAGAACAATTAACCTGCCTTCAGAAGTGGTGAATGCTCCAACACTGGAAGTTTTTAAGAAGAGACTGGACGGCCATTTGTCTGAAATGGTATAGGTTCTCCTGCTTGAGCAGGGAGTTGGACTAGAAGACCTCTAAGGTCCCTTCCAGCTCTATTCTATTCTATTCTATTCTATTCTATTCTATTCTATTCTATTCTATTCTATTCTATTCTATTCTATTTTAAACATTGTAAACACTCAAATACTTCATATCGATTGTGTGGTAGCATTTGATGGGTTAGTGACTTTAAGCTGCTCTAAAGGGGTATGCAAATGGCCAATTAATGCAATATTTATTTATTAGTGGCCGGAATCCATTGGCAGTAGCCTGGAGGAATGCAGTAATATCTTGCACGAATCAGTTGCATTTTATTCTTGTTAGTGGCGTGCCATAAGGCCTTGACTAAAAACCAAACAATGTGGTCTGGGTTGCTAATAATACAAAAGAATTTACTGTGGTTGAAACAAAAATGAATAAACAGGGAGCTTCAGCAAGTGATCAGTTTAAGTAGATATGAAGGCAGGATATCTCATAAGCAGATTGCTAGACACTGAATAGATGGAGGTTAGGAAAAAGATATGCAGGGTGGGACACTGGTATAAAGAATGAATGAATGAATGAATGAATGAATGAATGAATGAATGAATGAATGAAGAAAAAACTATTACATATAATTTTAAATATAAGTATTCAGTGAAGAATTATTTTCTGAATGACAAGGGACAGAGCAGGCTAAGCACCCACAAGACTGGTATCCATCCATCACAGAAAACAGTTTGAAGACAGGTTAACTGTAAAAATGCACAATCAAGTTCTGCCATAAGGTTGCTACATTATTTTTGCAGTTTCTAGGCTTTGCAAAATGGTGGGGTTCTTTTTTGGAGAGATTAAAACTAGTGGCTTTTGCAAGGCACTTGATGAATGAAGCAAAAATACCAGTCAATATGATGCAAAGATAGTTTTATGGAAAAATGTAACACATTCAAGCAAAAAGAACCCAAGAAATTTTAGCCCAGACAGAAGTATAATCACCCACATATTTGTGTACACATACATACAGAGACATCCAGGTTTCATTATCTATAATAACTTTACACACAATTTGTTAAAAACAAGATGAAAATATCACACATGGCTGGCTGTTTTTGTTTTGTTGTCTCCGCATTTTTATATTTCTAGTAAAATATTTGAAGATGTTGAGATTTGTTTTGTTAATTACTCAGACATGAATGAACAAGAAAATACATTCAATTTCGAATGACTAGTTGAGATTGTATTATTCATGTTTATTTACACAGACAAATTTATTTGTTTATTAATTGTTAGTAATATAGTTATAGTTAATCTTATTTTAAAACAGTTGAGTATCATATTTACTCATTATTATGATCCAGACGGTAGCTTGTTTGTTAAAATATGTGATTATTGTACCTATACTTATTCCATCCTAAATTCCCCATCCCCTTCCCCCTATCCCCTTCCCCCCATACCCGTAATGTTGCTATTTTTTCCTTATTTATATAAACTTAATAAAATATTTAAAAAGAAAGAAAAGAAAATACATTCAATTTCGCAGCTACTTAGATTGTTGGTGAAGCAGGTACAAAATTAGGCAATGAACAAGGACACCTACTCAATTTAGCAGCTACTAAGATTGTTGGCTGAGCAGGTCCAAAAATAGCCATGGAAATGATTGAAGCCTGGAAAATAGGCTGATTTACCACCAACCTATCAGGTACTCAAGAGCCAAGGACTTGCCAGCACATGAAAACAATAGCCAACTACTTAATATCCAGACATCAACACCCCAATCGACAACTAAAAAGTCACACACAACCAGGCACCAACCCAGATTGGATCTTACAGTATAGGAGAGATTCACAGACAGGAGAACACAAATAAATAGCTTTAAAGTTTTCAGAGTTTTCCCCGGGATACAAGTTGAAATATCATTTCTGAACACAAGCTGAATTCTTACACTAGAATAGAATAGAGCTGGAAGGGACCTTGGAGGTCTTCTAGTCCAGCCTTCTGCTCAAGCAGGAGACTCTAAACCATTTCAGACAAGTGGCTGTCCAGTCTCTTCTTAAAAACCTCTAATGATGAAGCACCCACAGCTTCTGGAGGCCAGCTGTTCCACTACTTAATTGTCCTCTCTGTCAGGAAGCTTCTCCTTAATTCCAGGTTGCTTCTGTCTTTGATCAACTTCCAACCCTTGTTTCTCATCCTTCCCTCTGGTGCTCTGGTGAACAACCTGACCCCCTCTTCTTTGTCTCACCAAACAGTTGTTGGTTTCTCAAAGCTGCAATAAGTTTAGTTTCCAAACAAAGGGCATGAGAGATTAAGTTAGCAAAAAAAAGGGGGGTAGAGAAAAACTTAAAGGAGTGAGAAAGCAGGAGATAAGAAGACTTAAATATAATTCCTTTTTTTATGCATTAACATTCTGGCTATGTTACCAGCTGAAATTGTTAGTTACCTGCAGAGCATAATATTGCTTCGTCTCTTAACATTGTTTGGAGAAAATTTTTAGAAGTCCCAGCTACACAGTTTAACCCGTGCTTGGAATTGAATATTCCTTTTTCATCTTTGCCATAGATATCATTTTTTTCTTCCCTGCTGGGCCATTTTTATGTTGAAATCCATGTAGCTCCCCCCAAATTAACATAATTTTCATCCACATATTTGCCTTTGCATCACTGGCAGATATTAGACCAATTTCAACACGCTGTAGCCTTGGGGCGGCGGGGGGGGGGTGATTTCTTTAAGTCTTTCTCTCTTTGGCTTCATTCCTGTCAAATATAATTCCAGAGTGACAAAGAATGCACTTTGTCAAGTTAATAAGAAGCAAAGATCTGAAAATATTGTTGTTTTCTTTGTTTGCTTGTTCCTGTCCTTAGTGCTTTGCAGTTGATCATTATAATAGAAAGTATTATGTTAACACACACACACACACACACACACACACACACGTGCATATAGTTGTGAGAAATTCAATGGCAGCTACCTATTCAATCCATTTTGCAGAGCAATAGCATTGTGATAACCTAGACACCATATTAAAAAAACAAAGACATCACCTTGCCAACAAATATCTTTATAGTCAAAGCTATGGTTTTCCCATGGATTGAGAGGAAGGCAGAGGGCTGAAGAATTGATGCTTTCAAATAATGGTGCTAGAGAAGGCTCTTGAAAATCCCTTGGACTCCAAGAAGATCAAATCAGACAGTTCTAAAAGTAATAGAATCAAAATCACAAAACTGGATGCAGGATTCCAGGTGTGGCCTGACTAAGCTTTATAAATGCTTAGTCAGGCCACACCTGGAATCCTGCATCCAGTTTTGGTCACTACATTATAAAAAGATGTTGAGACTTTGGAAAAAGTGCAAAGAAGAGCAACTAAGTAGAATAGGATAGGATAGGATAGGATAGGATAGGATAGAACTGGAAGGGACCTTGGAGGTCTTCTAGTCCAGCCCCCTGCTCAAGCAGGAGGACCTATACCATCTCAGACAGATGATTATCCAGTCTCTTTTTAAAAAACTTCCAGTGATGGAGCACCCACGATTTCTGGGGGTAAGCTGTTCCACTGGTTAATTGTTCTAACTGTCAGGAAATTTCTCCTTAATTCCAGATTGCTTCTCTCTTTGATCAGCTTCCGACCATTATTTTTCATCCTTCCCTCTGGTGCTCTGGTGAACAATCTGACCCCCTCTTCTTTGTGGCAGCCCCTCAGATCCTAGAACACTGCTATCATGTCTCCCCTATTTCTTCTTTTCTTTAGACTGGCCAAACCCAAGTTCCACAGCCATTCTTTATATGTTTTGGTCTTCAGGCCTTTGATCATCTTGGTTGCTCTTCTCTGAAATTTTTCCAGACTCTCAACATCTTTTTTTGTGATATGGTGACCAAAATTGGCTGCAGTATTTGAGGTGTGGTCTTACTAAGGCTTTATAAAGTGGTACTGGTACTTTGTGTGATCTTGATTAAAAGCCTGGAGACTAAAACATATGAAGAACGGTTGCAGGATTTGGGCATGGCCAGTCTAGAGAAATGAAAGATTGGGGGGGGACATGATAGCAGTATTCCAGTATTGGGAGATTGCCACAAAGAGGAGGGGGTCAATTTATTTTCCAAAGCACCAGAAGGCAAGACAAGAAACAATGGATGGAAACTGATCAAGGAGAGAAGCAACCTGGAAATCAGAAAAAAACTTCCTAAGAGTGAGGACAATTAACCAGTGGAACAGCTTGCTGTCAGAAGTTTTGAGTGCTCCATCACTGGAAGTTTTTAAGTAAAGACTGGACCACCACTTGTCTGAAATGGTATAGGCTCTCCTGCTTGAACAGGAGGCTGGATTAGAAGACTTCCAAAGTCCCTTCCAGCTCTATTCTGAATGATTGATTGAAATCAACCCAGACTGTTCTTTGGAAGCACAGATGCTGAAGCTGAAGCTAAAACACTTTGGTCACCTAATGAGAAAAGAGGACCGATGTTGAGAAAGATGGAAGGCAAAAGGAGAAGGGGATGGCAGAGGAGGAGATGATTAAATAGTGTGTCATCAACACAATGAACATGAATTTGGGCAAACATCCGGAGGCAGGTTGTTCCACTGGTTAATTGTTCTAACTGTCAGGAAGTTTCTCCTTAGTTCTAGGTTGCTTCTCTCCTTGATTAGTTTCCATCCGTTGCTTCTTGTCCTGCTTTCAAGTGCTTTGGAGAATAGCTTGACTCCCTCTTCTTTATGGCAGCCCCTGAGATATTGGAACACTGCTATCATGTCCCCCCTCGTCCTTCTCTTCATTAAACTAGACATACCCAATTCCAGCAGCAGTTCCTTATATGTTTTAGCCTCCGGTCCCCTGATCATCTTTGTTGCTCTTCTCTGTACTCTTTCTAGAGTCTCAACATCTTTTTTACATCGGGGTGACCAAAACTGGATGCAGTATTCCAAGTGTGGCCTTACCAAGGCATTGTAAAGTGGTATTAATACTTCATGTGATCTTGATTCTATCACTCTGTTAATGCAGCCTAGCACTGTTGGCCTTTTTGGAGCTACAGCACACTGCTGGCTCACATTTAAGTGATTGTTCACTAGGACTCCGAGGTCCCTCTCACAGCTACTACTATTGAGAAAGGTACCCTCCTATACTATATCTGTACATTTGGTTTTTCTTGCCTAAATGAAGAACCTTACTCTTTTACCTTACTTGTAATAGTGATGAAGAAACCACAATAAGCATTCTGACCTCAGCAGCAAATGCAGATTAGGCATTTTCCTTCAAAGCACTGTTGCCTTGTTATTTGTTTTAGAAGACACTAGCCTGTATGTTGCTTTTCAAGCCAACTTTTGCACTCTCCTTCTTCACCCGCATCAAGAGGCTCTTTAGTTCCTCTTCACTTTCTCAATTCCTGGCAAATAGATGGGGAAGAAATGGAGGTAGTGACAGATTTTATTTTTCTGGGCTCCAAGATCACCTCATATGGGGACTGCAGCCAAGAAATTAAAAGACGCTTGTTCCTGGGGAGGAAAGCTATGGCAAATCTAGACAGCATACTAAAAAGCAGAGACATCACCCTGCCAACAAAAGTGCGTATAGAAAGAAGGACTCACTGGAGAAGGGCCTAATGCTGGGAAAGATTGAGGGCAATAGAAGAAGGGGACGACAGAGAATTAGATGGCTGGATGGAGTCACTGAAGCAGTAGGTGTGAACTTAAATGGACTCCAGAAGATGGTAGAGGACAGGAAGATCTGGAGGAACGTTGTCCATGGGGTCGCGATGGGTCGGACACGACTTCGCAATTAACAACAACAAAGCCTGTATATGAGAAGCTCACTGCAAAAGCGGTGCCCTAGAAAATCAAATTACAATCTTTCCATTTCTCCATTTGAGTTGTAATTCAAAGAGGCTGTCCAGCTCAGACTAAGGATGTTTAACCCCCATTTATTTCAAGAGGAGCAATTAAGCAATTAAGTGTGTGTTTATCTTCTTCCCAAGTGTTTCAATGGATTATAATCTGATTCCAGAAACGGATGGGTATCAAGCTGTTTTTTCTTAAACAGCTGCGTAAATCCCCTCTATTCAGCCTCACTCGCACTTTCTTTTCTTTTCTTTTTTCTTTTTAATTTCAATTCACATCAATCAGTAAACTCTCACATGGCTTGGCCACTAGTATTTATTTCAGAAGAGGATAGCCAGAACGTGGAAAGCCTTATTGATTTCTTTTTATCCATTTATTAGAACTTGTTTTTTTTTTTTCTGGCAGGATCTCAAGGTGACCTATATAAGGCTGCCAAATGCATTTGTTCCCCCTAGCGATGCTGTTAGATCATTTGGGCTGAATCATAGAAAGTGGTACAAAACCATCCAGTAAACTTTCGGGGCAGAAAATAAATTTGACTTTCCTTAGAAGGAATCAACTCATCATGATGCTATACCATATTTTATTGAAAGATGGTGTCTGTTTATAATAATGGATTTTGCCAGCGTCTTTCCATAATCTGTTTGTGAATGGGCAACTTTTTTTAAAAAATAGTGTTTTATGTATGTGTATGTAAATAACAACAACAACAACAACAACAAGACCTGGCAATGGCTAAGAGCAGGAAAATTGAAGAAAGAGACTGAGGGACTAATTCTGGCTGCACAAGACCAGGCCTTAAGGACAAATGTGTATAAAGTCAAAATTGAGAAGACAACAACAGACAGTAAGTGCCGCCTATGCAAAGAAGCTGAAGAAACAGTGGACCACTTGGTAAGCTGTTGTGAGAAGATTGCACAGACTGACTACAAACAGTGGCATGACAAAGTAGCAACAATGGTGCATTGGAAGATCTGCAAAAAATATCATTGGCCTGTAAGCAAAAACTGGTGGGATCATAAAATAGAGAAAGTCATAGAAAATGATAAAATTAAACTGCTCTGGGACTTCAGAATTCAAACAGACAAGCACCTGCAACATAACAGCCCGGACTTAACAATTTTCGATGAGAAAGACAAAAAAGTCTGGATAGTGGATGTGGCAGTGCCTGGAGACAGCAGAATAGAGGAAAAAGAACTGGAGAAGATAACAAAATACAAAGACTTACAAATAGAAATAGAAAGACTGTGGCAAAAGCAAGCAAGGATAGTACCAATAGTAATAGGCGCCTTGGGTGCAATCCCAAAACAACTGGAGCACCACTTGAACACTATTGGCATTGACAAATTCACCATTAGTCAATTGCAAAAGGCGGCCTTACTAAGAACTGCTTCCATCCTGCGATGATATCTGTAATACCATCAAACATCCATATCTGCCTACCCCAGGTCCTTGGGAAGGACTCGATAGGTAGACAAAAATGCCAAATCCAGTCTGAACATCTGGCTGACTGTGCAATGATCAATAGTAATAATAAGTTGCAAGGGATCTTGGAGGTTATCTAGTCCAAGCCCCTGCTTAGGCAAGAAACCCTATACCATTTCAGACAAATGGCTGTCCAGTCTTTTCTTAAAAACTTCCAGTGTTAGAGCATCCACAACTCCTGGAGGCAGGTTGTTCCACTGATTAATTGTTCTGTCAGGAAATTTCTCTTTAGTTCTAGGTTGCTTCTCTCTTTGCTTAATTTCCATCTGTTGCTTCTTGTCCTGTCTTGAGGCACTTTGGAAAATAGCTTGACTCCTTCTTCTTTGTGACCGCCCCTGAGATATTGGAATACTGCTACCATGCCACTCCTCGTCCTTCTCTTCATTAGACTAGACATTTCCAATTCCAGCAACCTTTCCTTATGTGTTTTAGCACATATATGGCTATAATATTGAACTTTTCTCAAACTATACCCTGTCTTCAATGTGGTCTTTACCAGTTGGATCTTCATTTTAAGCCAGTGTATTAACTGGGAGAATTTTGTTTTGAGTTTCTGGCCAATGCATATTAAGATTTGTCGGTCCATTTGTGTAATCTAGAAAAATGCTCTCTGATACCAGATGAGTGGTTGATCAGCTCGTTGAATACCACATAAGTGTGTATCATTCTGGCACTCCTCTAAATAATGAATACTCATGGAAAAAAAATGGAATGGGAAATAAATAAGAATCTCTGCCTGTCTCAGATCACGATCAACATTAATTTCATTTATTATTTTTTAATTGTTTGTAACCACAGGCATAAGAATAGTTTTGAGCAAGTAATTTCAACTGCTGGCTGAGGAACGTGTTTGATGGTATCCAGTAATAGTACATTCAGTTTTATAGCTGAGGGCAAGCAAAGTATATCACAACTACATGGCAAAAACTGTCAGACTTCAAAGAGGGATTTTAACTCCACATAATACACAATTGGGAGTTTGGCCTGTTAAATGTTTTTTGCTTTAAAGGTCCAAGTGCTCAGATAGTAAGGTGACCAACTTTTTTACAATGAAAAGGACGACACAAATAAATTGAAGAAAAAAAATATCGTAAATAAAAGAAACATTTTATTCATTGCAACAATAATACAGAATACACTATAATATGATAAATGCATAATAAAAACATTTGTAACAATAACATTTTATATTGTAATTATGCTTACATGCCATGCCCCTGCCTGCAGCTGCCCGCCAGCACTGTTGCCCCGCCGTGTAGAGTGGGCCCCGCGGCTCCCAAAGCACCAGGAGCACCGGCTCCGGCCCCAGAGGGGCAGCTCGCCTGCAGCCACCCCGCCAGAACCACCACCCACCCTGTGCAGCCCCGTGTAGAGCAGGCCTCACGGCTCCCACAGCACGGGGGGCAGCCAGCCACTGCCACCCCTCACACCCCCGCCTGCAGCAGCCCCACCACTCCTGCCTCTTGCGCCCGCAGCCATTATTGCCCTAGCAGGGCTGAAGATCAAGAGAAAGTTACTGTGGCATCGCTGCTCCAGTCTCCTCCAGGTATCTTCGGGACTAAAGAGGAGATGGTGTAGTTGGGTAGCAGGGAGGGGTGCAAAGTTCCTGCCAATTCGCCTTCGCTGCAGACAACGTACACATGCAAAGTTTGCCAGCGGGGTGTTTTGGTGCACTCAGCAGCAATTCCTATTGGCTCTCAAAAGCCAATAGGGAGAATAGCAAGCTCATGCAAAAGTTGAAAAAAAACCATCAAAAAAAGGTGCTGGAATGCCATTCTGAGCATTCTATGAGAAAAAAAAAGCCCTGCAGATTAGTCTTCAAATATCGAAAAGGATGACATGTAAAAGGACACTTTTCGAGGGAGGACAGAACTCACAAAAGGAGGACTGTCCTCCCTAAAGGAGGACAGTTGGTCACCTTATAAATAGTGTATTCTGAGAATCAATGTCATTGCTGCTGTTTCACTTTTTTTAGTGCTGTGCAAAGGATTTCTCTTTCCTTTCCTTTCCTTTCCTTTCCTTTCCTTTCCTTTTCTTTCCTTCTTTTATTTCTTTTTTTTTTTGAAACTGCAAAGACAATTTGAATATGAAAACTGGATTCTGCTTAATGCAAGAGCCTTTTATCCCCACTGAAACTTTTATAATTCTCTTTCCCTGAAGTTTTTTCAAAGCCCCTTGCATATAAAATACCTTTATAGCCTTGGTACAAAAGAGATTAGCATGTTATTTATTTTGTACCTTCAGGACAGGAATCGGTGGAGTGTCTGTGAAACCAAATAAGTAAACTATGCAACAAGATATGCCAACCAGTGGAAAAATCAACAGAATTAACATCTAGTTATCACTTTGTGTGTGTATGTGTTTGTGTGTGTGTATATGCATGTGTAAACCATCAAATTTAATGTTTAGCTTTTTAAATATTAGATCCGTGATTTCTTATTAAAAAAAATTGTCTAGTTGCTAATGTCAAAGAGATGTCCACAAGATATAGTCAAAAACCATCGTCAGGGTGATGGCTGTAGCAGTTCAAGCTTGATTGCTCAACAGTGAGAAACTGGTGAAGCGGGCACAGCAGCGCCTGCATTTTCTGCATCGCATGAGAAAAGCACATCTTCCTTCCCCTGTCCTGACCACTTTCTACAGGGGGACAATCGAGAGCATCCTGTCATACAGCATCACAGTCTGGTTTGGAAGCATCACTACTTCAGATAGGAAGGCAGTGCAGAGAGTGGTGAGAATGGCCGAAAAGATCATTGGCAGCTCCCTCCCTCCCATCCAGGACATAGCACAGAAGCGCTGCTTGAGCAGGGTCCATAAGGTTATCTGGGACACTACACATTCTCTTCACGGCCTGTTTTCCTTGTTACCTTCTGGGAGGAGGCTTCGTGGTATCCGAAGCAGAACATCCAGATTCAGCCATAGTTTCATTCCATACAGCATTAACCTTGTGAACTCTCAAGCTTCCTCCTTCCGTTATATATTCAAGATGGACAGGGATTAATATGTAGGGATGTGGGTCTATACATATGTTGTACATAGTATGATTAGGTATGTATCATGTATGTGTTTCACTTTGAGAGCAGGCAATTAAATTTCATTTTTGATGTGTGCCGTGGTGCCCACAGTAAAAAAAAAAATGACAATAAAGGTTATCTTATCTAAAACCTGGCCGGTTTTTTCCTAATGTAATTTTTTATTGAAAACATTTTTAACAAGATGAAAACAATACAAATATTAGAAAAGAAACAAAATATGGAAGAATACTGAATAAGAAAAGAAAGAAAAAAAGACAATATTCTGAAAAAGCAGCTTCCAATTTTTTTGGACAGTCGTTATAAATGAATTTATAGTTTATACTGTCTAAGGTTACACCATAAATGCCTTCCTTCCATAAACTACCCTTTCAAATCTTCAACCCACAAGTTCATTCTTCTCCTTTTTTTAGTAAAAAAAACCCATAAGGGTTTCCAGTTACCAATAAATGTAGTTGTTGATCATTCTGTAATCAAAGAAGTTAATTTTGCTATCTTAGCTAGTTCCCTTATCTTCAATGTCAGTATTTCAGAAACTTCCCATTTTTGCACATATAACAGCCACATGGCAGTAATCATATATAAGAATAATCTTCTCTCTCTCTCTCTCTCTCTCTCACACACACACACACACACACACACACACAGACACACACACACACACACACACACACACACACACACACACACACAACCCCCACATGCTTAAGAATGTACAAAGCTGTGAGTATGGTATCCTTCTGATACTCATTAAAGCAGCTACCTCCTTAATTAAGATCTTTGCAATTAGACCATTTAAGGAATCACAGGCATTTTATATCCCGGGATTTTTTGAAGAACAGATAGAATTTGATCAGATATTGCTGAAAACAGACGAAAAACTAATTAAAAACTTTTACCAACATTTGTTAAGCTTAAAGATGGAAGAGGAAGAAGTAAAAGAAACAATGATAATATGAGCAAAGAACTTTGGGTATAACATAGAATTAAAAAATTGACAAAGCTTATGGGAAAGAAACTCTAAAATAACAAAAGCAGCAACCTATAAAGAAAACTTTTACAAAATGTTTTATAGAAGGCATTTAACACCGGCGAGATTAGCAAAAATGTTTAAAAATATGTCTAATAAGTGTTGGAAATGTAAACAAAAAACAGATACTTACTATCCATATCTGATGGATATGCCCTAAAGCTAAAAGATTTTGGTCAAATATATATATATATATGGTTAGAGAAAATGATTAAAAAAACATACAGACTTTAAGCCAGAATTGTTTTTGTTAGGCACAATAGTAGGAAACTATGAGAAAGACTGTATATACTTAATTTTACATGTATTAACTGCAGCAAGAATAGTATTTGCTCAATATTGGAAAAAATGAAAACCTACCAACGGAGGAAGAATTAATTAAGAAAATCTTAGACTGTGCAGAAATGGATAGATTGACATTGAAGATAAAAGAGAAAGAAGATTCAGTGTACTTTAGAACATGGGAAATTTTTTACCAATGGCTAGAAAAACGAGTTAGGGAGAAAGGAATGTGATATGTGCTATGTAATATTAAATATGTATTAGTAAGAAGAAGACTATCGGGTGAAGTGAAGATGTAAGAAACATATTATTAATTAACATATTGATTATGAAAATATAGAAATTAATTATTACTGATTGTTTTTTTAAACACATGAATCCAGACATGCTGTTTGCTAAATGCTAAATAATGTTATTTTATAAAAAATATGTTTGTGTATGTATGTATGTATGTATATATATATGTGTGTGTGTATATATATACATTTCTGTGTCAAATTTTAGATTTTTGCTGACAAAGAATTAAAGGGAGACTAGGATAGCTATTTCAAGCTATTTAGCTCTCATCAGCTAGCCATACCCTTCTGAAATTCGAAGGGTATGGCTAGCTGATGAGAGCTAAATAGCTTGAAATAGCTATCCTAGTCTCCTTTTAATTCTTTGTCAGCAAAAATCTAAAATTTGACACAGAAATAGTTTGTCTCTTTAATTCAGATCTTTGCAATTAGATCATTTAAGGAATCACAGGCAGGCAATGGATATGCACTCATGGATTAAAAGGCAAATGGTTACTTTAAATGATACACTGGTATCTTAATGTGTCCTACCTTACTAAGAAATACAATAAAGCCGTTATTACTCCTGTCTGTTATATAAATGATATCAATCTGTCTCACAAGTAATAAAGTATTCAGATGACTCTGAAATCAGCTTCTCTGGGTCTACATATATACAATACATATTCTTAATCTCAGGTAAGATACATATCTGAACTTTCTGCTGTTACGGACAATTTCCTTTGTTTATCTCCTTTTTTTTTCTTTTGAACATCCACTTGGGTGTTTTTAGACTCTCATATTCTTTTATGTGCTTGCTGCACTGAATCTTTACAATGTAAGAGTCAGAACATGTTCAAGGGGGCTTGGTTTCTCTTATTCCAATTTCACAGCCTTCTAAAATAACATCTCAACTAGTGAACTGTTGGAGATGGCAGGGAAAGGGGCAATTCAATTTCCATTAATAGAAAGTGAACAATTCCTCATGGAGACATTTTGTTGTTTTCCATCCTCCGGGACCATTTTGTTTCTCGATCTGCAGCTTTGAGAAAATATGATTTTTAAGGAAGGTTTTTTTATTATTATTCCAAAGAAACCGGCCTTATTGCATTCCGAAAAATTGCATAAGTGTCATCAAAGGGAAAGGAAGATGGCATTCCTCTCTATTTTCAGTTTATAAATCTTCCTTCATTTGCAGCTACTTCCGGTTCCTTTAACCTGTTCTAAATAGCTTACACTTAAAATGCTGTCCATTATTTTCGGTAAGTGATAGATTTATATCCCGGTGTTTTATTCTAGAGTTCAAAATGTTTACATGAAGTCTCCCTTCATTTGCGACTGGCTGTCCCAGAACCATACCATGGTGTTCAATACCTGAGGGTGGATTTAAACCTGAGTCTCTCCTCTCTCTCTCTCTCTCTCTCTCTCTCTCTCTCTCTCTCTCTCTCTCTCTCTCTCTCTCTCTCTCTGTGTGTGTGTGTGTGTGTGTGTGTGTGTGTGAGAGAGAGAGAGAGAGAGAGAGAGAGACTAATTAAAAGTCCTTTTCTCAGATGAAGACATGCTAATGTTTGAGATCTTTACTACAGCTTATAAACTGAGAATAGAATAGAATAGAATAGAATAGAATAGAATAGAATAGAATAGAATAGAATAGAAAGGGACCTTGGAGGTCTTCTAGTCCAGCCTCCTGCTCAATCAGGAGAACCTATACCAGTGATGGAACATCCACAATTTCTCAAGGCAAGCTGTTCCCCTGGTTAATTGTCCTCGCTGTTAGGAAGTTTCTCCTGAATTCCAGGTTGTTTCTCTGTTTGGTCAGTTTCCAACCATTGTTTCTTGTCCTGCCCTCTGGTGCTTTGGAGAATAATTTGACCCCCTTCTCTTTGTGGCACCCCCTCAAATACTGGAACAAAAAAGAAGGGGTCAAATTATTTTCCAAAGCACCAAATGAACGGAGTGTTGCCAAATTAAGAATTCAGTATATTGTTATAAATTGTAGGCTTCCTGGTTTAAAGAGAACCCCTGGAAGCCATTCAATTAATGGAGGAACCCTCATTGGTAACCAGAAGGTCTTCCTGGCTTAGGCTACTTGTAGAAAAGCTTTCAACAATGTGGCCGTGATTTTTCCCCTCCTAAAGTTCACAAGAGTGAAGTTTTATCCTCTGGGCTTCTGAGTGATTCATTTCATTTCTTTCCACTCATGTGCTTCTTTGATTGATTCATTTTTCTTTCCCAAAAAGAATCACGTTGCATGGAAGAAAATCATATATGAGTTTTAAAATCAAAGTGTGGGGCAGCTTTTTTTTTTTTTTTTTGCTTTTTTCTTTCAAAGAGAAAGAAAGAATCAAATGTTAATAGGCAAGGTAGATTCATACCCTGGTAGTAAACTTTCTCTTTCTTGATATCTGTTCCTTATTTCTTGCTTTATCATAAAACTAAAAGCTTGTAGGATATCCCTGAATATGATTATTTTGAATTTCATTAAGCTTAGTGGGATTTAGAACATCTTATATATATTAAATAAAAATTCTGAGTCTCAGTCCCTCTTACTGTAATTTTGCAACAATAGGTTTTCTCAAACTTGTACATTCATTTTGGCTTTGATATAAATTTCCATATTTTCATAGAATGCTTATCCAGTTGCCCCAAATCTACCTCAAATTCAGGGATTGTAAGAAAGGTTGTAAGAATCAATTGTATTTATTCCTTACTAGAGGTCTATGCAAGGCGATCAAACCAGTCAGTCCTAGAGGAGATCAACCCCAACTGCTCTTTAGAAGGCCAGATCCTGAAGTTGGAACCCAAATACTCTGGCCACCTAATGAGAAGGAAGGACTCACTGGAGAAGAGCCTAATGTTGGGAAAGATTGAGGGCAATAGAAGAACGGGGCGACAGAGAATGAGGTGGCTGGATGGAGTCACTGAAGCAGTAGGTGTGAACTTAAATGGACTCCAGAAGATGGTAGATGACAGAAAGGCCTGGAGGAATGTTGTCCATGGGATCGCAATGGGTTGGACATGACTTTACAATTAACAACAACAAAGTGATCTATTCATCCTGTAGCCATAAATATCACAGTAGTAGACTTTTGTGCACAAAGATAAGTTGTGGGGAATGATCTTAACCTCTAGACTTAATTTACAGTCTTTAGATCTCTACTAAACTCAAAACTATCTGCTATTTTTCTGATATTCTGGTCTCCAGAGATTCATATTTAATCTTTCTCATGAAGAGAATATTCAGTAATAACTAGGGAACAAATCTAATCTAACAGTAATAGCACATGGCTAAAGATACACACATGGTTGAGCAAAAATACAGATGATGTAAGCACTGGGATAAAAATTGGAAAAGAAGCTCCACTTTTAAAGAAATAATTTGCATAATGTTAAATAACAGGCCTAAAAAGTTGAAACTGCAGTATGAGAACTCAGAGCCATTTCCATTCAGACTGTGGTACACTTTCGTGTTTTTCGTAGATGGCTCCCTATTTAACTTTGTTGCAGATGTCATTTCTTGAGTATTACATTGCCCCCCCCAAAGAAAGAATGAAAGAGAAGCAGAGATTTCTCATTATGGGATAACAGATAGGAAAAAAGTTAAGCATTGTCCAGCAGAATAGCTTCTTAAGCCAAAGGAAGAGAATGGCTTTCTATTTGATTCTTTCTCCAGATCCATCATCTTTTCTTTTTTTCTTTTTTTTTCTAGTTGTGGGGGTAGAAATGGTTTTTTGCTAATGAAAGTAAGAATGCAATTTAGATTGCCCCTAGGGAATATGCAAACGAAGATTACACATTTATGAACAGAAGGCAACATCAATTGGCTGTACAATCTGTAACCAGGATTGCTTTCCCGTTTCAGGGTCTTGCACACAGCAAGTAAAGTAGATAATTTTGAGCCTCGGAAGAAGAGCTTTTGGGTTTTGAAGAGGGGGGGGAGTTATTTGAGTGATTACTCAGTGGGTATAAAAATAGCCCTGTGGAATCAGGCCAATGGCATTCATTTTGTGTCTCACAATGGCCAACTAGATACCTCAGAATGGTGAGGTTTGTTACAAGTTGGAGATGGAAACCTATCCATCTCCTATCATTGTCCCTCTGTAGTTGAACAGGTCCCATTTGTAGGCATGAGGCCCAGAGGTAACATTGAAACATCAAGACCAAAGATAGTTATTTGTAAAATCTTGTTTAAAACCATCCAACTAAGTGGCCATCAATACACAGGTAATCTTTGACTTATGACTTAGTCAGGACAAATTCGCAGCTGCTTGTGACAACTTTGGCCTCTTCATCAACATGAAGAAAACTGAAATGATGTACCAACCAGCTCCAAAAGCCCAATATCAAGAGCCTACCATCACAGTAAAGGGACAAAAGCTGCAAGCAGTGGACCAATTTATGTATCTTGGTAGTACCCTCTCCCGTGTAGTGACAATTGACATTGAGGTTAACTGTAGAATTGCCAAGGCAAGTTCTGCATTTGGCAGATTGCGGACTAATGTGTGGGACCGCCGTGGAATAAGCCTTGCTACCAAGCTTAAAGTTTACCAGGCAGCAGTGCTAACTACCCTATTGTATGCTAGTGAGACCTGGACAGTGTACAGGAGGCATGTTAGGCAACTGAACTACTTCCACATGACTGGCCTTCGTAGAATTCTGAGGATCCGGTGGCAGGATAAGATACCAGACACAGATGTCCTCTCCAGAGCAGGTCTATCATCAGTTTACACTCTGTTGATGAAAGCCTAGATGCACTGGGCAGGCCATGTTGTAAGGATGCCAGATCATCACATCCCTAAACAGCTCTTCTATGGTGAGCTGTCTCAAGGAAAGCGATCACACGGGGGACAAAAGAAGCGATATAAAGACACGTTAAAAGCTTCTCTTAAGTCCCTGGATATTAACACCATCTCTTGGGAACTTCTGGCGCGTAATCGACCGACATGGCGCATCTTGGTGTACCAGGGTTGCCAGACATATGAACACAGAAGGACAATCTTGGCACAAAAAAAGCGAGCACTCCGCAAAGCCAGAGCTGCAAATGTTGAATTAACAGTGTCTACATTTCTTTGTTCAGTATGTGGCAGAACATTCCGTGCTAACATCGGTCTTATTAGCCACCTACGGACACATCGTTGATGGCCCATAATGCACAAGATGTCAAGGTCTTCATCGAAATCAATGGATGAACAACAACAGTCAGCGTAACAATGGGGGTTGGTAATGACATGAATTTGAAATGCTGATAGTACAAATCCCACACAGTTACATGAACAAGCCATAGGTGCTTAGCAACTGGGTCAGTTATGATTCACTTGATGACTATATCATTCATTTAACAACTGCAGTGGCTGCTTTACAAAAAAAAAAAAAAAAGGTTGCAAAATCAAGTTGGTCATGTAACCGACCCATTTTATAACCATTGTGGTTTACAATCATGATACACAAACTCCATTGCAATTGTAAGTCAAAGACTATTGAGCCTTAGAGAATAGAGAATAGAATATTGCTGGAAGGGACCTAGTCTAGCCCCCTGCTCAAGTAGGAGAACCTATACCATCTCAGACAGGTGACTATCTAGTCTCTTCTTAAAAATCTCCAGTGATGGAGCCCCCACAATTTCTGGAGGCAAGCTGTTCTACTGGTTGATTGACCTCACTGTTAGGAAGTTTCTCCTTAATTCCAGGTTACCACTCACTTTGATCAGTTTCCAACCATTGTTTCTTGTCCTTCCCTCTGGTGCTGTGGTGAACAACGTGACCCCCTCTTCCTTGTGGAAGTCATAAAAGGGCCAAGTTTGAAGACCCCCTGGACTAAAAGAACAGAATCTTGCACCTTCTTATATCTTAGGTCTGTTGCTTCTGAATGCTATCTGGACATTCAGGATTTTAAAACAGCTCTCTGGCGTTTTGCTCAGCCAGCAGAGTGAGAATCTAACTGTCAAGGTTATCTTTCTTATGCTCTACAGCTCTTTAGAAAATAATGTGATGGATTGCTTTGTGCTCCAGAAGAGTGCTTCATCTGAAGTAGCGTTGAAGCAAAGCAGCCATCTAAAACTTTGCCCAGTTGTAATAAATATAAAATATCCCTTGATGAACTGGCCCCCCTTTTTTGTCTTACGTACATTTCAGCTTTGTAGTTCTCACATTATTTCATTCCCAGATGCAATATATTTTAGGATAAAAGAGAAATGAGATGGGTGATCATTCTTTTTCTGAGTGACTTTCAACAATTATGTCAGTGTTCAAAGTATTTCCGAGGCTTTCCCTTTTGCCTACAAAAGAATATTACACCAGAATGCAATGAAAATTAAAATGCTAACAGAGTTAGCATTTACGAAGAAGGAAGTGTCACTAAATTAATTCTGATCCGAATGAGGGGCATAATATTGTAAGATGTCTCTCGGAAAACAGAGTTGGTTGAGCTTTCAGCTTTTAAGAGCTTAAATCCACTCTCAGCTGGAGAACTCCACACAGCCCACACTTATTTCCATTAACTGGAGATGTGAACTAGGATGAAACCTCCTTTAGGAGGAAGTTTCAAAATATTTCCAGCTGGATTACCAGAGTGCTTAACAGATCTGTTCCTTATGCCATCCGTCTTGTAAACTCTCAAGATTTGTTTTTCTCACCATGTATATGTATACATCTGAACTAGACTGTGTTGTTTCTCTGGGTCATATATGTATGTGTATGGGGGTGTATGCATATTCTTTTTTGTCATGTTTATGTAGTGTATCTCATTTTAATGTATGCTGATTAGTGTACATTTAAAGTGACAATAACATTATTCTATTCTATTCTATTCTATTCTATTCTATTCTATTCTATTCTATTCTATTCTATTCATATACACTTTGAAAAGCAGGCAACAAATTTCATTTTTAATGTGTGCCACTGTGCCCCCAGTAAAAAATGACAATAAAGGTTATCTTAATATTTGTGGAAGCCGCTCAAATATCAGAAGACTGCTATCATGTCACCCCTAGACCTTCTTTTCATTAAACTGGACATAACAAATTCCTGCAACCATTCTTCATATGTTTTATATAATATGGTGACCATATTATAAAATGATGCATTATGCCTTATCTCTTCCTCACAGTTTCTTGAAAACATGCTAGGAATAAGCCATTGTAAAGAAAACCATTATTGGGGCCAATGGGCAGAACAAAATTAAAATAAAATTAAAATTTAGGAAATGTAAGCAATTCTGTTGTCAATTTGACTGTGAGCGTTATTACTTATACTTTATTCTATTCTATTCTATTCTATTCTATTCTATTCTATTCTATTCTATTCTATTCTATTCTATTCTACAGTATCCAAATGCCATCTAAAGCACTGTTTTTACTGGCTTCACATGTGCCAAATCTGCAGCATAATCCTTAGATTGAGATATCTTTGGATTAATGCAAAAAAAAACAAAAAACCCCAGAATATTGGACATGCTAATTTATGTGCAGAAAAGGTTTACAATTCTTGAGCCACTCAGCAACATATCCTGAAAAAAGCCTGTTCTTTTCAAAGTCATCAATAACTAAAGACATGAATCTAACATTTGGGTTAGATATCAGCAGGTATCAGTAGAGAGATATCTTGAACTAGATTTTCAACTCATTGTTTGCCACAAATCGGTGGATATTAGCTGTACTTTCCTTTCTTCTAGGGAGGGAATTAAGTCTGATCTCAGATTCTACAGACAAAAAAACCTGTTAATAATAAAGTCTTCTGTTATCTTGTAGGATACATTGAGCTTTGGGTATTGTTTCCTAGAATCAGGAAGGCGTAGTAAAACAAGCTGATTTATTTAGATAGGTACAATATTAGCTTTTCCATCTGTTTCCAAAGGCAGGGTAAGAACTGTTATTCCTCTCCCTTTCAAAACCTCTGGCTCACATTTGAGGGATTCACAGAACAGCTAAGACAAAACAAAAAAGATTGCCAGGTTGGTTTGACCTGGAGATTAATTCAAAAGACTCTGCCGCAGGTAGAGGTGCCATTCAGGTTGACTTTGAGAGAAAATTCAATTTCAATCCAATCATATTATCTGGTGATTGGAGGGCTCTGGGGTTGAACCCTTGGAGATCAATATTTCATTGCTCTAGGCTTGTGTAAAGGTCTGGTGCCTGGTTTTCTTCTTCCTTGTATTTGAGAAGATGACAGTGAATGCCAACCATACAGGGGTAATTCCAAATTATGGATAGAATTTAATACTGTAACACATTGGTTCTCAACCTTTTTAATGCCGCGACCCCCAACCGGTCGTAAGTCAAGGACTACTCAACCGGTCGTAAGTTGAGGACTACTCAACTGGTGAAGCACCATTTGCAGAATGGGACTTTTGCTGGGCTCAGCAGGGCAGAGACAGTCTGGACAATTCCTATTGGCTTTTGAAAGCCAATAGAATTAGACTCTATTCAAGAGAGTCTATTCTATTGGCTTTCAAAAGCCAATAGAATAAAAGGGAGTAGCACAGCTAAGGAAAAGGGGGAAAAAATGGCAGACTGCGTTGTTTGGCGACCCCCGTGAAATAGTCGTTCGACCCCAAATGGGTTCCCAACCCACCGGTTGAGAATCACTGCTGTAACGGTAACTGAGTGAGAGAGGGAAAAGTTCTGACTTCTGATATGCAGGCTGGCTAAATGGACGTCTGTATTTTGTGACATCAAATTCTGTTCCAACGTCCATTGCGTTGGTGTCAGAAAGCTTGCGAAGTTTAGTGGGCCAACAAAGCAGAAGGGCATACATTCCTCACACCACCAATGACTTCCTTATTCACAATAGATTATGAGGTCACCAGAATCCTACCACTGACCTTTCTGGGCTCTCTATTCTGCTCAGCTGTCAAAGTAAAACTCTGGTAGCTACAATTGATGAAGCATCATGCAATAAAGGTGAATAGTTGCACAGAATCCATCATGAGTTAAAGCTATGCAGTGGTACAATGGGACTCATCGTTAATTGGTTCTGTGAGTAGTACCAAAAACGAGTACCAAGCACATTTTTCCCATAAGGAATAGTGTATTAGTCATGAGGCAACCAACACTGACAAATTCTAGCTTGTGTATCAAGTACCAAAGAAATGATGAGTACCAGGACAGTAGCAAATTCAATGAGTTTCAAAGCAGTCAAGTACTGGGGTACCTCCATAATGTATTGCCTTGTGATAATGAAGTAGAACTAGTGGTAGAGTGGTGTAGATTTGAAATTAAGTTATCAAGCATGAATGTTACAGTGTATGAGTTTGCTAATACTGGAATGTAGTTGTAGAAAGATGGATGCTGAGGGAACATCATTGACAGTGGAACCAATGATCAGCCAGAAATCTGGTAGGTTCTCATTGAGTAGATACATTCAGATAGAAGCTAAATAATCATCTGTATGGGATACTTTAGTTTGGATTTTGCATTGAGTGGGTGGCCAGTTTGATGACCTCAGTGGCTATTCTGAATGGACTCTTCTACAGTAGTTTAATGATTCCATCGAACCAGCAATTGTACACTATAATTGTTCCACAAACTTTTCAATCCTTGTAATCTTAAAATCTTGAATGCTTTGTTCTATACTCTGCAGCTAGTTCACGTAAATATATCAAAGCTGTTATTTTGTTTACGGTTCATCAGTCATTTTTCCTACGGTCTTCATCTATAGAGAAAACAATCACAAAAAATCACATTTCTATGCAGGAAATTTAGCTATACAAAACTAAAATTTAACATCCAAATTGATAGTTATGGAGTGAATATCATATACTGGAAATAATCTGAATATATTTAATGATCTTGTTTTTGTTCTTTATTCTGTGCAGGGTGAAAAACAATTGGCCTTAATTGTGGGTTCGGGTTGTTTGAAGCACTTGGTGATATCCTGCATTATCATACATTTAAATATGGAAAGTGCTGCTTTACCACTTCATTCTGAGTTAAGAAAGAGTAAAATCGATACTGGGCAATAATTTTTTTCTGTCAATCAGTCTGGAAGTTGGGTTTTTCTCTGGCTGGCAAAATCTCTTGTCTTCCATCATCTTCAGCCTCCCTCACAGATCATTTGTGAAGAGTAGACCAAATCCTGTCATGTTCTTCTTCAGAGTTTGGATCATTTTTTCCCCCAGGCTACTCTCTAATTAGCAAGTCTTAGCAGGATAAAAATTGCCCTGTAAAATCCAGTTAATTAGACATATATGAAATGAGTTGAGATCAAGATATAATGACTTCAATAGCAGCCAGGGTTAATGCATGATCACATTCCTTATGTTATTACAATAGTTTTATGTGCTGTCATCTGAAATGCTTCTGGTAGTTCAAATAAGATATGTAGAACACCTTCACACATTTAATTTTTCATTTACCTGTAGCAAATTCTATTAATCATCCACCTATAGTCATCAGATTCTTTGTACAGTGTAGTACACAGGTGTCAAATTCGCTGTGTCACGTGATGTGTTGCGATGTATTGCAACTTTTTTTTTGCTGGGGTGGGTCCGGCCTCTGCATGATGAAACAGGCCTGCGGGCCAGCAGTTTGACACCCCTTGTGTAGTATGACCAAAAAACAAAATACAGTCATCCAGATATAGGGCAGCCTTAATCCTTAATATGCAGGATCATTCCTGTAAATCTCAAAAGTCAAAAACAGGGTTTGCTTTAAGTGGAAACGGAGTAGTGAACCTGAAAGCACTTTTCTTCCTACACGGCATTCATTTTCTATACTGCAAAATAAGGAGATTTTTTTTTTTTGAGACTGCTGGAATTTATTTAGCATTATTAAAATGTCATGGAATTTAGAGTAGAACAGTGGTGGGACTCAAATAGGTGAACAACCGGTTTTCAGTGTGGATGGCGCTTCTGGAAGTCTGTTCTGGGCCTGGGCAACAAAAAATTTAGCTACCGATTCTGCAGAAGTGGTGCGAACTGGCTGAATCCCATCACTGGAGTAGAGCAGAGCAGAGTAGAGTAGAGTAGAGTAGAGTAGAGTAGAGTAGAGTAGAGTAGAGCAGAGTAGGGTAGAGTAGGGTAGGGTAGAATAGAGAATAGAATAGGTGGCGAGGTGGCGCAGCAGTTAGAGTGCAGCACTGCAGGCCACTTTAGCTGACTGTGTTCAGCAGGTCAGCGGTTCAAATCTCACTGGCTCAAGGTTGACTCAGCCTTCCATCCTTCCGAGGTAGGTAAAATGAGGACCCAGATTGTTGGGGGCAATATAAAATATATATATATATATATATACATTGCTTACTGGTGTACACCGCTTAGAGAGTGCTTGCACTTAAAAGCGGTATATAAGTCTCATAAATAGAATAGAATAGAATAGAATAGAATAGAATAGAATAGAATGGAATGGAATGGAATGGAATGGAATGGATTGGATTGGATTGGAATGGAATGGAATAGAACAGAACAGAACAGAACAGAATAGAATAGAATAGAATAGAATAGAATAGAATAGAATAGAATAGAATAGAATAGAATAGAATAGAATAGAACCTTGGAAATCTTCTAGTCCATCATATGATCTTGGTTTTATGCCTCTGCTTATACAACCCAGAATTGTATTAGCTTTTTTGGCTGCTGCTGCACACTGCTGGCTCATAGTCTAGTGATCGTCCACTAGGACTCCAAGGTCCCTCTCACAGTTATTGTTTTTAAGCCAGGTAAGATTTTCTTTAACTACACATGGAGTTTTAGCTAGAGACACATTCATTTAATAACTGCAGTGATTTATTCAACAATTATGGCAAAAATGGCGTAAAATGGAGCAAACGGTCACTTAACAATGGTCTTGCTTAGCAACAGAAAGTTTGGACTCAGTTGTGGTGGTAAGTTGGGACTACTTGTATTCCTACATCTAAGTCTGGTATGAATATTAATTATTTTCCTTGAACAGGAAATGATACATACTACTTGACTTGACTATGAGCTAGCAGTGTGCAGAAGCAGCCAAAAAAGCTAAGGCATAGAATCCAGATCATGTGAAACATTAGTACCATTCCAGATCATAACTGGAATACTGCAGCCAATTTTGGTCCCTATATCACAAAAAAGATGTTGGGACCTTGGAAAAAAATTCAGAGAACAGCAACTAAGATGATCAAAGGCCTGGAGACTAAAACATACAAAGAATGGCTGCAGGACTTGGGAATGGCTACTCTAAAGAAAAGAAGAAATAGGGAGACATGATAGCAATATTCCAGTATTTGAGGGACTGCCTCAAAGAAGAGGGGATCATGTTATTCACCAAAGCACCAGAAGGAAGGATGAGAAACAATGGTTGGAAACTGATCAAAGAGAGAAGCAACCTGGAATTAAGGAGAAACTTCCTGACAGTGAGGACAATCAACCAGTTGAACAGCTTGCCTCCAGAAATTGTGGGTGCTCCATCACTGGAGGTTTTTAAGAAGAGACTGGACATTCACCTGTCTGAGACAGTATAGGTTCTCCTGCTTGAGCAGGGGGCTGGACTAGAAGACCTCCAAGGTCCCTTCCAGCTCGATTCTATTTTATTCTACTTGGTGATGCTGAGGTACTGAAAAGATTTAAATCAGTTCAGGCTTAGCATTTAGCACAAGCAGTTTCCATGCGACTTCAGAAAGATGCTTTGAGCCTAACTAATTGTCAATACCAGATCAGGTTTTGTGTGTTATTTTACTCCTTTTGACTTGCAAATGTGGGATTTCACTGGCATCAATTAGTTACAATGTGGTTGATTGGATGTTGACATCAACTGTCTTCATTTTAATTGAAGTGGCTGTGCTAATAATAAAATGGTGAACGTAATTATAGATGTTTCTTTGATTCCTTACAAAGCGAGAAGAGCCTTATGAGCATTTTTTGCGAGCATCCGTGGCATGAAATCCTATTTTGTTTCCATCTTGTGCTTCGTCAGTTGTCTTCCTCTTATGAAAAGTTGAAGCAGACTATAATATTACTCTTGATTGTTTCCAAGTGTTGCTGGTTTTTTTTTTCCTGATTAGTACAGCTCTTTTGTTGTTATAGATATAAATCAATAAGACACATCATTGTTGTTATTTCAGCCAGGAGTGACAAAATAACATAGAGAGATGTTAAGATATACTTATTTCCCGTGTTTCTTCTCCCTTGTCTCTTTTGAGTTCAAATCCACTTTAGGTGATTTGTTTATTAAAGCTATGGAATGGGCTTGAACATTTATCAAATATGTTCATTTAATAATACTGCAGATAATTGAAGCATCCTGAAAAAAAAGAAAGAAAAAAACTGCCCAGGCAAATCAAACAAGCAGATTTCTTTGTGTGCATTTGTGAGAGAGGAATCAATTAGTAATATTATACTGGTAAAAAAATATTAACTCCAAATGAAGATAGCAGAGAATTTTTGATCTCAAGTAGATTAAGAATTAATTTTCAAAACTTTACTTTTATCACTTAATTCTCTTTCTCTGCTCATCTATGGAAAGAGATAATTCTTAGTTTATCCTTTTTTTTTTTGAAGAAATTCTACCAATTGGAATTGTTAGGGTCAGTTGGAAGATGCCACTCACCATATATATATATATATATATATATATATATATATATATATATATATATATATATATATAAGTTTTATAACACAGTTTGGGGAGGGGTTATGGATAGTTGCTTAGTCACATCTTGCTATCCAAATGTTGCTGAATTGTAGTCCACAGCAAAATTGCTAACAATAAAAGATGTTGAGATTTATTTTTATTTCAGTTGCATGAAGGAGCAGAATTCTTGGAATAATAATAATAATAATAATAATAATAATAATAATAATATCATTTGTCTGTAAGCAAAAACTGGTGGGTTCATAAAATAGAGAAAGTCATAGAAAATGATAAAATTAAAATGCTCTGGGACTTCAGAATTCAAACAGACAAGCACCTGCAACATAACACCCCGGACTTAACAATTGTTGATAAGAAAGACAAAAAAGTCTGGATAGTGGATGTGGCAGTGCCTGGAGACAGCAGAATAGGCAAGAAAGAACTGGAGAAGATAACAAAATACAAAGACCTAAAAATAGAAATAGAAAGACTGTGGCAAAAGCAAGCAAGGGTAGTACCAATAGTAATAGGCTCCTTGGGTGCAATCCCAAAACAACTGGAGCACTACTTGAACACCATTGGCATTGACAAATTCGCTATTAGTCAATTGCAAAAGGCAGCCTTACTGGGAACAGCTTCCATCCTGTGACCAGATCTTTTAACATTATCAAACATCCACATCTGCCTATCCCAGGTCCTTGGTAAGGACTCGATAGGTAGACAAAAATGCCAAATCCAGCCTGAACATCTGGCTGACTGTGCAATGATTAATAATAATAATAATAATAATAATCCCCCAGTGAGGCACTACCTTGACGTGGTTGTGGGGCTTGTGTACTCTGAGGAAGATGAGAGCTATGCCAGAGGTTCAACCATACTGGACAGGTCTCATCAGAGGAGTCAGACAAAGAGTGTCTCTCCCATAAAAAATATGGTGAGACGTAAATTGCAGAATGCCATACCGGCTCGGACGTCGCCCGGGTTAACAAGGTCCGCACTAGATATTGGAGTTCCTGGATATCTGGTGAAAAATGGGTTACAGGACTCAGGACTGTTGGCTGAGCAACTAGGGCCAGCAGCTGCAGAACTACTGGAAGAAAAGGTGTTTACCCGTCGCAGATACACAGTGATGGAAAACAAAGAAATAATGATCTGTTACTACAGATCAAGTCTAACAAGAAGAGGATATCTAAAACGAATGCACCAGTTCTGGAAAGAACAACATCCAGAATCAGAAATAACAGAACAGAGACTAGCAGATCAACGCCGATTTATAACACGAAATAAAGTATTCACAGAAACAGAATTGGACGAACTGCAAAGGTTTACCCAGGGCAAAGAAATCAAAGCCTTACCAGAAGTAATTCAGAATGTAGAGGCAAACCAGGGGGAGTTGGCAGTGAAGGAATCTAGCAGAGATATACAACTGTTCTCATTTGGAAACCAGGCACCTCTACCTCAGGAAGAACAAAACCCTCTAACTAAAGAAATAAAAGAATTGAAACAAAGAATAACTGAGCATCTAGAACAGCACAAAAACAACAGAATAAGGCTGCCTGCATTGAAGCTTGTTCCAAAGAAACAGCTAGCACAAGCATTAAAAGATGCAAATACTGCAATATCAAGTATAAGCACCAATTCACTGCAAGAAACAAATCAACTAATGTACAGCACAGCTGCAGTTATAACAGAATACCTGGGATGCAAAATCAACAAAGAAGAAAAACAAACAAACAGTGCACCAGAAAAATGGAAGGTTAGACTAGAAAATAAGATCAGCAAGTTAAGATCACATGCAAGCAAGCTAGAACAGATGAAAGAAAAGAAGCTGAAGAACAAGAAGACCAAAGAATACCTAATCAAGAAATACCACTTAGAAACAAGGAAGATCAAGGAAGCACTGGAAATAATAAAGCAACAAATAACAGCTATAGCCAGGAAAATCAGTAGATATGAAGCTCGAATTGCAAACTATAGGCAGAACCTCCAATTTCAATCCAATCAGAAACGTTTCTACCAATCCATCAATGGAGAAACTGCAAGGAATCAGTCAGTACCTGACAAGGAAGAAACAGTGCAGTTCTGGAAGCAGATATGGGATAACCCAAAGAAATACAACAAGGATGCGGCTTGGTTAAAAGAGGTGGATGCAAATAAAACAGAAGTTGAAATGAAAGAACTAGTAATAACAACAAAAATGGTAGAAAAAAGAGCAAAGAAAATCAAAAATTGGTCAGCACCAGGTGAAGATGAACTGCATGGGTTTTGGTTGAAACATCTAACTGTTATACACCCACTCATTGCCAAACAGTTCAACAATATACTACAAGGAGGAGAAATTGAAAAGTGGCTAACAACTGGGAAAACCTACCTAATAATGAAAAATCCAGCAAAAGGGGCAACACCAGGTAACTACAGGCCAATTACCTGCTTACCAACAACTTTCAAATTACTAACTGGTGTAGTAGCTGATGCAGTACAACAGCATCTAGTTGAAAACAATCTCTTTCCACCTGAGCAGAAAGGAAACCGTCCCAACAGCAGAGGAACAAAAGATCAACTCCTAATAGACAAAATGATCTTGGAAAACTGCAAGAGAAGGAAGACCAACCTGAATGTGGCATGGATTGACTACAAAAAGGCATTTGACTCTCTGCCACATGATTGGATAATAAAGTGCCTAGAAATAACAGGAGTCAGTAGAAACATCAGAAAATTTGTGCAAAGATCGATGTCACAATGGAAGACACAGTTGCAGATCAATGGTGAGAGGCTGGGAGAGGTTAATATCAAGAGAGGAAATATGAATATGAATATGTTATTGCACTGTTTCCTCTGTCAACAATACTGAATAACTCAGGACATGGCTATCAAACATCAAAAACATCTGCCAGACTATCCCACCTCCTTTATATGGATGATCTGAAGCTGTATGGAAAAACATCATCTGAAATAGAATCGCTGCTCAACACTGTCCGTATATATAGCCAAGATATTGTAATGGAGTTTGGCTTGGACAAATGTGCCACACTTACTATCAAACAAGGAAAAATAATGAAAACTGAAGGAATCAAGATGCCCCACGAAAATAACATTAAGAGTCTGGATGAGGAAGAGTACTACAAATACTTGGGTATCCTTCAAGCTGACAACATCAAGCACACTGAAGTCAAGAAAAAGATTAGAGGTGAATACATCAAGAGAGTGAAGAAGATCTTAAAATCCAAACTCAATGGAGGAAATACCATAAAGGCAATCAACACCTGGGCAATCCCAGTCATTAGGTACACAGCTGGAATAGTGGACTGGACTCAAGCAGAACTAAAAGCAATGGATAGGCAGACCAGAAAAATAATGACAATGAATCATGCCCTTCATCCACGCAGTGACATTGATAGACTTTATCTACCAAGGCAAATAGGTGGGCGTGGAATGCTACAAGTACATCAGATGGTTGAAGAAGAAAAAATGGCTTTGGAAGAATATCTGAAGAACAATGATGAAGATGCACTGAAATTAGTATATCAGGAAGGCTTACTAACTACTGGAGAGACCAAACTGGCCTACAAGAAAGACCAAATGAAGAACAGAATAGAGGCATGGGAAGACAAAGCACTACATGGCCAATACATGAAAAAAATAGCTGGGAAAGCAGATAATAATAAAACCTGGCAATGGCTAAGAGCAGGAAAATTGAAGAAAGAGACCGAGGGACTAATTCTGGCTGCACAAGACCAAGCCTTAAGGACAAATGCATACAAAGTCAAAATTGAGAAGACAGCAACAGACAGTAAGTGCCGCCTATGCAAAGAAGCTGAAGAAACAGTGGACCACTTGGTAAGCTGTTGCAAGAAGATTGCACAGACTGATTACAAGCAGCGGCATGACAAAGTAGCAACAATGGTGCATTGGAAGATCTGCAAAAAATATCATTTGCCTGTAAGCAAAAACTGGTGGGATCATAAAATAGAGAAAGTCATAGAAAATGATAAAATTAAACTGCTCTGGGACTTCAGAATTCAAACAGACAAGCACCTGCAACATAACACCCCAGACTTAACAATTGTCGATAAGAAAGACAAAAAAGTCTGGATAGTGGACGTGGCAGTGCCTGGAGATAGCAGAATAGAAGAGAAAGAACTGGAGAAGATAACAAAATACAAAGACCTACAAATAGAAATAGAAAGACTGTGGCAAAAGCAAGCAAGGGTAGTACCAATAGTCATAGGCTCCTTGGGTGCAATCCCAAAACAACTGGAGCACCACTTGAACACCATTGGCATTGACAAATTTGCTATTAGTCAATTGCAAAAGGCGGCCTTATTAGGAACTGCTTCCATCCTGCGACGATATCTGTAATACCATCAAACATCCACATCTGCCTATCCCAGGTCCTGGGTAAGGACTCGATAGGTAGACAAAATGCCAAATCCAGTCTGAACATCTGGCTGACTGTGCGATGATCGATAATAATAATAAACTGTAAAGGGCTGTGTTCACATCTTGGGTATAAACATGATGTTGATGCCTGACAATTAAGAAATTGCAGCCGTTTTACCTTTTACTTTACTTCTGCTTTTTCTATTGCTTGGGATTCTCAAATGTAGAAGGGAGGATTTTAGATTAATTGTTGAATGTGATTTATGATGACCTTTCTGGGGCGGGTATAGAGGGAGCAAACTTTAGTCTTGGGTTCAACTATGTAAGTGCCAATACTTTATTTCCTGAATAAAATGTTCCTTAAGGAAGAAATCCTTGCCTTGAAGTTCTTTTAATTGGTTTCATCTATCAGAACCATGACACATAACCCAAAAATATGAATAACATCTGTGAAATGGTGACAGACGAAATGGAAATGGATCTGCCGCAAGAGATAAATTTATGTAGAAAAGATTCACCAAAGGTTAAAAGTAAGAAGGCACTGTTGGATGTAAATAGGGCGCCCTTATGAAGAAGCTTCAGAGTTTTAATTCTGCACTGGTAAGTTATAAACTTTACACATACTGTACAAATGGAATTCATAATTTTCTATTTTTTTGTTTTCTCTTTCTCTTTGAAGCATTTCATCTTTGTTTTACAAGGACTGTCAGGTTTTTGTTTGCTTTGTCTTAGTTTATGTTTTCCTTGTGATAAAAGAAATAGGAAAAGAAATAGGAACAGAAAAAGTGAGAGCTTCCTTTTTTAAATCTCTTTCGAGCTTAACAATTGTGCATGGGCAGGAGAGTTTAGGATGAGTGATTAATAGATGCGTATTTTACCACTCACTGAACACAAATGATATTCTGAAAAAAAGAGAAAACAAAACGGTTGTATGGTCTTCTATGCTAATATTTGGAATTTCAGTTTGGAATGAAACTGAATTATACTACAAAGCTGATAAAGGTCAACTTGAAGCAAAAAAGGGAATCAGAAACATTTTTTGTTATATATTTCAGTCGTGTTTCCACCTGTCTTCCAAATATACTGTTCACCTTGTATTATTGTTTTATTTCACAATAGTTGCTAGATTGAAAGGTGTGGGGGAAACACTTATTTTAGCAACTCAACTGGATGGATATGGCTAAGCTAGAGAATGTCTAAGCAGACTACTGTAGGACTGACATTTTAACATGAGTAGGTTAGCTTCATCCATGCTGGGCTTGCACACTGCACTACTAAAATCCAAGAACATCACTACTGCATCACAATGACAGGCAGCATTTGAGATGCTACCACAGGTGATCTGAAAATTAAGCAACCCATTTTCTGAGCATTGTTGTTGTTGTTGTTGTTGTTAATTGCGAAGTCATGTCCGACCCATCGTGACCCCATGGACAACGTTCCTCCAGGTCTTCCTGTCCTCTACCATCTTCTGGAGTCCATTTAAGTTCACACCTACTGCTTCAGTGACTCCATCCAGCCATCTCATTCTCTGTCGTCCCCTTCTTCTATTGCCCTCAATCTTTCCCAGCATTAGGCCCTTCTCCAGTGAGTCCTTCCTTCTCATTAGGTGGCCAAAGTATTTGAGTTTCAGCTTCAGGATATGGCCTTCTAAAGAGCAGTCAGGGTTGATCTCTTCTAGGACTGACCAGTTTGAACGCCTTGCAGTCCAAGGGACTCGCAGGAGTCTTCTCCAGCACCAGAGTTCAAAGGCCTCAATTCTTTGGCACTCAGCCTTTCTTATGGTCCAACTTTCACAGCCATACATTGCAACTGGGAAAACCATGGCCTGGACTATACGCACTTTTGTTGGCAGGGTGATGTCTCTGCTTTTTAGTTGCTGAGCATAGATATAGTCATAGAATTATAAGGCTGGAAGGGACTTGCAGTTCTTCTAGCCCAATCCCAGCCCAGGGCAGGAGTCCTTATACCAGTGTTTCTCAACCTTGACAATTTTAAGGCATGTGGACTTCAACTCCCAGAATTCCACAGCCAGCATTGCTGGCTGTGGAATTCTGGGAGTTGAAGTCCACATGCCTTAAAATTGTCAAGGTTGAGAAACACTGCCTTATACCATCCTGGACAAAGAGGAGGAGAAGGAAAAAGAAGAAGAGGAGGAGGAGGAACGTCACTGAGATGTGAAATTATTACTTCCATTTCAAATATCTCTTATTGTTAAGAAGTTCCTTCTTAATATTTAATTGAAGCCCACTCCCTTCCCTTGGCTACTGAGATCAAATCAATAAATATTCCCACAAATCAGTGGTGGGATTCTAATATGTGAACAACTGATTCTCTGTGTGGAGATTTATTCTGGGCCTGGGCAACAAAAAATTAGCTACCAGTTCTGCCGAAGTGGTGTGAACCGGCTGAATCCCACCACTGCCACCGATTGATTTTAGCCCATCTCTGCAGGCAAAAATATACATATGTATATCTATGCCATCTTCCTTCTGACAGCCCCTCGGCTGCTGAGGTAACTAATTGCCAAGGTTTGCATTCCACTGCATGGAACTTCAACCTCTGCTAACCTGTTTGTGTTGCTCATTATGTGAGGAGAAAAACTGCTGGAGATATTGAACCACAACAGCCCCTGGACCGAAGATTCCAGATTTGCTTCTTTGGACCCGGCTGTGCTCTTTTCAGGATGCTGTAATACCATATATAATATATTTAACACCCTCCAGTTTTACATTATTTATTTCTCAGTCACAGGGAATTACGCTGGCATACAGCTGCCAGCAACAGTGTTGGCAACAGTAAGGAGCCGATGACAACTTGAATTCGTAAATGCTGAGTTAATTGTCAGAAATAATTATTTTCAGGCGAGCAAGGAAGGAGAAGCACAAACCTCCCAAGCAAGATGAATTTTCTAGGAAACGGGATTGCAGGGAATGAAAAAAAAGGAAGAAAGTTTTCACAAGTGGGGTTGTTAAAAATGATCACGACAAGCTACAGTTACGGCATCCACTTTCTTCCGTGAGGTTGGGGCAATGGAAAAAGAGGGGTTTGGGTTTTTTTTATTCAAAATCTTTTTTTAAAAAACCATAAAGAGGCTGACCATATTTTAACAACTCAAGACACAAAACTCTGGATTTATTCAAGAGAGTTGAAATAGTTTAATATTACACACCTTCAGTGCACTCGCTCTGTTTTATTTCAGTTATTATTTTCATTATTTAATCTTAGCAACATGAGCGTGTGTGGGGAGAAATGAATCTGTCTTTCCTGATACTAGGACTTATGCATCTGCATTTTTCCCTCAGCTGTTCTTTTTTTTTTTAATCTAGTTATCTAAATTAACATTTAGACTAATATCTTGCAGCCTCTGACTCTGCTCCAGAAGTCAAGCAACACTATTAGACATAATTACCTCTGTGGTATAATTTTAACATGTTTTTAAACACAGAAGTGAGAACTGCACTGCCCCAAAGACCCAGGAAAACAAATTGTGTCATTGGACTGTCTACTTACATAAAATTTAGTCCTTTGTATTTTGTAATTCTACCTGATTTCTTCTCTTTTCTTTTCCCTCTTTCCTTTAACATGAAGTGATAAATAAAATACTTCCAGAAAACAAAACTATTAAATTTCTGGCAACAGCAGTAACTAAAATATCGCCATCGTTATTCAATGATCTAAAACCAGTGAATCCTTCCTTCCTTCCTTCCTTCCTTCCTTCCTTCCTTCCTTCCTTCCTTCCTTCCTTCCTTCCTTCCTTCCTTCCTTCCCTCCCTCCTTCCTTTCCTTCCTTCCTCCTCCTCCCTCCCTCCCTCCTCTCTCTCTCCCTTCCTTCCTTTCTTCCTTCCTCCTTCCCTCCCTCTTTTCCTTCCTTCTCCTCCTCCCCTCCTTTCCTTCCTTCCTTCCCCCTCCCCCTCCTTTCCTTCCTTCCTTGCTTCCTTGCTTCCTCCTTCCTTCCTCCCTCCATCCTCCCTCCTCCTCCCTCCCTCCCTTCCTCCCTCCCTTCCTTCCCTCCCTCCCTCCCTGCCGTCCTCCTCCCCCCTTTTTTCCTCCTTCCTTTCCCTCCTCTTTTCCTTCTCCCTCCCTCCCCCTCCTTTCCTTCCTCCCTTCCCCCTCCTCTCCTCTTCCTTCCTTGCTTGCTTCCTGCTCCCTTGCTTCCTTCCTTCCTTCCCTTCCCCCTCCCTCCCCTCCTCTCCTTTCCCTCTCCCTCCTTTCCCTCCCTCCCTTCCCTTCCTTCCTTCCTTCCTTCCTTCCTTCCTTCCTTCCTTCCTTCCTTCCTTCCTTCCTTCCTTCCTTCCCACATGCAGAAATACTTGACAGTAGAAAAAGAGACCAGATTGAGTTTAACCATTTCTTCTTGCTAGAACGCCAAAGAAAACCACATGCTAGAAGCAACAAAGAAAGGAAATTTCTGTGGAAGTCAAAAACTATATCCTTCCTTTTGTTTCTTGGATGACGTGACTTTTACTGGAACTGTGAGAAGAATATTTTATTTTCTCTCTCTCCTCCTCCTCCTTTCTGCCTACCATTTAAAGAATTCACTGGTATTTAGGAAATTAAAAGCTACTTCTATTTTTAAGGTATCTTGTCTACCAGAGAGAGTTAGTTTCTATTTTATTTAACAGTTCTCAGTTTCAGTGTGAGATTTATACCACTTCAATCAACATATCCATCAATTATAATTTAGAGATTTTAGCTCTGAGAAATCTTCTCTAAGATTCATAACTGGTACAGAGAGGTCTGTGTTGTAGATTTTATAAAGTAATAAACATGTATCTCAGTTATACAATTTCAGGCAGAAAATGTTGGCGCACCACACTGAATCACCTTGTCCTCAAAGCTAAATGTCAGCTGAAAAGATTCTACCCTATTTTTTGTTTTTATTATGTTTATTTATAATATGATTTATAACTTCTTTTTTAAACAAAGAAAAAAAAAAGAATTCTGCCAGCACAATCAAGGTGGCTATTGAAACACACAAACGATACTAAACTAAAATAAACAGAACAGTTATGGCTTAATAAAAATATGCAAATAAATACTCAAATCATCAAAACTGTATAAATCAGCAAAGAAACCCTGGAAGAAGGTTTATTTCGGTTCTCTCAAAATAATGACACCCTTGAGCTGAGTTTGTCTTCCAAAATTGCATCAGTGCAGTTTTGTTTGTAGTGTTATAGAAGAGGTTTGTTATTATCTTCTCCTGGTTGTTTTTATTTATTTTTTTTCTCTTTAACCCCTCAGGATCCAAGTACTATGCATCACTGGAACACTGCTGTCTTAGTCCTCTGGGAGAGTCTATCTAGCCATTTTAATTAGCCTTCCCGAGCCAGATGCAGTCCAGATGTAACTGAATTGCAAAAATGAGAGTTATCTGTCCACGTGGCAGAGGTTTTACTGACTACAGAATAGAGCTGGAAGGACCATGGAGGCCTTCTAGTCCAGCCCCCTGCTCAAGCAGGAGTCCCTAAGCCATTTCAAACAAGTGGCTGTCCAGTCTCTTCTTAAACGTCTCCGGTGATGAAGCATCCACAATTTCTGAAGGCAAACTATTCCACTGGTTAATTGTCCTCACTGTTAGGCAGTTTCTCCTTAGTTCCAGACTGTTTCTCTCCTTAATTAGTTTCCATCCATTGCTTCCTGTCTTGCCTTCTGGTGCTTTGGAGAATAGGTTGACCCCCTCTTCTTTATGTCAGCCCCTCAAATATTGGAAGACTGCTATCTTGTCACTCCTAGTCCTTCTTTTCCCTAGACTAGACAAACCCAGTTCTTGCAACCGTTCTTCCTACGTTTTAGACTCTTTTTTTATTAAAAGTTTTAAAAATTTCACACAATATATATCCCCAATCCCTCCCACCCCTCCCTCCTCCCCCACTTCCCAGGGCTGATTACAGGGTTACAAATAAACAAACATAATCTAAATAACATTACCCAACTATACTATTAATCAAATCGATAACATACTTTAACTCCTCTTCAAAATAAATATTATCAAATTGAAAACAAAAGTAATTATATGATTCTATAATTATATAATTAAACCATAATACTACAAATAACATAATATAAAATATTATATAAAATAAAATAATATAAAGTCAGTCATATTAAACTATTAATGATAATCTAAAAATTACTCATAAGCAAGATAATACTTTTCAGTCTGATATTTCTTTTGAATATAATCAATCCATCTTCTCCAAACCAAAATATAATGTTTTAGACTCTTAACCATCTTAATAAATCATGTTTTTAAGCACTGGTTGTTCCAGCTGTACAGATAGAAATTGGTTGGGAATGGTGATCTCAGCTGAAGCTGCCCCTCATCTCTCCCTTTTTTTTTTTTAATTTCATGTCCAGATCAAACCTTAAACTGCCAAAATGAGGCTACTTTTTAGGGCTTATAATTTGCCAGAAATAAATTACTTTTGGTGCATTCCATTGGTAGTAATTGACAGACCAATGATTAGGCTGGACTCTGCATCTCTCCACATTCACACAGCATTTTGTTATCCACCAGCGACCCCCACTTGAGCATAGTAGTCTTACACTTAGCCCTTCCCACCCTCAACCTATTCAATGTCCTCCAGGTAACATAGAGGAGATCAGCTCCCTCAGCTATGTTCTCTCCTGGGATTATCTCTTGTTCTGTAAATTCTATCCTCCAATTTCTAATTTAGTTTTGTCCTGTATGCCTTCAAGAATATTCGTTCTTGCCATTGTGGGAGGACAGCACCCCCCCACGAGAGAAAGCAATATTTTGGGAATATTAAAAGGCAGAATATTATATTTCCCCAAAAGATCTTAAAGGCAGAAAAGCAGGCCCAGTTTTTTTAATAGCCCAAGCAGAGATCAGCTCTGTAGAAATGTAGATTTGGAGATTCATTCAGGAAGACTAGAGCCAGGAAGCTTGAAGCTGATGAGATTAGAAAAACAAAGACCCCTAAAATCTACATCCCCCACCCAAATTCTAAAAACATGACTTTTAGGACATAATAGGGTCAGCCCACTACCATCAGAATACTAAAAGGGCACACTGAACTTCAGGTCAAAGTTCATGCCACAGGAACAGGAACCAATTCCAAACACAAAAGCCCAAGAAGGTATAAAAACCCACCACTCCCAGCAACATGTGGTCAGCTGCTCCAGAGCCACATGTCTTGTGGTTCTGCTCTTCAATAAACTCCAACTTTCTTTCTAAAGCAGTCTCCATTTTGTTTATTCCGGGCTTGGGCTGGACCCTGATGAAGATTTTTCTTTCAACACCATAAAACTCTTCCTAGGTCTAAGTCAACAAGTGTAGGGTACATGTCCATTCAGAAGATGCTGGGGGGTTGCTGAATTGCTCAGATGAAGCTCTTTGCTGTGCAAGTACAGTGATTCTGAATGACCAGAAGTTTTATTCCATGTACGATGAAATGAAATTTTTCTTCCCAACTGTTAATGTCCTTCAGGTCTTGTGTCTGCTTTAAATGAATTTTGTCAGGAAAGATGTAGATTGATGACCCATCCAAGTCCATTTGCTATGCTTTTTAACCCCCCAAAGGTGTAAAAACTGAGTGAACCACTTCTGTAATTAACTTATCTGTTGGCCTTGAACTAAAGGACAAACTAATTGCTGAGAATTTTCTCCAGGCACCTTTTTTTTATTTTCGGCACTTTTAATCTTTTGCCACCCACTTAGCTATAAATAATGAATAGGTTGGGGAAAAATGCTGAAGATATATAAGAAAGCCTTTTGTTACTGTGGTTTGTGAATTCTAGAGAGAAGACAAAACATTGTTATAAGTTCTTGCAGGAGAGCGACTTACCCAAGAGACAAGCAATATTTAAAATGAAAAAAATAAAATAAAAAGAGAACTACTCTTGGATTGCAATAAAAAATAAGGAAATAATACTCAAGCTACGAGAAAACCTCCACATTCCAGCTTTCTTAAGGATGCTAAAATGGTCTCTACAGCCATGTCAAAGATTTTGTGTGATTAGACCTTCAAGTTGCCAACCAAAAGCCACAGCTTTGCATCTTGGTCCATCACTGGAGATTTTGAAGAATAGACTGGACAACCATTTGAATGGGGTCATAGAATGCTCCTGCCTTGAGCAGAGAGTTGGATGAGAAGACCTCCACGGTCCTTACAGATCTAGGATTCTATGATTGTTCTCCCTAGTGCCTTCAACATTTGTCTTCTGAAAATGTTTTGGCCCTTCTGACTCTGAAATTGAGTTTCAAAGCTTCAGGACTGGCTGAATGGGTTCTCAGTTTCTTTTTCCAGAGATGCTTTGCTTCAGAAGCAAACTTCAATATCCCAGAAATCTACATTAGCGTTAATGAAAATGATGCCATTTGAGAAAAATAGGAATAGAAACCTTTTTTCACTTCCCTTGTTCAGTTGAGAGCTGTAGAGGCAGATTAGATGGACAAGCATGTTTCATATAGTGCTGTGACCCAAGATGGTTTCAGGATGGCCTTGCATTGGTGGAATTCTCTTTCTATGGCTGTTTTTTTAAAAGGACTTGGAAGATTTTCAGTATGACAGACCATTTGGTTAAAGTTCTGGTTTCTGTGTTCTTTCTTTTTCTTTCTTTTTTTTTTTTTGCTGAATGTTTAATCCTAGTTGTGCTTATGAACATTTTTCAGACTGTACTTGGTGCAGCTATGCTTTGAAGAATGCTTCAATATATTTTAATGAACACAATGATCATGTGGACATACTATACCTCACTGTGGATTTCACTTCTCGTACAAGATGGGATCATATTGTAGATTATCAGCATTCATCCCTGTAACCTTGAACTGTGACTTGATATAGCCTTCAGGAAAGTGGTGTTATATGGGTGTAGAATTTCAAACACACATGCACACACACACACACACAATATATATATTGTGTGTGTGTGTGTGTGTGTGTGTGTGTGTGTGTGTGTAGGTCTTTGGTTATTCGGGTTTTCTCCCACGTAAAATTGGAAGTGTCTTGCCAATTTTTCGACGAAATCTCGTTTGTCATCTTCAGGCTGGTGCTTTCGGCTTCATGCTTCCATTGCTCCTAGAAGCATGAAGCCGAAAGCACTAGCCTGAAGATGACGAATGAGACTTCATCGAAACATCGCCAAGACACTTCCAATTTTACGTGGGAGAAAACCCGAATAACCAAAGACCTACATACAAACACCCGCAAAAACCTCAGAAAAAAAAATATATAACACACACACACACACACACACACACACACACACAAAGTAGTGCTATATTGGTGTAGAGTTTTAAACACACACACACCAAAAAACCCCATCAGATACATACATATTTGGGTGTATGTGCATGGATTGATCATGTTGTTTCAATCTGGATCACTTTCATGGAGAAACTGTTGGACTTGAAAAGTCTTCACTGAGGCTTCAAATTAGAGCATCCATGTTGATTGCCTCAGCCTGTCTGCCTGAAATGGATTTATGTTCATGCATTGAGTTGCTGACATTTTAACATCCGGGTTGCTGATCTGAAAGAGATGGTTCGGTTTACATTTTCCCAGAGACAAGTTTTTAAAGCGATACTACCATAGTCCTTATGTGGGTGCACTCATCAACCATGTGGTATCTTTGGAGTGAAAAGAAGCTATTGTGTTATAAAGGCAAGAGAGAATAAGCAAAGAACAGCAGGTGAAAGAAATTGGCAAATTCACCTTGTTCACAGAAGGAAATGTATGTAAAAATGGATTCAGATTTGTTTTTTTTTACTATATGGTGAAAATGAAGAGATACAATCTTGGGGTGAAGCGGACAGATCACAAGAAGCTCCCCCATTTTCCATCCAAATTGGCCTTCTAGTATCTTCCTTTATAAGGACATTGCAGGTTCTTCTCCTTCAATTCAGAAAGTCAAACTTCACTGATCTTGCTTTTACTTTGAATTGTATCTGGTTGTGTCTGGTTGTGTGGATGTTCTAGGCCAAAATAATATGGTGGAATAATAACATTGGTGTTATTTTCTTCTTCCTTCATGGTTTCTCCCATTATTGTGTGAGCTATCCATGACTATGATAAAAAAAGGTCTAGTATGATAGGTATTTTGGTCCTCTCTAATTCAAGACCAATTAAATCCAGTGGTGGGATTCAGCTGGTTCGCACCGGTTCAGCAGAACCGATAGCTAAACTTTGCTGAGTTCAGAAAATCGGCTGAATGCACAGTTTCCAGAAGTCCATTCTAGGCCTCGGAGGTTTGGAGGCAGCCTCCCAGGCCTAGAATGGCACACCAGAAGTGCATGGATGCCACGTCTGGAAGTCTGTTCTAGACTTCGGAGGCCTGGAGGATGCCTCACAGGCCTAGAATGGCTCATTATAAGTGCATGGATGCCACTTCTGGAAATCCATTTTAGACCCAGAGGCCTGGAGAAGGCCTCCCAGGCCTAGTATGGCTCACTGGAAGTGCGTGGATGCCACTTGTGGAAGTCTGTTCTAGGCCTAGGAGGCCCAGGCCTACATCCAGTAAGAGAAACGATTGTTCAGGTATTTGAATCCCACCACTGATTATATCCTTTCATATGTTTTTTTCTATGCAGCATCCCCTCCACCTCTGTTGACCTACACACCTTCAGCAACACTTTGGAACATGATAGGGACACCATGCTCTAATTTGTATATTAGCTACCATGGCAGTTACACTAATAGTTCCCTTGGTGACCATAGGTTTGAATTTTCAATCAGTTCTCTGGCATGGTGCTTCAAAATTTGTTTAGAAGGTAGTTTAACTGAGACCTAATGTGCATAGTCAGGATTGTAATAGGGAAAAAAAGAATTTATTGAGCAATGGATCTCATGAGATTCTTCTTTGACCTTTAGCAACTCTGATAGATCAGGACATGTTTCCTCCAATCGGTGGCAAAGTATTCTGCATCATCATGTCAATTTTCTTTTGCTTCACCTTTCACACTGGATTTTGTTGTACCACTACAAGACAAAATGAATGTATAATTTATCCTGAAGGAACACAACAAAACATTGATTCCATCTGACTGATTGTGAACAGTAAATGTGAACTTAGATGAACTGAACTCTGTTTTGCATGATCAGTTTAACTTCAAACTAAATGGTACATTGCTACAAACTAACCTAAAGAAAATGTGCAGAAGTGGTGGAAGCACCCTCTCTTCACACCTGCTTGCAGGTTCATGGCCAACATTCACATGTGGGTGTGACTTTAGAAAGCCCCCAGAGAGTTGGACCAAGTTATTTGGAAGACATCACTTAGCAATTGAAATAGAGGCATTTCATTCACATCTATCTATCTATCTCTTCATCTCTCTATCTGTCTCTGTCCATCCATCTATCCATCCATCCATGATACCCAAGAGTCACCCATAGCAGCTTCAAGATAGATGATTGATAAATGATAGGTACAGTGGTGGGATTCAGCCAGTTTGCACCACTTCGGCAGAATCGGTAGCTAATTTTTTTTGTTGTTGTTGTTGCCCAGGCCCAGAATGGACTTCCAGAAGTGGCATCCACACAGAGAACCGGTTGTTCACAGATTTGAATCCCACCACTGATAGATAGGTACAAATGTGTCAGACCCAAAGAACCAATGTTATTGTTAACTGCGAAGTCGTGTCCGACCCATCGTGACCCCATGGACAACGTTCCACCAGGTCTTCCTGTCCTCTACCATCTTCTGGAGTCCATTTAAATTCACACCTACTGCTTCAGTGACTCCATCCAGCCATCTCATTCTCTGTCGTCCCCTTCTTCTATTGCCTTCAATCTTTCTCAGCATTAGGCTCTTCTCCAGTGAATCCTTCCTTCTCATTAGGTAGCCAAAGTACTTGAGTTTCAACTTCAGGATCTGGCCTTCTAAAGAGCAATCGGGGTTGATCTCTTCTAGGACTGACCGGTTTGAACACCTTGCAGTCCAAGGGACTCGCAGGAGTCTTCTCCAGCACCATAGTTCAAAGGCCTCAATTCTTTGGTGCTCAGCCTTTCTTATGGTCCAACTTTCACAGCCACACATTGCAACTGGGAAAACCATGGCCTGGACTATACGCACTTTTGTTGGCAGGGTGATGTCTCTGCTTTTTAGAATGCTGTCTAGATTTGCCATAGCTTTCCACCCCAGGAGAAAGCATCTTTTAATTTCTTGGCTGCAGTCCCATCTGAGGTGATCTTGGAGCCCAGAAAAATAAAATCTGTCACTACCTCCATTTCTTCCCCATCTATTTGCCAGGAATTGAGAGGGCGGGATGCCATGATTTTGGTTTTCTTAATGTTGTTCTTTGCCATGAAAACCCCATGGACAGTACTAAAAGGGGAAAAAAAGAACCAATAGTGACACATGGAATTACTTCTGAATAGTTTCTTTATTGTTTACCTACAAACAGAATCTTGCCAGATGAAAGCAATTTTCTGCAATGGCTATAAACTGCTAGGGAGGGGCCGACTTTTCTCTCTTCCTGTCTACCAGACATTCCATGTTATGCTACCTCTATGCCCTCTGGGAAAGAGCCCCTCCCTCCTATGACTCCTGACTATATTCCACCATAATAATATTGTCTGATACCAAAAACACAAAAATGCACATGCACTAGGACAGTGATGGCGAACCTTTTAGAGACTGAGTGCCCCAAAACCGCCCTACCCCCACCCCATCCACTCCTGCCCTGCTCCGCCCTCACCCCGTCCACCCTGAGGGCCATCCAGAGCCTGCCGTAGATCGCCCAGATAGCCCTGCAGCACCATGATGGCCACGCCCTCCGTCTGTGCCCCACAGCAGCATCTGATGCCCAGCTGCCATGTGCTTGGCTGCGCTGCTCCACATGGGCCGCACCTGGGAGTGTCTCCCCTCCAGAGGGGCTGCTGGTGAGGAAGGGGCTGTGGGGGAGATGGGGCTGGGATGATGGTGTGCATACCCACAGAGAGAGTTCTGAGTGTTGCCTCTGGCACTCATGCCATAGGTTCACCACCACTGTACTAGGATGCTACATTTGAGTTGCAATATGCCAGATAGCCACTAGGTGGCACCAAGGAGATACCCCTTCCAGCAAACGTTTATATATTGTTGCAGACCAAAAATGGTAGCTTTAATGCAGTGTCATGTGTATACTGTATATAGACACACACTGTCCGAGCAGGAACTAATAGCTTTTTACTCTTTTCATTAGGCTAATTCCTGTGAATCTGGAACATTTCCAAGGCTGTTTCTCATTTTCTTACATCTACTACGCACCTCCTTTCTGACTGCAAGGAACTATAAGCTATAGAAAAGGACAACTACATAAAACATACTGCACAAAGTGAATTATGATCTGACATTACTTGATTCTGGGGACTACATCAAGAATAAAGTTAACACTGGACAGGATAGCTATTGCAGTAATTTTAAAAATGGGTATGCAAAATAAAAGGGGTTATTTATTTATTTAACTCTCTCCCTGATGAAATCATAATATCATTAGCATCTGCAAACAATATGCCTTAGAAGGTTTAGAAAGCTTGAAAGACTTCTTGACTAAGTGCTTTCTGTAGCCATATACTTTCTTTCATGGCGAGACTAATGAAAAATGGCTGAGGACAGTCAAATAATTCTTGCTTGATCTTAGAGGCTGAATCTGGAACACGTTTTGTCTAAACTGGGTCATACTGGAAGCCAAAATAGCTTAACGTTCTTTCTGCTTTCCCCTTATCTCTCTCATATTTGCAGTGATAAGTAGTCTGTAAAACAAGCATGAAAGGCTCCAAATTTCATAAGTTATCTCCCTTCGGATATCTCTGAGAAATTTAAAATCTGTGGAAAGTCTTGGGCTAGCTCGCACTTACATTAGTATAAGGCTTAAATCACAAAGTTGTAACAGTTCTGTGGAGAAGAGATTAGCTGAGACACTTGCTTCTTTATGAATTCAGCTCGACGAAAGAACTTCCGAATACTGATCCAGAAGACTGAATTGCTGATAGGAGCAAAATATGTAGTTTCCTGGGAGATCATTTGTGTATCCACCCCCAGGCATCAAATCATTAAAAGTTACTTTATATGTGCATATAGAGGTCAAGTGATCAAGAAAATCTCAGTTTCTGAACAATATTGTAGTGTAGAAAAACTTAGTTTTAATAGGAGAAGAGCAAGCAGAGCCTGGGGGTGGAGTCAAGACAGGAATCAGCCTGGAGTTGTTATGTTCCCATAAGCCATCCAAGACCAATTACTCTTGAATTTTGTTATCTCCTATCTAGTGTCAATTTAGTGCTGGTAGTTGACTAGATTTATTGACTATGAGCAATAAATCAACTGGAGCTAAACATGCAGTTCTGATTCTTCATGCCTGACAGTTTGGGTCATAGTAAGTTTAGATTTTTAAAAAATGTAGAATAGGGAAGGATCATTAAGAGCTCAAAATCCATGTTACTTAGGATAGGGAATCCAAATTAAAACAAATCCAGGTAGATGGCTGCTTTCCTTTGCCAAAGCATCAGGTAAAAGTGGAAACCATTTCTCTAGAGATTTTATTTCTTATTGAGAGCAAAACAAAAATGCTACTTTTGTGCAGTCAACAAATTCTTCAGTCTGAAGGAAAATGTACAAGTTTGCATTATCATCTCCCAGTCTGAGAAAAATTCAGGAGATCATTATGTAAATAGGCACCTGCCAACTTTCCTGTGACTGTGAAGACATTTCCTCACCAAATCGTAGGAAGACTGTGAGTGAGAATATTAAAAAGTCCATCTGTATATGGGTGGATGGTAGTTCTGTACAGAAATTAATGTGGTTGCTGGAATATTTGTAAAAGCATCTCTTTATTCTCAATAAATATATTTTTTTTTGCTAAAGAGACCGTGTGAGAATCACGTCTAAGGAATAATTAATTTTAGTTTTTAGTTTTAAGCATTCGCCAAACAGCCACTTTACAATGCCTTGGTAAGTCCACACTTGGAATACTGCATCCAGTTTTGGTCACCACAATGTAAAAAAGATGTTGAGACCCTAGAAAGAGTACAGAGAAGAGCAACAAGGATGATTAGGGGACTGGAGGCTAAAACATATAAGGAAAGGCTGCTGGAATTGGGTATGTCTAGTTTAAGGAAGAGAAGGACGAGGGGGGACATGATAGCAGTGTTCCAATATCTCAGGGGCTGCCAGAAAGAAGAGGGAGTCAAGCTATTTTCCAAGATGCCTGAAGGCAGGACAAGAAGCAACAGATGGAAATTAATCAAGGAGACAAGTAACCTAGAACTAAGGAGAAATTTCCTGACAGTTAGAACAATTAACCAGTGGAACAACCTACATCCAGAAGCAGTGAATGCTCCAACACTAGAAGTTTTTATGAAGAGATTGGACAATGATTTGTCTGAAATGGTATAGGGTTTCCTGCCTGAGCAGGGGTTGAACTAGGTGATCTCCAAGGTCCCTTCCAACTTTGTTGTTGTTGTTGTTGTTGTTGTTATTATTATTATTATTATTATTATTATTGGAAGATGGGTGTCCTAGCACTACATCCAAATTATCCCAGTTCCTACTGACTGTGCAGGTCCACATCACTGCTCCCAATCTGCTTCCTGTACACAGAGTTTCAAGAAGGATGGAAGGTGAAGTAAAAACCAGAGGGCAGAACAAATTGAAATTAACCTTGTGTGTGTTTTTTTCCTGATGCATTAATTGAAAAAACAAGCAACTGTGATTTGGTTTTGTCTAGACAAAGCTGAAACTTTATGTTATAACCCATTACTCTGAAGCATTCAAATATCAAATGGCATTTTTTTTTTTTAAAAAAAAAAGTCATTTAATTTCTACATAGGTCTTTTTTCAAAGTTCTTGTCAAGGTCCTCTTTTGGGAGTCCTGCCATTCTGTAGGAGGGGGAGAAGGAGGTTTGGGGGGGGGAGCTTTCTTTGCATGCTTTCGCTTCTGCTGTACCTACATGGGAATTAGGGAGGGAGATATCTTCGGAGACAAGATGGACTCCCTCTCAACTGGATCCAGTCTGACTCCAAGGTCACTGCGCCCTGAGGATGACCCGTTATCAAGCTTGTACCTCAGCTTTCTCAGAACAAATCTGGAGCACTGTACTGGCTGCTGGTGGACTGTCAAGAGGGTTGGGTTTGGAAATGGGAAGTGCACCCACACCCCTGGAGACCATTTTTATTACCTATATTTCTTCTCATATAACAACTAACAATAGACAATATATTTCAATTGTGCCCTTATCCCCTCCAAAACAGCATATATTCTGGAGCAGGTTTATTCCCTTTGCCTTCCACCAAGACTGTTTTTATAAAATCTTCCCATATTTCATTATAATTATTTACTTTAATCATCCCTTTTTTAAATTTAGTTTCTGTTAATTTATCATTTATGGCCATATTACATATTGCATTATACCACTCATTTCTTTGAATAGCCCAATTCCGTCTCCAGTATTTAACCATCTAGCTGCCATTAGCAAATTTACAATCAATCCCTTTTTTTGCTTCATTTATATCTTGTTTTTCCACCAGTAACAGTAATGCAATCCTCGGTCACATATCTAAATTTACCTTCAAAAGTTCTCTAATTTCCCTAAACACTATGTCCCATATCTTTTGCACGCTGTCACAATCCCACCACATATATGTTTATATGTTTTTTTATTTAGATTTATATGTGTTATGTTTGTATTATTTGTATTTGAATAAAATAAAAAAAAATATATTATAAAAAAGAAAGGGAATGAGAAGAATAGCTTTGTGCTTTACGCGGGACCGTTAGATTCCTGTTTTTACTACAATCACGTTCTCTCAGCAAAAGTCCTTTTGATTAACTACATGGAGTCAAGAGTTGTGCTTTCCTGAGGGGAACAGCTGGGACAGGTTCCTTACAGTTCTTTGCATCCACAGAGGATATCCAGACACCTGGCTGGTGATAGAAACACATTCTTTTTGACATTTAGCACATCAGAACAGACACTTTTAATTCTTTCACGCATTCTGTCTCTTCCTGCATGACACCTATTGATGACTATTCTCTAGTTCCTGACAGTGAATTTGCTTGTTTTTTTTTTTTTTTTTGAAGCTACAGTAAGTTCTGGAGACAATAAATTAACCTTTTACAGTAGCTTTGTGCTTTAATATGTTCAGGAAGTCAAATACCATATTTATTGTCTCAGAGTCATTACTATATGCGTCATAGAATAGCTTCAGAAACCTGGTACTGTTTGGGATGGAAATGTTATTTGGGATAATCCCAAATGGTGGGATTCAAATATGTGAAAAACCGGTTCTCTGTGTGGATGCCACTTCTGGAAGTCCATTCTGGGCCTGGCCAACAAAAAATTAGCTACCTGTTCTGCCGAACTGGTGCGAACTGGCTGAATCCCACCACTGGGATAATCATGAGAGAACAATGCAATTGAAACTTTAAAAACTATTCACTTGACTTAAAAACTGGAAGAAAAAAAAAAGAACATGGGAAAACCGGTTTATTGCATCAAATTTGGATCAAAGTCTCAAAATACAAAATGCTAGCATGTAAAGTGCCAAATATAGTATATTGACACATGGATTCCATTGCATTATTTTACTGTATAGCCACATCCTGTCAATTTTATGTCCATCTTCTCTGACACTTTCTGATGACAGGTGTTTGAGGGTACTGAGGACATGTGTTTGTTATGGCTTCTTTCACCTTTTTTTTTCAGGTTAAACTGACCTATTGCTTTAGGCCTTGATTTTTTTTATTCTCTATCAAACAATTCACTGACATAAACCTGTCTAAGAGCTTCTTTTGATTGACATTTGATGACAAGCCCCCTTAAGATGTTTTCCCCTTCATTTCTCACTTTGAAACAAACAATGTTTTGGCAGGGATATTAATTATAGTTTTGACTTTTTTGTTGTTTTTGTACCCATTGGTTTATTCAGTTCTGTTTGATGTTATTCATTACAATGTGAATTGGGGGTACTTGAAAGACTTTTAGCATCCATTTGTTTGAAATGGTATAAGGTTTCCAGCCTCAGCAGGGAGTTGGACTAGAAGGCAGGACAAGAAGCAATGGATGGAAACTAATCAAGGAGAGAAGCAACCTAGAACTAAAGAGAAACTTCCTGGCAGTTAAAACAATTAACCAGTGGAACAACCTGCCTCCAGAAGCTGTGAATGCTTCAACACTGGAAGCTTTTAAGAAGAGACTGAACAGCCATTTCTCTGATATGGTATAGGGTTTCCTGCCTGAGCAGGGGGTTGGACTAGATGACCTCCAAAGTCCCTTCCAACTTTATTATTATTATTATTATTATTATTATTATTATTATTATTATTATTATTATTATTATTACCTCCAAACACCTTTCCAACTCTGTTATTCTATTCTATTCTGTTCTGTTCTGTTCTGTTCTATTCTATCCCATCTCATCCCATGTCATCCCATCCCATCCCATCCCATGTCATCCCATCCCATCCCTTCCCATATTTTCTATTCTATTCTATTCTATTCTATTCTATTCTATTCTATTCTATTCTATTCTATTCTATCCTATCCCATCCCATCCCATCCCATCCCATATTTTCTATTCTATTCTATTTCATTCCATCCCATTCCTTCCCATATTTTCTATTCTATTCTATTCTATTCTATTCTATTCTATTCTATTCTATTCTATTCTATTCTATTCTATTCCATCCCATCCCATATTTTCTATTCTATTCTATTCCATTCCATTCCATCCCATCCCATCCCATCCCATCACATATTTTCTATTCTATTCTATTCTATTCTATTCTATTCTATTCTATTCTATTCTATTCTATTCTATTCTATTCTATTCTATTCTATTCTTTTCTTTCTATTCTATTCTATCCCATCCCATCCCATCCCATCCCATCTCATCCCATCCCATATTTTCTATTCTATTCTATTCTATTCTATTCTATTCTATTCTATTCTATTCTATTCTATTCTATTCTATTCTATTCTATTCTATTCTATTCTATTCTTTTCTTTCTATTCTATTCTATCCCATCCCATCCCATCCCATTCCATTCCATTCCATACCATCCCATATTTTCTATTCTATTCTATTCTATTCTATTCTATTCTATTCTATTCTATTCTATTCTATTCTATTCTATTCTATTCTATTCCTGTTCTTATTCTATTCTATTTCATCCCAACAAGTGGATCATTTTTTTGTTCCAAAGGTGCTTTTTCCAAAAGAGAATGTGACTTTCTTATTTTTTTTTCTTTGAAAATGTTTTGCTTCTCATTCAAGAAGCTTCTTCAGTCCTTGGCAGAACTGAAAAGGCTTCTTGGATGGGAAGCAAAATGTTTTCAAATGAAAAAAAAAAGGAAAGGAAATAAAAAAATCCAGTTACCTTTTAGGAAAAGCATCTTTGGGTCAACCAGGACCTGGGTTACTGAGAATCTCCATAAACCTGATTTCTTTGCTTCTTAAAAATGTGATTTGAAAAAAGGGCAGATAGAATCTTCTCAGTGTTTGCACCATGGATTTGGTGGTGTGGATGGAGTATAAAATTTGAGGACATATTTTAAGAAACTTGAAGACTACAACTGTCTTCAATTTCATTAAAAAGCATCTATTCATGCAACCTATCATCACACCTTTATTGTCACCCATGAACAAGATAACTCTTTCATACCTCAAAAACATCTCTAAAACCACAATAGGTAGAATCCTTTGACATCTCTGTAATACACAAACCTACAAAATCCTTCCAAAGCATCCAAAGCAAACCCAGTAGCCAAAGAAGACAACAGCATCATTTACAATATACAATGTTAGGGTTGTGAAAAGCCACTCTGTAGGATAAATGGGTAGAAGACTAACGGAATGTACATCCACCAGCATCAAGTGGCAATCATAACACATGACAGAAATATTCAATTTTACAACACAGATACAAGTTCAATCACCATTTTAAGTGAGAAACTGCAGACATTTTAGATCAAGAACGCAAGGGAAATTTTAGAAGCCTGACACTCTTAAATCAGTCATCAACAGATACAAGGAAATAAAATGCATTGATAGGTCATTCAGAAAGAACAATGAAAGGTCAAAGAAAGGATCAAACACACATTTATTACCGATCACCCAGATAAAGAGAATTAATAATGAAATGCCCAAATATTACAGGATAAGCTGCTGAATATAATAGAACAAAATTCACTTCATATTACGTTGTTGATGTTAAAAGCCATGATAATAAAATATCTGTAAGAATAGGAGCAGGAGCTCAGAGAAAATCAAGAACCCCAAAATTTAGACTGTTGATTGAATTAGAACTAATAGAAGTTAAAAAAAAAAAAATCTTCGTGGCTGTGGGTCTTTATTAACTATGACTATGTAAAAAATAAATAAATAAATAAACCAGAATACAAATCTAAGAAACTAATTGAAAAAAAAACCCACCTGATTTGTAGAATGAATTCTCTAGCTTAAAAAGGCAGGGTATGTATTTTAACAAAATTTGGTGCTACTGCACTAGGGATCTAGATAAACTAATAAAATCTCCTTTCCACTGGGACTTCTGTAAATAGGAAATGGGAAAGTTACTTTGAAAAATTATATTGCGATAAGACAAATTGGACATGAATCCTTTGAAAGCCCATCTCTGCCTGAGTACTGTTATTATTTTTATTGTGACTTGCGTCGCAACTTTTATCTCATAACGAGGATTACTTTGTATGCCTGGAGCTTGTTGCAGGCAAGACATTCAGGTAAATAGACTTCCATATGGCTTGATTGTAATTTAACACATGTTTATGACTCTTACAAAATGGCCCTGGAATACTATCTGCACAAATTAAAGGTGTAATTCTCAGTTACCACCTTTTTGATGAACCCCAAAACACTATCAAGGCTAAAATGTTCTCAACACAGTAAGCACTCTCTGCTAAAGGCCATTATTGCTGAAAGATTTTATAAAGATGGATTGTAAAGAATGATTTAAAATTAATTCTCTTCCCCCTCCCCCTCAAAAAAACCCCACCCACAGATAAATTTAACTCTGAAATTATATCAATTGCCAGCTGCAGTGTCATTAAGGACGAACACCAGAAAACAGAACTAAATGTGATACATGACATAGAACTATTGACATAAAACATAACATCTCTAGATCAAAAGCTGTCTTCCAATATTAGGGACAATAAGTTATCCCACTGGGCCAATTAAGTAAAGTGCTACAAAGGCCTTATTTTATTATTTATATACTTTATAGCTTCTTTCCCAAAGTTCTTTCTCTATATATATAGTACCATATTTGGCACTGTAAGAGAATAATCCCCTTTCTCAGTAAGAAAATACTGTAACAACGGCTATGAGTTGATAGAAAATACTGCTATTCACATCACGCTGATAATGAAGATAATTTAATTTCTTGCTGCCTCACAGCTTTTGTATTGTGTTATTTTAGTCATGTGTTCTGTTCACCAAGATGGGCATTCTATAAACAAATAATAAACATTCTAAAAATAAACGATGGCAATGAGCTACTATATCTCTATCACAGGAAGATGACTTTGAGTGCCAGTTACTGGAAAAGTTGGTGAGGAAACAAAATATTTGTCCTCCGCTACAAGAAGCTGGATAGTTTTTGATGAAACTATATTCTGCATGTTCTTAATCACATGCCTTTTTGGTGCAATCCAGATTATGAATCAATCCTTAACATCAGACAGGCTGTAGTTCAATCATAAACGTGGTTAGTTTAAACCAGGGGTATCAAACTTGCAATGTCATGTGACGTGTCACAATGTATCGTGACTTTTTTTCCATCACCAGCAATAGGGTGGGCACGGTTTTGCCATGACGTATCAGGCCCGTGGGGTGGCAGTTTGACACCCCTGGTTTAAACAAACTTAAACACAAACACTGCTCCTGTTAAATATCTTCTAACAAGGGAAAGTACAATTTCCTTAAAATCATGTGATGTAAGAGTCATATTCTTATTATTCCTATACTTCTGCATTACCTTTCTCACATCTATTGTCATGGTTCAGGAAATAAAAATAACTCGAACTGCCTTTTATCAGAATTTTTGATACATTTTTTTTTGTCAAATGTACACGAGCAGATAAGTGGGTAATTGTATCTCTGTGTGTCTGCACAAAATACATCTCTCATGGGAAAACCTTCACAAAGCATTCTTACTTCAAGTAAAAATTGTTTGCAAAAACTGCAGTTAGTAGGAAAAGGGGATAGAAAATTGCATCTATTAGAAGTTCATAAAAATGGATACAAATGGATATGCAAAGCCATTTATCTGAAATTGCTTCAATTTCAGAAAGCAATACCTAACCTGGGGGCAAAAAAATGAAGTCTTTAATCTGAAGATGTAAAGATTAAATTTCTTTAAATCTGGAAAAACTGGGAAAAACATTCAGAGTAGAGTTATCCTTTAGTCCAGGGGTTGGTTCTTTTACGACTCATGGACTTCAATTCCCAGAATTCCTGAGCCAGCATGGCTCAGCTTGGAAACCTCTCCCTTTCCCCTCAGGGTGGCTAGCTCAGGAATTCTGGGAGTTGAAGTCCACTATCATAAAAGAGCCAAGGTTGCCTACCCATGCTTTAGTCTTTAGGTTCCTGTGAATTTGTAGCCATAGCTGAAGACTGATTTTGAGTAGAATATGTATAGTACTCTGTTCTTTGTTATTCAGACAACCTGGAATTCATTTTCTCCTGGCCAGAGACTAAGTTTCCCTAGCTTGACAGTCACATGGTAGTGTATTTAGCTGCCTTCAAAATTGGCTATTAGTCTTCAGCTCACAATTAGCATAGCCAAAATATAAAGGTAGAGTGGTTGAAGAGAACTGTGAGGTCCACAAAATAAAATGTGCCGGCAGTAAACACTGCACATTTTCACTGTTTTATAAGTAAGGACAAATTGACGTACATGTCATGTCATAAAGGAGATGCTTAGGCCACACCCCACAGTTGCTTTCTTCCATCTTTTTGAGAACTTTATTTTAACAACAACTCTGAAGATGGTCTGTGCTTTTGAAGATTTAAATGGGGCTGAAATCCCATTTAGTAATGGAAACATTTTTCATCTCTCTAAAAAGTGAGGTGAATTTTATAAGGGTCATGTCCTCAGATGATGACACCAGGATTTATACACTATTTCATTTGTAATATAATAAATAATGCTTAAGTTAGGACCATGTTTATGAATTATCGTGGTGCAGATAGTAGGAATGGCTCTTGAAGACACAGATAGAGGATAAATGTGTGTGTGTATGCATGAACCATCTGTGGTATATTTTTTAAGACTTTAAGAAGTTCCAAAATTAGCTCAGGTTGTTTTATAGCTTTGACTATTCCTTCCAGTAATTGTATGGCACTTTAATGCAATTCAAAGTTCAAGGATCATGTTGAATCTATCAGCTCAATATAGTTGTCTGAGTTTATGTAATTGTGGTTTAAGTTTCATTCTGAATATCTATTACATTGCCAGATATTTTTGAGGCACTTTAAAACATAATGGTTTTCCCATATGGAATAATTATTAAGCACATTTATGAATATGACAACATAAGGCTTAAAGGAGAGTGTGTCTACACTATGGGAAAAGACTAAATGCAGAGGGCTGCTCATTTCAATCATCAGCCAAATCCTTCAGTACAAACATTGGAAATGAACCATCTGGAAGATGTAGATTTCCATTTCACTATTCACAGGATACCACCTAATATAATACTAGCAGTTACACAGTACTGGGAGACATAAATCAAACTACCAGTAGCACGAGACCCTGAACACCTCTGGAAAAAAGTTCCTGACACCATGTAAGGCATTAAAATACAGTATTGGTTTTACAACCTAGTGTACATGCTTTCAAGTAGATTTAATTATTCAATATTTTTTTTTCACTGGCCCTGCTGCAAGAGATGATAGAAATCACAGGACCTTGGTTGTAGCTACTGTCCTACCAAGAGAAGACTTCTGGGTCTTGATAAGTTTTATTTTCAGAAATAGGGGAGACATGATAGCAGAGTTCCAGTATCTGAGGGGCTGTCACAAGGCAGAGGACCTCCTGCTTGAGCAGGGGGCTGGACTAGAAGACCTCCAAGGTCCCTTCCAATTCTATTCTATTCTATTCTATTCTATTCTATTCTATTCTACTCTACTCTACTCTACTCTACTCTACTCTACTCTACTCTACTCTACTCTA